>NC_134356.1:319269861-320569861 GCF_048569485.1 Anomaloglossus baeobatrachus | reverse complement strand
CAGACGAGCCTTTGGGGTTGGTGGTGTTACAGTGTGGGCAGGTATATATATATATAGTCAATTCAGAACTGCCCTACACTTTGTGAATGGTACAGTAACAAGCCCCTACTACTTGAATAACATCATTAATTCAATCATTGTACCTCTGCATGAACAATATACCTTAATGGACAACAATGCTCCAGCTCATAAAAGTTGCATTATTAGGGAATGGCTGCTGGAGACTGAGTTACTTCAAATAGAGAGGCCTGAACTTTCTCCAGACTTGAATCCCATAGAAAACCTGTGGGATCAGCTGAGTTGCTGTATAGAGGCTCATAACTCTGTACCACAGAACCCTACTGAACTTAGGGCTACCCTTCAAGAAGAGTGGGATGCCATGCCTCAGCAGACAATAACTCAACTTGTGAACAACATGAGACGTCGTTGTCAAGCTATAATTGAGGCTCAAGGCCACATGACAAGTTATTGAGACAATGACCTATTTTTTGGGTTGCTAACTACCTGCCTGTTCTGCTTGGTGCAGATGTCTTCAGGCACAAAACGGTCACAGAGAACTCCTACCAGTGATTCTGTGACTTCTTATTATGTCAAATCAACAGAGCAACAGCTTCTCTTCTGCTCTGTCCATGGGGCATAACTACAGATGTCAAGCTGAATGACAGCTGATTCCCTGCTTCCCAACTGGGGTCAATCAGCATGACATCAGAAGTTATGCCCCATCGACATACCAGAGCGGCAGAGGAAGAGCTGCTCTGTTGATGTGAAGTAGCAAAATCGGGTAGGTAGTTAGCAACATGATAGTTCTTAGGCCCATATTAAAGGGAATCTGTTAGCAGGTTTTTGCCACCTCATCTGACTGCAACATAATGTAGGCAAGGTGATTCTGAATCCAACGGTATATCACTTAAGGTGGTGTCACACATAGCGACGGCGACAACGAAGTCGCTGCTAAGTCACCATTTTCTGTGACGTAGCAGCAACGACCCGTCGCTGTCGCTGTGTGTGACATCCAGCAACGACCTGGCCCCTGCTGTGAGGTCGCTGGACGTTGCTGAATGTCCTGCTTCATTTTTTGGACGTTGCTCTCCCACTGTGAAGCACACATCGCTGTGTGTGACAGCGAGAGAGCGACGAACTGAAGCGAGCAGGGAGCCGGCGTCTGGCAGCCTGCGGTAAGCTGTAACCAAGGTAAACATCGGGTAACCAAGCGAAGTGCTTCGCCTGTTACCCGATATTTACCTTGGTTACTAGCGTCCGCCGCTCTCAGGCTGCCAGTGCCGGCTCCCTGCTCCCTGCACGCGTAGCCAGAGTACACATGGGGTAAATAAGCAAAGGTTTGCTTATTAACCCGATGTGTACTCTGGCTAGGAGTGCAGGGAGCCAGCGCTAAGCGATGTGCGCTGGTAATCAAGGTAAATATCGGGTAACCAGCGAAGCATTTTGCTTGGTTACCCGATATTTACCTTAGTTATCAAGCGCAGCATCACTTCTGTGCGTCACTGCTGGCTGGGGGCTGGTCACTGGTCACTGGCGAGATCTGCCTGTTTGACAGCTCACCAGCGACCATGTAACGACACAGCAGCGATCCTGATAAGGTAGGTTGTCAGTCGTGATCGCTCCTGCGTCGCTACGTGTGACCCTAGCTTTAGATCACGGGGTGCAGCCTTTCTGAAACAATGAAAGAATTTAGATTTAGGAACATAGCAGGGCTTCCCCGTTCACACTAGGCTCTGTATAGAGATTGTGCATTAACTCTGAGGTGGCAATCACAGCAGACGGTGTGTTGGACTGCCCTGCACTTAAAGGTACCGTCACACATAACGAGATCGCTAGCGAGATCGCTGCTGAGTCACAGTTTTGTGACGCAGTAGCGATCCCGTTAGCAATGTCGTTATGTGTGACATCTACCAGCGATCAGGCCCCTGCTGTGAGATCGATAGTCGTTGCAGACTGGTCCAGGTCATTTTCTTCAAAGGCGATGTCATACTGGGCAGGACACATCGCTGTGTTTGACACTGTGTGACTGGGTCACAGTGACTGCTGAGATCGTTATACAGGTCGCTACTGCGACCTGTATCGTTCCTGCATCGTTGGTAAGGTCTGACTGTGTGACATCTCACCAGCGACCTCCCAGCGATCTTTATCAGGTTGCATCGTTTTCGGGATCGCTGGTAAGTCGTTGTGTGTGACTGGGCCTTTAGTTTCTAGTCTTGTAATGTTAATCAGAGTGTAATAAACCCTTTAGTTTAAGTAAACAGTTGCACACACACTGATAAGAGAAGCTCAGTTGTTTTTTTGTGTTTTTTTTAACTCTTACAGCATGATGTTCACAGCTTACATAGCAAAAACCGTCTGAAAGATTTCCTTTAAAATAGTCCTGGAATTCCCCTTTAATTAGATGTCAAAATTTTCCTTGAAACAATTATCACTAAAATTGCCCCAATTCCTGCATCAAAAGAGGTGGTTTTTTTTTTTTTTTTTTAATTTTCCATCTAAGTAGTTTTTTTTTAGTAGAACAAGTGGCATATTTCATTAGTGCCATTTTCTTATTGACTAACACAATTTCTTCTGGAATGAATTCCAAACAACAAATAGTTTAAACATTATTCCTAGCAGGTTATTTACACTGTTTTCTTGATTGATCGGACAAAAACTTTGCAGGCCCCTACCACATTTGTACCCTGTGGCAGTCATCAGCTGGCATTTGAATGTTGGCATTCTGGGTGCCTCTGGTGTTCACAAGGCTCCCAGAATGTCATGACAGACGTTGCACCATAATATCGATATATAGCGGACACCTTCTAAAAGCTAGAGGACCAGAAAGATGGCATTCAAGTAACTACTAAGAAAGTTCGACTGCCACCAAATACCAAGAAGCTATTTGTTCATCTCTAGGGTTTACTCTGCAGTTAAAGGGAATCTGTCAATAGGTTTTTTCTACCTCATCTGAAAGCAGCATGATGTAGGCAAAGAGATTCTGAATTCAATGGTGTATCATTTAGATTACGGTCTGCAGCCGATCTGATACAATCAGAATTTTTAGGTTTAAGGCGGGCTTTGCACACTACGACATCGCAGCCCGATGCTGCGATGCCGAGTGCGATAGTGCCCGCCCCCGTCGCAGCAGCGATATGTGGTGATAGCTGGCGTAGCGAAAGTTATCGCTACGCCAGCTTCACACACACACTCACCTGCCGTGCGACGTCCCTGTGGCCGGCGACCCGCCTCCTTGTTAAGGGGGCGGGTCGTGCGGCGTCACTGCGACGTCACACGGCAGGCAGCCAATCAGAGCGGAGGGGCGGAGATGAGCAGGATGTAAACATCCTGCCCACCTCCTTCCTTCCGCATATCCTACGGAAGCCGCAGTGAGGCCGGTAGGAGACGTTCCTCGCTCCTGCGACTTCACACACAGCGATGTGTGATGCCGCAGGAGCGAGGAACAACATCGGACCGTCGCGTCAGCGTAATCATGGATTACGCCGACGCTGCACCGATGATACGATTACGACGCTTTTGCGCTCGTTAATCGTATCATCCAGCCTTTACACACTGCGATGTCGCATGCGATGCCGGAAGTGCGTCATTTTCAATTTGACCCCACCGACATCGCACCTGCGATGTCGCAGTGTGCAAAGTGCCCCTTAGGCTCAGTCACACACAACGACTTACCAGCGATCCCGAAAACGATGCGACCTGATAGGGATCGCAGGTAAGTCGCAGGTGAGATGTCACACAGTCAGATCTTACCAGTGATGCAGGAACAATACAGGTCGCAGTAGCGACCTGTATAACGATCTCAGCAGTCACTGTGACCCTGTCACACAGTGTCAAACACAGCGATGTGTCCCGCTCAGCAGGACATCGCCTTTGAAGAAAATGGCCTGGACCATTCTGCTAGGACTAGAGATCTCACAGCAGAGGCCTGATCGCTGGTAGGCGTCACACATAACAAGATCGCTAACGAGATTGCTACTGCGTCACAGAATCCATGACTCAGCTGCGATCTCGCTAGCGATCTCGTTATGTGTGATGGTACCTTTAGTTGTGTAGCAGATTGCACATTGACAGTAAGGTGTCAATCACAGCAGGAGGCTTGTCGGACTGCTGTGCACGTGAGTTTCTAGTCCTTTAATGTAAGGGCTGCTTAAACAAATATAGCAAATAATGAAAAGTTTGGACTGTGATAAAACAGGCATGCTTGAACTTTCTGTGTTAACCCTTATAGCATGCTGGCTTCAGCTTACAAAGCAAAAACTGCTGACAGATGCCCTTTAAGTTACCTTGCGGTAAGTATTCAGGGGATATGTACAAATACAAAAATACCACCTATCCTGTTTTTTTTTTTAAATTTTATAAGTTTTTTACACAAATGAAACAGTTTAATTATGGGGGAAAAAAACGTCAATTTTATGTTACTGGATCCTGAGAGCCATCATTTAATTTATTTTATAGATACTATATTTGTTTAAGGGGTTTGGTATTTGCTGGATAAGTTATCAATTTTAGGGCACAGTCAGACGGCAGTACAACTTTTCCAAGGATTGCATCACAATCCTCAGGCTGGTCGTCGGCTCTCCTGACCCCAGTGTCAGAGCATGTATTTCTGTGCAGCTGTCAAGCTTGGGTCAGGAGAGCTGACGGCCACTACAAGCATTGCAATACGATCGTCGTCCGTGTTATACAGTCATCTGACTGTACCTTTATTTGTAGCAATTTAGGTTTCAGATATTTTATTTACTAATTGTTATAATTTTTTTAGGTGGAAAATAGCAGCAAATCTGCCAGTTTTTAACATATGAGTTTCCTTTTGTGCCCCTTGTGTTACTTAAGCAGCAATTTTTTTTCATTGCTTGTGTAATGTTTTGGAATAGATGATATTAAAGAACATTATTGTCTGTCAGTGTTAAGATGTTGTGCAACCTATTAGACCATGACTCTTGCAAGGCTTAGTACACAGATACCTACAGATGACATGGGAGACATTTTTAGGCCCCTAACTGCCACATTTCAAGGTGCATTTGACCAAAACGAGGAGTCCCCCTACCCACCAAACGCCTTATATTTTGCAGTTTCTATTGATTGTAGCATCTAATGGGTTAAAGTGTGGGTATTTGAAGACACCTCATAATGTGTTAGAGCCTAACTGCAGTGCAGATCTCATGGATACACTGAGCAGTACCCACAAGATCATTATGACTTATCGAACCATCATTGTGTGGCAGTGCACTCATGACGGATATATACATCATATGACTTGAGTCCCAAAACTTTAGAAATGGCTTTTTAACCTATTCCAGACTGATAGATCTCCATTACTTTATCATTTGTTCCTTAATGTCATTGGATCGCAGCATGATCTCAAGCTTTGAGGATCTTTTGGTCTTCTTCACTTTGTTAGGCAGGTCCTATTTAAGTGATTTCTTGATTGAGAACAGGTGTGGGCAGTAATCAAGCCTGGTTGTGGCTAGGGACATTGAACTCAGCTTCCCAAAGATGTGATAAACCATAGTTAATTTATGTTTTAAGAGGGAAGGGGGGAAATCAGTTTTTCACACAGGGCCCTGTAGATTTGGATTTTTTTCCCTTAATAATACAGACCTTCATTTATACCCTGCATTTTGTGTTTACTTGTGTTATCTTTGTCTAATACTTACATTTATTTGGTGATCTGAAACATTTAAGTGTGACAAACATGCAAAAGAATAAGAAATTAGGAAGGGGGCAAACACTTTCACACCACTGTGAGTACTCGAAGGAAACAAGGTTGCCAGTGCTGCAAAGCAACAGTACCAATCACTGGGCCAGTCTGATATATCTATATATATATCTATCTGCTGGTATATATTTATGTATGTGGGGTATCTATTGCTGTTTATAGTTCTGTTTACAAGTTAATTTATTACTGGCATTTATCTATACGTTTTACTTATTGCTGAAGGGAGAAGAAAAGTTCTTCTTCACCCTCAAGCTGAACAAAATTTAGAAAGCCCCCTTAATGGATCAATATCTTAATGGTAGGAAGAGCACTCATAAGTGTGAAATTTTCAGCTTTCTAAATCTGGGATATGTCTAATAGTCAAATGCGTCTTCACAAAATATGGTAAGGCTATATCTTCCAGGGAAATAAAATGATAGTGACAAAAGTGATGAAGACAAATGCACTTTGCCATCGGTATGAGGATTCGTCAACTCAAGTGTGAACCCAGCTCGAAGCAAATAAGACACAGTCATGATGAAATGACAGGTCAGCTTTAGTACAAGACAATACCAAATGTTGGATTCTTACTGAGGTTGATCCCACAATGATCTCTCTGGAAAACTGCTGATATGGTTGTCTTTTTCCATGTGTGCTATTAATTCTGTTTTTGACTGAAACTTCTCTTGACAGCCATGACATCGACACTGATGGATTTGCCTTCTAATAAAATTCACTAATTTGACTTGCTGATAAAACTTCAGTCCTGTCAAGCACAAAACAATACAAGTCAGTAGAATCAGGGTTTGTATTGCTAGAAGTCAGTTAAGCATATCAAGAGCAGTCACAAACGATATCAATGTAAATTGAATGCATTCATCACATTGCATTTAGTAGAGCTTGTCAGGTTTTCAGTTCTCCTTGAATTCTCCTGCACATTTCTGTTAGAACTAGAACAATTTTCTTCCATTCCTTAGGAATGACTTACCATCATATATATATTTATATATATAATTTTATATATATATATATATATATATATATATATATACTAGAAGGTGGCCCGATTCTACGCATCGGGTATTCTAGAATTTACGTATTGTGTAGTTCATGTATGATTTTTGTTATATATATATATATAGAGAGAGATGTTGTTGTCTGTAGTTACCAAGTGTTTGTGTAGGCGCTGTACATGTTCTGGGTGTTGTCTGGGTGTGACGGGGGGTGAGAGCGGTGTTGTATGTGTGTTGCGTGTGTTGCGTTGTTTGTGGAGCGCTGTGTGTCTGTAGCGTTGTGTGTGTGTTGCGCGGTTTGTGTGTGTGTGGTGTGTTTTGGGGGGAGGTATGTTTTGGGCAATGTGTGTGTTGTGCGGTATGTGCGTATATTTGTGTGTGCCGCGGTGTTTGTGTGTTGGGTGTTGTGTGTGTGCAGCGTTGTCTGTGTGTGTGGGTGTCTGTGTAGGGCAGTTGTTTGTGGTTCCCAGTGTGTGTGTGTGTGTGTGGTGTGTTGTGCAGTGCGCGCGCGTGTGTGTGTGTGTGTGTGTGTGTGTGTGCATCAGCCTCTCTTCTCTCAGCCTACCTCTCCCAGCCTCCCTCCTCCCAGCCTCCCTCAGCATCAGCCTCCCTCTCCCAGCCTCCCCAGCATCAGCCTCCGCCAGCATCAGCCTCTCTCCTTCCAGCCTCCTCCAGCATCAGCCTCCCTCTCCCAGCCTTCCCCAGGATCAGCCTCTCTCCTCCCAGCCTCCGTCCTCCCAGCCTTCCCCAGCATCAGCTTTCCCCTCCCAGCCTCCCTCAGCATCAGCCTTCCCCAGCATCAGCCTCTCTCCTCCCAGCCTCAGCCTCTCTCCTTCCAGCCTCCCCCAGCATCAGCCTCTCTCCTTCCAGCTTCCCTCAGCATCAGCCTCCCCTTCCCAGCCTTCCCCAGGATCAGCCTCTCTCCTCCCAGCCTCCTTCCTCCCAGCCTCCTTCCTCCCAGCCTCCCTCAGCATCAGCCTTCTGCTCCCAGTCTCCCCCAGCATCAGCCTCCCCATGCATCAGCCTCCACCAGCATCAGCCTCTCTCCTTCCAGCCTCTTTCCTTCCAGCCTCCCCCAGCATCAGCCTCCCCTTCCCAGCCTTCCCCAGGCTCAGCCTCTCTCCTCCCAGCCTCCTTCCTCCCAGCCTCCCTCTCCCAGCCTCCCTCAGCATCAGCCTTCCGCTCCCAGTTTCCCCCAGCATCAGCCTCCCCAAGCATCAGCCTCCACCAGCATCAGCCTCTCTCCTTCCAGCCTCCCCCAGCATCAGCCTCTCTCCTTCCAGCCTCCCTCAGCATCAGCCTCCCGTTCCCAGCCTTCCCCAGGATCAGCCTCTCTCCTCCCAGCCTCCTTCCTCCCAGCCTCCCTCAGCATCAGCCTTCCCCTCCCAGTCTCCCCCAGCATCAGCCTCCCCAAGCATCAGCCTCCACCAGCATTAGCCTCTCTCCTTCCAGCCTCCCCCAGCATCAGCCTCCCCATGCATCAGCCTCCACCAGCATCAGCCTCTCTCCTTCCAGCCTCTCTCCTTCCAGCCTCCCCCAGCATCAGCCTCCCCTTCCCAGCCTTCCCCAGGATCAGCCTCTCTCCTCCCAGCCTCCTTCCTCCCAGCCTCCCTCTCCCAGCCTCCCTCAGCATCAGCCTTCCGCTCCCAGCCTCCCCAAGCATCAGCCTCCACCAGCATCAGCCTCCCTCGTCCCAGCCTCCCCCTCCCAGCCTCCCCCAGCATCAGCCTCTCTCCTCCCAGCCTTCCCCATGATCAGCCTCTCTGCTCCCAGCCTCCTCCAGCATGCCGTGCTCCTCTGTCGACACTCACACACCCGATCGCATCCACTCACACACACCCGATCGCATCCACTCACACACACCCGATCGCATCCACTCACACACACCCGATCGCATCCACTCACACACACCCGATCGCATCCACTCACACACACCCGATCGCATCCACTCACACACACCCGATCGCATACACTCACACACACAGACACTGACGATATCGCACATACGTGCTTATACTCACAACATCCGGGGATATCACATGCTTCTGGCCATGTGATCCTCCGGCAGGTCCTGGAAGATCACAACAGCACAGTATCGTGTGTGCCGCGGTGTTTGTGTGTTGGGTGTTGTGTGTGTGCAGCGTTGTCTGTGTGTGTGGGTGTCTGTGTAGGGCAGTTGTTTGTGGTTCCCAGTGTGTGTGTGTGTGTGTGGTGTGTTGTGCAGTGCGCGCGCGTGTGTGTGTGTGTGTGTGTGTGTGCATCAGCCTCTCTTCTCTCAGCCTACCTCTCCCAGCCTCCCTCCTCCCAGCCTCCCTCAGCATCAGCCTCCCTCTCCCAGCCTCCCCAGCATCAGCCTCCGCCAGCATCAGCCTCTCTCCTTCCAGCCTCCTCCAGCATCAGCCTCCCTCTCCCAGCCTTCCCCAGGATCAGCCTCTCTCCTCCCAGCCTCCGTCCTCCCAGCCTTCCCCAGCATCAGCTTTCCCCTCCCAGCCTCCCTCAGCATCAGCCTTCCCCAGCATCAGCCTCTCTCCTCCCAGCCTCAGCCTCTCTCCTTCCAGCCTCCCCCAGCATCAGCCTCTCTCCTTCCAGCTTCCCTCAGCATCAGCCTCCCCTTCCCAGCCTTCCCCAGGATCAGCCTCTCTCCTCCCAGCCTCCTTCCTCCCAGCCTCCTTCCTCCCAGCCTCCCTCAGCATCAGCCTTCTGCTCCCAGTCTCCCCCAGCATCAGCCTCCCCATGCATCAGCCTCCACCAGCATCAGCCTCTCTCCTTCCAGCCTCTCTCCTTCCAGCCTCCCCCAGCATCAGCCTCCCCTTCCCAGCCTTCCCCAGGCTCAGCCTCTCTCCTCCCAGCCTCCTTCCTCCCAGCCTCCCTCTCCCAGCCTCCCTCAGCATCAGCCTTCCGCTCCCAGTTTCCCCCAGCATCAGCCTCCCCAAGCATCAGCCTCCACCAGCATCAGCCTCTCTCCTTCCAGCCTCCCCCAGCATCAGCCTCTCTCCTTCCAGCCTCCCTCAGCATCAGCCTCCCGTTCCCAGCCTTCCCCAGGATCAGCCTCTCTCCTCCCAGCCTCCTTCCTCCCAGCCTCCCTCAGCATCAGCCTTCCCCTCCCAGTCTCCCCCAGCATCAGCCTCCCCAAGCATCAGCCTCCACCAGCATTAGCCTCTCTCCTTCCAGCCTCCCCCAGCATCAGCCTCCCCATGCATCAGCCTCCACCAGCATCAGCCTCTCTCCTTCCAGCCTCTCTCCTTCCAGCCTCCCCCAGCATCAGCCTCCCCTTCCCAGCCTTCCCCAGGATCAGCCTCTCTCCTCCCAGCCTCCCTCTCCCAGCCTCCCTCAGCATCAGCCTTCCGCTCCCAGCCTCCCCAAGCATCAGCCTCCACCAGCATCAGCCTCCCTCGTCCCAGCCTCCCCCTCCCAGCCTCCCCCAGCATCAGCCTCTCTCCTCCCAGCCTTCCCCATGATCAGCCTCTCTGCTCCCAGCCTCCTCCAGCATGCCGTGCTCCTCTGTCGACACTCACACACCCGATCGCATCCACTCACACACACCCGATCGCATCCACTCACACACACCCGATCGCATCCACTCACACACACCCGATCGCATCCACTCACACACACCCGATCGCATCCACTCACACACACCCGATCGCATCCACTCACACACACCCGATCGCATCCACTCACACACACCCGATCGCATACACTCACACACACAGACACTGACGATATCGCACATACGTGCTTATACTCACAACATCCGGGGATATCACATGCTTCTGGCCATGTGATCCTCCGGCAGGTCCTGGAAGATCACAACAGCACAGTATCGTGTGTGCCGCGGTGTTTGTGTGTTGGGTGTTGTGTGTGTGCAGCGTTGTCTGTGTGTGTGGGTGTCTGTGTAGGGCAGTTGTTTGTGGTTCCCAGTGTGTGTGTGTGTGTGTGGTGTGTTGTGCAGTGCGCGCGCGTGTGTGTGTGTGTGTGTGTGTGTGCATCAGCCTCTCTTCTCTCAGCCTACCTCTCCCAGCCTCCCTCCTCCCAGCCTCCCTCAGCATCAGCCTCCCTCTCCCAGCCTCCCCAGCATCAGCCTCCGCCAGCATCAGCCTCTCTCCTTCCAGCCTCCTCCAGCATCAGCCTCCCTCTCCCAGCCTTCCCCAGGATCAGCCTCTCTCCTCCCAGCCTCCGTCCTCCCAGCCTTCCCCAGCATCAGCTTTCCCCTCCCAGCCTCCCTCAGCATCAGCCTTCCCCAGCATCAGCCTCTCTCCTCCCAGCCTCAGCCTCTCTCCTTCCAGCCTCCCCCAGCATCAGCCTCTCTCCTTCCAGCTTCCCTCAGCATCAGCCTCCCCTTCCCAGCCTTCCCCAGGATCAGCCTCTCTCCTCCCAGCCTCCTTCCTCCCAGCCTCCTTCCTCCCAGCCTCCCTCAGCATCAGCCTTCTGCTCCCAGTCTCCCCCAGCATCAGCCTCCCCATGCATCAGCCTCCACCAGCATCAGCCTCTCTCCTTCCAGCCTCTCTCCTTCCAGCCTCCCCCAGCATCAGCCTCCCCTTCCCAGCCTTCCCCAGGATCAGCCTCTCTCCTCCCAGCCTCCTTCCTCCCAGCCTCCCTCTCCCAGCCTCCCTCAGCATCAGCCTTCCGCTCCCAGTTTCCCCCAGCATCAGCCTCCCCAAGCATCAGCCTCCACCAGCATCAGCCTCTCTCCTTCCAGCCTCCCCCAGCATCAGCCTCTCTCCTTCCAGCCTCCCTCAGCATCAGCCTCCCGTTCCCAGCCTTCCCCAGGATCAGCCTCTCTCCTCCCAGCCTCCTTCCTCCCAGCCTCCCTCAGCATCAGCCTTCTCCTCCCAGTCTCCCCCAGCATCAGCCTCCCCAAGCATCAGCCTCCACCAGCATTAGCCTCTCTCCTTCCAGCCTCCCCCAGCATCAGCCTCCCCATGCATCAGCCTCCACCAGCATCAGCCTCTCTCCTTCCAGCCTCTCTCCTTCCAGCCTCCCCCAGCATCAGCCTCCCCTTCCCAGCCTTCCCCAGGATCAGCCTCTCTCCTCCCAGCCTCCTTCCTCCCAGCCTCCCTCTCCCAGCCTCCCTCAGCATCAGCCTTCCGCTCCCAGCCTCCCCAAGCATCAGCCTCCACCAGCATCAGCCTCCCTCGTCCCAGCCTCCCCCTCCCAGCCTCCCCCAGCATCAGCCTCTCTCCTCCCAGCCTTCCCCATGATCAGCCTCTCTGCTCCCAGCCTCCTCCAGCACGCCGTGCTCCTCTGTCGACACTCACACACCCGATCGCATCCACTCACACACACCCGATCGCATCCACTCACACACACCCGATCGCATCCACTCACACACACCCGATCGCATCCACTCACACACACCCGATCGCATCCACTCACACACACCCGATCGCATCCACTCACACACACCCGATCGCATCCACTCACACACACCCGATCGCATCCACTCACACACACCCGATCGCATCCACTCACACACACCCGATCGCATACACTCACACACACCCGATCGCATACACTCACACACACCCGATCGCATACACTCACACACACAGACACTGATGATATCGCACATACGTGCTTATACTCACAACATCCGGGGATATCACATGCTTCTGGCCATGTGATCCTCCGGCAGGTCCTGGAAGATCACAACAGCACAGTATCGCCGCCGAGAAGCAAGCGATATCCCAGGATGTTGTGAGTATGTGGATGCGATGTGATGTGTGTGTGTGAGTGAGTGTGATCTGATTTGTGTGTGTGTATGTGTGTGCTGTTATGTGTGTGCTGTTATGTGTGTGCTGTTATGTGTGTGCTGTTATGTGTGTGCTGTTATGTGTCTGTATTTTCCGCCGCTGCAGGACCTTGATGTGTGGATGCGATGTGATGTGTGTGTGAGGTGTGTATGAGAGTGAGTGTGAGCCGGTGTACACTGTTAACTATGATACACATCGGGTAACTAAGGGACCTTAGTTACCCGATGTGTATAATGGTTACCAGCTTTCACGGCCTCCGTGAAGATCCCAGCATCGCAAGGTTATGTGTGGCGCTGCTGGGATCCTGACGGAGCCGGTGTAGAAGCAAGAGATATCCCAGCATGTTGTGATGTGTGAGGTGTGTGTGAGAGTGAGTGTGAGAGTGAGTGTGATCTGATGTGTGTGTGTGTACTCACCTGGGAATCGGGGCTCCGTGTCAGTTGGGCCAGAGCGAGCGTGCATTGCGTGAGGGGGGCGGGGCCTGCAGAGAGCCGGGGCGAGAGGCCAATCCGTGTGGGGGGGCGGGGCCATGGCGAGCCCAGCGGCCAATCAGCTTTGTGTCACCGTAAGGACACAATTTCGGAGCATGACAGCCAGACAGATAGCCAGACAGACAGACAGACAGACAGACAGACAGAATAAGGCAATTAGATATATATATATATATATATATATATATATATATATATAGACTTTCTATGGGCTGGTGCTTGAAGCACCTATGAAATATGGTAACAATCTATAACCCTTGTACCGAACCTAGATAGTAATCTACAACTTTGCAAAAAATGTTCTTGTTGCTTTGCACGTTTGGTTTGTGACCACCAACAGTAAATATATTTTAGGGTATGTGCACACGTTGCTTTTTTTTCCGCGCGGAAAAAAACGCACCCTCTGGCAGAGGGGAGAATTGTAAACAATGCTTTTTGAGAAACAACGCATCGAAAACGCATGCGTTTTTCATGCGTTTTTCATGCGTTTTTCATGCGTTTTTCATGCGTTTTTTTAGGTGCGTTTTTTAAGACTTGTCAGTGATAATAAAGTTGGTTGAACACAGACCTTTGGAAAAAAAAACCTGTGATGTCATTTCCTTCTCCACATTCTGTTTGGATAAATGGGAGGGCTTGGAATGGAAGGAGCACCATTTGAATTTTGGAAAAGTTGAAATAAACTTCGCGCACCAAGCCCCTTAGGTACCTATACATCAGAAAACCCCCACAAGTGACCCCATTTTGGAATCTGCACCCATCAAGGATTTTATTCAGGAGTATATTAAGCATTTTGAATCCACAGCTACTTCACCCAAAATGTTGCTGTAGCAACAATATTCTCACTTTTAGGCCCGCTTCACATGTCAGTGAAAAACACTGACGTTTTTCACTGGCGTGTAAAACACGCACATGTCCCTCCGTGTGCCGTGAATCACGGCACACGTGGGTTGTCTAAGTGCAATCCGGGCTCCGTTCTCCGTGGCCCGTGATTGCACTTAGAGATTAACTCACCTGCACCCGCTCCCGCTCTCCATGGTGCTGATCGCTCCCGCGGTGCAGCATCCGGCCGGCGCTGACCCCCGCAGCAGCTGCTTCCGGGTCGGCTGTGTCGTGCATCATGAATATGCGCGACAATAATGAGCCGGCACAGAAGGAACAGGGAGGACGGGCTGCAGAGGACATCGCTGGACGCCGGGTGAGTTAAAATGTTTTTTATTTTAAAAGCACGTTTTTTTCTGGCACGTGTTTCACGGATCACACCACTGCGTGGTCCGTGGGACATCAGTGATGCCAGAAAAAAATGGACATGTCTCCGTGCGGCAATCACGCACACGCGGGTACGCCGCATGGAGACACGTGCAGTGAAAAATCACTGACGTGTGAGCAGACCCATTCATTATAATGGGTCTGCGTATGTCAGTGATCCTGGTACGTTTAAAAAAAAGCACAAACGTCCCAGAATCACTGACGTGTGAAAGGGGCCTAAGGCTATGTGGCCATGATCCAGCGACACGGCGTCTAGTACACAGTGCCAGCCTTCCTGCAGCTGCCCATGCCCACGATTTGGGTTCAGGCTGCTGTGGAGCTCTATGCTACCTGCAGAGAACACTCGTCTCCGCAGCATAAATTGACATGCTGAGGCTCGGGAAGCCACGCTACCGGTCAGTTTATGCTGCGGAGAAAAGAAGCACAGTGGGCATGGGATCTCCAAAAATCCTTCCACTGTGCTTCTACTGCACAACGCAGCGTTATGGACGCAGGGAAAACACTCAGCGCCCATAACGCTGCAAACCCTGATTGTGGACACACAGCCTAAAAAGCGTCAATGGATGAAGGGATGTCAAATATATAGAACGTCCTACCCCCGCCTGCATATTCTAAGCTGGCACCTTTAGTACCTTTCATGTGGCACTAAAGGGTGCCTAGCTTAGTATTTATCCAATAAAAAAAAAAAAAAAAAATGAAAAAAATGGCGTGGGGTCCCCCCTATTTTTGATAGCCAGTCAGGGTAAAGCAGACAGCTGTAGCCTGCAAACCACAGCTGGCAGCTTCATCTTGGCTGGTGATCAATTTGGAGGGCTCCCCATGTTTTTTTTTTTATTTTTAAATAAAGAATAAAAAAAAAATAACGTGGGGTCCCCCCAAATTAGATCACCAGCCAAGGTGAAGCTGACAGCTGGGGTCTGGTATTCTCAGGGTGGGAAGAGCCATGGTTATTGGACTCTTCCCAGCCTAAAAATAGCAGGCCGCAGCCGCCCCAGAAGTGGCGCATCCATTAGATGCGCCAATCCTGGCGCTTCGCCCCAACTCATCCCGCGCCCTGGTGCGTTGGCTAACGGGGTAATAAATGGGGTTGATACCAGATGTGTAATGTCACCTGGCATCAAGCCCAGCAATTAGTGATGTCACGGCGTCTATCAGACACCCGACATAACTAATTGACAGTAAACAAAAGCAAAAAAAGACAACAAAAAATGTTTTATTAGAAAAAACACTCCCCAAATCATTCCCTTGTTCTCCAATTTAATAAAAAAAAATGGGTCCGCAGAAATCCATATGGATGTCCCACGTCGCCTCTGGACCTTCTAGAATATGGGGGCACGTTCAGGAAACGTATCCCCCATTTTCTAGGAGGGCAGACCCTCCATTTGAGGAGAGTGGGTGCAAAAATCTGCACCCACTCTCCCCGGGTCACAGCTGCAGAGTGCGAGCAGCCAGCACAGCTCACACTGAACACAGTGCTGGCTGTCAGCTGCTCTGCTCATGTGACCGGCCAGCGTGCACTGAAGGAGGAGGAGGGGGCCGCGGGGGATCAGCGCTGCGACCGGACAGGTATGTATGACACCGGGGGGAATAGGGGGTGAACGGGCAGGGCCTGGGGAACAGTTTTCTGTCGCATGTGTTATTGCACATGCGACAGAAATCATAGGAGCAGGGCGGCCGGTGCGCTACTGTGCGCGCGGCCATGTTGGATTTTCGGGACGGGGGTCGGGGGTCGGGGCGGGCACTTTGGCGACACCGGGGGCTTTGCCAGGAAGTGAGGTCAACAGGAAGCCTCTTGACCTCACTTCCAGGTAAATGCCTGCGTTCTGGCGTGCCGACAAAGGCCGCGGACCGCAACAAAAAAGCAGGTCCATGCGTTGTGGCTGCGTTCTGACCCCACATCATTGATTTCAATGGGGGAGAGAACGCAGCCACAACGCACAAAAGAAGTGACATGCTGCTTTTCTTTCCGCACCGATTTTTGGCATCCAAAACGCTGCGGAAAGAAACGCAGCATGTGCACTGATTTTTCAGCTTTCCCATACACTTTGCTGGGAAAGCTGAACGCATGCAATTTGCCACTAAAACGCTGCGGTTCAAAACGCAGAGTTTCCGCGGTAAAAAACGCATCGTGTGCACACAGCCTTAGAGCTTGCTGGGCTTTGTGCAGCGCCAATGTATATTTAAGGTGGGCGGATAACTAGTGGTCCGGTCTTCCACAGTGTCTCCAGGATCCAAATCTAGAAGCTCGGGTCCTGGAGACATCAGCAAGACCTGGAATGTTTAGGTCCTGGAAAAAAAAATGTGGAATGAAAATTGCCTAAAAAGATACACTTGCTCTAAGATATTACTGTTAGAAATAAAATCTTATCTCGTATAAATCAAGTCCTTACCAAGCTCTGTTGGGCCAAAATAAAATATAGCTTTGAACACTATCCCAACATTTGAGACACTAGCATGTCCTAGTTTGCAGTGCGTTCTTACAAATGAACGTGCCAATACGTCTTGGTGGTTAAGCAGGCACAAGAGCTGTGCCTGTACAATCACTGCCGGGAGCTTGGCTAAACTGATAGCTGAGCTCATGCCATAGTAGCCAGTGCCACCACCATCTCTAGTTGTTTAGCCTTCTAAGTGCCCCGATCAGTAGCAATCACAGCATTTAGAAGATTGTGAGTGACAGGGGGATCCCGCTCTAAGCTGCAGGCTAAACATTTTTATTGAGCAATTTAAAAGCATTTATGTATCAACAAAACAAAGGACAAATCTGTATAATGTGTGTTAGCCCCCACGTTCTACCTATTGTGCCCCCCTATTTCTTTATAGATTGTAAGCTTGCTAGCAGGGCCCTTCCTCCTCCTGTAACTGTTGAACTATTTGTTACTTTGCTTTGTTTTTATTGCTTGTTACATGTCGCTGCTTAATTGTAAAGTGCTGCGGAATATATTGAGGCTATATAAATAAAATTATTATCATAACCCTCCAGTGTAAACGAACATACCTATGTGTCTTTGCTGGGGTATAGTGGGGGCTCATAAGCTCAGCCCACTCCACATGCCTCAGATGGTAGAATCTGTCTCTAACAGCAGCAATTGGAGCTAGCTCTGATCACTGGTTTTTAACCATTTAATTGTCACTGTCAATCAGTAACACAATTGCAGTGTTCAGATACAAGTGCCATGGCAGTTGGGTGGTTGCCTAAAAGTCTCTTGGAACTCATGTGAAGCCCAGCCTGAGTTATTGCAGCACATACAACAATCAAAGGATTACAAGTTCAAGTCCCCTATGGGGACTGATATAAAAAAAGTTTTAAAAAAACAAATGAACCTTCCTTTCTACCATTAAAAACAAACAAAAAAACCCCCAAAAATATATTTCATATTAAATTATTTAACGTTGTAAAGGGACGAGAACCGTTCTATGAGAATTGCAGTTTTTCAGTTACAACAACACCGCCACAAAAAAAAAAAAAGATACAATAAAAAGCAATCAAAACTTCATATGTACTCAGGATTGGAATCAATAAAACAAAAAACAATCCCTCATACAGCTATTTTGACAGATAAAAACTATGCAAGTCTTAAAAAATGGTGACATTTCAAATATATAGTTATATTCTTATAAACTTTTACTTTCTTCAATTCTTTAGAAAAAAAAAAACAAAACTAAGCAAGCTCTGGATCACCATAGAGATACTGCCCTGGGGAATACTGTTTTCTGATCATTTTGAATACTGTTTTCTGATCATTTTTACCAAAGTCCAAACAACAAATGTGGAATTGCTTTTTTCCCACAGTTTCATCCCATTTGGATTTTTTTTTCCAAAATTTCTTTAGCTTATATTGTATTGTAAAATGAGTGGTATCATTCAAAAACAAGCCATCATATGGCTATGGCAAAGGAAATCTAAAAAAAAAGTTATGACTCTTGTTGGAAGAGAAGGAAAGAAGTGCAAACATGGAAAAATCAGTCCTTAAAGGGTTATTCCCATCTTCAAGATCCAATCCCAATATGTAGTAGGTGTAATATTAATAATAATAATAATAATAATATTAGCAAATACCTCCAATTAGAAATGTAGTATAGTTCTCCTGATATAGCCATGTCTCATATCTCATGGAGAATGGGAATACCCCTTTAACCCCTTCCCGACCCTTGACGCACCATATGCGTCATGAAACCTTGTGCCTTCCCGACCTTTGACGCACCGTATGCGTCATGGCGGGTTTCCGTTCCTGCAGCGCTGGTGACCGGGTTCACTGAAATGTCAGGTACATGAGGACTTGTAGTTGAGCCCGGGGGGGGGTGGCTTTGCCCCCCCTTGGCTACGATCGCTCTGATTGGCTGTTGAAAGTGTCACTTTCACATTCAATCAGAACGATTGTAATATTTCACCAATCAAACTTGGTGAAATATTACAATCCAGCTATGGCTGATGATGCAATATCATCAGCCATTGGCTGGAACAGAATGACCTCTGTGTCACCTCCCCCCGATCTGATTGGAGCTAGCGTCCATGTGACGCTATCCCTCCAATCAGATGTGGAGGGGCGGTGTGACAAGTGGGTGCCCTCCTCCTTCAGCCTCATCCTGTCTGTGGAAGGCGAAGAGGGAGGTCCCCTGCTGCTGCTGTCGCCGCAGCGATCTCCCGCCGCCGCCGATCACCGCGCTGCCATCCAGTAGTATTTGTCCCCTACTTCCCTCTGCCATCCGATCCCACATCCACCCCGATCTCCGCTCCCCCCGTCGTCCGATTACACTCCCCCCCGCCCCGACCAACCCCCCCCCGAGCGTCCGATTCCACCCCCCTGTCGTCCAATTCCAGCCCCCCACCCCGACCTCAGCTCCCTCCCCCATGCCCTGTGATCACTCACTGCCCTGCTTCTGCCAGCGTCCTGAGTGCTGTGAGGGCCCCTGCTGCTGCCAGCGAGCACTCCCCCTGCACCACTGATCAGATCACCCCCCTGTGCCCCAGTGATCACCCCCCTGTGCCCCAGTGATCACCCTTCTGTGCCCCAGTGATCACCCCCTTATGCCCCAGTGATCACCCCCCTGTGCCCCAGTGATCAACCCCCTGTGCCCCAGTGATCACCCACCTTCCACAGTGATCACGCACCTCCCACAGTGATCACCGCCTGCCCTCCGTGCGCCTGACTGCCCTCCGTGCACCTGACAGCCCGCGGCCTGCCCTCCGTGCGCCTGACAGCCCGCGGCCTGCCCTCCGTGCGCCTGACAGCCCGCGGCCTGCCATAGAAAGTTTCACTAAACACTCTTATATACAAACGCACACTAATAAAGTTTAGTTTGGTTTTTTTTACACACACACACGCGCAAAATGTCCCGCTCATCCCGGTCACAAAGGGCGTACTCAGCTGAGGAGGCATATGCCTCCGAAGCTGATAGTGAGGGAGAGGACCCCACTTTTCTCTATTCCTCCCACTCTTCCGCCTCCAGTGACACAGACTCGCCGCCATGAAGACGTCGCAGGACAAGAGATTGTCCGGAGGCCGTGAGAGAAGAGCCGGAGGCCGTGGGAGAAGAACCACAGCCAAGTGTGAGTACCCCCCAACCTAGTGCTAGTCATGCCCAACCTAGCACTAGTGCCCCCATCTGGACCCCTGTATGCCCAGCAATTTTTGTCCGAAAACCCAAATTCATCATATTCTACTTGGAGTCCCATTGACTCAGTAGAAATAATGAAATATTGGGGACTGGTCCTTCACATGGGGATTGTGAAGAAACCAGAAATTCACCAATACTGAAGTACTGATATTTTATATCAAACTCCAATATTTGACATGGTCATGACCCGCAAACGGTTTGAGGCCGTTCATAGGTTTCTTCATTTTAGGGACAATGCGGATAGCCTTCCCCGCGATGATCCGAATTTTGATAGACTGTTTAAAATTCGACCGGTCATCGAGCACTTCAGCAACAAGTTTGCTGAAGTGTACATTCCCAAAAAGGAAATTTGTGTGGATGAATCCCTAAACCACTTCAAAGGGAGGCTTCAATTCCGTCAGTACCTGCCAGGTACGGGATAAAACTTTATAAGCTGTGTGAGCACAGCTTTAGAGTTTACCAAGGGAAGGATAGCAGGATCCAGCCCCCAGAATGCCCACCTACTCTGGGGGTGAGTGGGAAAATAGTGTGGGATTTGATCCACCCACTGCTTGATAAAGGTTACCATCTGTACGTTTATAACTTTTACACAAGCATCCCACTCTTTCAATCCCTCTCTGCCAGAACTACCGCCGCTTACGGTACTGTGCGCAGAAACCAGAGGGGTCTCCCTTTGTCGCTAGTTGAGCAGCCTCTCCCTAAGGGTGAGAGCCGAGCCCAATGTAGCGGCAACATGGTTGTGGTCAAGTTCAAAGACAAAAGGGACGTCTTTTTCTTGACAACAATCCATGGTCCCGGCACCACGGCCACCACCGTTAGAGGTTCCTCAGCACAGGTCTACAAACCGGACTGTGCCCTGGGGTACAACAAGCACATGGGGGGAGTTGATCTTTCTGATCAAGTCATCCTCCCCTATGGTGCCATGTGGAAGGCGAAGGTGTGGTACAAGACGCTGGCCGTGCATATCGTACAGA
Source organism: Anomaloglossus baeobatrachus (assembly GCF_048569485.1). Lineage (NCBI taxonomy): Eukaryota > Metazoa > Chordata > Amphibia > Anura > Aromobatidae > Anomaloglossus > Anomaloglossus baeobatrachus. The sequence goes on along the minus strand of NC_134356.1, from coordinate 320,549,050 downwards.
CGGCACTGTATAACGCATACGTGCTCAGACGATGTGCAGGCCAGATTAACAACACCTTCCTTCAGTTCCAGGAGGCGGTGATAAAGGCCCTCATGTTTGGAGATGAGGAAGGAGCAGGCCCCAGCACCTCAAGAACTCAAGTTTCCCGTGTGGTACCAGGGCAACATTTTCCCGGTGAGGGAATATCAAGAAAAAGGTGCCGGGTCTGCTATAAAAAGGGGATAAGAAAGGAGACGCGTTTCCAATGTGAAACGTGTCCTGAAAAACATGGACTGTGTTTAAATGAATGCTTCAGAATTCATCACACGTCCTTGGACTAAACACATCCTGACATTCCCCTACAGAACTCCCCCACACCAGCCTGACATACACAACACCACACATACACCAACCTGATGTACACTAAACCACACACACCAAACTGACATACACTACACCACACCAACCTGACGTACACTACACCACACCAACCTGACGTACACTACACCACACCAACCTGACGTACACTACACCACACCAACCTGACGTACACTACACCACACAAACCTGACATACACTACACCACACCAACCTGACGTACACTACACCACACACCAAACTGACCTACACTACACCAACCTGACATACACTATGTCAGGTTGGTGTGTGTGTTGTAGTGTACATCAGGTTGTGTGTGGTATATACTACACCACACATCAACCTGACATACACTACACTATACCGCACACTAACCTGACGTACAATAAATCACACACCAACCTGACATATTGTATGTCAGGTTGGTGTGTGTAGTGTAGTATACATCAGGTTGGTGTGTGTGGTGTTTACTACACCAGACACCTCAACCTGACGTAGAATACACCACACACCAACCTAACATACACTACGTCAGGATGGTGTGTGGTGTATGTCAGGATGGTGTCTGTGGTGTACACTACACCACACACACCAACCTGATGTACACTACGCCACACACACACACCAACCTGTAGTGTATGTTAGGTTGGTGTGTGTAGTGTAGTATACATCAGGTTGGTGTGTGTGGTATTTACTACACCAGACACATCAACCTGAGGTAGACTACACCACACACCATCCTGACATACTGTATGTTAGGTTGGTGTGTGGTGTAGTCTACCTCCGGTTGATGTGTCTGGTGTAGTAAACACCACACACACCAACCTGATTAATACTACACTACACACACCAACCTAACATACACCACACACCATCCTGACATAGTGTATGTCAGGATGGTGTGTGTGGTGTACACTATACCACACACACCAACCTGACATACACTACACCACGCCAACCTGACGTATACTACACTACACACACACCAACCTGACATACACTACTTACTCTCCTTACGTGACATGGTGTCCGCTAACAATTGGAGCTAATTTTCCATTCAAATTGTTAGCGGACACCATGTTGCGTATGGAGAGCCCCTGTGTGCCTAAACATTGGTGCTCTCCCACAAGTGACCCATTATGGAAACTAGACCTCCTAAGGAAATTATCTAGATGCAAAGTGAGCACTTTGAACCCCAGGTGCTTCACAAATTGATCCGTAAAAATGAAAAAAATACTTTTTTTCCACAAATATTTTCTTTTAGCCTCAATTTTTTCTTTTTCACATGGGCAACAGGATAAAATGGATCCTAAAATTTGTTGGGCAATTTCTCTTGAGTACACAGATACCTCATATGTGGTCACAAATTACTGTTTGGGTGCACAGCAGGGCTCGGAAGGGAAGGAGCACCATTTGAGTTTTTCAATGGAAAATTAGCTCCAAAAGTCAAAAAGCGCTCCTTGCTTTCCGAGCCCTGCTGTGCGCCCAAACATTTGATTTCTACCATATATGAGCTATCTGTGTACTCAGGAGAAATTGCACAAAACATTTTATGGTGTAATTTTATCTGATACCCTTGTGAAAAAAAACTACCTGGCTAAAGTAACAATTTTGTGGTAAAAAAAAAATAAAATTATTTTCACGGCTCAACGTTATAAACGTCTGTGAAGTCCCCAGGGGTTCAAAGGGCTCAATAAACATCTAGATAAATTCCATGAGGGGTCTAGTTTCCAAAATGGGGTCACTTGTGGGGGGGCTCCATTGTTTAGGCACCTCAGGGGGTCTCCAAACGCAACATGGCATCCACTAACGATTCCAGACAATTTTGCATTTGAAAAGTCAAAAAGCGCTCCTTGCCTTCCGAGCCCTGCTGTGCGCTCAAACATTTGATTTCCACCACATATGAGGTATCTGTGTACTCAGGAGAAATTGCATAATAAAGTTTATGGTGTATTTTTTGCTGATACCCTTGTGAAAATGCTAAATTTTATAGCTACAGTAACATTTTTGTGTAAAAATTTAAATTTTTCATTTTCTCCTTCCACATTGCTTTGGTTCCTGTGAAGCATGTAAAGGGTTTATAAACTTCTTGGATATGGTTTTGAGTAGAGTGAGGGGTGCAGTTTTTAGAATGGGGTCACTTTTGGGTATTTTTTGTCGCATAGGCTTTTCAAAGTCACTCTAAATGTGATGTGGTCCCTAAAAAATTTTTTTGGGTAAATGTTGTTGGAAAAATGAAAAATTGCTGATGAACGTTGAACCCTTCTAACTTCCTAACAGAAAAAAAAATTGTTTCGAAAATTGCGCTGATGTAAAGTAGACATGTGGGAAATGTAATTTATTAACTATTTTGTGTGACTTATCTCTCAGATTTATGGGCATAAAATTTTGAAAATTGCGCAATTTTTAAAATTTTCACCAAATTTCCGAAATTTTAAAAAATAAACACAAAAAATATCGGCTTAAATTTACTACTTTCATAAAATACAATATGTCACGAAAAAACAATCTCAGAATCGCCAGGCTCCGTTTAAGCGTTCCAGAGTTATAACCTCATAAAGGGACACTGGTCAGAATTGCGCAAAATGGCGAGGTCAGTAAGGTCAAAATAGGCTGGGGGCTGAAGGGGTTAATATATTTACAAAAATGCATAATCCATTTATCTCTAAACTTACCCAAGTCTGTTTTTATTTTGTGAAGATCAAAGTGGTGCCAGTCCTAGGGAGAGAAAACACAGACAGTTTATGGCTTAATTCTCTGAAGCTTCATTAATTTAAAGTGCATTTCCAATTACGGTCTAGAGAAGCCAGAGCCCGTTCTATGGCATTATGGATGGGAGATTATAATTGTGGCTATACCTGATGCGCTTTACTCCTTAACAACCACCCTTGTTTAGGCATTAAAAACAGTAATTGACAGAGTCATTCTTTTCATTCTTTAATCTTTACATTCAGAGAAGCATAGCTTTCTTTTTATTTTCCCGCCTATGGAGCAAGCTTTTTATTTTCTAAATGAGATGTCTTCTTTCAAATCGCATCACTTAAGATTTCATATAGCTTATTATTTTTTTTCTCTCTCTTTTGTGGTTTGGTGGGAGGGAGTTATGTAAAAACCACAATTAATCTATATATTTAGTTTTTTATACATATGTGGCAAAATTAACAGTAACAAAATATATTATTTTTTGCTCCAAAAGACATGCTAAGGCTTATGTTTGTAGTTCTTATTTTTAGAGAAACAAGGCCTAAATTTTATTTTGTATGTACTGCTAAGTTTACCCCCAAAAGAAAGCAAACACCCGCCAAAAGAATTGCACTTATCAGATCCCAAACAATGAAAGTTGGGAAGTTAATGGGCTCCTCTTACAAACAGATCTGTGTTGCTGTCAGGTCTTCCTGCACTCCTCAGTGGTTCACTCCCCCTACTGGCCTGAAACGACTTGGGTAGAGTAAGGCTGCTTTCACACATCCGTTTTTTGCCATCAGGCACAATCCGGTTTGTGCCTGATGCAACAGCTCTTTCGCAGATTGTGTAAAAACTGATGCGAAGGACCCAGCAAAGAACGGATCTGTTTATTTTTTTTTATTTACTTTTTATGAGAAAGAGAGAGAGAGATCCCATCATCACCGCAAACACGCAGGCACTACCGCCCCCATCATCACCGCACACACCCAGGCACTACCGCCCCCATCATCACCGCACACACCCAGGCACTACCGCCCCCATCATCACCGCACACACCAGGCACTACCGCCCCCATCATCACCGCACACACCAGGCACTACCATCATCACCGCCCCCATTATCGCCGCACACACTGGCAGTGAGTGACATCATCGCTGACAGCACGACACTTCAGTTGCTGCATGGAACTTACAGGAGCAGCGGTGTTCTACTGCCGCTCCTGTCAGCTTCCGATGTAGCAGAGCTGAAAGCGTCATGGGACCTCGTGTGGATTACATCAGACCTGGAGAGGTATTTGGGGATTAATAAAGTTGTGAAAGAGGGTGGTTTTTTCTCTTATTTCAAATAAAGGATTTTTCTGTGATTGTGTTTATTTTCTTTAACTTACAGGTTAATCATGGGGGGTATCTCATAGACGCCTGCCATGATTAACCTAGGACTTAGTGGCAGCTATGGGCTGCCTTTAACTACTTATTACCCCGATAGCCACCGCATCAGGGCAATTCGGGATGAGCCGGGTAGAGTCCCGGGACTGTCGCATCTAATGGATGCAGCAATTCCGGGCGGCTGCTGGCTGATATTTTTGGGCTGGGGGGGCTCCCCATCCTAAGAATACCAGCCATCAGCCGTGTGGCTTTACCATAACTGGAATCAAAATTGGGGGGGACCGCACGCCGTTTTTTTAAATTTATTTATTTTACTGGAAGATATAGACCCGCCCATCGGCAGCTGTGATTGGTTGCAGTGAGACAGCTGTCACTCAGTATGAGGGCATGTCTGACTGCAACCAATCATAGGTGCTGGTGGGCGGGGGAAGCAGGGAATACGAGATGGAATAATGATTGGCCGGCATTTTCAAAAGCCGCCAGATCAGTGTGACAGCTGTGCAGCGCCACGCCGGTGGTATGAAGGAGAGACCGATCGACATCGAGAAAGAGACCGACAGACTGACAGACTCTGGGCATGCCCGGAAATAAAAACCTGATAAGTTGTTGGATTCCATCATATGCCGCATAATGCTGGATCCGGCGTCCATAGACTTCCATTATAAAACATGCCGTACGGCGCCGGATTCGGCGCAATACGGTTTTTCACCGGAGACAAAAAACGTTCCATTCAACGTTCCATCCGGCCACCGGACAAGCAATTTTGAAGGATCCGGCGAAAGCCGGATGGAACACAAGGCCATCCGGGACAATCCGATGATAATAGAAGTCTATGGAGGAAAAACGGATCCGGCGACAACAGACGCCTGATCCATTTTTTCATGTTTTTGCCGGATTGTGCCTGATGGAAAAAAACTGATGTGTGAAAGCAGCCTTAGTGTGAGCGGAGTGATACTGCAACCTGATGTGTATGTGTGTATTAGAGAGGAGTCATACTAGGACCCGATGTGTGTGTGTGTGTGTGTGTGTGTGTGTGTGTGTGTGTGAAAGAGTGATACACTGACCCGATGTGTTGTGTGTGTGTGTGTGTGTGTGTGTGAGAGAGAGAGAGAGCGGAGTGATATTAGGGCCCAATGTGTGTGTGTGTGACTACAGTTATACTGCATCCCGATGTGTGTGAGAGCAGAACGGCGAGGGACCCGATAGTGAGACAGATCTCTGTGTGAGAGCTCATCCACTGTTGGACCATGCCAGCTGTAATTCTTCAGGGTCTGATTAGTTCGATTTTTTTGGGGGTGTCAGTCTTCCCTCTTTTAAGGCAGTCTTCTCTCTTTTGGGGGTGTCTGCTTTCTTTAATGAAGTGTCCTGTTGTATTCTTTAATTTTTTTAGCTGCCTGGACACTTCCTTATTGAACAGCCTCTAGGGCTTATTTTTGGAGAAACAGGTAAACCGTATACCGACAGCCAACCTGTTAAGCCTAGCCTCTGTCTTTTGTTAGCACATATAGTTGCCATATTAACCCTCTGTCATACTCCTTAGGTGCAGCTTTCTGGTTCACTATACAAACCTTTTGCATATGTGATGACAAGCAGTTCATTAGTAGAATTTAACCTCCCCCACATTGTAGGACAAGATTAGGGACACCATTTGAAACCATAGATGTATTACTGTCTTACCTTCATGTGAATAAGAAGTTTCTCATTTGTGTCAGCTTGACTTTCACAAAACAGACAAAATGCAGACATGGGGTGCTCCTGCCAGTCAGACCAATCCCTAAAAACAGATCATATGTTAACTTTTAGAAAAGCCTGAAGTCATCATCAGTCAACTGTAAATGTGGTCATACTCATCATTGCTGTCTAGAAACTCCCGATCATCTTCAGACTGTACTTCTTCCCAACTCTTTCCTAGTTCCTATAAGAGAACCAGGTATTTTAAATAAATCTGTATTATTTATTATGCATTACTTATATAGCGCTATCATATTTTGAATTGCTTTACAGACGTCATTGCTGTCCGCATTGGGGCTCGCAATCCACATTCTGTATGAAAAATAGAAGACACAGGGTCTACGTGTTTCAAGCAATAGGCTCTTAGTCTTACTCATAGTCAAGGCTAAGAGCTTATTGTTTGAAACGCGTAGAACTGGTGCCTTCTAGTTTTCATACGCATGTTTTAACTCACCTTTTAGTTTACATTTTTCCATAAATGTGATGTTTTAATTATGCAAAAAAAAATTCTCTGAGGTTGCTGGATTTTCTATATTTATATTCAACACTCCCTATCACCCAGGAACTGGCTTGGTGCCTCCATGCACTGAACCCTACATAGCACATCTCATACACCAGTGGGCTGATGATTTTTTCATTTATATGATCCAGGAAAATGCTTCAGTGGCCTATGTAGGAAGCTGATCTATGGAATAAGGCACAGCCAAATGCAGGAGTATGCTGCTGTGCCTGGAAAAACAATGAAGAGACTGCAGAGAACCTCAGCAAGCACTGTGGACCCTAACTTATACTAATTGGTGAGGCTCAGATAATAACTAGCAACCAAATTTTGGGGGAAATTAGAAATGCGTAACCAGATAAGTAGTCATTTAGTGTGCACAAATCAATCACTTGATAATGTATCAGAAATGACTGGAAATAAGACTGATACTAACAGATAGACTGGCCAAATGGGTAAAAGGTGAATTCCCTGGTAGGCCGCTGTGCAAGAACGGTACACCCCTTGCACCCCTTCCATATAAGCAGCAACTGGCACTTCAGTCCATGTGTATGTTCATTGCCAGCATCTCATCACTCATAACAAACTACCTAGTTTACTATTACATAGAAAAATAGACATATGTAATATGGTTAGGTAATATTTACAAGTAAAGTGGGCTTTACACGCTACAATATATCTAACGAGATGTCGGCGGGGTCACGTCGTAAGAGCCGCACATCCGGCATCATTAGTGATATCGTAGCGTGTGACAGCTATGAACGAGCAGAAATACTCACCTTCTCGTTCATTGTTGACACGTTGCTCATTTTCTAAAAATCGAATGTCCGGTTGTTCAATGTTCCCGAGGCAGCACACATCATTCCGTGTGACACCCCGGGAACGATGAACACAGCTTAGCTGCGTCCCGCCAGCAATGCTAAAGGAAGGAGGTGGGCCCCTCCGCTTCTATTGGCCGGCCGCTGTGTGACGTCGCTGTGACGCCGAACGTCCCTCCCCCTTCAGGAAGCGGATGTTCGCTGGCCACAGCAAGGTCGTTTGGAAGGTAAGTACGTGTGACAGGGGGTTACAGCATTGTGCAACACGGGCAACAAATTGTCCGTGCCGCACAAACGATGGGGGCGGGTGCGATCGCAAATGCGATCGCACAATAAATTGTAATGTGTAAAGCAGGCTTAAGAGTAGGTCCACAGTCAATGTCCATATTGGAACCTTGGCATCCCAGACTGATAATACGTTTACAGCAGTTGGTATATTACCGAACATCCATATTTTGTACATCACATAATTCTCCACTACTCCTACCTACTAAAAATTGATGGAACCCACCTCCCCTATCACCTACTGATTTTAGAAGAAGGCCTTTTAAGACACCTGTAAACCAACCGAGTATGGTATGCATGGTGTGACAATGTGGGCCCCAAGTGTATGTGGGCCACACATCAGGTAGCGGGATTAAAGCACGCCAGAGTAATTGGTCTCTTTAACAGACCATCTGGTTTATTAACAGGTCCATAAACCATATCAGGTCACATAACATAAAGATGCCGTTCGTTGGCTTTCTCCTCAAAGACCAACACATAATATAAAGTCCACACACTTTTGGACTGCCACCCATGTGTCACTGACCCTTGTCAGTATCCAGACCCCAGGTCCAATCCCAGTTACCTTCCTCTTAAGGTGGCTAGTGTCCTTTCCAGGTTCCCCCTGGCTCCAGCCACATGGCTTTACACATGGACCTAAAAGCCCCTTCCTTCAGAAGAAGGTCTCCGGAGGAGTGCAAAACACCCTGCTTCTGCTCTCTCCATCTCCAGCACACACACTGGAAGTCTAGAGCCAGTCTCTCCCTAGACTGCCCTCGACACTCCCTCAGGTTCAGAGACAGGATTGCTTTAACCCATGGAGCCACACCCACAGGTGGTAAGGAGTGTGTAATCAGCATCACACACCCTTCCATGGCTCTGCATGTAATGCAATCCTGTGGAACCACAGGTCCCAGCCAGCTTCACATTGCAGAGCACCCACGCTTCTGCAAAACATACCGGCCCTTTGTAATACAGCCGGTTGATACCTCACATACCCTCCCCCTCTGTTCAAACCCGTAGGGGAGAACACTTGCCAATGACCTGGGGCCGCGAGACAGGGCATCCCCGCTGCCATGCCCCACCAGTTGAGAGGGCCGTCCAAGAGCAGTAGTCCCTGAGGCATCGCCCGACACTGTCACCAAACCCTGTCTGGTCAACCTAGGGTTAAAGGACGTCCCATTTCCAGACCGTTCTCTCCCTGACCCCCTCCCAGGGTCACCGTAGTAGAGAGACATGTCCCCAGTCAAACCTACAGTCTTGTCCGAACCTAGGCTTTCTCGAGTACCCCCAAGGCTACTGTCGGGAACTCTAAGCTCATAGCAGCCACTATCTACAGTACATCGTAGGTTACCACTCTGTCGGCGATTCCTTTTATCGCGCGTCTGAACTACTGGACCGACACGCCATCTTCCACTTCTTTCCCCTGAACAACGGGTGGAAGACGGCTGCTGTCCCCCACACAGTTGGCGAAGCTGCTCCTTAATTTTCAGGTTTTCTTGCCACAACCGCTCCATGTCACGTACATGGTGTACCCGATATTCAATAAGGCTTCGAATGTTTCCAAGACTCTCTACAGTCCCGACACAGACAAACGGAACCATACCAGCTTCCCTGGGTATCTTGCTCTCATTAGCAGCAGGGATTCTTAATCTCACCAATCCTGATTTATTCACCATGTCTTGCATGACTCGTCCGGTTTTTCCAATGACTCTCCCCACCAGAGCCCGGGGTACTTGGACAATATCTTCCGCCAGACTCTGCGCTTTCCTTTTATACTCTAGCTGTCTAGTGGCTTCTTCCTTTTGCAGTTGGACTTGCCACTTCATACGAACACATCTGAAGTGCATGTCCTTTAGAATAGCCACCCGCTGCCCAGTAATTTCCCTGGTGGACAATATCACTAACTGTTCAGCCCCTGGGGTACAGTAGACCTCACACGCTTCCACAGCTCTCTTAAATTCGTCATGCATGCACTCGGTGGCACACGCTTCTCTTAAGTCCTTAGGTATATCCACCATGCACTTGACTACAGAAGTCTCATTCATCCCTGCCACATGCTTGTCAAGTTTAGCTTCCAGAGTCAGCTCTCTTTGGGCCTCCCCTGCTTCAACATGTTTGGTCAGGATTGACACTCGCTGCTCCATCTGCTCCAAGGCTCCCTGGGACTTGGACTGGTACTCTGCCAAGCGACTTCGGAGCTCAGCCACTTCTTTCTCCAGCTCCCTTACTCGACTCTCAGTAGCCTGCCTAAGAAGTATCTCTTGTTGCAGATGGTCTTTGCTCATCCTCTTGAATGAGTCTTCACTTGCGGACCTCTCTGGTCTACGACACACTATTTCTGAGGCTTCTTCCATCTCAGCTTCAGAACGTTTGGGTTTCAGGCTCTTAGCTGAGCCAATCTTCTTGTCTGCGATCTTGGTCTTACCCACTGAGTCAGTCAGGCTCTCAGCTTCTGATGAGACCTCATGTCCAGACTTCACCTCTTCCTCAGAGGCTCTTTCCGCTTTTACAGCACCTGCTGTGTCTTGGGACTTCACTGCATTCCCTCCAACTTCCACTTGGGTCTCTGCAGTGTCACCCTCTGCCTTCTCTTGGGCATTTACAGCATCGCCTTCTACCAGGGTGTTATGCCCTTCAGCACGGTACTCTGTTCTTCTTAGAACCTTGGCACCATTTTCAACATTCATCACTTCACCACTGGGTAGCTTACCAGTCTGCTCACCATGACCTTTGTGGATTTGTACTCCACCAACACTGCCCTGGATTCCTTCTCCTATATTGTTCTGTAGGATGTCATCTCGTACAGCGCTATCATCCAACAGACCTCCAGCTTCATGCATGGAAATTATAGGAGACACCGCCATTACGTCTTTGGTCGGTTCCTCCCCTGCAATTTCACCCTGCTGGTTTCTGTCGTGACAATGTGTCAGTTCAGTCTTTGATTCCTCTTTCTTTTGCAGGATATCACTGTCTGACTCTTCCGTAGCAGGTGTTACTAGCACCATGTTTTCATTAACCAGGCATATCACTTTCTCTGCACCCTCAGACGGCCTACACTGTGCCCCCTCTCGGCGCTTATTACGTCTTCGGCGTCGGGAGGAAGTTTTGCCCTTCTCGCCCATCTGTACCACACTGTACTCGTTTGTCACCTTACTAGAGTCAGTGTCTTTACTGGAGTCATCATCACTCCCCCTGGCATCCTGGACTATCATGTCCCCACTTAACCAGATATCTGCCTCCCTTTCTGGAGCTACCCCGTTTTTAACGGTCACACTATCGGTTATTCCCTTAGTCCTTATGACACTAAGTTGGGTCCGTCCATCATTGTCTTTGGTCACCCCTAACTTAGGACAGTCAATTTTAGGAGGTGCTATCTCCTCCTTACCACACATAACTGCACAACAAGGACCCCTTTTCACCTCCCAATGTGGTGGGGTTTCCTTTGGGCTGTTCCGGCTCTTACACAAGCAACCGTATACGTCCCCCTGCTTCCACAAGTGCACAAATAATTTAGAGTCCCAACCTATAATAACTGGGTGCAGTAAATCTGAGACTACAGCAACATCATGAGAACCACTGTCCCAGGCTGTCTTAATGACCACTCTGGAGACCGGGTATTCTGTCTCATTACTGTGAGTGCAGCCGACGTGGATCTTCCTTCCAGGAATCAAGTGGACATCAGAGGTGGCCCTCACCAGGGTCACCAAGCTCCTTGAGTCTACGACTCCTGTTACAGATTCCCCATCCACTTCCACGGAACACAGACGTGGCTTCTCGTCGGATGGGTGGTCTATATTGCAAACAGGACACTTGTGGCATGAACACTGTTGTCCCTGGCTACAGTCCATCTGCGCCACTTCACCCTTGGATTTGGGATGCTCCGCACCCTTTTGGGGGACCACCGCTTTCTGGGACTCCATCCCCTTATGGGCAACCACCCCTTTATGGGCAACCACCCCCTTATGGGCAACCACCCCTTTATGGGACTCCACCCCCTTATGGGCAACTATTCCCTTCTGGGACTCCGCCCCCTTTTGCGGTTTCCATGCAATGTCCTTAGCCCCCAGTTCACACCGTTTGCCCTTGTCTCCCTGGGCACCCAGTGTCCATACTGGCCCCCGACGGGTACGCTCAAACTGGTCCATGGCTGCGACATCGCTACACACTGACAGCTCCTGCTGTCCCTGGACCAGGTACAGCTCCTCCACAACGTCCGCAGGGACCATTCCCTCTTTTTGGCTTTTAGCCCCCACTGCTGTCACTGGACCTCCAGGCACATGCCGTTGGTGCTGCTGGCTCTGCAGCAGCTGGTTCAGGAGCTCCTCCATGCTGCAACGAAAAGAGGAACAGGAGGGGCGCTCCAATGGGTAATACCCGGTGGTCAAAGACAGGGGGGGGGGTTAGAGAACCACTAACCTTTCCGGGTTGTACCGCCCGTACAACCAGGGTCTCCAGCTTGTGGTGTATCACTGCTCACCAAGCAGGGCCTCGCAATTCCGGCTGGCCTGGAACCTCCAGTCGCTTGACTCTCGCCACTGCAGCACAGGTCCCCAACGACCTGCTGATTCACCGCCAGGTGCTTGAGAGCGCTGTCCCTGTTCGTGGACCCGCCGATCCACCGCCAGCTGCTTGAGTGCGCAGACAATTTTCGTGGACCCGCCGATCCACCGCAAACCGCTTCAAAAAATTTTTCGTGGACCCGCCGATCCACCGCAAGCAGTCCGTATCCACAGGAATATGTCCTAGGCCGTTGCCCTTAGCAACCAGGCTGCATGGCCCTTAGCAACCAGGCTGCGTTGCCCCTAGCAACCAGGCCATATGCCCGCATTCTCCACCATAATGTGACAATGTGGGCCCCAAGTGTATGTGGGCCACACATCAGGTAGCGGGATTAAAGCACGCCAGAGTAATTGGTCTCTTTAACAGACCATCTGGTTTATTAACAGATCCATAAACCATATCAGGTCACATAACATAAAGATGCCGTTCGTTGGCTTTCTCCTCAAAGACCAACACATAATATAAAGTCCACACACTTTTGGACTGCCACCCATGTGTCACTGACCCTTGTCAGTATCCAGACCCCAGGTCCAATCCCAGTTACCTTCCTCTTAAGGTGGCTAGTGTCCTTTCCAGGTTCCCCCTTGCTCCAGCCACATGGCTTTACACATGGACCTAAAAGCCCCTTCCTTCAGAAGAAGGTCTCCGGAGGAGTGCAAAACACCCTGCTTCTGCTCTCTCCATCTCCAGCACACACACTGGAAGTCTAGAGCCAGTCTCTCCCTAGACTGCCCTCGACACTCCCTCAGGTTCAGAGACAGGATTGCTTTAACCCATGGAGCCACACCCACAGGTGGTAAGGAGTGTGTAATCAGCATCACACACCCTTCCATGGCTCTGCATGTAATGCAATCCTGTGGAACCACAGGTCCCAGCCAGCTTCACATTGCAGAGCACCCACGCTTCTGCAAAACATACCGGCCCTTTGTAATACAGCCGGTTGATACCTCACAATGGGTATAGACTGTGAGCCCTCGCGGGCAGGGTCCTCTCTCCTCCTATACCAGTCTGTTATGTACTGTTAATGATTGTTGTATGTATACCCTCTTTCACTGTAAAGCGCCATGGAATAAATGGCGCTATTATAATAAATAGTAATAATAATAATAATAATTGGTAAGGTAAGATCCTGTGTCTGAACTCCCTTTCTGTTCTTATACCGAAGCATGACTGGTGAAAAACTCAAGTGGCGCTAAAATTCTCCAACTGGTTATACATTTCTCCTGCAGTGACCACAAATGTGGTGCCAAGTAGGAACATGAGGTAGGAGGTCCTTAGGCCACAAATAGCATACAGAAAGGTTAATCTCTTAAAAATAAATCACATGAACTAGACCACTAAGGAAACAAGAAAAATGAAGCCAACACTGGCACAAGACAAGGCTTTATATTGTCACATCTTAACTTTACAACATTATATAGTGTTTCTGAATTAATTTTCAGCATATAGCAGTATGTCTAACTAGCTGCTATCCATCCTCTATGAAAGACACGGTTTAAAGGTTTCATGTTCGGCTTTTATCAAAGAATGGATATTTTAAGATGTGGTCCCAACAGACTAACATTAGCTGTGGAAGCCACCGTTGACATAATTGGCTCGAGGTTTGAACCCTCTCCCTTTTTAAGTACAACTACACTTGAGATACACGTAAACTCGCTAATGATCACAAATCTCCAGACAATTCCCAGCACAATTTCTTTGAACAATATTTGCAGACCATGTAAGAATCATGTGTTCAAAGACAGAGGAGCTCAAAATATTTAATGAGGAACAGCACAATGCTCCTGCATACGTCTCTGCCATTGCTCCCACAGACTTTATTTCGTGCACAGGTATAACGCACTTATGTTCTATTTAAAAAACAGGACTTTGCACATGAGAAGTTTACCTACTATTCACTATGCAATGCTGGGATTCTACCAGCTGTCAGTAACCCAATATGTCTTTCTGAAGCATTGCAACTGAATATATGAAGTACATCAGTAAAGCAAAAATGGTATACTGGTAGAAAGGGAAAATAAGACGTCTACAAAGCCTGGAGCACACAGAAGCTGCAGCATACAAAGCCTGGAGCACACAGAAGCCTCAGCACACAAAGCCTGGAGCACACAGAAGCTGCAGCAAACAAAGCCTGGACTACAAAGAAGCTGGAACACACAAAGCCTGGAGCACACAAAAGCTGCAGCATACAAAGCATGGAGCAAACAGAAGCCTGGAGCACGCAGAAGCTGCAGCACACAAAGCCTTGAGCACGCAGAAGCTGCAGCACACAAAGCCTGGAGCACACAGAAGCTGCAGCAAGCAAAGCATGGAGCACACAGAAGCCTGGAGCACACAAAAGCTGCAGCAAACAAAGCATGGAGCACACAAAGCCTGGAGCACACAGAAGCCTCAGCACACAAAGCCCTGGACACACAGAAGTCTCAGCACACAAAGCCTGGAGCACACAGAAGCCTCAGCACACAGAAGCCTCAGCACACAAAGCCTGGAGCACACAGAAGCCTCAGCACACAAAGCCCTGGACACACAGAAGCCTCAGCACACAAAGCCTGGAGCACACAGAAGCCTCAGCACACAAAGCCTGGAGCACACAGAAGCCTCAGCGTATAAAGCGTGGAGCACACAGAAGCCTCAGCACACAAAGCCTGGAGCACACAGAAGCCTCAGCGCACAAAGCCTGGAGCACACAGAAGCCTCAGCGCACAAAGCCTGGAGCACACAGAAGCTGCAGCTTTGTACCTAATACAGATAGAAACTTACCAAGTAGTTTATTATGTAGTAGCGGTCATATTCGTGATTCCTGGGATTGATCTTGCGATGTTGCTTTTTTCTCATGTGATCTTTTAGAGTGTTTTTGTCTCTGAATGTTTTTTCACAATACAAACACTGCAAGCTTAGGAAATACAACATATAAATACCAATAATATAGACATAAGGCTAATTCATGTTTGTTTTTTTTTTATTTTTAAATATGCGTCATGACTGTCATATTGCAAGAATAGACTATAAAATTACTAAAACAGATTATGAAATTAGAGACCTTCAGTAACACCCACTTTGGTGTGTGAATGCAAAGGAATTGATTTTCGAGTTGTAAATTCAAAACACACTAAAAATTACAATTAATAAAAAAACCATTATGAAACATTCATGCACTATGCTGTATTAAAAAGCATCATTTTGTTATGGTCTAAATGCATGCAATATATTATTGATATACACAAATGAAACAAATAATGATATGCTTAATATGAGGGAGTAACTCTAGCCATAACTACTGCTACTGGGCTCATGGAATCAGTAGAATAGAAAGTTAATTACATGTATGCGTATTTCTTTCACTAATTGGCTGCAGTGCTCACTTGATGCCCTCGCTTGATGGGAGACATGGTGCTGACTATGGAGGTATTGCACTGGACTAAGGGGCACTTTGCACACTACGACATCGCAAGCCGATGCTGCGATGCCGTGCGCGATAGTCCCTGCCCCAGCTACGATATCATGGTGATAGCTGCCGTAGTGAATATTATCACTACGGCAGCTTCACATGCACTCACCTGCCCTGCGACGTCGCTCTGGCCGGCGAACCGGCTCCTTATTAAGGGGGCGGGTCGTGCGGCGTCATAACGACGTCACACGGCAGGCGGCCAATAGAAGCACAGGTGCGGAGATGAGCGGGACGTAAACATCCCGCCCACGTCCTTCCTTCCGCACAGCCGGCATGAACCGCAGGACGCAGGTAGGAGATGTTCCTCGCTCATGCGGCTTCACACACAGCGATGTGTACTGCCACAGGAACGAGGAACAACATCGTAACATCGGTATTTCCCAATTCATGGAAATGCCGGACCCTACACCGATGATACAACAACGACGCTTTTGCGCTCGTTAATCGTATCAAAAAGGATTTACACACTACAATATCGACTGCGACGCCGGATGTGCGTCACTTTCGATTTGAACCCACCGATATCGCAGCTGCGATGTCGTAGTGTGCAAAGTGCCCCTAAGAGGCGAGTACCAATTTTGAATTTTTTCCTCTTTTTTAATATTTTATGTTTTATCAATAAAACAACATTTTAAATACAACATCTAATCTCAGTAATTTACTCAAATAAGGTTATAGCGAATTCATATAAACAAGACATTGGCAAGTAACAAACTGGACAGAATTGAAACAAATAAGAAAAAGGGGGTCTATATAGATGGGGGATATAAGGGAGGGGATATAAGTGAGGGGGCATATAGAAAATAAGAAAGAACAGAGAAAAAAAAACAGAATTTGATAGAACTATATTATCTTACGCAATTAACCAAAGTACAGACTAGCTCTTGACAATTAAGTACTGTATTAAGTATTATTAAGTATTATTCACAAGACTTTTAAAAAAATAAAAAATTATCTGGGAGTGTCATTTAGGACGTGTAAGTTTTTCAATAGTCAAAATGTTATATAAATGGCCGAAAATTCCCAGGAATATGATGTCTGGTTTTTTTTAGGAACTGAAAATAATGGCTGCTTGTTTCACCACTAAAAAGAAATACACTATGTGCAGAATTATTAGGCAAATGAGTATTTTGATCACATGATACTTTTTATACATGTTGTCCAACTCCAAGCTGTATAGGCTTGAGAGCCAACCATCAATTAAGTAAATAATATAATGCGCATCTCTGTAATGAGGAGGGGTATGGTATAATGACATCAACACCCTATATAAGATGTGCTTAATTGTTAGGCAACTTCCTTTCCTTTGGCAAAATGGGTCAGAAGAGAGATTTGGCTCTAAAAAGTCCAAAATTGCGAGATGTTTTGCAGAGGGATGCAGCAGTCTCGAAATTGCAAAACTTTTGAAGCATGCTCACCGAACAATCAAGCGTTTCATAGCAAATAGCCAACAGGGTCACAAGAAGCATGTTGGGCAAAAACGGCGCAAAATAACTGCCCATGAATTGAGGAAAATCAAGCGTGAAGCTACCAAGATGCCATTTGCCACCAGTTTAGCCATATTTCAGAGCTGCAACGTTACTGGAGTATCAAAAAGCACAAGGTGTGCCATACTCAGGGACATGGCCAAGGTAAGGAAGGCTGAAAAACGACCATCTTTGAATAAGATAAAACGTCAAGACTGGTCCAAGAAATATCTTAAGACTGATTTTTCAAAGGTTTTATGGACTGATGAAATGAGAGTGACTCTTGATGGGCCAGATGGATGGGCCAGAGGCTGGATCAGTAAAAGGCAGAGAGCTCCACTCCGACTCAGATGCCAGTAAGGTGGAGGTGGGGTACTGGTATGGGCTGGTATCAGAAAATATGAACTTGTGGGACCTTTTCGAGTTGAAGATGGAGTGAGGCTCAACTCCCAGAGCTACTGCCAGTTTCTGGAAGACAACTTCTTCAAACAGTGGTACATGAAGAAGTTGGTATCGTTCAAGAAAAACATGATTTTCATGCAGGACAATGCTCCATCACATGCAACATGCATCCAACTACTCCACAGCGTGGCTGGCCAGTAAAGGTCTAAAAGAGGAAAAAATAATGACATGGGCCCCTTGTTCACCTAATCTGAACCACATAGAGAACCTGTGGTCCCTAATAAAATGTGAGCTCTACAGGGAGAGAAAACAGTACACCTCTCGGAACAGTGTCTGGGAGGCTGTGGTGGCTGCTGCACTCAATGTTGATCGTAAACAGATCAAGCAACTGACAGAATCTATGGATGGTAGGCTCTGGTAATAAAATGTCCAGGAATAAAAAGAAACGACTATGGATAAATAAGACAGTACAAAGTATAATAAAACAAAAACAATGGGTGTTTAAAATCTTGAAGGCTGAGAACACAGAAATAGCATTTCAAAAGTATAAAGATATCAATAGGAAATGCAAAAAAGAAATCAAGCAAGCAAAATTAGCTACTGAAACAAAAATCGCCAAGGACATTAAAATAAATCCCAAAATCTTTTACAAATACATTAATGCAA
Source organism: Anomaloglossus baeobatrachus (assembly GCF_048569485.1). Taxonomy (NCBI): domain Eukaryota; kingdom Metazoa; phylum Chordata; class Amphibia; order Anura; family Aromobatidae; genus Anomaloglossus; species Anomaloglossus baeobatrachus. Next base: position 320,530,766 of record NC_134356.1, on the reverse strand, counting down.
AAAGGAAAATAAAGGATAGTATTGGCCCCGTAAAATATAATAACAAGTTAGTTATAGAGGACAAACAAAAGACTGAGATATTAAATAGGCATTTCTCATCTGTGTTCACCAAGGAACTGACTGTACCAAGGATCATTCAACAAGTGAAAAATCAAAGTTCACCACCCAATATAATTAATTTAACACAAGAAGAACGCCTACATCTGAGTAAATTAAACATTGACAAATCCCCAGGGCCAGATGGCATTCATCCACGAATATTGAGGGAATTGAGCTCCGTAATATTAATAGTAATATTAATTAATAGTAATATTAATATCCAGAAATATTACTGAGTCCATCAGTTATTAGATATATGAAACTGAAATAGATGTTGCAAAAACCCAAATTGTTATAAAGAAAAAAGGTTAACATTAATAGGGGTGCCCAAACTTTTTCATGACTGTATTTCTTCCAAAGACAATACTAAGGACCAGGGGGCATACACTGCGAGTGGAAGAAAAGTGATTCCGTCAGCTAAATAGGAAAGGGTTCTTTACAGTTAGAGCAGTCAGACTGTGGAATGCCCTACTACAAGAGGTAGTAATGGCAGATACTATAACAGCTTTTAAAAAAGGGTTGGATGATTTCCTCAGTACACACAACACTGCTGATTATAAATGACTTAGTGACAAAACGTAGAACTGGTGGAGGAAAGTTGAACTAGATGGACCTAGGTCTTTTTTTCAACCTAAGTAACTATGTAACTTTTGATGGTACTTTCTGTGCATGGTCACATGGTGACCACGGGTAACAGAGAATCTGGGTTCGGTTCCGGAGAGGGAGCCTGAGAGACGGCTACCACATCAAAGGAAGGCAGCAGGCGCGCAAATTACCCACTCCCGACCCGGTGAGGTAGTGACAAAAAATAACAATACAGGACTCTTTCAAGGCTCTGTAATTGGAATAAGTACACTTTAAATCCTTTAACGAGGATCTATTGGAGGGTAAGTCTGGTGCCAGCAGCCACGGTTCTTCCGACAGCTCGCCAACCTCAGAAGTTTGAACAGGGATCGCCTGTATCATAGCCTGAGGAGGAAACTCGAGACCTTAGTCTCGGCTGGGAGTAACCGTGAGGAAATCTCCAGGGTGAAAGCCTTGCTCAAGAGGTGTCAGTATGATAGGCACATATCTTTCGGTTTTGAGAGGGCTTTCGGGAAATACCGCTCGCCCGACCCCTACAAAAACTGTAAAATATCAGTGAATGGTAAACTGATTGTGGGTCTGAGGGATAGTACAGGATCTCTGGTACGGTGCAAGCCAGAGATCTTGGAAGTCGTCAGATTTTTCTACTCACACCTCTTGGGGAGGAGGGAGCCTGACCGAGAGGGGATTTTGGCTTTCCTGGCTGAGACCATCCCCATGCCAGGGGTAGACCCCTCGCTTGGCGCTTTGACAGAGGATATCAGGGAAGAGGAAGTGAGACTGGCCATTGATGGGCTTCGGCCCAAGAAATCGCCAGGTCCGGATGGCTTAACATCCGAGTTTTATAAGATCTTTAAGGGCTCTTTAGTCCCCTTATTGACGAGGGCTTTTAACGCATGCCTTTCCTCGGGCGTGCTACTGAAGTCAATGAGGAGATCAGCTTTGATTCTTCTGTCAAAAGGTAAAGATCCATTGCACATTCAGAATTGGAGGCCCATATCACTCCTCAACGTTGATAGAAAGATTTTGGCAAAAGTGCTTTTCACTAGATTGGTGAAATTTGCACCAGAGCTCCTTTCGGAGTCCCAGCACTGCACTGTTCCCGGTCGAGGCACTTTTAGCGCTGTTCTGGGTGTCCGGGAGGCCGTGGAGCAGGGCAGGGCGGGTCTTTGGAACAGGTATCTACTGTCCTTGGACATGCTAAAGCTTTTGACCAGGTTGATCATGAGTACCTCTGGTCCACTCTCTTGAGATATGGTCTGCCGGGTGGGTTTGTTAGCTGGCTACAAACATTGTATCAAGGGGCAGAGACTTTCCTGTTGGTGAATGGTTGGGTTGGACGGCCTTTTGTGGTGAGATCTGGTGTTTGCCAGGGTTGCCCGCTGAGCCGATTGCTCTATGCTTTTGCAATCGACCCCTTCATCCGAAGGATAGATTGTGGGCATTTGAAGGGGGTTCGGATGGGTGAACCTGGCCTACGTGAGACCACGCTTAGGGCAGTGGCCTACGCGGATGATGTCACCGTCTTTGTCTCTTCGCAAGAGGAGGCAGAGGTGGTGTTGTCAGAAGTGGAGCGCTACTCGGAGGTTTCCGGGTCCAAGATCAATCAGGATAAATGTGAGAGTCTCTGGCTGGGTGGAGGAGAGCCTGATTTTAGTCTCCCGGACACTCTACCGGAGCCCCAAGAATATGCCAAGATTCTAGGCGTGGAATTCGGACAGGGTGATTACCCAACGCGAAATTGGGATGGCAGACTTCAAATTACCGCTCAGAGAGTGGACCGCTGGAAGGGTTTAACTTTGACCCTGAGGGAAAGGCTTGCCCTGTGCAAAACCTACTTGCTCCCTGTGTTGCTTTATTTGGGCAGTATTTGCATTTTGCCAGAACCTCTCTGGACCAGGTTCTATACCCTGTTTTTCCAGCTGTTATGGGGAAACAGGTTGAACCTAGTCAAGCGGGAGGTTACTTATCGTACGAGGAGACTAGGGGGGTTTAATATGGTCAACCCCGTGGTATTCCTGGTGGATACCTTTTTAAAGTTGAATATTGCAAACCTCTGGAAAGAGAGGGCTCCTCCGTGGGTATCCTCCTGCAGGGGTGGTTTCGGCCTTTCTTCCAGGAATGGGAGATAGGCAGGCATGTGAAGGACCTTCGTGTGCCTCACGGACATCTCTCGGCTTATGTTACCCTGGTTCTGAAGGTCATCCGCCGGTGGGGTCTGGGGGTGTGGGAGGTGAGGACTCTGTCGAGGAGGTTACTCATTTCCAGGACCCTCTGGTCCTCAGGGATTGCCCGAGCCGGGATCTGGAGGTAGGGCTGGGTCTATTGAATTCCAAGAGGATCCCTGAGAAATTTTGGGACTTGGCTTGGCGTTGCTTCCTGGGTAAGCTATATGTGATAGACAATTTGAAGTACAGGAACTCCGATGACAGAGATTGTCCTCGTGAGACTTGTGTGGGCGTACTGGAAAGTATGGACCACTTCCTGCTTCATTGTCCCTTTGATATAGAGGTTTACAAACGGGTACGGATTTCCATGGGTTGGCCTCGGCTGGCCAGTCTTTCCTATGCCGAGTGGGCCTATGGTGCATTTAGAAAACAGGGTGGAAGGGATCTGACCACTTTATTTTTAGTTAGTATAGTGATTAGGTACTTCACGTGGAATGCACGATCTTTAGTTTCGACGGGTAGAAAAATCCTCCAAGTAGAAGACGGTGAGTAACATTCTTGGTGACCTGGCAAAGGTACGCTCCCTGGAGTTCGAGTGGTCTGGTGCATCGAGGGCCTCTCGCTTGTGGAGGGGCTTCTCATTCCGGGTGCACTGACTGTCTTGCCTCCAGTATCCTTTCCTTCCCAGTCTCCTCCCGCCCCTCCTTCCCGATTTCCTTCCCTTCTTACCTTCCCTTCATGGTGATGGGCTGACTTTCTCACCCTAGGTTTTTGTTTTTATTAACATTAACTGGGAGATGGTTTCCAGACACGGTTTTTGAGTCATTTGTAATGTTCCCATGTACTAATGTCTGTCTCTTTTCTTTCAGGTTGTGGTGTGTCAAGTGTAGGGGTGTAGATAGGTTTTGGGTGGGATTTTATGGGGGGAGGGGTAGGTGTTTATAAGACCCGGAGGCTCGGCTCGGTCCCCCAGTCTGGGGAGAACTTTGGGGGATCCCCTCAAGCTCGGAAGAACTTTTCCTTGGAACTTGGGAGCTGGGCAGCTGGATGGTGGTGGGATAGTTAGTGATGTTATGTAGATTTTATTTTGTGCTTTCTGTGCGTTTCAAAAAAAAAAAAAAAAAAAGTTTGGGTGTTTGTGGGATGTGAGTTTTGCCAAGTTGTGCTTATTTCATCTTTGTTTTCTATTTTATATGTAAATATTTGTTATATTGTAAATATTTTATTTATTGTAAATAGTGGGTATGTTTGTAAGGGCAGTAGAACTGTGGTTTGGATGGTTTTGATGTTTTTGTTACTGGGTACGGGCTGGAATGTAAATATGGGTTTATTGTTATTTTTGTTTTTGTATACATCTACTTTTACTTAATAAAAAAGACTTCCAGCTCCAGTAGTGTACACTAAAGCTGCTGCAGTTAAAAAGCTCGTAGTTGGATCTTGGGATCGAGCTGGCGGTCCGCCACGAGGCGTGCTACCGCCAGTCCCAGCCCCTTTGCCTTGGGGCGCCTCCCCGATGCTCTTGACTGAGTGTCTTTTTTCAACCTAAGTAACTATGTAACTATCATAAAGAAAGGTGGCTATATTGGTCACTCATTTTTTGGGGTTTTGTTTTTGCATGTCAGAAATGTTTATTTCTAAATTTTGTGCAGTTATATTGGTTTACCTGGTGAAAATAAACCAGTGAGATGGGAATATTTTAGGTTTCTATTAAAAATTAGGTTTCTATTAAGTTCCCTAATAATTCTGCACAGTAATAGTTACCTCCTCAAACAGATATCCTCCTAAGATAGCCAAATCTAAAAAAAACCCACTCCAACTTCCAAAAATATTAAGCTTTGATATTTATGAGTCTTTTGGGTTGATTGAGAACATAGTTGTTGATCAATAATGACAAAAATCCTCTAAAATACAGTTTGCCTAATAATTCTGCACACGGTGTAAGTTGGAATTCTGCATTGAGACCAATTGAGCGTAGATGATTTGTGGTGCCACAAGAATTCCTACTAAATTCGAGTATGGAAAATAGTATGGGCCTAAGTTATATACCCGAGATCAGAAGCGATATACCCGAGGGAAGGCCCATCGTCTATGGAGGTGCAGCCTCTAATGCAATCTGCAGGATAACCCGCTCATAGTCATTAATAAGTGGTTATGCATTATTCAAAAACCTAATACTCAGGTGGGGTCCATTCAAAAGATTGCTGTGAGGTCCAGGCTTTCGTAGTTATAGCACTGGCTTAATATCAGGTAGTAGTGACTGTATCATCACTTGCCAAAATGAAGAGTTCAGAAATATTGGTGCCAGCGAATGTATCATCAGAAATTACATTATTTATTATAAACATAGCTGCCTACATTTACTGAGACTGATTCATGTAACAGAGTCAAATAAAAAGTGACCTTTTTAAAGAAATTTCAATAGTACTTGCAATCCATCATATGTGTGTGGGTGACGCCCTGGACTAGTCAGGTAGTCGCATGCACACACACCCCCTCCCGGAAAGGTGACAGCAGACAACCAATAAACCCTTGTCACCACCCTCCAGGTTTTATGTCCACACCAGGGGGACGGAGCCAGGCGGTTGGCTCTGCCCACCGAGGAGTTCACAGGCCTGTAGGCGGGAAAGACACAGAAGTTCTAGTTCTAGTGCACAAGTAGATGAGTCTTGACAGTGAAGGAGAGAGGTTGAGTTCAAGGGCAGACCTGTGACCAGGCCTGCCAATAGTCTACTTAGGTGGCTGGGTCGGAGCCCAGTCACCTCTGGCAAGGAGGCAGACGGTGGTGGTCACCTGCAGGAGCTGTGATTACAGCCGGTGGAACCGTAGGGACCGGGGTCGGGCGGTGGCCCGCCGGTACCGAACCGGGGAGCCGAATGGAAGTCGGAGCACCAGGAAAGGTACTCAGACCCAGTACAAAGCCCCGAACCGACAAGGCCGAGTCAAATCAACTGATTGAGGACTGGACTTAAGGACCTATCCCACACAAGACCCGTTAGAAGACAACAGCCCAACCATAAAGGGTAAAGCCACCGCCAAGGCATAGAGACCCAAAGGGCCAGCGTCTGCGGGCAAACAGGGCTCTTCCGACAACCAGGAAGCCGGGGGGCGGACTACCGTTGCTTAGGCATAGGAGTCAAACATTCATATAAAAAGGTGCAGGAGAAAGGCGGAAACCACCAACCCGTTCAGGGAGAAGCTGCAGCCGGCTGTGGGCCCCGTTCATCATCCTGTTTGGTTTACCAGAGACTTTGGTGTATTGTGTCATAGTGAGTACACCAGTGCCTTCGGGCCGCGCGCCGCACCGCACCAGCATACGCCCGCACCTGCTCCCCCGCCTCCGCACCTCCCTCGGGCCCCCAGGACCATCACTCCCCTACCCACGGAGGGGTCAACACCAAGCTGTGCAACACCGTCCCCGGGAGGCCTAGTTAACGGCAGCGGTGGTGTTCATCTATTCACCACAACCCGTGGGTGGCGTCACGAACTTACACTTCTACAGACTGCGTGTAGCGCCAACCCCCTTGCAGAGCGACGTGACCCCCGGGTCCATGAGGAGCTCGAGCCACCACCCACCGTACGAGCATGGATCCGAGCGGCTCGGCGGTCGCAGCCGAGCCCGCGGGGCGGTACATGTGTATATATACAGTATATTTGAGATATATATAATATACATATATATTAAAAGTATTCACATACCTGTCCAGCTTTTTCTGTAATGTGTCTAGAAATTCATTACAATACACAATATTATCTGGCAGCCCGATATTGAATGAGTGCTCCTCGTTCATGTGATTAAACAACACCGCTCTGTAAGGAAACAGTTACACAGGTGTTACAAAAAAAAAGAGAATTTTGTTTACTTACCGTAATTTCTTTTTCTTATAGTTCCGTAATGGGAGACCCAGACCATGGGTGTATAGCTTCTGCCTCCGGAGGACACACAAAGTACTACACTAAAAAGTGTAGCCCCTCCCTCCGAGCATATACACCCCCTGGTTAACCAAATATAGCCAGTTTAGTGCAAAAGCTGAAGGAGAGTAGCCACCCACAAGTAGAGATAGAGCAAGAACCGGAACAACCGGAGCCTCTGTCTACAACAACAGCCGGTGATAACACGCGGAACAAGAAACTGCCAACAGGCAACAGAGAGGGTGCTGGGTCTCCCATTACGGAACTATAAGAAAAAGAATTTACGGTACGTAAACAAAATTCTCTTTTTCTTCATCGTTCCTATGGGAGACCCAGACCATGGGACGTCTCAAAGCAGTCCATGGGTGGGAATAAACAGAAAACTGAGAAGTAGGCGAAACCTAACTTCGCAAATGGGCGACAGCCACCAGAAGGGTGCGTCTGCCCAAGCTCGCATCTGCCGAAGCATGAGCATGCACTTGTAGTGCTTCGAAAATGCATGCAGACTAGTCCAAGTGGCAGTCTGACAGACCTGCTGAGCCGTAGCCTGGTGCCTGAAACCCAAGAGGCACCGACAGCTCTGGTCGAGTGTGCCTTGATCCCCCAGCGGGGGAGGCACTTGAGTACACTGGTAGGCATCGGAAATGGCCGACATAATCCAACGAGCTAGGGTCGGCTTAGAGCCGAGAGGCCCTTACGCCGACCTGTGGTCAGCACAAAAAGAGAGGTGCACCGCCTAAGAACAGCGGTGCGAGACACATAGATCCAGAGCGCACGCACCAGATCCAGGATATGCAACGCTTTTTCAAAGCGATGAACAGGAGCCGGACAAAAGGAAGGCAGGGAAATGTCCTGGTTAAGGTGGAAGGAGAAACCACCTTGGGGAGGAAGTCCGGAGTCGGACGGAGAACCACCTTGTTTTGATGAAAAACCAAAAGAGGTGACTCCGAGGAGAGTGCAGCCAAATCAGAGACTCTCCCGAGGGAAGTTATGGCCACTAGAAAGACCACTTTCTGTGAAAGACGAGACAAAGAACCCTCCCTAAGAGGCTCAAAGGGGGGTTTCTGGAAGCCGTGAGGACCAGATTAAGGTCCCAGGGATCCAAAGGCCGCCGGTAAGGCGGAATGATGTGAGATGCGCCCTGTATGAAGGAGCGCACCTGAGCCAGCCGGGCGATACGCCGCTGGAAACACACTGGCAGAGCCGAGACCTGTCCCTTGAGGGAATTGAGGGATAGTCTTAGCTGCAGACCGGACTGTAGAAAGGACCGGAGGGTCGGCAAGGAAAAAAGGCCAAGAAACATGGCCGGAAGGGCGACACCAGGACAGGAAAATTCTCCAGGTCCTGTGATAGATTTTGGCCAAGGAATACTTCCGAGCCCGAGTCATAGTGGAGATGACTTCAGGAGGGATACCAGAAGTCGTCAAGATCCAGGACTCAAGAGCCACGCCGTCAATCTGAGAGCCGCAGAATTCTGGCGGAAAGACGGACCTTGTGAGAGAAGGTCTCGACGGTCCGGGAGATGCCACAGCACCTCAACGGACAGATGGAGCAGGTCAGGGTACCAAGCTCGCCTGGGCCAGTCTGGCAATGAGAATGACCCGATGGCCCCCCATTCTGAACTTGCGCAGGTCTCTGGGCAAGAGCTAGAGGGGGAAGACAGACGAAACTGGGACCAATCTTGAACCAGCACGTCTGCTGCAAAGGCCTGAGGATCGTGGGAGAGAAGATCCACTTCCGGAGTGCCCCACTTGCGGCAGATTAACCGAAACACTGCCGGATGCAGAGCCCACTCGCCGCTGTCCACGGTTTGACGGCTGAGACAATCTGCCTCCCAGTTTTCCACGCCTGGGTTGTGGACTGCGGATGTGGTGGACCTGGAATCCTCCGTCCACTGAAGGATACCAACAGTGCTAGGCGGCTGAGTGCCACGTCCTGGTGTTAATGTAGGCAACCGCTGTGGCGTTGTCTGACTGGACTCGATTGTTCTTGCCCGCCAACAGGTGGTGAAAGGCCAAGAGAGCTAGAAGCACAGCTCTGATTTCCAGCACAGTGATCGAGAGGGCTGATTCGGACGGAGTCCAAGTGCCCTGCGCTCTGTGGTAGAGATATACTGCTCCCCAGCCGGATAGACTGGCATCCGTGGTGCGGATCACCCAGGACGGGGCCAGGAAGGAGAGTCCCTGAAGAGAGAGGGGCCGAAGCCACCACTGAAGGAAGTCCCTGGTATGTGGCGACAGAGCCACTAACCTGTGCAAGAAGGAAGTCCGCTTGTCCCAACAGTGGAGAATGTCCAGCTGCAGGACGCAGATGGAACTGGGCAAGGGAACCGCTTCCATTGACGCCACCATCTGACCCAGCACCTGCATTAGGTGCCTGATGGAATGACGGCGGGGCCTCAGCAAAGAGCGCACCGCTAGTGGAGGGACTGCTGTTCGACTAAAGGCAGCTTCACAAGTGCCGGCAGAGTCTCGAATTGCATCCCTAGGTACGTGAGCTTCTGGGTCGGAGTCAGAGTGGACTTGGGCAGAATGACAAGCCACCCGAATTGGACTAGAGTGGCGAGAGTGAGCGAGGCACTCCGCTAACGGTCTGCACAGGATGAAGCCTTGACTAGAAGGCCGTCCAGGAAAAGGGATGCCAACCCTTGGAGGTGCAGAACCGCAACCACTGCTGCCATGACCCTGATGAATACTCGAGGGGCCGTGGCTAACCCGAAGGGAAGAGCCACGAATCGGAAATGTTCCTCTCTGATTGCAAAACGTTGCCAACGCTGGTGCGAAACTGCAATTGGCACATGCAGATAGACATCTCTGATGTCGAGGATGCAAGGAATCTCCTTGGGTCATTGAGGCAATGACTGATTGGAGAGACTCCATGCGAAAAAGCCGCACCTGAACATGCTTGTTGAGAAGCCTGAGATCCAGGATGGGCCGGAAGGAACCGTCCCTTTAGGGGACTAGGTAGAGATTTGAGTAGAAACCTCTGAACCGTTCCCAGGCGGGAACCGGTACAATTACTCCGTTGGCCTGCAAGGATGCCACGGCCTGAGAGAAGGCGGCGGCCTTGGAGCAGGGGGGAGTTGACAGAAAAAAATCTGTTTGGCGGGCTGGATAGAATTCTATCCTGTAGCCGTGGGAGATGGTTTTTGGTCCTTGGCTGAGTTAGTGGACGAGGCCGAGGGCTTAGAGGACGACCAGTTGGAGGAACGAAAGGAACGAAACCTCGACTGGTTCCTGCCCTGTTTTTGCTTGTGGCATGGAAGTACTCTTCCCGCCAGTAGCTTCCTGAATAATTTCATCCAGTTGTTCACCGAACAGCCTGGGCCCAGCAAATAGGAGCCCAGCAAGGTACTTCTTTGAAGAAGCGTCTGCCTTCCACTCTCGAAGCCACAGGATCCTGTGGATAGCGAGAGAATTGGCCGAAGCCATCGCAGTGCAGAGCCTCCAGCATGGCAGACATGGCATAGGATGAAAAGGCTGAAGACCTGGAAGTTAAGGCAACCATCTCGGGCATAGAGTCCCTGGTGAGGGAATGCATCTCCTCTAGAGAAGCAGAGATGGCTCTGAAGCCCACACTGCTGCAAAAGATGGGGAGAACGAGGCCCCTGCCGCCTCATATACAGATGGCGGACAGTGGAATCCTTAAGGGAGTTGCCAACAGCCACTGATACAACTTTCCGGCCTGAGAGTCTAGACACCGGAGGGTCTACCTTTGGTGAATGAGCCCACTCCTTGACCACCTCTGGTGGAAACGGAAAACGGTCATCAGAACCACGCTTTGGGAAGCGTTTGTCAGGACAGGCTCTGGGCTTGGTCACAGTGGCCTGAAAAACTGGAGTGGATAAGGAACACACTCCTTGTTCTCTTAGGCAAGGTATACTGATGCTTTTCTGCCAGAGAGGGGTGCTCCCCTGATACAGGCGGATTGAGGTCCAGTACAAATATAATGGACGCAATCAAATCATTAGCATCTGCGTCACTTTCGGACAGATCAATGGGGTACATGGAGTAGCGCCCGAGCCCCAAGTAAAGGCATCCTCCCTGTCTTGCGAGTCAGCTCGTGAACCAGAGCCGCGGGACGAGGAAGGAAAGGGGACCCTGCGTCTCCATTTTAGGAGGACGGGGTCTGAGACCAGATGAAGAATCCTCTGTGAGCTTTGCTGAGCGAGCCGTAGCAGCAGAAGCGCCCTGAGAAGGGGGCTGATGCATGCTCAGCAGTGTCCGGGACAGCTGTCCCCTGGAGAGAGGGATTCTACCCAAGCCGGGGGTTCAGCCACCGGAGCCGGAGCAGCCGGAGGGACCACTGGGGATGAGCCTTCAGGCTGAGGCACCACTATATTAGAGCAGGCATCACAATGTGGTTATGTGCTTGGTACAGGCAGTACGAGCCTACAGCAGTGCATATTAAGTACAGCCTTGCTCTGATGTGAGACATGCTGCTGAAGTGGGGGCTCTGGCCAGAATGACCCCCACCAGAGTATATAAACAGTGTATATAAGCAGGTCCACAACCCGAAGTTGTGGCTTGCCAGACCGTTTGACATAGAGACATCTCTGTGCCCTCCAGATCCCACAGCCCAGACCCCCAGAGAGATGGCCAGCGCCGATCGCTGTCACAATGTGGTTATGCAGACATGCATGAGAACGCTGAAAAAATGGCGCCGGAGCGAGGAGAGGGGGCGGGGCCAACTCTAAGAGCGGGATCGGAGGGCCAAGGAGATATACAGGGGAGGGAATATTTCCTCAGAGAGGAGTGTCCCTCCCCAGTGCTGAACAGCCGCTGGGCGGAGCCGCACTGTCCCTCTGCATGATTGGCATGCAGGGGCAGTGAAAACGAAACTAGGCCTCAGGCGAAGCCGGGGCCTAAATTTAACGATTCGGCCGGCGAGCAGGCACCATCGGCGCGGTTCTCAGGTGAAAACCAGAGAACCGGCCGGAAATGTCACAATAGATACACAGCACACTCTCCCCAACAATAAAGTACAAGGGACCCCCTGATAATAACGTCTCAAATACTTAGATTGTGAGACGCAGGGCCAGGTTCCTGAGGGATGAGTGCTCCGTCCGGCAGGATCCTGAAAGGGCTGCGGATGGAGACCGGTCTCCTGCAAGGCAGGGAGAACCGTGCTGGCTCCCACTTCAAGCCAGAGCCCCGGAGGGATGGTGAAGGAGCGCGGCATGTAAGGCTCCAGCCCTGAAATCAACCTTAACAACACCGCTGACACAGTGGGGTGAGAAGGGACATGCCAGGAGTCCAGGCTTGGACCCGCTTTTCTTCAAACTCTTTCCAAAAATCAAAATCAGATGAGAATGCATGTGTGGATGTGTGCCTCCTGAACACAAAGCATTGAACTGGCTATATTTGGTTAACCAGGGGGTGTATATGCTCGGAGGGAGGGGCTACACTTTTTAGTGTAGTACTTTGTGTGTCCTCCGGAGGCAGAAGCTATACACCCATGGTCTGGGTCTCCCATAGGAACGATGAAGAAACAACAATATTGATTAAATCTTACTAGTACCAGTAAGGCTATGTGCGCACACAGCGTTTTTTTGACGCTGTGTTTATGGCCGTAAAAACACACAAAAACATGCACCTCCGGCAAAAATGAATCGGTAAAAAAAAGCATGCGTTTTTACCGTGTTTTGGTGCGTTTTTGATCAATGCATTTTCATCATGACACATCACTGGAATTAGGGTTTCAGTCTCTATCATGCTGCTCTCAGTTGCAAAAATCTGGGAACTGGACATTTTTAATTCTGAATGTTTGCAAAGCTCTTTTGCTTTTAGATGCACTGAATAAAAAAACATTTATTGCAAGATATTGCAAAAAAGCTATGCACACACCTTTCCTTTTCTTTTCTTTGCAAACACTTCACTTTAGACATGACATTACTATTCTTTTATGAAAATTGGACCACTATAATGGTCACCATTCCTATTACTGAGATCTGAACTCTGACTGCAATACTAAAGACACCATACACATAAGACAAACGCCAAGCGACCAAAATGTATCTGAGGGCCTCATAAATGTCCCCAATAACTGTCATGAGACTGAAAGATCTGACATCTCTGATTTCGGACTGCCCTTTGGTCTGTAAGAGATAAGGCATCGCTGGCACCAGCTCTCTCATAGAGAACATACGAGTCAGGAGAGAACGCTGACGGCCAACCGTCTGCTGAACTATTGTACGGCTGCCAATTATAAGGTGTATGGGTACTTACAGCAAGATGGAATTGCAGCTGTATATTGCTCAGGCCAAAAGACTACTGCTACTCCAATTATAAGGTGTATGGGGTTGAACTAGTTATATTCACCTGCAAAATCTGGATTTTGATTTGTTCACAGGTATACATATAGATATGAATTTATATACTGACCAAAAGTTGGGACACACCTTCTCATTCCAAGAGTTTTCTTTATTTTCATGACTCTGAAAATTGTAGATTCCCATTGAAGGCATCAAAACTATGAATTAACACATGTGGAATGAAATACTTAACAAAAAAGTGTGAAACAACTGAAAATATGTCTTATATTCTAGGTTCTTCAAAGTAGCCACCTTTTGCTTTGATTACTGCTTTGCACACTCTTGGCATTCTCTTGATGAGCTTTAAGAGGTAGTCACCGAAAATGGTTTTCACTTCACAGGTGTGCCCTGTCAGGTTTAATAAGTGGGATTTTGTGCCTTATAAATGGGGTTGGGACCATCAGTTGTGTTGTGCAGAAGTCTGGTGGATACACAGCTGATAGTGCTACTGAATAGACTGTTAGAATTTGTATTATGGCAAGAAAAAAGCAGCTAAGTAAAAAAAAATGAGTGGCCATCATTACTTTAAGAAATGAAGGTCAGTCAGTCCAAAAAATTGGGAAAACTTTGAAAGTGTCCCCAAGTGCAGTGGCAAAAACCATCAAACGCTACAAAGAAAATGGTTCACATGAGGACCACCCCAGGAAAGGAAGACCAAGAGTCACCTCTGCTGCGGAGAATAAGTTTATCCGAGTCACCAGCCTCAAAAATCGCAGGTTAACAGCAGCTCAGATTAGAGACCAGGTCAATGCTACACAGAGTTATAGCAGCAGACACATCTCTAGAACAACTGTTAAGAGGAGACTTTGTGCAGCAGGCCTTCATGGTAAAATAGCTTCTAGGAAACCACTGCTAAGGACAGGCAACAAGCAGAAGAGACTTGTTTGGGCAATAGAACACAAGGAATGGACATTAGACCAGTGGAAATCTGTGCTTTGGTCTGATGAGTCCAAATTGGAGATCTTTGGATTTAACCACTGTGTCTTTGTGTGACGCAGAAAAGGTAAACGGATGGACTCTACATGCCTGGTTCCCACCGTGAAGCATGAAGGAGGAGATGTGATGGTGTGGGGGTGCTTTGCTGGTGATACTGTTGGGGATTTATTAAAAATTGAAGGCATACTGAACCAGCATTGCTACCATAGCATCTTGCAGCGGCATGCTATTCCATCCGATTTGCGTTTAGTTGGTCCATCATTTATTTTTCAACAGGACAATGACCCCAAACACACTTTCAGGCTGTGTAAGGGCTATTTGACTAAGAAGGAGAGTGATGGGGTGCTACGCCAGATGACCTGGCCTCAACAGTCACCAGACCTAAACCCAATCAAGATGGTTTGGGGTGAGCTGGACCGCAGAGTGAAGGTAAAAGGGCCAACAAGTACTAAGCATCTTTTGGAACTCTTTTAAGACTGTTGGAAGTCCATTTCCGGTGACTACCTCTTGAGGCTCATCAAGAAAATGCCAAGAGTGTGCAAAGTAGTAATCAAAGCAAAAGGTGGCTACTATGAAGAACCTAGAATATAAGACCGATTTTCAGTTGTTTCACACTTGTTTGTTAAGTATTTCATTCCACATGTGTTAATTCATAGTTTTGATGCCTTCAATGTGAATCTACAATTTTCAGAGTCATGAAAATAACGAAAACTCTTTGAATGAGAAGGTGTGTCCAAACTTTTGGTCTGTACTGTATATATGTATATACATAGTTTTCTATCATTGTTCCCTGAGTTTAACATCTTTATTTTATATCAAGCTTACTCTTTATGGCACACATGATCAATGAGAACTGCAGACCTATAGAACATTGGGAAAAGTTTTTGTTCCATCTTTCTCTTTGTTTAAGGGGCACTTTGCACACTACGACATCGCAAGCCGATGCTTGCGATGCCGAGCGCGATAGTCCCCGCCCCTGTCGCAGCTGCGATATCATGGTGATAGCTGCCGTAGCGAACATTATCGCTACGGCAGCTTCACATGCACTCACCTGCCCTGCGACGTTGCTCTGGCCGGCGAACCACCTCCTTATTAAGGGGGCGGGTTGTACGGCGTCATAGCGACGTCACACGGCAGGCGGTCAATAGAAGCGGAGGGGCGGAGCTGAGCGGGACGTAAACATCTCGCCCACCTCCGTCCTTCCGCAAAGCCGGCGTGAGCCGCAGGACGCAGGTAAGGTGATGTTCCTCGCTCCTGCGGCTTCACACACAGCGATGTGTGCTGCTGCAGGAACGAGGAACAACATCGTAACATCGGTCCTTCCAAAATTATGGAAATGACCGACGCTACACCGATGATACGATTTGGACGTTTTTGCGCTCCTTAATCGTATCAAAAAGGATTTACACACTACGATATCGACTGCGACGCCGGATGTGCGTCACTTTTGATTTGACCCCACCGACATCACAGCTGCGATGTCGTAGTGTGCAAAGTGCCCCTTAGAGTCAGAACGGATTCCACATAAATGGCGCAATGTAACAAAGATGAAAAGGTAAATAAGAGAACATCAAACCTGTTTCCTTTAAATTCTTCACTGCAAAACATGCACAATCTCTGAAAACACGTGTCTGATCTCTCCTGCTGCTGCTGCCCCAAGATATTTTTCTGTAAAATGCAACAGTAAAAGAAAATAAAAGGCTATAATTAAATAAGAATATAGAATTATAAATAAAGCTATAATTTAATAACAAAATGCAATTATAAAATATAGATTGTGTTTTAAAGGGATTGTCCTGTTTTTTTGTTTGTTTTTTAACCTCTTCCCGACCTTTGACGCACCATATGCGTCATGAAACCTTGTGCCTTCCCGACCTTTGACGCACCGTATGCGTCATGGCGGGTTTCCGTTCCTGCATCGCTGGTGACCGGGTTCACTGAAATGTCACCAGCGCTGCAGGTACATGAGGACTTGTAGTTGAGCCCGGGGGGGTGGCTTGTGGTCTGATTGGCTGTTGAAAGTGTCACTTTCACATTCAATCAGAACGATTGTAATATTTCACCAATGAAACTTGGTGAAGTACTACACTCCAGCCATGGCTGATTATGGAATATCATCAGCCATTGGCTGGAGCGGGGAGACCTCTGTGAAATCACCCCCCGATCCGATTGGAGCTAGCGTCCATGTGACGCTATCCCTCCAATCAGATGTGGAGGAGCGGTGTGACCGGTGGGTGCCCTCCCCCTTCAGGACTCATCCTGACCGTGGATGGCGATGCTGAAGATGAGGGTCCCCTGCTGCTGCCACCGCGATGTGCCGCCTCCGATCGCCATCTGCTGCCACTGATCGCAATCAGGTAAGTTTCTCTCCTTTCTGTGTTGTCTTCCCTTCCCTTCTGTGCTGTTCCGCGCTCCCCTCTGTTGTCTTCCGTTCCCCCCTGTCGTCCGATCCCACCCCCACCCTGACCTTTGCTTCCCCTGCCATCCGATTCTACCCACCCCCAACCCATACCGACCTCCGCTGCCTTCCCCGATCTCCGCTCCCTGTTATCACTCACCGCCGGTGCCCTGCTTCTGACACCCGGCTGGTGTGAGTGACTGACTGCTGCTTCCAGTCATCAATCCCCTGCCCTGCTGATCACTGGGCATCAGGAGGGTGTGATATCCCGCCCCTGTGATTTCCCCCCCCACTGTGCTCCTGTGATTACCCCCCCTGCGCCCCTGCGATGCTGCCCCTGCGTGCCTGCAATGGCCCCCCCTGTGCACCTGCGATCACCCCCCCTGTGATTGCGCCCCCCTGCGTTCCTGCGATTGCGCCCTCCTGCGATTGCGCGTCCCTGCGATTGCGCCCCCTGCGTCCCCGCGATTGCGCCCCCCTTCATCCCCGTGATTGCATCCTCTGCGATTGCGTCCCCGCAATTGCGTCCCCCTGCGATTGCGCTCCCCCTGCGCCCCTATCGCTCTGCGTCCCTGCGACTGCATCCCTGCGATTGCGCGCCCCTGCGCTCCACTGCGACTGCGCTCCCCTGCGATTGCATCCACCTGCGTCCCTGCGATTGCGCTCCCTGAGTCCCTGCAATTGCGTCCCCGCGATTGCGTCCCCGCGATGCGCCTCCCTGCGATTGCACTCCCCCTGCGCCCCTGTGCACTCGCACCCCCCTGCATCCCTGCGATTACGCCCCCTGCGTCCCTGCGATTGCGTCCCTGCAATTGCGTCCCTGCGATTGCGCTCCCCCTGCGCCCCCCTGCGACTGCGCTCCCATGCGATTGCATCCCCCTGCGTCCCTGCGATTGCGTCCCTGCGATTGCGCCCCCTGCGATTGCATCCCCGCAATTGCGTCCCTGTGATTGCATCCCCCCTGTTCCCCTGCGCTCGCATCCCCCTGCGTCCCTGCTATTGCATCCCTGCGATTGCACCCCCTGCGTCCCTGTGATTGTGTCCCTGCAATTGCGTCCCCTGCGTCCCTGCGATTGCGCCCCCTGCGTCCCTGCGATTGCGTCCCTGCGATTGCATCCCCCTGCGTTCCTGTGATTGCGCCCCCTGCGTCCCTGCGATTGCGCCCCTGTGATTGTGTCCCCCTGTGATTGCGTCCCCTGCGCCCTGGTGATTGTGCCCCAGTGATTACGGCCCCTGCTAGCTCCTGCATCTCCTCAGCCCCCTCCTGCAGTAGAAGGTTTCACCAAACACTTGCACATACACACGCACACTAAAATAAAGTTTAGGGTTTTGGGTTTTTTTTGCACATGCACACACAAATGTCCTGCTCGTCCCTCCGTAGCTGATAGTGAGGGAGAGGGTCCCACTTTTCTCTATTTCTTCCACTCTTCCTCCTCCAGTGACACAGACTCAACGTCGCAGGACAAGAAATCGTCCGGAGGCCAGGAGGAGAAGAGCCGGAGGCAGGGAGGAGAAGATCCGGAGGCCGGGAGGAGAAGAGCTGGAGGCTGGGAGGAGAAGAGCCGGAGGCCGGGAGGAATAGAAGCCGGAGAAGAAGCCGGAGGCCAGGAGGAGAAGAGCTGGAGGCCGGGCGGAGAAGAAGAGCCGGAGGCCTGGAGGAGAAGAGCCGGAGGCCGGGAGGAGAAGAGCCGGAGGCCGGGAGGAGAAGAGCCGGAGGCCGGGAGGAGAAGAGCCGGAGGCCGGGAGGAGAAGAGCCGGAGGCTGGGAGGAGAAGAGCCGGAGGCCGGGAGGAGAAGAGCCGGAGGCCGGGAGGAGAAGAGCCGGAGGCCGGGAGGAGAAGAGCCGGAGGCCGGGAGGAGAAGAGCCGGAGGCCGGGAGGAGAAGAGCCGGAGGCCATGGAGGAAGACCCACAGTAAAGTGTGAGTAACCCTCAACCTAGCGCTAGTGCACTAAACACCCCAAACTTACGCACATTACACCACACTAACCTGAAATACACTACTTCAGGTTGGTACGCGGCGTGGTATAGTGTACGTGAGGTTGGTGTATGTGTTGTAGTGTACATCAGGTAGTGTGTGTGTGTGTTTGTGTGTGTGTGGTGTATACTACATCACACATATCAACCTGACACACACCAACCTGAGGTACACTGCCCTATATCACACTGCACACCAACCTGACGTATACTACTACTACACTATACCACACTGCACACCATCCTGACTTAGTGTATGTTAGGTTGGTGTGTGGTGCATGTCAGGATGGCGTGTGTGGTGTATACTACACCACACATACCAACCTGACGTACACTACACCACACACACATCAACCTGACCTACACTACACCACATACCAACCTGACATACACTATGTCAGGTTGGTTTGTGGTGCAGTGTAGGTCAGGTTGATGTGTGTCTGTGGTGTAGTGTACGTCAGGTTGGTATGTGTGGTGTAGTATACACCACACATGCCATCATGACATGCACCACACACCAACCTAACATACACTAAGTCAGGTTGGTGTGTGGGGTGTAGTGTATGTTAGTTTGGTGTGGGGTGTAGTGTACTTCAGGTTGATGTGTGTGTGTGTGTGTGTGTGTGTGTGTGTGTGTGTGTGTGTGGTAAACACCACACACACCAACCTGACGTATACTACACTAAACACACCAACCTGACGTTTACGACACTACACACAACAACCTGACGAATACTACACTACACACACCAACCAGACGTATACTACACTACACACACCAACCAGACGTATACTACACTACACACACACACCAACCTGACATACACTACATACTCTCCATACGCCACATGGTGTCCGTAATGGAGCTAATTTTCCATTCAAATTGTTAGCAAGACACCATGTCGCGTATGGATAGCCCCTGTGTGCCTACACATTGGTGCTCCCCCAGAAGTGACCCCATTTTGGAAACTAGACCTCCCAAGGAACTTATCTAGATACATAGTGAGTACTTTGAACCTCCAGGTGCTTCACAAATTGATCCGTAAAAATGAAAAAGTACTTTTTTTTTCACAAATTTTCTTTTAGCCTCAATTTTTTTAATTTGCACATGGGCAACAGGATAAAATGGATCCTAAAATGTATTGGGCAATTTCTCCTGAGTACATAGATACCTCATATTTGGTCATAAAACACTGTTTGGGTGCATGGCAGGGAACGGAAGGGAAGGAGCGCCATTTGACTTTTTGAATGAAAAATTAGCTCCAAAAGTCAAATAGCGCTCCTTGTCTTCCGAGCCGTGCTTTGCACCCAAACACTTGATTTCCACCACATATGAGGTATCGGTGTACTCAGGAGAAATTGCACAATAAATTTTATGGTGTAATTTTTCCTGATACCCTTGTGAAAAAAAAGCTACCTGGTTGAAGTAACAATTTTGTGGTAAAAAAATAAATAAATATTTTCACGGCTCAACGTTATAAACTTCTGTGAAGCCCCCAGGGGTTCAAAGGGCTCACTAAACATCTAAAAAAAATTCCATGAGGGGTCTAGTTTCCAAAATGGGGTCACTTGTGCAGGAGCTCCATTGTTTAGGTACCTCAGGGGGTCTCCAAACGCAACATGGCATCCGCTAACGATTCCAGACAATTTTGCGTTTGAAAAGTTAAATGGCGCTTCTTGCCTTCCGAGCCTTGCCGTGCACCCAAACAAGTGATTTCCACCACATATGGGGTATCAGCGTTCTCAGGAGAAATTGCACAATACATTTTATGGTGTAATTTTTCCTGATACCCTTGTAAAAATGCTAAATTTTATGGCTAAAGTAACATTTTTGTGTAAAAAAAAGTAAATTTTCATTTTTTCCTTCCACATTGCTTTGATTCTCGTGAAGCACTTAAAGGGGTAATAAACTTCTTGGATGTGGTTTTGAGTAGCCTGAGGGGTGCAGTTTTTAGAATGGTGTCACTTTTGGGTATTTTCTGTCACCTCGGCCTCTCAAAGTCACTTCAAATGTGATGTGGTCCCTAAAAAAAGTTTTTTGTAAATTTTGTTGGAAAAAATGAGAAATTGCTGATGAACTTTGACCCCTTCTAACTTCCTAACAAAAAAAAATTGTTTTGAAAATTGCACTGGTGTAAAGTAGACAAGTGGGAAATTTTATTTAGTAACTATTTTGTGAGACATATTTCTCAGATTTATGGGCATAAAATTTCAAATTTTGAAAATTGCGCAATTTTCTAAATTTTCGCCAAATTTCCGAAATTTTCAAAAATGAACGCAAAAAAAGATCGGCCTAAATTTACCACTTTCATGAAGTACAAAATGTCACAAAAAAACAATGTCAGAATCACTAGCATCCGTTGAAACGTTCCAGAGTTATAACTTCATAAAGGGACACTGGTCAGAATTGCGCAAAATGGCGAGGTGAGTAAGGTCAAAATCGGCTGGGGGCTGAAGGGGTTACATAATGCCCCTAAAGTAGCCAATGTGATATACCGGCAAAGTAACAAGATATCAGTTGGTAAATTCCCTGAAGCTCTGAGACTGCTGCTCTGGTGGTCTTTTCTTTACTTGTCCTTTCGTAATGACCTGCCATAAATATGCACATGACTACTGCAATCACTGATGAAGACCACCAGGTCGAAACGTTGCTGTCATACAACTGATGGAATAAAGAATTGCATGTTTTTTCACCCGGAGGAGCGCTGTCATCCTTATTATTGGTATGTTATTTCAAGTGATCCCTTGACCATGGATGTGCGCTCCTGAGGTGCTGATTGTGCTGTTGCACAGGCACATACGTTTTTTAACCAAGGTGCTGTGGACTTTACTTTTTTGGATACTGCAATCACTGGTCTATGCGGCATAATATTGCTAAGGCTAATATTTCATTATAGCGTTCATATGCTTAGTATCACGGCTATGGACTCTATGTTTTAGTGAAGTTGAGAATCAGAAAACAAATGTATCGACTCCAATTCCAACATTAAGAAGAAGAAGAAAAAAGATTTGGTATTAACCTCTTCATTACTGGAAAATTTTCCATTTTTGCACTTTCACTTTTTTTTGTCCCTTTTTCCAGGAGCCATAATTTTTTTTTTTGTCGACATAGCCATATTAGGGTTTGTTCTTATGTGGGACGAGTTGTAATTTTTTAGGACACCATTTATTTTACAATATAATTTACAGAAAAACAGGAAAAAAAAGGTCAAATGCAGTGAATTAGTGAAACAGACTAATTTTTTGGGGGGGGTTTGCTCTTACAGTGTTCATTTTACAAAAAAAAAAGACCTGGTATGTGGTTAATTTAATAGATAAAAAAAAAGTTGGCTTGTGTCACTATTTTCCAAGACTAAGAACTTTTTTTTTTTTACATATTAATGGATCTGTGTGATTATTATTTTTTTTTCAAATTAGAGTTGATGTTTTCATTGACGACATTTTGGGGTGCATACAATATTTTGATTGCTTTTTTTATTGCATTTAGGCCCCTTTTTGACATCCATGTTTCAGGTATGTGTGACAATCGCTTTTAACACGGATGCCACACGTACCCATGTTATTCTCTGGAGTTACTCACACGGTCGTGTTTTCACATGGACCGTGTGACCCCTCGTGGCCCCGCACACACGCAGACATGTCCGTTTTTTTGTCCAGCAGCACGGGTGTCACACTGATCGCACACTGATATGATCCTTATGACACGTACCAAAGAAAACACTGGTCTTTTAAATAAAAAGATTTTCTATATTCACCTGTATCTAGGGCTGTTTTCTTCGGCTCTGCTTCCACCGCATAGCCGGGGACAGGTGAGTATCCAGCAGAGTGTGTGTGTGTGGTGAGGACCTGGAAGCCGGAGTATTGCGGGGACAGCCTCGCCAGGGCCAGCATCCCGGAGGACAGCATCGCCATCGCCGGTGACAGGGGAGTATTCAGCAATCAAGCAGTGTGTGAAGTGACCTCCAGGAGGTCACCAGAGTTCCCAATGAACTTTGATGAACCTGTGAAGTCACTGTCGCGGGGGTGATATCAGGATGTCATCAGAGTTCATTGGCAACTCCGGTAACATCCTGGACGTCACTGCACACACGCTGCTTGCTGAATACTCACCTGTCCCGCTATGCTGTCCTCGGCGATGCTGTACCCAGCGATACTCCGGCTTTCAGCTCCTCAGTGCAGTGAATAATCAATGAATATAATGAGCGGCGGTCAGAAGCAGGAGACAGCAGAGTCAAAGAAAACAGCGCTGGATACAAGTGAATATAGAAAATCTTTGTATTTCAAAGACCCGTGTTTTCTCTGGTACATGTTACACAAATGCAAACACAGATGTCACACGTGACATACATATGACCATAACCATGCATATAGCTTGTACCTGATTAAACACGGACGTCTGAAACCGGCCTTAGTAAAAGTGCTGTGCCTAAAAAGGTTGTCCGCTAATCTAATTTAACACTGATGGACTGAGCAATCACACCTGAGCAAAGCAGGCCACTAGATGACCAACACAGGCTAATGTAGGAAGTATTAAATACATTTCAGTAAGCATATTCAATTCTTTTTCCCTGTGTAATTTTTCATGATCACACAAATAAAATGAATGGACAGCTATAATTTGATTTTTGTGCCTGTGTGGATTGGATGGGTTGTTACTGACATCTGGTGAGAAATTCATGTTAACAGCCCCTTTAGAAACATATTATATAGAAGTGGGAGCATAAATAAAAACCTTTTGTGTACAGAGAAAACGTCTTAGATCTTTGAGTTCAGTTCATGAAAAATGGGTGGAGAAACAAACGTTTGTGGTTATATTTTTGTTTAGTGTATATATACACACACACAAACACACACACACAACAAAAATATAACCACAAAGTTTTATTTACGCTCCCATTTTTCATGAACTGAACTCAAAGATCTAAAGGCCCCGTCACACACAGAGATAAATCTTTGGCAGATCTGTGGTTGCAGTGAAATCATGGACATATTGTTCCATTTGTACACAGCCACAAACCTGGCACTGATTGTCCACAATTTCACTGCAACCACAGATCTGCCGCAGATTTATCTCTGTGTGTGACAGGGCCTTAAGACATTTTCTGTGTACACATAAGGGTTTTCTCTCTCAAATATTGTTCACACATTTGTCTAAGCCTGGAGTCACACTTGCGAGTGCCTTGCGTGTAACTCGCGCGAGTCTCTCACTGAATCACCAGGCACGGAGTCACACTCTCCTGACAGCAGCGAGTTGATTGCATGCATCTCTATGCAGCTGAGACGCTCCTGTCCGGAGAGTGTGAGTCCGTGCCGGGTGATTCAATGAGAGACTCGCGCGAGTTACATGCAAGGCACTCGCTAGTGTGTCTCTAGCCTAAATATGTGTTAGTGAGCCCTTCTCCATTGCTGAAATATCCATCTAACTCACAGGTGTGGCTTAGGCTGATTAGAGAGAATAATTATTGGACAGAAGTGCCTAAAGCGGGCTTTACACGCTGCGATATCGGTACCGATATCGCTAGCGTGGGTACCCGCCGCCATCTATTGTGCGACACGGGCAAATCGCTGCCCGTGCCGCACAACATTGCCCAGACCTTACTACTTACCTGCCCGGCGATGTCGCTGTGACCGGCGAACCGCCTCCTTTCTAAGACGGCGGTTCGTTCAGCGTCACAGCGACGTCACTGAACCACCACCCAATAGAAGCGGAGGGGCGGAGATGAGCGGGACGTAACATCCTGCCCACCTCCTTCCTTCCGCATAGCAGCCGGGAGGCAGGTAAGGTGAGCTTCCTCGTTCCTGCGGTGTCACACGGAGCGATGTGTGCTGCCGCAGGAACGAGGAACAACTTCGTTACTGCTGCAGTAACGATTTTTGAGAATGGACCCCCATGTCACCGATGAGCGATTTTGCACGTTTTTGCGACGATGCAAAATCGCTCATAGGTGTCACACACAACGGCATTGCTAATGCGGCCGGATGTGCGTCACCAATTCCGTGACCCCAACGAGTTCGCATTAGCGATGTCGCAGCGTGTAAAGCCCCCTTTAGGCTGGCCACAATAAAAGGACATGCTACCTCATAAAAATTTACCTTTTATATGATTTTCTGGGAATCTGGGGTCTTTTCTCTAATTGGTTCCTTCATAAATGTGCATAGACCCTTGACTGATCCTGCATGCCCCACATTAAGTCGAATTGAATATTTGCATATATGGTATATATTTTTTGTTGCTATTGGTAATATATTTTTACTCTCTAAAAACTGCATATGATTGGTCAGAGTCATACAGGGGGGGGAAAGTAAGCACCCTCAGTGAACACTCTGAAAACGCCCACTTGGACGTAAAAAAAAAAAAAATATTAACTCATTGGGTGCCAAACATTTTGATTGTTAATATCTCTGCAATGGAGAGACAAAATAAAAAAAAAACAAAAAAAAACCATTTACGTCCACCCTGCAGTCCCTATTACATTGTATGTCAACATCAACATGAAAAATTTGGAGAACGATTCCTTTTAAAAGCAATACAGAAGTCCGAGGATAGGCCATTACCGATACACTATGCCTGCGCCACTGTAAACAGAGAGAGATAGCGGAGATGGGTTTTTAAGAACCGCGCCAGAGATCCCAGATGTAAACTTGATCAATGTACACTTTATTTCGGCATAGGTCTACGCGTTTCAGGGGTCTCAGCCCCCTTCCTCAGGACCAGCAAGCACAAGATACATCAAATCTCACCTGAGGAGATTTGATGTATCTTGTGCTTGCTGGTCCTGAGGAAGGGGGCTGAGACCCCTGAAACGCGTAGACCTATGCCGAAATAAAGTGTACATTGATCAAGTTTACATCTGGGATCTCTGGCGCGGTTCTTAAAAACCCATCTCCGCTATCTCTCTCTGTTATCAGCCAATCGGGTTACTGCTGCCGTTGATCTATATATGTGGTTATAGGAGTTGTGCCTTTCACAACTCTAATAGGTGAGTAGGATTACTCTTCACTATACCCCCTGTTTATCAGGGTAAGACCCTATGCGCTTTTTTTCCACAGGTTTCTTGCCTTTGATGCGCCACTGTAAAGAAAGCCAACATGCATGTTTTTATTTCAGTTCAGTCAACCACAAATTATTTGTTTTGCCAAAAATCCAGATCAATGTAGATTCATAGCATTGTCAATTACAAAAGAATTGTTAATCATGTTTTAGGTCTTTTAGAGCAATTACGTGCATATGTAATGGTAAACGAATTTCCTCTGGAGGACCGAGCATATTGAAAAGCGAGAGCTGCATGTGGCAGTTCACTCTCTGCTAAACATCTGTTGTATCTTACAAATACATGGTAAAGGGATTTTAAGTATTAATATTTACTTGGAAGCTGCAACTGAAATATTTCTAAACTGTAGCACCGAATATTACACACTCAATGAAAAGGTGTAACAAGATCTCAAGAGCGAGGAGCGCTTAGTTACAAAAGAGCATCGCATTCCATACTGAATTAATAGGAGGTAATAATACAGGTGGACAGCAGATGGGGTTATCACAACTCATAATACAGTTTATATGATCCATTAATCTTCACACTGGTTGAGGCGGAAGATATGTTCGTTTGTAATTTTTTTTTTTTTCGATATATATGTCTACCCTCCTGTGTAGCACACTAGCTATACTGCCTAAATGTAGACATTTGGTATCAACATGAGTGTACCCAACATTTCTGGTGGTTTTACAAAATACATGAGGAATAATATTATTTCTGGCCATTATATGACTTTTACCCTCTAATTTCCCCAGTTCACTACTCAGTATTCTCTCTGAACTTGTGGCAGGGTCAAGTTGCTATGCTCTCTTTCATACACAATGTCACGACTTTGACTTGCGTGGCTGGTAAGCACCGCCCTACTCACTGGGGAAAATGCTCTGCTTCTCCCCCCTTGTCAGTAGGTCTCGTTAGGTGCCCCTTGCCAAGCATCCGGCTCTCCTATTGCTATAGACTCTCCACCCGGCTGTAGTAACACTCAGTAGGAGTTTAATCACCTGCCTCCTGTGAGTATTGCTGCTCTTTCCTATCCCCTATTAGTGGGTTTATAAAGCAGCTTCTCCCACGACACTTTCCTCGAGCTTTGGTTCAAGTCAGTTTGTTGTTTTGTTCCCTATCTGGCAGCCTTACTGTCTGTCTCTCCAGATACCGACCCAGCTTGTGTACCCGTATATCTTAATCTCTCCGTTCTTGAACCCAGCTACGTCTTTTGATTCTGTGCTGCCTTTCCCGACCTCAGATTGCCTGACTTTTTCTCTGCCTGTGCCCTCGGTACTTCGCACTCCTGCCTTGACCCATTGGTCAGCTGTTTCAGGGTCACGAATTGCCCTTTAAACGTACCAGAATCACTGACATACGCAGACCCATTATAATGAATGGGTCTGCTCACACGTCAGTGATTTTTCACTGCACGTGTCTCCGTGCGGCGTACCCGCGTGTGCGTGATTGCCGCACGGAGACATGTCCATTTTTCTCTGGCATCACTGATGTCCCACGGACCACGCAGTGGTGTGGTCCGTGAAACACGTGCCAGAAAAAAACGTGCATTTAAAATAATAAGCATTTTAACTCACCCGGCGTCCAGCGATGTCCTCTGCAGCCCGTGCAGCCTGCTGCTTCTAAGCCGGCTGATTACTGTCGCGCATCTTAATGATGCACGACACAGCCGACCCGGAAGCAGCTGCTGCAGGGGTCAGCGCTGGTCGGATGCTGCACCGCGGGAGGATTCAGCACCACGGAGAGCGGGAGCGGGCACAGGTGAGTTGATTTCTAAGTGCAATCACGGGCCACGGAGAACGGAGCCTGGATTGCACTTAGACAACCCACGTGTGCCGTGATTCACGGCACACGCAGGGACATGTGCGTGTTTTACACGCCAGTGAAAAACGTCACTGTTTTTCACTGACGTGTGAAACGGGCCTAAGAGATGGATTCCTGTTTCACTTTCTCTATATTAAACAGATTAGAGCAGCAGCATGGAAGAAATTATACAGCACTATTGAGCTGTGTGGCTGAGTCCAGCACTGATGTGAAATACACTACAATTCAAAAGTTTAGGGTCACTTAGATATTTCCTTATTTTTGAAAGAAAAGCACATATTTTTCAATGAATCTAACAGTGAATTAAACAGAAATACACTCTGTACATTGTTAATGTGGTAAATGACTATTCTAGCTGCAAACGTCTGGTTTTGAATGCAATATCTACATAGGTGTATAGTGGCCTATTTCAAACAACCACCACTCCAGTGTTCTAATGGTACATTGTGTTTACTATTCGTGTTAGAAGGTTAATGAATGTTTAGAAATCGCTTGAAAACCCTTGTGCAAATGTGTTAGCACAGCTCAAAACAGTTTTGCTGATTAGAAGCTATAAAACTGACCTTCATTTGAGCTAGTTGAGAATCTGAAGCATTACATTTGTTGGTTCCAAATCTCCCTTCAGAGGAGAGCACAAAAAGGCTCTAACCAGAGTAGAAAAAAAAAAAGTGTGAGGCCCCCGTTGCACAACTGAGCAACAAGACAAGTACATTAGAGTCTCTAGTTTGAGAAATTGACACCTCACAGGTCCTCAACTGGCATAAATAGTACCGGCAAAACACCAGTGTCAACGTCTACAGTGAAGAGGCAACTTCGGGATGCTGGTTTTCAGGGCAGAGTGGCAAAGAAAAAGCCATATCTGAGACTGGCTAATAAAAGAAAAATATTAATATGGGCAAAATAACACAGACATTGGACAGAGGAAAATTGTAAAAAAGGGTTATGGACAGACAAATCGAAGTTTGAGGTGTTTGGATCACACAACAACATTTGTGAGACACAGAACTACTGAAAAGATGCTGGAAGAGTGCCTGATGCCATCTGTCAAGCATGGTGAAGGTAATGTGATGATATGGGGTTGCCTTGGTGCTGGTAAAGTGAGAAAATTGTACAATATAAAAGGGATTTTGAATAAGGAAGGCTATCACTCCAGTTTGCAACGCCATGCCATACTCTGTGGACAGCGCTTGATTGGAGCCAATCTCATCCTACAACAGGACAATGACCCAAAGCACGCCTCCAAATTATGCATGAACTATTTTAGGAAGAAGCAGGCAGCTGGTATTCTATCTATAATGGAGTGGCCAGCCCAGTCACCAGATCTCAACCCTATTGAGCTGTTGTGGGAGCAGCTTGACCGTATAGTACGCAAGAAGTGCCCATCAAGCCAATCCAACTTGTGGGAGGGGCCTCTGGAAGTATGGGGTGAAATATATCCAGATTACCTCAGCAAATTAACAGCTAGAATACCAAAGGTCTGCAAAGCTTTAATTGCTGCAAAGGGAGCATTCTTTGACGAAAGCAAAGTTTGAAAGAGAAAATTATTATTTCAAGTAAAAATCATTATGTCTAACCTCGTCAATGTCTGGACTATATTTTCTATTCATTATGCAACTCATTTAATAAATAAAAGTATGATTTTCATGGAAAAGACAAAATTGTCTTGGTGACCCCAAACGTTTGAACTGTAGTGTACATTTGTTGAAAACTGCGGTATACTAGTCTCTAGACCACTGTCTGCTTGGTCTCTCACTGTGGTGATTGATCCTCACTCATAGGTCTCGGTTCCACTTGCGTTTTGCATGGATGAGTGCATTTCGATAAAACATCGGATTGCACTTTGCACCAGTGCAAAACTATGGGGCAGTGTCCATCTGCGATTGATTTCTCCTGCCATATCGGCAAGAGAAAAGAATTGCAGCATGCTGCATTTAGCAGCGAGGCTCACGCACACATATAAGTCTATGGGAGCGTGTGAAACATTGCACTGCACTCGCATGTCATCCGACCAAAGTGCGATGTACACAGAGACAGGCCGTGGAGAGGAGGGAGAAAGTGCTCCCTCCCCTTCTCCTCCGTAGCTGTGATATGATCGCAAGATCAGATCACAGACACATGACCCTCTGCTCACACTCGCAGCAGTGGGTCATTAGCATATGCTCTTGCTTCGGAAGATCTGAGCAAGTGGAAGTGAGGTCTTATTCTCTCCATAGAGTATAATACGAGGTATAACCTTACACCTCACTGTGCTGATAGTGTGTCATCCTTTGACCAAGAATTTAAACAGCTTTTTTCAAAGTGAATGATGAGTTGAAGAAGTAGAAGGGAAACTGAAGAAGTGGCTCACAAGTGGAAAAATAAAATTTCTCCGATAAATTATACTACAAAGTTTCTTATGCTTGCTTTTACTATTGATTTATGCAAAGTTTGGGAAATGACAGTGATTATTTAATAAATAATAGCACATGTGAATCTATGAAACTTTGTACTATACCATATTAGGGGACACTGTCATCTCTTATCTTATAGAAGCTTTCACTTTTCCTTTCTTGCAAATCTATGAAAGTGTTAAGAAATCCCGCTGGTCACCAAACAATTTATCGAATACTAAACAGGGAGGAAGAAAGAGGAGAGAGATGAAATTGCAGTAACTCTCTCCCTCTCACTATGCAGACTCTCTGTCTCAGCCGATGTTTGAGAAATGCTTTGAGAGGTGAAAGGAAGCAACAGATTGGCAATACGTAATACGAAGGAATAGTAAAGGAAAAAAAGATTACATACACAACATTATACGTAACATTCCTGGCTATACCAGATACTGTATATAATAACAATAGCATGTGGATCACAATATACTGATCTCAAACAACCTTTTTTTTACTAATATAATAAAGGATTTTAGAGCAAGCTTGTTCTGGTTTCCAAAACACTGCTAATTCTCTATCAAGGCACTTCCCTGATCAGATTCATCTTCATTTAGTTTACAAGGGGTCATGCACAAATAGAGGTTAATGTTAACGAAGTAACTTTAACATACATATTATTATTCATATCTGAGCTCACAATATCAGTTAAAGCACTCTTGTTAGAACGGATGAGATGTTTAAGTATGGTCAACGATAGCCGTTTATTTTGTTTTACAAGTATAGGCACACAAATTTTGGAATTCTATATTAAAGAAGACTTGTCCTATGACCTTAAAGGGAATCTGTCAGGTGATTTTGTAGTACAATACTAATGTAACCTTTACATAGGGCTTAAGAAGACCTTTCAGGATCAGTAAGTTTTATAGCTCTACCTTTTCTTGTTATCATGTTGCAAGCTTCAACAGTGAATAAGCAGTTTGTATTTATATATGCTTGACTAGTTAGTATGTCACACTGAATTCTACAAAACTTACAACAAGATAACAGGAAGAGGGAGAGCTATAAAAGTTACTGATTCAGAAAGCTCTTAAGCTCAATTTAAATATATTAGTAATGTACTACAAAATCACCTAACAGATTCCCTATAAGTGGGGACGTTTTTGCTCTTACTTTATTTCCCACTACTTCCCTGTGATTATTCAATTTATTTACTTATTCAACTTCTTCATGACATTTAATGCAAATTTACGTCATGTTCGGGAAGGGGTTCCAGCTAAATGACGTAAACTTACATCATAGAGATCATGTGGGCACAGAAGCTGTGATAATAAGATGGCAGCCAGGAGCTCAGTTTAAGTGATAGCAGAGCTCCAGCTGTCAAAGCCAGGGCTGGTGCCCACGCCGCCCCTGGCTGATTAGTCCCTAAATGCCACAATCAAAAGCAATTTCAGCATTTGGAGACTAGGAGAGAGTTCGTCTCCCACCCAAATGAACTCCAGGTCTACCATTCTGTCAGTGTAATACTGACAGATGTAATGTATTGCAGTGCATAATAACACCAGTAATCAAGAGTAATAAAAGTTAAAGTTCCAGATATGGACTAAACAAAATAGAAAAGGCACCACCATAAATAATTTTAGAATAACGGAAGTCCCAGATATGGACTAAGTAAAAGAGTGACAAAAAATGTAAAAATAGAAAAAAAAACAAAAAAAAACACCCCAAAAAATAAAAAAAAAAAAGATTACACCAATAAATAAATACATACATTTTTGTAAAAAAAAAAAACGTACACGTTTGATATTGTTGTGTACGGAAAGACCAGATCTATAAAACTGTCCTCTATTTAACTTCTTCAGTAAACACCATAAAAAAAAAAAGAAAGTGGCAATAAACTACGCTTTTTCATTATACTGACAAAAGAATAGTGGAATAAAACGCAATCAAAAAGTCACATGTAAACAAACATGGTATTTTCTCACAAAAAACAAGCCGCTACACAATTTTCAGGGGAAAACTAAAACAGCTATAGCTCTCAAAATATAGCAATGCAAAAACAATTCTTTTTGCTATAAATTTGTTTTTATTGTGTAAAAGGGTAACAAACAAACAATTGACCCAAAATCAATTTTACCACGCAGTGAACAATGTAACAAAAACAGCAACAGAAAAAAAAAGCAATTACTGAACTGCTATTTCATGTTCATTCTGCCTCCCAAAAATCGGACTAGAACGTGGTAAAAAAATACTGTGTGCCTGAAAATGGTACCAATAAAAACCTCAACTCATCCACAAAGAACAAGGCCGTGCATGACTCGGTTGGCTGAAATGTACAAAAATTATAATTCTCAAAATATAACAATATGAAAAGTTTTCTTTTGTAGAAAAAAAAGAAAGCACTTCAGTGTGTCATAGTAGACAAACATCAAAAAATATATATAAATCTGTATCGTTGTAATTGCACCAACCTGAAAAATAAAGTTGCTTAATCGCATATCACAGGAGGAACATCATAAAAAAATAAAAGCAATTCTTGAACTGCTGTGGATTAGTTTATTCTGCCTCCCAAAGATCACAGTAAGGCTCAGCTCACATTTATCCTGTACTCTACGCTGAGCGGTTACATTGGGGTTTACATATAAATCTCTGAAATACGTGATTCAGAAAACGCCCACAATGGAAGATTCCCTATAATCAGGCAGAGGGAGTCACCTTGGACTCAATCTGTTTTATGATCTGGCAGTGCCCGTCTTTTCAGTGGTGCATTAAAGTGTGGTCAGCCAAAGGTTTGTGCACTTTTGAAAAGGACAAGGCTGAACATAGGCCAGGCAGGGTCCAGAGTAACGTTGCAGCCTCATTACAGGGAATGGATGTTTTGGGGGTTTCATTTGAATTAAGTCATTCAGGGATTTAGATGGAAATGCTATTATAAGTGCTCAGTGTAGCGCACAGGATAAATGTGATCCAAAATTTTATGTAAATGTTCCCAATAAAAGCTTCAACTTCATCCACACCAAAAAGTCCCCACTCAGATCGATCGTCTGTCAATGGAAATATAGGGGGTTTTAACGTTTCTGGTAACACAAGGATTCTGAAAAAGAGTTATGGCTCCCCTCCAAAAAATAAATTCAACAACATTGGCTACTATATAGGTTCTACTGGTTTCATACTTCTTCTTAAGGCCCCTTTACACACTGAAACTTTCTAGTGATCCCACCAGCGATCCCAACCTGGCTGGGATCGCTACAAAGTCTCTGATGAGCTGTCAAACAGGCAAACCTGGCCAACGACGCAACAGCGATCCGGACCTGCAGAACGACCTAGCTAGTCATTGGGGACGTTGTAAAGCAGCTTTTTGAAAGGGAAGTCGCTAACAAAGTCGCTGTAAAGTCCCCTTTACACACTAAAACTTTGCTGCACAGCGGGAAACAAAGGACCAAAGAATGGTCCTGAACGATTTGTAGCGATCACAACTTCACAGCAGGGGCCAGGTCGCTGATGTGTTTCACACACTGCAATGTCGCTGGGGAGGTCGCTATAATGTCACAAAACCGGTGACGTTACAGCGATGTCGTTTGCGATGTTGCCGTGTGTAAAGCCACCTTTAGTGTCATTAATTCTAGATTCAAAGTCATATTGTGATAAATTCATTAACAAGAGAACAAACGTCATGCTATCAACTCCAGATGATCCACAGTGATGGAAGCAAGTTCCTATAAACTGCTTTGGTAGAACTCTGACCCGCACCCATCACCTGCAGGATTGGAGGACTCATGGAGGAAACCAAAATGAATTAAATATTGACATAGCTAAAAAAAAATAATTATTAATATTAATATTGAGCAGAATTTACTATTAGTTCACTCTTCCACCCCAGTCATGGTCTATAATGTGGCCCTTTGGAAAAATGAATTGCCCACTCCTGCACTATTCTGACACTATTGTATAATGAAGACCTGGGATATATCTGGAAATCAGAATCCTCAGCCATGCAAGGAGATGAAAACACAATGAGCATTGAAGGATTTGCTGCTGAAGACACTGCACAGATCTACTATAGATAAGAATATGAGCAGGATGTGAACTGAGAATGTACTAAGCATTTCTTAGAATTATGTAGAGGCCACTTATTTAGGTTAAGCAACATGTATTACAGCAGTAAAATGGAATCTTTAGGCTATGTCTGCACACTGCAGATTATTTGTTATAAAAAAACTGCACCTTCTGGCAGAAAAACGAACTTGGGCCAAAAACCGCATGCATTTTTGGTGCATTTTTGCAGTGTTTGCCGCATGCATTTTTTAAGTGAATTCAATGGCTGGTAGGGACAAAATCGGACAAAAAACTGAATTTTGCAGCAATTTGTCAGCCCAAATCGGCAGGCCAAAAAAGCAACGTGTGCACAACATTTCTGAATTCTCGTAGACTTTGCCCCTGTTCACACATGCATGTTAGGAAGTGCTGTAAGTCTTTCTACTTCCTTATCCTAAGGATAGGCCATCAATGTAAAAGTAGTGGACAACCTCTAAGTTTTGAATTATTTTTTTTCTCTTGCGTTTTTTATCTACTGATTTATTTTACACACTTTGCCCTCTTTAACATCAAGACATCAGGGGTGGGATTTTAACATATTAAAACATGTTTTTATTGCTGAATTACCCTATAACTGATGCTGGAATACTAGCCCCAGTCACAGTGGAAATTCAAGCTCCTGCTTCTCTCTATACAGTGATCACATAATAGCTTTTGTCTGGGGGAGGGAGCAGGAGGGCTGACTGTGCTTCCTAAATTATAGATCTAGTGATCAGGTACATAAGGAGAATGATAAACTCTCCCTGCCATTTGTGTAAGGGTCTCACTGTGTCTGAAAACTGTCTCACTTTCCCCATAGCTGCACATTCTCCTGAACGCTGCTTACTCTGCACTGATGTTTTAGAACTTTAGTCCAAAATAAAGTGAGGACCACCCTGATTTTACAATCTATGGATGGTCCAAAAGTAGTTAGTAACTATCTTAAGCATAAAGAAGAATAAGGAAACCTGGAAGTGATAATATGACCCTCACAGAGCCATTATCTCAACATCACCCAGTTTGTGTGGGATCACATGAATAGACAGAAGGCTTTTCACTAGCCTATATTATTATTATTATTTATTTATAGAGCACCATTAATTCCATGGTGCTGTACATGAGAAGGGGGTTACATACAGAACACATATACAAGTTACGGTAGACAGACTAGTACAGCGGGAAGAGGGCCCTACCCTTGCGGGCTTACATTCTATAGGATTATGGGGAGGAGACAGTAGGTGGGGTGTAGATTGGGCGGCAGCTCTGCACGGTGGTCGGGCGGCAGCTCTGCACGGTGGTCGGGCGGCAGCTCCGCACGGTGGTCGGGCGGCAGCTCCGCACGGTGGTCGGGCGGCAGCTCCGCACGGTGGTCGGGCGGCAGCTCCGCACGGTGGTCGGGCGGCAGCTCCGCACGGTGGTCGGGCGAGTTCAATGTAGATTGTAGGCATTTTTGAACAGATGGGTTTTCAGGTTCCGTTTGAAGCTTGCAAGGTTAGGAGATAGTCTGACGTGTTGAGGCAGCGAGTTCCAGGAGACTGGGGATGCTCGGGAGAAGTCTTGGAGTCGGTTGCGTGAGGAGCGAATGAGAGAGGAGGAGATCTTGGGAGGACCGGAGGTGACATGTTGGAGTGTAGTGGAAGATTAGTTCAGAGATGTAGGGAGAAGACAGATTATGCACATCTTTGTAGGTCAGTGTTAGTAGTTTGAAGTGGATACGGTGGAAGATTGAGAGCTACTGGAGGGACAAGCAGAGAGGAGAAGCGGGGTGGTATTGAGGAGAGAGGTGGATCAGTCAGGCAGCAGAATTAAGGATGGACTGGAGAGGGGCGAGCGTGTTAGCAGGGAGACCACAGAGGAGGATGTTACAGTAATCGAGGCGGGAGATTATGAGGGAATGCACTAGCATTTTTGCAGATTGTGAATTGAGGAAAGGACGGATTCTTGGAATATTTTTGAGTTGAAGACGGCAGGAGGTGGTGAGGGATTGGATGTGTGGTATGAAGGACAAGGCAGAGTCAAAGGTCACTCCGAGGCAGCGAACTTTGGGTACTGGCGAGAGCAAGGTGTTATTTATTGTAATAGATAGATCAGGTGGAGAGTGTAGGTGAGATGGAGGAAAGATGATTAGTTCAGTTTTGGCCACATTGAGCTTTAGGAAGCGAGAGGAGAAGAAGGAGGATATAGCAGATAGACACTTCGGGATTTTGGACAGCAGATATGTGACATCTGGGCCAGAGAGGTAGATCTGGGTGTCGTCGGCATATAGGCGGTACTGGAAGCCATGGGACTTTATGAGTTGTCCCAGGCCAAATGTGTAGATAGAAAAAAGTAAGGGTCCCAGGACAGAGCCTTGAGGGACACCAACCAAGAGATGGAGGGATGAAGAGGTTTGTGTGGGATTGGGAGACACAAAGTGCGGTTAAAAGGTATGAAGAGATCCAAGAGAGGGCAAGATCTCTGACACCAAGGGAAGAGAGGATCTGTAATAGGAGGGAGTGGTCGACAGTATCGAAGGCTGAGGACAGGTCTAGAAGTAGGAGTATGGAGAAGTGCTTGTTAGCTTTGGCAAAGTCATTTGTCATTTTAGTCAGGACAGTTTCAGTGGAATGATGTGGACGGAAGCCAGAATGTAGGTTGTCAAAGAGAGAGTTGGAGGAGAGGTGGGAGGAAAGTTCAGCATGGAGGTGCTGTTCCAGGAGTTTTGAGGTGAACGGGAGTAGTGATATGGGGCGATAGCTGGTAGTAGAGGTTGGGTCGAGGGAAGGTTTCTTTAGGATAGGTGTGACTGTTGCATGTTTAAAGGCAGAAGTGTGCATGTTGAGGTGTGCAAGGTTTCTGCGGGGATGTGCTAGGTGCTGAACGGGGGGGGGGGGGGGAGACAGGGCTGAAAAGGTCAGAAGATGGTGGTAAGATAGGGGGAGGGGGGAAGTTGTGAGGTCGGAAAGGGAACAGAGGCGGGTGAAGATAAGGTCTAGTGTGTGTCCATCTTTATGGGTGGCAGAGGTGGACCACTGAGTTAAACCAAAAGACGAAGCAAGGGAGACCAGTTTGGAAGCAGCTGTTTGGCGGGTGTCAGTGGGGATGTTGAAGTTGCCCATGATGATGGTGGGAATTTCAGCAGAGAGAAAGTGTAGAAATATCAATATAGGCTATATCAACATAGCCTATATCAACAGAAGATCTGTGGTTAGGGCTCTAAGATGTTTCAAACAACTTTCTTGCCAAGTTCTTTTGCAAACTGTGCATCTAGAGGAATTGATGCTTTGATGCGATTATGAAGATAAAGGGTGGTCAAACCAAATATTGATTTGATTTAGATTTTTCTTTATTTAAACATCTTTTTATTGAGTCATAAAATATGTGTTACAATTGTAATAATGGCAAGTATTGAAACATTATTAAATCAAACAATCCCAACAATCCCCAATACCTCCCCCCTTCCTCTGCGTGCGGCCTTTAACCTATGGTGTCCTTTATTACGGAATTGGGTTGTGTCCACCTATAAGTTGCAGCAAATACCACAAAGTGTTCTCAAATTGAGATCTGAACCTAGCTTTAATAATATCTGGTAGCATTGGCACGAACAAAGACCATGTTTCAAAGAAATTTTTTGTCAATTTTTCCTTTTCTGAAAGAGCATCTAGCCACCCCATTTTGAATAGGAACATAACCTTTGTTTGAATGAGTGACATTGGTTGAGGTTCCGGGCTAAGCCATTTATGTAGTATACTTTTCCTGGTAGCCGAGGCCCATATAATAAGAGCTGCTAGTTGGTTCTCCTCCAGGATGTTAAATATAGCCCATTGTGGCGTCAATGGGAATTTGATATTATGTGTGGTTTGTAGCGCTGGACACTCTTCTAAATCCTCTGAATCCGTGCACACCCACAGAGATGATTGAGTGTCCATGGAGAGTGTCCTCTCCATGCCACACTTAGAGCATGTGTGGTTTGTTGATGGGTTCATTTTTGACTGAATATAGGGGGGTAACGTAGGCCCTATGAAAAATCATTAATGCTATGTCAGTATAACTGCTAGCTGATATAAATTTCCTTTGGGTCAGTGTGGCTTTCAAGAAATCTCTTGTTTCGTAATCTGGCATGTCCTCCCCCACTTCAAAGGACCTCCAACTCCTGCCCCCAATGACCAATGTGATCTTAATCTTGAGTAAATATGACTTGTTGAGAAGACCTGTGTTCTCGCTTGTCTCAAAAACGTGTCTATGTCTGTCCCCATTCAGAACCTGGCTTACTGGTGATGCATTTCTGTACAGAGCTGCAAGCTTAGAAAAATAAAAATGGGTTTCCAGCAAAGGCTTGGAAATGTTGTGATACTAATTCACATGGAAGTATTGAGTACCCAGGGTCTAGTAAGTCCGCTGCAAAGACACAGCCCAGCTCTGCTAATTTGTCATATAGTAAAGGGGGTCTGCCTTTAAGGAACCTCGGGTTCCCCACAAAAGGCTGGAATGGTGTGTTAAAACCATTCGCATCACATGATTTCCGTATCCTTCTCCAGATTTGAATCGTATTCCATATAGTTGAAAATTCCTTGATCTCACTCGGAATCTCATCACCAATCAAATGCATCAAAGCTGTCAATGAAGTGCCAGGATGTATCTGTTGTTCCAACTAAACATTAGCAAAGAGAGATTTCTCCATAATCCAATCCAGAATGTAACGCAAATTTTCTCCCAGGTTATACCTCCCCAGATCCAGCATGTTCATGCCACCATCCTCTTTGGGTAGTTATAGCTTTGCCAAGCTTATGCGTGTGCGGCCTTTATGCTCCCAAATAAATTTGCGAAATGCAGTGTTTAGTAATTTAACATCAGTTTTATGCAGCAACAGGGGTAGCATTTGAAATAAATAAAGTATTTTAGGGAAGGCCACCTTTTTAATTAGGTGGCATCTACCTGAGAATGAAATGGCTAGATGTTTCCAGGATTCTAGCAATTGAATTAAGGATGCAATCAGAGGGTTTGTAGTTAATCTTGTATAGCATTGAGGGATCAGCAGGAAGCGGGATTCCTAGGTATCTAATTGAGTTTGTGCTCCATTTGAACAGGAATGAAGAATTATCGCTCCATCCCGATTTGAAAAGTGCTAGCGCCTCTGATTTGCTATAGTTGATTTTGAACCCCGTGACTGCGCTAAAGTCTTTTAACGTGTTCATTATCCCTGGTATTGCTTGCGCAGGATTGGCTATAAACCGTAAGATTTCGTCTGCGAAGGCCAGAAGCTTTATTTGCATTGAGCCAATTTGTGCTCCTTTGAATGCTGCCAATTATGAAGGGTCCTTAATAAAGGGTCTAAAGCTATATTAAAAAGTAAGGGTGACAATGGGCATCCCTGCCTTGTTCCTCTTTGAATCTTAAAAGGTTTTCAAGGTGCTTTGTTTATCGACAGTTTAGATTAAGGATCTTTAAAAATCAGTCTGACCGCTTCGCAAAACCAGTGGCCAAACTGTCTGTAACCCAGAAGGCTATGTAGGTATTCCCAGGAGACTATCGAAAGCCTTATCTGCATCTAGGCTTACTATTAGCTGTTTGGTGTGTTTATAGTGCGTTGCTAAAGTATTCGGCCCCCTTGAATTTTTCAACCTTCTCCCACATTTCAGGCTTCAAAATAAAGATACAAATTTTAATGTTATAATGTTATGGTGAAGAATTAACAACAAGTGGGACACAATTGTGAAGTTGAACGAAATGTATTGCTTATTTTAAACTTTTGTAAAAAAGAAGAAACTGAAAATTGAGGCGTGTAATATTATTCTGAATGATCCAATGTTGTCCTAAATGACTGATGATGATAAATATAAGCCACCTTTGCTTAATCTAGTCTCCGTATAAATGCACCTGCTCTGCGATAGTCTCAGTGTTCTGTTTAAAGCACAGAGAGCATCATGAAGACCAAGGAACACAACAGGCAGGTACGTGATACTGTTGTGGAGAAGTTTAAATCCGGATTTGGTTACAAAAAGATTTCCACAACTTTAAACATCCCAAGAAGCACTGTACAAGCGATCATATTGAAATGGAATGATTATCATGCCACTGCAAATCTATCAAGACCCGGTCGTCCCTCAAAAATTTCATCTCAAACAAGGAGAAGACTGATCAGAGATGCAGCCAAGAGGCCCATGATCACTCTGGATGAACTGCAGAGATTTACAGCTGAGGTGGGAGAGTCTGTCCTTAAAACAACAATCAGTCGTACACTGCACAAATCTGGCCTTTATGGAAGAGTGGCAAGAATAAAGCCATTTCTCATAGATATCCATAAAAAGTGTTGTTTAAAGTTTGCCACAAGCCACCTGGGAGACACACCAAACATGTGGCAGAAGGTGCTCTGGTCAGATAAAACCAAAATTGAACTTTTTGGGCACAAATGGCAAACGATATGTTTGGCGTAAAAGCAACACAGCTCACCACCCTGAACACACCATCCCCACTGTCAAACATGGTGGTGGCAGCATCATGGTTTGGGCCTGCTTTTCTTCAGCAGGGACAGGGAAGATGGTTAAAATTGATGGGAAGATGGATGGAGGGCCATACATACAAATACAGGGCCATTCTTGAAGAAAACCTGTTGGAGTCTGCAAAGGACCTGAGACTGGGACGGAGATTTGTCTTCCAACAAGGCAATGACCCAAAGATAAAGTAAAATCTACAATGGAATGGTTCACAAATAAATGTATCTAGGTGTTAGAATGGCCAAGTCAAAGTCCAGACCTGAATCCAATCGAGAATCTGTGGAAGGAGCTGAAAACTGCTGTTCATAAACGTTCTCCATCCAACCTCACTGAGCTCGAGCTGTTTGCAAAGGAAGAATGGGCAAGAATTTCAGTCTCTCGATGTGCAAAACTGATACACATACCCCAAGCGACTTGCAACTGTAATCGCAGCAAAAGGTGGCGCTACAAAGTATTAACTTAGAGAAGCCGAATAATATTGCACGCCCCACTTTTCAGTTTATTATTCTTTAGAAAAGTTTAAAATAAGCAATAAATTTCGTTCAGCTTCACAATTGTATCCCACTTGTTATTGATTCTTTACCATAAAGTTTAAATGTTTTATCTTTATGTTTGAAGCCTGAAATGTGGGAAAAGATTGAAAAATTCAAGGGGGCCGAATACTTTCGCAAGGCACTGTATGTCGTCTATTGTACGATAATGGTCCTATCGCCGTTCTGATGTTGTATGTGACAGATTTGCCATGCACAAACTCTGTCTGAAATGGGAGTATGAGATCTGGGATTATCTGTTGTAGCCTGGTTGCCAGAATTTTGGTAAAAATTTTGAAGTCCGAATTTAGGAAGGATATACAGTTAGGTCCAGAAATATTTGGACAGTGACACAAGTTTTGTTATTTTAGCTGTTTACAAAAACATGTTCAGAAATACAATTATATATATAATATGGGCTGAAAGTGCACACTCCCAGCTGCAATATGAGAGTTTTCACATCCAAATCGGAGAAAGGGTTTAGGAATCATAGCTCTGTAATGCATAGCCTCCTCTTTTTCAAGGGACCAAAAGTAATTGGACAAGGGACTCTAAGGGCTGCAATTAACTCTGAAGGCGTCTCCCTCGTTAACCTGTAATCAATGAAGTAGTTAAAAGGTCTGGGGTTGATTACAGGTGTGTGGTTTTGCATTTGGAAGCTGTTGCTGTGACCAGACAACATGCGGTCTAAGGAACTCTCAATTGAGGTGAAGCAGAACATCCTGAGGCTGAAAAAAAAGAAAAAATCCATCAGAGAGATAGCAGACATGCTTGGAGTAGCAAAATCAACAGTCGGGTACATTCTGAGAAAAAAGGAATTGACTGGTGAGCTTGGGAACTCAAAAAGGCCTGGGCGTCCACGGATGACAACAGTGGTGGATGATCGCCGCATACTTTCTTTGGTGAAGAAGAACCCGTTCACAACATCAACTGAAGTCCAGAACACTCTCAGTGAAGTAGGTGTATCTGTCTCTAAGTCAACAGTAAAGAGAAGACTCCATGAAAGTAAATACAAAGGGTTCACATCTAGATGCAAACCATTCATCAATTCCAAAAATAGACAGGCCAGAGTTAAATTTGCTGAAAAACACCTCATGAAGCCAGCTCAGTTCTGGAAAAGTATTCTATGGACAGATGAGACAAAGATCAACCTGTACCAGAATGATGGGAAGAAAAAAGTTTGGAGAAGAAAGGGAACGGCACATGATCCAAGGCACACCACATCCTCTGTAAAACATGGTGGAGGCAACGTGATGGCATGGGCATGCATGGCTTTCAATGGCACTGGGTCACTTGTGTTTATTGATGACATAACAGCAGACAAGAGTAGCCGGATGAATTCTGAAGTGTACCGGGATATACTTTCAGCCCAGATTCAGCCAAATGCCGCAAAGTTGATCGGACGGCGCTTCATAGTACAGATGGACAATGACCCCAAGCATACAGCCAAAGCTACCCAGGAGTTCATGAGTGCAAAAAAGTGGAACATTCTGCAATGGCCAAGTCAATCACCAGATCTTAACCCAATTGAGCATGCATTTCACTTGCTCAAATCCAGACTTAAGACGGAAAGACCCACAAACAAGCAAGACCTGAAGGCTGAGGCTGTAAAGGCCTGGCAAAGCATTAAGAAGGAGGAAACCCAGCGTTTGGTGATGTCCATGGGTTCCAGACTTAAGGCAGTGATTGCCTCCAAAGGATTCGCAACAAAATATTGAAAATAAAAATATTTTGTTTGGGTTTGGTTTATTTGTCCAATTACTTTTGACCTCCTAAAATGTGGAGTGTTTGTAAAGAAATGTGTACAATTCCTACAATTTCTAACAGATATTTTTGTTCAAACCTTCAAATTAAACGTTACAATCTGCACTTGAATTCTGTTGTAGAGATTTCATTTCAAATCCAATGTGGTGGCATGCAGAGCCCAACTCGCGAAAATTGTGTCACTGTCCAAATATTTCTGGACCTAACTGTAGGTCCATAAACCTCTTGTAGTGGATCTTTGCCCAGTTTGGGCAGGACAATAATACTTAATGCTTCATTAAATCCATTGGGGACTTTCTTAGTTGTGACTATATTATTAAACATTGCGCATAGGTGTGGGCCAATTGCGGGTCCCAGAATCTTATAACATTCATTACTGAATCCATCTGGTCCCGGGGCTTTAGCCAATTTAAGAGTGGCAATGGCTTGTATAATTTCCGATATAAATATATGGGATTATTAAGTGAGGTTCTTTGGTCTGTTGTTAGAGTCGGGGCAGGCGAATCCTGCAAAAAATTTGATTCCCCATTCATCCCCCCTGGTTGTGCCTCATATAAGGAGCTAAAGAAAGTTCTAAATTCCTCCAATATCTCCCGAACTTTGATACAATTGTGCCGTCTTTCTATTTAATTCTATGAATTCTGGTAACCATTCTAAAGGGTTTTGTAAGGGATGCTAGTAACCTGCCAGGTGTGTTACCCCACCTGAAGTATCTGTGTTTTTGGTAGTCTAAGTTATATAGTGCTGCTTCATGAGCTAGCGTCTGCTGCTGCTTTTGCTTCTAGAAATTGTTGTTTTATTATGGGACTATTACTGGATTTAAACTGTTTGTATGTCCGGGCAAGCATTTTCGGGCTGATAATGTTCATTCTAATATTTTTTTCCATTTATAACTAACATAGGAGATTACTTGACCTTTCATTACTGCTTTAGAAGCTGCACAAAACAAATATGTGTTTTCGCTATGTTCGCTGTTGTCGGTCTCATAGAAACTCCAATAGTTTTTTACAGACTTTTTAAAATCTTCGCATTGATATAAGTATGATGGGAATTTCCACCTTCTTTCCCGTACCACCACATTTAAGTAATTAGCGCATGATCCGACATGTACAGTACAGACCAAAAGTTTGGAGACACCTTCTCATTCAAAGAGTTTTCTTTATTTTCATGACTCTAAAAATTGTAGATTCACGTTGAAGACATCAAAACTATGAATGAAAACATGTGGAATGAAATACTTAAAGTGTGAAACAACTGAAAATATGTCTTATATTCTTGGTTCTCAAAGTAGCCACCTTTTGCTTTGATTACTGCTTTGCACACTCTTGGCATTCTGTTGATGAGCTTCAAGAGGTAGTCACCGGAAATAGTCTTCCAACAGTCTTGAAGGAGTTCCCAGAGATGCTTAGCACTTGTTGGCCCTTTTGCCTTCACTCTGCGGTCCAGCTCACCCCCAAACCATCTCGATTGGGTTCAGGTCTGGTGACTGTGGAGGCCAGGTCATCTGGTGTAGCATCCCATCACTCTCCTTCTTAGTCAAATAGCCCTTACACAGCCTGGAGGTGTGTTTGGGGTCATTGTCCTGTTGAAAAATA
Source organism: Anomaloglossus baeobatrachus (assembly GCF_048569485.1). Lineage (NCBI taxonomy): Eukaryota > Metazoa > Chordata > Amphibia > Anura > Aromobatidae > Anomaloglossus > Anomaloglossus baeobatrachus. The sequence goes on along the minus strand of NC_134356.1, from coordinate 320,486,729 downwards.
AATGATGGTCCAACTAAACGCAAACCGGATGGAATAGCACGCCGCTGCAAGATGCTGTGGTAGCCATGCTGGTTTAGTATGCCTTCAATTTTCAATAAATCCCCAACAGTGTCACCAGCAAAGCACCCCCACACCATCACACCTCCTCCTCCATGCTTCACGGTGGGAACCAGGCATGTAGAGTCCATCCGTTCACCTTTCCTACAAAGACACGGTCTTTGGATCCAAAGATCTCAAATTTGGACTCACCAGACCAAAGCACAGATTTCCACTGGTCTAATGTCCATTCCTTGTGTTCTTTAGCCTAAACAAGTCTTTTCTGCTTGTTGCCTGTCCTTAGCAGTGGTTTCCTAGCAGCTATTTTACTATTAAGGCCTGCTACACAAAGTCTCCTCTTAACAGTTGTTCTAGAGATGAGAAGGAGTGTCCAAACTTTTGGTCTGTACTGTATGTCCAAAATATTTGAGGACAGCAGATGTGGAGCGCAGTCAACAGATTGGCAAATCATATGCATCACATAGGAGACACTGGAGGCACATACATCACAGGAGGGGCTGGGGGTATATATACATCACATAAGGGGTTGGGGGAATATATACATCACAGGAGGGGTTGGGGCATATATACATCACAGGAGGGATTGGGGCCATATACACATCACAGGAGGGGCTGAAGGCATATATACATCACAGGAGGGGCAGGGGGCTTATATACATCACAGGAGGGACTGGGGGCATATATACGTCACAGGAGGGACTGGGGACATATAAACGTCACAGGAGGGACTGGGGCATATATACATCACAGGAGGGACTGGGGGCATATATATACTCACAGGAGGGGTTGGGAGCATATATACATCACAGGAGGGGTTGGGGCATATATACATCACAGGAGAGGTTGGAGGCATATATACATCACAGGAGGGGTTGAAGGCATATATACATCAGAGGAGGGTCTGAAGGCATATATACATCACAGGAGGGGCAGGGGGCTTATATACATCACAGGAGGGACTGGGGCATATATACTCACAGGAGGGGTTGGGGGAATATATACATCACAGGAGGGGTTGGGGCATATATACATCACAGGAGGGGTTGGGGGCATCTGTACATCACAGGAGGGGTTGGGGGCATATATACATCACAAGATTGGTTGGGGGCATATATACATCACAGGAGGGGCTGAAGGCATATATACATCACAGGAGGGGCTGAGGCATATATACATAACAGGAGGGACTGAGGCATATATACGTCAGTTGGGACTGGGGCATATATACATCACAGGAGGGACTGGGGGCATATATACATCACAGAAGGGGCTGGGGGCATATATACATCACAGGAGGGGCTGGGGCCATATATATATATCACAGGAGGGTTGGGAGCATATATACATCACAGGAGGGGTTGGGGGCATATATACATCAGAGGAGGGACTGGGGGCATTTATACATCAGAGGAGGGGTTGGGGGCATATATACATCACAAGAGGGACTGGGAACATATACACATCACAGGAGGAGCTGGGGACAAATACACATCACAGGAGAAGCTGGGGACATATACACATCACAGGAGTGGTTGGGGGCATATACACATCACAGGATGGGTTGGGGCTCGGAAATCACTGGGGAGCACAGACAGTACTGCCGGGCATGGACAACACTGGCAGCAGCAAGGACAGCACTAAAGGAGCACGAACAGGACTGCGGGATACGGACAGGACTAAGGAGGCACAGACATCACCAAGGGGTCACAGACATCACTGGAGGGGTGGCACACAGCACTGGTGGGGGGTGGCACACAGCACTGGTGGGGAGTGGCACACAGCACTGGTGGGGAGTGGCACACAGCACTGGTGGGGAGTGGCACACAGCACTGGTGGGGAGTGGCACACAGCACTGGTGGGGAGTGGCACACAGCACTGGTGGGGAGTGGCACACAGCACTGGTGGGGAGTGGCACACAGCACTGGTGGGGAGTGGCACACAGCACTGGTGGGGAGTGGCACACAGCACTGGGGGATGGCACACAGCACTGGGGGATGGCACACAGCACTGGGGGGTGGCCCCTAGCACTGGGGGGTGGCACACAGCACTGGGGGGGTGGCACACAGCACTGGGGGGGTGGCACACAGCACTGGGGGGGTGGCACACAGCACTGGGGGGGTGGCACACAGCACTGGGGGGGTGGCACACAGCACTGGGGGGGGCACACAGCACTGGGTGGAGGGCTCCCAGCAGCAGGAGGCTCCCAGCAGTGGAGGCAGGAGGCTCACAGCACCGCGGGAGGCAGGAGGCTCACAGCACCGCGGGAGGCAGGAGGCTCACAGCACCGCGGGAGGCAGGAGGCTCACAGCACCGCGGGAGGCAGGAGGCTCACAGCACCGCGGGAGGCAAGAGTCACACAGCACCACAAGAGGCAAGAGTCACACAGCACCGCGGGAGGCAAGAGTCACACAGCACCGCGGGAGGCAAGAGTCACACAGCACCGCGGGAGGCAAGAGTCACACAGCACCGCGGGAGGCAAGAGTCACAGCACCGCGGGAGGCAAGAGTCTCACAGTACCGCAGGAGGCAGGAAGATACAGCACCATGGGAGGCAGGAGCACACAGCACCATGGGAGGCAGGAGGATACAGCACAATGGGAGGCAGGAGGCTCACAGCACCGCGGGAGGCAGGAGGCTCACTTCACTGCGGGAGGCAGGAGACTCACTGCAGAGAGGGAGGCATGAGGCTCAGTGCACCGCCGGAGGCAGGAGGCTCACAGCAGTGGGAGGTATCTACAAAAGGAACACCGGTAAACCTGATGCTTCCTCTTCTTCTGTGGGACGAGAGCGCAGTGCATCTCACGCTTACCCCAACCACAAAGTAAGTCCTCAGCAGGCTGACACAGGCCAGCAGGCTGAGGACCTAATGGTATGTGCATCACACATGGTGATTTAAAGGGCCAGCAGCCGACTAGACTGCAGCTGCCGTCCCTAGGAATGTGCCCAGGAGCCGCATACGGCCCGCTGGCTGGAGGTTCCCCACCCCTGATCTATTGGGTGTTGTAATCGCCATATATCTACTACATCGACATGATCCATAATATACTTTAAACAATTATGTGATGTGGGTAGGCATGATGACTGGGTGTTTGATTTGTCTAGGACTGCATCATCATTAAAGTCTCCTCCTATTAGGTTAGGTACTTCCCAGCCCGCTATACAGTCCAGCAACCTAGCATAGAATTGTGGGTCTGGCACATTGGGTGCATATACAGTGCCTACAAGTAGTATTCAACCCCCTGCAGATTTAGCAGGTTTACACATTCGGAATTAACTTGGCATTGTGACATTTGGACTGTAGATCAGCCTGGAAGTGTGAAATGCACTGCAGCAAAAAAGAATGTTATTTCTTTTTTTATTTTTTTTTTTAAATTGTGAAAAGTTTATTCAGAGGGTCATTTATTATTCAACCCCTCAAACCACAAGAATTCTGTTTGGTTCCCCTAAAGTATTAAGAAGTATTTCAGGCACAAAGAACAATGAGCTTCACATGTTTGGATTAATTATCTCTTTTTCCAGCCTTTTCTGACTAATTAAGACCCTCCCCAAACTTGTGAACAGTACTCATACTTGGTCAACATGGGAAAGACAAAGGAGCATTCCAAGGCCATCAGAGACAAGATCGTGGAGGGTCACAAGGCTGGCAAGGGGTACAAAACCCTTTCCAAGGAGTTGGGCCTACCTGTCTCCACTGTTGGGAGCATCATCCGGAAGTGGAAGGCTTATGGAACTACTGTTAGCTTTCCACGGCCTGGACAGCCTTTGAAAGTTTCCACCCGTGCCGAGGCCAGGCTTGTCCGAAGAGTCAAGGCTAACCCAAGGACAACAAGGAAGGAGCTCCGGGAAGATCTCATGGCAGTTGGGACATTGGTTTCAGTCAATACCATAAGTAACGTACTCCACCGCAATGGTCTCCGTTCCAGACGAGCCCGTAAGGTACCTTTACTTTCAAAGCGTCATGTCAAGGCTCGTCTACAGTTTGCTCATGATCACTTGGAGGACTCTGAGACAGACTGGTTCAAGGTTCTCTGGTCTGATGAGACCAAGATCGAGATCTTTGGTGCCAACCACACACGTGACGTTTGGAGAGTGGATGGCACTGCATACGACCCCAAGAATACCATCCCTACAGTCAAGCATGGTGGTGGCAGCATCATGCTGTGGGGCTGTTTCGCAGCCAAGGGGCCTGGCCATCTGGTCCGCATCCATGGGAAGATGGATAGCACGGCCTACCTGGAGATTTTGGCCAAGAACCTCCGCTCCTCCATCAAGGATCTTAAGATGGGTCGTCATTTCATCTTCCAACAAGACAACGACCCAAAGCACACAGCCAAGAAAACCAAGGCCTGGTTCAAGAGGGAAAAAATCAAGGTGTTGCAGTGGCCTAGTCAGTTTCCTGATCTTAACCCAATTGAAAACTTGTGGAAGGAGCTCAAGATTAAAGTCCACATGAGACACCCAAAGAACCTAGATAACTTGGAGAAGATCTGCATGGAGGAGTGGGCCAAGATAACTCCAGAGACCTGTGCCGGCCTGATCAGGTGTTATAAAAGACGATTATTAGCTGTAATTGCAAACAAGGGTTATTCCACAAAATATTAAACCTAGGGGTTGAATAATAATTGACCCACACTTTTATGTTGAAAATTTATTAAAATTTAACTGAGCAACATAACTTGTTGGTTTGTAAGATTTATGCATCTGTTAATAAATCCTGCTCTTGTTTGAAGTTTGCAGGCTCTAACTTATTTGCATCTTATCAAACCTGCTAAATCTGCAAGGGGTTGAATACTACTTGTAGGCACTGTACATTTACCAGACTGTAAGTGGTACCCTCTATGGTAAGCTTAACCAAAAGAAATCTTCCCATGGGGTCCTCCATCACATCGTTTACTTCATGGCTAATATGTTTGTTAATTAATATAGCTACCCCTCTTTGTTTCTTAGTATAGGACGCTTCAGCGCATTTGACATATTTCTTGCTACGAAGAAGCGGGTGGTTACCTCTAATCCAATGTGTCTCCTGGAGGAACATAATGTGAAGGTTTAAATGATGCAAATAATTTAAGACTTTTTTCCTTTTTTACCGGAGAATTCAAGCCATAGACATTCCATGGACACCAGTATAACGACTGTAATGTGGACACATTTGGAATCCCAGGATCTGCCATCATCCTATTCCCAGCCTAGGGAATGAACTGATAATCATATAGATCCAGATTGGGATTCCCCACCCATCTCAGCGAGTGAGTATGGCAATCCCTTTAACAAATGTCCTATAAGTACGCACGCAGAGCCCCCTTATCCCTTTTGACTGTAACCTAAACCCACTCAAGGCATTGTAATTCTTAACCCCACAGGCAAGCATTACAATAATAACGAACCAAAACATGTAAATACTCAAAACAAGAAGATTGTGACGTCACATATTTAACCGTCCGGGTTGATTACTTGTGAGGCTCCATCTTTGGATTGTAGGGAATGGGAATCATCAAAAGACCACGATTTCCCCTCTGCAGTAAACCAAAGAGTGGCAGGATATTGATGAGTAAATTGAATGTTCTTTTCTAGCAGGGCTTTACATGCAGGACCAAAGGCTCTGCGTTTTGCCACCAGAGCTGCCGAGAAGTCCTGGAGCAGAAGGAGCTGGTTATTGTCGTATGTCAAAGTCCGTTTTTTTCCTAACTGCTGCCAGCAGCTTGGTCTTGTCTTGGAAATCCAGGACTTTGAATATGACTAGTCGAGGTCTGTTATCTTCATCCCTCCTGGGTGGTCCCACCCTGTGTGCTCTCTCTATTGCTATTTTGCCCGATTGTGTCTCCAGGTTCAGGTCCTTGGGCATCCATTCTGACGTGACGTTCAAAAGCTCAGATTGTTGGATTGATTCAGGAAGGCCCACCAGTCGAAGGTTATTGCGTCGGGATCTGTTTTCTAGATTGTCGAGTTTATTTAGTAGCTCATCAATGACTTTGTTTCTGCCCTCTATTCTCTCCTTGAGCTCTCTTGAGGTTTCTTCTAGATCAGAGATTCTCTGTTCTGCGTCTGTGAGCCTCGAGCCCTGAGCATTTACTTGAGCGACAATAACATCTATAGATGATTGAAAGGCTGCCAATCGTCCATCCACCACTGGCATCAATACTCCGTTATAGCTTGAGCTCTGGTCTGAGGAGAGTCAGAGTCAGAGTCAAGAGGCATTTTTGATGGCAAGAGTGTATTTTGGCCCCGCTTTTGCACTCTGCCTCCTTTGCCTGTTGATGTAGTGGTTTTCTTGCCCACGAATTTCTCCATGATATATACTTGGATGGATCTCTTGTACAAGAGGTGATGTCACTTAGGTATCAGTTAAATACATCTGTGCACCTTGTTTAGTTGCCGGTGTCAGTACGGCTTGTACAATTTTTTTGTTGCGCTGCAGCTAGTATCTAGATTTCTCTTTTGCTTGTTAACTTTGCAATTTATTAATTGATAAAAATAAACTACCGCATTTTTCAGACTATAAGGCTACCCTTTTTAACAAACAAAAAAATTCCTACTAAAAAGTGTTTGGGTCTTATAGACTGGAGACAGCTTCCTGTGATTGAGGAGAACGCTGACACCACTTCCTTCCCGATCACAGAGATACGCTCTCTCCTCCTGCTGTGCATTCATCTATGTGACCGATGTAGAGCAGAAGAGGTACCTTACTGGGATCTGAAAGGCTAGTCACTGCAGAAGTTGAGCAGCTGATGGACCTTTCACAAGAGTAATTACAGTACCTTTCAGGGTATGCGACTAATGACATGATTTGAAAGGTCCTTCAGCTAATCAATTAAAAGGTCCTTTAGCTGCTCAACTCCTGCAGCCTCCGTTCATATACCGATCCGGAATTACAAGATGTGGTAATATATAGCAAGTGTGTGCACGCATGTGTGTAAATGCGCATTTACGAGGGGGTGCTGATAAGTCTTTGGCTTTGTGATTTTTTTTATTTCTATGGTAACGAATGTTACATTACATGAAAGCCTTATATGTCTAATATATGTTTTCAAAATTTTGTGTTTGTTGTTTATGGCAACAGTGTTCTACGCACGCGGAAAAACAAAATGACGGAGTCTAATACGATATTCACAGCAACTGAGAACAGAGGAGTGATAAAATTCTTGTTACTGCAAAGAAAGTCTGTGAAGGATATTCATGGTGATATGTCGCAGACATTGGGGGATCAATGCCCTCCATATTCCACAGTTAAGAACTGGGTTGCCAAATTTGAAATGTGCCACTTCAGCACTAATGATGAGGAAAGTCTTGGACAACTGAGAATGGTGGTGGTTCTTGAGATCATCGATGCTGTGCACAACCTCATACTGGAGAATCGACGAATTTCAGCTAAAGCAATAGCAGACAAGATGGGGATTTCCCGTGAATGTGTTTGTGTCATTATCCATGAACATATCAACATGAGGAAGATATCTGCAAAGTGGGTCCCCAAATATTTGACAACAGATCAGAAAAGCATGCAAGTGAAAACCTCCTGGTCCATTTCTCAGCGTTTCCGAACTGATTAGAACTTTCTGGATCGACTGATCACTATGGATGAGACCTAGATTTATTTGTATGACCCTGAAAACAAGGAGCAGTCAAAAAAGTGGAGGTACAGTGGTTCGCCTTGTCCAAAGAAGTTCAGGATGCAAAAATCAGCCACTAAGGTGATGGCGTCTGTGTTCTAGGATAAGGAGAGTGTGCTGCTAGTGGACTACCTTCAAAAGGGTTCCACCATCAAGGCAGGGCATTACAGTGAACTTTTTGACCAATTGAAGGTAGCTCAATTGGTCAATCAGATCATTTCTGATGCCATGGCTGCTACGGATGCCTGGTTTGAGGCACAACCCAAATCCTTCTTTTTGCTACGCTTACAGAACTTGGAATACCAATGTAAGAAGTGTGTTGACATCAGTGGAGAGTATGTGGAATAAATGTAAAGTTTCATCATCCTATCTCGTTTCTTTCTGGGTAAAGCCAAAGACTTATCAGCAGCCCCTTGTAGTAGAGCTGTGTATGTAAGTGTAAATGTGCATGTAACAGAACTGTGCGTGAACAAGACACACATTACAAAGAAACAGTAACAATAAATGTATTACTTTCCTATTCTACCCCATTACACTAAAATTAGTGCTAATGACGCCCTCCACTTTACACCACCAAGGAAGTTTTAAAAAAATATTTTTGCTACTTTCTGCTGTATAAACCTAGGGTGTGTCTGAAGCTAGGGATTGTCTTATAGTCCGAGAAATATGGTGTTAACGCTATTACATTTTTACTTTGCAATAGTTTTAGGGGGCACTGAAAAACATTGCTGCACAGTACTGTATATTCAATTAAGCAGTGAATTTAATATAGTATTTTTCATGATGTCATCACAAAATGCTAAGTGAATAAAGTAGATACCTTATTCAAACCGTTATCAAATGTAGTTTTAAATTGTCTGGACATGCAGAGCAACTTTACATGTTATTGAAATTCCTCTCTATCTTCAAGCATGGAGGGATTTTTTAATTCTATCGTTTACTGCTTGATGCCTAGGTTACCAGCACACTGCACTCTATAAAGGTGGCTTTACACACTGCAACATCGCAAACGACATCGCTGTAACGTCACCGGTTTTGTGACGTTACAGCGACCTCCCCAGCGACATTGCAGTGTGTGAAACCTATCAGCGACCTGGCCCCTGCTGTGAAGTTGTGATCGCTACAAATCGTTCAGGACCATTCCTAGGTCCTTTGTGCAGCATGCATCGCTAGAAAGTTTCAGTGTGTAAAGGGGACTTTACAGCGACTTCCCTTTCAAATAGCAGCTTTACAACGTCCCCAACAACCAGCTAGGTCGCTCTGCAGGTCCGGATCGCTGTTGCGTCGTTGGCCAGGTCTGCCTGTTTGACAGCTCACCAGCGACTCAGAGAATTGGGGAGGTCGCTATAACGTCACAAAACCGGTGACGTTACAGCGATGTCCTTTGCGATGTTGCAGTGTGTAAACCCAGCTTAAGAGGAGGCCAATCTCCTAGGCAAGGAGGACCGCAGTCCTATAGAGCTTGCAAGTGAAATTGGCCATATCACTGGATCTGTCCCGTTTTCGGCCCCCTGTCCTCCTCCAAAGGTGCAGTGGTAAAGTTGCCTCTTCTTGCAGCACCGATGCAGCGCAGCCATGTCTTAAACCCAAACTGTCAATTTTCAGAAGAACACCCTCCCCCTGATAGTCAGAAAATTGAATTCTGATCTAAAATCTATTTTATCTAAAGATTCCTCACAGATGAATAACAAATGAATGAATTGAAAAATAGAGTGCAACATGCACCATTTAATGAGCCTATGGGCATTTCATGAGGCTTCAGAAAGTAAAAATCATCTCTAGAGTCCAATGTTTCCAAGGTGAAAGCTGAGCAGCTGGATGTGAATAGCACTACTGCAAACTGCCTGACCGATATGCTGTAAGGTCCTATAGTGCCCTAAGGTCTAACACAGTGCTCAAAATTGTAAGAGGGAGAAATAGAAATATTTTTTATTGGATGCATCAAATTTACCTAATTAAGAAAACTGGGCTAAGTAAATCAAAATTATCAAAACATACATGGCTGATCTGAACCAGGTAACTTGCTAGAGCTTATATTCAGAAACACTGCAGTATGAAATCTTACATACTAAAGTTACTTTTGCAAGCTCGGCCACAACTCTGAAGGCCTATACTTCATATATCAATATTAAATTAGTAAAGGTCTGATACTCCGCACTTCCATCAATCAGGCACAATTCCATACTCTTTGTGCTGACTCAGCAAGACATCACAGTTTAGTCTCACTCACTTGAATAAAGACCCCATAACCATTACATGTTTGTCAGGCGAACATTGCTTCTGATGATCGTTCAGCCACAGCTGTCTCTCCCGTACCCAGAAGCACTTCTACGGCCGAGCGCTTCTGTGTTCTCTATGAGAAAGCTGCTAAGAGACATCTCTGTCGGCGGCTTATCTTCCAAGAGAACAAAGTGATCGGCAGTCTAAAGTAGCACATGCTAAATCGACAATCAGGTGGTCAGAGCCTCCATACACATTAGGCTAGTTTCACACTACGTCTTTTTAACATCCGCTGAAAACGTTTTTTTAGCGGAAGTACGGATCCTGCTTTTACAGCAAATAACGTATGCAAACGCATATGTTATTTTGCAGGATCCTGCACTGGATATTTAGGGGCGGGCACTGGAGTCATGTGATCGGGAGTGAGGGGAACTAGACTGGGAGGAGGCTTCTGACAGCTGCAGACGCTGGTAACCAAGGTAAACATCGGCCTTGAATACCCGATATTTATCTTGGTTACGAGTGTCTGCAGCTGCTAGGAGCCGGGCTGCCTGCACACGTAACCAACGTAAACATCGGGTAACTAAGAGAAGTGGTTACGCGATATTTACCTTGGTTATGAGTGTCCGCAGCTCTCAGGTGGGAGAGAGAGGGAGGAGAGGAAGGGGGAAAGACAGAGATAGAGACAGAGGGGGTGAGGGAGGGAGTAGAGAGATAGACAGATCACTGGAGACTGGTTCTGGGCATGCTCAGTACTTTCTGGGCATGCTCAGTACAAAAGCAGGATCCTGTTACAACGCAACTGAACGCATTCTGCTAGGCAGGATCCAGCACTCATTGAAATGCATTGCAGCTCGCGGCGCAATGTGAAGGATCCTGTGAGATGCGTTATTTTGACAAAGCAAAAAAACGCTACATGTTGCGTTTTTGAAACATGTCAAAATAACGCAAAAGGACGGATCCTGCGTCTAACGGACGCAAACGCATGCAAACGCAGGTGGACGCGAGTCCATTGAAAATGCATTGCAGTGAAAACGGATTTGCACAGGATCCGTACTTCCGTTAAAAAAAACGTTTTTAACGGATGTTAAAAAGACGTAGTGTGAAACCAGCCTTACCGTGTTGGCTGAACTTGTCAATATTGCACAGGGGGCTGCTGACATTAGTCTAATGTGTATGGGGGGCTTAACACAAAGTTATAAGGAGTAGCAATATCAGCCACGACTTAGATGTATGGTGCATGGTCTAGTAATCACTGAAGGGGAGGCAGCTCTCAGCTGTTGAGGAAGGATCAAGTATATAAATTGTCGAATAAATGTAGAAAACATCTTGTACTCAATTTTGTTTTAATCAATCTGCATTAAAACTCTGGCTGATTTTTTTTTTTCAAGGTCACCCATTTAATCTACGATGAATGAGGAGTGTAAAAGCAGCATATACAATCAACAGGCTAGAAAACAGCTACGTATATAGACTACATACCAATCTTTCCTGCTGGAGTTCCTCCCTTAGAATTCGGTCTTCTGGCAGAACATCACACAATAGGAAGTAGTTTTCTTGTTGGTCTACAGATAAGGAAATAGAATTTTTAAATAGCAGCCAAAATAATTTACCTCCTCATTTCTAGAGTGCTTGAGAGCAATGAGAGCTGGAGGGGCCATGTGCTCCATGGCCATTCAGCTTATAGTCTGCAGATCTCTACATTTTGGAGGAGCTGTAAAGTAATGATGAGGCACTCCAGCCAACTTTAATAGGATTATAGTATGCATGAGCATCATCAGTTCAATAAATAGAAGAGCTCAACATTAGCTCAGGGACCACATCCCCAAGAGGAATCCCTGCTAAATGTAGACAATCAAAACCCTGTCATTTATCCCACATGAGAGTGGCATCTTCTGAAACGTTTACCTGCTCCCCATCTTCCTGCCAGAAGTTGTTGTTTAAATACTAAAAGAGTTCAATCACAAAAAAGGTTGTCATCAGCAATACAGTGAATAATGACAGTGGGGAGAAAATGTGTGTGTGTGTGGGGGGGGGGGGGGGACAGGCTGGAGACCCTCTTATGTTCACAACGATGGGTTTACAGAAAGCATAGTAAACAAACTATCCTCACCCACCTTCTCCATGGAAACGCTACCATATGCAGAGTTCTAGTTCTTAGACATGATAATTTGACACACAGTATTCCTCATGGTGGGCATAATCCAAAAGATTTGTTCACTAGGTACATAAATTTGGAGCTTAATCTAAACATAACATTTTTTATGGTTGGCCCACATGTGACAGACATGCTTGGAAATGACAATATACAATTATGACCGATCTATAGATGCCCTTTTTTAATTACCATAAAAGAGTGTTATTTTTAATTGTAAGTTAGTCTCAAAATCACTCATAAGTGCTCCTAATGTCTCCCCATATGGTCCACTTTTCTCACAAATTCAGGCCTGAACTTCCAAGTTATGGGATACAGAACAGAATGCCACCAACCTCCATGCCCGCTTATCCCCTGCCTTCCCTATCATATGGCTTTTTCTATCTGGTAAATCCAGCCTGGCTGGTAATCTATTGCTGTGGGTGGTTACTATTCCCTTGTGTTTGATACTGATTTAGGATTTAACATCTACTGGGTCATTATCTATAGGAATTAAACTTGGCATATATATATATATATATATATATATATATATATATATATATATATGTATGGAATGTTATACTGATTGTATATATACATAATTGAATGCATAAGCATATTGTCTGTATTGTGCTATATCATATAATATAATCCTTATTGTATAACAGGTTAATTTGATTTGTGTATACATCATATGCCTTGGGAAACCACTCCTATATAGATTTTATATATTTATTTTGCCTTTTGGGAAGGAGGTGTTAATTTGCCTCCTATAGGGACAAATTATGTTTATTGTGGCTATTGGCCTGTTTTAAAGGATTTTAAATGTGTGTTTTTGTGTTTCAAATTAATTAAGATCTATTTTTGTACGTCATATAGGTGTATCCCTCTTTTTGCACACCTTCTCGCCCCTTCTCTTAAATAACCTCCATGGCCACCCTCACACTGAAAGAGTGAAATCTTTCTCTTTATACTTACTGCTGCCACATACTTTAGGTTACTGAATGGTAAAGATCATTAAACCTTCCCATACACATTAGATGGCTGTCGGACTAACGATGGTTCCACTGATCATTCAATAGGAACAAATGCACTAACAGGATGCAGCAAAACCCCTTAATAAAGATGGAGGCGACAGGTGCAAAACATTAATGGAGAAACCACTCACACACTGCCACTCCATGGAGGGGGTGATTGCTTGGTATTAAAATTGCACACAAATGGCCTGTATAGGGCGCCGTTTACACATGTAGGAGCACAGTGTCTGGCTTACAGCCTATTGACGATGCCCATACTATTAGACTAGGCGGCCTGCCCAGCACTATATAAGTGCACCATACAGGAACGGCGGTCTGGGCAGGTAAGCAATGTTGCCCTTCTTTGCTGTGAATTTTTGGGGGATAATTCCTCTTTTTGTGGTTAAGCTTCCATTGATCATTCAGCCAGCAGCCATCCTGGCTGTTTCTCCTATTCACAAGAGCACTCACTCTGCAGAGTGCTCCTGAATACTATATGAGAAAACTGCTGCCAATGTCTCGTCTCAAAGAGAACCAAAGGATTGGCAGTCCGAAATCAGAAATGCTAGACCCTTAAAGGGGTATTCCCATCTCCAAGATCCTATCCCAATATGTAGTAGGTGTAATAATAATAATATTAGCAAATACCTGCAATTAGAAATGTCGTATAGTTCTTCTGATTCACTATTTGCTTACATCAGGTGTAGGGCACTGCATGACCTTAGGTATCCAAGATTATGACCACGCATATAACCAAAATTAGCTAGTTAGTTGCTTGTGGTCATAACCATGGATACCCAAGGTTCTGCTATGCCCTGATCATGAACATGAGGTAAGCGACATAGTGAATCAGAAGAACTATACCACATTTCTAATTGGGGGTATTTGCTAATATTATCATTATTACTATACCTTCTACATATTGCAATAGGATCTTGGAGAAGGGAATACCCCTTTAACTCTCGTGGCAATCAATTGTCTGGGGCTCCTTAACACATTAAGAGGAATTCTATCAGCAGGTTTTTGCAGTGTTATCTGAGGACAACATAAAGTTGGGGATGAGACACTGGACTACATACCCCCATGCCTCCTGGTCCAACCCCGCCCTCAGAAATGATTAGCAGTTTGCTGCCAATATACAATATATATACAGAAAGCTGCTAATCATGGGTGTGGGCAGGGATAGTATTCTCAGCTCTGCTACATGTTATATCTAACAACTCTGACTGTGTCACGATTGCTGCACCCAGTAAACATACTGACACACTGTTGGAATCAGGGTCTCTTTTCCTACATTATGCTGAATTCAGATGAAGTTCCAAAACCTTGTGAAAGATTCCCATTAAATGGTCGGCCAAACCTGTCATTATAGATGGGTTTGGCTTAAATTAGTCTAATGTGTATGGGGGGCATCAGAGCGATTAAGGCAAAGAGTGAGGTATCGTAAGATCTCTCACTCTTTCACTGCAAGAACGGCCATGGAGGATTGTGGGATTTTGGTCTAAATGCTAGGATTCCGCAATCTGGAAGGTCGTGACCAACTTAATTAGAAAGTTGGGCCATTTCGAGGGGCATTAGGAGTACTTATGACATTCAGTTATATTAAAAAAAAAAAATCACCAGTCTAGGACTGTCCACTGTTATTTAATAAAAAGAACAGCCTTAGGCTGGCGATATGTATTCTTTATACAGTCATATGAAAAAGTTTGGGCACCCCTATTAATATTAACCTTTTTTCTTTATAACAATTTGGGTTTTTGCAACAGCTATTTCAGTTTCATATATCTAATAACTGATGGACTGAGTCATTTTTCTGGATTGAAATGAGGCTTATTGTACTAACAGAAAAGGTGCAATCTGCATTTAAACTAAATTTGACCGGTGCAAAAGTATGGGCACCCTAATCAATTTCTTGATTTGAACACTCCTAACTACTTTTTACTGACTTACTAAAGCACTAAATTGGTTTTGTAACCTCATTGAGCTTTGAACTTCATAGGCAGGTGTATCCAATCATGAGAAAAGGTTTTTAAGGTGGCCACTTGCAAGTTGTTCTCCTATTTGAATCTCCTATGAAGAGTGGCATCATGGGCTCCTCAAAACAACTCTCAAATGATCTGAAAACAAAGATTATTCAACATAGTTGTTCAGGGGAAGGATACAAAAAGTTGTCTCAGAGATTTAAACTGTCCATTTCCACTGTGAGGAACATAGTAAGGAAATGGAAGAACACAGGTACAGTTCTTGTTAAGCCCAGAAGCGGCAGGCCAAGAAAAATATCAGAAAGGCAGAGAAGAAGAATGCTGAGAACAGTCAAGGACAATCCAAAGACCACCTCCAAAGACCTGCAGCATCATCTTGCTGCAGATGGTGTCAATGTGCATCGGTCAACAATACAGCGCACTTTGCACGAGGAGAAGCTGTATGGGAGAGTGATGCGAAAGAAGCCGTTTCTGCAAGCATGCCACAAACAGAGTCGCCTGAGGTATGCAAAAGCACATTTGGACAAGCCAGTTACATTTTGGAAGAAGGTCCTGTGGACTGATGAAACAAAGATTGAGTTGTTTAGTCATACAAAAAGGCGTTATGCATGGAGGCAAAAAACCACAGCATTCCAAGAAAAGCACTTGCTACCCACAGTAAAATTTGGTGGAGGTTCCATCATGCTTCGGGGCTGTGTGGCCAATGCCGGCACCGGGAATCTTGTTAAAGTTGAGGGTCGCATGGATTCAACTCAATATCAGCAGATTCTTGACAATAATGTGCAAGAATCAGTGACGAAGTTGAAGTTACGCAGGGGATGGATATTTCAGCAAGACAATGATCCAAAACACCGCTCCAAATCTACTCAGGCATTCATGCAGAGGAACAATTACAATGTTCTGGAATGGCCATCCCAGTCCCCAGACATGAATATCATTGTGAACATCTGTGGGATGATTTGAAGCGGCTGTCCATGCTCGGCGACCATCAAACTTAATTGAACTGGAATTGTTTTGTAAACAGGAATGGTCAAATATACCTTCATCCAGGATCCAGGAACTCATTAAAAGCTACAGGAAGCGACTAGAGGCTGTTATTTTTGCAAAAGGAGGATCTACAAAATATTAATGTCACTTTTATGTTGAGGTGCCCATACTTTTGCACGGGTCAAATTTTGTTTAAATGCGGATTGCATATTTTCTGTTGTTAGTACAATAAACCTCATTTCAATCCAGAAATATTACTCAGTCCATCAGTTATTAGATATATGAAACTGAAATAGCTGTTGCAAAAACCCAAATTGTTATAAAGAAAAAAGGTTAACATTAATAGGGGTGCCCAAACGTTTTCATATGACTGTATGCTCTGCATCACCATACACACTGGAAGCTAAAACTGCAGTTGCAGTTGGTCTTACTTCTGGTGAGTATGCCACTTCTCAAAATTGAAGAGCTGTAGTGTAACTATTAACTCATTTATCTAGCCTAGAGCGGTAATGCAGATGAAGTGTAAAATGCTATATGGAAAATTCACAAATCCACAGCAAAGCTTCATTAGGCACAGATATGATTATAAAAAGAAATAGGGATAAGCGAACCCAAACTGCAAAGTTCGGGGTTCGTACCAGACACTGGGTGTCTGGGGACTCAGACTTGAACACGTACTGTTAACAAAAAGTCAGTGTTCGAGTTTGGTGTTCGGGTTCTGCTTGTGTGCTAATAAAGCCAATCAACAATTATCACATGCATACGATGACTGAATGAGTGTGAGAAATTCCAGGTCTGCTGCTGACCGTCCATGACTGGTGGAGTGTCAATCTGAGAAAGTTCTCAGAACAAAGCTTCAGAGGAATCGATGAATGTTATGGTACATTATTCCTTGGATTACCGTATTTTTCGGACTATAAGGCCCACATAAAAGCCTATGATTTTCTCAGAAATCGAAAGTGCGCCTTATAGTCCAGTGCGCCTTGTATATGAATACGAGCGAGCATTATGCCTCCTGTTAAGAGACATGCTTACTCACCTAAACCGGTCGCTCCGGTGCTGGTTGATCAAATGGGCCGCGCTGTTCTCTGGAACCGGCGTCTCCTCCTTCGGCCATCTTGCTCCTTCTCTGTCTTCTGAAGCCTGTGTGCATGACGCGTCCACGTCATACACACTCGCCGGCACGGAGGTCCTGCGCAGGTGCACTACAATACCGTACTTTGATCTGCCCTGAGCACGGCAGATCAAAGTGCGCCTGTGCAGGACCTCCGTGTCGGTGAGTGTGTATGACGTGGACGCGTCATGCACACAGGCTTCAGAAGACAGAGGAAGAACAAGATGGCCGAAAGAGGAGGCGCCAGTCCCGGAGAACAGCGCCGCCCATCTGGCCAACCAACACCGGAGCGATCGATTTAGGTGAGTAAAGTGTTTTTTATGTTCTACAGTGTGGCCTGCACTCTTATATACAGCATGTTAGAATGCTGTACATAAGAGCAGCGTCGGACTGGCTACCGGAGGAAACTCCAGAAATGCCAGTCCTTTATTCAGGTACCTGCAGTGCACTCCGGAGCTCTCACCTGAGCTCCGGCGTGCAGCCTAGACTGTACCGTGAGTGCCGAGTGATTGAATCCCCGGCGACTGCGGTTCAGTTCATGACAGCTGCAGATATCCCGGGCTGATCTCCGGTGCTGTCACCTGAACTCCGGATTGCATCCCGGCCTTTTCGCAGCTGTCATGAACCAAATGGGCTGCGGCTTATAATCCGGTGCGCCTTATATATGAATCTAGGCGTCTTAGCAGGCTCTCATTGCTAATGCGCCTTATAATCCGGTGCGCCTTATAGTCCGAAAAATACGGTACGTCAACTTCCAGGATTTATTTTGAAGTAATAAACTGATGAACAAGAGCCTGTGGGGGAGTATTTATTCAAATGAACGTCTTTTTTCCCCCTGTGTCTGTCTTTTTTAACTCTATACTTGCCAGGCTAGTAATGGGGATATCTGATTGACGCCTATTATTATTATTATTATTGTTTATTTATAGAGCACCATTGATTCCATGGTGCTGTACATGAGGGGGTTACATACAGAATACATGTACACGTTACAATAGACAGACTAGCACAGGGGGAAGAGGGCCCTGCCCTTGCGGGCTTACATCCTAAAGGATTTTGGGGAGGAGACAGTAGGTGGGGTGTAGGTGGGGCGGCAGCTCCGCACGGTGGTGGGGCGGCAGCTCCGCACGGTGGTGGGGCGGCAGCTCCGCACGGTGGTGGGGCGGCAGCTCCGCACGGTGGTGGGGCGGCAGCTCCGCACGGTGGTGGGGCGGCAGCTCCGCACGGTGGTGGGGCGGCAGCTCCGCACGGTGGTGGGGCGGCAGCTCCGCACGGTGGTGGGGCGGCAGCTCCGCACGGTGGTGGGGCGGCAGCTCCGCACGGTGGTGGGGCGGCAGCTCCGCACGGTGGTGAAGCAGTGAGGTCATTGAAGGTTATAGGCATTTCTGAACAGATGAGTCTTTAGGTTCCGTTTGAAGCTTGCGAGTGTAGTAGATAGTCTGACGTGTTGAGGCAGTGAGTTCCAGGAGACTGGGGATGCTCGGGAGAAGTCTTGGAGTCGGTTGCATGAGGAGCGAATGAGAGAGGAGGATAGAAGGAGATCTTGGGAGGACCGGAGGTTACGTTTTGGAGTGTAGCGAGAGATTAGTTCAGAGATATATGGAGGAGACAGATTATGGATAGCTTTGTAGGTCAGTGTTAGTAATTTGAATTGGATACGGTGGAAGATTGGGAGCCAGTGGAGGGACTTGCAGAGAGGAGAAGCGGGGTGGTATTGAGGAGAGAGGTGGATCAGTCGGGCAGCAGAGTTAAGGATGGACTGGAGAGGGGCGAGTGTGTTAGCAGGGAGACCACAGAGGAGGATGTTGCAGTAGTCGATGCGGGAGATTATGAGGGCGTGCACTAGAATTTTTGTAGATTGGGGATTGAGAAAAGGGCGGATTCTGGAGATATTTTTGAGTTGAAAACGGCAGGAGGTGGTGAGGGATTGGATGTGCGGTATGAAGGACAGGGCAGAGTCAAAGGTCACTCCGAGGCACCGAACTTTGGGTGCTGGGGAGAGCGTGATGTTATTAATTGTAATGGATAGATCAGGTGGAGAGTGCAGGGGAGATGGAGGAAAGATGATCAGTTCAGTTTTGGCCATATTGAGCTTTAGGAAGCGAGAGGAAAAGAAGGAAGATATAGCAGATAGGCACTCTGGGATTCTGGACAGCAGAGATGTGACATCTGGACCAGAGAGGTAGATCTGAGTGTCATCAGCATATAGGTGGTACTGGAAGCCATGGGACTTTATGAGTTGTCCCAGGCCAAATGTATAGATAGAAAAAAGTAAGGGTCCCAGGACAGAGCCTTGAGGGACACCAACAGAGAGAGAACGGGATGAAGAGGTTGTGTGGGAATGGGAGACACTAAAAGTGCGGTTGGAGAGGTATGAAGAGATCCAAGAGAGAGCGAGGTCTCTGACACCAAGGGAAGAGAGGATCTGTAGTAGCAGGGAGTGGTCAACAGTGTCAAAGGCTGAGGATAGGTCTAGAAGTAGGAGTACAGAGAAGTGGTTGTTAGCTTTGGCGGTAAGTAAGTCATTTGTGATTTTAGTCAGGGCAGTTTCAGTGGAATGATGTGGACGGAAGCCGGACTGTAGGTTGTCAAAGAGAGAGTTAGAGGAGAGGTGGGAGGAAAGTTCAGCATGGACATGCTGTTCCAGGAGTTTTGAGGCAAGTGGGAGTAGCGATATGGGTCGATAGCTGGTAGTAGAGGTTGGGTCGAGGGAAGGTTTCTTTAGGATAGGTGTGACTGTTGCATGCTTAAAGGCAGAAGGGAAGGTACCAGTTGTTAGAGATAGGTTGAAGAGATGGGATAAGGCGGGAATAAGGATAGTGGTGAGGTTGGGGAGGAGGTGGGATGGGATGGGGTCAAGTGCGCATGTAGTGAGGTGCGCTTTTGAGAGAAGATGTGCAAGCTCTCCTTCGGTGATAGTGGGGAGGAAGTTTATGGGGGAGGGGCAGTGGTCTGTTATATAAAGGGGTTGTGGTGGTTCAGCAGAAAAGACTTGTCTGGTTTGGTCGATCTTTTCTTTGAAATATGTGGCAAATTCTTCTGCGGAGATGAGGGAGGTTGGAGGGGGCAGCGGTGGGCGAAGGAGGGAGGTAAAAGTGTTAAATAGCTGTTTGGGGTTGTGTGTTAAAGAGGATATGAGGTTTTTGAAGTAATTCTGTTTAGCCGAGGTAAGGGCCAAGCGAAATGTGTGAATTGCATTTTTGAATGTGGTGAAGTCTTCCTGGGAGTGCGTTTTCTTCCAGCGCCGCTCTGCGGCTCTAGACACTTGCCGTAGTTTTTTAGTGAGGCTGTTGTGCCAGGGTTGTCTATTGATTCGTCTTGCTCTGCCGTTCACAAGAGGAGCGACTGAATCAATAGCTGATGTGAGAGTGGCGTTGTAGAAAATGGTGGCACTGTTTGTGTCGTGGAGTGAAGATATGGAGGACAGCGGTAGGATAGAGTCAGAAAGGGTGTGTATGTTGATGTGTGCAAGGTTTCTGCGGGGGTGTGATATGTGCTGGACAGGGGGGGCAGGTGAGGAGGACAGGGCTGAAAAGGTCAGCAGATGGTGGTCAGATAAGGGGAGAGGGGAGGTAGTGAGGTTAGATAGAGAGCAGAGACGGGTGAAGATAAGGTCTAGTGTGTGGCCATCTTTGTGGGTGGCAGAGGCGGACAACTGAGTTAGACCAAAAGATGAGGCGAGGGAGAGGAGTTTGGAGGCCGCTGACTGGCGGGTGTCAGTGGGGATGTTGAAGTCACCCATGATGATAGTGGGGATGTCAGCAGAGAGAAAGTGTAGAAGCCAGGCGGAGAACTGGTCGATAAAGGCAGTGGTTGGGCCCGGGGGTCTGTATATGACGGCCACTTGGAGGTTGGAGGGAGAGTAGATGCGGACAGAGTGCACTTCAAAGGAAGGCAGGACAAGGGAGGGTAGAGGTGGCATTGGGGTGAAGCTGCAGTTGTTAGAAAGGAGGAGGCCCACTCCTCCACCCTGTCTATTGCCAGGGCGAGGGGTGTGGGTGAAGTGGAGGCCGCCGTAGCACAGCGCAGCAGGGGAGGCAGTGTTGGATGGTGTCAGCCATGTTTCGGTGAGGGCCAGAAAGGATAGATTGCTAGAGATAAAGAGGTCGTGAATGAAGTGCAGTTTATTACAGATGGAACGGGCATTCCAGAGCGCTCCAGAGAGAGGGGGCTGCGGAGTGGCAGAGAGGGGAATGGATTTTATGTTGCCTATCCACTACTAACCCCTGGACTTAAGGTTAGCTGTCAATTCAGAGCTGATATCAATTCCACAAGTATTACCCCAATTGCCACCGCACGAGGGCAATCGAGAAGAGCTGGGTAAAGCGTCAGATTTGGGCCAGCTAATGGATGCGCCACTTCTGGGGAAGCTGCAAGCTGCTATTTTTAGGCTTGGAAAGGCCAAATAACCAGGGGCCTTCATACCCTGATAATACCAGCCCCCAGCTGTCTGCTTTACCTTTACTGGAAATCAAAAACAGAGCAGAGCCCATGCAGTTTTTTTTGTAATTATTTATTTAAATAGTTTAAAAAAAACAACAAAAAAACAATATGTGATCCCCTCTAGTTTTGATAACTATCCACTGTAAAGCAGACAGCTGAGGGCTGCAGCTCAAGTGTCTGTTTTACCTGCACTGGTTATAAATTAGGCAGGAGTCCATGTAATTTTTTTTTTATTTAGTCTCTATCCCCATGGTTGCAGGGCAACTGCCCCCATTTTTCTTCCTTTTGTAGCCCACAAGCCTTTACTATGACCATTTTGCAACCATTTTACAGCACAAAAGTTCAGGTTTCTTTGACGTATGGGGTTCGTGGACCAGGGTCAAGCTCGGATCAAGTCCGGGTTTCGATCCAAACTCTTAACTAAAGTCCATCCGAACCCAGCGTTTTCGAACTTCCACAAGTCTGATATAATAATCTGTAAAGTCTAGGTAAATCTGAGACACAACTCCATCCTGACTAAGTTGTAGCTATGATTGTTGGTAGCGCAGTTCCCTCAACTTGCTTTACAACGCAGCGCTGGCTGTTTAGTTTGGCTGCTGTGAATTAGCACAAGCTCCACATGTTGAGATGAGTATGAAATTGGAACTTAAACTATGCTTAAAATTAGTAGAATATCTGAGCAGTGCTCTCCATTACAACTGTACCAACCTTCTGGTGCTTGAGAATTGGTTCTTATTACTGAACAAAAATCTGTGATGGCTTGCTCTGTAAATCTTTTCTTCCAATATATAACGTACCTAGAAATAAAAAAAAGAAATAAAATTTTAAGCACATAATAAGCACATGTAAAAATGACTGGTCCAGAAATGGTGCCACATCTATAAATGTGTATTGTCTGGTACTGTAGCTTAGCTGCAATTCACTGAATACAGCTGAGTTGCAATACCACATAAAACCTGTGGATAGGTGCAGCAATGTTTTGGAAGAAATCAAAATGTTTAAAAGGATTCTGTCACCCTAAAAATGCACTTAAAATGGGCTATAGAGTGTTGTATGGGACCTAGCCCCTATCCAGTGCCTTGAAAAAGTATTCATACCCCCTGAACTTTTCTACATTATTCACATTACATCCACAAACTTAAAATTTTATGTGATAGATAGTGATGGGCGGACCCGAACTGTAAAGTTCAGATCTGCGCTGTCTCAAACGTACCCGAGTGCCGGACCCGGGCCTGGAATTCTCAAGGAATTCCGGGTAATGATACGGAAATTTGGGAAATAGAAAAAAAATACAAAAGGAAAAATCAAGAAATGATATAGAAATAAATTATTAAAAAAAAAATTGGCGTAGGGTCCCTCCATATTATGATACCCAGCACAGATAAAGCATATGGCTACAGCCTGCAGCCCCCAGCCATGTGATTATCTTGGCTGTGTAACAAAATAAGAAGAACAGCATGTCGCTTTTTTTTTTTTTTTATTTAAATAAATAGTTAAAAAAAAGTGTGGTATAATTTTGATAACCAGCCATGATAAGGCCAACAGCTGGGGGCTGGTATTCTTAGGCTGGGGAGACCTTTGCTTATTGGGCCCCCCAGCCTAAAAATAGCAGCCTTAAGTCGCCCGGAATTGCTGCATCCATTGGATGCAACAGTCCTGGCACTTTGTAATCACACTAGGGCAATCGGGAAGACAGGTAATCAGGTTTATAAGGTGTTAATAACAGCTCACAGCTGCCACTAAGCCCTAGATTAGTAATGGAAGGCGTCTATGAGAACCCCCATTACTAAACTGTAAGTGAAAAGAAATAGACAAAAACACAGAAAAAATCCTTTATTTGAAATAAAGTACAAAAAAACCACCGTCCTTCCCCCTTTACTAACCCCCAAAAACCCAAATCCAACATAATCCACACAAGGTGCCACGACGATTCCAGCTCGGCTACTCATAAAATCTGGCCAATTTAGTGTGCTAAGTATCTGAATTTTTACATGTTTTTTCATAGCAGTAATGCATGTCTATATTCCCACATTTATTGTTCCACATATTATAGCACTGTAGTGTGCAACTGTCTCCTTATTGTTACTACGTTTAATATTCAGTTTGCACCTGTTCAAATTAGAAAGATACGATGTGCAATCAGTCTTTTTCTTTTGGTGGGAGGAAGTGGCAGGAACCTAGCGCAACAGACTCTGACTAAGGCTCATTTTTGGAGTAAGTGTTATATTTAAAGTCTACTCCAAAGATCCCTAAAAATCAAGCTAGGGCTTATTTTGGCGAGCAGGGAGCTTATTTTTGGAAAAAAAGGGTACTTGCTTAAAGGAAGGAGGTTGGTCTGAGGAACGGCCTGTGACCTCTTCTACAACAACAAGCTTTAGGCACTGTGTACTACGGTATGATGGATAAAAAAGAAAAACTTGATTGCCAAAGGAGAAATTCTAGTCGGTATGGTATAATAGAGTGTACAAAGGTAGACATTCACTGTAAAGATACATCTGCAAAACAGATTTTATAATTGCATGCAATGGCAAAAATAGTACAGCGGAACAGGCACCATATGTAAACTTTAACCCCTTGTGGTGTAACACGTACAGATTTCCTGCAGATATATAAATAACTTACCTCCTGAAATTTGCTATTAGCTTGACATCAGCAATGACCAGCTTATGCTCAATTATCATGTGTTTTAGAAGTCCATCCTTCTCTTCCTCTTCGTAAGACTGTTCACAAAACATACAAGACAGTGAACCATGTTCCACTTGGTCGGAGTCATCACTGGGACTTTCTGGCAATAGGAGAGTTTCCAAGATGCAGTCCTTCATATCTAAAAGAGAAGTCCAGACAACATGCTCATCATACTCACCAAATGGAATGGAAAATTTATAATAAGTATATATTGTTTTTTACCAATATTTACACCTTTTCTGTAATAAGGACTTTATAGTAATAACATATACAGTTGAGGAAGATGAAACTCCCAACACTAACAGACTTAGCAGGACAGGAAATTTCTGGACAGGCAGAATCTGGTATATGTATTGCAGAAAATAACATTCCTCCTCCGCAGCTACAAACTTCTTCCACAGATCTATGCTTGAAAATGAATTTGAAGCACATACAATCACAGGTCTGGGAATCTTTCTTCATTATATTGCTGATTATTAGTTGCAAATGGTTCGGATGCTGCTTTATAGAATGAGGAAGTAGAATTAAAAATGGCATATCATTAGTTGGGTTCATTAAATTTTAGTTAGAAAAAAATCAGATAGAATGCATCTAAATGGGAATGCATCTAAATGGTTTGTGTGCAATTAAATAATAACACAGAATGAAAAATCACCGTCTACAAAAATTAGCCGTCTCCTAAGACACTCTTTAGATGGCTGTATTTCATGTCTGTAAATGGATCACAATACACGGACTGACCGGGGGTCTCCCAACCTCAAATTTGTTACATGTGGAGCTCACTGTGAAATATGGGGTTGGGAGGGAATTCATATCCTGGCTAAAAGAACTATATTCTGGTCCCAAAGCTAGAATCAGGGCCAATGGCAGTCTCTCTGGTCGCTTTTCATGAGTAAAGAGCACAATGAATGGTTGCAGGTGGCCAAGAGTCATATTTGCCATAGCCATTTAGATTCTTGCATCAGCCATGATTACAGCATCTAAAATATAGGGCTTTAGATATGGAAGCATGGAAAGTAAAGTGGCATTTTATTTAATGATGCCTTGCTTTTGCGCGTGGACAGAGAGCCTTCTTTATCTTTGACAGACTGTATTGGAAAGTTTTCTGGGCTAACAATGAACTGGCATTAAATTGGTTCTTTTACTATATAAAAGAATATATCGAAGGCATACAATAATTTAAATATCTAGGTATTAGGTCAGCATATTAAAGTACGTTAAAACCATGAAGATTTGAACCTGCAACCTTAGTTGTAAAAGTTTAAACAAAAAAAATCAGTATGTCAAACAATTTATTTCCATCTTTAGTGAGAAGGGTGAAAGGGGCTGGGAAGGGCCCAATTACCATGGGCATCCCCAGACTGAGAATACCAGCTCCCAGCTATATGCTTTATCTTGGCTGGGTATCAAAATTCATGGGGGGAATCCATGCTGTTTTTAAAAATTATATATTTACTTTTACAGACCAGTTCGGGTACCCAGACAGCTAGTGTGAGGGCAACCAATCACAGATGTCGGCAGAGAGGATGGGGGCGCAATCTGACTGCAATCAATCACAGACACTGTCACAGAGCGTGGGGAAGCAGTGAACATTCATAAGGTTTAATGAGAGGACCCGGCTACAGTGTGACAGCCATGTGGAAAGTCAGCAAGTATAATTGTCCTGCTTTCACCCCCATTTTGCTTCCTTTTGTAGCACCCCACCGCTTACTACCACCGTTTTTTAGCACTTAAGTTCAGAACACCATAGATTTATATGGGCTTCTCACTCAAGTTCACGGCAAGTCCACTCCCGAAACTGACTTTTTTTTTTTTTTATTTTGTTTAGTCCGAATGGTGAGCCAAACCGAAACATCTGCAGGTTTGCCCATTTCTACAACCGACGCATCCTCAGTAGAGCAGCAGGAATAAGTCCAGCAGCTGGAATGGATGTCACTGATGACTTTAGTTTCTGGATTGGGACAGAGGCTGCGGCACACTCTGGTATTAATTGTGTGGGTGGTTACTGTGACGACACAGACTTTTTCAATGTGTGTCGTGGGTTAAAATTTCTTACATTAGCCAGACGTATTGTTCTTCTGTGTTTTAACTCATGTTTAGTAAACTATTGTTTGGGACCAGACCCTTTGGAGCAATCATTGTAATGTAGTTGTGTATTGCTAATCTAATGTAAATTACCTTAGTAGCCATTGTCTAGTCTGTGACTTGCAGACTTCATGTAGATATCCTCAGTCTTTCTGTCCACATCATTTAAATGAACATTATCCATGCAGCTTGAAATTCATCCAATAAGAGAAGCAACCTTGTACAACCAATCCGATAAGGGCACAGTTTATCCTAAGGGAAGGTTATGGCTATAAAAGGGATTTCTTTAAGTCACCAGTGGTTGATGGATGTGCATGATCCAGTCTAAGCTCTTAGGAGCTGACAAGAGTATCAGAACCAGGATACCTTGTGGACTCAGTCTAGGGACTTTGGCTCCGACTAGAGGAACACTTGGCTACATGCCTTCAACCTAGGGACTCCAATTCCGGTTGGAGACCATAACCACAGTCTAGGAATTTCGACTCCGGCTGCCAGGATTATATCATCATACCAGGGACTACTTTAGGAAGAAACCCAGGTTGGGACAATTTGGTCACCTGGCTACAGACTTTGCAGACCTCACACAACTTCCTAAATCTGGCGCTATTCCTTTCTCGGTGGATGCCCGCCGAAAGCGGGGTGCTGCTGGATTGGAGTAAGTGACCCTGGAAGCTCTGAGGCACGGACATTCTAATCCCTGGTGAGCCAGCGGAAGGGTGAGACTCTGTTGCCTGTTACATTTGTGTGTTTTGCTGGTTATGTGCTATGTGCCGTTAATTGTTTGGGGATCCAATAAAGTCTTAATATTGTGATTCCCTCACCCTGTGTTGTCTGAGTAGTGTTCCGCCCACGGTTACGGAGGTCGTGCGTTCAGTTGGGATGAGCCCTGGGCCATGCTGTCTTTATAAAGGCGGCCGATTCAGTGGACGAGAGCACCCACTGAGCTCCGTGTCTCCACAGTAACCACACCATGCTCTCAGGATCTTTATACAGCGCCCTCCCCCCCGCTATGTGGTCCAGGACGAATGGTCTCCACTCGCATGTCAAAGTATGTGGAGGGAAAGCGGTCATCTCCAGGCTTCCCAAGACTTGAGGAGGATAAAAAAAAATGGTCCAGCAGTTCGTCGGTGACCTAGTGGGCCGGGTTTGTCAATGGAGTTGGAAGCTGGAGAGGTCACATTGTGCTCGTTGCACCTAATCATCGGGACAGTTCCAAATTCTTGAAGGCCACTAGCCAATGGAACTAGTACGCACATGTATCCGGGACTCCATGCAGTAATACTCAAGAATGGCTGAAGTTGTTTACCCCCAACTAGTTTTGATGCGTATTCAACGGCTGGATTGAGAGACGATGAAGCCGCGAGAGGGTTGTACTTACTCCACTAAAGACGAAGCACAATCCAGGATGGACATTGCACAATGGACTGTGTGCCTGTCTCGTGGACAGGCATGAGATAAAAGTACTGTGTCCCAGTCCTAAGGACTGATGGGGGACAATGAACTGTGCCTTTGACGTAAAGGGCTACCTTTAAAAGAATGGGCTGTGCTGTGTTGTATTGGCTTGAGGGCCCTTGCTAAAAGAAGTCATATCAATCCAAAAGGAATGGTGCTGGGTTAGAAGAGAAAAAAAAAAAAAAAGAGAGACTTGGATAGTTGCTGTTCGTGGCTCCTAACCAAGTATGACCAGGTCTGTGTTGCTTTAGGAAAAGAAAAAAAACTCCATTGGTTAACTTTATGTGACTGTAGCGAACGGTTTGGTAGCTATCATTTAAGAAGGGGGAATTTTAAGGAAATGGACATACTGCCCACGCTACCCCTTGAAGACCCGAGTACTGTTCTGATATCTAATGTGCATTATGACTTGCGTAATTAGTGACAGATTGTATTTTGGAAGAGTTAAGGGGGCTTTACACGCTGTGATATCGTTAGTGAATTATCATCGGGGTCACGGTGTTTGTGACGCATATCGAGCGTCATTGACGATATCGCAGTGTGTGACAAGTACGAGTGACCTTAAACGATCGCAAAAGCAGTCAAAATCGTTTGCTGCGGATAGGTCGTCCTGAAACCAAAAATCGTTTTTTGCTCATTAGCGATGTTGTTCGTCGTTCCTGCGGCACCACACATCGTTACGTGTGACACCGCAGGAGCGACGAACATTTCCTTACCTGCGTCTACCGGCAATGCGGAAGGAAGGAGGTGGGCGGGATGTTACGTCCCGCTCATCTCCGCCCCTCCGCTTCTATTGGATGCCTGCCGTGTGACGTCGTTGTGACGCCGAACGAACCGCCCCCTTAGAAAGGAGGCGGTTCGCCGGCCAGAACGACGTCGCAGGGTAGGTTGTAAGTAGTTGACGGGTGTAAGCGAGGTTGTGCGCCACGGGCAATGATTTGCCCATGTCGCACAACCAACGGGGGCGGGTACGATCGCTTGCGATCTCGCTGGCGAGATCGCAGAGTGTAAAGTACCCTTTAGGGTTAATGTTTTGGACTAGCACAGAGTGAGAGAGGCTAAAGTGAAGGGATAGACACAGTTTCCTGTCAGGAGGTGAGATGCAGCCCACCATGCAGTAAAAGCAGACGTATGGTCTAACTAGTGAGTAGAGTTACATTACGTGGGTGTCCCTCAAATTAGTGGAGACCAAGGCAGTGCATAACATGATTCTGAGTAAAGAATAAGTAAAACGGATGGAAGGACAGAGTGATCAACTGGTTATGGGTCCTTGGCCGGACGCCTAGCCATACAGCCCAGACTTTATAATTTAGAGAAGTAATGGGCGAGGCTGGAACAGAAAATGTTAGAAGAGAGTGCCACAAACAAGAGTTCCAAGGCATCAGAAGTAGAGAAGCTAAGTACCAGCGATGTTGGCAAACAAGTTCCTTTAAGAGGAAGAGAGGACGCGGAACCGCATGTTCTTAAAAGGACCGAAGTATCGTACTGGTGTGGAAAGGAAATGAGACTAGTTGAGACAACAACAAAATTATCTTGAACAAGTGAATAGACTGTAAGAAAATGCTCCTTGTCGCAAAAGAAACGTTTGTGAAGTTATGCACCCACTGTTGTACATAGTTGCCCCCAAGGGACTGCTTACCAACAGACTGTTTATTTTGTAATGGTGGTCTCAGTTATTAAACGTTGTAACATCTGGTCCTGGCCAACTAAGGTCCGCACACCGAGCCATGACCCCCCCCTCACCTTCAAGTAAAGCCCCGGGGCGTAAGAGACGACTACCTTGCTCACAGCTACTGCCTAGCGCCACAATACATATACATAACCTAATAGGTTATTTTTGATAAACATTATCAACAGAATTGTAGATACTCATTACCCAATCTATTTAGAAAAAGGTCTGGGATTGCTAATTCTATATCACTATCTTATCCTAAATGCAATAAAGCGGATTAATAGCTGTGTGGCAGTACAGTAGGTTTCTATGGATGTACTTTAATATTTGTTAGTATAGATCTTATTTCATTTAACCAGAAATTACCATAGGTGATTAATCTATAAAAATCTGGAACTTCAGCTTCCACTGCTACCAAATGTTGTAGACAAATATAATTTATTTACGATCTTCATCCTGGTTTTGTGTCCTTTAACGGTAGCATGGATTTTACCCTTTCTTCCTCTGAATGTTTGCAGATTACATGTGGGTCATTTGCAGCTGTTTCATGCCATTGCAGAGGTTGAGACTCTTACAACCCTAAGAGGTGAGCCTCTCATTGTTTTTCTCGCGCTCTCTTATGTGGCTAAGACCCTATTTGCACTGTCTTTCCAGTATTCAGTTATTACTGTATAAAAGAGGATATCTGTACTGAACCGCATTTGTTCTCCATACTTTAGTATCTCACGTGCCGTATGCATGTGGAAACATTTATTTCTGTTGCAATGCTGCAAAAATACAATTTATTGTGATAGAGTAGAGATTGGGTACAGTAGTTCAATGCAGAATGTGCTGAATATTTTTTCATAGGAATTTGGGAAAGTTATGAAATGTCCTATAAATGGCTGTTCTATTCCTGATCTAAGGCTACATTCACACACAGCGTTTTTTGAGGATACGTTTTTTAGCTGCAAAAGCAGATCAGCTTTTTAAAAAACCGCATCACCTGAAAGGTTTCTGAGCTCATAGATAATGCTTTCAATAGCAAAAGCAGATTAGAAAAACGCCACACACTGACATGCTCATTCTTTGTGAGGATCTGTTTTTGAGCCCAAAAACGGATCCTCACAAAACGATGTGTCTGAATGTGATATCTTGAAACCCATTGCCTTTGCTGGGATGCCAGAGTCACTGCATTTCACTGAAATATTTTGCCATCAATGTTCGATATGTTTGTGACAAGAAAGAAATTGTTAGCAAGACACTAGAAGTAAAAGATACTAAAGCTCATCACACCAACCAGTTTCTCCAGGCCTTAGTGGAAAACGTTCTGCAAGATTATGAACTCAAAAAAGAACAGGTTCTTGCTATTGTAATGGACAAAGCTTCAAACACGATAAGTACAATTAAACTGATGAATGAGAGTAATGCACAACAGCTAGACATAAATTTAGGATTCAGTATGTATGAGATGGAAGGCCACAGTGCTGTTCATGTAACTGAGGAACAAACAGATATTACAACAGAAGAACAGCAAAATGATACTTTAGAATTAGATGATCTTGTTGAAGCTGCTTCAAAACACTTTCATATTCATCACATGCGCTGTGTTGTGCAAACGCTGAAGCTGGCAATAAGAGATAGTCTGCAAGAGGGACATGCTGGAAATCTGATTGGAAAACTGAGGAAACTGGTTATTGCCGCTAGAACCCCTAAAATTGATTCAATTTGAAGAGACATGCTGTGAAAGGGGCAATTGTTGATCAAGCCACTCGGTGAGGCAGCACTTATTTAACGATTGCTTTAACTAAAATCGCTTCTTATAGATATGGTGAACCCTCAGGTAACACTAAATGAAGGTCAATGGACACAGGTGGCTGAATTGAAGGAATTCTTTAATTAGCCATTTACCGTGACTAAAAAATTACAAGCTGAGGATTTAACTCTTGGAATTTTCATAAGGGAGTGGAAGAACTTGCTATTTTGCCTGTCCCAAAGAGGAGGTTTAATCGCAGATGGCATTTCTGCTTCAATGAAACGGTGAGAGACACAAGCATTGCAAAATAAAATTCTTCTGGCAGCTGTTTATGTGGACCCAAGTCATCGTATACTACTTGATGATCAACAGCTTACTAAAGGAAAAGAAGCTTTGAGTGAGGTAGCAGTTGGGATGAGCGGCTACAGGACTGCCAGGCGGAAGAGTACTTGGGTCCAGACAGTGCTACTGCTGCCATATCTTCATCCTCACAGATGAAGAGTTTAGCTTTGACAATTATTTGGATGACATGGAGCAGGCAAAGCGTTGCCACAAGGAAAAAGATTTCACTCCGTCTCCTATAGCAGCAGATTGACCAGATTTCAGCAAAAGTTTTCACTTGCTCTCAAAGAAATAGAAAAATTCAACCATTCATCAAAACTGACTGTGCATGAGGCAATTCCTTTATACCCGGAAATTGTTAGAGATGTTGCCCATGTGGTTACGGCTTTGCCTCCAACCCACGTTAGTGTAGAGAGGTTGTTCTCTAGCCTTAAAATTATTTGGTCAGTTTCGAGGTCATCTATGAAGAAGGATCTGATGGAAACAATTCTATTTCTTACAAGTTCATAGACTGCACAAATGTTATTTAGTATGTTTTTGCTGAAAACTGTTTTTTGCCACTTACATAAGTTTATTACATAGTTTATTATATAGTGTTATATATATAACACTACGTACCGTAAGTGGCAAAAAACAGTTTTCAACAAAAACATATTAAATAACATTTAGTATATTGCTTATATTTAAGTGAAAAATTTATTGTAGTGCAATGTGAACATCAGACATTTAATCATTTTTATGATACAATAATCAAGATATTTAGATAGAACATAAAATATATTTATTGGATACAACTTTATTACAGTTTGTGTTCTAAATTGTAAATATGTAATACAATATGTAATATAGATTACATATATATCTTGTGTATATAGATTACATATATATCTTGTGTATACACAAGATATATATGTGTAATCTAGACAGTTGGGGAAAAAAAAAAAAGCTAAAAAAGGAGGTGTAACTAAGTGGAATCATAAACGGTGATTGATTAAACAATGGCATGGGATATTATTTTGTAAAATAACCCATATGAGGAAATAATGTTTGCATCTCTTTTTCTGTTTAGGGAACTGCATTTTTTTTCTTCACCCTCTTTCTTAGCATAGACAGTTTTTCCTAGAGTAAGATAGCCAAAGCGTGGCATGACGGGTCTAACATATCTAGTTAGATGTGACAAACTCATCATACAGTATTCTCTACTGTGAGAAATTTGGGGAAGTTTCTACCTGTTTTGCTAGCTGTCTAAATTTACAATATCACGAATACATATGAATCATTGTTCTCGTGTTAGCCACACAATAGGAAAAACATTTATTTGTATGTTTTATTTACAGTTTGTTTTGTGTTTGTGTACGGGAACTAAAAATGGCTGGATCCAGCATTCCAGAAAGTTTCAGAGCAGCACTTGCAAGCTCTATAGCAAAGAGCCTGTAAGTGCTATACTTCTTGCCTTGGAGACTACCTCTGCAGTGGTAGGAGCTGGTCTAAGAAACTAGCAATAAATTATAAAATAAGAGATAAAATTCAAAGTTATTTGTTTTTATTTTAATAGCACTTTGCAATTTTACCCAAATATGAGGATAAGAAGCACGCTTTAGGCCTCCTTCACATGTCCATGTTTCTGGTACGTGTGTCGGCCGTTTTCACACGTACCAGAGACACGGACACATGTATACCCATTAAAATCAATCGGCTTGTGCACACATGCGCGTTCTCACACGTGTGTCCATGTGGAGCATACGTATGTCTGTGTGCTTCCCATAGCGACATGTCAGTTTTTCTCCGGCAGCATAAGTGTCACATGAACCGCACACTGATGTGATCTGTGTGACATGTACCAGAGAAAACATGTGTCTTTGAAATTAAATGGTTTTCTATACTCACCTGTCACCACCGCTGATCTCTCCAGCACTGCTGTCACTTGCTTCCGACTTCTGCTCATTATGCTCATTGCATATTCACTAAACTGAGGACCCGAAAGCAGCAGCAGTGCTGGAGACAGCAGCACCATGGACAGGCAAGTATAGAAGTTCATGGTGTCAGTGTGTTATCCGGATGTCACACAGATAGCACACACACAAATGGACACAAGTACACACCTACACCACAGACCGTGAAAACATGTGTGTTTTGCATGGACTTGTGAAAGAGGCCTTAAAGAGAACCTGACAGCATGATTTAGCAATATAAAGGAAAGGTGTAGCCAAAATGGCATCATTATACTGATTAAACGGATACCTTTGATGAGGAATCTGACCTTTGGTTCTTGTTCAATTAGCCTCTGAAGCTTTTGGGTTGGCGGTGCGTGCAGTGTGATTCCACGGCGGGTCAGTGTGACAGAGCTATCATTAGAAGAAATCCTCAGAGGCTGACTAAACAAGAACCGAAGATCGCATTCCTTCACCAAAGATATCTGTTTAATCAGCATAATCGCAACATTATGACCACGCCATCCCTTTATATTGCTAAATCCTGTTGATAGGTTCCCTTTAAGTAGCATTATAGAAAAATGCCAATGTTTTAAAAACCAAAAAGGAAAGTCTTAAAAAAAATATTTTTTTTCCTCTCTCCACTAATGGATGAAGCGTATATATTTCCACATACCGCGTGCATAGTAACAGGTAATATAAAGCGACTTTCCTAGCTATATTTATATGTGATCTAGTGTGTGGGAGTTTGGGTTAATGTGGTTTTGTTAGTATTAACAAGCGTTGCCATGGCAATCCAAAACATAAAGCACAGAAAAACGAAATAAATACATATCTAGAATTACTTTTTATTCTTTTTTATTAAAAAAAAAAAAAATATCCACTTTGAGTACTAACAGTAAATAAAATGGACTTTACAGCGGAGAACATGATAATCAGAAACTGTATATAACTGCATTGTGGCAAGCTACCAAGGGCAGGCTGGGGCAAGGGGCAGAGGGGCTTATGCCCCCCAAGCCGCTCCCCTAGCGGCTGGACAGGGCTGCCCACTGCATCATGTCAGTGTAATAGGCATGGCCGCACACAACCAACTGCATGTGGCCGGGTGTGCTGTACTGGGAATTCCATTTGTCTTTCCATTCTTAGAAAAAGACAACTGAAATTAACCCCTAATTGCTACCTACCTGTCTGTTGTGTCCGGCATTGTTGTTCGCTGGCACAGACAACATCTCCTGCCAGTTATTACAGCATGCTCACTATTTAGTGAGTACTGACTGCAACAGCTCCTACACTGCCAGGATGAGTGGACGCGAGTTGCAACAGGGAGAATAAAATGTAAATTTCTCCCTGTAGCCAACACTTTTCCATTAAGCCAGCTAACCAGGCTTTAAACTCTATTACTTGCAGACTGACACTACATCTGCAAATAAATAGTGTTTCTTAATGTGACATGTTTTCTTATAAAGAGGTGCGTGGAACATTTGTAGAATTTCACTCTGGCTATAAACATTGTGTGCTATTATAGCACTTGCGGCTCTGCACTGCTCTGCTATTTCCCAGAAGTGCCTCTCAGCCTATCGCAGAGAGGCACCAGAAACTTAAGGCATCCTTTCACTAGGGGGTGACTGAGCAACACGCACCATTAGTGGATGTCCGCCTACCTAGATAGTTGTCAGGTCCAGTTGCCTACTGTCCATTACCTGCACCTGTGTTCACCTACCCATACCGGTCAGCCTGTCCCAGCTGTGCCCTCTGTACCCACGTGCTCCTGCTGTCCTGTCTGCCTCAGCTGTCCCTGCTGAACCTATCAGGACTAGAGACTCTGCCGGTCCCTGGCATACCCTTAGTACCTGTCTTCCTCAGCTGTCCTGGCTGCACCTGTCAGTACTAGAGACTCTGCCGGTCCCTGGCATACCCTCTGTACCTGTGTACAGAAGTGTATACTTATTTTACCTCTTGGACAACAAGTTGATTAACAACCTCTGTACCTGTCTGCCCCAGCTGTCCTGGCTGCACCCGTCAGGACTAGAAACTTTGCCTGTCCACCTAGCGTTCATGTCTGCCTCAGCCAAGCCGGCTGCACCTGTCAACCCCTGAGACTGACTGTCCGTACCTGAGCCCATACCTGTTCTGGGGGTCAGCTGCCATAGTCCAGGACAGTGGTACCTAGTGTCTACCCAGTGGGCGCTTAGTCAAGCCACTTCCACAACAGGATAAGCCTAGGTTCTCCCTATGGTCCAGTGGGTCTACTTCTGCTCGCTGCCTTATCACCATAATCAAGTGTAACAACTATTAGAATTCGGTTGTTTTCACAGATGTAAAAAGTTTCCAAAAGGTTTTTTGTTTGTTTGTTCTTTGTTTTTTTGAAAGATAGTGCAAGATATGGCAGCAAGGTTCAATATGCTCCCAAATCTATTTAGTAAGCTTGGTTAAGGTACCTTATCTATGCGGTAAGCTTGGCTGTTACCTTACCTATGTAGCAATCTGAATTCTGGTACAACATATGTAGTAAGCTTGGTTCTGTTATCGTTTCAATTGTAGGAGGCTTAGTAAGCTCGATTCTGTTCCCATATGGTATGTAGTAAGCTTGGTTCTGCTCCCTTGTCTCTGTAGTAGGCTTGGTTCTGCTCCCTTAATTCTGAGGTAAGCTTGATTCTACTCCTTTATTGATGTAATAGGATCCTTTTAGTTCCTGTATCCATGTAGTAATCTTGGTTCTGTTCTCATGCCTATGTAGCCAGTTAGTTCAGTTCCTATATTTATGTAATCAGCTTGCTTCTATTGCAGTATCTATGTAGGCAGTAAGCTTCATTCTGTCCCTCTATGTATCAGCCTGTTTTTAAAGACTGCTACCTTTGCTATTTTAAAGCAACGACCAGAGATAAACAGGCTAAAGATGGGCCGCCGCAACCAAAGGCCACTGCCATTGTGATTCCCCCCAGGTTGAAACGTGCCAGCCAGACCCTGCATAATACCCTAACAATTACACAGCCATAGGTTTGTGTACTGGCAAAAATACGGTAGCTTTTTTTACATCCTAAAAAGCTGTAGAATCAAACGAATACTGCAAAAAGAGATGCTATACGTGACATACAGTATGTCCACCCATATCCTGTCCACCGCCATTAACTTGACAACGGCAGCAGCTATAGGCATAGAAGTGGTGTCTAGGTATAGTAAAGTAGCCATGCGCTACGCAATGAAACCAATTATTGCACCACCTGGTGGAAAACAACGGAGTTAGCATTTTTATCTCAAAAATAGAACGAGATAGAGAAAAAAAATGAATTACAAAGTTGTAGGGCATCATCAATTCAATACGAATTGACACCTTGCATACAGAAATGCTATGATTAGAACGTGTAAAACTCACAAGGCTGCGGACGTGAAGCGATACCTCATGGGGACCTTCCTACAAGTCATTGGGTATGGTGGCTGCATGGAGTGGCCTCCACACTCACGTGACCTGACCCCATTGAACTTCTGTGAGGTCACATCAAACAGGAGGTGTATGCGACCCCTCCACCAACATTGCAGGACCTACGATGACGTATCACAGATGCTTGTGCAAACTGGTCACCTACCATATTGCACAACGTGCAGCAAAATACAGTATGCTGTCCAGAGTCCAGATGTGCATTGCAGCTGCTGGTGGTCACTTTGACCATCAAAGTTAAATGAGCGCCATAATCGCGTTCTAATCATAGCATTTCTGTATGCAAGGTGTAAATTTGTATTGAATTGATGATGCCCTACAACTTTGTGATTCCCTTTTTTCTCTATCTCGTTCCGTTTTCGAGATAAAAATGCTAACTCCGTTGTTTTCCACCAGGTGGCGCTATAGGTGGTTTCATTGCGTAGCGCATGGCTACTTTACTATACCTAGACACCACTTCTATGCCTATAGCTGCCGCCGTTCTCAAGTTAATGGTGGTGGATAGGGTATGGGTGGACACACTGTAAACACAATCAATTTTAGGGAAATCATTCATATGCTTTGACTCATCATTATTTATCATGCATGAGAAAAAAAAGGTTATTTTCATTGCAGAAAGTGTAAGTTTTACATTGAGGCCCCTGACCACCGATTGTGGAGCGATGGCCATATGCAAGTACATTGGGTTCTGCAGCAGTTCCGTACAGGGCGAATGGTCAGGTGCATTACTATACATGAAAAAAAAATTGGAGGGACCGGTGGAAGTTCAGATTCTGCAGGTTCAGGTGGACTTTAGATAAAGTTCTGTTCAGGACCTGAACGTAATCTGAGCCTCATCGGACGTCAGCCAGCCACAAACAGTGCACTTCCAGGGGAGGCAGAGCGATGTTTTTCATTTTTTTTGTATACACAACATCCAATAACACAGATTTTGCCACCAGTGCGAGCCATTCAAACACAGCAAGTGGCACACACTGGGCCAAGCAACTCAAGTACAAGTGCACAGACATGCTCGTTCAAGTGGTTTACATAAGTAGAGAGCCCGAACTTCGTACTTGAACGTGGATTTTTTTTTTTTTTGCAAAGTCTGTGTTCGGTCCGAACACTGAACTTTAAAGATCAGGACCACTCATCTCTAACCATATCTCATGTGAAGTGACTTTGAGAGGCCTATATGACAGAAAATACCCAATAATGACACAGTTTTAAAAACTGAACCCATCAAAGTGCTAAAAACCACATCCAGTCATTTTTTTTTAACCCTTCAGGTACTTCACAGGAATTAAAGCAAGGTGAAAAGAAAAGAATTTAAAGTTTACTTTTTCCCCAGAAATATAATGTTTTAGCATGTTCACAAGGGTAACCGTAGAAAATGGCCAGTACAATTTGTTGTGAAATTTCTCTTAGGCCTTTTTCACACGTCCTTGTCTCCGGTACATGTTTGGTCCTTTTCCTCACGTACCGGAGACACAGGCACACATAGACCCATTAAAATCAATGGGTCTGCGCTCACGTTCGTGTTCTGCCATGGACCGTGTGGAGCATACATGTGTCTGTGTGCTCCACACGTCAACATGTCCATTTTTCTCCGGCATCACGGGTGTCACACGGAACGCAAACGGACCACACGGAGGTGTTCCGTGTGACACGTGCCGGAGAAAACACACGTGTCTGAGAAAAAAACAAACAAAAAAACTTTACTCACCTTCTCCTGCGCTCCTGTCTCTGCCGCTGCTGTCACTTGCATCCGACCGCCGCTCATTATGCTCATTGAATATTCACTTTACTGCGGCTGGAAGCAGCAGCAGCGGGGAGGCGGCAGGACCGGAGACCGAAGATCAGCACCACGGACAGCAACGCCAGGGACAGGTGAGCAGAAAGTTCCCGTTCTCCGTGTGTTATCATGGAGAACACATGTAGGCCATAAACACGGCTCACGGAGGGCAAAACGCACTTCTAACACGTCCGTAAAAAATGTGCGTGGTTTTTCACGAATGTGTGAAAGAGGCCTCAAGTATACATATACCCCATATGTGGTGGAAAACTACTGTTTGGGAGCAGGGCTTAGAAAAGAAGGTGCACAATTTGACTTTTAGGCGGGCTTTGCACGCTGCGACATCGGTAACAATGTGTTACCGATGCTGCAGCGATAGTCCCGCCCCCGTTGCACGTGCAATATCTAGTGAAAGCTGCCGTAGCGATTATTATCGCTACGGCAGTTTCACACGCACATACCTGCCGTGCGACGTCCCTCTGGCCGGCGACCCGCCTCCTTCCTAAGGGGGCGGGTCGTGCGTCGTCACAGCGACGTCACACGGCAGGCGGCCAATTGAAGTGGAGGGGCGGAGATGAGCAGGATGTAAACATCCCGCCCACCTCCGTCCTTCTCATTGCAGCCGGCGGCAGGTAAGGTGAAGTTCCTCGCTCCTGCGGTTTCACACACAGCGATGTGTGCTGCCGCAGGAGCGAGGAACAACATCGCACCTGTCGCTGCACCGGCATTATGGAAATGTAGGAGGCTGCAGTGATGATACGATAACGACGCTTTTGCGCTCGTTCGTCGTATCAAAAAGGTTTTACACGTTGCGATATCGACTGCGACGCCGGATGTGCGTCACTTTCGATTTGACCCCATCGACACCGCACGTGCAATGTCGCAACGTGCAAAGCCGCCCTTAGAGTGCAAAATTGGCTAAGTAAGTAGATAGGGGACACCATGTTGCATTTTCAGAGCTCCTTATATGCCTGCCTAAACAGTGGAAACCACACACAACTGACCCCATTACTACACTACTCACAGAATTTATCTACAGGTGTGATCAGAACCTGCAGGTGCCTCACAGAATTTTATAATGTTGAACAGTGAAAATAATAAAATCATTTTTCCCATAGAAATATTGCGTTAGCCCCACATTTTTGAGTTTCACAAGGTGTAAAGCCTGTTTTACACGGAACGACCGATTGTGCGATTTCACAATCGATCATACCCGCACCCGTCATTTGTGCGTCACGGGCAAATCGCTGCCCGTGTCGCACTAACTCCCCCGTCACATGTACTTACCTGCTGAGCGACCTCACTGTGGGCGGCGAACGTCCACTTCCTGAATGGGGAGGGATGTTCGGCGTCACAGCGACGTCACACAGCCGCCGGCCAATAGAAGCGAAGGGGCGGATATGAGCGGGATGTAAACATCCCGCCCACCTCCTTCCTTCCGCATAGCCGGCCACGGGAGCCACGGGACGCAGGTAAGCTGTGTTCCTCGTTCCCGTGGTGTCACACGGAGCGCCGTGTGCTGCCATGGGAACGATGGACAACCTGCTGCAGGAAAAATAAACGATATTATGAAACTGAGCGACGAGTACACGACTCACGATTTGTGAGCGATACTACATCGCTCAGAGGTTTCACATGAGACGACGTCGTGTATGATGCCAGATGTGCGTCATGAAAACTGTGACCCCGACGATGCATCGCACAATCCGTCGTCTCGTGTAAAGCACCCTTAAGAGGAGAAAATAGATTGTTCAATTTGTTACGCAATTTCTCTTGAGTACACAGATACCCCATATGTGGAGAAAAATGACTGTGTGCACAACAACTGGCTCGGAAGAGAAGTAGCACCATTTCAACTTTGGAGTACCATTTAAGCCGGATTAGATTGTGGATGCTATGTCTTTTTGAAAGAGCCCATAGCCTGCCAAAACAGCAAACCCCCCCCCCCAAAAAACAAAGAAACCCCCCTTTGAAACCTTCACCTCTCGAGGCATTCTTCTAGGCATATAGTGAGCATTTTTAACCTCAGGTGATTCACAGAATAATATAACATTGTGATGCGTAAATTAAAAAGAGGTAATAGGAGAATACAAAAGGTACAATTTGGAAAGCAATTTCTCCTGAGTACATCAATACCCCATACTGTATGTGGGCAAAAACTACTTTCAGGCCATTGCAAAGCACAGAAGGGAAGCAGCGCATTACTGGAGTGCAGATTTTGCTGTTATGGTTTGTGGGTGTGATGTCACATCGTCAGAGTCCCAGTGGTTTCAAAACAACAGAATCCCCTATGAGTGACCCCATTTTACAAACTACACCTCTAAATTAATTCATCTAGGGATGCAGTGATCATACTGACATCAGACACGTGTAAAAGAATTTTACACCATTTGACGGTGAAGAAAAAAAGAAGAGGAGTTCTACTTGTACCAAAAAAGATTTTGTTTTAAATCCAGATTTTACATTTTCACATGCAAAAATGGATAAAACCAGAACCAAAAGTTTTCACACAACTTCTGCTGAACGTGGCAATACCTCACATGTGGCTGTACAGTACTGTACGGCGAGACTAGTAAGGGAAGGGACACTATGATTCTTGGAGCACAGATTTTCCCAATTACTTTGCAAACTCCATATACAAATCAAGTGAGGCAGGCAGTTTGATGAAAAAGTCAAATTATTGCCATAGCTTTTATTTATATACTTACATATATATATTTAGATATATTTAAATTGTTCACTGAAGGGGTTAACTAGTGTGAAACATGTATAGATCAGGCTGTTTCGGAGGCAGCGATAGCAAATATGTGCACAAATATGCCCCTCCTTTTAGGTGGATGAATTATCTCAGCAAAGGAGAATTGCTCATGAACACAGATTTAGACAAATTTGTGATCAATATTTGAGAGAAAAAGATCTTTTGTGGACACAGAAAAAGTCTTCTCTCTACTATCT
The DNA here is from genome assembly GCF_048569485.1 of Anomaloglossus baeobatrachus. Taxonomy (NCBI): domain Eukaryota; kingdom Metazoa; phylum Chordata; class Amphibia; order Anura; family Aromobatidae; genus Anomaloglossus; species Anomaloglossus baeobatrachus. The sequence continues at coordinate 320,445,103 of NC_134356.1, read as the reverse complement.
TTGAGTTCAGCTCATGAAAAAATGGGAGCTTGCATTTATATTTTTGTTCAGTGTATTTGTATTTATTGGTATCATTTTTTTTAGATTTTTAAAATTTTATTTAACTGTGTTACTTAGTCCATCTGGAACTTTAAGCTTGTTAGTCAGATCACTGATCTCACTGGATCAGTCTTGGATTCATGCTGCCTGTGGTTGGGATAGAATGAATCCCATAACAGGTTCCTTTTGAAACAGTTGTCTAATGGTACGGTTCCACTTGCGTATAGCTTCCAATGTAAGAGCATCGGAAGCGATATGCTAATGACCCTCTGCTGCGAGCGTCAGCTGAGGGTCATGCGACTGTCATGTGATCTTGCGATTGTATCACAGCTGCAGAGAAGAGGGAGGGAGAACTTTCTCTCCATCTTCTCCGCTGCCTGTCTCTGCGTATATCACACTGCACTCGGATGACATGCGAGTGCACTGCAATGTTTCACACGCTCCCATGAGTCGAGAATCACTGCCAAACACAGCGTGCTGCGATTAATTTCTCAGGCTGATATGGCATGAGAAATGAATCGCAGATGGACACTGCCCCATAGTTTTGCACTAGAGTGAGAGCAATCCAATGTTTTATCGGATTGCACTCATCCGTACAAAACCCAAGTGGAACCATACCCTAATCTTTATTCTCTACCTCCCAGCTTTCTGCTTGCCAGGGGGACAGAGCACTCCTAAAAATTAGCAGTTCACACCAGGACCATAATCACACTGCTGGTCTGAACTGTTCTGTGCCTCTGCAGCATCAGAGGAGCGCATGAGCACTGAAACTAGTCATATACAGCAAATTTCAGAGTAGCACTTGCAAACTATAAGCAAAGAGCTAGAAAGTGCTGCTTTCCTTGCCGATACATCTCATAGACTCCAACAGTGATCCTGAACCGAAGCTAGAAGCAGTAAACCGTAAAATAAAACATTCCTCCATTCCTGTGAGAGAGATGTATAAATCAGGTTCCTGAAATCACTTGAAAAACATGTGTTCTCCTTAGGCGGGCTTTGCACACTACGACATCGCAGGCCGATGCTGCGATGCCGAGTGCGATAGTGCCCGCCCCCGTCGCAGCAGCGATATGTGGTGATAGCTGGCGTAGCGAAAGTTATCGCTACGCCAGCTTCACACACACACTCACCTGCCGTGCGACGTCCCTGTGGCCGGCGACCCGCCTCCTTGTTAAGGGGGCGGGTCGTGCGGCGTCACTGCGACGTCACACGGCAGGCGGCCAATCAGAGCGGAGGGGCGGAGATGAGCAGGATGTAAACATCCTGCCCACCTCCTTCCTTCCGCATATCCTACGGAAGCCGCAGTGAGGCCGGTAGGAGACGTTCCTCGCTCCTGCGACTTCACACACAGCGATGTGTGCTGCCGCAGGAGCGAGGAACAACATCGGACCATTGCGTCAGCGTAATTATGGATTACGCCGACGCTGTACCGATGATACGATTACGACGCTTTTGCGCTCGTTAATCGTATCATCCAGCCTTTACACACTGCGATGTCGCATGCGATGCCGGAAGTGCGTCATTTTCAATTTGACCCCACCGACATCGCACCTGCGATGTCGCAGTGTGCAAAGTGCCCCTAAGTTTAAAAGATATAGTCTGATTAAAAATCCCTTTTTTTTCCTGAAAAAAGAGAGGATTTTTAGTACGGTAGTAAGTAACTTGCAACAGTGCTTGTTGTTTACATTATAGTACATGTCTGTACACTTTTTTCCATACAGGAAATTGTCCTGAGCCTCTTACAGGTGTACTTATATTTCACAAACATTTTTACATATTTTCACTGACACTCGGTGATTAGAATATATGATATGAATTAGTGTCATGATTTACTTAACAATACTTCCTCATCTCGCACATCAAAGCAAGTTCCCGTTTCAATCCACAACATAATCGGTTCTTCTAAATTTACTGCGCACGTTCATAGAGACGCCCTGTGCAGCCCGAGTGTGATTCATTTGTCATTGGTTATTAGTTTTATCTGCTTCCTATTAGCATTATACTCCCTCGGTATGTATGATGTGTGTATGATTAACTGTTGCTTTGTTTGACACTATACACCACCACACCAACATGTGATGAAGATCGGATCACACAGCAGTTTACGACCTCGGAGATTTCAGAACCGAATTGTAAAATGTGTTGTTAAAATGCCTCACACATCATTTCTACAGTCATAAAGTACGTCTGATGTGCAAAGCCTAGTGATATCTACTGTCCCATGGATTGGAATAGTGAATAGTCTACTCTACAAGACTATAGGAATGTGGTGCATACGTCAATCATCTACGTGATGAATTAGGAACGTCTACACCCAGATATAAATAGGAGCTGGAGACCATAATATTCGGCCAGCCTGACTTGGTTATCTAAATTATGTACAGATGAACCATTCACATTGCGTGGGAATGACAGCATCATCATTTATCACTAGAAGGCTTCATACCAATGCATACAATACTAGAGGCAACTGCTGAGCTCCGTCCAGAAATAACCAAAGAATAACAATGAAGGCACTGTAGCACGAGAGCACCGCTGGTAATCCCTTTACATATACTGTAGACATGGCAATCCTCGCTTTATTCTGGCATCGAACCCTTAGGATGCATACCTAGGATAATACTATGGGGTGTACCCGTCCTCCTTGGAGTGTAGGAGCGGTACACTGGAGCCAATTACAAGCCAAACGAGCTGGGAGCCATAATATAAAAGATCACATGTATTAAAGAGGACCTGACCCCAAGTCAAAAGTGACCATTCTTGCTCGTCATACTCCCTCTTCTCCCCTAACTATACACACATATATATATATTATATATATATATATAGTGCATTTTTATATATTGCTAAACAGAAAGCAAATACGGCCTGCTTTTCACCTGGTGACAAGTCCACTTTGAGCTCTCCTACCTCCTCATTCACAGTATTACTACAATTACACATTTGTTTCCATCTGTAACATCCGTGTAAAATCAGGCCTGTGGAGTCGGTGTTCATTTTGGTGGAGTCGGTATAAATTGGACCGACTCCTAAAATATATAATAAATTGGGTACAGTAGTGCAATGCAGAATGTGCTGAATATTTTATATAGGAATTTGGGAAAGTTATGAAATGTCCTATAAATGGCTGTTCTATTCCTGATCTAAGGCTGCATTCACACACAGCATTTTTGCTACTTTTTTGAGGATGCGTTTTTCAGCTGCAAAAGCAGATCAGCTTTTTAAAAAAACCGCATCACCTTAAAGGTTTTTGAGCTCATAGATAATGCTTTCAATAGTAAAAGCAGATTAGAGAAACACCACAAACTGACATGCTCATTCTTTGGCTTTGACAAGTATTTGGATGACATGGAACAGGCAAAGCGTTGCCGCAAGGAAAAAGATTTCACTCCGTCTCCTATAGCAGCAGATTGACCGATTTCAGCAAAATTTTTCACTTTCTAAGAAATAGAAAAATTCAACAGTTCATCAAAACTGACTGTATGAGGCAATTCCTTTATACCCGGATATTGTTAGAGATGTTGCCCATGTGGTTACGGCTTTGCCTCCAACCCACGTTACTGTAGAGAGGTTGTTCTCTAGCCTTAGGCGGGCTTTGCACGTTGCGACATCGGTAACAATGTGTTACTGATGCTGAAGCGATAGTCCCGCCCCCGTCGCACGTGCGATATCTAGTGAAAGCTGCCGTAGCGATTATTATCGCTACGGCAGCTTCACATGCACTCACCTGCCGTGCGACGTCCCTCTGGCCGGCGACCCGCCTCCTTCCTTAGGGGGGCGGGCCGTGCGGCGTCACAGCAACGTCACACGACAGGCGGCCAATAGGAGCGGAGGGGCGGAGATGAGCAGGATGTAAACATCCCGCCCACCTCCTTCCTTCTCATTGCAGCCGGGCGGCAGGTAAGGTGATGTTCCTCGCTCCTGCGGCTTCACACACAGCGATGTGCGCTGCCGCAGGAACGAGGAACAACATCGTACCTGTCGCACCATCGGCATTATGGAAATGTCGGAGGCTGCAGCAATGATACGATAACGACGCTTTTGCGCTCGTTAATCGTATCAAAAAGGTTTTACACGTTGCGATATCGACTGCGACGCCGGATGTGCGTCACTTTCGATTTGACCCCACCGACATTGCACCTGCAATGTCGCAACGTGAAAAGCCGCCCTTAAAATTATTAGGTCAGATTTGAGACCACCTATGAAAGAGGATCTGATGGAGGCAATTCTATTTCTCACAACAAATTCATAGACTGCACAAATGTTATTTTGTTATTTACTATGTTTTTGTTGAAAACTTTTTTTGCCAATTACATAGTTTATTACATAGTGTTATATATATATATATATATATATATATATATATATATATATATATATATATATATATATATATATATATATATATAGCTAATATATAAAGCTGAATGTGTGTGTGTGTGTGTGTGTGTGTGTGTGTGTGTGTGTGTGTATATGTTTGTATGTCCGGGATTGGCATCTGCACCGTCGCAGCTACAGCCACATTTTGCACACTCACATGTATGGACCCCGAGAGCGTCATAGGCTATGTTTTGAAGGGAAATTTTAACCCCACGCTTTACAGTTATTTGCCAAAAAACCTGCCTTCATTAAAGCGAATGGATCTGGGAGCAACAGTGCAGCCAGAACTACTGAAGAATGCGCAGCCACGCCCTTATATGGAATGTTGGCGTGTCACAATGCAGCCAGGGAAAGAGACAGACACAGACAGGGTAAGAAACAGACATAGACAAGGTAAGAGACAGACACAAAGAGACAGACACAGACAAAGAGACAGACACAGGGAAACAGACAGACAGGGAAAGAAAGGGAAAGAGAGACAGGGAAAGAGACAGAGATAGATAGTAGACAGACAGGGAAAGAGACAGAGACAGACGGAGAAAGAGACAGAGACAGTCAGAGACAGACAGACAAAGAGATAGAGAGGGAGACAGACATTATACTTACATTTATATCTACATTCTATTTTGTTAACAGCAGTTATTAACCCGGGAGAAGCCGGGCAGTACAGCTTATATATATATATATATGTATGTGTGTATGTATATATATATACTAGAAGGTGGCCCGATTCTACGCATCGGGTATTCTAGAATTTACGTATTGTGTAGTTCATGTATGATTTTTGTTATATATATATATGTTGTGTGTAGTTACCAAGTGTTTGTGTAGGCGCTGTACATGTTCTGGGTGTTGTCTGGGTGTGACGGGGGTGAGAGCGGTGTTGTATGTGTGTTGCGTTGTTTGTGGAGCGCTGTGTGTCTGTAGCGTTGTGTGTTGCGCGGTTTGTGTGTGTGTGGTGTGTTTTGGGGGGAGGTATGTTTTGTGCAATGTGTGTGTTGTGCGGTATGTGCGTATATTTGTGTGTGCCGCGGTGTTTGTGTGTTGGGTGTTGTGTGTGTGCAGCGTTGTCTGTGTGTGTAGGTGTCTGTGTAGGGCAGTTGTTTGTGGTTCCCAGTGTGTGTGTGTGTGTGTGTGGTGTGTTGTGCACTTCCCATCGTGCTCCATCCGCCATGCTGCGCACTCCCAAACGTGCACCATCCGCCATGCTGCGCACTCCCAAACGTGCACCATCCGCCATGCTGCGCACTCCCAAACGTGCTCCATCCGCCAGGCTGCGCACTCCCAAACGTGCTCCATCCGCCATGCTTCGCACTCCCAAACGTGCTCCATCCGCCATGCTGCGCACTCCCAAACGTGCTCCATCCGCCATGCTGCGCACTCCCAAACGTGCTCCATCCGCCATGCTGCGCACTCCCAAACGTGCTCCATCCGCCATGCTGCGCACTCCCAAACGTGCTCCATCCGCCATGCTGCGCACTCCCAAACGTGCTCCATCCGCCATGCTGCGCACTCCCAAACGTGCTCCATCCGCCATGCTGCGCACTCCCAAACGTGCTCCATCCGCCATGCTGCGCACTCCCAAACGTGCTCCATCCGCCATGCTGCGCACTCCCAAACGTGCTCCATCCGCCATGCTGCGCACTCCCAAACGTGCTCCATCCGCCATGCTGCGCACTCCCAAACGTGCTCCATCCGCCATGCTGCGCACTCCCAAACGTGCTCCATCCGCCATGCTGCGCACTCCCAAACGTGCTCCATCCGCCATGCTGCGCACTCCCAAACGTGCTCCATTCCCCATGCTGCGCACTCCCAAACGTGCTCCATCCCCCATGCTGCGCACCCCCCATTGTAATCCATCCCCCATGCTGCACCAGCATCAGCCTCTCTACCCGCAGCATCAGCCTTCTGTCCCCAGCATCAGCCCCTCTCTGTCCCCAGCCTCAGCCCCTCTCTGTCCCCAGCCTCAGCCCCTCTCTGTCCCCAGCCTCAGCCCCTCTCTGTCCCCTCCTCTGGCGACACTCACACACACGATCGCATCCACTCACACACACGATCGCATCCACTCACACACACGATCGCATCCACTCACACACACCCGATCCCGACACACACACACCCGATCGCATACACTCACACACACAGACACTGACGATATCGCACATACGCGCTCACAGTCACAACATCCGGAGATACCACATGCTTCTGGCCATGTGATCCTCCGTCAGGTCCTGGAAGGTCACAACAGCACAGTATCGAGGCCGAGAAGCAAGGGATATCGCCGGATGCTGTGAGTGTGTGGATGCGATGTGATGTGTGTGTGAGGTGTGTGTGAGAGTGAGTGTGAGAGTGAGTGTGAGCTGATGTGTGTGTGTGTGCGTGTGGATCTTCCGCCGCTACAGGACCTCGATGCGCTTGTAACCATGCCAACGTATCCCGTCCCCCGCTCGCACGGGAGCCCACACCACTCCCGTGCGAGCGGGGGATGGGGGATGGGGGGGGGGGGGGGGGGAGTACAGTACTCACCCCCCTTAACAGCCGTGTCAGTTCGGGGAATGCGCGGGGGGGGAGAGGGGGGGGGGGGGGGGGGGGGAGTACAGTACTCACCTCCGTGACAGCCCTGTCAGTTCGGGGAATGCGCGGGGGGAGGTGGGCGGGGCCAGAGCTAACGTGCGTTGCGTGAGGGGGGCGGGGCGTGGCGTGGCCGAATTGCCAATGCCTGCAGGGTGCCGGGGCGAGAGGCCAATCTGTGGGGGGGGCGGAGGCTGGGCGAGCGGCTGGCCAATCCGTGTGGGGGCGCAGCCTGGGCGAGCGGCCAATCGGTGTGGGGGGGCGGGGCCATGGCGAGCCCAGCGGCCAATCAGCTTTGTGTCACCGTAAGGACATGTCACGGTGACACTGTCACGGTGACACAATTTTGGAGCATGACAGACAGACAGACAGACAGAATAAGGCAATTATATATATATATATATATATATATATATATATATATATATATATATATATATATATATATATATATACACACATATATACCGTGTTTCCCCGAAAGTAAGACAGTGTCTTACATTCTTTTTACCCCCAAAAGTCCCACTATGTCTTACTTTCGGGGTATGTCTTATATTGGAAAAAAATCCCACAGCAATCGCAGCAAGTCTCCATGCAATGTACCGTATGGGGACTTGCCGCGATTGTTTGGAGGTGGAGTGGTAAAATGGACTAGGCAAGAGGCTGCACCAGAGTGCAGCGGTGTCAGCAGCGGCTGGTACTGATACATGGCCGGCACTGGGACCCTGCGCTGCCGCCTGGTCTACATCAGCCACCTAGATCTCACCGACGCTAGGACCCAGCCGGCGCAGTCGGCTCTAGGACCCAGCGCGGCTCGCACATTCCTCTCATTCCAGTGAATGGGGCTGATTGTTGGTGCAGAGCGCTGAGTGCAGCACACACTATCCGCTGTGCCGGGACCATGCTGAGCCCCCGGCCGCACTCCAGCCCCTGCACCCAAACTTTCTGCACGGGACTCGTGTGTCAGGTAAAGGGGGAGGGAGGCCGCTTTGTCTCCAGAGAAGGGGAAAGTAGTGCAGCGTGCGGGCACAGGGATGGGAAGCAGGAACGGACAACATTACTGCGTCTCCCACGGTCTCCACATCCCTCCGCTCATTCCGCTCCAGATCCGTTTACTATGTCTTATTATTATATATATATATATATATATATATTTTATACACACAATTACAGTTTTGTTATTCAGTTTTTCAGTTTTTGTATTACATATTTACAATTTATTACAGTTTTTTGTGTTCTAAAGTTGTATCCAATAAATATATTTTATGTTCTATCTAAATATCTTGATTATTGTATCATAAAAATGATTAAATGTCTGATGTTCACATTGCACTACAATACATTTTTCACTTAAATATAAGCAATATATGTGGGAGTCGGAGTCGTGGAGTCGTAGTCGGTGCTAGGGAAATTGAGGAGTCGGAGTCGGAGGTTTGGCTTACTGACTCCACAGCCCTGTGTAAAATGGAATGTTTTTTCACTCTACATGCTTCTACTTTGATCCCCTGAGGGCAGATCAAAATGCGCCTGCACAGGACCTCACTGTTGGCTAGTGTACATGACGTAGATTGCATCATTCACACTAGCTTCAGAAGGAGGGCAAAGATGGCCAAAAGAGGAGGCACGGGACCTGGAGAACGGATACGCCCATCCGACCAATCTGCTCCGCACCGACCGTTCAGTAAGTATTATAAACATTCGGTGACAGGTTCCAATTAAGGTGCCTTTATATGGGCAGAAAATCAGTGAACGAGTGTTTGTTATAATGCTCGCTATCAGCCATGTATCACCTAATGAATGAGAAAACCACTCAATCATTAGACCATTTACATCAGCAATAAAATCATAGTAATTGGTAGCATAATGCCCCTACACTGTACAGTGCCTTGAAAAAGTATTCATACCCGGTGAACTTTTCCATTTTTTCATGTTACGTCCACAAACATAAATGTATTTTATTGAGATCTTATGTGATATACCAAAACTAAGTAGTAAATATTTGTGAAGTGTAAAGGAAATGATACATGGTTTTCTAAATATTTAAAAAAAATAAATCTGAAAATTATGAAGTGCATTTGTATTCAACCCCCTGTAGTCTGAAACCTCTACATAAAATCCTGAGTGACCAATTGCCTCAAATAGTCTCCTTTTTAGTAAATGGAGTCTCCCTATGTATAAATTTATTTTCAGTATAACTACAGCTGTTATCTGGAAGCTTCGGAGGTTTGTTGGAGAACATTAGAGATCAAACAGTCAATACTTAAACGGACCACCTTTAGCTGCAAGTACTGCTGCAGGTCTTCTGGGGTATATTCTATCAGCTTTGCATATATAGAGGCTGACATTTTTGCCTATACTGTACTTCTTCACAAATTATCTCTAGCTCAGTAAGATTGGATGGAGATCGTCTGTCAACAGCAATTTTCAAGTCTTATCACAGATTCTCAATAGGATTTAGGTCTGGACTGTGACTGGGTCTTTCACACACATAAATATGCTTTGATATAAAACATTCTATATTTATGATCATTTTGGTTATATTTATTCAATCAGATTGCTATAAAATTAGTTTTTTCTTCCCAGAAACATTTCAAGAAATTTGTTTTAGGCAAGTAAACAAAAATGACAAAGAACAAAATGAAAACAAGACAAGGGGAAGACTTTCAGTCATTAATTTCTGCACTGCTTTTGATGTCAATCATTACCGACACCCTGATGTAGGCTCTTAACATTAGTGTGCACAGAGCCTTAAAAACCAGAACCATTTTAGACTGGAAATATGATTAATAAAAGCGCATAGAGAATAATAATACATCTCCTGTGTAGTTATAATAAGGCACCGGCGCAGTTTTCGTCTCACTATAATCTAACCATATTCTCATTTAGACACTGTTGCCTTGGAGCTTTCTGCCTTGTTACACATAACAGAAGGATTAAGGGGAAAATGATAAAAACAGACAACTTATTTCATAGCCTGTGCAGTAGATCAACTCCCACTCGCAAAATCAGTTACAATCCAGATTGCTGTAAAGCCTGGGCATACAAGTGTGCTCCCCATCAGGTGGGCACTAAAGGGGCTCCTACATGAGGCTACTGTACATCTTAGGTCAGGTCCACATTACTGCAGGGCTCCCATCGAGCACTACGTCTGAGATTCCGACTTGAATGACGCTGACGGAGTCACTGAGGCCACTGTCCGGTCTCCATCCTGGCAACACTAATCTTTTTCTGTTTATCACATATTTATTCAAGTCAGAAAAAGGCGAATAGTGCTAGGATGGACAGTGTCCACGGCGACTTCATTCAACTCCATCAGGGTTCCCATCAGAACACAGTTTTCTGGGGATTCTGACAGAAACCCTGACTTAAAGGGTTATTCCCAATTCTCCAAGATGCTATCCCAATATGTAGTAGGTGTAATAATAATAATAATAATAATCTCAGCAAATACCTCCACTTAGAATTGTAGTATAGTTCTTCTGATTCACTGTTGTTACCTCATGTTCAGGGCATTGCAGGACCTTAGGTATCCATGCTTATGACTACTAACAACTAACTGGCTGTGACTATATGCGTGGTAGTAACCAGGGCTACCTAAGGTCCTGCAATTCCCTGAACATGAGGTAACGACAGTGAATCAGGAGAACTATACTACATTTCTAATTGGAGGTATTTGCTAATATTATTATTAATACATATTGGGCTAGGATCTTGGAAATGAGAATACCCCTTTAAGGGTCTAGCATTTCTGATTTCAGACTGCCGATCCTTTGGTTCTCTTGAAGACATTTTTCTCACAGAGGATTCAGGAGCACTCTGCAGAGTGAGTGCTCTTGTGAATAGGAGAAACAGCCAGGATGGCCTTAGCAGACAGAGATCATTGTATTAATATGACCGCAGCTCTACAAACATCACAACATTGAATAGGTTTAACCCATTAAACTCTAAGTGATGTTTCATTCTTGTGTTTTTGTTTATTCCTCTCCTTCTTCCAAAAAACCATAACATCTACTTTTCAGTCAATATAGCCACATGAAAGCCATGTTTGCTGCATTTCTGAAACACTCCATTCATTTTGGCATACCATGAACTGAAAAGAGGAAAATCACCTAACTGCAGTGAAATAGTGGGAAACAAAAACACAACTATTTTTGTTTTCAATTTTTTTCCTGTTTCGGTGTTTACCTTATGATAAATAATTTTATATTAGTTCTGGAAATGACGTACACATTAATGCAACACTATATTTTTTACGTTTTGCTACCATACCCCTCGGATTAGTCACTTTGTCCCGGAAGCACTTTAGCATGTTTTTCTCTGACACTGTTTGCTGTCCAGAAGCCCATTTTGGAGCCTTGTTGCTCTGCATGAATCAGCTGACAGGATCCCTTTAAGGCTGGGGCCAAATGAGCACTACTGTGAGTGCATCGCATGACACTGGGCTCCAGCTCTGCTGGAGTGTAAGCCGAGTGTCATGCCACTATGATGCGATCAGAGCACAGCCGCGGAGGAGGGGGCGGGTGACTAAACTCCCTATCTCCTTCATTATCAGCTGATGCGTATATAGCACTATACACAGCAGTAATGCGAGTGCAGGGCGATGTTTCTCTTGCACCCATAAACTTGTATGGATGCGAGTGAAAACTAATTGGATTCCACCCGTGGCATGCTGTGATTGTTTTCTTGGTCCGTTTAGAGCTGAGGAAAAAAAAAATCCCCATAGAGTAACATTGGTCCAAGTGGAATGTGATTTTTTTTATCGCATTCCACTTGTTCCGTTTTACTCGCTGTGTGTCCTTAGCCTAAGGATTCCTGAAGCCAGAAGCTCTACTGTTATGAGCAGATGAAGCTGCGCCTGGTCATACATTCCCATGCAGGGAAAATGGAGTATTACATGCTAGCCTCCATTTCAGTAGGAATGGTGACAGTGTATGGCATATCCCCTGATGAATGCTCTGATCTGGAGGCAAAAAACGGATTGTGATTTTTGAACACCCTAAAAAAGGTCATTTTATTGCTGCATAGCTATCAATTTTCCAGGCAGCACACCATTATAATCTTATAATGCTAGCCACCATGTAATACTGTATATGAACAAGTCCAAATATTAGGCAATTTCTTCAGATGTGACCACAAGAACAAAATATCAGTGTTGCACACGGAGTAAAAATCATGGTACTACAGCACTAATTGAATACGCAAATAGCTAAAACCCTTGTAACTATAATGCTGGCGTGCTAATGTTAGACAAGGGATGAAAAACACATCACATTAGCCCATATGTGTCCTCACAAAAAGACAGCTGCTTAAATAGGAATAGAAAATAGATACCTACAATACAATTAGTGCAACAAGTAAGGTGTGGGAGATAAGCAACTGTCCCATTACAGAAATGAAGAAAGCCAGCCAATGTGGAAGGACTCCCAAAGACACCGCTATCAAGCCAAAGGTGGACACACCAAGACTAAAGAGCATCCAGGAACGTGAAGGTCCGCTTACTACGGGTGCAGTCCTGTATTCAGGAGATAGTCCTGACCATGCAGAAGGATCCGGTGGGTGATAGGTCCAGACTCTCTTCAGTTCTGGTGTTGTGGAGTCAATCCCTCCGGTGTTCCCAGTAAGGCATGGATAACAGGACCAGACGCTTCGGTTGGCAGCATCCCTGGTAACCACACGTGTCAGTGAAGGCGTGTGACGTCACTGCCAAGTACAGTATTCTGTTGGGGCCAAAAAAGACTAACGCGTTTCGTGAGCACAGTTCCTCTTCATCAGGGTCTGGCTGCTGCTAGTCAGAGGATGCCTAATATAGCCTAATAGTCTGTCTCATACACAAATTACTTTGGACACAGAAGGGAGAATTGGAAATTAGAGTATAAAAATACCATAGTTTTTACTCTGCGTTCAGTACAGTTTTTCACGGGTCAGCACACAGGGATGGTGGTCTGCCAGCAGCTATCAGCAGTTATGTTTATTCCTCATGGTGGGCACTTGGGTGTTTTGTGTCTATAAAGAATATGATTCTGGTCATTAAAGAAACAAAAAAGAGAACCTGACTACTATTACCATTATATAGACAAGTCAAGGCTCATTTATATGAGAGCTCAATCTGTGTTTTTCACCCATTATAATCTATGGAGCCTCTTCACATGTTCATGTCCATCATCTGCATACCATCAGTGACTTGTCTGTTATTGATCTGTTATGGATCAAACGTACCCGTGTAAGTCTATGGGGCCATGAGAAACATAGACAGCGCTTGGAAGCCATAGTAGCATCCGAGTGCTGTGTTTTTTATATTTGGTGTGATAGGAGAAGCTTCAGAAACCTCTATCTTTTTTTAAAACTGATGAATCTGATACTCGGACCAAACACTGATGAAAATCAAATCCAAACTACTTTTTAAAAGGACTTTGTCGGCAGAGATGGAGTGTGTATACCAAATCCATGAGTCCACGGTATCATGGAGTGATCAAACATTTAAGTGCACCTTCCCACCACCTCCACTTTCCCCTCCTTTTTGATTGACAGCTCTGGCTTCATAGAGGAAAAGAAGGGCTGTGACCGATTCTAAGTAAGCCGATAGGAAGGTGCACCTAAATGTTTGGCCCCACCATGATGCACCAAGCACCTGTACTTGGTTTAGACAGTCATTCTGTGTCAACAGAGTCCCTTTAAAAAACATATCATGCAAACAAGGAGTAACGGAGGCTAAAATGCATAACAGAATGGAAAAGTAGATCATTTCCATAGAAAGTATGATACCATCAATCTATGACTAGTCACTAGACTTATAATTAAAAGACGGTTGGCACCTACAGCAGCCTTCACACTTGTGTCTGCTATGAAGGCTGCAGTCTATCCATGGCCTCTAAAGGACTGCGCATAATATCAAGGGACCACCTGGTACAGCGCCGCTCCGGAAGGTGGGCATGTGGCTTTCATATTACACTTTACCATTGAATGAGGGGTTGTCCAGTACCGGACAACTACCTTAAGATAGGTCAGGAGACCCCATAAATCAGGGGTGGGGAACCTCCGGCCCGCGGGCCGCATGCGGCCCGCCATGACCTTTTATGCGGCCTCCGGGCACATTCCCGGGGGCTGTAGTGCTGGGGCCGCCAGCCCTTTAAATGACCACATGCACTGTTTGGGAGAACCAATGGGCTCTCCCGCTGTCCAGTAGCATAATCAGCGGTGTGTGCCCGCCCCTCTGTCCCCTCGTGCTGTGTGTGTGCCCGCCCCTCTGCCCTCCGGAGCGATGTGCCCGCCACTCTTTCCCCTCGTGCTGTGTGTTCCCGCCCCTCTGCCCTCCGGAGCGATCTGCCCGCCCCTCTTTCTCCTCGTGCGGTGTGTCCGCCCCTCTGCCTTCCGGAGCGATCTGCCTGCCCCTCTTTCCCCTCGTGTGGTGTGCCCGCCCCTCTGCCCTCCGGAGCGATCTGCCCCCTCTTCCCTCGGCGCGATGTGCCCGCCCCTATGTCCTGTCGTATGGTGTGACCGCACCTTTCAACTCCAGAGCGATCTGCCCGCCCCTCTGCCCTCCGGCCTGCACTGTCTCCGGCGCTGTGTGTGCGCGCCTGCACTCTGCTCCCTGTCCAGTACTTTGTGTACCCTCCCCCCAGAGTTGTGTGCAACGATCAGTGCTGTGTCCCTCACCCCATGCTGTCTATCACCTCAGGTTTGTGGCTCCCCGGTAATGTCAGGGCTCTGCAGGTGTTGTGTGCAGAGCCTTGACATTACTGGGGGGCAGTGCTGTGTGCCTCCCAATGCTGTGCATCACCCCCAGTGTTGTGTTCCCCCAGTGATGTCTGTGCCCCCCTCAGTGATGGCTTTGCCCCCAGCTCCTCTTGTGATGTGTATGTCCCCTAGCCCCTCTTGCGTTCTGTATGCCCCCCAGCACCTCTTGCGTGGTGTATGCCCCCCAGCCCCTCTTGTGTTGTGTTTGTCCCCCCAGTGTCTCCTGTTATGTGTATGCCCCCCCAGCATCTCTTGCGTTGTGTATGCCCCCCAGCCCCTCTTGTGTTGTTTGCCTTCAGCGTCTCTTGTGACTTATACATCACATTGGAGAGGCTGGGGGCATATACATCACAGGAGACACTGGGGACATACACAACACAGGAGGGGCTGTGGGCATTTACATCACAGGAGGGGCTGGGAGCATATATAGCTCATGTGATGTATGTGCCTCCAGTGTCTCCTGTGTTGTGTATATACAGCAGTCCCAGCGTTTCCTTTCTGTGGTGTATACGTCAGTCCCAGCGTTTTCAATGTGATGTATATGCCCCCAGCCCCTCCAGTGATGTATGTGCCTTCAGTGACTCCTGTAATGTATATAGAGCAGTCCCAGTGTCTCCTATGTGCTGTGTGTGCCTCCACTGTCTCCTATGTGTTGTGTGTGCCTCCAGTGTCTCCTATGTGTTGTGTGTGCCTCCAGTGTCTCCTATGTGTTGTGTGTGCCTCCAGTGTCTCCTATGTGTTGTGTGTGCCTCCAGTGTCTCCTATGTGTTGTGCGTGCCTCCAGTGTCTCCTATGTGTTGTGCGTGCCTCCAGCGTCTCCTATGTGTTGTGCGTGCCTCCAGCGTCTCCTATGTGTTGTGCGTGCCTCCAGCGTCTCCTATGTGTTGTGTGTGTCTCCTATGTGTTGTGTGTGCCTCCAGCGTCTCCTATGTGTTGTGTGTGCCTCCAGTGTCTCCTATGTGTTGTGTGTGCCTCCAGTGTCTCCTATGTGTTGTGTGTGCCTCTAGTGTCTCCTATGTGTTGTGTGTGCCTCCAGCGTCTCCTATGTGTTGTGTGTGCCTCCAGCGTCTCCTATGTGTTGTGTGTGCCTCCAGCGTCTCCTATGTGATGTATATGATTTAGCAAATATTATTATCACAAAGAGTTGACTGCGCTTCAGACCGAGACAGAAAAGCAGTTGTGAGAAGAAACATGATTAGTATCATCCAACATCACAGCCGCACCAAAGAGAAGCTGCTCCGGCCGCCACAGTAGGGGTGAGTTAATTGTTTGACCAAATATAGCCGGGTAATTTTCACATTGATAATTTTGTGCGGCCCCCGAAGGTTGGTAGAAATTTCCAAATGGCCCCCGGCTGAAAAAAGGTTCCCCACCCCTGCCATAAATACTGTGGTATATAACGTGAATTAATGCAGTCCATTTTCTCTAGGTAAGATACTAATCGAGAATCCTCAGTTCTTATCTTTTCTATCCACCGTCTTTCACAGCACAAAGATATTTCTAATTACCGGTTCAAGGTAAATCATTCTTGACTGCTTTTACGGCACATCACATTGTCACACCATGGTATTTGCCTGTAGAAGTTTACAAAGCTTTTAGTTCCTATAATGTCTCAAAACACAACATTAATGACAACCATCTGATTAGATGGTAAATCCTGGTGACAATGAAAAAATAAAAAATATATTGGATGGAACAGTTCTGACTCTGCTCCCATTGCATATGTAAGCCGTAACCCCCATTCACCTAATAGAAGCCAAACAAGGGTCCTACTGGCTTTTCCAGGAACTGCTATTCAGTATGTCCACCCATATCCTGTCCACCGCCATTAACTTTAGAACGGCGGCAGCTATAGGCATAGAAGTGGTGTCTAGGTATAGTAAAGTAGCCATGCGCTACGCAATGAAACCACCTATAGCGCCACCTGGTGGAAAACAACGGAGTTAGCATTTTTATCTCGAAAACGGAATGAGATAGAGAAAAAAAGTGAATTAAAAAATTGTAGGGCATCATCAATTCAATACGAATCGACACCTCGCATACAGAAATGCTATGATATGAAACCCATGACCCCTCAAAACATTGAATGCTGGTCACGCATATGGCGCTCATTTAACTTTGATGCTCAAAGGGGCCACCGTCAGCTGCAATGCACATCTGGACTCTGCACAGCATACTGTATCTTGCTGCACATTGTGCAATATGGTAGGTAACATGTTTGCACAAGCATCTGTGATACGTCGTCGTAGGTCCTGCAATGTAGGTGGAGGGGTCGCATACACCTCCTGTTTGATGTGACCTCACAGAAAGAAGTCCAATGGGGTCAGGTCAGGTGAGTGTGGAGGCCACTCCACACAGCCACCATACCCAATGACTTGTAGGAAGGTCTCCATGAGGTATCGCTTCACGTCTGCAGCCTTGTGAGTTTTACACGTTCTAATCATAGCATTTCTGTATGCAAGGTGTCGATTCGTATTGAATTGATGATGCCCTACAACTTTGTAATTCACTTTTTTCTCTATCTCGTTCCGTTTTTGAGATAAAAATGCTAACTCCGTTGTTTTCCACCAGGTGGCGCTATAGGTGGTTTCATTGCATAGCGCATGGCTACTTTACTATACCTAGACACCACCTCTATGACTATAGCTGCCGCCGTTCTCAAGTTAATGGCGGTAAACAGGATATGATAATGAATGAATTTTGTTATTTGGGTGGGGGAGGGGGTGGAACCAGGTTGTCCAACACAACTGGTTTGAAATGGAGAGGCAGGATTCTTTCTTTATTTCTTTCATGGATACATGTACATAGAATCTATGGGGTTCACATGTCAGTTTTTTCTGGTATTATAGATGACAAATGCCAATACTAGCCTATGGGTTGGTGAAAAACAAGTACAGCATTCGGATGGCACCAGTGTGGAGAAGCTTTGTAATTTATTTATTAATCCATCCGTGAAAACCACTGACGACCCACGGGTAACACACGGATCTAATACATTGATGACACCAGTACCTTTTTTCCATGTATTTGTACAAATACGGATGTGTGAGCGAGGCCTCAAACAGCGGCAGTGGGGCAGATCCTCAGTGCTCATTGGTAAGAAGTAGTAATTCAGAAACCGCAAGGATATGTAAACATGACGTCTTTCCAGTCCGGCAAACCTGCCAAGTTTTAGTATAGTCACCCTACCTGGAGTCCTCTCCCGCTAGTCCTCCATGGAGACTGGAGTTATGATCCTCTTGCATCTAAGATGGCACCATAGTGACATTGGGAGTAGTGGTAGGTCTGAACAGCACTTCCGCAGTACAGGAAAGGTAGGACACTAAGGTTCAGACTTAACACTTTACGCTCCATACCAGGGTGGCAGTCAACTTGAATGCAGGAGGACTGGATTTCCTGTGTCAGCAGAGGAAGTAGTGAGAAGAACATAGAGGATATCATGAAGGGTGACTATAAATGACAAGTGTATAGTAACTTTTCAGTGCCAGGTTGGAGAAGAGTAGAGCTGCAAAGATGCTACTGGCTCGAGAAGCGTCTTGTTGAGGGAGGCTGCCATGATGGGTGCAGCAGTCCATAAGTCGATACACTTACTACTCCTTAGGCCTCATTCACACGTCTGTGAAAATCATGCACGTTTTTCACGGATGTGTTAAAGGTGCGTATTGCCCTCCTTGTGCCATGTTTATGGCACATGTGTGTTCTCCGTGTGCTATTCGTGATAACACACGGAGAACAGGAACTTTCTGCTCACCTGTCCCTGTTGTCCGTGGTGCTGATCTTCGATCTCTTGCCCTGCCGACTCCCCGCTGCTACTGCTTCCGGCCCGCAGTGAAGTGAATATGCGATGAGCATACTGAGAGGGGGTCAGAAGCAAGTGCCAGCAGTGGCAGAGACAGCAGTGCTGGAGAAGGAGAGTATAGAAATTCCTTTTAATTCACAGAAACGTGTGTTTTCTTCGGTACGTGTCACACTGATCACATCCGTGCGGTCTTTGTATGATCTGTCTTTGTGACACCTGTGATGCCGGAGAAAAATGGACATGTCTACGTGTGGAGCACACGGGCACATGTATGCTCCACACGGACACACGGTCCATGGTAAAACACGCACGTGAGCGCAGACCCATTGATTTTAATAGGCCTGCGTGTGCCTGTGTCTCCAGCACGTGAGGAAACGGACCAAACACGTACCGGAGACACGGACGTGTGAAAGAGGCCTTAAAGAGATTCTGTCACTACGTGCTCACTAACTAATCTGAGAGCAGCAGAATATAGGGGCAGAAATCCCAATTCCACTGAGGTGTCATTTACGGGGTTGCTTGCTGCAATTTTGATAAAATCTATTTTATCAAAAAGAGATTATCACTAGAGGAATAGTAAACCTGCTGCCATGTAGTATTCCTTATTCAGAAGCTCTGTATAATCCTCTCCTCCTGATCGACAGCTTTCTGTTTATGCGTAGTGTACACAGATACCTGTCAAACAGTAGTGAGCAATAGTGTATACAGAGGTCATTGGACTGGTAAGATTTTTAGCAGATTTTACAGAAAATTACAATACTACTGCAACATCTTCTACTGTGGCCTCCCTAAGACTCACGCACCTCTCTAGTCCCTCACTATGCTGCCCGATAAATGCACCTCTCACCTCACTACTACTCCGCTTTTCTCCTCTGCAAATCCCTTCATTCTTCATTGGCTCTATTGCCCAAAGTATCCAATTCAAGCTACCAACTAGCTATGACCTACGTAGCTGTACATAATCTGTCTCCTCTATATCTCTCCTAACTAATCTCCTGATATCTTCCTACAAGTAATCTCCAGTCCTCCTAAGAACTCCTTCTCTCCTCCACACTTGTAAATTTTTCATCCAACCACCTCCAAGACTATTCGCTGGTATCCCCCATCCTCTGCAACTCTGTGCCCCAACAAGTCCGATTATCCACCACACTCGTACCTTTCAGAGGGAACTTGAAGACTCATCTCTTCAAGAAAGCTACAGCCTGCAAAGACCCTGCTGACTCCTCACAACCCACTGTCTCCTCACCACTGATGCTACAACCCCCGATCTGCTACCTTCTCATCACCAAAGCTCCCGCCACCCCTCCCCAACCCACTGTTCCACATCACCGAAGGTCCCGCCAACCCTCTGTCTCTTCATCACCGGCGCTCCCGCCAGCCCTCCCCAAACCACTATTTCCTCATCACCGGAGCTCCCGCCAACCCTCCCCAACCACTGTCGCCTCATCACCGATGATCCCGCCACTTCTCCCCAATTGCTGTCTCCTCAACACCGGAGATCCCGCCACCTCTCCCCAACCCACTGTCTCCTCATCACCGGAGCTCCCGCCAACCCTCCCCAACCACTGTCGCCTCATCACCGATGATCCCGCCACCTCTCCCCAACCCACTGTCTCCTCATCACCGGAGCTCCCGCCACCCCTCCCCAACCACTGTCGCCTCATCACCGATGATCCCGCCACTTCTCCCCAATTGCTGTCTCCTCAACACCGGAGATCCCGCCACCTCTCCCCAACCCACTGTCTCCTCATCACCAGAGATCCCGCCATCCCTCCTCTACCAACTGTCTCCTCATCACCGGAGCTCCCGCCATCCCTCCTCTACCAACTGTCTCCTCATCACCGGAGCTCCCGCTAACCCTCCCCAACCACTGTCTCCTCATCACCAAAGCTTCCACCAACCCCTCTATACCAGGCTGCCATTGTCATTTGCACTTTGTATGTAATCCCCTTCTCACATGCACAGCACCATGGTATCAATAAATAAATGTTACATTTACATATAGTACTTAGGGGTCACCTACAGCACCAATACATTTCTATTGTACACGGCCCACTGTATGCAATGTGGTACAGCAGACATGGCAGCCACCACCACACCGTGCCCAGCTCAGAATGTACCTTCTCTGCTCCTGCCGGCCTCTGCCATGCTGCCACGACTTCCGTGAGTGGGCGGCCACCGGCTCCCTGGGCACTGACAGAGGCATGTCACAGGTCCGAGGGGCTGTCAATCACCAGAGTGGGCGGGATTTGTGTGCCGTTCTTTGCACCGTGACGTGAGGCAGCGGCTAAGGTGGGCGGGGCCGCATATGACAGCCCCGCCCCCTCGCTGTGTACACCGGAGCAGACGCTTCCTGTGCATTGCCGCTGGTTTGTACTACATATCCCGGCGTGCACTGCTCCGGCAGCCTGCAGCGTTGCTTCGCTCCTGGTTACCAGAACAATACCCGCCGCTGCCGAGGCTGGCACATAACGGTGCATGACGCATGCTCCTGCCCGGAGCTAATCAGGGCACACTCTGTAGGACTGGCACAGGAATGAGGAGCGCAGGACACAGGCGCATCCTTGGAGAGCTGCACAGGTGCCCGCACGTCAGTGGAGCTATGCCAGGCATGTGAGCAGCTGGCACACCGGAGCAGCGTCCCTGGCACATGAGCGGCATTGTGTGAGCAGCCGCATCCGTCCACTGACAGGAGACAAAGGCAGGATAGAGGCGAACAAGCCCGGCAGGATGGCCCGCTGAGCACCGGAGCCAGGATGTGGAGACCCACGGAGCACGAGAAGTACGGCGTCGGTGAGTGCCCGGGCAGCCCTGCTGGGCAAGGGGAGGCAGCGCAACTTTCCTGTGTGTAAACAAAGGCTGTCAGTGCCCAGTGCAGCAGAGGAGGAAAGTGACAGCTCTGTACCTGCCGGGGGGACGTCCAGATGTGCCCTGTACCTGCCGGGGGGGGGACGTCCAGATGTGCCCTGTACCTGCCGGGGGGACGTCCAGATGTGCCCTGTACCTGCCGGGGGGACGTCCAGATGTGCCCTGTACCTGCCGGGGGGGGACGTCCAGATGTGCCCTGTACCTGCCGGGGGGGGACGTCCAGATGTGCCCTGTACCTGCCGGGGCGGGGGACGTCCAGATGTGCCCTGTACCTGCCGGGGGGACGTCCAGATGTGCCCTGTACCTGCCGGGGCGGGGGACGTCCAGATGTGCCCTGTACCTGCCGGGGGGGGGGGACGTCCAGATGTGCCCTGTACCTGCCGGGGGGACGTCCAGATGTGCCCTGTACCTGCTGGGGCGGGGGACGTCCAGATGTGCCCTGTACCTGCCGGGGGGGGGGGACGTCCAGATGTGCCCTGTACCTGCCGGGGGGGGGGGACGTCCAGATGTGCCCTGTACCTGCCGGGGGGGGGGGACGTCCAGATGTGCCCTGTACCTGCCGGGGGGGGGGACGTCCAGATGTGCCCTGTACCTGCCGGGGGGGGACGTCCAGATGTGCCCTGTACCTGCCGGGGGGGGACGTCCAGATGTGCCCTGTACCTGCCGGGGGGGGACGTCCAGATGTGCCCTGTACCTGCCGGGGGGGGGACGTCCAGAGGTGCCCTGTACCTGCCGGGGGGCGGGGCGTCCAGATGTGCCCTGTACCTGCCGGGGGGGGGGACGTCCAGATGTGCCCTGTACCTGCCGGGGGGGACGTCCAGATGTGCCCTGTACCTGCCGGGGGGGGACGTCCAGAGGTGCCCTGTACCTGCCGGGGGGGGGGACGTCCAGAGGTGCCCTGTACCTGCCGGGGGGGGGGGGGGACGTCCAGAGGTGCCCTGTACCTGCCGGGGGGGGGGGGGACGTCCAGAGGTGCCCTGTACCTGCCGGGGGGGGGGGACGTCCAGAGGTGCCCTGTACCTGCCGGGGGGGGGGGGGACGTCCAGAGGTGCCCTGTACCTGCCGGGGGGGGACGTCCAGAGGTGCCCTGTACCTGCCGGGGGGGGGGACATCCAGAGGTGCCCTGTACCTGCCGGGGGGGGGGGGACGTCCAGAGGTGCCCTGTACCTGCCGGGGGGGGGGGACGTCCAGAGGTGCCCTGTACCTGCCGGGGGGGGGGGACGTCCAGAGGTGCCCTGTACCTGCCGGGGGGGGGGGACGTCCAGAGGTGCCCTGTACCTGCTGGGGGGGGGGGACGTCCAGAGGTGCCCTGTACCTGCCGGTGGGGAGGGGGTGCGTCCAGAGGTGCCCTGTACCTGCCGGGGGGGGACGTCTAGAGGTGCCCTGTACCTGCCGGGGGGGGGGACGTCCAGAGGTGCCCTGTACCTGCCGGGGGGGGACGTCCAGAGGTGCCCTGTACCTGCCGGGGGGGGACGTCCAGAGGTGCCCTGGCATGGTGACATCTAGAGATGCCCTGTACCTGGCGGGGGACGTGGTATTATTATTATTACCAGGCAGGAGGATGTGCTGAGGTGCCCTGGAAGGGTGACCTCTAGAGAGACCCTGCCAGCGTGATGTCCAAATCTTCCCTATATCTGGCAGGGTGATGCCCAGAGATGGCACTGGCAGGGGGACATTTAGAGATGCCCTGCTGTGTACGGGTGCCTTCTGCTCGCCCCATCGTGCCCTGTACCCAGTGTTGGGAGGAATGTTATATAATGCTGTTGCTGCAGCTGCTCTGTTTGCTGATCTGGATAATACATTTTCTGTGTAGTATGTGCTGGTTTCCTGCCTGTGTTGGGTATTATTTAGGGCATCACCCTGGTGGCCTCATTATTCATCATTTTAGGAAGCTGTCATTGCCGGTGGCTTGTGACCGGTGCGCGGCCGGTGCTCCAGGACTTTCTTTGTATTGTTCCTGCGTGCCTTTTGTTATTGCTTTTGTTTGTTTGTGCTGAGGGAAGTGTTGTGATTGTTGACATGATGTGAGGTCTGTTCTCGGGGATGTCATCTCCCAAGTCCCGCCTATCGCTCTCCCAGCAAATGGACCTCTTAGAAAAGCCATCACAGACCTCCTTTGTACTTTGTGGCACATATTCTCTGAATATATGACTGCTTGCTTTAGCTGTGGAAACAATAGCTGTATATCAGTGTGCCAGGCCATGGCCCATTAACTTATATGGCATCCCAGCGGTTAATAATATGCGGTATGGACCTGCCACCATCTGCCCTGCTTCTCCTTGGTTACAGTCTTGTACAAAGCACCATACTCCTTCTTGAGTACCCCGATCCCCTGATAATGGCACTGATTGTAGATGATGAGCTTTGTTTGTATTTTGTAAATATTTGGCTTCCTATTTTATAAATACAGGTGCCCTCCTTTTGTTTACGCTCCTGCCTATAGTATTATACATGTGTGAGAATGTATCGAGTGACATCTTTTCTAATCTCCCATTACTTCTGTTTACGCTCAGTCCACTCGTGTTCTCTATTATTGGTGCTCAATAGGCCATATGTAATGGGGCATAGTAGGTGATGCCATCCTCCTGACTATTTAGGGGAGGCCTCGTCCTGCACCTCTCTAGCCAGGTCGCCTGAGACCTCCTATACATGGAGGCTGAAGATCACTGCGTAACGTTGGATGTTTGTGTGCAGATGGCTTATTCTGATCTAGTCACTGCCCACTATTCCATATTGTGACATTGCGGAGGGGGCTGTGCTCCTGGAATGGTATGTGAAAGCCATGCAGTTTATTTCAGGCGGCGGATTTCGGAGTCATCCAGGGAGCTGTCTTTGTCTCTGGTGCTGCTCAGTATGTAGGATTCAGTCCTGTATCGCTATGGTGTTCCGCATGATGAAAGGGCTGGATTGTAGTGAGCGAGGATCGCTGCATAGGCAGATTGTATATATTTGTTATTTCAGCTGAATAAAAAAAAAGCCTGGCAGAAGTGGCGGTGATTATAAGCCAGTGGTTATACACTGCAAACTTTGTACAGTGTCACAAAGCATCTGCTGTTGCAGGACATAATGGCGTTTTATTTGGGCTTTCTGCATCTGGATCCCTCTGCTCCTATTAGGCGCTGTTTCTATATTTTTCTGGATATTTCAATGTTCCAAATAGGCTTCATACTTAGAAAATACTGCGCCTGCAATTCACAACGATACTGTATTATTAGGCTGTGTTCACACACCTTTCCTATTGATTTCAATTGGAGAAGGCCAAGGCAGACTATAATAGGAACCTTGCTTTTGTAGTATGCCTATAGGGATCATTGTACTATAATCGCTGACTATGAATCTCTTGCTGGTACTAGTGTGCGCTGTATCTAGACATGGCCTGGTATGTGGCCATGTTTGTGTGTGTTCTCCAGAACGTAGCAATGAGTACCCCCCCCCCAAGTCGGAGGTGAGGCCCAGCATTGGATGTGATCAGAAACTCTATAGTCTGTTCTCTTATGGCAGAGATCTCTGGTATAAAAATATAACTGACCTTGTTTTGTATGTTAGGTTATGCTTGGCCTTAGAAATGAGAGGTAAATTAAAGGGGACCTGTCAGCAGATTTGGGGCCTATAAGCTGTGACCACCACCACTGGTCTCTTATATACAGCATTCTAACATGCTGTATATAAGAGCCCAGGCCGCTGTGAAGAACATAAAAATCACTTTAGGTAAGTATTATAAACGTTGCCGGCACCTCCTCTTTCGGCCATCTTAGTCCTCCTTCTGAAGCCTGGGTGGATGATGCGTCCTACATCATACACACTCGCCGGTCCTGCGCAGGCGCACTACAATACTTTGATCCCTGATCAGGGCAGATCAAACTGTGCCTGCGCAGGACCTCAATGCCGGCGAGTGTGGATGACGTAGGACGCGTCATGCACCCCAGCTTCAGAAGAAGGACGACAAAAATGGCCGAAGGAGGAGGCCCTGGCACCGGAGAACGGAGACGCCCATATGACCCAACTCCACCGCAGCGACCGTTTAGGTAGGTATTATAATTGCTTTTTACTCTCTACACAGTGGCCTGGGCTCTTATATACAGCACTCTAACATGCTGTATATATAAGAGCCCACTGGTGGTGGCCGCAGCGTATAGGCCCCAAATCTGGTGACAGGTTCCCTTTAAGAAATATTTTACCCTTTAGAAATTGGCTTCATCATGGGTGATGATCGTCTTAAATGATGACATTATGGTTGGTGAGGCTATAGAAGAGCAAGTGTGAGAAGCCTGGCTCTAGATGTTCGGCCTTACTTAGACGTCCATTTTTCAATCCTAGAGCTCATAATAGTGGCGGACACAGAGAGAAGAGTACCCCTGTGCAAGAAAGATATATGGTCCGTTTGTTGTCCAATAGCGCATCGGAAAGCACAATTCTGTCTGCTTTTGAGATGGTAGTGACCCCTTACCTCATGGGCCCCTGCAGGGCTGCATAGGTTGCGCCGATAATATAACCGGCGCTGTTCACATATCTATTTGCCCAAAACATTACGCAATATTTCTGATTTTGAGCTAAGTCACAGACCAAAATCAGCTTTACAAGTATATGGGTCTGATTTATCAAGGCCAGAATAAAGCTTTAAAAGCATGCATCATTTTGGCCCACCTAGCGACTGCGATAATACTTATATCTTTTGCCATTTTCACCCAGCTCTGAGTTCACTTCCCAACAAATCTTACTGAAGCAGGGACTGGAATAGGATTCATGGCGCGATGCACACAGATGTGCGTCACTTGTCCGGTACTCCTAATAAACATGCCTCTTAATGAATCGGGAGCGTATGACTCCAGCACATCGGCTAGTGTGAGCAATGCCGGTCCTGATGGATCGGGCTTATGTGTCCATGGATGCCATTAATGTGCTGTTTGGTTTTAACATAGTAATTGGTAGAAGACGCTTTGCAAAATATTTATATTTTTATGTTTAATTGAGAAAATCACTGACATACTGATCAAACTCGCTAATGAAGTTAGATCCAAACGGATGCCTTAACGAGATCTTCTAGAAAGCATTCCCTGACTTGTTCTATTACCGCTATACTGTGTGCTGAAATGTACGTAAAGGCTCCTGCTAGAGGGAGTATAGGACGCTAGGAAGCACGTAATGTTCCGGTAAGGTGCGCTGCCATTCACGAGCTTGGCGTCTCTGTTGTAACTTGTTAAGGATTTCCACATTCCTTTCTTTCATCTGGGAACTTCTGCTCCTTTTGGTTTAGCTGTTCTGGCATTGGGCTTGTAAAAAGCTTGTGCTGTACAAATCTAGACCGAGTGTGGGCATGGTGCTGTTCACGTTCATTAGGGCTAGGCTTTGTTCATGGTTTGTGCAGGCAATTTTATTGCACCTTTTTTGTTTTCTCCGGCATGATATTGTATTTTTGTGGCTGACACACACATACATATACAGACATGTATTATGTATGTATGTATGTACCGGTTCTTGTTTCTCCAAGAAAACGTTTACAGAATCGGTGCTTGGAACCACTCTGCATATATGATATGCCCTCAATAGGTAGTGAGTGGAATAGCCTTTTCTTTGTAAGAGGGGTGGTCCTGGATGTCTATATTGAAGTGGCCGAATATAGGCAATGTATGGAGCACTGCAGTTATATATGAAGGTGCTGTTCTGCTCTGTATACTGATTACCTCCAGGCAGCCCCTGCCGTAGCAGATATGAGCTGATCAGTGGGGGTTAGTCGGCCCAGTGCGACATTACATGCAAAAACAATGACATTATGGTAATCAAAAGAAAACCTGTGAAGGCCGGTCTCAAGGCTACCACCCAGCCACCACTGATTAGGGATGTGGCCACTGGACTGGCTCCTGTGAATCGATTGGCTATATCTGTACATATCCATCTCTGACAACCCTGTAAAAGTAGACCTGATGTTTTGTTTTTTTATTTAGTTTGCTAAAGTTGGACAGCTCTATAATAAATGACCTTTTAATGAATTTTGGTATGTAAAGTAATCTATAGTCTAATCTCTCCTTCTAGGAGGTCCCTGGAGGTCACTGTTAGGTACCAGATCGCAAAATCCTTTGTTGCCATCCCCTGACTAGTGAGATTGGAAATATGTTAAAAGCAGCACTTGAATGTTAGGCAGTAAGCAAGAATGATTCTGTGTGGACATGACGCATGAAAGCATCCCACTCTTGGAACGATGTTTTCTTTTTTCCATCAAAATAATCATGCTCATTACTAACTGTACTTCAACTCAAAATAGCATGCACTCCTAATATACAGACTATGTTTAGCTGATAAGGTTGGAGATGCCGCAATGATAGCGCCTCTTGGCTCTCATGGACCTTACCCCGTCATTAATTTGACCTTTACAATAGCATGGACCACAGTGTTAGAAGTGAAGAAACAGGTACAATGCAAAAATCAACAGTTCAGCTTTTGCAATCAGAGTTTGGACCCTCGCCTCCCTCCCTTCCCTCCACCTACTCCTATATTGATGACCGGTCTTTAGGATAGATCATCAGTATCAGATAATGACGGGGGAATGAAACCTGGCACCACCACTGATCAGCTGCTCGCAGCAGCTGGATGTAAAGGGTATGATGGAGCAGAGAACGTTCTCTGGCTCTGCAGAGCAGCTACAGTCACGTCAATGGATACATCTTGTTGTCATTTGAATAGAACTCTTTTAAGAAAAATGAACCCTATGAACTCCTCTTTCATGTTTAAGTTATATTTACTACGTTTGTCTGAGCAAAGTCAAACTTCGCCCTGGGGAAGGGCGCTATATCCCAGCTCTGGCAAAAATTAAGAGACCACTTACTAAATTTTCAGTTTTTCTGATTTTAGTCCTTTAGATCTATAATTTTGAGTAAAATGTAAATTCTTTTATTCTATAAACTACTGAAATGTCTCAATTTCCAAGCAATACATTTTGTATTTATTTTCTGAAAATGAGAAAGGGTCAAAATAACAAAACAATGCATTGCATTCAGACCTCAAATAATGCAAAGAAAACAAGTTCATAATCGTTTAGAAACAACAATACTAATTATTTAACTAAGGAAGAGTTCAGAAATCAATTTTTTGTGGAATAACCATGATTTTTAATCACAGATTTCATGCGTCTTGGCATGCTTTCCACCAGTCTTTCACACTGCTTTTGGGTGTCCTTATACCACTCCTGACTCACAAATGTAAGCAGTTCTTCTTTGATGGCGTGTGACTATCCAACTTGATTACATTCCAGAGGTTTTCAATGGGGTTCAGGTCTGGAGATTGGGCTGGCCACGACAGGGTTTAGATGTGGTGGTCCTTCATCCACACATTGATTGACCTAGCTGTGTGCCATGGCGCATTGTCCTGCTGGAAACAGTCCTCAGAGTTGGGGAACATTTCCTGAGCAGACGGGAGCAACTGTTTTTCCAGAATAGCCTTGTATGCGGCTTGATTCATACGTCCATCGCAATGTTTAATCTGCCCAATTCCAGCCTTGCTGAAGCATCCCCAGATCATCACCGATCCTCCACCAAATTTTACAGTGGGTGAAATGGTCCAATCCTTATGGTCTTTGCCAAACTTCAGCCTGGCTCTCCTTTACTTCTCATTGATGAGAGGCTTTTTTCTAGCTTTACATGACTTGAGCCTTGCCTCTAGGAGCCTGTTACGAACTGTTCTTGCCGTGCACTTCACCCCAGCTGCTATTTGCCATTCCTTTTGTAGGTCACTTGATGTCATCCTGCGGTTGCGGAGTGTCATTCGTATAAGATGACGGTCATCCTGGTCAGTGGAGAGTCACTTTTTCCCTCTGAGGGTCTGTAGCTTTGTTGGCCCCAACGTCTGCTGCTTGACCTTATTGTTGTAATGGACTGCTGTCTTTTAGAAATTTTAAGGGTGGAGGCAACATGACGCTCACTGTATCCCTCCGCTAGTAAAGCCAGAATTGAGCCCTTCTGTTCCTCACTCAAGACTTTTCTTTTCAACTCCTTTGGCATGGCTAAAAGTTATTTTTTTCATTTTTATTACTTTTGGGATATTACTACTTGTTTTGACATCCAGCTTGTCCTATTGCAAGAGGATTGTGAAGACCACAGCAGTGGGTTTTTTTTTTATACTAACTACCCCCCGCGTTAAATAAGATTTGCTTCAGGTGAACACCTAATCAGAAGCACATTAGGTAGAATGAGGTGTACTCTGGTTGGAATTCAACTGACACTGGAATGACATGGCTGTCAGACATGTAGAGAAGCTGATTTTTATACAACAGCTGTATATGTGTGTATGTATATTCACTTACCACCATCCACCTGGATACAGCGCAGGCCGGTCCGTGGTCTGTGCAGAGACAAGCAGTGATGTCACCGTTCCACCAGCCTGTGATTGCCTGCAGCAGTCAGTTGAGTTGAGCAGCTACTCATCGGCTGTTTGATGACACTGTTAAATGTCACCTGACTGCTGCAGCTAATCCACAGACCGCAGCAGTCCGGCAGCTGATGGAAAGGTGGCATCATCACCAACTGCGCTAGTTCCATGATGGTGGATCCTTTTTTTTTTTTTTTTTTTTATCCCCCATATTAAATTTTTACAGTGTGTCAGTTTGTCTAAAGTCGTAGGAGAAGATAACATCTGGGATGTATCTCATAGAGCTCCATTGATGCCGGGAATAAATAGTCACCAGCATTGCTGCATAAGAAAAACCCCTTTGTGATTGATAGCAAAGAATAATTCAGTACTTAATTTCTATAGCTACTTCTTGTTAATCATTTCTTTCCCTGTACTTTACTTTGCACTGTGAATGAAAAGCAGGAACAACTCAAATAACGGGGAGTTCACCAAACTAAGGCTAAGTTCACACTTCCGTTGTTTTGCATCAGTCACAATCCGTAGCCTTGAGGAATTACGGTATCCTGCAAAATATTTTCCAGGAATCCTGTTTTTCCCCATAGGCTTCTATTAGTGACGGATTGTGACTGATGATGCTGCGTTGGATCCGCTGCGTCGCGGTCAGTCGTTTTTTAACTGACCGCCAGGCGGGAGCAACGCAGCATGTAACGTTTTTTGAGCAGTGCGATCCGTAGGATTTCGCTGCGCATGCGCTCTCTGGCTCCCCGCCCCCGTAACCAGGATAAACATCGGGTAACCAAGCATTGCGCTTTGGTTAGTTACCCGATATTTACAGTGGTTACGGGTGCAGGGAGCCCGCGCTAAGCTGGTATCCAAGATAAATATCGGGTAACCAAGCAAAAAGTGCTTTGCTTTTAGTTACCCGATATTTACCCTGGATACAGTGTGCAAGGAGGCCGACACTTCACCACTCGGCTCCGCCCCCTCCCGCACTCCACATGTGTACACACACACACATACACACACACACACACACACACACACACACACACACACACACACACACACACACTGTCCCCAGCCCTGCAGTCCCCACGGCACTAACGTCCTCGCCCTCCGCCCCCTCCCGCACTCCGCATGTAGACACACACACTCACACTCACCTGTCCCCAGCCATATGACCAAACAATACCATAATACACGAGAAGTCTCGTGCCATAATTAGCATATGGAGAAAGCCATATACAGAAATTTGATGTAACAAGAGAGAAAAAATCTGTACAAAGACTTTTTATAGTTGAAACAAGATATAAATGTTATTAAGTAGAAAATACAAAAGACAAAAAAGTGATTAAAAATTGTAGACAGGCGATGATTACCACCAAATGGCACCCACACACCAAACTGGTACATATATACGTATTTCAGAGCAGTTAGAGAGCCAAAACGACCAAGGTAATGGATAGTCCATAATAATCAATCAGCATGAATGCAAAAAATCCACTGACTGCTAGAGATATCCTGTGCCAACGTTATAATATACTCCCACCAAGAAGGATTACAACACCGAAACCTATAGGTCGGGGTTTCTCGCCCTCACACCATACCTCAGGTACGTTAGTTCAGTGTGATCAGATACCCTGCGCCACTAGTTATACTTGCACTTGCAAGATTTTTGGTGGGAGTATATTATAACGTTGGCACAGGATATCTCTAGCAGTCAGTGGATTTTTTGCATTCATGCTGATTGATTATTATGGACTATCCATTACCTTGGTCGTTTTGGCTCTCTGACCGCTCTGAAATACGTATATATGTACCAGTTTGGTGTGTGGGTGCCATTTGGTGGTAATCATCGCCTGTCTCTACAATTTTTAATCACTTTTTTTTTGTCTTTTGTATTTTCTACTTAATAAAATTTATATCTTGTTTCAACTATACAGTCTTTGTACAGATTTTTTTCTCTCTTGTTACTGTCCCCAGCCATGCAGACCGCGGCACTGACGTCCTCAACTCCGCCCCCGAACTCCGCCCCCCGCACACAACGGAGTCCGACAAAGAAATTCTTTTCTTTGTCACCGTTGTCATCCGTTGTACAACGCATCAGTCACATGCGTCAAGCAACGCATGTGACTGATGCAAAACAACGGAAGTGTGAACTTAGCCTTATACAGAGCCTTGCGAAGGTATTCACACCTTTTTTCCTTTTTTTGAGGGTTTGCATCAGTTCCTGTAAAGAACACGTCTACAACTGTGAATTTGTTTTTCTTTATATTGTGAAGCATCCAACAAATAAGAAAGACCAAATAACTTTAAAACTTCAGTGTGCATAACTATTCCCCCCCCCCCCCCAAGTCAGTACTTTGTAGAGCCTCCTTTTGCAGCAACTACAGCTATAGGTCTTTGTATAAGTCCATGTGAGCTTTCATCATCTTGGCAAGGGGACTTTTGCCCATTCCTCAAGGCACAACTGCTCTAGCTCCTTCAAGTTAGATGGGTTTTCTCTGGTGAACAGCAATCTTCTTGTCTGACCATAGATTGTCAGTTGGATCAAGGTCTGGGCTTTCACTAAGCCATTCCAATACATTTAGGGTATGACCGCACTTTGCGTTTCCACCTGCGTTTCAGCTGCTTTTCAGGTCCGTTTTGAACTGCAGCGTTTTCATGCCAAAATGCATGTGTTTTGCTTTTCCATAATAGTCTATGACCGCACTTTGCGTTTTAAAACGCTGTGTTTTAATTTTCATAATTTGTGGCAATAACCATGCGTTCAAAGAAGCAGCATGTCAATTGTTTTTGCCATTTCTGCAGCGTTTTGATAACATTGAAGTCAATGAGAAGTAGCAAAAAGCAACAAAAATCAAAATTCCTGCGTTTTACATGCTTTTTAGGTGCTGAAAACGTGTTTGACTTCAAAAACACATGCTTTTCAGACATTAAAATAATGGAATAATATGTCCCTTTACACACACACATAGTCCGACAAATTATTGAAAATTATGAGTTTATTGCTATTTTAGCAATAAATATAATAAAACCGCTATATTTTCATGAAATAAAACTATTTTCTTTATTAATTCCAAAATTATATATGTTTTGCTTTTTTTTTTCTCTTTTCATTCTGTTTGACTATTTAATCTTTATTTAGCAGTGTCTTGATGTTCAAAACGCAGATGAAAAAGCATGTAAAAAGCTCTGAAAACGCATCAAAAACGCAGTTAATACGCATGCTTTTTCAGGGCTAAATTTCTGGAAAAGGCAACTTTGGCTAAATCAATTAAGGCAAAAACGTGCGTTCTGAACTGCAAGTAGCACAACGCAAAGTGCGGTCATAGCCTTACACGTTTTCCCTTAAACTACTCGAGTGTTTTTTTTTTTTACCAATATGTTTTGGGTCATTGTCTTGTTGGAAGGGGAACCTCCACCCCATTCTCAAATCCCTAACAAACTAACTGGTTTTGGTCAACAATATCCCTGTATTTCGCATCATCGATCTTCACCTCGACTTTTGACGATTTTCACTATCCCTGCTTTTTAAAAAACATCCCCACAGCATGATGCTGCCACCATCGTATTTCACTGTGGGGACAGTGTTCTTGTGATGATGGTGTTGGTTTATTGCCAGGCATAGCCTTTGCACTTGGTCTCCTCTGACCACAGCTCCTTCCTCTATACATTTCGGGAGTCTCCCGAATGTCTTTTGGCAAAATCCAAATGAGCTTTTAAATTTTTGGCTGTAAGAAAGGGCCTTTTTTTTTTTTTTTTTTTTCTCCTGGCCCCTCTTCCATAAAGCTCTATGGAGTGTATGGCTTATTGTGGTCGTATGGACAGATACTCCAGCCTCTGCTTGGGAACTCTGCCGCTCCTTCAGGGTTACCTTTGGTCTCTGTGCTGCCTCTTTGATTAATGCTCTCCCTCCTCAGGCTGAGAGTTTTGCTGGGAGGACCTCTCTTGGCAGGTTTGTTATGGTACCATGTTCTTTCAATTTTAGGATAATGGACTTGATGCTACTCTGGGGGATTATGTGATATTGGGATATTTCTTTGGAACCCAACCCTGACTTGTACTTCTCTATAACTCTGACGTGTTTGAAGATCTCCTTGGTTTTCATGGTGATGTTTGGTCAGTGATGCCTCTTGCTTAATGGTGTTGCAGACTCTGTCCTTTCAGAAAGTGTGTGTGTGTGTGTGTGTGTGTGTGTGTGTATGTATACTGACAGACCATGGGACCCTTAGGCTATGTGCCCACGCTGCGGATTTTACCGCGGATTTTGCCGCGGATTTGCCGCAGATTTTCCGAAAATCTGCAGCAGCGGCACTTCAGGTAATTGCTTGCACCAGAAATATTTAGGGGCTTCATAGCCAAAGTGGTGAGTACATATGCACATGGAATTTTTATTTATTTTATCCCATAAATTTTGATTTTTGCATATATATCTCTTTTCACTTCCCCAACTTAGACTATTTAGTGCTGATGCATCACGCACAAATCAGATTACAAAAATATTTAAACACGTTATAATGTAAAAAAATAGGTAAAAAGCCAAGGGGGTGAATACTTTCATAAAGCAGTGCGTGTCTTTGCATTGTTTTATTCTTTTTCTAAGGCCTAAGCCACACTGCATGAAAATCAGAGCGAATGGAATGCGATAAAACATCGCATTCCACTCGGACCAATATTAGCCTGTGTGTCAGCACCCATTAGCGATTATTTTCTCGGCCCCAATCGGACCAAGAAAACAATTGAAGCATGCTGCGATTGTAATGCGAGACTCTCTCTCGCACCCATTCAAGTCTATGGGGCGAGAGAAACATCGCACTGCACTTACAGTACACCAGTGTACCACGAGAATGGCAATAGCCGGCTACGGAAGAGAGAGGGAGAGAAATCCCTCCCTCTCCTCCTCCATGTCGGCCCACCCCCTGCAGCTGAGGTCCGAATGCATGATCAGACCTCAGTCGCAGGGACACTCGTATGACACTCGGCTCCTGCTGTGCTGCCAGCGCAAGCTGAGTGTCATGCGAGAATTGCATTAGTCCCCGTGTGATCCCGGCTTAGGCTAGTTTCACACTTGTGTTCAGCGGAGTCCGTCACTATGGAGAATAGCGCAGTCCGTTAACGCACTGCGCTATTCTCCATAGACTTGTATGGATGACGCACTGTAACGCAAGTGTCAGCGTTGCATCCTCCGGACGACGCAGCATCGTTATTTTGACGCTGCGTCGGGCGGAAGGAACGCAGCATGTAACTTTTTTTTTTTTTTGAGCAGCGGAATCCTTTGGATTTCACTGCGCATGCTCTCTCTGGCTCCCTCCACCCGTAACCAGGGTACACATCGGGTAACCAAGGAACCCTGGTTACGTGTGCCGGGAGCCCGACACTTCCCCGCTCGGCTACACACACACACACACACACACACACACACACACACACTCTCACCTGTCCCCCAGCGATGCAGTCCCCGCTGCACTGACGTCCTCAGCCATGGCCCCGCTCGGCTCCACCCACTTTGAACTCCGCCCCCGCCCCCCGCACACATTGTCGGCGACCGAACGATCAGCTGATCACCCGACGGCCGGCTACTGTTAGTGATCGGCTGATCACCCGGCGGCCGGCTACTGTTAGTGATCGGCTGATCACCCGGCGGCCGGCTACTGTTAGTGATCGGCTGATCACCCGGCGGCCGGCTACTGTGAGTGATCGGCTGATCACCCGGCGGCCGGCTACTGTGAGTGATCGGCTGATCACCCGGCGGCCGGCTACTGTGAGTGATGGGCTGATCACCCGGCGGCCGGCTACTGTGAGTGATGGGCTGATCACCCGGCGGCCGGCTACTGTGAGTGATCGGCTGATCACCCGGCGGCCGGCTACTGTGAGTGATTGGCTGATCACCCGGCGGCCGGCTACTGTGAGTGATTGGCTGATCACCCGGCGGCCGGCTACTGTGAGTGATTGGCTGATCACCCGGCGGCCGGCTACTGTGAGTGATTGGCTGATCACCCGGCGGCCGGCTACTGTGAGTGATTGGCTGATCACCCGGCGGCCGGCTACTGTGAGTGATTGGCTGATCACCCGGCGGCCGGCTACTGTGAGTGATTGGCTGATCACCCGGCGGCCGGCTACTGTGAGTGATCGGCTGATCACCCGGCGGCCGGCTACTGTGAGTGATCGGCTGATCACCCGGCGGCCGGCTACTGTGAGTGATCGGCTGATCACCCGGCGGCCGGCTACTGTGAGTGATCGGCTGATCACCCGGCGGCCGGCTACTGTGAGTGATCGGCTGATCACCCGGCGGCCGGCTACTGTGAGTGATCGGCTGATCACCCGGCGGCCGGCTACTGTGAGTGATCGGCTGATCACCCGGCGGCCGGCTACTGTGAGTGATGGGCTGATCACCCGGCGGCCGGCTACTGTGAGTGATGGGCTGATCACCCGGCGGCCGGCTACTGTGAGTGATGGGCTGATCACCCGGCGGCCGGCTACTGTGAGTGATGGGCTGATCACCCGGCGGCCGGCTACTGTGAGTGATCGGCTGATCACCCGGCGGCCGGCTACTGTGAGTGATGGGCTGATCACCCGGCGGCCGGCTACTGTGAGTGATGGGCTGATCACCCGGCGGCCGGCTACTGTGAGTGATGGGCTGATCACCCGGCGGCCGGCTACTGTGAGTGATGGGCTGATCACCCGGCGGCCGGCTACTGTGAGTGATGGGCTGATCACCCGGCGGCCGGCTACTGTGAGTGATCGGCTGATCACCCGGCGGCCGGCTACTGTGAGTGATCGGATGATCACCCGGCGGCTGGCTAGTGTTCGCGATCGGCTGATCGTTCACAGTAGTCTGCCGACGGTAAAACTGTAAAAAAACAAAACAAAACGAATTAACGTGCCATTAAACAACCTTTTTTGTTGCTGACCAGTGTTCATTTAACGGCCGCAGACGATATGTCTAAGCACAGGTTAAGGCTGGCTTTCTATGTATCCGTTCTGTCCAGTTGTTTTATGCCTGGGCTGGACCCAACTCAAGGTTGTGTACATCGTACACCAGTCCAGATCCAAATGTGTACAGATCTAACACCGGTCCGGGACAACTACAGACTAATCGGATTGATCCCATAGAAATTCTTTATGATCGGTTCTCAAATCCATTTCTCTCTGGAGATCTGTACCATGCCGAAGGGAAAAAAAGCCAGATGGCCACATATACAGAAGCAAACTCTAACAATCTGGCAGTTCTGACATACCCTACACTATAGTTCTAGAAAACTCCTTTGTGAGCATCATTTGATATGTTCTCTGACTCTCGTTTACTGTCAGTCTTACTTAGTATATGTCTTTCTCTCCAGCTCAGTAGAGCAATTTAATCAAAATGTCTTCTTTTTAGACATCTTGAAGAAGTTCACTCAAATGTTTTTCTCCTTTTCATTCACAGCCAAATTTCCTTACTTTGTCACACGGAAAACACTTGAGCAGCTTGTTTGTAATCTTTTCACATTTCTCAGTTGTTTTTCACTCGGGATCCATTTGGGAAACAAGTTGCTGTAGGAAGCAATGGCACTTCAATTAATCCATCAGGCATTTTAGAAACTTGTTGACGGAGTGTGCATTTTAATTTGACATGTCAGAATCAACTTTTTTTGTTACCTGCTTAAGTGTGGTGCTTTCTGTTTATGTGGGTAATCTGCATAGTTTAGCACTCACATATAATCTGGATTAGGAGTTACACACAGTAGCACAGTATAAGGCTCCCTTCACTTGTGTATGTAAGCATGACATGGTCCATTGTTCCCATCTGTGTGGATGAGTATGCTGTCATCCGTGTACAACCAGGCATATGTATGTGCCATCCGTATGTCATATGTGTTCTTCACGGATGGCTAAATAAAGATATATTACAAAGCTTTTCCTATACTTTGAATGTTAAACACGTACAGCACATGGTCTGCACACTACCATCCGTGTTCTGTACTTGTTTTTCGTGGACCCATTTACTTGTATTGCCCCTTGTTATCCATGCTGCCAGAAAATAACAGACACGTGTCCACGTGGTTCCCACTGTCCATATGAAAACACGGACATGTGAATATCACCAAAGGTTGTAATGGGTACCTGTGACATCCGTGAAAATGTGAATCCACATGTTGTGGAAACGTACATGTGAAGGAGGCCTAATATGCATTATTATTCTTTAATTGGTTTATTAAGACTATATAAAGAACAAAGAGGGTCAAGGAATCATTCTTAGGAATCCTTGTTCTTCAGTTACATAGTACTAATATTAGTATTTATTTTTTTTTTTTTTTCTATATCTGGGCAATTACACTAACCTATCAAAATTGATCACCTTCTGAAGCCAAGGACTTTTTGGCTTTGCCTCAGGCTCAGTAAAACACACATGTTAATTATTCCAAATCTTGGGCAGCTTCTCATATGTATCTTTTGTAGGTCTGATTGGATCCAGGTACATGGAGTTTCCTTGGAACCTATATTGCTGTTTTCTATTGAGTACTACATGTAATATACTATATTAAAGAGAACTAACCAGCAGGTTTTTCACATATAAAGTACAGGCAGTGTCATACTGGCGCTATGATGCTGATTCAAATCATATCTTCATTTTAGAGATTGGAGGCTTAATTGCAGAAAAATCCTTTATCTAACATTCAGAAATGACATCATTGGCGCAGTGACTTGAGCATTGGGGTGGGACTGTGTGGGTCAGATCCTCTGGAATGATTCCTCCTTCTGCCTTGCCTCCTTTTCTGTATTTAAATTTTGCATTGCCTTTGCTGATGTTGGCGGCACATGCGCATTGCTAGTGTGACGTTGTCTTCAATAAATTGGCTCCAGAATTAGCACATGTGCGTTCAGTTATCTCCGGTGCCATTTTTATTGACCCTGTGGAGAGGAATATGATTGACTGTGGCGCATGCACATGCATATTTAATTTTTACTTTTAATCAGTCATCTCCACAGTGTCCTCAGTAAAATGGCACCAGAGATTGCAGTACGTGCATGCGCCAAATCCATCACCATTTTATTGAAGGCAACGTCACACTCTCAATGTGCACGTGCCACCAATATCTGCAATGGGGCTGGTCGCGCAAGATTCAAATACAGAAAAGAAGGCAGGGCTGGAGGAGGAATCCTTCCAGAGGACCCGACCCACACAGTCCCACCCTGATGCTCAAGAGACTGCACCAATGACGTCATTTCTGAAAATTTGATAAAGGATTTTTCTGCAATCAAGCCTCCAATCTCTAAGCTGAAGGTATGATTTGAATCAGCACCCTAGCGCCAGTATGGCACTGCCTATACTTTATATGTGAAAAACCTTTGGGCTCATAGTGGAAGATGCCAGGCATGGGGCATCCCTGTGATGTCCATTTGCTGTCAGGGCAGATAAACACAGTTGAAACCAGACGTTTAAGCTGGGTTTACACACTGAAACTTTCTAGCGATCCCAACCTGGCCGGGATCGCTACAAAGTCTCTGGTGAGCTGTCAAACAGGCAAACCTGGCCAACGACGCAACAGCGATCCGGACCTGCAGAGTGACCTAGCTGGTTGTTGGGGACGTTGTAAAGCAGCTTTTTGAAAGGGAAGTCGCTAACAAAGTCGCTGTAAAGTCCCCTTTACACACTGAAACTTTCTAGCGATCATGCTGCACAACGGGAAACAAAGGACCTAGGAATGGTCCTGAACGATTTGTAGCGATCACAACTTCACAGCAGGTGCCAGGTCGCTGATGTGTTTCACACACTGCAATGTCGCTGGGGAGGTCGCTGTAACGTCACAAAACCGGTGACGTTACAGCGATGTCGTTTGAGATGTTGCAGTGTGTAAAGCCACCTTTACAAATTGCCAAATGCCAGAATAATGAGAGAGAATGTTGTAAGGCATTTTTATTACTTTCTGAAAAGTTTGCATACATTTCAGTAGTATTTGGTTCCATTACGATTAAACTATATGACTTGGGTCAAAAGTCTTGGATATCCTTCCACAAGCTCTTCACAATAGTTGTTAGGAATTTGGGTCCATTCCTCCTGACAGAACTGGTGTAACTGAACCATGTTTGTAGGTCACCTTGCTTGCACCTGCCTTCTCACCTTTGCTCATACATTTTCAATAGGATTTAGATCATGGTTTTGTGATGGCCACTGCAAACATTGACCTAATTATCCTTAAGCCACTTTGTCACCAGTTTGGCAGTATGCTTCTGGTCAATGTCCATTTGGAAGACCCATTTCCACCCAAGCTTTGAGTTCCTGGCTGATGTCTTGAGTACAAAATTGACCAGCGTGGTTTTTTTTTCCCCCCTATCTTATCTTATGAATAGGAGATGACATGCGATTTTAGAAAAACCCCGTTAAATCTATTTACAATAAATTCAGTAGACAGTGATGGGTATTACAATAGCAGTTTTGACCACAAGGCCAGCAGGCCCGCTGCTAGGGATTTTTTTGTTTGCTTACTGCTGGCTACATAGAAAATGGAATATGTGAACCTCCCACACAGTTCAACAGGCATTCATCAAGCTAGAAAGAAAGCCACAAAAGATGAAGATGTGTACAAATGAAGACTTTCTAGAAGTGTAATTCCTGATTCCTATTACATAACATTCAGACTCCTTATTGTTGCGGCGTTGTCCAGGACTTGTATAGAGTTCAATTAGAGGTTTTCTATATAATAGAAAGACTCAGCGGGTTTCCTACAGTGTGAGAGAGGTAGACGACTTTTCGGAACTTTGCTATTTCCTGGCCAGGAAACCATGACATCTGCCAATTCTATTCTCTAGTGTTGCCTATTAGTGTGGGCAGGACATTGGAGCTAGAATACACATTTTTCTTCTGATTTCTATTGAATTACCGGTAATTGACTTTTGTTAGCTGTATTCACTCTTCAGCAGCATTACACTATGTTCTACCTTGTTTAAACATTTTAGACCTGCGATTACAAGTAAATGGTTTACTCCATACACGAGTTTTTAATTAATATTTAAAAAAAAAAAAAAAAAAACAACTAATAATAATAGTAATAATAATAAAATGACATATCTTTGCGATTTTTTTTATTACCTATATTGCTCAGGTACCCTGTCGGCCCCCATGACTTCTTCTCCATCTGTGACGGGCATATCACCGCTGCATCCAATCACTGGCCAGGGCAATGACTAAACAGAAAGATGCAACCAATCTGATTCCAGTTTGATTTTTTTTCTTAAGCTTCTGTTCATATTGTAATTTTAGTTCACATTTGACCGTATTTATCTGGCACGCACTCCAGATGCTTTGGTGGATATCACATGTGAAAAAATGAGTACTACCGTGCTACCAATTAGGGGCCACTAAAAAATTATAGCCATGGACAGGGATTAAATGCTGACTATGAAGTTTTAAAAAGGGCGATGGTGAAGCAAAATGGTCTTTTTGAATGAAGGTTAGCTTGCAAGGTATTAAAAATAGAACGTGGTATCAATTGTGAATAAAGATTATGAATAGAGGTATAAATGGCTCCTTGGTAATGCTACAATACGGTAATTAATGAAATGCAGGCTTGTCTTCTGAGAGAAGGGAGCAAAAACTGGGCAATTTTACAGGGCTCACATTCTCCTAGGGCCCCCAACGTTTCTATCCTGATATGGTAAGATTGCTTAAGGACCTTTGCGACAACACGGTCACATGTCGCAAAGATCCTTAAGCACTCTTATCATTTACCTGTTACCAAACAAGGCTAAAGCCGAAGTGTGTGTGTGTGTGTGTGTGTGTGTGTGTGTGTGTGTTTTGTATGTATAAAATAAATTGTGATTGGGTACTCACTCTGCTTGCTTGTCAGTTGCAAGGCATGGGATGCACTTTGAATAAAATGTCCTGGCTGCTTTATTAACACCTCATAAAGCATGCCATCAACACAGAAATAAACAGCCTTTAATTGCAGGAATATAGAAAACACATTCCAAACAGCGGCCATTAAGACAAGGTCCAGTGTACGAATATAAGTACCAGTACAGAGACTTCTCACGAGGTCTTCTTACATCCACACACTGACCCCGGTTAGTTTATAGAATCCAGTCTCAGAGGTTCATTCCTGTAGGTATCAAAACACCTCCACACACAACCTGACACCATTTTAAAAGTCTGAGGCACACTCATAGGCGGAGGTATGTGGATTTTCAGACCTGCCCATCTCTCCAGCTATTCGTAAAACCTGTCCCTATGTGCCCCACCATATTCTTTAACATGCCCCCAGGTTTTAAGAGTATCTTTTTCGCATATAGTTGGTCATGACCGTGTTAGGGTACTTTCACACTTGCGTTATTTTCCTTCCGTTACAATCCGCCCTTTTGGGAAACAGCGGAATCCGTTAACGGATTCCGCTGTTTCCCATAGACTTGTATGGTTGACGGATTGTACCAAAAGGAGCTGCGTTGCTTCCGCTGGGCGACGCTCCGTTGCTTCCGCCCAGCGGGAGGAACGCAGCATGTAACGTTATTTTGAGCAGCGGAATCCTCTGGATTTCACTGCGCATGCTCTTTTTTTTTTTTTTTTTTTTTTTTTAAATCAAACTTTATTTTGGCTCGCGGTGGCCGAACGTTCAGCTGAGCGCCCGCCCGCCGGCATGCCCGGGCGCCGGCAAGTGACAGCGATCAGCTGATCACCCGGCGGCCGGCTGCAGGGAGCGATCAGCTGATCACCCGGCGGCCGGGAGCGATCAGCTGATCACCCGGCAGCCGGCTGCAGGGAGCGATCAGCTGATCACCCGGCAGCCGGGAGCGATCAGCTGATCACCCGGCGGGCGGGAGCGATCAGCTGATCACCCGGCGGCCGGCTACTGGGAGCAATCAGCTGATCACCCAGCGGCCGGCTGCAGGGAACGATCAGCTGATCGTTCACTATAGTCTGCCGCTGGTAAAACCGGGAAAAAAAAAAAAAAAATCAAAACGAATTGCGTTGTTTTGCAGCATCCGTTGCATCCGTTGTGTCACTATATGCAACACATCCGTTGCATCCGTTACACAACGCAATGCAACGGATACCGTTCAACGCAAGTGTGAAAGTAGCCTTATCTACGACACCTTTTAGATACCACTAGAACACATATTTCTGAAAAAATTTCTTTTTAGCAATGACCGCTGATGGAGCTGAAATTGGTCTCAATTAGAGCTGATCGAGTTGGCCAAAAACCGGGACCGGCGGATAAAAAAAAACAGTCAGATCCGGTGCTCATATAAATCAATGGGGACCAAAATCCGGAGATTAAAAACGTTGGTGAAGGAATAGCGGGGAAGGAGCACGTGCGGTATACTCACCCAGGCTGTGTCATGGTGCCAAACTCCTTCTGGGTCACACTTTTCCCTTCCAGAGCCGACAATTCAATATTCATTGTTTTGCCCACCCATCGGCGCGTGTAATTGGTTGCAGTTAGACGCGCCCCCACCCTGAGTGTCAAATGACTGAAACCAATCACAGGCTCCAGGACGGCCGGTGGGCGGGGAAAGCAGTGCAAGTGGTTGCGGGTCAGTATGGTGTTAAAAAAAACAAAACAATAAAACAATCGGCGCAGGGTCCCCATTCTCTGATGACAGCATAGATATAGCTGTCAGGCTGTATCTGTGCTGTGTATCCAGTGCCCAGAGTCACACGTGTGATGCCATTGCAGACTCGCGCGAGTCCCTCGCAAGTGTAATTGTGGGAGACACTGCATGCATATTTTTTTTTTTTGTTTTGTTTTTATTATTTAAGTGAACAAAAAAAGAAAGACTCCTCCCCCCCCCCCCCCCCATTTTGATACCCAGCCATGTTAAGTCGTCTGGGGGCTGGTATTCTCAGCCCGCAGCTGCCCAGTATTGCTGCATCTATTAGATGATGTGGCAATCCTGTTGCTATACCAGCTTTTCCCGTTGGCCTGGTGCGCTGGCAATTGGGGTAATAAGGGGTTAATAACAGCGCACAGCTGCTACTAAGCCCTAGGTTAGTGAGGGCACAGGTGTCTTAGATACCTCCATCATTAACCTGTACATAAAAGTAATTAAGCACAGACACAGAGAATCCTTTATTTGGATTAAAATACAAAAACGTGCTCCTTCACCACTTTATTAACCCCCAACACAGCCCTTCATGTCCAGCGTAATCCATACGAGGTCCCACACCGCTTCTAGCTCTGCTAAATCTGAATATCACAGAGAGGCCATAGAGAACAACCACTCGCTGTGAGCTCCAGAGAATGAATGAGCTGCACAATGAGCTGGGACGTCACTCAAGTAATTTGCGGTCACAGCTGGAGGTTCCACGGTTCTTCACCTATGATCGCAGGTAAACTGACCTCAGGTGGAGGTCACTGAGTTCACAGACCTGCATCTCCTAGCAGAAAATCGCAGTTTTTTTGGCCAAGATATTATATACAGATTTGGTGCTGAAATTTTTACACCATATTCCTGCACCCAATCTACACCTCCTGGCAAAAAAAAGCGGGTTTTTTTGGCACTTTTTTTTTTTGCTGTGATTTTGTGCCAGGAGGTGCACATTTGCTGCTGAAATCGTCTGCACCATATTTCGGCTCCAAATTTCCATTTCCTGGCAGAAAAAAAACCTTCCAGCCCTGCGCTTATCTTGGCTATGAATCAAAAGAAGAGGAACCGCTTGTGGCTTTTCTTTTGTTAAGTAATGAAAAAAAAACGACGTGCAGTCCCCCCCCCCCCCCTTATTTTGATACCCAGCCAAGATAAAGCTGACTGAGGGCTGGTATTCTCAGCCCGCAGCCGCCCGGTATTGCCACATCTATTAGATGTGACAATCCTGGTACTATACCGGCTCTTCCCGAATGCCCTGGAGCGGTGGCAATCGGGGTAATAGGGGTTAATAACAGCACACAGCTGCTACTAAACCCTAGATTAGTGATGGCAGGCATCCTCCTACATCACACTAACCTGTAAGTGAATGTAAATAAACACAGAAACAATCCTTTATTTGGAATAAAGTACAAAACGCACCCTCCTTCACTACTTTAACCCCCAACACCCTGCAGCTCCGGCATAATCCACACGAGGTCCCTCGCCGCTTCAGCTCTGCTACATAACACAGCCAGCGGCCATAGAGCATGACTGCTGGCTGTGCAGACAATGACTGAGCCGCGATGACTGCAGGCAGA
Source organism: Anomaloglossus baeobatrachus (assembly GCF_048569485.1). Classification (NCBI taxonomy): domain Eukaryota; kingdom Metazoa; phylum Chordata; class Amphibia; order Anura; family Aromobatidae; genus Anomaloglossus; species Anomaloglossus baeobatrachus. Next base: position 320,400,229 of record NC_134356.1, on the reverse strand, counting down.
CACTGTCATAGGCTGGGGGCGTGTCTGCCTGCAACCAATCACAGATGAGAGGACGGTTGGTGGGCGGGAAAAACACGTAAAGCTGTGTGTATGCGATGTACAGTATAGGAAGTGAATGTGCGACCCGAAAGCAGTGTGCCGCCATGACACCGAGTCTCGGTAAGTATGAAACTGTCGCTTATTTCTTGTTTTTGTTTATTTTTACTTTAATTCCCGAATCCGGATCATGCACCCGGGCCCGGCACTCATATCTTTGAAACTGCGTGGATCCGGACTTTTACAGTCCGGATCTGCTCAGCCCTATTCTCAATACCTCCCCGAGAATGGTTTTCAGCCATCCTTCCAGGCTGCAGTAAGGAACAGTGTCATTTCCAGATTCTGGCAAAGTGACTTGTTTCTATTTCTGCTCGTACGGCACAATGCCACGTTGTGTTTTTATATACCAGCACAAAGTTGATCAGCATTTATCTCCCTGGGAGTTGTCTATTGGAGACTTACATAGGTCAGGCTGCATACATTGCTTTCATTACAGTCCAATGTTTTGCTGCAAGACTAAGCACTCCATTGTTTGCTCGTTTCCTTAGTCCCTCACTTACTTCCTTTTGGCGTGACATCCATTAATTAATCTTCTCAATCTTGCTTCTGTAGACAAACACAAGAATTGGGTTCATAGCAGGGCTCAGATTCTAATTTGGATGTATGGACAGATGGAGAATGTCGCGCAGCACTGTTCTCTGATGCCATATGCTGCGGATACATTGTGTACAAGTCTCTCATGCAATACAATGTCGGATACATGGTACCTGAACACAATTATTGGGGGCTCAGCCCTTCGCTACTATTGTAAACTAGATGCTCTGAAAGTCCTAAATTGGCCATACACATGAGCGCTCCGGGCCTATCACTCCCGACCTCCCCATACACATGAGCGCTTGGCCCAGTCTTTCAAAAATAAGAACGACAAAGTTCTGCCAACTTTCATCCAATGTGACTATGGGGCTTTTTAGGGTTCGGGAGTGCTTACACAGGATGAAGATGCTGCACATTTCTTGTTTAGGATTTTTACTTTTGTAGCAGGATACAGCACAAGGCATGTGTTTATGATTTTGCTGCTGTAACGTGGAATTTAGAATCTGTGCCACGTCGAATTCGGTTGCTGATTTTTTTTTTTTTTTCCCTGTAGATTTCACCCCTTTAGGTGTAGGAAAGTAAGTGATTTCATTAATCAATATGTGAATGTTAATCTTGAATAAACAGTTGCTGTGGATTATCCACCGATTTCACTCAAGGGGGGACGTCCATGTGTTAATTAAAACAAGGAAGGTAAATATTTACTTCCGGACTAGATGTGCACAATAATAAACTTTTCTGATTCTCGCTCTCCCCAGCACTGCCTCCCTGCTGCTGCTCCGGTCTTTGGCTGCACAGGGCTCATGTCTGGGCACAGCTTGTTGGGAGCTTTTTCTTATCAATGTTGTTTTCGTCAGGAGACTGACTCATCGTCTTAGATCTTCTCGACTTATTTGTATTTATGCTAGTCACTTTGTTTTGTGACATTACTTGTAATCTACATTTCAGTAGGTATGTAAATCCTGAAACCCACATGCCATTTGTGTTCACTTCTTTTTTTATTTTTCTTTCCATAATCTGATTCATTTTTTTTACTCTAACCTAAAAACACTATATGTTACTTTATTAGCATGTGTATTGTGACCACAATAACTGGACCTCTTGGTTTTACTGAAATTAAACTTAGATCAGGTTTAGATCACTGTATTAGGAGGTCAGAGCCCGGTCACATTCTGTATATGTACAGGTGCATCTCAATGAATTAGAATATCATCACTGTGCTTGATTGGCCAGCAAACTCGCCTGACCTAAACCCCATAGAGAATCTATGGGGTATTGTAAAGAGGAAGATGAGAGACACCAGACCCAACAATGCAGACAAGCTGAAGACTGCTATCAAAGCAACCTGGGCTTCCATAACACCTCAGCAGTGTCACAGGCTGATCGCCTCCATTCCACACAGCATTGATGCAGTAATTCATTCAAAAGGATCCCCGACTAAGTATTGAGTGCATTTACTGTACAGACGTTTCAGTAGACCAATATTTCTGAGTTGAAAATCATTTTTTCAGTATGTCTTATATAATATTCTAATTTTCTGAGATAATGACTTTTGGGTTTTCATTGGCTGTAAGCCATAATTCTCAACATTAACAGAAATAAACACTTGAAATAATGACATTTTGTGGCTTACCCTCCTTGTGTAGTGTGTCCATGACTGCCTTCTGGACATCTGTCAAGTCAGCAGTCTTCCCCAAGATTGTATAACCTACTGAACCAGACTAAGGGACCATTGTAAACGTTTAGGATGCCTGTGCAGGTGTTTTGTGGTAATAATTCTAATTTTCTGAGATAATGACTTTTGTGCTTTCATTGGCTGTAAGCCATAATCATCAACATTAACAGAAATAAACACTAGAAATAGATCGCTGTTTTTAATAACTCTATATAACGTGTTTCCCTTTTTCTATTGAATTACTGAAATAAATTAACGATTCTATAATAAAATTAGCATAAATAGTAGGGAGGATGGATAGACGGGGACCGGGAATCCCTATGAATATTCACCCCAGCTACCAGCTGATTGGCAGCTGCTGCCAGTCAAAAAGCTGCTGATTTTACAAACGTTACTTGCTTGTGTTTCAAAAACTATACATTCAATCTCGCAACTAAAGGTATGTATATAATCAGCGTGATAGTGCCAGTATAGCACTGGCTTTAGAGTATATAGGAAAATCCTGCTGGTTGGTGCGCTTTAAGCAGATGCCTGGTTCCATAAAGTGGCATTTATCATTGTAACGGAGTAATTGGTATATTTTTGTTATTTCTACTATACAATTCCATACTTTATTTTTTTTTTCTTTAATCTTTTGCAGAAATTCAATACGAACCCAGCACTATCCTGCTAGAGCACCATGTAATATACTAAAATGTATTGTACTTTAATTTTTAGGGTGCAGATTTAATGAATAAATACATGCTGGTGATACCAGCAATGTGGTTCCTCATGTGGTTGTCATTGTTTAGTATCAATAACACCTTCTAAAAGCCCTAACGTACAGAATGACAAAGAAGGATCTCTTTTTCTCCCTGGGACAGACAGATCCTGCACTCTTCTGCCTTTCCTCATCACTACGTACAGTATGTGCTCATTCATTTCTTCTTTTACAGGTGTTCTGGTACTCCAACTTGTGATTTGTAGAAGTTGTTTTAGGCAGCTCTGTGTAATTATGAGGCTGCGGAGAACACTAATATTCCTTCTTCATTGCTTAGGCTACTTTCACACATCCGGATTTTTGCTCTGCGGCACAATACGGCGTTCTGCAGAAAAACCGCAACCGGCTTTTGTACCGCCGGTTGCGGTTTTTTTTTGCATAGACTTACATTAGTGCCGTATTGTGCCGCAGGGGCTTATGTTCGGTCCGGTTTTTGCCGCATGCGGCAGATTTAGCCGATGCCGCGGCCGGATCGAACGTTCCCTGCAACGTTTTTTGCTCCGGCAAAAAACACCGCATCGCGCCGCATGCGGCCGCTGTGGCGCATTTTTCATTGCATACCTATGGAGGCCGGATGCGGCGCGATGCGGAAAATAACGCATCCGGTCGCCGCATGCGGTTTTTTCCACTGCGCATGCTCAGTAGCATGCCGCAACCGGAAAAAAACGGACGGGCCACATGTAAAAACTTATGCAACGGATGCGGTGTTTACGCCGCATCCGTTGCATAGTTTTCACAGCCGGATTGAGCCGCAGTGCTCAAACTGGATGTGTGAAAGTAGCCTTACAGGTGTTTATAATGCGCGCTGAGACACCAGAAGTTACTGTCAGGGGTTGCTCCATTTATCTGGGGAATCGCTCTGCTACTTGTTTACTTTTCTGCATTGGTCCAGTTCTAAAAGACTGTCCTGGCAACTGTGTGGCCGGCTAAGAAAGGACATTGACATCCTGATTAGTTCAATACAGCTGGATGAGTGACGACGCTCTCCGGGCTGTGCCAAAGTCCTGCCAGTGTGCCGTCATGTCCGCCTCCTGTACTGTTTGCTTAACTTTTGGATTTTAATCTATGGCCGCTCATATTATTAACTACTGAACTGAATAGTGTGCTGTACTGGTAGAGAGTCAATATTAGGTACAAGTTACATTATATATGACTGTAGATATACAGTGGAAACTTTGATTACGAGCATAACTGGCTCCAGGAGTGTGCTCTTAAACCAGGTTACTCTTATATCAAAGCAAATTGTCCCATAGGAAATAATTAAAGCACAGACAATTTGTTCCACAACACACAAATATTTACTGTATTTATACAAACTTATTACAGTAATACAAAATGTAGAGTATTCTTACAGTACACTAACAAAACACAGTACAGTAAAAAAACTAAAACAAATTAAACTACACATTACCTTACAATAGAATTGTTGATGTGCGGGAGGTACAATATAGAGAGAAAAAATGATGTGTAAGTATGACAATCTATATTGTAGTACAGTACACAAAAAAACCACACCCCAAATCTATTCTCCCCAAAATAAGGGCAGAACTAAGCCACATGTGGGGTAGGAATACTGCACAGGCAATTAGATTACAGTACAAGCAATGGGCTGTATGGTTAGCAGAAAGAAAGTGCAATACTGTATCCACAAATGCAAATTCATAGACATGCTATATAGTATATACTTTACTGTACAAAGGTATACTGTATACAGTATACAGTACATATGTACAGAAAGTTACCGTCAGAGCGTGAGGTAAGGACGGAACCAGAAGTGTGCATAGTGAGTATATGCTCTTCTTGCAAAGCATTGCTCTCAAACCAAGTTACTCTTACTCCAAGGTTCCACTGTAAGGCCATGTGCCCACGGGAGCTTTTTGCTGCGGAGTTTGCCGATTTTCCAGATAAATCCGCAGGTTCTAGCATGTACAGGCACTCCCCATGTTACCCTATGGGACATGGGGAGTGTCTGTGTCCACGCTGCGGAAAGTGCGGCTGCGGAATCGCCTGTGGAGATCCCTCAGCCACACCTAACTGCATGTTAATTATTCATGCGGATTAACTTGCGGAAATCCCGGCCCTCCGCTATGGAGATTGAGGCCGGGACGTCCGCAGGTAAATCGCGTGAAAGTCCGCATGTTTCCCGCAGCTATTCCGCTGGAAACTCACAGCTAAAAATAGCTGCGGATGCCGGCGGGCAGCTGCGGGAAACATGCGGCCGTACCTGCGAATATACCCGCAGGTACGAGCGCACGTGGGCACATGGCCTAAGTCTAAGTAAGTGGTGTGCTTTATGCATGTGGCCCACTATAGAGCCAGAAGTCGTGGCAAAGAAAAAAGCACAGAAATTAAAGTTAAGCACACCAGACCATAAATATCCAGCAGAGGTGACACTTGTGGGGTGGTGTTTATTACTAATTTTTAAGATATTTATTGCAGGGTATGCTTTTTTTTTTTTTTTTGCACACTCATGAAGATTTTTCTCCTATATATTCATACATGCTGTAATACCTGGACTTTCTCTTCTAGAAGCATTGATGGTAGTGAATCTGAGGACACAAATGAAGTTTACAGCGGTGTTATGTTTGGATTGAAGAATATTGTTTTGTATACCAGATTGGATGCGGCGTTTGCTGGTGTACAATACTCCTATTTCTTTGAGATGTGATAGTAATCGACTGGAGTACATTTATGCTATTATTTACTCCACTATTGTGACATTTGCAATAGTTTTATGCCAATTTTCTGGCACAAAATGTTTGATATATAGCATCCTTAGTACTGTGGGACCAGATCTCAGAATTGCTTCTTTGTTCTAGAAACTCACTGTTGTAATTAAATGACTATATCGTTGATGATCTCTCCTTAAGAAAGGTCATCAATGTCTGATTGCTGGGGGTACGACACCTAGCTCCCACGCCGATCAGCTATTCCCGGTGCCTCCGCTGGATGCGGCCGGAGCTACTCAATTACAGAGTTGCACAGCTCCATGAACGGTGTAGTGGCCACGATTAGGTACTGCATATCTGCCTCCTATTAAGATTAAAAGGGTGGTTCACTCATATTTTTTATTGTCCAGATTGAGAGAAACATTGTTTCTCAATATAATATCAAATACCTTGTGTTGGCAATAGTGCCTGTGAGAGGCACTATTGCAGACCGCTGTTCCCGCTCCAGTGACGTCTCCGTCAAGTGCTGCACACGTCACATCCGCATTCTTCACTGCAAGCAAGAGACGCAACGCGCTGTGCTAGGCGGGAGGGGGAGGAGGGAGATGGAGCAAGGAGCAGATGGGCTGTGACAGCGGTGAAACACCGCCCACAGCTCAGTGAGTGAGGAAGACTGCAGCCGGCTGCACGGATGTGACGTGTGCGGCACTTGACAGTGATGTCACTGGAGCGGGAACAGCGGTCTGCAATAGCGCCTCTCACAGGCACTATTGCCAACACAAGGTATTTGAGAGAATCATTGTTTCTCAATATAATATCGAACTAGACAATATAAAATATGGGTGAACCGCCCCTTTTAATACAGGGTGGATGTGCAGTACCTGGCTGCAACCACTATTGCATCGATGGAGCATTGCTGTGCAGCTCCACAACTGAGTAGTTCAAGCCAGTGGCAGAGGCATCGGGAACAGCTGATCGGCGTGGGTGCAGGGTGTCGTACCCTCACCTGTCAGACATTGATGAGCTCATCCTAAAGATAGGTCATCAATAGAGCTGGTCGAACTCGCAGACAAAACGGGACCGACGGGTTAAAAAAAACCCCCAAAAAAACGCTCCGGAATCTGGTACCCATATAAGTCTAAGGGAACCAGAATCCGGAGTTTAAAAATGTTAGTGGAAAGGATAGGGGAGTAGGAGCGCATGTAGTGTACTCACTGCGGCTGTGCCCTGGTGGCACACTCCTTCCGGGTTACACTTTCCTTTCTGGAGCTGACAATTGAATATTCACAGCTTTAACCCACTCACCGGCGTGTGTAATTTGTTGCAGTTAGACGCGCCCCCACCCTGAGTGGCAGCCAGTCAGATGACTGAAACCAATCACAGGCGGCAGGACAGCCGGTGGGCGGGGAAAGCAGTGCACGTGTCTGCAGGTCAGTATGGTAGTATAAAAATAAATAAAACAATTGGCACAGGGTCCCCATATTCTGGTAGCGGCACAGATGAAGCCCATGGCTGCAGCCCCCAGCTGTTGGACTTTATCTGTGCTTTGTATCACAAAAAGCCCATAGTCACACATGCGAGGGACTCTCATCACATCACCCGGCAGCTGCACACTCTCCTGACAGGAGCGTGCAGGTACATAGAAACACATGCTGCCTACCCACTCCTGTCAGGGTGTGAGACTGTGCTGGGTGATGCGATGTGAGACTCGTATGAGTCTGGCATGACATCACCCGGCACAGCCTGCAGCTCTCTGAACATGAGCATGCAAGTACATAGAAACACAACGGCCGACCCGCCCCTGTTAGGAGAGTGTGCGGCTGTGCTGGGTGATGCAACGCGAAAATTGCTCAAGTGTGATTCTGGCTTGAGAGAAACCGTATGCATGCTTTTTTGTTTTAAATTTTGATACACAGCCAAGATAAAGCCAGCTGGTGGCTAGTTTTCTCAGCCCGCAGCCGACCGGTATTGCCGCATCTATTCGATGTGACAATCTCTGTGCTATACCTGCTCTTCCCGTTGCCCTGGTGCGGTGGCAATCGGGGTAATAGCAGGGGTTAATAGTGCACAGCTGCTACTAAACCCTAGGTTAGTGATGGCACAGACGTCTATGACACTTGTATCACAAACCTGTAAATGAAAGTAAATACGTAGAAACACAGAGGAATAAAATACAAAAACACACCCTCTTTCACCACTTTATTAACCCACAACACACCTCCAAGTCTGGCATAATCCACGCTAAGTCCCACACAGCTTCCAGCTCTGCTACATCTCACAGCGAGCAGCCATAAATCAAAACTGCCGGCTGCGAGTGCAGACAATGACTGAGCTGTGATGAGCGATGACTGCAGGCAGACACTGTCACAGGCTGCCTGCGACCAATCACAGACTGGACGTCCGGTGGACGGGGAAAGCATGGAAGGTTGTGTGTATGAGATGAGCCTAATGTGCAGTACAGGAAGTGAATGTCCGACCCAGAAGCAGTTTGCCACCATGACACAAAGTCTCCATAAGTATGAAACACTAGCTTAATTCTTTTTTTTTTTTTCCTTCCTATTTCCTTTTAATTTTCCTAGTGCCGAATCCGGATCGTACACCGAGAATCCTGGGCCCCGGGTCTGGCACCCGGGCATTTTTGAAACCGCGCGGATCCAGACTATAACAGTCCGGGTCTGCTCAGCCCTAGTCGTCAATGTTAAAGTCCTTGACAAACTCTTTCACCCCTTCGCAAAATATGACATAAACTTACGTCATATATCGTGTCCCTTCCTTTTGATGTGTGCAAGCCAGTATCTTTCCCATCACATGACAGCTGATTTAATCAGCCATCAAGTTCCTTTATTAGCCACAGATGGATTACAGTTCTACTCATGGCTGTTAACAAGTTAAATCCTGCTGTCTGTCTCTGACAGTGACATTTAACACGCAACAGCATAGGGGTCTATCATTCCCTGCTCATGACATAAGCTATCTCACAGCCCCAGATGCCCAAAAAATAAAAATGTTACGAGTCTCAGAAAATGGGGACAAAAGCAAAAAATGTTTTCTTATGAATTTCCCCAAACATTTTTTTTCACCACTTTAAAGTACATAAAACTATACATGTTATATGTATGCACTTGTAGAGACCAGGTCAGTTTTATCATATAGTGGTATGCCCCCCTCACAAAAAAAGAACAATTATGGAATTGCACTACTCTTTCAATTTCATGGTACTTGGATTTTTTTGTTTTCAATTTTCCAATGCAATTTATGGAAAAGTGAATTGTGTAATTTAAAAGTACAAATCGACCCACAAAAAGTGAAGTCCTCATATGGCCGCTATATTGAGGAAAAAATAAAGTTGTGGCTCCTTGAAGAAGGGGAGGAAAGAATATGATTTGAATAATGGCCATGGCGTGAGGGGGTTAAGCATTGTGCACTTGGGTGATCTGTCACCACTTGGGGTAGCAGAACCGGGACCTATAATGGTTGTCTGACCAATGGTGAGCCTGCATTCAGGATTGGATCAGTTGGAAAGTGCCCTGATTGATAATAAGCCTGTTTTATTTGCTCCAAATTCTTCTTTAAATTTCCACTTTTTCTTTTCTTGTATAGCATTGTGGTTTTGGTTTGTTTTCCAGATGTTTGTGGCTAATTCATCAATTGCAACTTGTTAAAAGTCTTAAGATTTTTGTGCATTGTACTCTAGTCAGCCCCCCCCACTTCCTGGAGTTTTTTTTCATTTTTTCTCTTGTACTCTTGACATATATTATTGCACCAATTTTGTGATGTTTTAGCAGATGAAGTGCCTTTTTTTTTTTTTGCTTTTAAGAACTCATTAAAGGGAACCTGTCACCACTTTTTTGGTGTATAAGCTGCGGCCACCACCACCGGGCTCTTTATATACAGCATTCTAACATGCTGTATATAAGAGCCCAGGACACTGTGAGAACATTAACACTTTATAATACTTACCGAATGGTCGCGTGGTTGGTCTTATGGGCGTCTCCGTTGTCTGGAGCCGGCGCCGCCTCTTTCGGCCATCTGTGTTCTATTTCTGAAGCCTGTGTGCACGACGTGTCTATGTCATACACTCGCCGGTCCTGCACAGGCGCACTACAATACTTTGATCTGCTCTGCTCAGGGCAGATCAAAGTGCGCCTGCTCAGGACCTGAATTCCGGCGAGTGTGGATGACGTCGCACGCGTCATGCACCGCGGCTACAGAAGAAGGACGACGAAGATAGCTGGAAGAGGCGGCACCGGACAACGGAGACTCCCATGAGGCACACCGCGTGACCGTTGGGTAAGTATTATAAAGTGTTCTTATGTTCTCACAGTGACCTGGGCTCCTATTTACAGCATGCTAGAATGCTGTATATAAGAGCCCGGTGGTGGTGGCCGCAGCTTATAGCCAAAAAAGTGGTGACAGGTTCCATTTAAAAACAAAAATATATAGAATCTTTTTTTTTTTTAATTTTTTTTATTTTTTAGCAAAATTAATGAACCATTTGCACAATTTTGAAAACGTGAAAAAAAAAAACCTACCATGAGACCTATAAAAAGATATCAAGTGAATGGAAAAAGCAAATGAAGAATCGGGTACATAAGCACAGTATTACAGAATGTCTCATTTGTGATAAATTGTACGGCGCTGCATACAGACAAGTAAACCCAGGTCATGACGGTATATTGAACATGACTGAGCACTAAATACTGTAATTTTGTTATGCAAAAATATCTATAAAGTGTTTCATTCATTTTCTCCACCTCTGGGTAAATTGCTTGTGGAATTATTTTTTTGCGCTATGTGTATTATATAATTTTCTTGGTCGGTCTTTGTTGGTGTTGAATGATTTACAAAATCTGGCAGGTAGAAATTATACTTCCATAAAAGCCATAACACAGAAATCATCGTCTTTTACATTTTGCGCGCTTATTTTATTTTTTTTTTTGTTTAAATACATTTAAATCTAAAACACTTAAAGAAAATGATTACAAATCTAAACATGAAATACTTTGCTACATTACTATAATTTCAAACGCTTAAGGAGGATCCCTCACCAGATTTCAAAATGTAAACTGCAAATATTATTAAATAGATATGTTAGACCTGGTAGGGCTGATGTGCTTATTTTCAAAATTCACTTTTAGAATAGAAATCCTATTTTTGAAGTTATTTTGACTGTTAGTAAAAATTAGCCTTTTAGAGAATTTGTAAAAGCTGGACTTGTACAGCTGGTATAGATTTTTTTAAGATAAGTAAAACAGGCCTGATATCTGTTTTAACTCTTTAATTTCGAATGACTAATATATCTGTCGTGAATAGGGTGCAATTATAATACACAGCCAGGTTTCAACCTGCAACTGCTGGCACTTGAGTTACTGCTGAGGCCTAACACTTAACACTTAAAAAGCTATAGCCGTTACTGAGTGCGGCATTTAAAGTGTTTACCAGATTGAGGAAGACTTCCATCTTCTATCCAAAGGGCATCTTGTGATCATAACAGGAGATCAGGGGCTTGAATGGGCTATAATTGCTAGTACAAAATATAAAGGGACTAAAAATCAATAGTATCTTGTAAAAACGCCTTTTTTTTTTTTAAATTAAAAAAATTTCATTAAAAATTATTTTTGTCAATAGTTTGTCATAACTGCATTGCACAAAGCAAGCAAAATGTATAAGACGACAAATTTCCTTTTTCTTTTCTTAACCCCCATCAATATAAAACAATACAAAATTAATCATATTTACTGTGAAATAAAATTTAAAAAAATCTTGATGTAAAAGAAAAAAAATAACCATTTTTAAAATGCTCATGATGCAGCAACACAAAAAGTGACTTTTTTTTTCTAGAATACATGTGAAAGTTAGCACTACTAAATATTTTTATTTTATTTTTTTTCTGAGTTCATACTGACCTGCAGAATATTATTGTCATATTCCTTACTGTGTGGCAAATGGCAGAAGGAGAAAGCACAAAGAACATTTAATGAATTGCTGATTTATTTATTTATTTTTTTTTTGCATCCCTTTCCCGAACAAAAATGGTAAAAGCTATTCAATAAAATGTTTTCACCCAAATGGGGGTAAAACAACATGTATTGCATCCCACAAAAAAAAACCCAAACAAACCTCATACAGCTTTATCAACAAAACAAGTGTATGGTTCTTTCAATGTGAGGATAACCTAATAAAATAAAAACTGTTTGGTCAACAAGTTGGCTATTAGTCAGTCTGATTCAGTTGTTAATTGGTTAATAATGTATTTATGCACAATTTAGTTTTTTGATCAGGCAACATTGTTATATCGAGCCACTCCGAAGGTTTGTTAATTTATAGGTATTTACATGAATACAGGGCATTATAGAATACTAGAAGGTGGCCCGATTCTAACGCATCGGGTATTCTAGAATTTACGTATTGTGTAGTTAATGTATGACTTTTGAGTGTGTGTGTATATATATATATAATATATATATATATAATATGTGTGTGTGTGTGTGTATATATGTGTGTGTGTGTGTGTATATATGTGTATATGTGTGTATGTATATATATATATATATATATATATATATAATGTATATGTATATGTGTGTGTTGTTGTGTGTAGTTGCCAAGTGTTTGTATAGGGCGCTGTAAATGTTCTGGGTGGGGGGTGTGAGTTGTGTTGTATGTGTGTTGCGGTGTGTGTTGCGTTGTTTGTGGAGCGCTGTGTGTCTGCAGCGTTCTGTGTGTGGTGCTGTGTGTGTTGCGCGGTTTGTGTTGGTGTGGAGTGCGTGTGTGTTTTGGGGGGAGGTATGTTTTGTGCAGTGTGTGTGTGTTGCGCGGTATGTGCGTATATTTATGTATGCCGCGGTGTTTGTGTGTTGGGTGTTATGTGTGGGTGTCTGTGTAGGGCGGTGTTTGTGGTTCCCAGTGTGTGTGGTGTGTTGTGTGGCGGTGTAGGTGTGTGTGCCTTTTGGGGGCAGGTGTGCACCCCCATCGTGCTCCATCCCCCATGCTGTGCATCTCCATCATGCTCCATCCCCCATGCTGCGCACCCCCCATCGTGCTCCATCCCCCATGCTGCGCACCCCTAATCGTGCTCCATCCCCCATGCTGCGCACCCCTAATCGTGCTCCATCCCCCATGCTGCGCACCCCTCATCGTGTTCCATCCCCCATGCTGCGCACCCCTCATCGTGTTCCATCCCCCATGCTGCGCACCCCCCATCGTGCTTCATCCCCCATCGTGCTCCATCCCCCATGCTGGTGCCGCCGGGAGCGGATCCGAGCGTGGCAACGTGTGCCGGGGCGGGGCTGAGCGGGCGAGCCGTCAGCGTATGCCGGCTCCCTGCACATGTGTACCGGGAGCCGGTGTACGCTGGTAACCATGATACACATCGGGTAACTAAGGGAAGCGCTTCCTATAGTTACGCGATGTGTATCATGGTTACCAGCGTACACCGGCTCGGTCACGATCCCAGCATCGCAAGGTTATGTCCGCCGGGGGCGGGGCCGAGCATGCCAACGTGTGGCGGGGGCGAGCGGGCGACTGGGAGCCGGTGTATGCTGGAGCGGGGCTGAGCGGGCGAGGCGTCAGCGTATGCAGTCTCCCTGCACATGTGTACCGGGAGCCGGTGTACGCTGGAGCGGGCGATGCGTGCGGAGGGCCGGGGCAAGCGGCTAATCCATGCGGGGGGAGGGGCCAGGCCGAGGCGAGCGGCCAATCCGTGGGGGGGCGGGGCTGGCAGAGCCCAGCGGCCAATTCGACAGTTGTCACTTTTACGACACTGTCACGGTGAGACAATTTTGGAGCAAGACAGACAGACAGAATAAGGCAATTATATATATATATATATAGATAGATAGATAGATAGTGCTGGACCCTGGCCGATCAGACATTGACCTATCCTGAGGATAGGCTATCAGTGTAAAAGTAGTAGAGAAACTCTTTAAATCCACCTCCTAAACTCAAAACAAATTTTTGAGGTTTACTTTCAAACTGAAAAATCCTATCAACAGTTTTTTGTTACTTCATCTGAGAACAGCATGATGTAGGCAAAGAAATCCTGAATCCAATGATGTATCACTTAAATTACTGGGTACAACTGTTCTGACGCAATCAGAAATTTTAGATTTAGCCATATAGAAGAGCTGAGAGAGCTGTCCCCACCTACACCAGGCTCTCAATAGAAATGTGTACTTCACTGTTAAGGCCCTGTCACACACAGAGATAAATCTTTGGCAGATCTGTGGTTGCAGTGAAATCATGGACATATTGTTCCATTTGTACACAGCCGCAAACCTGGCACTGATTGTCCACAATTTCACTGCAACCACAGATCTGCCGCAGATTTATTTCTGTGTGTGACAGGGCCTTTAATATATAATCAGAGGAGGGGTCGTGCCGGACTGCATGTATGTGACATTGTAGTCTGAGCACTGATAAGTCTTGCTTGTGTCCTGCTTAAACAAACACGGCAAATAAACAATTGGACCTTGACAAGACCGTCATCCCTGATTTATTCTGCTAACCCTTGCAGCATGCTGTCTTAAGCTTGCATAGCAAAAACCTACTGAGAGATTCCCTTTAACAGGAAGCACAGGTATGGATTGCAACACAACATGATCAAAATCACCATCAGTGCATTAATGCATCACCAAGCTTAGTACAGGATGTATATGCAGAAGAAGGGTGTCAAGAGTTGCACCCACATTGTGCTTATGATTTTTGGAGCAAGACTACCCAAAACCAGATTTCAGTCTTTCTGGTCCAGAAAAGCGGACCATGTAAGATTGTCTCCAAAAGCCTGGCTAAAGGACATATTCGACCCTCCTCTTCTACCTTCCTCATATCGTCAATGACATTTTTCTCCATATGGTGGGCAGGTTTGCAGTGGTTTATTTTAACGATATTTTGATTTAGACTCCTGATTTTGAGTCACATCAGGTGAATGTCAGGACGGTATTAGAGATATTACAATCTAATAAACTAAATGTCAAAAATTTGCATTTGCTGTACAGGAGGTGCACTTTTTGGGATACCTGGTGTCATTTTTAGGTTTCCGGTGGGACCCTGATAAAGCCCGCACTGTAACATAGGGGCTGTCCCCAGCGTTTCCCTAGGAGGATAAGTTCTTTTGCCATGGTACCTTTACAGAATGGGGTGGTTGTCTCCTCTGTGTGCTCTGATCCCAAAGGTGAGGTGCTAAAGGTTTGGGGGGGCACCCCAGCTACCAAAGTTAATGTACATGCCCTTGTTGCTCATCCTACAGGGAAATTATTTGTGCCTTTTTAAGTTTGCATCTTACAATGTTAGGTGAACATCATAAATCTTTTTTGGGTCACTCAAGTAATAAAGCAACTTAGGACCGCCTTTCTTGTTGTTTTTTGTTTGCCAGGTTTACATGAGGATGTGATTTTGAGTTTATGTCCACCTGAAATATTTGTGCGCGTTCTAAGACTCCGTATACTTGTCCTTCCGACTCTCTCATACCTTTGAAACGAATGGCTGATTAAAAAAAAAAAATGTTTGGCAGATCCGGACCTGTGTGTGAATGTGTGATAACTCGTGGTTATCCTCCTGAAATATTAGGTTGATGGCTCTTTCTTGAAAGCTGGGTCCTAGGTTCATTAGTCCTTACAAAGTTATCACGGTCATTAACCCTATGGCTTTTTGCATTCACTTACCCCCAAACACTTAAAATCAATAATGTTTTACATAGGAGGATGCTCAGGTAATATGTTCCCTACTCTGAACTGTCACCGTTCCTGTCACCTCCAGTAATTGTTGACAGTAACATAGAATTTCAGGTGGCTAGGATTATTTATTCCTGTTTTCACTGCTCCCTCCAATACTTGTACACTGGAAGGGTTATAGTCTGGAAGAAAGAAAGTGGGAACCAACATTGAAAGTTAATGTCAGTAAGCTGTTGTATTCCTTCCATGCATGCGTGTCATCTGGACAAAACCGGTCTTAACGGTACCGAGGCCCCTCGGAGTAGGGGGAGTACTATCCCGAGTGTGTCGTGTTCGCAGGTACACCTTTTTATTAGAGTGGAATTACACTTAGCCTTAGTCACAGCTGTAGCATTTTGTCATCATGCCCTGTCGCTATATATAACCATTTCATGTCTCCATACCAGTGATAGATATTCTCTATATTGACCACGTTAAAGGAGCACCTCTCTGCATAGCTGTGGTGTCGTTGCAGTTGCAGCTGCAAAGATTACTGCTGAAGAAACAAAGTTCTTTTTGTTGTGTCTTTTCCCACCTGTTTTCACCTTTCTTGTGGTGTTTTATTGTAGTAGTTTGAGTAGTGTCCTGCTGGCCTACACCCTAGTCATTGTAATTTCATGGTCAGCGAGGGCCTTGACATGTGACAGCATGCTGGGGAAGGACCCGTCTAGGGACATTAGGGAATGCAGGTATCAGCCACTGGTGAGTGTGAGGTGGTTACCCCTTTCCCTATTGCGAGGGCCTTACTTAAAATCTCTCCTGGTTTTCACTTTGTGTTGGGCCACACACCAAGCGTTCTTTCGCCCCAGCCTGACAGAAATCCTGCTGACAAATTTCCTTTAAGGAGAAATGGGAACTTAGGGGTACTTCTCACATAACGAGATCGCTAGTGAGATTGCTGCTGAGTCACAGGTTCTGTGACGTAATAGGGGTCTCACCAGCTATCTCGTTATGTGTGACAGTAAGCAGCGACCTGGCCCCTGCTGTGAAATCGCTGATCGTTACACACTGTTCTGGTTTATTTTCTTCAAAGCTGATGTCCTGCTGGGCAGGCCACATCACTATATTTGACACCTACCAACAACCTCCTATACAGGTCGCTGATCGTTACTGCGTCTTTGGTAAGGTCTGACTGTGTGACATCTCACCAGCGACCTCCCTGCGACTTACCAATGATCCTTATCAGGTCGCATCGTTTTCGGGATCGCTGGTAAATCGTTAAATGTGATGGGGGGCTTTAAGTTGACTTGTGAACATAAGCATCTTCTTTATATCTCTTATGAGTAGTGTAGCACTATTTATGTTACTGGAATAATGGTTCCAAATGTTTGTTTTTTCTTTAGGCGGTTAGGGTGGGTGTGGTAGATAATTTTGTGGTAGTGGCATGATGATCTAAGGCTCTAAATATCTGCAAAACATTTCTATCAACACATTTTGTGGTTTTGGAGTAACTAGACATGTTAACACAATTCACTTTGGTAGTGGTCCTATTGGAAAGAAGGATTGCAAAACAATCTCGAATATACCTTTTAGGCCCTGTGCGCACACTGTTTTTTGCCCCGGTTTTTGCTGCAGAATTGGTGCAGTTTTTGTTCATAACCTTCCTGCAGTCCTTCCCCAGCAAAATCTGAGAAATTAAAAATTCTGTGCGCACACTGCACTTTTTTCCCTACAGGTTTTGCTGCAGAATTTCTCCAGCAAAAAAAATAAGCAGCATGTCACTTCTTTTCCGCAGGTACCTGTGGTTTTTGCCATTAAATAATGGTTAATTACCACACCCAAACTACGGTAAAACCGCATGCGTATTTTAGGTGTGTTTTTGGTGCATTTTTTGCTGCAGGTGCGGAATTTTGCCAGAGGGTGCGTATTTTACTTAAGAAACACATTTTCGCTCAAGGGAAGAATAGGCTAATCTCAAAAATATACAAACTACTATATAACACTTCGGAAAAACCTTCTTACATTAATAGATGGGAAATGGAACTAAACACCACCTTCAACCCTAGTGAAATTCAAATGATCTTCAACAACGCCCACAACCTATCAACCGCATCTAGATATCAAGAACTCAACTATAAAATTATCTCACGGTGGTATAAAACCCCAGACATTATCTACAAAATTGACAACTCCTTGTCACCACACTGCTGGAGATGTAATCAAATGACTGGCACCCCTTCACACATTTGGTATCATTGCCCAAAAATAGCAAAATATTGGGATTCCATTAAAATTCACATAGAAAATGCTCTCAAGACCAAACTCCCTTTCAACCCAAACTTTATTATCCTCAATCTAGATCCACATAAGGAACACCTAAACAAACTCTCAATAATACCTCATCTCATAAATGCAGCAAAACTTCTAATAGTCAGACACTGGAAAGAAGGTGATGCACCGAGTCTAACCGAGTGGTTCAATGAATCAAATCTTATAAGCATACATGAAAAAGCCCGATTGCATTACACTAGGAAAAATGCGAAGCTTTTAGAATCTTGGGACAAATGGGACAGATACCAAAAGCTAACTAAAATCTCTTGACAAATTTTCTCATCCAAAGATAACACATTAGCTCAGAAACCGAATAGACAGTTAAGCAAAACAAACACGTTGCTCATACACACCTCTGAAAACAAAGCCTTTTCATACTTTCATATATATAAATCCTAGTAACCAGACACCTTCTTAGAAATAGGTGGGAATCTCACCTTTTTCCCCTTCCCCTACCCCCTCTACATTCCCAACCCCTTGTCCTCTCTTTACTTTATACCAACCTCACGTCCCCATCTCTCCCTCTTTCCTTTCCTTTTCTCTTTCCTTTCATCTGAAAAATACATGTTTATGCTTATTTGTTGTTGCAATTTCATTTCTGTAATATTAAGAAACATCTTAAATAAAGAATGTACAAAAAAAAAAAGAAACACATTTTCCCAGTGCACACAGACCCTTCGAGTCAACTTCTGATGTGGATTTTGACTTGATCTAAGGGAGAATATAGATGCAGTTTACACACCTCCTGTCATTGTATCCTGCTTGTGGCAGTCTTGCCAATGGACTGCTTTATGGTAAAACCTAGCCAAAATGTTCTCCTATGGTTTTTGTTATTCTATATTTCAATAATAGCTATAATGTGTGAATGAATGGCTGACAAAGCTCAAATGAGCAAACTTTTGGCTTGGCTAAAGCCCTATAAATACATTTGCTGCATAGATTCAAAGAATTTCCCATCGTAGATGCCAGCCATAGGATCTTAAACTGGATTAGGGTCTACTTCTATCACATTTATGTGCATTAGATTACGTTCACACTGGCGTATAATACGGAGGAGTGCAATGCAAGAAATCTTGCATTACAATTAGCCCAATGTTATTCAATGATGCAGGTCAGTTCTGTGAGTTTTTCTTCAGTTGTAATTAAAAAATTGCAGCATGTTGTGATTGGCAGTGTGTCATGGATCACGCGCACCCATACAAGTCTGTGGGTGCATATGAAACATCAGTCTGTACTCAGATGACATTCTCCTCACTTTTACTCCGATTCTCACATGCAAGAGAGACTGAGCACAGGGCCATAGCATATCGCATCTGATGGTCTAGCTCTAGTGTGGCACCAGCCTAAGCGTTTTCATATAGATGGTAAGTTAGCAGGACTACAAAATAAGTAAATAAATAAATAAATAAATTGTAATGTGAGTTAGTAAGTACTCTGGTTGCATTATAATTGTATTATAAAATCTATGGGCGCAATTTCCTTTAGACTGAGGTATTTTTAGTGGAGATGAGCGACCCTGAGGCTGTGTTTGTACCAAACACAGACTTTACAAAAGAACAGAGTTAAGGTGGTGTCACACACAGCGACAACGACGTCGCTGCTACGTCACCATTTTCTGTGACGTTGCAGCGACGTCCCGTCGCTGTCGCTGTGTGTGCCATCCAGCAAGGACCTGGCCCCTGCTGTGAGGTCGCTGGTTGTTGCTGAATGTCCAGCTTCATTTTATGGTCGTCGCTCTCCCGCTGTGACGCACACGTCACTGTGTGTGACAGCGAGAGAGCGACGAAATGAAGAGAGCAGGAGCCGGCGTCTGGCAGCTGCGGTAAGCTGTAACCAGGGTAAAAATCGGGTAACCAAGTGAAGACCTTTTCCTGGTTACCCGATATTTACCTTCGTTACCAGCGTCCTCCCTCGCTGCCAGTGCCGGCTCCCTGCTCTCTGCACATGTAGCTGCAGTACACATCGGGTAATTAACCCGATGTGTACTGTAGCTAGGAGTGCAGGGAGCCAGCGCTAAGCGCGGCTCCATGCTCTCTGCACATGTAGCACAGCGTCGTTATGATCGCTGCTGCTTCTGCTGTGTTTGACAGCTAAGCAGCGATCATAACAGCGACTTACAAAGTCGCTGTTACGTCACAGAAAATGGTGACGTAACAGCGACGTCGTTGTCGCTATGTGTGAACCCAGCTTTAGAGTTCGGTGATTGGATGCTTTACGTATGCAAATCACCTATGCAAACATCTCTGTACTCAGGTACGCTCGGTGCTCAGACCAGTGTGAGCCACTTGCAGTGTTTGATCACTTCGCACTGGGGGTAACAGCATGATTGGATGTAGAGTGCACCAAATAAAAAATAAAAAAATGGAAAATCATCCCCCCCCCCCCACCCCACCACCACCTGCCCCTGAAAGTGATATGTTTATGGCTGGTTGCATATGTGGACAGAGACCTAAACTACCTAATTAATGACTTCCATTGGTTTTCAGGTCATGTCCGATACCCAAACCAAATTTTTTCAAAAGCCTGGCCCGCCGATGCAAAATTATAACGGTCCGCTCATCTCTAGTTTTTAGTTGTCATTCTAAAACCATTATGCTAAGGAGTAAGATGCGCCTTTAAAAAGGTTGTCCACTACTTTAACATTGATGGCCTACTTTAGCAAATGGTCGGAAATGCTCAGTTCCGGAGCTGTCCCATCTTCTGATAGGAGGAATACATTTCATAATTATGAGATTTTGCATTCATTCCTCGGAATTAGACTGTTTGTTTAATTTAGCCTTTTAACAGTGGACAAAATAGAGATGTGAAACAAAGTACATGTGTAGTGGTATAGTGAGCTGGGGTTTCTGAAGTCCATAGCTTCGATGACCACTAATAGCACGTCTGAATGTATTTTCTAACACTCAGCATTTTTAATGAGTTGTGCCATATGTAGAAAGTGTCGCCCTATCCTGTACTTATTACAGACCAAACGCTTTGTCAGTAAAGTTTCTTTCACCTGGTTAGTGCCATAACTGTAATCTACACTGGATTCTTCTAGGCAAGAGGTAAAACATGAGAATCGAGCATCGCTATCCTGAGCCTATTGGCAGTTGGTGCATGAAGCTGGATACTCAAGGCTAAATTTACACATTTCTACGCTGTAGGCCAAAGCACATAATTCTCCCCCTCCCGACCTCCCATCAGCGCTGGTGTTACTCACTGCTGCTACCTCTGTCCCCTTACATCATCTTCTGTCAGATTTAGAGTGCACCATTCTAAAATACCTGCCTTCCTGACTTCAAATGAGAGCGTGCTGCTGGTTAATTGACAGATCGGGTCAGCAGCATTGGAAATACAGTGCCACTAAGACTGGGTGGGATCAGGAGCTAATCTTTCAGAAAAATGCTAGCGTTCTCCATTGTCTTCCATTATACTCGGTAATCGAGTAGCACCCATCTGAGCATTCCACCTGTTCTTACTTGTACCGAGCACTCGAGCATGGTAGTGCTCACTCATTACTACTGCTAACAGCTAATTGGTAGTGTTGAACGCCCAGATCTTGTGTTGTTGACCTTTTCTAAAGATAGGTCACCAATATCGTATTCCTGGACAATCTCTTCTATCTATATGTTTTTAGGATATGTATTGCAGTTAATGTAACTACACTTTGTATGCCCCACCCCATAATTATTTAATAAGCTACATGTTTTCTTGTCTCTTGCTTACATTTCATATAATGTATGAATGCTTCAATTTATAGGAATCGAGTCTTACACTTTCCCAAATCCATTTTTAAACCAGGTGCTCCGGGCAGAGATATTTTGCCTCTGGCAGTTTACATTATTCTATTATACTTTTTAATCTATCGTCATGGTTACAGAACAGGTTACTGCACTAGTGAAAAACTATCAAGTCGCGTCTTGACTTGTATTTTTTCACAGACTGATACAAAGTGACAGATTTAATTCATTCAATGTATTGTATATTAACCTGCACCAACTTTTAAAAGTTGCTTGAATGACCGTCTTACTGAAATGATAATTGCGCATGAAAGGTGCTCCTTACAAGATTAACTCCTGTCTATCACCTTGTTGTCTATCTAATTCCTGTTATTACATTTTTATTTGTATTTTGTAATAGTTAATGGGAGGTGAGGATCCATTGGGTTGTTACCAACTTAAGCTTTTGACTAAACTAGACTGCTTTGTCAAAAGGGCCCCCATACCAATGTAAGGTGGCCTAACCTGGGGAGCTCAGTAGAACTGACTAATCTGATGGTCATTGGGGCCTCCCCACTCTCCCCCTATACAGCGTTTTGGGGAGCTAAGTATTAGACTGTCCAATGGTTATGTTAGCGATAAGCTTTTATCAAAGGTGTTTGGGAGTGACCTTCTTCCCTCTCCTTTTTGGAAACTATCAGCTGATTGATCCTTCCTCTCCTATACACATAAATGTTAGACCCTGATATCTAAAACGTATGGGCACGATTAGGGATTGTGATTATTTTTATCCTTAAACCCTGCAAGGACGTCTACACTTAACCACAAAAAATGTCCAGATTTCCACCCCTGAAATAGTCTCCATTACCAAGGGTTAATGTTTGGATATACAGAAGACACCACAAAGTACCAATGCAGTATATAGGAATCCTATAAAGCAAGAGTCAAGTTATACATACTGTAGCTCATGTGTAAGTGGTAAATGGCAAAGGCCATGACTGCAGGAAACAATAATACATGTATACTAACTGGGTCACTAACAGAAGAAGTGGTAACAAAACACCTTTGTAGGCTCCAAGAACTTACAAAAAAAAACACCCTTGCGTCAGAGATGACTGTGGAAAGGAATCCTAAGATCTTCTCTGGGGAAGATTTGTATTGGCTAACCTCAGCTGACCACAAAAGACTGGCACATCATAGAGGCAAGGCCGAGATTGGGATGCCAGGAGACGGGAGAGGTGAGACGTGTCCTTTTCTAAAAGCAAAACCCAGGAGCAGGACGCATCCTGGTTAAGAGGTAAGACATCACCCTGTTATCTCAATGCTTTGTCACTTTAGAGTGTTACTTTTTACCTCCAGATCACACAAACTCATTGTACTTGTAGATACTAGGGAAATTCTCCTTAAAAATTACATAAGCAAGAAAGAAACTAAATTTTGCAAACCACCGATGGGGAGTCACTGACCATATTCTTTGATACTGTTTTCTACAAGAAACTCTATTACCTTTACTATGTACCTTATCTTTTTATGGGTTGTCTACCCTTCTCTAGGGATGTGTTCAGTATAAACTTGCATGGTGTTCACACTATTTCTATCAACATTTCTTCACTTGCTTTACACTTCTTGAACTGTTGAATATATTCAACATAAACTAAATGTAAAGTAAACTCTCACTAGAGCCAAGTACAATCACTAACGGCCTCACAGCTAATAATTGTAGCAAGTTTTTATTTCACTTACATGTTGTTAATATCGATCTCTGTTTCTGGAAATCTGCACTGTGTGTCGGGGGAATGAACACCTTACGTCCGGTGATAACGTGGCTGCTTCATCCAAGATGTGTAAATGTCACGAGTGAGCTATTGATATTGTTTAAATAGTCTGCGGTATAAGGTCTGTGCTCTCAAGCTGTTATACCCTGGGGGGCTGCTCCCGCCTCACCTCCTCTCACTATGAATAAAGCATTAGTATACCCAATCAATCTTTATTCTTTCCGTGGATATTAATTTCATTGTCTGCACACGGTTACTTGCGAGGCTCTGTTACAAAGGTAGTCCTACTGCCACATTGTTCAAATGCAGCCTGTGAACAATTTATTTTTCTCTAGCCTGTCTTTATTATACACACTATTGCTTTCTTTTATTGTTTTGCATTTATATATATATATATATATATATATATATATATATATATATATATATATATATATATATATATAATATTTTAAGGGGGAATATTGTTTTCTAAAACTCTTAAGTTCACATCATTATCATAATAGTAGAGGTTTGTTGTGTCCCCCCCCCCCCTCAGATAAAGCGACTCCTGAACATTACAAATTATTTTAAATAAGCTAAAAATATATAGTAATTTTGTTTTATTTGAATATTTTTGAAGTATCAACTCATAGCAACCAAATGAATCGCAAGTTTAGGTGATAAGGGTCTTACTGTAGTTCTTGTCACTGTAAATCTCCACTTGTATTCCTTTCTTTATCTCTTATTATTATTATTATTATTATTATTATTATTATTCCTTCTTTTGGTAATCATGGTAGTTGCCAAAAAGATGGTGGCGCTATACTAGACACTTTCTCCTTCATACCTTACTCATTACTCTTTGAGTGAGATTTTTTTTTTTTTTTTCATTTAATTTACTGATAAAGCTTTATTTTTTTTATTTATTTATTTTTTTTTTTTGTTTTTTTAAGATAAGAGATGCACTCAAAAGCTTGGACACACCTGTCCTTGTTCTTATTGAAATATGGACGTTGTAGATTCAGACTGAAGGCAGCAAAAGAATATAGGCATACATGTGAAAATGAGGAATAAAAAAAACAAAAAAAAACCTGTGAAGCAAGCCGAAATTTTTGTTATATCTAAGCTTCCTAAATGTGTTCCCTTTTTACTCTGACAGCTTAACACCCTCCTGGCATTCTCTCAAGCAGCTTCACCAGGCACTGTCCTAAAATGGCTTTTCAACAGTCTTGAAAACGTTCCCAGAGTGCTGAGCACTTCTTAACTACTTTGCCTTCGTTTTGAGGTCCAAATCATCCCAAACCATCCTAATTGGGTTGAGCTTGGAAGATTCTGGATGCAATGTCGTCTGATGCTGCTTTTCGTAAATTGGCGCTTGAGACTCAAAATGATCTTGAAGGGCTGATGACTAAGACATTGTTACATATAGTTGAATCTATGCTAATGTCACCCAATGGGCGTGGCGAGAATGTTCAGACCAACCGAGGAGGTCTGACGCACAATGAAATAACACCTAAACAACACCACAGACAAGAGGGAAACACTGAGGACACAATAACAATGGTGGGCCATGGCACTAGTGAGAGGATAGATGGTCAACTCCTAACCTCACCTGAGCTGTCCCTGCTCTCCTAACCAATCACTATACGGTTTCTTCAACTGTCGCCATACAGCATCCTGGGTCCCTAAGAAACCCTAGAGAGGCCCTGATTAGTGAGAGGTGGGTAAGGCTCACTAGACCCACCACTGCACTAAAGAGACAAAAGGATATGGAGACTAAGCGGGAGTAAAGAACCAAAAGAGGAGAGGATACAACATCAAGACTATCCGCAACAGCTTCCTTCCTCCAAGGTGGCATTCATACAAATGATTTGTATATTCAGCAAAGCTTGCTGGGATACCTGGATATGTAAGCACAAGGGGGTGTCTACAAAGCAGGTGCAGCTTGACCTCAACTGCAGCAGAGCTGCAAACAGAAAAACTGGCATTAACTACTTCGTGCCAAAGGAAACGAGATGATATTTAAATGCAGAGCCCTAGAGATAAGGGGCTCCAGACCTCAAGCTGCCACTAGTCTCCAAAAACAAGGAGACAATCATGACAGCTAAGTATCCTTTTGTGACGTAGCACCAGGGACGGATATATCATTGGTGCAACCTGTGCAGAGAGAGGCACAGGGGCCCAAAAGGTAAAGGGGCCCAATTCTATCTCCAAAGTAGGTGGAATTGTACATTATGATGAGTTATTTGACTTGAAAGGCCCATATATTCTTCTTGCACAGGGGCCCTTTTCTGTCTGTGTCTACCAGTAGTATAGTACAAAACAAATTTTATTGTTGTGAGTTGACGTTTAGTGGAAATTATACTAAGTTGTAATTTTTAATTTTACATATTTGTATTGATTTTGTGTTCACATCACAGATCAAATTAGTAAATGGCTGATGACATTTCTCCCGGTTAAGTTGCATTTGGTACTGTGCATCTGTTTTTTATTTGATATCAAGAGATGGTTTATTAAACAATTGGCCATATCTATAAAAAGTGTGTGTGTGTGTGTGTGTGTGACACAAAGACTTTTTTTTTTTTTTACATTCCCACATAGTGTTAGCAGCGTTTTGGTCCAAACTCTGTGTTGTCCAGTGCTAGCGCAGTAGATGGATTTATAGAAATCTCATGCCCACTGTGCTTCCTTTCTACGCAGTGTAAACTGACCTCCAGCGTGGCTTTCTGAGCCGCAGCATACCCATTTATGCTTGCAGAGATGCAAGTGTTGTCATTGGGAGCACACCGCGAAAATACGCTGTGCCCAGAACCTTAATCGTGAGCAGGGAACTGGATTCTCTCGCAGAGAACTCTAGCATCTCCGGAAGAGGAAAGACCCTGCATCTAGAAAGCAGCGTATCCTGATCGTGGGAACGTAGCCTTAGTGTTTTTCTTTTGTCTGGACTTGAGTAACAGATTTAAAAAAACAAAACAGACGGAACATGGCTTACATATGTGTGTTTTCATTAGATCCTTTGACTACATCATTACACATCTCAAAGGCTTGCAAGCCTTTAATACACATGTTGAGTTTGATGGTAGCGACATGGTCTGAAAGACATAGCTATGGGGCAAAATAAATTTATAAAGATCTGCAATCTTTTTATAAACATCATTTTGTGTTACTGTTGAGAGCAAAATGTAATTTCTTCATTATGTATGTTAATGCAAACACATTTTCCAAAGATTGAATTTTTTCATTTCAGTCAATTAGAGTAGTTCCTTCCAGAAAATCTGAATGGATGCCTGCTACGTGATTCAAACCATGCCCAAACCATGACCATGAATCCGAGCTTGACTGCAGCCAGGCATTTTTTAGAGTTTTATAGTTAGAAGATCCAGTCGATGACCACAGACACAACCTGACTAGTCCGGTGCCACTCCCTGGTTATTGAGAAGTCTTTCTCATAGCAAGACACCTGGCAATCACATGAAGTGGCGTTGGGACAAGCTAGCCGGGTGCAGCACTGGCCTGGTCTCATTTATATTTGTAGTCCCCGGCTAGATCCTCTAACTGTATGTGATCTGTAACAGCAGAATGTTTCAGATCTATTTACAGACATTGCTGCAATCAAGTAGCCAGTCTCTGATTCATGCTGTCTGTGGTTTGTCCAGCGTGAATCAATTGATAAGTTCCTTTTAAGTATTATGTATAGCACTGCATTAGAACTTCAGTTACTGAATTTATACACTGTAATTGCGGAATGATGGCACAACACAACAATTTTCTGACCGTTTTGAAGGAAGGGATTCACACTACCTAGCACTGACAAGGAACCTGCCACATTTTGGCCGTGACATTAGTCATGTAACACTATCTCTGTTATTTGTAGTTGTTTCCTCTAGACTCCGCATCAACATATATTGTCTGCCTTATTAGCCAACAAAGTGTAGTTTTCTTCCAAGCGTCCCATGGTAGCAATAGTGCTAGTAATGCTGATGAGGACTCCCCTCCTCCAGCTTCTGACATGAAAGAAGCAGTCACATGAGGCAGAATGTTTGTTTTTATTGCTTATACACACCACGCACCATGCCTTATGTTAGATTTATGACACACACACACACACACACATATACACACACACACACACACACACACACACACGCGCAGACACACACACTTTAGCAGGACAACTATAAAAGCCAGTGTAATATCAGTGTTTAAAGAAGTGTCTGAACAGTGGAAATGTGTTTTTAGTGTTTGGAACAAGAAAAAAAACAGGTCCTGGTTAATGGAGTAAAGAGAGAACACTCTACTCCACTAATGCTTGGCGCTCATTGGGAGATCACCTTTAAACAATGTATAAGCCTCTCAGACATGGTTCATAGTGTGGTAGAAAGACAGACTGTGCCAGGCCTGTGGGAGTCACCACCATGAGTAATGTTGTGGACAATGACAAAAGATATGTTTATTTGTCTTAGAATGTGACTGACCTTGTCATGCAGGAAGATAGTAAAGTCACAGTTTGGAGTATGCTTGAAATATAAGCCCTACTCCAAAAATAAACCCTAGTTAGGCTATGTGCACACGTTGCATTTTTTCCCGCGGAAACGCTGCGTTTAGAACTGCAGCGTTTCAGTGCCAAATAGCATGCATTCAGCTTCCTCAGCAAAGTCTATGAGAAAGCCGAAAAATCAATGCACACGCTGCGTATCTAAACGCAGCGTTCTGGATGCCAAAAATCGGTGCAGAAAAAGAAGCAGCATGTCAGTTCTTTTGTGCGTTGTAGCTGCGTTCTCCCCCCCCATTGAAATCAATGATGTGGGTCAGAATGCAGCTACACCGCAGTTTGCTGCATTTTTGTTGCGGTCCGCATGCTTTATCGGCATACAGAACGCAGGCATTTTACCTGGAAGTGAGGTCAAGAGGTTTCCTGTTGACCTCACTTCCTGGCAAAGTTCAGGAAAGCCCCCGGTGTCGACAAAGTCTTGATGCCAGGTGACATTACACATCTGGTATCAACCCCATATATTACCTCGTTTGCCACCGCACCAGGGCAACGGGATGACTTGAGGCGAAGCGCCAGGATTGGTGCATCTAATGGATGCACCACTTCTGGGGCGGCTGCGGCCTGCTATTTTTAGGCTGGGAAGAGTCCAATAACCATGGCTCTTCCCATCCTGAGAATACCAGACCCCAGCTGTCAGCTTCACCTTGGCTGGTGATCTAATTTGGGGGAACCCCACGTTTTTTTTTTTTTTTTTTAATTATTTATAAATAAAAAAAACAGCTTGGGGAGCCCTCCAAATTGATCACCAGAGAAAATGTAGCGGTCAGCTGTGGTTACCAGGCTACAGCTGTCTGCTTTACCCTGACTGGCTATCAAAAATAGGAGGGACCCCACGTCATTTATTTTAATTATTTTTTTTGGGCTAAATACAAGGCTAAGCACCCTTTAGTGCCACATGAAAGGCACTAAAGGGCGCCAGCTTAGAATATGCAGGGGGGGTGGGACGTTATATATATGTTTGACATCCATTGACACATTTTTGGCTGTGTGCCCACAATCAGGGTTTGCAGCGTTATGGGCGCAGAGTGTTTTCCCTGCGTCCATAACGCTGCGTTGTGCAGTAGAAGCACAGTGGAAGGATTTTTAGAAATCCCGTGCCCACTGGGCTTCTTTTCTCCACAGCATAAACTGACCTGTGGTGCAGCTTCCTGAGCCTCAGCAAGTTAATTTATGCTGTGGAGACAAGAGCGTTCTCTACAGGTAGAATAGAGCTTAAAGTCCACAGCAGCCTGAGCCCAAATCGTGTGCATGGGCAGCTGCGTTCTCCCGTGGACAACACTCGCATCTCTGCAGGAAGGCTGGCACTGTGTACTGGATGTACTGTGGCACTGTCACTGGATCATATGGTCAAAAACGCACCTGAAGAAAACGCATGAAAACTGCACAAAAAAACGCATGCGTTTTTGATGCGTTTTTCCCCAAAACGCATTGTTTACAATTGTCCCCTCTGCCAGAGGGTGCGTTTTTTTTTCTGCACTGAAAAAAACGCAACGTGTGCACATAGCCTTACAGTCAGGGCTGGCATTACTGGCAGTCAAACTTTAAAATTTCTTAGGGACTTGAGCAGTTGTATTCCAAGATTAAGGACCTTTGATGACTTCAGTCATGTGACCTGATGTAATCAAAGCTCTCTTAATTGCAGAAGTCTGAAAGAGCTGAACAGTAGACTGGCTGGTATGTAGGACTGGCATTAGGTGGAAGGGAGCGCAAACTGGGCAATTTCACAGGGCTCCCAATCTCCTAGGGGCCCCAAGGTTTATATCCTGCTAACACTGCTTTAGGACCTTTTATGACATCATATCATTTGACTAGGTTGTCACCAAAAGGTCTCTTAATTGCAGGAGTCTACGGCTGAAGAGAAGACGTGTGTGTGTGTGTGTGTATGTGTATAAATAGATAAATTAAGAAATAACGTCTGGAACACGAATTCTGAGTCTGAACTGGGTGCAAAACCCTAAAAAATCTACATTATATGGAGATAAGGTATGCACACCAGTGACTATGTAAGGGGAATATATGAAAAGCAGAAACTGCTGTGTGAATACTGACATGAAAAATCCAATAGCTTTATGTAAGAATGAAAATATGAAAATGGAATCTGCATTACTGCCATGAACATATGGATAAAGAGAAATTTAGCTATAGAATTGATCAATGCAATAGAGCCCCAACACTACACCAAAGTGTTTCTCTACGTTGGGGTCCCTAGCTTGTGTGTGTCCTCTCATGCAGTTAAAAAACTTACCGTGTATGGGAAGCTGAGACCCAGGCTATTTATGCGTATGATATGGATTGGCAATAGGTGTGGTGGGGCCAGGTCCACAAACGAAAGACCACAAATTAATCAAGAAATACCGTCTGGAACACCAATTCTGAGTCTGAACTGGGTGCAAAAACCTAAAAAATCTACACTATATGGAGAGAAGGTATGCACACCAGTGACTATGTAAGGGGAATATATGAAAAGCAGAAACTGCTGTGTGAATACTGACATTGCATTGATCAATTCAATCGCTAAATTTCTCTTTATCCATATGTTCATGGCAGTAATGCAGATTCCATTTTCATATTTTTATTCTTACATATAGCTATTGGATTTTTCATGTCAGTATTCACACAGCAGTTTCTGCTTTTCCTATATTCCCCTTACATAGTCACTGGTGTGCATACCTTCTCTCCATATAGTGTATAAATAGATCTACAAACGCATGTTATACACAGGGTTTGGACAGTTATGTTGATGTTTCAGAATGTGATATGACTATGGATTATTGTTCATGGAAAAGGAAAAACATCCCTTGAAAATAAGCCCTGGCCCATCTTTTGGAGCAAAACATATAATACCCTGTCTTTATTTTTGGAGAAATACTGTAGTTGTGACCAATTTTGATTTAAGTTTGGAACCTTATCCTCTGTGTTGAAGTGAAATTCTTTTGTATGCCAATGATCTTTTTCAAAAATGGCGGTCTATGTGTAAGGTTTGTTCGCAATGAGAAACTGTCCACAACATTTTTCTGTTGTAAAGACATGGCTGTAATGGCACAGTAATAACGATTACATTGATATCTTTGAAGAAATCCGTGGTTGTGGTTGTTCTGTAATCAGCATTTAAAGTTTTCTACTAATTATTTCCACTCCTCTCGGCATATGATTCCCCATCTCTTCTGCCGGATTTTGGTCTGTGACTGGCATGTCACTGCTGATATTTCAGAGGAGGCAGATCATTCACAGACTATAGGCAGGTAGAGGTCAGGGAATCACAGACAGGGAGGATAAATCCCATGCTCTCTGCTCTGAAATCTAGAGCAGAAAATATTAAATTAATGAAGAACCACAAGTGGATATCTTCACCAAGGTAACAATGTAATCAGTATTATAGCACCATTTTTACTTTACATTTCAAAATGATGCTGACAGGTTGTCCTTAAGGAGAGTATCAAGCCCGATAGGGAGACTACTCTCTTGCCAATGCACCTTGTGTACAAAGCTCTTCAAATAGCCACTTCTGAGACCGAGAAACCTGGCTCTTTAGTGCCACCTTTTGGAGGTAGCCACCATATAAGTCATTATTGACCTGATAATGAGTTTTGATGCATGGGTTAAGATATGTAGCCAAGCCACAATCTTCTCCTAAAGGACAAGGTCTCTATTTGAAGGTAGCTGTTCCAGGGTTGTAACCACTCGTCAGTGCAAAATACAGTCTGTTTGGCTGGGTGAAATGTCATTGT
Organism: Anomaloglossus baeobatrachus; assembly: GCF_048569485.1. Taxonomy (NCBI): domain Eukaryota; kingdom Metazoa; phylum Chordata; class Amphibia; order Anura; family Aromobatidae; genus Anomaloglossus; species Anomaloglossus baeobatrachus. Next base: position 320,368,776 of record NC_134356.1, on the reverse strand, counting down.
TAGAAGTCTAGGGGTATAGTTTCTTCTTGAAGGGTGAACCAAGATGGTGTAGGTAAACTTTAGGCCAGGCAATGCTTCCTGTGAGACAGTGTACATATGTATGCCGATTTCTATATTCTCAATAATGAAATCTGCATTTGTAATCTTTTACTTTAAATTCAACTTGAATTCATTAATAAAAGCTTTGTGTATTTTTTTAAATATTTACTAACACATAGAAGAAATTAATACAATCCTGCTAATAAATGAAAAGATGTGATACCAACATTTTTTTAGTCTATTTTGACAATCCACATAGATATTGTCTCCATAATTACAATGCTCCTCTATGGCCATGACTGAGTGATGCATCACATCTATTGTACAGTATAAGATGTTTAGTAGATAAACACATTGTAAAGTGTATAATAACATGCCATCATTTATCAGAGTGAGAGAATGGAGCATTATGTAGAAATGGGTACCTGTCAGGTGATTCATGCTGGCTGGACCCGTTACTGACTACTCCTTTTGGTCTCCTTCCCAGCCCCATGTTCAATATATGTTTTCTTTGAAAAAGCTACAGTGGAACCTGTACAGTGGAACCTCGCTTAACGAGTAACCCAGTTAACGAGAATTTCGCTTAACAAGCAAAGATTTCTGTAAATTTGCAACTCTGTTTACGAGAAAGCTTTTGCTGTACGAGCAAAATACTCTCCGCACACACTTATGGTTCCGTACATCCACCACGCTCTAACCCACTCTTGCAGTCCACACAAACACGGGGCTCCTGACTTTGACGTCAGCGCTCTGTGTGCGGAAGTTCCTCCCTCGTCGTGATGGTTACCTGATACACAGCCCGTACTAGCGAACAGCAAGTCCCAGGAGACGGTGATGGAACGAAAGGTAAGGTGAGCATATGTGCGTGTGTGCGTGTGTGTTTGTGTGTGTTTTTGTACGTGTTTGTGCATGTGTGGAATGGCACAATAGGGGACCAGGATGGGACATTCAACAAGTTGGGGAACGAAGTGTCTGCATTGCAATGATTTCCTATGGGAAATCTTGCTTTGCTGAACGAGTAACTTGGTTAACAAGCACATTCCCAGAACGGATTGTTCTCGTTAACCAAGGTTCCCCTGTACTAATGAACCTGATACTGATTTATCCTACCTGTGTTTTGGCAGCATAAATAAAATAATCGTTTCCTTCTAAACCCTTTTGGATTTAACCTACCATATTAATCTAAAGCAGGGGTCCCAAACCAATGGTCCACGGGCCAGGACAGGGCAGTTGGCGTTTTTTTTTTTTTTTTGGCCAGTCCTTGACTCCGCCGAAGACCAGCACTACAGTCTGACAGTGTGCTGTGCTCTGCTCCGTGGAGGCTCAGTACATACTTTGTGGGGTGGATGCTGCCCCATCATGCCCTGCATAATGTTCTCTAACATTTAAAATGTCACAGTTCCCACCATTGTGTGTGGCGTGCCGGTGGGCTAGCCTCATTAGACGAGCTCCCAGAACATCACATTATGTGGGGTGGCAATTTGGCCACAGTGTCGTAGCTCCTGGTGGGTACCTGGTCTACAGTGCTGTACACCGAGATCCCGCCAGCACCGCCCGGTCTACAGCACTGTTAAGTGTATAGCGCTACTAAGTAGCAGTGCTGTACACTGAGGCTCAATGTTGAATGTTGCTACTCTACCTGCAGAATTTGCTAAGACAGGAGCAAGGACAAGATCGTAATATGTGTTCAGCCCTCTTTCCCCTCCTGCTAGTTGTATGTTCTCCATAACCCTGCCCCCATATGACCAAAACCCCACCCCTGCCATGTCGGGCTGTGGAAATCTGGTCTTGCTTGAAGCCGGTCCCTGCTGCAAAAAAGGTTGGGGACCACTGATATAAAGGGTCAGAAGAATCATTCCCTGAGCATGATCAGGTAATCCCATTGTTTCCTAATTTGCTCTTTCCAGTTGCTTTTTATCTGCCATTTTGGGATCTCGCAATATCTGTCTTCACACAAGTGAAGGAGATTCAGAAGACAAATCAAGAAAGCATCTACACCACACAACGATACTACTTTTAAGGCCTCGTTCACAAGTTTATGTTTAAACATACAAGTGAAAACATGGTGCCAGTGTTGTCGTGTTTTGCATCAGTGTGTCATCTGTGTATTCATTTTTCAGTGTTCTTAATGCATGGATCAATAAAGAAATAACTTAAAATGCGGTTTCTATCTTTTGCTATGCTAAACATGTCATCCTCTATTATACCAGAAAAACGGACCTGTGAATGGCACCATAATTATAATGAATGCGTTCTATCTATGAAAGATTGAATACAACACATGCACATCAGAATGAGACCTAATGGGGTGCAATGATTCTAGCACAGAGTGGAAAAACTACATGAAAGCTGTTACCAAGTTGTGTAATGTAGCACTATCTTCTTTAGTACCAGGACTGTTTGACTTCAGGACTGCAGAAACTTTTATTTCTACCTCACACTGTATTTATTTATTTTTTTTAAATAATCGTCAGTTTCTGAACTCATTATAGGGTGGGATTTAAAACACCCCCCGTTGCATTTAAGATTTTGTGCAGCATAAATAATAAATTGGGTCTATTGAGTCTGTGCAATTACAATACCAAATATGTATCACTCTTTTTTTGTGTTACTGATTTTGCGCACACAAGTTTTATCTTTCTCTTTTTTTTTTTTTTTTTTTATATTCTTTAATACGTGACTCCATTTCAGGAGCCATATTCATATGTGAGGTTTGGATTTTTGTGTGTGTTTTTTTTTTTTTATTATTATTATTATTATTATTATTATTATAAACAAGTGATTAAATCTTCTACAAAAGTTTTTTTTTTTTTTAATTTAAATAGTCATTTAAACAAACTTTGTATAACTGATTAATTTTGTACAAGCAAATATAACAAAGTTTGTAATATATCTTATGAATCTTTTCATTTCTCCACATATGAACCAATTTTTTACAACCACCTCAACTTGTATTGCATTCAGATTATAAAATATATTGAAGACTGAGTAGGAGTAAGGAGCAGGACTGAGGATTACATGAGAAACCAGGCAGATTGAGCTGCAGTTAATACGTAGCAAATTAATTTTCCTTCAGTGCTGGATTCATAGCTACACAGCTCAGTATGCCTGTATATTGTCCGCTATGCTGCAGTCACTTTTATCTGTGTGCTAGAAACCAACAAAGAACAGAAATCTATCTCACGGTGTATAGGAGACATCATAGCAGCTTGTCTCCTTCCACCCACTCAGCGACAATTGAAAGTTAGAGAGATTGCTGAGTAAAGTGGAGAAACATCCAGGATGCAAGTCATTCATTGCCCAGAAAAGTGTTATTCCTATACTCTCATATGTATCTGTATGAATGATTTGGACATTGACTGCAGCACCTAGATGTTTCAGGAGCTGCCTCAGGATGTTGACTATATATCACACAAACTATGTATACACACATGGTCAAAGTTGTTGGTACCCCTCATTTAATAAAAGAAAAACCCACAAAGGTCACATAAATAACTTGAATCTGACAAAAATAATAAATCTATGAAAATGAACAAATGAAAGTCAGACATTGCTTTTCAGTGATGTTTCCACATAAATTTTTAAAAATAAAACTCCTGAAATAGGCCTGGATAGTGATGGGCGATTTCCCCCCCCCAATGGTCGGGATCGGGGAGCCTCGCCCGATCGTTTTGTAAAGATCGGGATCGAGATAACACGATCTTGCATCCGATCACCAATCTTGGACTTTACATTTACATGATGGGGCAGGAGGGGGCTGTAAAATAAAGAATATAGTTAATAATAAACATTGTCATTATATTTACAGGTCCTGCGACGCGTCCTGCAGACTGTGTCTCCCGGCCGGTCTGCTTCCGGGTCCAATTATTGCTGTGCCGCCCGATAACTACCACTGGCTAAAAGGACCTTCCGTGACGTCATAACCATGTGACCAGTCAGGTGTAAATGTTGTATTACCTCATTGGCTACAGACTGGTCCTGTTAACGGAGCTTGGATTGTCACTGTGTGAGTGTCGCATCGCATCACGGTGCACAATCTCCTGACAGCAGTGGGTCAGCTGCATGAGTTTCCATGCAGCTTATGATCTACTGTCCGGAGAACGTCTAGTGCGAGGTGATGCAATGCAAGCCTGCACGAGTCATACCCTCTCTGTCTGCCTGCTTGATGTTGCAGAGCTGACATGGCTGTCTGTGCTTCTCACTTTGTATAGACTGTGTCTGTACAGAGTGATGAAGCTGACAATGCTCTATGTTGTAAATGTCAGTTATGCTTTTGCTGCTGTGAGGCTCCCTCTTGTGGCCAGGAATGGTTTGGACAGAGACCAGGTGTGCTGGAGCAATGGGAGTTTCCATTTCTAACTCTCTGCCTATTTAAACCTTGGCCTCTTGGCAATCTGAGCCGGTTATCATTGTCCTGTAGCTCACCAGCCTTTTAATCTTGCTTCTGACCACATCTACCCCAGATAAGTGCTTGATTCTTTCTTATGATGTTTTTGTTCTTTTGTTCTTATCTGGGTTGTCAATTATTGTGGTTATTGTTATTTATTGTCAGTTTATTTGCATGCAGGAATCTTCCCTCTCTGTGGCTTAGCTGGGAAGCTCCCTGCAGCTATGTTTGGAGTTTTGCTCCTATAAGTCCATGTGTTTGTTGCTTCTTGAATTTGTAATTGTTCCTGTTTTCTGTTCATTGGTTTGACAAGAGCGCCTGATATAGGACGGAGTGCAGATCGTGTGATCTGAGGACCTTTTTGTACTATCAGGTATTTGGGTTTTTGTAGGGTTTTTCTCTGGCCACCATCAGCCCCTTTCCTATCCTTTCCTATTTAGTCAGTGGGGCCTCACCTTTGCTAATTTTATCATCCATCTGTGTATTGTATTTTCCTATATCACCGTAGTCTTTGAATGTGTGGGGCTTGCTATACCTTTTGCGGTCTATTTCTGAGGCAGAGAGTTTTTCATCTTTCCTTCCTTTAGGATAACTAGTTCTCCGGCCGGGTTCGCGATGCATAGGATGTTAGTTCACCCCTCAGCTACTTCTAGTGTTGATGGTTAGTAAGGGGAAGGCGGCCAGATTAGTTGCCAATGCTCTTGTCACCTTTTTGCCAATGATCTATTGTGATCTTCCATGGTTCCGGATCATAACAGCTCTACCTGTGGATTACGTCGGACTGAGGATTGTTTTACTATGAAGATGGATTCTCCAAATGTTTGTGTTTTTTTTTTTTTTGTTCTTATAAAATTTTTTTTTCTTTATATACGGTTTACTAGAAATTCATCGTGGCCAGTCTAATTTGGCGTGACCCCATTCATTTCGGGCTTAGTACCATCTGAGATACAAAGCTGGTATTTACCAGTTTATTACCCAGCATGCCACCCGACACCAGAGCCGCTGGACGAGCCGGGTAAAGTGCCAGGAAATGGCGCTAAGAAGTAATGCGCCATTTCCAGGGGCGGCTGCGGGCTGCCGACAATCCTTGCCCCCAGTTGCCTGGTGTTTCCTGACTAGCAATCAAAATATGGCGGGAGCCTACACATTTTTTTAATTACCATCACTAGGCCTGGATAAAAATGATGTTACCCTGAAAATGTGACAAAAGGGACATGTTAAATCAAGGCGTGTCTACAGTCTTGTAATCGATCAGTGGGCCTGTACAGTCATGGCCAAAAGTTTTGAGAATGACACCAAAATTATATTTTCACATGATCTGTTGCCCTCTGGTTTTTAATTGTTTGTCTGATGTTTACATCACATACAGAAATATAATTGCAATCATATTATGAGTACCAAAAGGTTATATTGACAGTTAGAATGAGTTAATGCAGCAAGTCAATATTTGCAGTGTTGACCCTTCTTCTTCAGGACCTCTGCAATTCTGCAATTCTCCCTGGCATGCTCTCAATCAACTTCTGGACCAAATCCTGACTGATAGCTGTCCATTCTTGCATAAGCAATGCTTGCGTTTTGCCAGAATTTGTTGGTCTTTGTTTGTCCACCCGTCTCTTGATGATTGCCCACAAGTTCTCAATGGGATTAAGATCTGGGGAGTTTCCAGGCCATGGACCCAAAATCTCTATGTTTTGTTCCATGAGCCATTTAGTGATCACCTTTGCTTTATGGCAAGGTGCTCCATCATGCTGGAAAAGGCATTGTTGGGCGCCAAACTGCTCTTGGACAGTTGGGAGAAGTTGCTCTTGGAGGACATTCTGGTACCATTCTTTATTCATGGCTGTGTTTTTAGGCAACACTGTGAGTGAGCCGATTCCCTTGGCTGAGAAGCAACCCCACTCATGAATTGTTTCAGGATGCTTAACAGTTGGCATGAGACAAGACTGGTGGTAGCACTCACCTTCTTTTCCTAATAAGCAGTTTTCCAGATGTCCCAAACAATCGAAAAGGGGATTCATCTGAGAAAATAACTTTACCCCAGTCCTCAGCAGTCTACTCCCTGTACCTTTTGCAGAATATCAGTCGGTCCCTGATGTTTTTTCTGGAGAGAAGTGGCTTCTTTGCTGCCCTCCTTGAAACCAGGCCTTGCTCAAGCAGTCTCCGTCTCACAGTGCATGCAGAAGCACTCACACCAGCCTGCTGCCATTGCTGAGCTAGCTCGGTACTGCTGGTAGTCCGATCCCGCAGCTGAAACAGTTTTAAGATACGGTCCTGGCGTTTGCTGGTCCTTCTTGGGCGCCCTGGAGCCTTTTTGGCAACAATGGAAGCTCTCTCCTTGAAGTTCTTGATGATGCAATAGATTGTTGACTGAGGTGCAATCTTTGTAGCTGCGATACTCTTCCCTCTTAGGCCATTTTTGTGCAGAGCAATGATGGCTGCACGTGTTTCTTTAGAGATAACCATGGTTCACTGAAGAGAAACAATGATACCAAGCACTAGCCTCCTTTTAAAGTGTCCAGTGATGTCATTCTTACTTAATCATGACTGATCGCCAGCCCTGTCCTCCTCAACACCCACACCTGTGTTAATGGAACAATCACTAAAACAATGTTAGCTGCTCCTTTTAAGGCAGGAATGCAATGATGTTGAATTGTGTTTTGGGGGTTAAAGTTCATTTTCTTAGCCGATATTGACTTTGCAAGTAATTGCTGTTAAGCTGATCACTCTTTATGACATTCTGGAGTATATGCAAATTGCCATTAGAAAAACTTAAGCAGTAGACTTTGTAAAAATTAATATTTGTAGCATTCTCAAAACTTTTGGTCATGACTGTATGTAGGGCTAAAGATACTGGGCTGTTTGGTGACATGGCGTGTACCACAATCAACATGGACTAGGGGAAGCGAAGGAACGAGTTGTCTCAGGAGACTTAAAGGTAAAGGTTCTAAGACCATCTTCAAGCAGGTTGATGTTCCTGTGACTACAGTTGCACATATTATTCAGAAATTTAAGATCCATGGGACTGTAGCCAACCTCCATAGACGTAGTAGCAGGAGAAAAATTAATGACAAATCAAAGAGATGGATAATACGAATGGAACTAAATAGCCGAGAAAAAACTTCTAAAGAGATTAAAGGTAAACTTCAAGCTCTAGGAATATTAGTGTCAGAATCGCACCATCCATCATTGTTTGAGCCAAAGTGGACTTCATGGGAGACTACCAAGGAGGACACAATTGTTGGGAAAAAAAATCATGAAAAAGACAGACTGGAATTTGCCAAACTACATGTTGACAAGCCTCAATCCTTCTGGGAGAATGTCCTATGGACGGATGAGACAAAAATGAAACTGGCAAGACACATCAGCTCTATGTTCACAGATGGAAAAATAAAGCACATCAAGAAAAGAACACTGTCCCTACTGTGAAACATGGAGGAGGCTCGGTTATGTTCTGGGGCTGCTTTGCTGTATCTGTCACAGGGAGTCTTGAATCTGTGCAGGGTACAATGAAATCTCAAGACTATCAAGGGATTTTAGAGAGAAATGGGCTGCCCAGTGTCAGAAAACTTGGTCTGAGTCGCAGGTCATGGGTCTTGCAACAGGATAATGACCCAAAACACACAGCTAAAAACACCCAAGTATGTCTTAAGGGGAAAACTTTGGTCTATTCTGAAGTGGCCTTCTATGAGCCCTGACCAAAATCCTATTGAGCATCTTTGGAAAGAGCTGAAACATGCCATGGAAAAGGGGACCTTCAAACACGAGATAACTGGAGCAGTTTGCTCTTGAGGAGTGGGCTAAAATACCTGCTGAGAGGTGCGGAAGTCTCATTGACAGTTACAGGAATCATTTGATTGCAGTGATTGCCTCAAAAAGTTGGGCAACAAAATATTCAGTTAAGGAAGGGTGCCATCATTTCTGTCCAGGCCTATTTCATGAGTTTTATTTTTAAAAATATTCTGTGCAAGCATGGCTGAAAAGCAGCAATGTCTGACCTTCATTTGTTCATTTTCATATTTTATTTTTTTTTATTACTGTTGTCAGATTCAAGTTATTTCTGAGACCATTGTGGGTTTTTCTTTCATTAAACGAGGGATCCCAACTATTTCGATGTATGTATATATGTATATATCTTATCTATCTCAATTATTGTGTAAAACATTTCAAGTATCCTTTGCCTAAAAGGATTCTACGCAACAAACGCGGACCAACCAAAGATTGTGCTGCCGGCTGGGCACAACTGCGGTAGGAGATTGAAGGTAGCAGGTATCCGCTGTAGACTTTTCGTTTTTTTGGGGTTTTTTTGTTTGCTTTTTTTAAGTTTCTTAACAACAACAAAAAAAATTGTCACCTGCAGCAAAGGAAAAGCCACAATATATAGTTTTAGCTTTGTGGAGAACAGAGAGATTGAAGGAGCAATTTTGTGTATGCTTCTTCATCTCTGCTCAGATTTCAGACTCTAAAACAAGTAATGCTTTTTTTCTTCGGCATCAGCCTTCCCAGGATTACTGTAAGCCCATAGAGAGATATCCCATTTTGCTAATTTCTTTTCTTCCTTCTGTTCCTTGAAGGGCACAAGAAATAGCCAAACATAATTTATGTCCTATTCAAACAATGCAGCAATAATCTGATTCCTGTTTAGCAGAAAAAATATATGTATGTAATATAAATATAAATAAAACATGAGGGTGCTGAGGCTCTGTCTGTGATTTACCTGGCAGCTTTAAAAAATGGCAGCCATGGACATTTTTTTTGCAGGCTACTCAGACTGTGGGGTCCCATGAGAGCACTAACCTTTACCCAGTGACCCCTGTATAGTGATGTGGACTTAAATATGTAAATGGCACACAAAATTTATGGGAAATAGGGCACAGCTTGACCATAAATACACTGGAAATCCAGAATTTATGTGGATGACAACAAAGCACTTGCTGTATGCAAAAAGTGAACAAGTTTAATAAGTGCAGAATGTTAAAACATTAAAAAATGGGAAGGACTCAAAGGAAAGGAACCCCCCATATAACAAAGGGTACATACACACCAATACATCAATAACAAAGAGTAGGCAATACAGGCTATCAACCATATACAGCCAAAAAGTGCAAATATATAGTAATATATGTTACAATCATGTTAGAAAGGTACAGAGCAAAAAAAGCCTGCAAAACAATACCATGGTCTGAATTGTGAAAGAGGTAATGTGGATGCACCTGCCCCATGCGTTACGCCACCGAATGGTTTCATCAGGGGTGTACTCTTAAATATGTAACCTGGGCCAAGCCCTCTGAGTAGCCCCTGGGCTATAGTGCAGGGTGGGAAACAGTAGGGCGTAGAAAAGTCAGAAAATGGTCTGAGGTAAACAAAATAACCAGAAAAACTGCAGGAGCTGAGCATTTTGGTGTGGACCAACCAAAGACTACTTTTATGTGGCGGTGGTAGTCAGAGCTTCAGGAGTTTAAATAGACGACAACCCAACAGGTTGCTTCCCCATATCATCTGTATCAATGGTGCAGAGTTGCCCATCGATTTAAAGTGGAAGGAGAAGGGATAGGAACTGACATAGATGTTTGTGACAGCCTCATGCAGGTACTTTTTGTTATTCCTACTCATAAGAGATTGATTTTGATGAATTTAAAGTAAACTACATGTTTTGTCTATTCTTGATACACCATGGCAATCTGTTAACTGTAAGTTGTAAATATAATAGTCATATGAAAAAGTTTGGGCACCCCATTAATATTAACCTTTTTTCTTTATAACAATTTGGGTTTTTGCAACAGCTATTTCAGTTTCATATATCTAATAACTGATGGACTGAGTAATATTTCTGGATTGAAATGAGGTTTATTGTACTAACAGAAAATGTGCAATCCGCATTTAAACAAAATTTGACCGGTGCAAAATTGAGAGATATACTAACATTGATGTATCACCTTATGGTATGCTAGCAGAATATGTTGAACTTCTCAGCATGGAGCTTGTCTGATTGTGATGGATACTACTGGAAAAAGGCCAGAGTTTTGTACATCATGTTATTCCTGTGCCTTTTTTTTGTATTAATAAAACTTAACCAATGAAATATATAAAGAAATGCAGTTGTAATACTCCTAAAATTACTTCACTACCTCCCTAATTTTTCTTGACTGTTATTTTTTTTCTGAAAAGACGTATTTTACAAATCCATTTGTTATATTCCTAAATCCCTTCCTAGTATATAGCACAAGAGGACCGGTTGGCATCAATATCGAATCTCTCAAAATATAGTAATGTAGCAAGAAGAGAAAAAGCTGAAATATGACTTTTAATTAAGAATGAAGCTAGAGTGGTTAGCCCACATACAAAGAATATTAAAATTTTATGTCTCTGGGGCGACAAACAAAAGAAAATCAGCCATAACCATAGGCAACACACAAAAATACTATACGTGCCCAATAATGGGCATGCTATCGTAGTAAAGGATAGATCTCACCCAAACACATGCCCCTCCTCACTCATGACTCCTCATTATTGAGGCAGAAACCCGTTGGGAGGGATTCTGGAGTTACACACTTGGGTCCGGCCTTTTTAAGGGCAGGAACTGATACAGGGGGTGTGACAAAGCTATTGGATTGAGTACCTCACTGAGGAATTGCTCACACCACCGTGTTTATCTGATGAGTGCTATCTGATTTATTTATTTTTTTGCCTTGCATAGCACTCTGTCCAATGATATTCAATGGGGCAGTGCTGATTAACTTTTTGGCCAAAATTACCCTTGTGTTCTTTGTATATGTTGTTTATAATCTTCATCTAAACTATCATAATAAAAATTATGGTTTAAAAAACCAAAACCCAACTTACATTTGAGAGGTGAGAAGCTGTGGGAGAGCACAGTGCAGTTCACATGATTTTAATACGGGCTTCCTTAGACCTTGCTGGTTTGGCATTTGAAAAATGCCACAATGTGCTGCAATTTGACACATCATGCATTTGAGACTTTCCTATACAAGTCTAAGGGTCTGTGGAAACCATCGGACTGCACTTGGATAACATCACAGAATGGAGAAGATGGGAAATTCTGTTCTCCATCTTCTCTTCACAGTGTTCTCCAATTCTGTCTTCCAAGAGAACCATATCATGATGGGCTGTCTTTGAGCAAACTGTGATCAGAATTTGATCCTAGTGTCATTGGCATAATGGAACAGATTCTCTCGGATAAGAGAATCTACGATCGTGTGACACCAGTGACTGTCCCTGTACGGTCACATGACATTGTTAGCTTTGGGTGAGATCTCACCTTCACTACTCGAGCATGGCTATTATTGGGCACTTATACATTTATTTTGACTTGGTTATGACTGATGTATTTCCTTTGCTTTTATCTCCTCGTAGACATTCTCTGAGGTTTTAGTATTATTTGTGTGTCGGCTAATCTCACTTTTATCTATATATCCAGTTAAAAATCCCTTCTTGGTATTAATAGTGCATGTGTAAATAAGGATGAGTTTGTTCTGTAGACTAGGCCTTCGAGACGGCTAGTGTTTTGGTTGTTGATACTTTTTGTGGTTTAACAATTGTGTGCTCCTTACAGATTCACAACCAGTCAGCTGTTTCCCTTCCCTTTTCTATCACTGTGACTCTTTTCCTTCCTTCCTCTCCCTATCCTCACATCTTTTTCTGCAGCTTTATTGCAACCAGCTGGTTTTACTTCCTTAATTTAATATGTCGGGCGCTGAACCCAGCTGGGTACAGAGAACCAGATATACAAATAGAGGTTTTTGTTAATAGAAATTAATATGTCTTATGTTTTGTTATTAACAAAACAACATTATAACATGAAACCTTAGTAAAGACTTAATTACTTTTGTAATTGACAACTAAGAAATAAGCCGTAAGAAATGGATACACGTTTCAGTAACCTATTTCCGGACACTTTGCATTGTGTAGGGTGATAATGAAGCTTGTAAGAATGCAAGCTGGGATCCTCCTGATGTGAGACCATTATACTTTTAGTGGTTTTCTTAACTATTGCTTCTGAAAAAGCAATATAGCCTCCTTTGCAGTTAGGCTGGGGCCACACGGGGATTACTGCGATCCCCTCACATGACACTCGGCTCAAACTGGCAGTACAACAGAGCCGAGTGTCATGCGAGTGTCCCTGCAACTGAGGTCCGATCGTGCAAGCGGACCTCAGCTGCAGGGGGCGGGCCGGCACTAAGGAGGGGCGGGTCGGTGCTGCGGAGGGGACAGAGGGATTTATCTCCCACTCTCTTCTGTAGCTAGCTATTGCCATTCTCGCCCTGCACTCGCGGTACACCGGTGTACTGCGAGTGCAGTGCGATTTTTCTCTCGCCCCATAGACTTGAATGGGTGCGAGAGAAAACAACATCGCATTACAGTCACAGCATGCTGCGATTTGTTTTCTTGGTCCGATTAGGGCTGAGAAAATAATCGCTCATGGGTGCTGGGAACTAGGGTAATATTGGTCCTAGTGGAATGCGATGTTTTATCGCACTTCACTCTCACCGGTTTTCATGCCGTGTGGCTTAGGCCTTAAGGCCGTTTTACATGCAACGACATCGCTAACGAGATATCGTTGGGGTCACGGAATTCGTGACTCACATCCGGCCTCGTTAGCGACGTCGTTGCGTGTGATACCTACGAGCATCCGCTAACTATCAAAAATACTCACCTAATCGTTGATCGTTGACACGTCGTTCATTTCCAAAATATCGTTGGTGATGCTGGACGCAGGTTGTTTGTCGTTCCTGAGGCGGCACACATCGCTGTGTGTGACACCCCGGGAACGACGAACAATAGCGTTCCTGCGTCCTCCAGCAACGAGGTGGGCATGTCGTTAATGCGGCTGGTCTCTGCCCCTCCGCTTCTATTTGCGGGCCGATGTGTGACGTCGCTGTGATGGCGCATGAACCTCTCCCTTAAAAATGAGGCAGTTCGCCGCCCACAGCGACGTCGCTAGGAAGGTAAGTATGTCTGACGTGTCCTAGCGATATTGTTCGCCACGGGCAATGATTTGCCTATGACGCACAAATGACGGGGCGGGTGCGATCGCTAGCGACATCGCTAGTGATGTTGCAGCGTGTAAAGCGGCCTTTATTGTCAGCCACGGATATGCTATGTTCACACTATTTTTTTTTTTTTTTTTTTGCTGTGCATTTGGGGGTTTTGCCTGAATCCCCTTAAAGATGTTATTTCGACTTATCCACGATGGCACCATAGACTGCAATTGCACAAATTGAGTTCAAATGAATTCCGTCTGTTTTGCTCCTCCTGAAAGTGTTCATCTGTATTTTTTGTCTGTCACTTTAAGAAAATAAATAAAATAAAATTGAGATTATTTGAGCTCTTTTCTTGTCAGTCTAAGTCCCTTTTAATCTTTCGTCTGATTTCTGTTTTGGATGGATACAGACAGGATCACTGGAACACAATACAGGCGTACAGCGTGAACAGGACCTTATCGCTGGTAAGTTGCTAGGAGGTTGCTGGTGAGATGTCACACTGCGACGCTCCAGCGATCCCACCAGCAACCTGACCTGGCAGGGATCGCTGGAGCGTCGCTACACAAGTTGCTGGTGAGCTCACCAGCAACCAGTAACAAGCCCCCAGCGCAGCGTGGAAGATGCTGCGCTTGGTAACTAAGGTAAATATCGGGTAACCAACCCGATATTTACCTTGGTTACCACCGCACGGAGCTACACGTGCAGAGAGCAGGGAGCAGCGCACACTGAGCGCTGGCTCCTTGCTCTCCTAGTTACAGCACACATCGGGTTAATTACCCAATGTGTGCTGCAGCTAAATGTGCACAGAGCAGGGAGCAGCGCACACTGCTTAGCGCTGGCTCCCTGCTCTCCTAGCTACAGCACACATCGGGTTAATTAACCCGATGTGTGCTGCAGCTAAATGTGCACAGAGCAGGGAGCAGCGCGCACTGCTTAGCGCTGGCTCCTTGCTCTCCTAGTTACAGCACACATCGGGTTAATTAACCCGATGTGTGCTGCAGCTACATGTGCACAGAGCAGGAGCCGGCACTGACAGTGAGAGTGGAGGAGGCTGGTATCGAAGGTAAATATCGGGTAACCAAGGACAGGGCTTCTTGGTTACCCGATGTTTACATTGGTTACCAGCCTCCGCAGAAGCCGGCTCCTGCTGCCTGCACATTTAGTTGTTGCTGTCTCGCTGTCACACACAGCGATCTGTGCTTCACAGCAGGACAGCAACAACTAAAAAATGGCCCAGGACATTCAGCAACAACCAACGACCTCACAGCAGGTGCCAGGTTGTTGCTGGATGTCACACACAGCAACATCGCTAGCAACGTCAAAAAAGTTGTTCGTTAGCAGCGATGTTGCTAGCGATGTTGCTTAGTGTGACGGGGCCTTTAGTTGTAGGTCATATTTTTAGTTTTAACCATTATGTGCCAAAGGCAACAAGAGGTACCCTGTCTAAAGAATACTATAAAAACATAACTTGTAATTTATTATTCAGATAAATGACCCATATTAAAAACACAAATAGTAAGTATGCTAACAATTAGGTATGCGTATGGCATACACTGGGATTCTCAAACGAAGCATCATCGAAAAGGAACGAAAAAAATAGAAAAGCAGTTAGTGACTGTAGAGGAAAGGAAGGGAGTTTTTATTTCAAGTATATTAGAAAATAGTTTAGATTATTGCACTACATAGAAAGGTATTTAGGAGGAAAATTACTTTAACGTTCGGGCCATCCCTAGAGCACCCGTAAAGAGGAACACTTTCCCCTTATACATATCTCTACATACTTGCACTGTGCATGGTAGTGCAATTCTGGAGGGTGTTTTAGCAAAACTGTATACAATGCCATTCCGCCTTCCTCCTGTTAATGTGTTAGTTGACCACTGACTGTCCCTATTCCTTTTCTCAAACTGACGCTATCCAATCCGCTTTATTATGACCCTCCCCCCAACTAGTAACACCATTTGTCAATTTAGTCATGCATATCTAGGAGGAATAATGGGGGAGCTGCACAGGGAGCAGTTTCTTAGAAGACCATTTTTAAGAATGGATGCCAAATAGTGATTTATTTAATCTCTTCACGATGGGGCCAATTTTGTTTTTTCCTCCCTCTTCTGCCTAGAGCATTGGTCTCAAACATGTGGCCCACGGGCCGCATGCAGCTTCTGAGGCAGTTTCTTGTGGCTCACAAGTCCCCTGATGATCGCGGCCCTATGCCGGGGACCACCGCCATCTGCGCTTTACTTCAGATGATTGATCTCTGCGGTGCAGAGGAATGCTCTGCAGAGCTTCACCAATGGTAGCCGCCAGCCAATCAAAGGCCAGCAGCTCATTGTATGACGTCACCTGCTGGCCTCCAATTGGGCGGCAACTACCATTGGTAAACATCTACAGAGAGCTCCTGTGCACGGCGGCAGTGATCAGTCATTTGAAGTAAAGCGCAGATGGCTGCGGCCCTTAGCATAGGGCCGCGATCGTCAGAGGGGCCTGCGGGCCACAAGAATCAGGAAAGAGGACACGGAGCGAACTGAGGACAAGCAATAAGAATTTTTTTTGTTTTTATATGTGTATGTGAAAACAGCACACTGTGGCATAAATATGGAACATAACTACAGGATGGGGACAAGTTGGGCACATAACTACAGGGGACAAGATACATTACTACAAGATGAGGACCAGGATGGGAACATTCCTACAATATATTGACCAAACTTACAATATGGTGCTAATTGTAAAATATTACTTACAAAAAGGGGATACAATGTAAAAAAAAAAAAAAATAATAATTTTTTACATATAAAGTGAAATAGATAAGTGCACGTTTTGTTATAGTAAACAAGTGAATAATGTTAAGCAAAAGTGATCCAAAGGTGTATAGAAAAAAACATACTGTATCACTAAAAATGTCACTTTGTCCTGAAAAGGATGTGGCCCCTCCAAATATTTTTTTATTTCTATGTTGCGCCCTTATACTCTGAGCTGAGTTTGAGACCCCTGGCCTTTTTTTTTTTTTTTTTTTTTTGGGGGATGAGCTGTACTTTTGAATGACACCATTCATCTTACCTCATAGTGTACTGGAAAATAGGGGAAAAAATACAAATGGGGAGAAATTCTCACAAGTTTGCAAAAAGGCTCGTAATGTTTGCATTTTTCAGTTTATGGAGCTATGTTATGGCTTATTTTTTGTAAGGCGAGATTTTGTTTTTATTGATACCAGTTTGGGATAGATATGATGTTTTGATCACTTGTTACACCATTTTTTTATGGTATTGAGAGGACCAAAATAAGTAGCATTGCTGCATACAGTAAAAATCACAGTCTCCTTTGAAGCACTGACATAAGCAAGGTTTCAAAGGAGCTCTGTAATGACAAGCATGAAGGTCTTCATCAGACACCCTGCTGTCATAGCAACTCATTGGTGATTCGCCACAACGTCATTGGTGTGCCTACGAGTGCTTAAAATGGGATGCCCCCATGCCGTCACGTGCTAAAGCCGGATTTAACAGGTTAACAATTGCGGGCTCCGCTCTTTCCAAGATTGTTACAAGCAGGTCCTGGCTACCTGTGGAGTATGGGGCCTCTCTATACATCTGCTTTAGACTTGTAATGTATATGTATGGAGGATGTCGTGAAGGGGTTAGTGAAAAGAAGTCGTACTTACAATAATATATTTGGAGATTTGAGAGGTACCTAAAGGTCTGTAATATCAGTGTATTATCGTAACTATATTTTTGGCAAGTGAAAAATGTAGCCATCAATTTAAGCACCTTGTTGAAAATACAAAAAAGAGCCAGCTGACATATCTTTGACTGTCTAATTTTTAGCTTTGGGAAGCCAGTATATTTAGGATCTGCGTCTTGTGTTGTAACACTCTTATCTGTGCTGTGAAGTGTAGCAGCTTCTGAGTTGCTATGGAAATAACATTGCTATGCAGCTTTTTCCTGGACAGATTTGACCTTTCTCTTTTTATAACTGGGTTGTATCACAGACTGTTGTTAATTTTACTATAAACTAGAATTTTACATCTACCTTACTTCTAATTATTCTGTAAAGAAATGATTTTGACAACATTGGTTCACCTATCATTTTATATTTATTCAATCCTAATAGGATTAATGATTGGCATAGGCAACTGCTGATCAAAATCAATAACTATACATGGCATAGAGAGACTGAGACCTAAATTGAGTGTATGTACAGTGTGTGTGTGTGTGTGTGTGTGTGTGTGTGTGTGTGTATGTAATATAATTATACTGGTGAATGTATTTGTGTTGTGTTCATATGTGTATATATAAAAATATATATATATATATATATAGATATAGATATAGATATAGATATATATAGAGATATATAGATATATATGTATATATATAGATATAGAGATATAGAGATATAGAGATATAGAGATATAGAGATATAGAGATATAGAGATATAGAGATATAGAGATATATATGTATATAGATATAATATATATATCTCATATATATATATATAATGGTGTTGGCCTGGATTTCTGTTCTGTAGTGCCACAAGGCTTGTTAGGGTATTTCTGGGCCAGGTCTTACGGATAGCCAGAGAGATGGGCGGGTCTGGCTATCCACATACCTCCGCCTATGGGAGTGTTTGACATGTGTCTGCCGCATGGTTTAAAATGGTGTCAGTCTGTTTGGCACATGGTCTGTGTGTGGAAGTGTTGTGAAATCTCCAGGAATTAACCCATGAGTGGGGGTTCGATATACTAACCGGGGTCAGCGTGCAGAGGTGAGAAGACCTCTTGTGGAAAGTCTTTACTAGGACTTACTGGACTTGCATGGAAGTGTCGTTTTTAGGAACGTGTATATTATGTTCTTGCATTGAACTACCGTTTATTTTTCTGTTCTGATGGCATGCTTTATGAGCTGCTGTTAAAGCTGCCTGGACGTTTTATACAAAGTTCCTCCTGTGCCTACCTCGAGGCAACTGAGGCGCAAGCTGAGTGAGAACCCCATTACTAATAAATATATACAGTACAGACCAAAAGTTTGGACACAGCTTCTCATTCAGAGTTTTCTTTATTTTCAGGACTCTGAAAATTGTAGATTCGCATTGAAGGCATCAAAACTATGAATTAAAACATGTGGAATGAAATACTTAACAAAAAAGTGTGAAACAACTGAAAATATGTCTTATATTCTAGGTTCTTCAAAGTAGCCACCTTTTTGCTTTGAATACTGCTTTGCACACTCTTGGCATTCTCTTGATGTGCTTCAAGAGGTAGTCACTGGAAATGGTTTTCCAACAGTCTTGAAGGACTTCCTAGAGATGCTTAGCACTTGTTGTCCCTTTTGCCTTCATTCTGCGGTCCAGCTCACCCCAAACCATCTCGATTGGGTTCAGGTCTGGTGACTGGAGACCAGGTCATCTGGCGTAGCACTAGCACCCCATCACTCTCCTTCTTAGTCAAATAGCCCTTACACAGCCTGGAGATGTGTTTGGGGTCATTGTCCTGTTGAAAAATAAATGATGGTCCAACTAAATGCAAACCGGATGAAATAGCATGCTGCTGCAAGATGCTGTGGTAGGCATGCTGGTTCTGTATGCCTTCAATTTTGAATAAATCCCCAACAGTGTCACCAGCAAAGCACCCCCACACCATCACACCTCCTCCATGCTTCACGGTGGGAAACAGCCATGTAGAGTCCATCCGTTCACCTTTTCGACGAAGACACGGTGGTTGGATCCAAAGATCTCAAATTTGAACTCATCAGACCAAAGCACAGATTTCCACTGGTCTAATGTCCATTCCTTGTGTTCTTTAGCCCAAACAAGTCTCTTCTGCTTGTTGCCTGTCCTTAACAGTGGTTTCCTAGCAGCTATTTTACCATGAAGGCCTGCTGCACAAAGTCTCCTCTTAACAGTTGTTCTAGCTATGAGAAGGTGTGTCCAAACTTTTGGTCAGCACTGTGTGTGTGTGTGTGTGTGTGTATATATTCTAATATATAAAGCTGTGTGTGTGTGTGTGTGTGTGTGTGTGTGTGTGTGTGTGTGTGTCCGGGATTGGTATCCTCACCGTCGCAGCTACAGCCACAAAATTTTGTACACTCACACTTCTGGACCCCGAGAGCGTCATAGGCTATGTTTCGAGGGGAAATTTTAACCCTGCTCTTTACAGTTATTCGCCAAAAAACCTGCCTCCATTAAAGCGAATGGAGCTCGGAGCCACAGTGCAGCCAGAACTTCAGAAGAATGTGCAGCCACACCCTTATATGGAATGTTGGCGTGTCGCAATGCAGCCAGGGAAAGAGACAGACCCAAGCGAAGGAAAGAGCCAGACGGGGAAAGACCCAGACGGAGAAGGAAACAGTCAGAGACAGACGGAGAAGGAGACAGTCAGATATATTCAGAGGGGGAGACAGACATTATAATTACATTTATATCTATTTGTTTTGTGGTTTTTGTGTGCAGAATACATTTTTGTTAATACATTGTTTTGTTAACAGCAGTTATTAACTCCGGCGAAGCCGGGTAGTACAGCTAATAAATTATATATATAATATATATATATATATATATATATATATATATATATATATATATATATATATATATATATATATATATATATATATATATATATATATATATATATATATATATATATATATATATATATATATAATATAATTTATATTTATTATTATATAATGTATCGCCCCTTGTACCACTTTTTTTTTATTTTTTTGGGGTTTTTTTCTCTTTTTTTAAAGGCTTTAAACTCAATCTCAAGCAATGGCAACCTGATGGATAAATTCTCTGTAGGAAAATCGTTTTTATGGAAGTCTAGATAGGTCTACCAAAGTCTTTGCCACCTTTACTTTGATTCTATCAAGCCATCAGGTTACTGATCTTGCTCTTTACCTTGTTCCTTCTATTCATCCAACCATGATGTCCTTCTCCAGGGATTGCTGTCTTCGTATGATGTGTAGCCGTGTTTCAGTTCAGTTCTGGGTGCCTACTTGCTCTATTATAGAGAGGTTTCATCCCAAGTCAGTGCTACAACTGTTGCTTTGGCTGTAGAAGTCATATGGGATGAAATATCATAATGGGGGTCTGAGATGCGCCGAGATCATAATGTAAATCCGGATAAGATGTATAAAATCGATAGCAGAGGTAAGTATTATTGTATTTTTTTTTATTTTATTTTTTTTTTCATAAGAATACTAATTATTTTCTCTGACAAGCTGGATATAATGCAATTTCAGCATGTAAAATGCCCACAGCATGTGGATGAGCATTGTAGTTTTTTTTCATTTTTTAAAATAAATAAAAATTTCAGAATTTTCAGCAGTTGTGATACACGCGCACAAGCTCTACAAAAAATGATTCTGTCCCAAAACACTATGATGCAAAATAGTTTTCTTTTATGTTTTCTAAATGTCTTTGGGCAAAGGACGAATCCCTGAAAATGAGGCTTAATCAACTGTCTCTTGTGTAAAAGTTTTAATTGTATGTTTTCCTGCCCTGAATGGAAATAAGATCTTCCTTTTGCCGACTGTATATCCAGTGCTGAACAGCAGTCTGTGCCGCGTTGACAACCTCAGGGCAACCGCATGGAACGTGAGACTCCCAACGCTGCTGTATTTCTACATCTCTCCAAGAGCTAGCTGAAATGATTCCAGTAATACCATTATAACAGAACCTTGCTAAGTGAATCTACAGCATTTTCATGAGGTTGAGCTGACTAGAAGTTGTTAACTTTGAGCTACTTTGGTTGTTTTGTACAGTTTTTATCGGTTCCAGTAGTTAAAGATAATTTATTATGAAGATTTTGAAAAAATTTTAGTCAAGCAGAAAAAAAAGCTATATCATACTCTCCAACAGTCCCTAAGTTTGAGATGTAAATTCAGGACCATCCCAGGCCAAAAAGAGGTAATTGTTACGGTCATTGGGGAACTGCAACCATCCGGGGGTGGACCCACTGGACCGTGCACTAGACTCCTAGCAACCAACAGCGAATCCCTATACAGAGATTGTGAGGTGCTCCGAAGGGAAAGCCTAAATGCACGGCAGCCAGGGACCAGAGAAGGCTGTCTCTTACAGACTGATTCAGTCACAATGTCCAGTGCAGGAGTCCTCTGATATAGCGGCACCAAGGTGGAGGCTGAGATGAGATGGCACTGAGGTGTTGGTCTGGACGAGATGGCACTGTGGTGAAGGCTCTGACCTGATGGCACACAGGCAATGAAGGTGAGCTGGCTCTAGAACAAGACAATGGTTGTTAACAACATACTGGTACTGGGACTAGACCTGAGAACTAGCAATACACTATAAGCAATGTTGCTCAGGCGCCTCCTGTCAGGGGAGGCGGTCTTAAATACCTTTTAGGGTTCAGGTAACCTTAGGGATTGCTTCCAGGTAATGAGATGCTGGCCCTTTTAAGAAAGAAGGCCTGGCCGCATGCGCGCCCTAAGGGTATGTGCCCATGATCAGGACTCGCTGTGTCCAGGATGCAGTGGGTCTTGACCTGCGAGGCCGCGAGTCTCCTCCGCAGGAGACTGCAGCTGCTCGTATCCATAATCTGGGTTCAATGTGCTGCAGTCTGTCGCTTGTGTTCTCCCTACGGAGGATGCATGCGAATTTGCAGCAAACAATTGAAATGCTGCAGGTTGGAAAGCCGCACCGCAGGTCACTGTTTACTGCGGAAACAGCCGCACCGCAGGTCAGTGTTTGCTGCGGAAACAACAAGCTCAGTGGGCACGTGATTTCTTGAAATCCCATCCACCATGTTTATACAGTACAACGCAGCGTTTTGAATGCAGCAAAAACAAGCTACATCCAAAACGCTTCAAACACTGATCGTGGGCACGCACCCTAACGGCACTTACTGAAGACCTGCGCCCGGCCAGGAAGCAAGAGGAGGTTGCAGCAGACTCCAGGAGAGGAGCGAATGGAGCAGCCGGACGAGTGAGAAGTCGAATGCCCCCACAGTGTCTGTAAACTGGGACGCGGGAAGATGCCATGCAGGGACCAGAGGCTGCAGGCCTGCGATACAGGTGAGAGGGGGGGATACCACCGCCAGGGTCCTGGAATGGGAACAAGAGCATGCGTGGATGCCACGCTGGAACTGGGACCGGGCGCTACAACAATGTTGACATTCAAGCAGGTGTTCATGGAAGGGATGTGTGTGTTCCTGTTCGGGACTGTGTCTGGGACTTAATTTTCTATTTCTCCCCCCCCCCCCTTCAACAATAATGTTAGAAAGTTTTAGCTAGGTGTACACCTGCGTGGGAGGCTTCCCCATCACAAATTTCTCCAGAAATGTTGGATAAAATAGTGCAGCGTGCATAGCTATTTTATCAATTAAAATTCTGGACACCATGAATAAAACCAGAAGGATCCTATGATAATTAGTGGTGTATGTCAGGCACAGATAGTTTCTGTTAATGAATTGATCTTGCATTTACATTATTTTGTTTTTCTATTTTTATGTCCGAACAGAGAAATGGAAGTGAGAATAGAGATTTGAACCTAGCCTTACTTTTTACAAGGAGGACCTATTCTGTAAGGAGAGTATTAAGAGATGCACAAAAAGATTCAGACAGGTTGGATATAATTTTTAATCAATTAATACATTTCTTAAACTGGAGACATTGCACTTTTATTACAGTAGGTGAACTGAACCCTCGAGTTACCCGGACTTGACTGGTTATGAAGACCATTTCTTCCCAGGTTGTAATCACAGTGGTACAACAATGTCACATCTGTGATACTGCTTTTCAAGTCCTATATATAAAGATTGAATTACCTATTCTTTTACTGACACATCCACTGATTATTGTGTTTAGCGGCGAAAAGAAATATGATTTCCAAATCTTTAACAATGAGTATGACGCCGACTCACTGGTATCTTTAGTAGGAAGCATCTGCAGTACGAGCACAATGCACAGGACACAGGACTCTTGATTACCATTGGTTTTAATATGTGCTTTTGTGTGGTCAAATAATCAAAACTGCAAACAAAACCTGCACATCCACTGTAACGACATCTAGCGCATGCGTATGACATTTAAACAGATATACAATACATGTATAGAGATGAGGCTACATTCCCCGATGAGTATTTGGTAAGTTTTTGATGTTAGAGATTTTCTGCAGCATATATGTACCTATTGGGGTAAATTAGTTTATTTACTGTTTTGTTGTTTGTTTGTTTGTTTTTGTTTTGGTTTTTGTTTTGTTTTATTTTGTTGGATACATTGTTACACACGTTTTTATTGTATTTTTGACCCTGCAATTTTTGTCTCTTTATGGTATGCCATTATTTATACTTTCCTGGGATTACTTCTATTTTTAGTATGCCGTATGAATGCAATGCGTTTTTTACTCTCAGCAGCTATTATTCTACATTCATTTACAGCATCCTATGCTACAGAATGTTAATGTATCTGTAAAAAATGGACGGCACACAGATGGATCCGTGTGCCGTCCGTTTCTTTCTTCACATCCATAGACTTGCATTGGGGAGTCTTGTCTGATATACACTGTGTGAAGAATTATTAGGCAAATGAGTATTTTGATCACATGATACTGTTTATACATGTTGTTCTACTCCAAGCTGTATAGGAGAGCCAACTACTAATTAAGTAAATCAGGTGATGTGCATTTCTGTAATGAGGAGGGGTGTGGCATAATGACATCAACACCCTATATAAGGTGTGCTTAATTATTAGGCAACTTCTTTTCCTTTGGCAACATGGGTCAGAAGAGAGAGTTGATGGGCTCTGAAAAGTCCAAAATTGTGAGATGTCTTGCAGAGGGATGGAACAGTCTTGAAACTGACAAACTTTTGAAGCGTGATCACCGAACAATCAATCATTTCATGGCAAATAGCCAACAGGGTTGCAAGAAGCGTGTTGGGCAAAATAACTGTCCATGAATTGAGGAAAATCAAGCTTGAATCTGCCAAGATGCCATTTTCCACCAGTTTGGCCATATTTCAGAGCCGCAATGTTACTGGAGTATCAAAAAGCACAAGGTGTGCCATACTCAAGGACATGGCCAAGGTAAGGAAGGCTGAAAAACGACCACCTTTGAACAAGAAACATAAGATAAAACGTCAAGACTGAGCCAAGGAATATCTTAAGACTGATTTTTCAAAGGTTTTATGGACTGATGAAATGAGTTACTCTTGATGGTCCAGATGGATGGGCCAGAGGCTGGATCAGTAAAGGGCAGAGAGCTTCACTCCGAGTCAAACATCAGGAGTTGGAGGTGTGGTACTGGTATGGGCTGGTATGATCAAAGATGAACTTGTGGGACCTTTTCGGGTTGAGGATGAAGTGAAGCTCAACTCCCAGACCTACTGCCAGTTTCTGGAAGACAACTTCTTCAAGCAATGGTACAGGAAGAAGTCTGTATCGTTCAAGAAAAACATGATTTTCATGCTGAACAATGCTCCATCACATGCATCCAACTACTCCACAGCGTGGCTGGCCAGTAAAGGTCTAAAAGATGAAAAAATAATGACATGGCCCCCTTATTCACTTGATCTGAACCCCATAGAGAACCTGTGGTCCCTCCAAATTGTGAGATCTACAGGGAGGGAAAACCGTGCACCTCTCGGAACAGTGTCTGGGAGGCTGTGGTGGCTGCTGCATGCAATGTTGATCGTAAACAGATCAAACAACTGACAATCTATGGATGGTAGGCTGTTGAGTGTCATCATAAAGAAAGGTGGCTATATTGGTCACAAATTTTTTAGGGTTTTGTTTTTGCATGTCAGAAATGTTTATTTCTAAATTTTGTGCAGTTATATTGGTTTACCTGGTGAAAATAAACAAGTGAGATGGGAATATATTTGTTTTTTATTAAGTTGCCTAATAATTCTGCACAGTAATAGTTACCTGCAAAACAGATATCCTCCTAAGATAGCCAAATCTAAAAAAAAACAACACTCCAACTTCCAAAAATATTAAACTTTGATATTTTATGAGTCTTTTGGGTTGATTGAGAACATAGTTGTTGATCAATAATAAAAAAAATCCTCTAAAATACAACTTGCCTAATAATTCTGCACACGGTGTACGTGTGCAGTCCCAGCATGCTGCAATTTAATTCTTTTTTTTTTTCCTCAGTCCAATTACAGCTGAGGAAAAATTTGCAGATCTGCTCTGGCTCATTTACTAACGTTGGGCTGAGTGCAGTGAGATTTTCTCGCATTGCACTCGTCCAATTCATACACTCGTGTGACTGCACCCTAACCTAGTTTACTAGACCTACTAGATTGTCACGTTATGAAAGAAGATTAAAGAGACAGCCATTAAATCTGCACTCTTTGTTGTCAGTTTGGCAAAAATTGCATAAAAAAAAAATAAAATAATGCACATTCTTATATATACAACATCATATTTTAGTAATAATATAATGGAGACAAATCTAACCAAACGAGAGCATCTATGAAAGCTTTTCATGATCAAGAGCTGTGCGTGTGTGTGTGACAATCCACTTGGCTATCTCCTATATAAATTTGACTTGCAACTATTTAGCATATGGTTAGTTATACAGATTCTTGTTATGTCTGTGTATTGTTACTGTGTTGCTCTTAATCTAAGTTTTACTGTTTATTATTTTTTGTTAGCATTTTGCAAATCTCCTTTTAGCTTTTTGCATTGACTGAATCCTTCAGGGCATGCTCTCTATCAGATTCAAGCCTGTCTCGACCAAAATCTGATCCCAGGTCTCTTCTACACTTTCCCAATGTTTGTGCATACTTGTCGACTCTTTTTGGTATGTATACAGATTTTTCTTCAACTCTACCAACAAGGGTTCGATTCAATTGAGGTATGGGGACTGTGGGGGCCAATGCAGCACCTCTACTTCATTTTCATTGAACCATTTCTTTGCCAATCTCATTGTATGCTTCCAGATGTCCTGCTGAACATTATGTTGTCCTTTTCATACCCATAGTACTCAAGAGTACGAAGTAACTCATCTTGTAGGATGCTTGCATAGAACTTTGTATTCTGAGCACCATTTGTCCTGATCAGGTATCCAACGCCTTTGGCTTTGAAACAACCCCATATCATCAAGTTTCCTCCACTGAACTTGACAGTTCCTTCAATTTCTCGATCTGTTAGTCCCTTTTTTCCTTTTTTTTTTTTCTTCTAGACCCATTTGCATTTATCAGAGCCTAGTCTATTAACCTTCATCTCATTGCTTCAAATTGGCCATTTCCAATCTTCCACTGTTAACTTTTCGTACTTCTTTGCAAAGCAGATGCTTGTTATGAAGATGATATTGAAGTCGAGGCTTCTTCAACTCTTTTTGGGCCACCATTCCAGACTTCTGTAACATGCGTCACACGGTCCTTACGTCTGTGATCTCACTATTACGAAGCATAAGGGCCACCTCCACTGCCATGCTTGTTGCACCAGAATTGTTAGACCTTGTGATGAGCCAACTTGTTCATTTCGATATTTTGCCTGGATGTGCATCTTTTTGGTTTTTGAATGGATGGACAGAATTCATTTTGTACTCTTCTAACTGTCATGGCACTCACATGATGTAGTTTGGGAATTTTCTTGGCAGAGAGTCCGCTACCGATGAGCTGAATGATGCTGTTTCTTTCCTTGTGAAATCTTAATGGCTGCTCCTTGATTCGAACCAGTGGCCTTTTAGATTTGGAATCAACCTATTAAAACACTGAGCTGTTACAGAATAAGAACAGGTTGTATTTTGTAGTATACAGGAAGAAAAAATAAATTCCACCACCAGAAGCAAAACAGTAACAATACAGTAACATGACAAGAATCTGCATAATCATATGCTAAATAGTAGCATGTCAAATTTCTGCATGAGATAGCCGGACAGCATGAAGGTAGTCTCACACTCAAAGTTGTAGTGGACAGTGAGATATCGAGCTTGAAAGAGAAAAGCTCAAAACATTGTTACCCTTTTGCTTGTCATTAATATAAAATGTGTGTATGTGTATGGAGAGGTACAGTAGTACGAGTTTTAACACAAGTCCATAAAGATACTGTGTCTTACGTTTTGTAAGCAATAAACTGCCTTAGCAAAGTGAGAAATTAGTTAGAACCTTTCCTTTCCCATCAATAGGGGTTAATCTATCAATTCAGTACAACCCCTTGATTATATAGCCAATTACCGTGTATTTGTTTTTGGTGGAATTCTTGTTTATGGGGGATATCTAGTATATAGAAAAGCTATTTAGTGGATATAACATTGCTAACGCTGTCATTGTAGTTTTTCCGCTTCTTTCTTTGCGCCCCTGTGAGTGGGTATCAGAGATCTGTGTAACACTATCGCCATAGTTCATATTCTGTGATAGATTTAGCGCATCTTACTTAACACATCAGACACTTTTCCTTCTCCTTTTTGACTGGCTTACTTTTTAGACCAATATTTTGCATTGTTGGCATATTGGCAAACTTACAGCCACACTTCCTTTTCTCAGTGATTTTTAGAATGGTGTAGTGTAGTTTCAGAAGTATTTAAAGGGGTATTCTCATTATAGATACATTTAATGAAGCTGAGAATGTGTGAATAAATATTTTTGTAATTTACAACTATTAGAAATTATGCTACATTCAAAAAAATTACCATCTTTCATCTTGTTGAATAGGCCCCGTAGTGCTAGGTCAGTGAGTTTTTACTCTCCATCACAGGGGCTACACTTGCACAGTTCCTTTTCAGTCTAAAAAAACCCAAAATAGTTGCCCTGGAGTACAAAGTGAGATGCTCTCTGCGCTTACACAGCTCTGACAGTGCACGCAGCATCCAGAATGCTAGGGAGCATGTGCAGTGATTGCAGAGACACTACAGGTGTGACAACGAGCAGAGAATCCAGAATGCTGGGGAGCTTGTGCAGTGAGTGTACAAATTGTCCCTCCAGTGGGGAAGGAAACAAACTCTAGCGCCAGCTATTGGAAGTAGCAATCCGTCAATGTGGCTTTTTAAACAAGCCTTTTCATACGACTTAGGATTTATTTGCCAGATCAGAATCCCAGTTTGCAGACTCGGTGTTTCGGGGTGATTTGCCCCTCGTCAGTGCAAAGTGTGGGTATCTGATCTGGCTTATGAGAAGCTGATTGTAGACACACACCTCGTGCTCACACAGGTCTGACAGCATGCGCAGGATCCAGAATATTAGGCAGCATGTGCAGTGATTGTGGACATGCTCCCTGTACGCACACAGCTGACATGTGGAGGATTCAGAATACTGGGGAGCATTTGCAGTGATTTCAGAGACACTCCTCGTGCTCACACAGGTGTGACAGTGAGGGGAGAATCCAGAATGCTGGGGAGTGTGTGCAGTGATTGCAGACACACTCCTCGTGCTTACACAGGTCTGACAGCGTGCGCAGGATCCAGAATGCTGGGGAGTGTGTGCAGTGATTTGCAGAGACACTCCTCTTGCTCACACAGGTCTGACAGCGTGCGCAGGATCCAGAATGCTGGGGAGTGTGTGCAGTGATTGCAGACACACTCCTCGTGCTTACACAGATCTGACAGCGTGCGCAGGATCCAGAATGCTGGGGAGTGTGTGCAGTGATTGCAGACACACTCCTCTTTCTCACACAGGTCTGACAGCGTGCGCAGGATCCAGAATGCTGGGGAGTGTGTGCAGTGATTGCAGACACACTCCTCGTGCTTACACAGGTCTGACAGCATGCGCAGGATCCAGAATATTAGGCAGCATGTGCAGTGATTGTGGACATGCTCCCTGTACGCACACAGCTGACATGTGGAGGATTCAGAATACTGGGGAGCATTTGCAGTGATTTCAGAGACACTCCTCGTGCTCACACAGGTGTGACAGTGAGGGGAGAATCCAGAATGCTGGGGAGTGTGTGCAGTGATTGCAGACACTCTCCTCGTGCTTACACAGGTCTGACAGCGTGCGCAGGATCCAGAATGCTGGGGAGTGTGTGCAGTGATTTGCAGAGACACTCCTCTTGCTCACACAGGTCTGACAGCGTGCGCAGGATCCAGAATGCTGGGGAGTGTGTGCAGTGATTGCAGACACACTCCTCGTGCTTACACAGGTCTGACAGCGTGTGCAGGATCCAGAATGCTGGGGAGTGTGTGCAGTGATTGCAGACACACGCCTCGTGCTTACACAGGTCTGACAGCGTGTGCAGGATCCAGAATGCTGGGGAGTGTGTGCAGTGATTGCAGACACACTCCTCGTGCTTACACAGATCTGACAGCGTGTGCAGGATCCAGAATGCTGGGGAGTGTGTGTAATGATTGTAGACACACTCCTCGTGCTCACACAGATCTGACAGCGTGCGCAGGATCCAGAATGCTAGGGAGTGTGTGCAGTGATTGCAGACACACGCCTCGTGCTTACACAGGTCTGACAGCGTGTGCAGGATCCAGAATGCTGGGGAGTGTGTGCAGTGATTGCAGACACACTCCTCGTGCTTACACAGATCTGACAGCGTGTGCAGGATCCAGAATGCTGGGGAGTGTGTGTAATGATTGTAGACACACTCCTCGTGCTCACACAGATCTGACAGCGTGCGCAGGATCCAGAATGCTAGGGAGTGTGTGCAGTGATTGCAGAGACACTCCTCGTGCTCACACAGATCTGACAGCGTGCGCAGGATCCAGAATGCCGGGGAGCGTGTGCAGTGATTGCAGATTGCCTACTCCGGAAAATGAAAGGAGGTTATATCTTGAATGGACCATAATTTTTAATAGCTGTAGATTACAAACATATTTACCCATTTTCTGCTTAATTAAATGTATTTATTATGATGGAAATAAACCTCTAAACACCTAAATATGGCATAAGTCCTGTCCTCTGGTAGTTTTTTTTCCAGTGGGATGAATTGAAAACACATTGGGTGCGCTGTGCAGTAAACCGATTCTTCAACAATGATGGTAATAAGGATTTGTTATTCACAATGCATTTCAACGCCATACCGTCACCTTTATCAAGTGGAAAAAGCAAATGTCATTTGGCGTTCCTTTTTTTCACTTGATAAAGGTGACGGTATTGTGTTAAAACACATTGTGAATAAAAAAAATCCTTATTACCATCATTGTTGAAGAATCTGTTTACTCCAGCAGAGCAGCTCAGCAGGGTGTTTTCATCCACATGGATCCCATGTTTCTTGGAGGATCTATCCACCAGCCACAGGGCGGCAGCAGCATCTTTCTTCATGCCTACATTAGTTGTGCCTGTCACAACTCCACCAGGTGAGCGTTAACCACTTACCAGTCTCCCTCCATAGGTATTGCCCTATTGTACGTGCTGTTCCCCCACATCTAGATTTCATCTTCCTCCAATAGTTTTGCACAAATCGGGCCGTATTTTTAGGTTAAGAAGTCGCTTCCAAAATAATGATTTTGCCTGGAATGTACCTTTTTAAGAGAGATGAACTATTGACTGCAAAATGTAACAATTATCAAACAATTTTCTTTATTTTTGCATAGGGTGACATTTTCGACCCAATGGTCAGAAGGTATTTAAACAAGCTAAAATTAAAATGGGTGTGAGTGTTTCCTTTATGGTAACCGACATTCTAACCCTCAGGACGAAGACTGTGTCGAAACGCGTAGTTCAATGAGGTATATACCAACTTTACTAACCTGCTAAACCACTACATTTTTAAAGGAAATCTTTAAATAAATTTTTGGACTTTTATTATATGCTGAGGATTGTGCTGGATTTTTCTTTCCGTCTATCTCCTGATATTTGGCAGCCTAGCCTTCCGTGCGCTGGATCCGAGCGGGGAACGGTGAACAGCAGGATCGGTGAGCTGATTTTTCCGCTTTTCTCCGTTTGAAAATTAAAAAATGTTTGGGCCACACATCACCCTGTTTAAACCAGACATGGTCTTCTAATATGATGATCTATGCTCACAGAATGGTTGGAATTACAATAGTTCTTTGTGCGTGGAAGTGCAGACATCCCGTTTATACAGATTATTAAATGTCCACCAATTGGCTTGCAGGTTGTTTTCCACCAATTGCAGCAGTTGTTTTCCATTCAAGGTTGGTTTGTCTAAGTGGGTCGCATGGTTGTTTTCACAATTGTGCAGCCATTGGCCCTCCGTGGGTGGGGCTTCGGCCTCTCTAGCACCACCCCATTTGGCCATACCCTTTGGCTATGTGCTCACGGGACACCGTACCCGCTGACTTTTCCACAGGTTTGTCCGCAGGTTTTCCGCAGCTGCTGCTCGGAATCCGCAGCTATCCATACCTGCGGGATTCGAGCATTTTTGCAGCTGTAAACCTGCGGGACAAGTGTGGAAATACCTGCGGATTTCCCACCCTGTATCTCCATAGTGGAAAGGCAGGAATACTGCTGATATTTCCGCATGAATAATTGACATGCAGTTAAGTGCTGCTGCGGAACATGCGCAGCATATTCCACAGCCGCACATACCGCACCTTTGATACAGCACTTGTCAAATCACATAGGATAACATGGGGAGAGTCTGTGCTTGCTAAAACCTGCGGATTTATCTAGTAAATCCAGATAAACCCGCAGGTTTTCCGCAGCAAAATCCGTGGGTACGTTGTCCCATGGGCACATAGCCTTACTGTGCAAATCAGTCAGTCAGCAGCTTAAGGGTGAGGGTAGTCTAAATTGAATTAATACATTGAATACATTGGAAGGCCTCCCATATGATGAGAGGTTGAAAAAGTTAGATATGTTTAGCTTGGAAAAAAGAGGTCTCAGAGGAGATCTCATTTATATGTATAAATACATGTGTGGTCAATATAAAGGACTGGCACATGACTTATTCCTTCCAAAGACAATACTAAGGACCAGGGGGCACTCACTGCGAGTGGAAGAAAAGCGATTCCGACAGCTAAATAGGAAAGGGTTCTTTACAGTTAGAGCAGTCAGACTGTGGAATGCCCTACCACAAGAGGTAGTAATGGCAGATACTATAACAGCTTTTTAAAAAAGGGCTGGATGATTTCCTCAGTACACAAAACATTGTCGGTTATAAATTACTAAGTGACCAAATGTAGAACTGGTGGAGGAAGGTTGAACTAGATGGACCTAGGTCTTTTTTTCAACCTTAGTAACTATGTAAATATGTAATTGAACTCTCTGCCTGCAGCTCTTACCGCATATGCGTCAGATCTCTAATCAGCAGATCATTACTTTTGGTTTAGTACCGTCTATTTAGTAGACGTAAGATGACCGAATCTGCTGATATTTACAGGATTGTCCAACAGTCTGTGTATGGGGACCTCTTGACTCTACCCAACACATGGTGGATTCATCATGTTTCATTTCCAAAGGCTGACCCTTTTGTTCTCCCAGCGATAACCTGCTACCTGAGTAGTCTGGGAGCGGCTCTTTCGGGCATTTCTGTCCACGGGGAAGTTTGGAGGAGGTGGTGGCCAGCTGTGTAATGTGTATATAGGCTTTATGACAGGACAGCATGACATACCTGACAGGTTCGATTAATGAAATGGGCTGTGTAATTTATGAGGTATTCACTATACATCATGTTAGCAAAATATCCCAGCATAAAGCCTTCATCTGTGTGCAGATGTATTATTCAGTATCTGTGTGTCTATCACCCTAGGTACAATCTACACATATCTCTTTGATAAAGAATCAGGTTGTATCTCGGTATTTGATTGCTTGAGGATTTAATGTTCATCTGAGTTGTGAGAATCTGGAGACTGGATCCCGCAGCTATTACTCCGCACAGAAGGAAAAATAATCTTTTAAGCTTCTCTCTTAAATATTAGGTTCAACCATAAATGTGGCGGTATAGCCTTGTGCGCATATGCTGGTGGACACCTAATGATCAAAGTGAATAAGGTGATTATAAGCGTGGTTACTCTGCGGCTCAGCTTGGACTGGATTCTGCTGTAAAGCAATCTCATTTTACTCCCTGCTGGTTGTGGCATCCTCACTAGATAGCAGATGTCCTTATTTTGCCTTTCTCCTCCTCCAGGCCACACTACGTAGGATCCTGCTTGTGAGCCCTAGACGTGGCTGCTTGTAATGAAAGTGTACGTCTGTATTAGGAGCAAGTCTTTTCCCCATGCAGGCACTGAAAATAAACTTTCCAGGCTGATTTTACTTTAAGCCTTTTTATGCATTCGCTTGGCCTATTACAGATTGATTCAGAGCAAAGCAACAACTGACTTGTAGAGTTCTCCTGCTTAAACACTGTGATTTCTTGGTTCACCAGTAGCTTTCTCTCTAAATTATTCATCGTTTTCCCCTCCCTTGTGCATGTGAACAGATTATGGCTTCAGAGCCTGGAAGTAATGTTACCCTATGGATTTTTCCTCCATACAGTGTGCCACCATAGCTTTGTAAAGCTGTGCATGTTTGTGCTAAATAATTAAAAGGGTTGTCCACTACTAGGACAACCCCTTTTGATTCCACGATTCCCTCAGGTAGATTAATATGGTCAAATGGAATTCTATGGCTGAATATGGCAATATACAGTACGTAGACGTATGTAATCACCTCTGTACAAGCATTTACTTTCCCAAACTGATGGCGAGGAAGAGTGATTTTGAAACTAAAAAGAAATCTTCAGTTAAGATTCTTAACCCATACGTTGCCCACCATGGATACAGTATATAGTATGCAATGAAACCTATCCACAGGCAATGCTCACAAAAAAATTGCTGAAGGACTCTACAGAAAAAACTTCTAAGGTGGGCTTTGCACACTACGACATCGCAGGTGCGATGTCGGTGGGGTCAAATTGAAAGTGACGCACATCCGGCTTCGCATGCGACATCGTAGTGTGTAAAGGCTAGATGATACGATTAACGAGTGCAAAAGCGTCGTAATCGTATCATCGGTGCAGCGTCGGTGTAATCCATAATTACGCTGACGCGATGGTCCGATGTTGTTCCTCGCTCCTGTGGCAGCACACATCGCTGTGTGTGAAGTCGCAGGAGCGAGGAACATCTCCTACCGGCGTCACCGCGGCTTCCGTAGGATATGCGGAAGGAAGGAGGTGGGCGGGATGTTTACATCCCGCTCATCTCCGCCCCTCCGCTCCTACTGGCCGCCTGCCGTGTGATGCCGCACGACCCGCCCCCTTAATAAGGAGGCAGGTCGCCGGCCACAGCGACGTCGCAGGGCGGGTAAGTCCATGTGAAGCTGCCATAGCGATAATGTTCGCTACGGCAGCTATCACAAGGATATCGCAGCTGCGACGGGGACTATCGCGCTCGGCATCGCAGCATCGGCTTGCGATGTCGCAGCGTGCAAAGTACCCCTAAGAATGCCTGATGGATCTATTTCTGTCCGGAATAGGACTTTGTGTACATGCAATAGCCTATACTAAAAAGGTTATTTTAGTGCAGTTCTTCTTTAATGACCATGACTTGTGCTCAAAGGCCATGTGTTCGGAGTATACAATATAACATTTCTGACGCATATCTGCCAAGTGTAAAAATAAAGTCAGAATAGAAAGAGAATTTGTTTGAGAGAACTTTTCATGACCTGTTTACACTTCTGTTGAGTTTTTTTGCTTCGGTCTATTTTTTTTTTTTTTCCTTACACCTCACACAGTAAGTATACTACATTCTTTGTAGTGTGAAGAAAACTGGGGAGCAAAATGGTGCAAGAGGGTTTTAAGATTGTAAAAATGAGTGTGATTGGGGGTTCATTTGATGGGGTTGGAAATACCCAACATTTCAAGGATTTGAATGATGCTGCTGCAGAAGTGACGTTAAGGTGGGAATTTCGTGCTTCAAGCGCTGCTGTTGAATTGCACCTTGAAGAACTAGGACGAAAACTTCTTAGGAACAAAGTGATTTATATCTACTAATGATGGGCGAGCGTACTCGCCACTGCTCCGGTACTCAATCGAGCATTAGGTTGATCAGATACTCGTGGTGCTCGGCCGAGTATTGCGGGTGCTCGGATGTGTTTTTCCATGAAACCGCGACCACAAAGCATAGGCTTGCTTCACTGCATGATATGAGCAGGCACCCTAATGACCACCTCTTGCAGTCTCTAAATGGCTCTCGCTGCTTTAATCCCCAGTGTTTTCGGATATAGTGTGTGTGTGTGTGTTGTGTGTGTGTGTTGTGTGTGTGTGGAGCTGATGGGGGCCGTTATAGTCGTGACAGAGGCTTCACTGCGGCGCAGCACAGTGTGAACTCCTTGCATCCCGATCGCCTCTCCAGTGCAATAAATTAACAGCTCACTTTCTTGCTGACTCAGAGACAGACACCTTCACAGTTCTCTTCAACATCATAACTTTATTTAATGATTCCAACAGCATAACTTGATCTCGCATAAGGCAGGCACATGCTAACAAAAATCCCCCTTGGGGAGTAAGTAGCAGTCTTGCGTATCAATTTATTAGTCGACCACTTCCCTGGTAATCGGGCTTCCAGAAATGCCTCTAATCCCCTCATCCTCTCAACTGACTTCATGATGCACAGGTACTTCAAATAGTCTGTTTGGACACCCCACACACCATTTTCTGGGAGTGTTCCTGTGGAGTCTTATTCAATTCCTCATGGGCAATCGCTTCCAGTTCACTTGAATTGTTTGGTTTTCATGCTACAATTAGGATTGGAGAAGCAGGAAGCTCATTTGCATATTTCCAGTGAATTCTGGGAAGAGGAGAAGAGTCGCGTAAGCTGATCAATTGCTGGGACTTGCCGGGTCTCGCTGTTTGAGGACATCGCAAAACCAGACGCGCGCGACTTTCGCCTGTCATACGCTACATCAGCAATATGGAAGAGAAAAAAATCCACATGGTCACCTGCATCACATGCTACATGTTTACGGATCTGCCGCACAATAAATCCAACTTCACCTGTCAAAAGTGCAAACTTGTTGCCCTTTTAGAGGAAAAAGTGCAGGGACTGGAAGAAAGAATAGCAACTTTGAAGCTAATTAAAGACCATGAGGACTTCTTGGACGAGGTAGAAGCAACCATTCAGGATATGGAAAGTGAGAAAAGCTTCAGAACACATACAGAGGCTGAAAAGTGGACACATGTGACCAAAAGAAGCCAGCGTATCAAGTGGTCGTCACCACCCACACAGCTTAGCAACCAATATGAAGCCCTCATGCTGGAGAACGAAAATGGCACAGCTCAGGATGATACCATATCTACAGGAGAAGATACAGTATCATCAAAAGAAGTTACTTTGTCAACAAAAGCAGAAACAAAAGACACACAAAAGCACTCAGGAGCAACAAGCAGTGCGTCCAGAAAGAAAAGGAGTGGTAGTTATGGGCGACTCACTACTAAGAGGCACGGAGGCAACTATCTGCAGGCCGGACATAACCGCATGAGAAGTATGCTGCCTCCCAGGAGCAAAAATCAAGGATGTGGCCAACAGGATACCAACTATCCTCGGATCCAAGGACGAATACCCGTTCCTATTGATACATGTAGGAACAAACGACACGGCAAGAAATGATCTACCAACTATTTGTGAAGACTTTGAAATTCTGGGGAAGAAAATAAAGGAACGGAACGTACAGGTTGTTTTCTCATCAATCCTCCCAGTCGATGGCCATGGTGTCAGAAGATGGAATAGGATACTAGATTTGAACAACTGGCTACGACGGTGGTGCAGGCAGCAAGGATTTGGATTCTTAGACCATGGAGGGAATTACCTCTACGATGGACTTCTCGCAAGAGACGGGATACATCTCACGAAACCTGGGAAACACACGTTCGCCAGAAGGCTTGCCACACTCATCAGGAGGGCTTTAAACTAGAAGAAGAGGGGATGGGAGAAAAAACAGCAGACAAGAACATGCAGCAGAAGGACAAACTAATCAAGGATACTAGATGCCGTAAAGAGGACCCAAGACAGGGTACTAAGAAGGAAGCTAAGAAAAGGGGAGCAAAACTTCTTTCCTGCATGCTGACCAATGCAAGAAGCCTGACCAATAAGATGGAGGAACTGGAGCTGGTAATGTATGAGGAAAAATACGACATAGTAGGAATAACTGAGACATGGTTAGATGACAGTTATGACTGGGCGGCTAACCTGCAAGGATATGAATTGTTTAGGAGGGATCGTAAAAAAAGGAAAGGGGGTGGATGGAGTCTGTCTATATATAAAGTCCAGTTTAAAGCCCAGACTAAGAAGATATTCAAGAGGGAAATGAAGAGGTGAAGTCTCTATGGGTGGAGATACAAGGAGGGAAAACTAATAAAATCCTCATAGGGGTTTGTTATAAGCCACCAAATATAACAGAAACTACTGAAAATGTATTATTGAAACAAATAGACAAAGCAGCAAATCACAATGAGGTGATTATTATGGGGGACTTCAACTACCCTGATATAGACTGGGAAACTGAAACCTGCGTATCTCAGAAAGGAAACCGGCTTCTGTCAGTAACTAAGGATAATTATCTGTCCCAACTTGTGCTGGGCCCAACTAGAGGGGCAGCCCTTCTGGACTTAATTTTAAGCAACAGGCCAGATAGAATAACAGACGTACGAGTGGATGGGCACCTAGGCAATAGTGACCACAATATAATACAATTCCACTTGTCCTTCAGTAAGGTGCCTTGGAGGGGGGTTACAAAAACGCTGAATTTCAGGAAAGCAAAGTTTGATCAGCTTAGAGAAGACCTTCGCCAAATTGATTGGGACAATGTCCTCAAAAATGGGAGCACAGAAAATAAGTGGGAAATTTTTAAATCGGTATTAAACACCCACTGCGAGCGAGCCATACCATACGGAAATAAAAGGGCTAGGAACAGGAGAAAACCAATGTGGCTAAATAAGGATGTAAAAGGGGCAATGAATAATAAGAAAAAGGCATTTAAAAAGCTAAAACAAGAAGGCAGCGAAGAAGCATTAAAAATATATAGAGAAAAAAATAAAATGTGTAAAAAACAAATACATTTAGCAAAAGTAGAAACTGAGAGACTCATTGCTAAGGAAAGCAAAACAAATCCCAAACTATTCTTTAATTATATAAACAGAAAAAAGATTAAAATTGATGGTGTTGGCCCTTTAAAGAATAATGAGGGTAAAATCATAGAAAGCGATGTGGGAAAAGCAAATATTTTAAATATTTTTTTCTCGACTGTGTTCACACAGGAAAAGCATATGCCACGGGAAATGCAGAGTGGTCATGTAAACGCTTCATTAAGCATGACCTGACTAACCCAGGAAGAAGTGCAGAACCGACTTAGTAACATTAAAATTGACAAATCACCGGGCCCTGATGGCATTCACCCTCGGGTATTAAGGGAGTTAAGTAGTGTGATAGACAGGCCTCTGTTCCTTATATTTAAAGACTCTATAGAAACTGGGTCTGTTCCACTGGATTGGCGGCTAGCAAATGTGGTACCAATATTTAAAAAAGGGTGTAAAAGGGAACCTGGAAACTGTAGGCCGGTAAGCTTAACATCTGTTGTGGGTAAAATGTTTGAAGGGCTTTTAAGGGATACTATTATGGAATGTCTCAATTTTAATAATTGTTTAACTCCATATCAACATGGATTTATGAGGGATCGCTCCTGTCAAACTAACCTGATCAGCTTCTATGAGGATGTAAGCTCTCACATGGACCGAGGAGAATCATTGGATGTCATTTATCTCGACTTCGGTAAAGCATTTGATACTGTCCCACATAAGACTGCTAAGTAAAATGAGAAAGCTTGGGGAAAATGTGTGTAGATGGGTAGGTAGCTGGCTTAGTGGTAGAAAACAAAAAGTGGTTATTAATGGCGCATTCTCAGATTGGGCCAGGGTTACTAGTGGGGTGCCACAGGGGTCTGTATTGGGCCCCCTACTATTTAAAATATTCATTAATGATCTGGTGGATGGTTTACAGAGTAAAATATCAGTATTTGCAGATGATACAAAACTATGTAAGGTAGTTAACACAAAGGAGGACAGTTTGCAACTACAGATGGATTTGAGTAAATTGGAGAATTAGGCTGAAAAATGGCAAATGAGGTTTAACACAGATAAGTGTAAGGTTATGCACGTGGGAAGGAGAAACAGATGCTACGATTACTTACTAAATGGGAAACCACTGGGGAAATCAGACTTGGAAAAAGACTTGGGCATCTTAGTCAATAAGAATCTAAATTGGAGTGCCCAGTGTCAGGCAGCAGCCACCAAAGCAAATAGGGTGATGGGATGCATTAGAAGAGGTCTGGGGGCACGAGATGAAAACATCATTCTCCCTCTGTACAAATCACTCGTCAGACCACACTTGGAGTATTGTGTGCAGTTTTGGGCGCCGGTGCTCAAGAAAGACATTACTGAACTTGAAAGGGTTCAGAGGCGGGCTACTAAAATAATAAATGGAGTGGGTGCATTACAATACACGGAAAGGTTATCAAAATTAGGTCTATTTACTCTAGAAAAGAGAAGACTTAGGGGAGACCTAATAAATATGTACAAATATATCAGAGGGCCATATAGAGATCTCTCCCATGATCTATTTGTACCAAGGACTATGACAAGAACAAGGGGGCATTCTCTTCGATTGGAGGAAAGAAAATTCCTACATCAGCATAGAAGAGGGTTCAGGGTTCTTCATGGTAAGAGCAGTGAGGCTCTGGAACTCTCTTCCTGAGGAAGTGGTGATGGCCAACTCACTGAATGAATTTAAGAGAGGAATGGATGCTTTTCTTGATAGCAAAAGTATAGAAGGTTATAAATAGCATAATCTTACAGATAGATAGAAGAGCGACCAAGATTATTAGAGGAATGGGTGGGCTGCAATACCAAGACAGGTTATTAAACTTGGGGTTATTTAGTTTGGAAAAACAAAGGCTTAGGGGGGATCTAATCACAATGTATAAACATATGAGGGGACAGTACAGAGACCTTTCCAAAGATCTCTCTACACCTAGGCCTACCACTGGAACACGGGGCATCCGCTACGTCTTGAGGAAAGAAGGTTTAATCATAATCACAGACGAGGATTCTTTACTGTACGAGCAGTGAGACTATGGAACTCTCTGCCGCATGATGTTGTAATGAGTGATTCACTACTAACATTTAAGCAGAGTCTGGACGCTCTTCTTGAAAAATATAATATTACCAGTTATGTATATTAGATTTTATGACAGGGTATTGATCCAGGGAACTAGTCTGATTGCCGGATGTGGAGTCAGGAAGGAATTTTTTTCTCCATTGGAGCTTATTTGACACATTGGGTTTTTTTTCCTTCCTCTGGATCAACATGTTAGGCTACGGGTTGAACTAGATGGACTTAGAGTCTCCCTTCAACCTTAAAAACTATGAAACTAATTGTTTGTTTTTATTTTTTCAAATTTTTGTTGTTCAAGTGAGGCAAATGTGAAACCCACTCCAGATTCTTTCAGGACTATATCTAAAACCAAATATTTCAAAAGACTAACCTGCACATCCTACAAGTGTGTATAGGTGCCAGCTGAAAAAACCTAGCCAATACAAAATGGATACAGCCGCACACTAAATGCCATCAATGTATAAGGGAACTCTGGTACTGCATTACTGCTATATGAAAAAATGAGATTTTTAGTTTATGAATTGGCCAATGCATGTAAGCCCGGAAACCAAACGGCAAGGTAAATCTCAATATTCCGGGTCCCTAACTAAAATGCCACTATCTAGGTTAAAAACATCCATGCCTGGGCAGCTAGACTAAAAATCTAACTTAAAATGCCACTATCTGGACTAACCTCCTATAAAAACTGAGTTTTTTTCTGACTGAGCACTCCGCCCTATAAACCAGGCTGTGTTCACAATCTTTATACCAGGAGTCCTAGCTTCCCAGATATGGAGGTTAGTCCAGATAGTGGCATTTCAAGTTAGATTTTTAGTCTAGCTGCCCAGGCATGGATGTTTTTAACCTAGATAGTGGCATTTTAGTTAGGGACCCGGAATATTGAGATTTACCTTGCTGTTTGGTGTCCGGGCTTACATGCATTGGCCAATTCATAAACTAAAAATCTCATTTTTTCATATAGCAGTAATGCAGTACCAGAGTTCCCTTATACATTGATGGCATTTAGTGTGTGGCTGTATCCATTTTGTATATCTAAAACCAAGGCTTGGTAAATTCTGGTTATACTTCTGATTATTTTCCAGTTATTAAATCAAGTGGCACCCAATCTTTAGCTACCTCACAGAAAGCATGGCATATTCTCCTACGATTTCCTGATACTTGATTGAATAGATCATGCCCCCACACTCTTATGGTTTCCAGTGCCAGAGGGAGTAAAGCAGCTATAGAACATCAATGAGCCACTGTTATGCCTCACTGTAGGCATGGTGTACTTTTCACTGCAGGCTTCATTCAGGCATACAGCTGATCCCTAGGCCTGAAATTTTGCTTCATCGCTCTACGGAACAGAATCCCAGAATCTTTTTTTTTTTCCCTCCAATTTATTCTAATTATGAGAAAGAATAATCAGGCATGCATAATTTTACATACACAATATTTTTGTTGCCAGAAGGATAAGCCATCTCCAAAGCTGTTTGGATGTGGCGTGTTCTCTTCTTCTTCTCATTCAGGACACATGCAAGATTGGCAAACTGAGCTTGCTTGTGTATGGGGGGGGGGGCGCTCAGGAGAAAGCTTGTTTTCCAACAACTATCTTAGGTGCATGGCCACCATTAGAAGTAAAAATCAGAGATTGTTTGTTTATCAAGGGCTAGTTTACAGGCTTATGTCAATTATTTAAAAGGGATGCCCTATGAAACCAAGTTATCAGCTATCTGCATGGTGAGAATGGTGTAACTTAATGATCAATGGGGTCTGACCACTGGGACCCGCATGAATCGGTAGAGCAGGACACTTTTATCCCCTTTACATCTGACCTGGTACTTCATTTACTTTATATGGAGCTACTGGAAAAAGCTGAGTGGAGCATAATCACTGCTACTCCATTTTTATAGTGTTTTGTTTTTTTGTTTTTTTTTGGGGGGTTGGGCATAATTGCAAAAGTGCTCTGTTGAGCCAATCGGTATGGGTCCAGTAAGTCTTATTTCCACTGGTCAATAAGTTTTCACCTTTTAAAATCTGATTATATCCTTAACTTACCAATACTAGTTGATTTGTATCTTACTTAAAGTCTGGGAGTTTCAGACAGAGCCGAGCAATTCCTTTCCATAGCTCCCTTCTAGTGCAATGCAAAGGGCTGTGCCCGAGCACTACCACTTCTCTGCTGATTCTGGGGGAATTTTAAATTGAATTTCAATTGGAGAATTAAGGTCACAGCATAGGTCACTGTCCCAGATGTATGTGTAGTACATTCATTGGACATCAGGATGGAACTAAAGGCTCGTGCAGAAACGGCAGTGCAAATAATAAGTGCAGTAAATAATGAGCAGTGCAAATAGTAACATCTATTTCCACAGTTTGACATCTAGTAACAAAGCTTTTGTACATCAAAATTAAACTGTAGGATGAATAGAATGTCAGAGCTCATTTACACGTTTTTCCATGCACATAAAATAACAAAAAAGTAATAATTGAAGAATGGTTGGTTTGTTTTTAAGTTAAATTGTTCTATATTGTTCGTGTGGCTGAATCTTGCTGGTACATGTTTGTTATGGCACCTGCGAGTATATTCTCAAAATGTCCACCTAATGTGTCCAGTGCTTTTGTGGATTGTGAAAGATGCATGCAAAAAGAGGACATAAGGATATTTTTGTTATTTTATTATGTAATGATGATTTTGCATGTCAAATCAGTAGGTCACGTTTAAAGGGTTTTCCAGTTTTTTAAAGAGGGGGGCCCAAAAGAAGGGAATGAATTAAAGGAAAGATGTAACCAATACTTAAGGGGGCTTTACACGCAACGACATCGCTAACGAGATGTCGTTGGGGTCACGGAATTCGTGACGCACATCCGGCCTCGTTAGCAACATAGTTGCGTGTGAAACCCAGGAACGACCGTTAACTATCAAAATTACTCCCCTAATCGTTGATCGTTGACACGTCGTTCTAATCCCAAATATCGTTGCTGTTGCAGGACGCAGGTTGTTCGTCGTTCCTGCGCCAGCACACATCGCTACGTGTGACACTCCGGAAACGAGGAACAACATCGTACCTGCGGCCGCCGGCAATGAGGAAGGAAGGAGGATATTCCGGCCGCTCATCTCCGCATCTCCGCTGCTATTGGGCGG
This sequence comes from Anomaloglossus baeobatrachus, assembly GCF_048569485.1. Lineage (NCBI taxonomy): Eukaryota > Metazoa > Chordata > Amphibia > Anura > Aromobatidae > Anomaloglossus > Anomaloglossus baeobatrachus. The sequence continues at coordinate 320,325,274 of NC_134356.1, read as the reverse complement.
CCGCTTAGTGACGCCGCTGTGACGCCGAACAAACCTCCCCCTTAGAAAGGAGGCGGTTCGCTGGCCACAGCAACGTCGCTAGGCAGGTAAGTACGTGTGACGGGTCCTAGCGATGTTGTGCACCACGGGCAGCGATTTGCCCGTGACGCACAACCGACGGGGGCGGGTGCTTTCACCAGCGACATTGCTAGCGATGTTGCTGTGTGTAAAGTGGTCTTTACTCATTGAATCTCTCTTGTAGGTCCAGTATTCATTAATGGTGCTGCAGTGATGATCTCCAATCCATCATTCGTATGACCACTATAACCAATTTGTAGCCTCCACAGGCTCGTACATGCAAACATCACCACTAAACCCATTGACTGGCTGCAGCAGTTATGCAAATAGTGAACCGTACATCCTCATTACCAGAATGATGAGGCTCACTGCACCAGCAGTTCGGAAGTAGTGTAGAAAATTCTACACAGTAATCCTGCGTTGTAAAAATATTTAATTGGCGTGTGCATTAGACAACTAATCATTTGTTGTCTCCCCACTTTACTGCAACCTATCATGACTGTGAGCATGAGTAAGTGCTAACCATACATACAGTTAGGTCCAGAAATATTTGGACAGTGACACAAGTTTTGTTATTTTAGCTGTTTACAAAAACATGTTCAGAAATACAATTATATATATAATATGGGCTGAAAGTGCACACTCCCAGCTGCAATATGAGAGTTTTCACATCCAAATCGGAGAAAGGGTTTAGGAATCATAGCTCTGTAATGCATAGCCTCCTCTTTTTCTAGGGACCAAAAGTAATTGGACAAGGGACTCTAAGGGCTGCAATTAACTCTGAAGGCGTCTCCCTCATTAACCTGTAATCAATGAAGCAGTTAAAAGGTCTGGGGTTGATTACAGGTGTGTGGTTTTGCATTTGGAAGCTGTTGCTGTGACCAGACAACATGCGGTCTAAGGAACTCTCAATTGAGGTGAAGCAGAACATCCTGAGGCTGAAAAAAAAGAAAAAATCCATCAGAGAGATAGCAGACATGCTTGGAGTAGCAAAATCAACAGTCGGGTACATTCTCAGAAAAAAGGAATTGACTGGTGAGCTTGGGAACTCAAAAAGGCCTGGGCGTCCATGGATGACAACAGTGGTGGATGATCGCCGCATACTTTCTTTGGTGAAGAAGAACCCGTTCACAACATCAACTGCAGTCCAGAACACTCTCAGTGAAGTAGGTGTATCTGTCTCTAAGTCAACAGTAAAGAGAAGACTCCATGAAAGTAAATACAAAGGGTTCACATCTAGATGCAAACCATTCATCAATTCCAAAAATAGACAGGCCAGAGTTAAATTTGCTGAAAAATACCTCATGAAGCCAGCTCAGTTCTGGAAAAGTATTCTATGGACAGATGAGACAAAGATCAACCTGTACCAGAATGATGGGAAGAAAAAAGTTTGGAGAAGAAAGGGAACGGCACATGATCCAAGGCACACCACATCCTCTGTAAAACATAGTGGAGGCAATGTGATGGCATGGGCATGCATGGCTTTCAATGGCACTGGGTCACTTGTGTTTATTGATGACATAACAGCAGACAAGAGTAGCCGGATGAATTCTGAAGTGTACCGGGATATACTTTCAGCCCAGATTCAGCCAAATGCCGCAAAGTTGATCGGACGGCGCTTCATAGTACAGATGGACAATGACCCCAAGCATACAGCCAAAGCTACCCAGGAGTTCATGAGTGCAAAAAAGTGGAACATTCTGCAATGGCCAAGTCAATCACCAGATCTTAACCCAATTGAGCATGCATTTCACTTGCTCAAATCCAGACTTAAGACGGAAAGACCCACAAACAAGCAAGACCTGAAGGCTGCGGCTGTAAAGGCCTGGCAAAGCATTAAGAAGGAGGAAACCCAGCGTTTGGTGATGTCCATGGGTTCCAGACTTAAGGCAGTGATTGCCTCCAAAGGATTCGCAACAAAATATTGAAAATAAAAATATTTTGTTTGGGTTTGGTTTATTTGTCCAATTACTTTTGACCTCCTAAAATGTGGAGTGTTTGTAAAGAAATGTGTACAATTCCTACAATTTCTATCAGATATTTTTGTTCAAACCTTCAAATTAAACGTTACAATCTGCACTTGAATTCTGTTGTAGAGGTTTCATTTCAAATCCAATGTGGTGGCATGCAGAGCCCAACTCGCGAAAATTGTGTCACTGTCCAAATATTTCTGGACCTAACTGTATATGACAACACCTGTCCTTTTTCCTCTTTCCGTTATTCATTTTTGCATGTTTTTAAATAATGTCTGCTTAATTAGGAATTATATATTTATATTTTTTTGTAGTCGCTTTTGCCTATTAGGTCAGCAATACAGCTGAAGGTGTCAGTGGATTTCCATTTCGGAGACCTGCATGCCAATATGTTCGAATTTAGGGGACAGATTCCCTTTAGGACCATACAATTAAAGTATACAGTAATTTCTAACAATTGCATTATTTATTTATTTTTACCAATTGCTATTCTTTAAATTATTTTAAGCGATTAAAATATGAAAACTGTGTCCACATATATAAACCTGTGAAACATTTGCCAAAAGTACACTTATGGGCACTTTGCACACTATGACATTGCAAGCCTATGCTTGCGATGCCGAGCGTGATAGTCCCCGCCCCCGTCGCACATGCGATATCATGGTGATAGCTGCTGTAGTGAACATTATCGCTACGGCAGCTTCACATGCACTCACCTTCTCTGCGACGTCGCTCTGGCCGGCGAACCGCCTCCTTATTAACCCCTTCACGACCGCGGGCCGTAAAATTACGTCCTATTTTAACGTGACTTAACGACCAGGGACGTAATTTTACGGCCTAAACTTCATTTGATTGCCGTGGCCATAGCAACGGCTTTCAAATGATGTCCCCTGCTGTTTCTTACAGCAGGGGACCTTTGCTTGACCCCAGGGGGGGTGGCATCGCCACCCCCCATAGGCGATCGATGTGATTGGCTGTTCAAATCGGAACCGCCAATCACATTGATCACGCTGTTTTCGGCAAAAAAAAATGCCAAAAATAGTGTGATCTTGTAAAATCCAGCTAGGACCGGGGCTGCAGCAGCTCCGATCATTGGCTGGAAGCAAGCAGACACCGTGGCCCCCCCCTGCAGCACTGATTGGAGCGATCGTGCTATGACGCGCAATCGCTCCAATCAGTGTGCAGTGGGGCGGTCTGATCTGCCGGTGGCCGCCCTCCCCAGGCCTGTGCTGGTCTGGGGACCCTCCCCCAACATGTCTGCAGCGTGCAGCACTGGCTGGTACTAGTGGTACCACGCCACCGCTGCTGCTGCCGCTGCTGTCACGTCACGTCGCAGGAGCAGGAGCGGTGAGTATTGTGCTCACCTTGCAGCCCCTGCACGCTTCCGTAATGGCCCCTGCTCGTGCCCCCTGCGATCTGCCCCCCCCCCCCCCCGACATCCCGATCTGCCCCCCCGACATCCCGATCTGCCCCCCCCCGACATCCCGATCTGCCCCCCGCCATCTCTATTCTGCAGCTCCTCCGGTATCCCTCCTCCCCTGCTCTCTTGCAGCCCCTGCGCGCTCTTGTGATTTGCTCCTGCGCGCTCCCGTAATGGCCCCTGCCCGTGCCCCCTGCGATCTGCCCCCCGCCATCCCGATCTGCCCCCCCGCCATCCCGATCTGCCCCCCCGCATCCCGATCTACACTCCGACATCCCGATCTGCCCTCCGACATCCCGATCTGCCCCCCACGACATCCCGATCTGCCCCCAGACATCCCGATCTGCCCCCAGACATCCCGATCTGCCCCCAGACATCCCGATCTGCCCCCCGACATCCCGATCTGCCCCCCAGACATCCCGGTCTGCCCCCAGACATCCCGGTCTGCCCCCAGACATCCCGGTCTGCCCCCAGACATCCCAGTCTGCCCCCCGACATCCCAATCTGCCGGCCTCCCCCGTGATCTCTATTCTGCAGCTCCTCCGGTATCTCCCCCTCTGCTCTCCCCCTCCCCCTCTGCTGTCCCCCTCTGCTGTCCCCGTCCCCCTCTGCTGTCCCCGTCCCCCTCTGCTGTCCCCCCGACGTCCTCTTACCTGTCTTCACCGGCCGATCACATCTGCCTCCATCGCTGGGTCCTTCTTCCTGGGTCTTCTGCTGAGCTGTCCAACTTCCTGCCTGCTGGCTGCTGCTGTAAAGCTGTTCCTCCTGCTAAACCTCTGGGCAATGTGAGTATAACTTTTTTTTTTTTTTTTCTTTTTTTTCCTCTATCCCCTTTCTATTTTTACATCTCATGCGTCCGTGCGTCCCGCCGAGCGCTGATCACGGATGCAGATAACGTATCTGCATCCGTGGTCAGTTTTCGGCGGGACTTTTTTTCCCGTATTCCCGACGCTTTTTGTAACGCATCAGTCCGTGCGTCCCGCCGAGTGCTGATCAGGGATGCACATAACGGATCGGCATCCCTGCTCAATTTTTGGCGTGACAAAAAGCATCGGGGATACGGAAAAAAAAGTCACGCCAAAAATTGAGCAGGGACGCCGATCCGTTATGTGCATCCCTGATCAGCGCTCGGCAGGACGCACGGACTGATGCAATACAAAAAGCGTCGGGGATACGGAAAAAATAGTATCGCATCTGTCCGTGCGTCCCGCTGAGCGCGGATCAACATCCCTGCTCAATTTTTGGCGTGACTTTTTTTTTTTTTTCCGTATCCCCAGCGCTTTTTGTATCTCATCCGACCGTGCCTCCTGCAGCGGCCGATCAGTGCACTGCGTCTGTGCGTTTGAGAAGTCAAATGGCGTTCCTTGTCTTCTGAGCCCCGCCATGCGCCCAAACAATTGATTTCCACCACATGTGAGGTATCTGCGTACTCGGGAAAAATTGCACAATACGTTTTATGGTGCATTTTTTCCTGATACCGTTGTAAAAAGAAAAAAAAAAAAGCTACCTTGTTGCTGCAAAAATTTAAAATTTTTTTTTTAAAAAAATAAATAATTTTCACGGTTCAACGTTATCAACTTTCAGTGGAGCCCCTGGAGGTACAAGGGGCTCACTAAACATCTAGATAAATTCCTTGAGGGGTCTAGTTCCAAAATGGGGTAATTTGTGGGGGAGCTCCACTGTTTAGGCACCATGGGGGGGGGTGTCTAAAAACGTGACATGGCGTCCGCTAATGATTCCAATCAATTTTGCTGTCAAATGGTGCCCTTCTCTTCTGAGCCCCGCCATGCGCCCAACAATTACTTTCCACCACATGTGAGGTATCTGCGTACTCAGGAGAAAATGGACAATACATTTTATGTTGCATTTTTTCCCGATACCCTTGTGAAAAAAAAAGCTACCTAGTTGAAGCAACCGTTTTGTGGTAAAAAAAAAATGTTTTCTTTTCACGGCTCAACGTTATAAACTTCTGTGAAGCCCCCAGGTGTTCAAAGTGCTCATCAAACATCTAGAAAAAATATTTGAGGGCTCTAGTTTCCAAAATGGGGTCACTTGTGGGGGAGCTCCATTGTTTAGGCACCTCAGGGGGTCTTCAAACCTGACATGGCGTCCGCTAATGAGTGCAGCTAATTTTGCATTCAAATGGCGCTCCTTGCCTTCCGAGCACTGCCGTGTGTCCAAACATTTGATTTCCACCACATATGAGGTATCTGCGTACTCAGGAGAAAATGGACAATACATTTTATGTTGCATTTTTTCCCGATACCCTTGTGAAAAAAAAAGCTACCTAATTGAAGCAACAGTTTTGTGGTAAAAAATTTTTTTTTCTTTTCACGGCTCAACGTTATAAACTTCTGTGAAGCCCCCAGGTGTTCAAAGTCCTCATCAAACATCTAGAAAAAATATTTGAGGGCTCTAGTTTCCAAAATGGGGTCACTTGTGGGGGAGTTCCATTGTTTAGGCACCTCAGGGGGTCTTCAAACCCGACATGGCGTCCGCTAATTAGTGCAGCTAATTTTGTGTTCAAAAATTCAAATGGCGCTCCTTGCCTTTCGACCTCTGCCGTGCACCCAAACAATTGATTTCCACCACATATGAGGTATCTGCGTACTCAGGAGAAAATGCACAATAAATTGTAGGGTGCACTTTCTCTTTTCTCCCTTGTAAAAATGAAAATTTTATGGCTAAAGTAACATTTTTGTGTTAAAAAGTAAAATTTTCATTTTTTCCTTCCACATTGCTTTGGTTTCTGTGACGCACCTAAAGGGTTAATAAACTTCTTGGATGTGGTTTTGAGCAGTGTGAGGGGTGCAGTTTTTAGAATGGGGTCACTTTTGGGTATTTTCTGTCACCTAGCCCTCTCAAAGTCACTTCAAATGTGATGTGGTCCCTAAAAAAATATTTTGTAAATTTTGTTGGAAAAATTAGAAATTGCTGATGAACTTTGACCCCTTCTAACTTCCTAACGAAAAAAAAATTTCTTTCGAAAATTGCGCTGATGTAAAGTAGACAAGTGGGAAATGTTATTTAGTAACTATTTTGTGTGACATATTTCTCAGATTTATGGGCATAAATTTTCAAAGTTTGAAAATTGCGAAATTTTCCAAATTTTCGCACAATTTCCTAAATTTTCACAAATAAACGCAAAAAGTATCGGCCTAAATTTACCACTGACATGAAGTACAATATGTCACGAAAAAACAATGTCAGAATCGCCAGGATCCGTTGAAGCGTTCCAGAGTTATAACCTGTCAAAGTGACACTGGTCAGAATTGCAAAAAATGTCCCGGTTATTAGGGTGTTTTAGTGGCCGGGGGTGAAGGGGTTAAGGGGGCGGGTCGTGCAGCGTCATAGCGACGTCACACAGCAGGCGTCCAATAGAAGCGGAGAGGCGGAGCTGAGCGGGACGTAAACATCCCGCCCACCTCCGTCTTTCCGCATAGCTGGTGTAGGACGCAGGTAAGGTGATGTTCCTCGCTCCTGCGGCTTCACACACAGCGATGTGTGCTGCCGCAGGAACGAGGAACAACATCGTAACATCGGTCCTTCCGAAATTATGGAAATGACCGACGCTACACCGATGATACGATTTGGACGTTTTTGCGCTTCTTAATCATATCAAAAAGGATTTGCACACTACGATATCGACTGCGACGCCGGATGTGCGTCACTTTCGATTTAACCCCACCGACATCGCAGCTGCGATGTCGTAGTGTGCAAAGTGCCCCTTAGAGTTCGCTTTAGACGTACTGCGTGCAGGATATTTACTATAATTTTCACAACTGTGCATCATCTGAAGAGGCTAAGTGGGTATTAAATGACTTCTTAGTGCGGTCTACACACCTTTTTTATACTTTTGGTGAAATAAGGCTTTAATATGAGCGGTTTTATATTCCCTTTGCCGAGACATGCGGCAGATAATTCTACATCAGGATTACTTTTCTTCCCATAGATCTGATTTTATTTAGCCGCGGATCTGGAAATGCCGGCCTGTTTGTTCTATATATGTAATCTTTTTGGTACATACTCCTCCTGTTGCTACTGAAATTGCAACTGTTTACAAAGCACAAATGGTACTTTTGTGTAAAATTGGCTCATGTCTGCAGTGAATGAATTAACAGTTGATACAATTTGCATAACATTAGCCATCATTCCATCGTGCCATCATGCTCTAAGCTCACCATGACCTATTTTACTGTATATGTGGAAAGCCTTTCAGCAATGTATGCGCTGCATTTCTAATGACGGCTTTAGGAAAGTGCTAGTCATTTTTCCCCTCTAGTTTTATGTAGATTACTATTTTTTTTTTCTGTATTTGTTTTGAAATGTGTTTATACGGGTGATTTTATAAAGACTCATTTCTTGTAATACTGGCAGCTGGCGTGATGTATAGACGTAATGTGTCCTTGAATCTACAGACCTTTCTAAGCTGCTACAGATATTCTTCCCAACCAGTTTGCTATAATATGGTATTAGTGGGCCTTTGCATACTGAGCTTTTTGTAAAAAGCTGTTTTTTTATGTTTTTATTTTTCACCAATTACCACTGCAACCAAATATTACCTGTATGTCAATAGGCAAATATGAAACCTACAACAAATGCATTGTATTTTCTCACTTTTAGTTACTTGTTTAGGTCCATGGCATCTTCTTTTTTTTTTTCTTTTTCCCAAAAAGCAGCATAGCCCCAATATGGCAATATTGTCCATCCCTACATGGGAACGGTCTGGCCTGCTGCACGGAGGTGGCTTCAGTCCACTCCCAATGACAGCCACACCTCACTTTGGCATATAAAGCCCTCATTGGACTTTCAAATCTGGAATATGGTGTGATGTGGGAAAAGGCGATCTACCTCAGTCACATCTTTGTAGCAACAGTTCTTAAATGGGTTGTCTAGTCTAAAATGACTAGTCTGCAGTCCCTCTATGGGTCACTCTGTGACTGCAGACTTCTGAATCCTCACATCGTGTGCACTGAGATGTGAGGATTTGCCGGTGTCTGAGCCAAGAACGGCTGTTTGTGTGACCACAAGTATGCGATATGCATATTATCTGCCAAAAATCTGACTAGTGTCCTCTTCAATACACCTGCAATGACAATTTCTGCTGCCTACAATTACAACATGGCCTACAGACAATGATCCCGGGTCCATCCCCTGTCCAGCAAGACTTCACCTTGTTTTTGGCACTACTGGATCCATCTACATCTGTGTTTAGATCCCATTTACGGTACATGCCCTTTTCCTGGCAGGAAGCGTAGAACTACACAATATAATCAGACACAAGTGAGAGACAGATATGGGATTGATAATTGATGAGCATTGGGAGCTTACCTTGAAAGCCTCTAAACATGTTTCCCTTGATTATACTGACAGAACCACACAATTATATATTCTTCTCTGTATGTACTACTTCACATCGATAATTCACAGGGTACAAGTTCAATTCTCACATGAGTGCCCCAAATATCACTGGGCTCTGGGAATGTTTTTTTCACCTCCAGTTAGATTGCCTGCAGATTAAGAGAATACCTGGCCCTAGCAGTTCAGTTCCTACTTGACTGTATGGGAATCCCCATCACAGATGACCCTAAAGATTGTCTACAATTTGTTGACCCCGAAAAATACCAAAGGACTGTATATAAATTATTCCTGATTTAGGCTGAATATCTTCAAGTGTACATACCATTTTTCAGTGGAAATCAGTAGTAAACTTTGTAAAAAAAAAAAACAAAAAACCCAAAACTTTATACTCCAAGGCTGCCCAGAGAGTTTCAAAATCCACCATGACTGCTCTACCGATGTGGTGTAAATAGAGGCAAAATCGCAACTGGCATGTGAGGGAGGTGGAATTAAGGGGGCTTTACATGCTACGACATCGCTAATGTGAAGTCGTTGGGGTCACGGAATTGGTGACGCACATCCGGCCGCATTAGCGATGCCGTTGCGTGTGACACCTATGAGCGATTTTGCATCGTCGCAAAAAAGTGCAAAATCACTCATCGGTGACATGGGGGTCCATTCTCGAATATCGTTGCTGCAGCAGTAACGAAGTTGTTCCTCGTTCCTGCGGCAGCACACATCGGTACGTGTGACACCGCACAAACGAGGAAGCTCTCCTTACCTGCCTCCCGGCCGCTATGCAGAAGGAAGGAGGTGGGCGGGATGTTACGTCCCGCTCAACTCCATCCCTCCGCTTCTATTGGGTGGCGGTTCAGTGACGCAGCTGTGACGTCGCTGTGATGCTGAACGAACTGACCCCTTAGAAAGGAGGCGGATCGCTGGTCACAGCGACGTCGCCGGGCAGGTAAGTAGTGTGACTGGGCTGGGCGATGTTGTGCACCATGGGCAGCGATTTGCCTGTGTCGTACAACAGATGGGGGCGGGTACCCACGCTAGCGATATCGGTACCGATATCGCAGCGTGTAAAGCGGCCTTTAGTCTTCAAATTCTGCCTTTGTATGCGTTGACCACCTACGCATACATTTCTGATTATTTTAAAAAGTAAATAAAATATTTCTATATATATTAATTTCTCTCTTTTCAGTGATGGTACTATGCACAGTATATTCCTATACTACATTTTGGAAGTACTGTTCTGAATATCATTTCCTGTTTGTTTTGCTATACCGGACGTACCCAACGTGCATGTAAGCATTTAATCCATTGGTAGGGAGGCTGGAAATAGACTATTTTGTATACTTATTTTTATTAATTTATGCTATGTGATAAGTGCATATGCAGCTTTAAGTCCCAGTCAAGTGACAAATGGCAGGCCTGTGCATAGTCATTGGTTTTCAGAATGAGAAACACCGACATGTGAAACCAATTTTGAAGGGAATCTGTCACCCTTCTTATTTTGTTTTAGCTATTAATATGGGCAGACAGGTGGCATACAGCTGAAAGTAGCCTTATCTGTATGCCTCCTGGATGAGGGCTTGGTTTAGAAAAATCCTCTTTTATATCTTTTATCTTCTGAGCAGCACATGCCCAGAAGATAAGTTGGTCTCCAGTCTTCATTATACAGGATTCTTCCTCCCCTTAGTATGCCGGAAATCCTAAGCCTGGGCATTCTGCCTGCCATCTCTCCCCTGCACGAAGTTGTAGTGACTCCACAGCACCTGTGCACAACAAAAGTGAAGACTGTTCCCTTCTGTGGGCAGTCTGCTTCAAATCTGCAAGAAAAAAACAAGCAACATGTGCATGAGATTAAAGAAAGGTTTTATTTGCTGGGACAGTTACTTTAGCACACCAAAGAAAAAGGCAAAAGATGCAACGTGTTTGAACATACCCTTAAGGCTGCTTTCACACATCCGGCTTTTGCAATGCGGCACAATCCGGCACTTTGCAGGAAAACCGCAACCGTTTTTTTTTTGCTGCCGGTTGCGTTTTTCCTGCATAGACTTTAATTAGTGCCGCATTGTGCTGCATGGGCTTGCGTTCGGTCCGGTTTTTGCCGCATGCGGCAGATTTAGCCGATGCGGCGGCCGGATGGAACGTTCCCTGGCACGTTTTTTGCTCCGGCAAAAAAAACCGCATCGCGCCGCATCCGGCCGATGCGGCGCTTTTCCCAATGCATCCCTATGGATGCCGGATGCGGCGCGATGCGGCAAAAACCGCATCTGGCCGCCGCATGCGGTTTTTGCCACTGCGCATGCTCAGTAGCATGCCGCAAGCGGCAAAAACCGGACCGGCCGCATGTAAAAAACTTATGCAAAGGATGCGGTGTTTTCACCGCATCCGTTGCATAGGCTTCACAGCCGGATTGAGCCGCAGAGCTCAAGCCGGATGTGTGAAAGTAGCCTAAGGCTGGAGTCACGTGAGGATCGCATTGCCTAGACCGGCCGCGCTCTCTCAAGAAAGGAAAGTGCAGCTGCTTAGAAATACATGAAGATAACCCCCTCCTGTCAGGCAAGCCACTGGCCGCTCCTGGTGATGCGGCGCGATCCTCTTTCGAGTCACACGCAAGTGTGACTCCAGCCTAAGGTGAATTTACACACTGCTGGATTTGTTGCTGAAAGCTGCAACCGTCCTATACATCTGAAATAACTGCATTCAGATCAATGGAGCTAATTATCAGTAGCAAAAAATTTTGACAACAAAATTTTTAGCTTGTGAGATCACTCTCTGGGTCGCTGCCTATTGCAGAAGCAGAATAGCAGATGAGATGTTGCAAAATGTTATCCGTATGCTGTGGAGAAAAATTCTACTATGGATTTGACCTTTTTGAGGGTCTATTGAATTACTATGTCACAAGAATGACAAAGTATTTTAGGAGTGATATCTTTATAGGCTAACCAGAAAAATTATATATTTTCTCGTTAGCCTGTAAAGGTATCACTCCTAAAATACTTTTGTCATTCTTGGGACATAGCCAGAAAAATCAATTGAAATACTAACACGGTACCACAATATTACATTGTATTGCACCTTTTGAGGGTGAAATCTCAGTTAGATTTTCCACATTTGGACTGTGAAATGTTGCGGCAATTTTTCTCAAGGATTGTGGAATGTCACTGTATGGAAATCCACAGTGAAAATCGGTGATCCCAGAATGCAGAAATAAAATCTGCACTGCAGGTCATTTTCTAGATGAGCAACACCAAGACATGCAGATGAGTCGCCCAATGTCTGCCTCTATGTTCCCGTCCAGATTTCACCCGTACAGATCATCATCATCATCTTTTCTGTCCTATGTACACTTACCCTTATCGAAGTCTTCATACAATTTACATTTCATCTTTTTATTTTTCAGGTATATATAAATATCACACTATACGTATATGTTGCACATTTAGAATACGCGTTTCTGCTTTTTCGACAAGCTTAGAATTCAGAATATTTGCTGATTATGTATCAAAAACTTTAACCTTCCTATTTACTGAAATAGAAGCAAACATCAATTCTTCCTTCAGTACAGGTCCATACCTCTGGTACACTATGGTACTTTTATGTACTTTGTGATATAGGCTATGGCTGCACAGCGACGGGTCGCATTGTGACTTGGCATCTCTGGATTTCCTAGGGTGTTGCACTGCACCCTGTGACAAATATTTCCAAATGTGCTGGATTTTCTGTCGCTGGTGAAGTCACACACCCCTCACTTTCTATAAACTTCAATGCAAGTCACATGCGGCTGCGTCTTGGCCATTTTTTTTCCCCCCCACAAAAGACCATTCTAACAAAATCACACAACAGTAAGCCGCACAAAGGGTTTTGGTCGCAGGACGTGTCTGAGAATTGCTGACGCTCGATAAATGTCCCCGTGTAGCCCCAGCCTGAGGCTGACTGGATTATATGGGCTACGTACAGTCTTTTTATGCAGGCGTTGGTTTGTCTCTGAGTTTTACCTAAATATGGTAAAATGGTACTTAGAATGATGTTGATTTTTCTTTAACATAAGTCATTCATTAGCTTGTGATTGTGGGAACTGTTTATTTTGGTGGATTCCATATGTATAGTATATATGTATCAGGGCCAAGGACAGCAGTTTTACTTCCCCTTTGAGGGAGATTAATTGCATTACTCTGACGGAACGGTAATAACACCCCACCTCGCTCACATCTCATTGCTTCCTTCTGAAACTTGAGTGTTAGAGGTTTGTGTCAATCACAAAACCTTTTTAATTCCTTTATTTTCTATTTACTTTAAAGCTTATTTCACATGTCCAGTTGTCATCCATTTGTAATAGATCTAATATTAAGAAAAATGGATCTAGTACAAACTGATCCACAATTTGTCATCCATTTTTTTCCCATTTGTAACAGATCTGCATTTACTACAAGTGTCTCTGAAACCTGTAGTGTACTGGGTATGTGCAGTGCTAAATAAATCAAATCAGTTTATAGATGGACATTTAATAATAATCTATTTCCCATAGACTTCAATGGAAAAAAACAAACCACATATCTAGTTGATGTCCATTTTTTTTTGTAGTCTGAGAAGAGAATTGTTCAGACTACATTTAGATCCAGCTACAAAAATATAGTGCAGCTAAGCAGAAGACATTTAAGGACATTTCAAATAACCAAATGAATGGATCCTGTATTTTTATCATTTCACTTCTGTTTTTGGCATCTTAAAGTAGCTCCAAAAAGAGAAATAACTACTGGACATGTGATCATAGTGTAACTGACGCTTTGTAGTCTAAAATAACCTCACGGCCATGAACTCTATAACCTACTACGTCTACCCACCTTCTACACACAACTGAATTTGGATGGGTATTTTGCATCGTAACTTATTTTTGGCATAAAAATTGCTCAGTGGCGGAAACACGGTCTCTTTGCTAGGGAAAGTCGTCAAGTAAATGTCTGCTCCATTAAACAAATTATATACGGTATATAAGATGTTTAGGAAGCATACATTTACCACAATTTAAAGGGGAATTTTCAAGTTCTCAATTTGCTTTAATTAGTTATGCAGCATGAAAATGAGGAAGTTTGCAATTGACTTACCATATTTTTCGCTTTATAAGACTCACTTTTGTTTCCCCAAATTTTGGGGGAAAGTAGGGTGTGCGTCTTATAAGCCGAATATACGGGGTGGCTGGGGATGTGTGTATGTGTGTACATATATATATATGTGTGTGTATGTGTGTGTGTGTGTGTATATGTATATATGTGTATATATATATATATATATATATATATATATATATATATATATATATAATATATATATAATATACTATATGTGTGTGTGTGTGTGTGTGTGTGTGTGTATATACATACACACACACACACACACACACACACACACACCGCAGGGTCCGATGCGGGTGGCAGCGTTAGATCTCCTGCTCCCACTCATATAATATGCACTGCCGCTGTCCATCACCGTGGTGCTGAAACCGCACCGCAGTGACTGGCTGGGGCAGCGGTGCATATTATATGAGCTTGCGTCCCACTGTGATGGCACATGCCCCCCCTGTGTTAGATATGGCCCCCATGCTTCTGCTCATCCTAAAATAAAAAAGCTTTACTTACCTCCTCCAGCGTTTCTCCCTGGTGTCCCTGTTTCCACTGTGATCAGGCACGCAGAGATGAAGTCACTCTGCTGTGCCGATCACATGACCGGCACCAAGAAACAGGAAGTGGAGGAACAGAAGCACGGAGGGAGACACGAGGGAGATCAGCGCTGGAGGAGGTAAGTAAAGAGTGTTTTATTTTACTATGGGCAGCAGCAGAGGGGCAATATCTAACACAGGGGTACGTGTGCAATCCATAGGGGGCCATAGGCAGCACAGGGGAATGTATGCAATCCATAGGGGGCCATAGGCAGCACAGGGGAATGTATGCAATCCATAGGGGGCCATGGGCAGCACAGGGGAATGTGTGCAATCCATAGGGGACCATAGGCAGCACAGGGGACTGTGTGCAATCCATAGGGGGCCATAGGCAGCACAGGGGAATGTGTGCAATCCATAGGGGGCCATAGGCAGCACAGGGGAATGTGTGCAATTCATATGGGGCCATAGGCAGCACAGGGAAACATGTGCAATCCATAGGGGGCCATAGGCAGCACAGGGAATGTGTGCAATCCATAGGGGGCCATAGGCAGCACAGGGAACATGTGCAATCCATAGGGGGCCATAGGCAGCACAGGGGAATGTGTGCAATCCATAGGGGGGGCCATAGGCAGCACAGGGGAATGTGTGCAATCCATAGGGGGCCATAGGCAGCACAGGGGAATATGTGCAATCCATAGGGGGCCATAGGGAGCACAGGGGAATGTGTGCAATCCATAGGGGGCCATAGGCAGCACAGGGGACTGTGTGCAATCCATAGGGGGCCATAGGCAGCACAGGGGAATGTGTGCAATCCATAGGGGGCCATAGGCAGCACAGGGGAATGTGTGCAATCCATAGGGGGCCATAGGCAGCACAGGGAAACATGTGCAATCCATAGGGGGCCATAGCCAGCACAGGGAACGTGTGCAATCCATAGGGGGCCATAGGCAGCACAGGGAACGTGTGCAATCCATAGGGGGCCATAGGCAGCACAGGGGAATGTGTGCAATCCATAGGGGGGCCATAGGGAGCACAGGGGAATGTGTGCAATCCATAGGGGGGGGCATAGGGAGCACAGGGGAATGTGTGCAATCCATAGGGGGCCATAGGCAGCACAGGGGAACGTGTGCAATCCATAGGGGGCCATAGGCAGCACAAAAGGACGTGTGCAATCCATAGGCAGCACAAAAGGACGTGTGCAATCCATAGGGGGCCATAGGCAGCACAGGGAACGTGTGCAATCCATAGGGGGCCATAGGCAGTACAGGGGAACGTGTGCCAGCACAAGGGGGCTATATTCAATATGAGGGGGCCATATCCAGATTAAGGGGGCTAATTTTAGGATGAGGGACATATACCCTATATGATTTGTTAGACGGACACTGGCATTAGAAGATGGACCCCATTTAACATTAAAAAAAATAATTCTCTTTTCCTTCACCAAATTTGGGGGTGCGTCTTATAAAGCGAAAAATACGCTACTTTTTCTATCCACTGTCATTCTTCTGCAATGACAGATATTTTCTCTTTTATCATCTACATCTACTTTCCATTGAGCTAACTTCTAGTACCTGGTAAAAGGTAAGGTCTCACTTTTTTTTTATTTTTGTATTAAAAATAGTGATTATGAAATCAGGTATTTTTAATACAAGATTAAACTCACTGTTTATTTAGTTTTATTTAATAGTTTTACTGAAGCACTGGGGGCTGCCATCATGGATTTGGTGTTTAACGACAGTTAGTCACCTTCTTCATGGCAACCCCCAGGGCATAGATAGTTGGGCTCTGACCCCTAGACTTACTACAGGAGAGCTTCCTACTGTGTCCTGGACCTCGGAATGTGTGAGTATGGGGCGCCCCTCCCCGCGCCGCCGCTGCTACTATCTCCAATAACACCACCCCCCAGCCTGTCACCTCTCGGCCTGTGTGATTACCGGCGCCATTCCCCCCGCCGCTGCTACAATCTCCAATAACACCCCCCCCCCCCGGCTGTGTATCTAATCCTATCCTGTGTGATACAGTCTGTTGAGCTGTGTATATAATCCTATCCTGTGTGATACTGCCTGCTGTCCTTGGTGACACTTTAGACATTTGTGGTCACCAACTAAATGGCTCTGCACTGTGTCCCTAAACTTCATCTTCCTTATCCTTATGGGCACACCCAGATTAGGAGGGGGAGCTGTGACATCACACACAGAAGAGCAGATTCTGCCCACTTTTACTGCAGTTGTAATGTGAGCTAGTTCTACACTTGGATTTCTGTAGAATTTCAGCAACTGCTCCCTCTAGTGTTTGACAGTGGAAAATATCAAACTTTTTAATTTTTTTTTATATTTTGCTCAATTAAAAACAAATAATATTTAAACAAAACATTAATGCGTTACATTTTTTCAGTTATTGAATTTTTTTTTTGGACGACATCTTCCCTTTAAGAATTCCATGAGAGGGACCAACCAGTCAGCTCTTTAGTCCATTGATTTTTACATGGCAGTTACAGTGGCATATAAAAGTTAGGACACTCCTCGTCAAATTTACTGTTATTGTGAATAGAGATGAGCGTGCCTTCAGTCTTGAGGCTTGGGGTTTGGGCTCGGAAAATGACGTGAAAATCCCAGTGGTGAGTATCACCCTGTGCTCATGTCTGAGTGATGCGCAGAATTGTGCGCTCTCCGGGAAGTGTGTGATCAGCTCAAATTTGACTTGCATTATGCGTTCTAAGATGTTTTGTTCACGGAAGAATTTAAAAACAAAAAAAACGCCAACTACCTCCAGTAGTGTTTTGCACTTAGCCCACAACAAAACACTTCCAGAGGTGGGCGGTGCTTTTTTTTTTTTTTTTTTTTCTCTGTGAACAAAATATCTTAGAACGCAAAATGTAAGTCAAATCTGAGCTGATCACACACATCCTGCAGCACACACAATGCTGCGCAGCACTCAGACACCAGCACAGCGCGATACTCACCACGGGGATTTTCACGTCATTTTCCAAGCCCGAGCCTCAAAACTGAAGGTTCACTCATCTCTAATTGTAAACAGTTAAGCATGCTGAAGATTAAATCATCTCTAAAAGGCATAATGTTAAAGATGACACATGTCCTTCGTATTTTAGGCACAAAAATCAAATTTTTTCATCTTTTACATATTAACATTAACAAAAAACGAAAATGGTTTGATGCTAAAGGGGGTGCTACTAGGTACTAATCATGCAGGGTGCCCAAACTTTTGCAAGTATCACAGCTTGTAAACGCTTTTTGTAGCCAGCAAAGAGTCATTCAATTCTTGTTTGAAGGATTGTTATCCATTCTTTGAAATGTCTTCCAGTTCTGTGAGATTCCTGGGTCCTCTTTCATGCACTGCTCTTTTGTGGTCTAGCCACAGATTTTCAATGATTTTCAGATTAGGGGACTGTGATGGCCATTGTAAAACCTTTAGCTTGTGGATTTTGACATGTGTTTAGGATAATAATCTATTTGTTGAAGTTATCCTCTTTTCAACTTCACCCCTTAAAGGGAACCTGTCAGGTCCTCAGTGCACCTAAAACCACTTGCGGTTCTGGGTGCATATCTATAATCCCACTCTAACTGTCCCCGCAAAGAGTTCACAAATAAACAGATCTTTAGAAAAAGTATTTTTAAAGATTTGTTTGAGATGCTAATGAAGGCTGTGACTAAGGCTGGGGCCACACGGGCACTACTGCGATCCACTTGCATGAGACTCGGCTCGTGCTGGCAGTACAGCAGAGCCGAGTGTCATGCCTGTGTCTTTGCAACTGAGGTCCGTTCGTGCGAGCAGACCTCAGCTGCGGGGGGCGGGCCGGCACTCAGGAGGGGAGGGAGGGATTTCTCTCCCTCTCTACTGCATAGTCGGCTATTGCCATTCTCGCGCTGCACTAGCAGTACACCGGTGTACCGCGAGTGCAGTGCGATTTTTCTCTCACCCCATTCACTTGAATGGGTGCGAGAGAAAGAGACTCGGCTTACAATCGCAGCATGCTGCGATTGTTTTCTCAGTCCGATTAGGGCTGAGAAAATAATCGCCCATGTGTGCTGACACACAGGCTAGAATTGGTCCGAGGGGAATGCGATGTTTTATCGCACTCCACTCGCACTGTTTTTCTCGCCGTGTGGCTTAGCCCTAATGGCAAGGGCGTTAGTTCCCTGACTAGTCGGCCCACTTAGCAGGTTATCCCGCCCTGCTTTACAACAGCCAGCGTCATGGCAGCACTTGATTTTGTACCCGTCGGCTTTCAGCTTCGTTGATGCCGTGTATATGCATGCCGGTTTCAAAGAGTCTCACTGACCATGATCAGAAGTCGCCTGCACTTCAAGGCATGCACATTACTCGGAAGCCAAGTGTATGTGTCGCTGCTTCAGAGAGTAGTGCGCATGACCGGAAGTGCGTACCACTTCTGATCAAGGGCAGTGAGCCTCTTTGAAGCCGGGGCGCATACACCCGGCAACAAAGAAGCTGAAAGCTGACTGGTAGAAAGCCGCGGGCATGCGTGGCTTTTTATCGCACTGACATGATATTGGCTGTTGTAAAGCAGGATATTGCACCCATAAGGGTGGGATAACATGCTAAGTGAGCTGGTTAGCCAGGGAATAAATGCCCTTGAAACTAGTCACAGCCCTCGTGAGCATCTCATAAACGATCTTTAGATATACTTTTTGTAAAGATCTCTTTATGTTTGCTACTTTTATGCTGGGCTGTTAGGCAGGGATTATAGATCTGCACCCAGAACTGCTAGTGGTTTTGGGTGCACAGGGGACCTCACAGGTTCCCATTAAGTAAAAAAATATCTACTGTATTCCTTGTATCAACCATGTCTCATAGATTTAATGGCCAAGTTTGACCCGCAAAACAGATAACAAAAAGACATGCTCTGAGTCTTTCAGATTGGACATACAGAGCGATTTTTAAAGATGGTGTGTGTATGGCTGTTAGCTTTTGGGTCCATGTTCTATCCAATAAAAAAAAAAACCTGACATCACTAGGCTGCAGTTCTATTATGATCAGTTTTTGAGGAAGCAGAAAGTTGAACGATTTCTGCTGGAGAAGCCTCCCCGACCCTTGCCTTAAGGGCACAGTGTTTGGTCAGAAGTGAATATGCAGATTGTATTTACATACACTTGACTAGCATGCACCAGACACTGAATCCTATGGAGCTTACAACAAGATACAGTATAAGGTAGAGCTATAAAACTTACTGCTCCTGAAAGGTCTCCTTCAGCCCTATTTAAAGTTAACATTAGTATTGTACTGAAAAATCACCTGACAGGTTCCTTTTAACTATAATATTTTTTCTAGATATGACTTAAGAACAGAAATGGAGATTCCTTTACTTCATTTTAACCCCATATAAATAGTTTTCCTTGGAAATCTTGTCATTCTCAACATATTTTGTTTTCCAGTTATGTGAATTTCAGAAACTGCTGCAGAAAATGATTTTTATGTAACTTATGGTACGTTATGTATCATGTTACCAGGCAACAAGAATCACCTTGGTTATGGCACGCGTCATGTGATTGTTCTGCTAATTACCGCTGCACTCGGTGAGGTATTTAATGACCAGTGCAGCAGGGGACAGAATGTGGCCCAATGTCATGTTTACCACTATTGATTTTTATTCTTGTTTTAATTAGGACAACGGAGTTTAGGATATTATATATATATAATATATATATTATCCTAGAGTGACTGCAGCTGCTGGAAGATCATGTGCGCACCCTGATAATGGACCCTGCGTGCTGAGGAATGTAGAAACTGAAGGAGAAATTATTATAGGCTTCCAGCATCCTTACATCTGATCATTTTGCTGCTTACGTTACATTGCAGTAGTGTACATGGATGTGGGTGTCCTGAGGCACAGGCTGCCAATCTGTCAGTTCGAGCATCTGCCAGCAGGGATTACGTTGTATGGGGTAAAGTGGGCCGGTCTTATGTCAGCTAGCGTTTAGGAGCCGAGTTGCTAAGCTGATGAGCCATGCTTTCAACACATGTTATGTCACCGCCATTGTAGTGGAGCCAGCAGATACAATTCTTACACTTCCCTTGCACAGAGATATAGACCCTAAAGATTTCTTAAATTCTAGGATTTCTGTTTGTGTTTTAAATAGGATTTTGATATTATTAGTGATCTCTGACTCTGACATAACACGTTCAAGAATCAAGGTGAATGGCCCTAATTAACAAAATGCGTAGTGTTTTAATTAAAGTATACATTTCCTTGATTATCTGTGGCCCTTGCACAGTGGCCACACAGTCTGTGTTGCTGGCTCAGATCAGCAAATTGCACAATGACCATCTTCAGGGACGAGGATAACCTCTGAAATTAGCGTGATTGATTACACTTCGTTTAAGGTAGGAGAAGAGGCTGTGGCATTGACCAGACTCTGCCTCCTGATGACATTTTGTTTAAGGGAGGGGATGTGACAATGACCATGCCTCTGCTTCCTGGTGATGCTTTGTTTGCATATCCCAGCATGTACTGGGATTCTCAAACAAAGCGTCATAAGACAGAATGTAGGGGGAAAAAAAAATAAGCAGTATAGTAAGGGTTGGCTAGGGAATTCTCAATCCAGGCATATTAGAAGTGAGTTCAGATTGGAGCAATAAATATAGAGATTTAGATTGAAATTTCTTCAGCCTTTGGGCCACCCCTTTAAAGAAGCTGCATACTGACATGAAAATCTGTAGTCCAAGCAAAACATCTGTTTTCATAGGTCATTTGAATTAAAGGAAAAACTATTTAGAATAAGTTGCGTGCACCACTCCATCTTTTTTTTTTTTTTTTTTTTTTAATTTATTTAAAGCTTTGTTGCTGCACTTTAATAAATCTATGTCCCCTACCCTTAGTCTTATACTTACCCTCTGGCATTTTCCTCTTTTTTTTCAGCATTGCTCCAGTCCCACGGCACCATCTTGTGACCATAACTTTTGACTGGTCAGAAGTCAACATTGCGTCACAAGCTCCCAGTGCATCTGTATGAGAGCCAGAACAAGACTCTCATAGAGATGCATTGAGTTGAGAACTCTGGTGCGCTCCATGAAGCCGGTGCAACCGGCAGATCACAAATCTCTGAGACTGACAGTAGCTACGCTAAACAGCTGAAGATGCCAGAGGGTGAGTATAAGATTAGCCGAAGGGGATTTAGATTTAAAACGCCACCACTCCAGTAGTGAAATAAAAAAATGCTGGTTTGGTGCTTTAAAAGAGATAGTTAAAGATTAAGCTATAAATGGCCTATATGAGACCCCCGTGAATAAGGGAGAGGGGACTGACGTGCAAAAAGGCCCTGTATTTAATTAAAAAGTCTGTCTCACAGCCATGACGTTTCTACGCATGCCCAGACTGCATAATTTAACAAATCAAGTGAAACCTTATTATTCTAGCGCAGGAGACTTGGAGGTACCTAATTGCTGATAGAATATCTTATCTATAGTATAACTGTTACATAACGTTCTAACAATACTGCAGGTTCAGCCTTGGATTCTTTTAGCTGAAAAAAAACATTATTATATAAAGCTGGTGCAAAGCAGAC
The DNA here is from genome assembly GCF_048569485.1 of Anomaloglossus baeobatrachus. Classification (NCBI taxonomy): domain Eukaryota; kingdom Metazoa; phylum Chordata; class Amphibia; order Anura; family Aromobatidae; genus Anomaloglossus; species Anomaloglossus baeobatrachus. The sequence goes on along the minus strand of NC_134356.1, from coordinate 320,303,275 downwards.
ATACTGTATATCTCAAGTTACATCATGTATTGGCAAATGATGGATTATAATAGCTGCATTATTTTCTTTAGCAATACATTTTGCTGGTTTCTGGCTTACAAATATCTAGTAAATGTTCCCCAATACAGTTCCTTCCTTCCTTAATCGTCTTTGTATTATCAACATGTTGACAATTGCACTTGTTAAGCGGGCTTTACACGCTCCGATATTTCTAGCAATTGCTAGCGATATCGTACGCAAAAGCACTCGCCCCCGTCATGCATGCAATATCGTGTGATCGCTGCCGCAGCGAACATTATCGCTACGGGAGCGTCACACGCACTTACCTGGTCGGTATTGTCGCTGTGACTGCCGAACAATCCCTCCCTCAAGGGGTGGACGACAAACATCCTGCCCACCTCCTTCCTTCCTCATTTCGGGCTGGACGCAGGTAAGGTGAGGTTCCTCGCTCCTGCGGTGTCACACATAGCGATGTGTGTTGCCGCAGGAACGAGGAACAAAATCTATAAACAACCATTAGCAATTTTTGGTTTTAGGACGACCTCTCCATGGTGAACGATTTTCACCATTTTGGAGGACGTTTAAGGTCGCTGGTAAGTGTTACACGCTGCGATACCATTAATGACGCCGGATGTGCGTTACTAACGACGTGACCCCGACGATAAAACATTAACGATATCGTAGCTTGTAAAGCCCCCTTAATAATAATAATTTATTCATTTATATAGCGCTATTAATTCCATAGCGCTTTACATACATTGGGAACACTGTCCGCATTGGGGCTCACAATCTAAATTCCCTATCTGTATGTCTTTGGAGTGTGGGAGGAAACCAGAGTACCCGGAGGAAACCCACGCAAACACAGGGAGAACATACAAACTCCTTGCAGATGGTGTCCTTGGTGGGAATTGAACCCAGGACCTCAGCGCTACAAGACTGCAGTGCTAACCACTGAGCCACTGTGCCGCCTTAACACTGGACAATATAGGCAATTTGTGAGGTTTAAGTAAAGGGGTTGGCACGATATCAGCAATTTTTTTATTGCCTATCCACAGGATATGTGGCAGATCATTGTAGTTTCTAACTGCTGGGACACCCCCCCCCTCCCCACCCCCCGAAACTGAGACGATGTCTAGGCACATGCACTACATAGGTAAGGTTGACCTTAGGGAGATCAATATCCAGTACCGCGGAGCACCATCACGTGTTTCTCAACGCAGTGATTCTAGAGCAATGCCCCCCCCTTACCTATGTAGTCTTCTGCTAGGCATTGCTCCCACTAGCCAGTTTCCTACTCCACACTGATGAGGGGCAAATACCCCGAAACAGCGGTCTGTGGATGGATACCATGTTTTGGCATAGGTGGTTTCCTTGACTGGAGACTGCCCTTCCCGTGGTTATTATTTCCCGGTGAAAGACCTGGCTAGTTACCTCCCAGCGTTGAGAAACAATGGTGATGGTGTCTCCGCGGCTTTCTTGTTTTGCATAGGCACATGCACTAACACTCTGTTCAAACTTTCCCATCTTCGGTAGTGGTAGAGAGCGTGAACTGAAAGCTAGAGCGTACTAGACTCCCTTCAAACTGTGAACTTGCCTCCCAGTTCTTGTAGTTGGTGGAGGTCCTTGCCAGCAGATGGTTGGTCGATCTGTGCTGTGCTGAGAAGTGAGAATATTTGGCCAACCCCATAAAGGACTTAACTTGATATTATTGCTATGCATGACTAGATGAATTTCCTGAAAACTAGGACACAAATATCATTTCAATGTTTGATACAAATGTTCATTTTTTTGTGGTGGTTTGGTTTTGTGGCTGATGTAACCGGAGTGTCTTCTATATCCAGATCATTTTTGCTATAGACTTAATCCTCCTAAATATTACACTGCTTTACCTAATTGTGCACTATCAAGCTACTAAATGATTGCCAGTCCAAGTAGTATCCTCTGCGGGAAAAATATCATGAACATTAAAGGGTTTGTCTGGTTATATCCTATCCAAAAGATAGGTAACAACTTTTTGATTGCGGGGATCCCACCTTTGGAACTTGCTATGATCAGCAAAACATGGATTTTGTACGCTTTTATCCTGATTAGAATGGAGCAGTAGTGCTCAAAGCAGACCAATGCTCCATTCAGTCTCTATGGTGTTGCCGGAAAAGCTGGGCACAGCGGTTGTCAGCCAGCAGGGACTGAATAAAGCTGTAGTAGAACATGTGTATAGCCTTCTCCATTCCAGCGTGGATAAAAATGACGCCTCGTTCTACCAGTCCATGGGTTTCAGAAGTCAGTCACCCCACCTCTAAATAAGTTACTGCCTATCCTGCTGGTAAGTCATAACTTGATTTCACTAGAGATGAGCTGATCCATTGAAGTTCAGGTTCTGCGGGTTCAGACGGACTTTAGAGAAAGTTCTGTTTTGCACTTTGAGTTGACCTGAACCCCATTGGAAGTCTCTGATTGTGTAGTGCAGCTCTCTGCCTACATACAGCCAGTCAAAAACAGAGCACTTGCGGGGGAGGGAGAGTAGGGTTTTTCCGTTTTTTTTTTTTTTTTTTGTTTTTTTTTTATACCCCGTGAGAGCCATTCAGACACTGCAAGCAGCTCATACTGAGCGAAGTACTGAGTACCTGAGCACAGCGATGCTCACTGGAGCGGTCAGCATACGTAAACCCTCCGAATGCGGACATTGATTTTTTGTAAAGTCTGTGTACAAATGTCGCGGGCGGAGGAGGGGACGCCGCGCTCTCCCCACTGCTCGGGTCCGGCTGCCGCGGCTGCTGCGGCCTGCTGCTGCTCGGTGGCTCGAGCGATGAGCCGGATCCCGGGGACTTCTAGCGGCGCTCCTCGCCCGTGAGTGAAAAGGGGGTTTGTTGGGTGTGGGTATTGTGTATTGTCCGTGACGCCACCCACGGTTGTGGTGATTTTGTAGCCACCACCGCTGCTCCGTATGGGAATCCCGGGAATGATGCTATGGGGCAGCTGGATGTTAATCTTCCCCTCCGTGGGTAGGGGGTTTAGTGGTCCCGGGGCCCAGGGATGAGGTGGGTGATGCAGGGCTTGGTGGGATGCAGGGACGCGGGGGCAGCTCTGTGCCTTGCGGCACTGTGGTACTCACTCAGCCTGAGACGATGACACAGTTCTCGGTAAAACACACGGCTGGAAAGACGGTTCCCACGGACGGCTGCACTTGCTTTCCCCAGTAGGTGACGGTCCCTTTTTCCTGCACCTGATATGATGATGGTTGCGATGGGTTCCCACCGGTAACCCGCTCCCCGGCTTGGATATGGGCCGGAGGAGCCCTACTTTGCCCGCAGGCGCTGGCCCTGAGAAACTGGTGCCCTGGCGGTGGCGGTGTCTCTCTGTAACGGTTGGACTGTTGCCTTCAATCGGGACTTGGTTGTTGGGAGACAGTCGTCCCCTTCACTGACGGATTTGGCAAATTATGGCGACTCCTAGCCTTGCCGGGATCCGAAAGGCCCCTGCCCTGGTGCTGACTGTTCTTCGTATACTGCTCCAGACCGCCGGGTCACCACCCGTCCGCGGTCCTTCCAGCAACCTCCGAGCAGTCCCCCCTGCGGACAATCACCGCCGTCTGCTGACCTTGCTGTCTCTCAGCCCGGGGCACACACCCGGACCAGCTTCAGGCTTTCTTAACTGTCACTTTTACTCCTTCTCTCAAGCTCCTCTACCACTTCCTTCCACTTCACTTCACTTCCTCAACTCATCTGCTTGTTTACTCCTCACTCTAGCTCTTCCCTGAGCTGACTCCTTTCCGTCCCTAGCTGGACTGTCTGGTTTTCCCGCCTCCAGAGCTGTGAACTCCTCGGTGGGTGGAGTCAACCGCCTGGCCCACCCCCTGGTGTGGACACCAGCTCCTGGAGGAAGGCAACAAGGATTTTTGGGTTAGCTTAGATGTTCCTAACTGGGGTGTAGGGTGTGGTGGTGTTATGACCTGTGACCCCTGGCTTGCCCAGGGCGTCACACAAACACCGAACTTTCCTGTTTGGGTTTACTCATGTCTAGATTTCACATAAGAAACCATCAATTAAATCCCCCCCCCCCTTTCAAAAATGACTGGTAGAATATTCCACATTTAAATTGTACTTTAACAGAAGTAATTTACATGTACAATAGTCCTCTTTTATGTGCATAGATTTGACACTAAACATTTCTGCATTACTGTGGGCAGCTGTATCATCCAAAGCATTGTAAATATTAATTGCATATCAGTGCGGTGACTTCTGACATGTGGGATCAATACCTGCTGTAGGCTTTTATTAGCCAGCGAGTGTAGCATCTGCTGCCCAACCAGCGTTCTGCTGTAGCTGGTTTTCATCATGGAAGACCTAATAACTGCACGCAGCCTCAGGCCACGTAGTGGAACATCCAGACTCTATGTTGCAGCATATGGTTCTGTTGTAGACTTTGGAATAATTAAGAATCCATCTGTATTTAGCTGCCAAGGCTCTGGTTTTGCGTCTCTCAGCATTCTTCATGCTTTTAACAGTTGAAGTAACAGTTTTGGTGGCTCTTTGCCCTGTGGAAGAATAAACTAATGACACTGCTTAAAGAAGCAATGACAGTGTGGCTTTCTTGTGTCCTTAGTGCTGGATATATATGGCACATGTTTCTATGTTATGTTGTCTTCATCGTAATGATTTTGGGATGGAATAACAAGTCGTACTGTGATATGTTAAAATACTAACATCTGCTATTGAATATATTGGAATTTTTCGTTACTGGAGTTAATCATGTACTTTATTGAATTTTCCAGCAAGTTATCAATACGCTCCTCAACATTGACATTACAACACCAAGAAGAAAAGTCATGGAGTTTTAGAAATTGCAGGATCAACAGACATAATGATTAAGAAAATGGAAACAAAATGAACAAAATATCTTGACTTATTCTGTTTAGAGTATGAGGTCCACGTACATAAATTCACACACTTACAGTCCTTGGCTGCCACCTAATGAGGTTATTAATGGTTGGCTAAGGAATGTTCTGCCACGCTCAATGCACTTGGGCACGGAAATCATCATGATTCACTGCTGGTGAGTCACTGTGCAATTGCTGTCCGATGACATCCCAGATGTGCACAATTGGAGATAGGACAGGAGACTCTGCAGGTCACTGTAGGACTTTTAGGTTGCTCCAGGACAATTTTGAGAAATGTATGTACCACTCGTTCCACTACCAAATCAATGTAACACTAAGCTTTATAGTGTACCTGGAATGAAGACTGAGCAGTCAGGCTACTATACAATATACCAACTACACCTTAATCCCATGATTAGGATCAGGGTAACATTCCCTCATGAAGAACTCTTGATGATGTTGCCCACTTGGTTTCTAAGTTGGTTTCTTATAATGCACATCTGGAATGTCAATCTTCAGCAAATGCAAACAGAGCTGCCAGCAGTGGATCTTGATGATTTGAGTGCAATACATGTAGCGTGGTAGAATATCCCTCAAATAACTAATGCCTCATAGATTGCGCTCCTACTGGGTATTGGACAAATCTAGGTGTTTTGAATTTTTTTTCCTATTTTTTTTGATCATTTGAATATCCTTACATGTCTATCAATCTTTTGATTTCCGTATTTGCACAATTTTTCTTCCTTGGTGTTTCAATTTCAATGTTGTGGAGTGCAGTAAAGCTATATATAGTAAGACAGTTAGATTTTACATGCTAGAGCGTAATTTAACCAAAACTTGCCTTTTTCTTTTTTAGTGGTAGCCGGCTTCCGAGGAACAAATCCACATGGCTTAACATTAGAGATTGGAGACACTGTGCAAATTCTTGAAAAATCTGACGGTAAGATACTTACTAAACAGTTCAGACTTGTGAAGTGGTGTAGTCGACTAGCAGTTTTAAGACTCTAATGCAAATTAGGTAAAAGTTAACAGACTTGTCCGATTTTGGCAGGATTCACCGAACCTCTAATGTGCATGGTCTGGAAATATATTTGGGAATATATCTGGGAATATATATGAATTGTCCGGGTGGAATTCGATGTGTGTAATCTTGCAGCCAAGCTGTATGTTGTCCGTGGCTTTGGCAGCATGAATCAAGTGGCAGATTACCTTTAATGGGGTTGTCCACTATTGGTCTACTCTGTTTTAATAACTTGACTGCATAATATAACCCAAAATACCTTATGCTCACCTCCTGGAACTGCTGCAGTGATGTCTGCACTGTCTCCCTACTATCTCTTGATATTATGTCAAGTTACTGCTGCAGTCAATCAGTGTCCACCATGCCACTGCAGCCTTTATAGGAATGGTACCAGTCCAGAAAGTAAATGGGAAGTTTGTTTTGTTTGACAGTGAAGCTATGAAGAAGAATGGGGGTCATCCACTAGTGCACAACCAGGGTTGCTAACTTCCCTTTTTATTTTTTTCTGGATAGCTTCTCAAAAAATCATGGACAAATAATGTTTTTTACTTACACATTGGAAAATTATCAATAATCATTACGATTATAAGTGATATACAGTATTGACCAAAAGTTTGGACACACTTTCTCATTCAAAGAGTTTTCTTTATTTTCATTACTGAAAATTGCAGATTCACATTGAAGGCATCAAAACTATGAATTAACACATGTGGAATGAAATACTTAACAAAAAAGTGTGAAACAACTGAGCCGCCTTTTGCTTTTATTGCTACTTTGCACTCTCTTGGCATTCTCTTGATGAGCTTCAAGAGGTAGTCACCGGAAATGGTTTTCCAACAGTCTTGAAGTAGTTCAGAGATGCTTAGCACTTGTTGGCCCTTTTGCCTTCACTCTGCGGTCCAGCTCACGCCAAACCATCTCGATTGGGTTCAGGTCTGGTGACTGTGGAGGCCAGGTCATCTGGCGTAGCACCCAATCACTCTCCTTATTAGTCAAATAGCCCTTACACAGCCTGGAGATGTGTTTGGGGTCATTGTCCTGTTGAAAAATAAATGATAGCCCAACTAAACGCAAATCGGATGGAATAGCATGCCGCTGCAAGATGCTGTGGTAGCCATTCTGGTTCAGTATGCCTTATAATTTTTAATAAATCCCCAACAGAGTCACCAGCAAAGCACCCCTACACCTTCACACGTTGTCCTCCATGCTTCACAGTGGGAACCAGGCATGTAGAGTCCATCCGTTCACCTTTTCTGCATCGCACAAAGACACGGTGGTTGGATCCAAAGATCTCAAATTTGGACTCGTCAGACTAAAGCACAGATTTCCACTCGTCTCATGTCCATTCTTTGTGTTCTTTAGCCCAAACAAGTCTCTTCTGCTTGTTGTCTGTCCTTCGCAGTGGTTTCCTAGCAGCTATTTTACCATGAAGGCCTGCTGCACAAAGTCTCCTCTTAACAGTTGTTCTAGAGATGTGTCTGCTGCTAGAACTCTGTATGGCATTGACCTGGTCTCTAACCTGAGCTGCTGTTAACCTGTGATTTTTGAGGCTGGTGACTCGGATAAACTTAGCCTCCGCAGCAGAGGTGACTTTTGGTCTTCATTTCCTGAGCCGGTCCTCATGTGAGCCAGTTTCTTTGTAGCGTTTGGTTTTTGCCACTGCACTTGGGGACACTTTCAAAGTTTTCCCAATTTTTTGGACTGACTGACCTTAATTTCTTAAAGTAGTGATGGCCACTCGTTTTTCTTAGCTGCTTTTTTCTTGCCATAATACAAATTCTAACAGTCTATTCAGTAGGACTATCAGCTGTGTATCCACCAGACTTCTGCACAACACAACTGATGGTCCCAACCCCAATTTATAAGGAAGGAAATCCCACTTATTAATCCTGACAGGGCACACTTGTGAAGTGAGAACCATTTCCGGTGACTACCTCTTAAAGCTCAACAAGAGAAAGCCAAAAGTATGCAAAGCAGTAAGCAAAGAAAAAGGTGGTTACTTTGAAGAACCTAGAATATGACATATTTTCAGTTGTTTCACACTTTTCTAAGTATTTCATTCCACATGTGTTAATTCAGAGCTGCACCAAACCTCTGGAACACTCTACCCCAAGAAGTTAGGACAAATCACAACTTACTCAGCTTCAGACGCTGCCTAAAAACGCATCTTTTTAGGGCGGCCTATCACACTCCCTAGCCAAACTAATTTCACCTAATCCCTCTACAACTTCACAGAACATAACCCCACGTCAAACTCCATGGCACCCAAATGCATCTCAAGGCTCTGGCCAACTTGTCCTGGAAGCCATTATCTATTCCCCATTTCCTTGAGATGGCTGGATTGTCATTGTAAATAAGCACTTGTATCTTGCCCCTCCCCCCATCTCATTGTAGATTGTAAGCTCTCATGAGCAGGGTTGCCTTTTTTTTTTTTCTCCCCTTTAAATATTGTATCTTCTATAATTGTTACTTGTTTGTATATGTTTATGTATATGATATGTATATGTATATGAGCCTCCTGAATTGTGAAGCACTGCGGAATATGTTGGCGCTATAGAAATAAAAATTATTATTATTACAATTTTCAGATTAATGAAAATAAATAAAACTCTTTGAATAATAAGGTGTGTCCAAACTTTTGTTTGGTCTGTGCTCTATGTCTAACGCCCATATTTCTGATTTGGGACATCCGCTGCATTCACTTTGAACTGTAAAATTATAATTACAGCCAAAATAATCTACGTTTTTTCAGCTTAAAAAAAAAATCAAGGATGTCTTCAGTTTTTTTTTTGTTTTTTTTATGAACAGGGCAATCAAATGCCCTACTTTTATGGCGTAAAGTAGGGAATTTCTAGATGGTTGGCAACCCAATGGACAACCCCTTGTAAAAATATTATTTTTTTGTGTATTGTTTTTTTTATGACATTGTGAGCCATATGACATGATACAATATTAAAGGGTTTTAAATGTCCTTTTAAAATACTCTGTAGAAATGTTACAATGGATGAGTGAAGGTAATATATATATCTTTAAATTTTTACAGGCTGGTATAGAGGATTTGCCCTGAAGAATCCAAATGCCAAGGTATTGTAGTTGATCTTAGTTTTTTGTTGTTTTTTTCTTCCTTCTATGCTAAAACTCCTCCAATATAGAATATGTACCAGGACTGAAATGATGACAAATGAATAAACTTAAAATGTTTAAATTTTATTAGATTAAGTACATATTCTTAAAAATACATGTAGAAGATAACAACATAGAGACACAATGACAGACTGATGGGTGAGAACTGTACGAACCCCAAAAATGTAAAAAGGCCCTGGTGGTGGGGAGTCTTTAACAACTCTGGCACTTTGCCTTGTTTTTTGCCGATTGCCATGGTGCTGTGGCAATCGGGGGTGTGACGGGGTCCTTCTCCCCTATCACACAATAAACAGAGCGAGAGATGGCTGTACAATCCAAATCGCATTTATTCCAAGCAAATCAAATGGTCCATAACATAATCCACTGCACAGAGGGTAAAATTAGTCCAGAAATACAAATATAGTCCCATAAGCAATAAATGTCCAGGTCTCTCTGAGAAGCCGCACCTTCAACCCAAGGATCAATCTTCGTCCTTCTCTCTTTAAGTTCCCAAACAGATTGCCTCATCCCCCCAGGTAAGCAGAGTGTTTACAGTAGGTGAATCCCAGGCCCCCTCCCCCAGACTTGGGGACAGGAACACTACAGGGGGTAATTACCTTCAGACAATACAATGTACACATAAGCAATACAAATAATGGACGGTGAACTAAGCGTAAAATACAAACCTACACAACATGATACACAGTACACCATATCCCACCATCACAGGGGGTAATATTTCTAGGGGTTGATATCATCTCTGAATTTTCAGCTGGCATAAACTCCAGGGGTTAGTAATGAAGAGGGACCTATCAGGTGCCACCATTACTGGCCCAGTAAGTGCAAAGTTAAAACACACACACAATCAGGAAGGAATCGTTTTTGACTAAAGACTCCCCCACACTCTCTTCTTCGTTCACCAATTTATTAAAAGAAAATGTTCCCAGAAAGCTCCAGCAAAATCCATGATCCAGGACTGCAACTCTGGCAACTATGATTAGCAGTAAAGTGCAGCTTTTCACAGACGCCGTGTACGACAACAACACTAGTTATTTGAGCTGCCGGCTCAACATTTGGCTCAGCGAGACTCTGCAGCTCTGATGATGGTTGTCCCCACATTGCGCATGTGAATAGCTGTACTTTACTGCTACTCACAGCCGCTGGAGTTGGAGTCCTGGATTGTTGATTATGTCGGAGCTTCGTGGGAACTGCTGTTTTTTTTTTTTTTGTTTTTTTTTTTTTTAATAAATTGGTGAACAAGGGAAAGTGTGGGGGAACATTTATTCAAATAAACTGTTCTCCTGTGTGTCATTTAACTTTACACTTACTAGGTTAGTAATGGGTGTGTTTGATAGGTTGATTGGGTTTATGTCAGCGACTATTACCCTGATTGCCACCGCACTAGGGAAATCAGGAAGAGCCAGGGCGAAGTGTCAAAATTCACGTATCTAATGGATGCATCAATTCTGGGCTGGCTGTGGGTTGCTATTTTTAGGTTGGGAAGGGCCAACTAACCATGGGCCTGTCAAATCTGATGAGAACAGCCCACAGCTGTCTGCTTTTCCTTGGCTGGTTATCCAAATCACGTTTTTCTTGTTTCTTTTTCTTCACTGCAGTGACCTGTGATCAGAGATGCATCCAGGTGTTTTCCCCATCTATTTCTTTTCCATTTGAGCGCTGTTTACATCCATTTCAGCGATCTTCCGCCCCCCCCTTCCTATGGGGGTTTGTTCACTCGAATCGAGCCCGTTCGAGCATTGGACCCGCTCAATTTGAGTAACGAGCACTTTAGTACTCGCTCATCACTATATGTACATAACTGTGTCTTTTTAATTGATAAATGTTTTATAATTTATTAACAAAATATTATTACATTTATGTCTGCACTTTTTTATGTTTTGGGATTCCTTACCAGTCCCTTAAACATGCAACCAAATATTCATGGAATGTTGTGTTGGCACTTTCATCAGAAAGCACTCTGTGATTCTGGTTCTGTATTTACCTAATGATTCATTTGGGTAAACACTTTTCATGAGGCGGCTTTCCCAACTGTTAATTAACCATTAGGGTCTGGCAGATGGAAGACTCTTTTTCAAATTTAACATTTTATTGTTTTTCATAACAAAAGCAATTCCAATCATTGATATGCAAAAATAGAGAGAATAGCATCATGGTACCATTAATAACAACAATCAATAGTCAGTAAATCACGTACTCTTGCAACTCTGGTGACCATATTAAATACATTTGACTCACACCGAATGTAGCCGAGTCCCAATCTTATCCCTCGATCTTCCACTGCATCAGAGGCAGGAATCACTTACAAAGAGAACACAGGAGAAAAGGAAAGGGTGAAGAAGGAAGGGAGAAAAATAGAGAAGGAGAGAGAGATGCCACGAACACCCGTACCCGTCCGGTCCAAGACCCATAATCAAAGAGCACTCAGGAAGATATTACTCTGTTTACACGAGTGCCTGTCACATTCTACCTCACGTTACAGGAACCAGGACTAGTCAGGAAAGATTCCCAATGGAACTGTGACGCCCTGGACAAGCCAGGGGTCACAGGTAATGACATCACCACACCCTACACCCCGGTTAGGCACACCTAAGCTAAAACAGAAATCCTTGTTGCCTTACCCAGGGGCTGATGTCCACACCAGGGGGTGGAGCCAGGCGGTTGGTCTCCACCCACCAAGGAGTTCACAGTCCTGGAGGAGGGAAAACACGGGCAGTTAGAGTGAAGCTAGGGAAGTGAGAGGGAGGAGAGATTAGGTTTGGAGTTTGAAGTAGAAGGAGGGACAGTAGTGAAAGAGAAAAAGTGACAGTTTGAAAGCCTGAAGTTGGTCCGGGTGTGTGCCCCGGCCCGTGACAGCAAGGTTAGCAGACGGCGGTGACCGTCTGCAGGAGTGGCCTATCGGAGTTACCGTAAGGACCGCGGATGGGTGGTGGCCCCGGCGGTACCGGACCGGTACACAAGGAGAAGCCAGCACCATTGGCAGGGGCCTTTCGGATCCCGGCAAGGCTAGGAGTCGCCGTGAATTTGCCAAATCCGTCAGTGAAGGGGACCTCCGGGTCTCCAAACAACTAAGTCCCAATTGAAGGCAACCGTCCAACCGTATTAGAGAGACACCGCCAAGGCACCAGTTTCTCAGGGCCAGCACCTGCGGGCAAAAGAGGGGCTCCTCCGGCTCATATCCAAGTCGGGGAGCGGGTTACCGGTGGGAATCCATCGCTACCAACATTGAACATAGGTGCAGGAAAAGGGACAGTCACCGTTACCTACCGGGGAAAAGCAACCGCAGCCGTCCGTGGGAACAGTCTTTCCAGCCGTGTGTTTTACCGAGAACAGTGTCATCGTCTCAGGCTGAGTGAGTACCACCGTGCCGTGAGGCACAGCGCTGCCCCCGCGACCCTGCACCTCACCAGGCCCCACACCTGGCCTGCCATCCCTCATCCTCCACCCCATCACTGGGCCCCGGGACAATCAACCCCTACCCACGGAGGGAAGAACTAACAGCTCTGCTGCTCCCTGTCACCGCTCCCGGGATCCCCATACAGAGCAGCGGTGGTGTTACCAAAAATCACCACAACCGTGGGTGGCGTCACGGACAATAAATCCCCAAAACCAAACCCCTTTTCACTCACGGGCGAGGAGCGCCGCTCGAGTCCCCGGGATCCGGCCCATCGCTCGAGCCACCGAGCAGCAGCGGCCGCAGCAGCAGCGGCAGCCGGACCCGAGCAGTGGGAGAGCGCAGCGTCCCCTCCTCTGCCCGCGACAGAACCACTTCGTAGCGGTGGTCTCCACATCATTACGAGATTGGGCCAGAATGGAAGACTCTTTTATTATATTGTCACAAAGGACACACAAGGTGCTGATCTTTTACTATGATGTTATATACTTTCGTTGGACATTTGAGTAATTCAGCTGAACCAACTGCGCCAAGTGTATTAAGATTGTGCACATTATTGTTAGTGGCATTTTTTAACCTAGTATATTTGTGTGTGTGTGTGTGTTGTGTTGTAGTGTGTATAATTACACACACACACACACACACACACACACACACACACACACACACACACACACACAGTGAGTACACCCCTCACACTTTTGTAAATATTTTCTTATATCTTCTCATGGGACAAGATATGACACTTTGATATAATAATATAAAGTAGATTTTCTGCACATAAAAAAGCATTTTAAGCCAGGAAAAAAAGCAGCTGAAAAAAGTAACTCACATTTTTTATTGCGTTTACGCATTTTTTCACTTGCGTTTTTCTTGCTTTTTTTTTTTTAGTCATGGCGATCGTGGGGGTTCAGGTGTTATACCCCCGCAGTCGCTGCCAGGTCACCAGCTGATCTTACAATCAATATAAGCAGCATTCAGGACGCAGAGAGAGGGATCGCTTACCTCTCCCTGGCGATCAGGTCCCTCTAATTCGATCACAGGGACTCGATGGGATGCCATGGCAGCCCTGGGCCGTTATCATGACGATCCCAGGTTACTGAGCTTATGGATCGCCTCACAGACCATGCTGGTTGCATGGTGTGTGAGGCGAACTGTCTGTGCTGCAAGTGCAGCACTGACAGATATAATCCATTGTAGTGATAAAGCACTGCAGTGGATTAAATAAACGCAGAAACAATTGATGTGCTGCTGCTTTTTTTTTTTTTGCAACAAAATCTGCAAGGTGAAAAGAATCAATGTGCACAACAAGTCAGCATTCTCATAGACTTTGCTGTCATGCCTTATTTCTTGCAGTATTGATTAAAATCTGCATGGAAAACACATGAAAAAAGCATAAAAAGCAACATGTGCACATAGCCTCATCAACTCAACACACAGACATTAATGTCTAAACCTCTGACAACAAAAGTGAGTACACCTCTAAGTGAAAATTACCAAATTATGCCCAAAGTGTCAATATTTTGTGTGGCCACCATTATTTTCAAGCAGTACCTTAAATCGCTTGGGCAATGGAGTTCACTAGAGCTTCACAGGAGCCACTGGAATCTTCTTCCATTTCTCCATGATGACATCACGGAGCTGGTGAATGTTAAAGTCCTTGCACTCCTACACCGTCTGTTGGAGAATGACCCAAAGACACTCAATAGCATTTAGATCTGGAGGCATTCTTGGCCAGTCCAGCACTTTTACATTCAGCTTTTTTTTAGCAAAGCAGTGGTCATCTTGGAGGCAGTTTTGGGCTCATTATCAAGTTGGACTACTGCCCTGAGGTTCAGTTTCCAAAGGGAGGGGATCATGCTCTGCATTAGTATGTTACAATACATGTTGGCATTCACGATTCCCTCAACGAACTGTAGGTCCCGACAGTTGACAGCACTCGTGCAGCAGCAAACCATGACACTCCTACCACCATGCTTGACTGTAGGCAAGACACATTTGTCTTTGCTTTGTACTCCTCATTTTGTTGCCGCCACACTCGACATTAGCTGAACCAAATAAGTTTATCTTGGTCTCATCAGACAACAAGACATGGTTCCAATAATCACAGCCCTTAGTCTGCTACCACCATTTTTAATTGTCAGATTCTGGTCCCCATAGTCTTATATGGAGACCGAAACTGGATTTAAAAAAAAAAAAAAAAGAGAACAGGGACCTGCCGGTCCCGGTTATCTGCGAGTCCACTCCTCTCTATTCCCTGGATGATTACTGCGACCCGTTTAACATGGGTCGATAATCGGGAATGAACAGTCCTACAAACATGCATTTTTCAATATGGACCATTTAAATTTGTCTTTTATTTCGGATGACACCATGTCTTCTCAATGTGAGTGCTCCTGTGTTCTGGTCGTGGCTATATTGTGAAGATCTTTATATACTGAATTAAAATTCTAGGACACTGGCTTAGTCTAAGGATTTATTGTGCTTGTATATGACATAAGCCATGTTGTGGCCAGTAACATTAATTTTTAAGCAGTTTCTGGTTTAGGAAACCATTCTCCAAGTGTCACCCTTTTCTTTGCATTACACAAACAATTCATTGATTTAAGTGGGCACCAGTCAGTCTGTAATATCCCTAGAGGTTGATGCAGCTCGTTTCTCCCTGCAGATTACAGCTAATTGTTAGGAGTCGGTACATTATATGATCAGTTTATTTAATTTATTAATGAAAAAAAAGACCTTTATAAAATGTAAAAGACAGTTTAATTTTATATTAAACTAGCTGTACTACCCGGCTTCGCCCAGGTTAATAACTGTTGTTAACAAAATAGAATGTATTAACAAAAATGTATTCTTCACACAAAAACCACAAAACAAATAGATAGAAATGTAATTATTAAAAGGCAAAAACTAAGCTAATAGAAGCATTTCACAACATATATTTCAACACTCCAGATATTCCACACAGATTTTAACTAAATTGGCCAAGTAATTTGCTCCATCTGTCTCCTTTTCCCGGTCTGTCTCCTTTTCCCGGTCTGTCTCCTTTTCCCGGTCTGTCTCCTTTTCCCGGTCTGTCTCCTTTTCCCACTCTGTCTCCCCATCGACATCTTATTGCCTCACATATAAGCTTCTTATACTATGAATGTCTTTTTGTTCCTATAGTAACCAATCACAGCTCCTACTAATAACCTGTAGTTCCAGGCTCCATTTACTTTAATGGAGACATGTTTTTTGGAGCGTAGCTGTAAAACGTGGGGTTAAATTTTCCTGTCAAAACATAGTCTACGATGTTCCCTGAGTCACATGAGGTGTCTGTGAAAAATTTCGTCATTGTAAATGCGACGGTGCGGATACACTTTTCGTTTCACTTTTTCCCCATTATGTAGATAGGGGCAAAATTGACTGGTAAATTGAATCGCGCGGGGTTAAAATTTCACCTCACAACATAGCCTATGACGCTCTCGGGGTCCAGAAGTGTGAGTGTGCATAATTTTGTGGCTGTAGCTGCGACGATGCAGATGCCAATCCCGGACACACACACGCGCGCGCGCACACACACACACACACACACACACAGCTTTATATATTAGATTATATTAAATTAATAGCACTCTATATGTGATAAAGTTAATTATTTCCTACACCTGTTTGTCTACATACATCTCACCTATGGATAGTCTGCAGAGTGCAGACCGCCTGTTTACAGAATGCAGTGTTACGACTACATATAGGTTTATTGATTTCCATTGCTCAGGGATCACTATAAACTTGTTTTTTTCCTTGATTGCAGAATACAGCCCTAGGAGTTTATTTGCCATATTGTTTGTATTCTAATTTGTTCATGTTTAATATTCTTTTCCCAGGGTATCTTTCCTTCAAATTTTATACACTTAAAGAATGCTTCTGTGAAAAACAAGGGGTAAGTAATTGTGTGTCTTCTCTTAAAATTAATCTCTTAGAATTCTTGACACTTTGTGGAAGTCTTAGCACCTAGATCTTGTGGTTAGTGCTGAGCGGTTTTTGTCTTCTTTCCATCCAAGTGGAACATGTCTGAGTCATACCTGCCCCCGCATTTCTCCAACCTCTCTGTATTCAAAGTTCATGTTAAGTTTTGTTGTACAGCTAAGATTGCTTCTTATGTATTTGGATCTTATCACAAGCTTTGGAAAAATGCAAAGTGCTCTACTTTTTGCAGCTTTTGAAGGCAAGAAGACTCACATTTTTCCAAAATCTATTCCAACTGACTTTTTTTAATTGTCCTGCAACCAGTAGTTTATCACCAGCTCTGAAGTTTAATGTTGCAGGTTACACTACATGTAACACAAAATTAGCCATTATGTCTGATTTATTAATTATAATGCAAGCTTAGGGTACCGTCACACTTTAGCGACGCAGCAGCGATCCCACCAGCAATCTGACCTGGTCAGTATCGCTGCTGCGTCGCTACATGGTCGCTGGTGAGCTCTCAAACAGGCAGATCTCACCAGTGACCAGCCCCCAGCCAGCAGCGACGTGGAAGCGATGCTGCGCTTGCAGGGAGCCGGCGTCTGGAAGCTGCGGACACTGGTAACCAAGCACTTGTCACCCGATATTTACCTTGTTTACCAGCGCACACCGCTTAGCGCTGGCTCCCTGCACTCCTAGCCAGAGTACACATCGGTTTAATTACCCGATGTGTACTCCGACTACATGTGCAGGGAGCCGGCACTGGCAGCGTGTTCGGCGGACGCTAGTAACTAAGGTATATATCGGGTAACTAAAGAAAGGGCTTCCTTGGTTACAGCTTACCGCAGGCTGCCAGAAACCGGCTCCCTGGTTCCTGCACATTCAGATCTTTGCTCTCTCACTGTCACACACAGCGATGTGTGCTTCACAGCGGGAGAGCAACGTCCAAAAAATTAACCAGCACTGTGTGTAACGAGCAGCGATCTAACATTAGGGGCCAGATCGCTGCTCACTGTCACACACAGCGAGATTGCTGATGAGGTCACTGGTGCGTCACAAAAACCGTGACTCAGCAGCGATCTCAATAGCGATCTCGCTATGTGTGAAGCACCCATTACTCTGCTGTTCCCATATTCTTGGAATTCCGTTATCCCTAGTTCTCATAATCTTGTAATTCCATAATCCATATTCCAGATAATCTTGGAATTCCATAATCCTCTAGTCCCCATGTATAACTAGGTATTCACATCTCAGCCATAAGTGTAATGTGCCTTTAAAGGGAATCTGTTCCAAAGTTTATGCCTCCCAATTTCAGGGCATCATATTATTAGGACAGAGATCCTGATTCCAGAGGTATGTCTGTTACTGGGCTGCTTCTTGTAGTTGTTATAACATGACTGTTCTATCTCAGTTAACCCGCTCAATGCTGACCACTCCCCTCACTCTTGATTGAGAGCTGTATACCTGCATTTTGCAAAAAGCTGCCAATCAATGGTGGATGGCATGGATAGCAAGAGTTCATCAAGAGGGCTAAGAGCTGCAGCAGGTAAAACAATGATTGTATCAGAAGTACAGCAAGCAGCTCAATTGGTGACATAGTGGTGGAATAAAGGTCTCTGCCCCTACTTTATACTGCTCAGAGATGGGACAGCATAACTCTAGTTAGTTTCTCTTTAAGTTTAGGTTGATGGTATACTTGTGAAAGGAAGCTGAATGTATCCAAGATGCTTAAAGTAAATCTGTCAGCAGGTTTTTGCTTTTCAAGCTGAAGACAGCATGCTGCAAGGGTTAACACAAAGAATTCAGGGATACCTGTGTTGTTAAGGTCCAATCTGTTATTTGCTGTTTGTTTAAGCAGCAGGATGTTTCATTGCTCGGACTACAATGTCATGCACTCAGTCCGACATCCCTGGTCCTGTGATGGACACCTGACTGTCAATGTACAATCTCTATATAGAGTCTGGTGGGGTCCTGGGAGCAGCTTTCTCAGCTCTGCTACATGGCGAAATCTAAAAATTCACATTGCGTCAGAACGGCTGCACCCAGTAATCTGATACATCATTGGATTCAGGATCTTTTTGCAAACATCATGCTGCTCTCAGATGAGGTAACAAAAACCTGCTGACAGATTCCCTTTAAGAGTTCGCTACATTATATTTTCAGTTTTTTGGTTTTCACTTACTACGGTAGTTGAGAAGTTAAAGATAAACATGTAGTAGACAAAATGTTGTAACTGAGAAACCTGCTGTAAATTCCTCTGTAAGTTTCCTTGAATATTTTAACATATACGCAACACTGATGTGTCCATTCTCCTATGCAACCCTGAGTGCAGTGTATCATAAAAGCGAAGCTGCTGAGCTCGGGGGTATTAAGTATTTTAGAATTTGGTACATTACTTCAGTGTTAAAAGTTAATGAAATACTGTCAGGATAGAAAGAGAAGGGCTTTGAGCTACGATTCCCAGGACCACACTGAATGACAGCTTTTCTTGTGCAGTTAGTAAACATTTAAAGCTGTCAATCACTCTACATAGGTGGGAGAGACAGGATTTGTAGGCTTTTTCTATGTGTTTTAGCTTCATTTTACCAGATCTTTAAAAAAGAATTACTGAACCAAATAATAGAAAATGATACCTCTCCAAGCTCAGCACCTCCTGCTTCATTACATACTCCTCTAGCAGAGCACAGGGGACCGGAGAAAGCTGCTTTATTTCTCAGCCGTATAATACATCCCATACATTGCAAGTTCCTAACTGTCTTGTGTTCTTCAGGCAATTTGAATTGGTCGTTCCTACTGAGGATGCGGTCATTACAGAAATGACTTCTACGCTAAGAGACTGGGGAACGATGTGGAAGCAGCTTTATGTGGTGAGACACGGTTAGGTTTTTGTAGGAGGAAGAGGTAGAGTTCCTAGGAGCTTAAATAAGTTTCGAAAACATTTTGACTTTTTTTTTTTTTAATCTTTTCAATTAATGGCATCACTATTATCCATAGGCTGTGTTAAGTATTGCAACTCAATCAAGGGAGTGAGATTTACACAAATAAGTCAAGGATGAAAGGGTGTTTTATCTGGAGAAAAGTAAACCTATTTCTTTCTTTATACAGCCCTTTTAAGACAAAGTCTACATGTCATGACATGTCAAATGCATATGGATTCCTTTTTACGAGGCGTCCCATATAGTGTTGAGTGAGTAGTTGACTATTCGTACTCGCTATGCTGTTAGCGACTACTGTCCGCTACTCGCATATTCCTTACGAGTAGTGGGCACAATGTAAATCAATGGGAAATACTCGCTAAGTAACGAATAACCTGAAAGCCATACTTTTCGTGCGAGTAGCAAATAGTACGGCTTTCAGGTTACTCACTACTTAGCGAGTATTTCCCATTGACTTACTTTGCGCCTGCTCCTCGTAATGAATATGTGAGTAGCGGACAGTACTCACTAACAGCATAGCGAGTACGAATAGTCAACTACTCGCTCAACACTAGTCACTTAGTATGCTGCAGGTTCGTTGGCCACTCGTTTGCTTTTTATAGAAACCAGGCTATGCACAAACCCATTTTTCTTCCTTACCCTCTGTACATAAAATAATATATTTGGTTAAAATCTTTACAGTAGACAACTGCTGCATTATTACTTTTTTGTTTTGCAGAGAAATGAAATAGCTAAAGAATGCACTTAATCTCATGAGAATAGTTTCTAGCATAATCCATTCTATTTTCCTTTTATCGCATTTCTTTTTGTGGTAGAATTTATAGTGAATGTTCTATCTGTAAATTCACTATACATTTAATAGTATGTGTCATGTATAGCATAAAATAGACATCTCTTGTAAGAAGTTATGTATTTTTGCTGACTATATTATTAAAACATTTTTCCATTTAAATAGTCAACCCTTTTTTTTCCTTTCCTGAAGCCATCAGCATAAGCCATCACCTGATTGCCTATCATGCTCTGAACTTAAACATATTGGATACTTACTTTCCTGCAGTTTAGTTTCTATTTTTCTCTTCAGCCTCCATCTTGATTCCCTGGTTTCACCTTGCATTTTTCCCTCAATGCTTCTCCATCAGTTCCATGATGGAACTATACAGCATCACACAGACGGCTTGATCCAGTACTATCTCTATCCTCTGTATGCTCCTGAATTAGCTAATATATTATGTTACCAGTCATTGAGGCTCAACTGTAATCGCCTGCATTATAGTTGTGTGAGAGGAGCTGTGCAGTCAGTATTGTTATCTGTGATAGTAGCTTTATTTGGTCTTTCCTCTGTGGAGGACGTCAGGGGTATAGTCCATGCAGTTTCATCATACTGGCAATTTTGGTAACTTTGATGGGGACCCCATCAGAGAACATAAAGCAGTATTATTCTCTGTGGGCCAACATGTCATTAGGTGGCTTAACTGATAAGAATTATACCATGAATTTTCAGGTAGCATGGAATAACTATGTAAGGTAATGCTACTTGAATTTTATATATATTTGGGGGACAAGTGACAAGATGATTGAAAAAGAAAATCACTTGATCATTTAACAAACAATTTGTACTGCATAAAGATATTATGTATTCTATTTTAACCTGTTTGAGCTCCCAATCATCTGCATTAAAATAGAGTTTATTTATAACTGCAGGCTGTCAGAATTTTATCCCTAAGGGGAGATTATAAATGTAAAACGCCACAAAAAGGAAAAAAAAAATTAGAGATTATAAATGTATTTAACACTGCACACTTTTTCCAAAGGTGTTGCTCACCATCTTTTTTTTAATAATTTATTTTTTTTATTTTAAAAGCGAGCCAGTGGTGGTTTAAAAATAATTTATTTGTTACTCACCTACTGGACCCCTACTGTTTATTCCTTGGTACTGCTGCCCGGTTTCCTCTTCAGCTGGAGAGTTCATTTGGCTACAGTTGTGTGCCATCCAAGATGAAAGAAAATGAATGGAGCACTAGGAAGTTGACAGCACTGGGCAAATTAAATAAAAAAGTAAAAAAGCATGAGGGACAACCCATTGAACATTCAATTAAAAAATCTAAAAATTGACATCTTACTTTTAAGCTCCACCTAGTGGTAACTATTTTTTTTTTTTATTTAACCCCTTCAGCCCCGGGGCACTTTCCGTTTTTGCGTTTTTGTTTTTTGCTCCCCTTCTTTTGAGAGCCGTAACTTTTTCATTTTTCCGTCAATCTTGCCATATGAGGGCTTGTTTTTTGCAGGACAAGTTGTACTTTTAAATGAAACCATAAGTTTTACCATATGGTGTACTGGAAAACAGCAAATAAATTTCAAGTGTGGAAAAACTGCAAAAAAAGTGTGATGGCACAATAGTTTTTGGGATGTTTTATTCACGGTGTTCAGTATATGGTAAAACTGATGTGTGGGTATGATGCCTGAGGTCGGTGCGAGTTTGTAGACACCAAGCATGTATAGGTTTACTTGTATCTAAGGGGTTAAAAAAAAATTCACAAGCTTGTCCAATAAAAGTGGCGCACATTTTGCGCCATTTTCTGAAACACGTAGCGCTCTCATTTTCTGGGATCTATGGCTCAGTGACTGCTTATTTTTTGCGTCTCGAGCTGTCGTTTCTAATGGTACTATTTTTGCGCAGATGCTACTTTTTGATCGCCTGTTGTTGGATTTTGCGTAAAACTTGCGGCGACCAAAAAACGTAATTTTGGCGTTTGGAATTTTTTTGCCACTACGCCGTTTACCAATCAGGTTAATAGATTTTATATTTTGATAGATCGGGCATTTCTGAACGCGGCGATACCAAATATGCGTGTGTATATTTATTTTTTAACCCTTTAATTTTCAATTGGGGGAAAGGGGGGTGATTTTAAACTTTTAGGTTTTTTTTTATTTTTTAAAACTTTTTTACTTTTTTATTTTACTAGTCCCCCTAGGGGGCTATAGCGATCAGCAATCCGATCGCTCTTATCTATCTGCTGATCACAGTTATACAGCTGTAAACAGCAGATTCAGTCACTTTATGTTTCTGCTCTCGGCCGAGGGAAAACGAAAGTGAAACTTCATAGCTGCAGGTGTCATCACATGACCCTGTGCTACGATGGCAACCACCGAAAGTCACGTGATCACGCACGTGACTTCCGGTGGGGGCGGCGGTAAGTAAAAAACATGGCCGCGCGCATATAGACCTTGCTGCCAGACTTTGAGATTTAAGGGGTTTAATGTTGCAAGTGGAAGCGATTCCACTCGCAACATGCAGGCACATGTGTCAGCTGTTGAAAACAGCTGATATGTTTTCCGATCGCCGCCTGCCTGCGGCAGGGGGCGGGGCTTAACAGGACACGCTCCATGACTGATATATCCGTCCATGGTCGTGAAGGGGTTAAAGAGTATCTGTCAGTAGGATCCAGTAGGATCCACCCACTTAAGCCATCTATAAGGGCATGTAGGTCATAGGCAGCTGAATAAAATGACACCTTGATATCTGCGATCTGATGTATTATTTTAGAGAAATCCATGGTTTTCTGATATGTAAATGAGCTGTTCCAGGCTGTTGGCCGGACACTCATCTGCATGAGAATCTGCCTCTAGGGCCTATTTTAAATAAAAGGTTATTGTTGGTGTGACATGTACTTGGCTAATAGTCTTCTCTATTAGTGTTATATGTTCTTGCAAGCTGTTCATCAGTTCTAAATAGTATGTTCAGTATACAGTGGATATACACACTATATACTGAACATACTATTTAGCATTGATGAACAGCTTGATATACAGTGGATATACACATCTCTGTTAAATTTCTAGGTTCTTGTCATGTAAAAAAAGATCACTGTGCTTATGGCCATCATAAAGTGGTTTTAATTTGGCCAAACTGACTTTATGTAGAGCTGTATGTCCTGCAATAGTTTGTGAAAAGATGAGAAAAAAAATTGCTGAGCAGCTGCCAAGAGTCCTACAAAAACATTTAGAGAAGCTGCATTAATTTCTGGAAAGTAATGTTTGTATACTGCATGTGACAATAATCTGTGTTCTTCATATGTCTGTTGTGTGGTAGGGTGGCAAGACTGGAGCGTTTTCTTCAAAAGAAAACTATCCAAGTATGGCTTTGTTTTGTCAAAACCTACACCAAGTTTGCCAAAAGCATATTGGAAAACATGTTATGGTCTTATTAAACCAAGGTTGCATCTCTTTGACCATGATTCCAAAAGGTATGTTTTGGCACAAAGCCAACACTGTGCATCACCAAAAGAATAGCACTCCCACAGTGAAGCGTGATGGAGGCCGCTGTGATAGGATCACTAGGAACAGAAGAGCCTAAACTGTCCCTCAGGCTAGGGGAACCCTGACTGACCCCGATCTCAAAGATACGTCAGAAGGTGACTGTTTGGGCCGCCTTCCTTACCCTAGCTTCTGAATAACCCTGGTCTAGTGACCCCCCTCCCTCCATCCAGGAGAGGGCTGGGACAGGAGTCATTAATCCCACACAAATAAACAGATGGTGGAAAAAACAAAACTCAAACTCACAGCAATCACTCACAGAGGTATAGACCATACATAATCAGGAGGAAACTAAATGAAGGGAGGAAGTAATCAGACACCAAGAGTATTTCCACAACACACCAAACAGCACACAGTTCACCAGTACAAGGATATCTTAAAACGTGCAGAGGAGACTGTGATAGGTTTTCTGCAACATCTGAATCAACATAAAAACAAAAAAGTGAGCCGGAGTATGAGATGGTATACATGGAACTTGTGAGACCATGTTCACACTGGCCATGAGACAAAGAGAAACCAAGGAAAAAATTGTGAAAACATACCCTGCTGTAACTAAATAAAAGCATAGTGCATATAAACATAGGGTACTTAGTAAACACTGTTTTTGATCAAAAAAAGCATAAAGCTATCCCACCAAACGTCAAGGTGTACCCAGTTGGGATAGTACCTACACTCTCTAATATTAAAACCTTACCATGGGTCTAAGATAGGCCTCAATGTGGCTAAGGGCTGAGAGCTGAATCAAGCAGTAATCCACAGGCTAGCAGAAATTAACTCCTGCAAGTCCAATTACTAACAGCTGGTCGACACCTGAGCATGTCTAACTCAAAAACAGCATTGTGTGGAGTGTCTGACTCTGGTGTGTGAACAGCATCAGAAGTGATCGTGACACTGGGCGAGTTTTGAGCCAGACATCGTGTGACGGTCACATTATGCTTTTGGGGCTGTTTTGGCAGGTGAACTGAGGCTTTAGTCAAGGAAGAGGGAATTATGATCATGAACCTCTTCCAAAAAAAGCTGAAGTTGAAGAGGAATATCCTCTTTCAACACTACTACAACTCTAAGCATACCTCCATGTCAACAAAAGAATGTATTTGTGATATGGTCTAGACCTGAATCCTCAGAATTAGAAATCTGTGGGCTGACCTGAAGAGAGTTGTACACAGGAGATGCCCTCACAATCTGACATATTTGCAGAGCTACTGCAAGGAAGAGTGGGCAAAGATTACCACTTCTAGATGTGCCATGCTGACTCCTACAAAAAAAGACTAAAGGCCGCTTTACACGCTGTGATATCGGTACCGATTTCGCTAGTGTGGGTACCCGCCCCCATCTGTTGTGCGACACTGGCAAATTGCTGCCCGTGCAACATCGCCCAGATCCGTCACACTACTTACCTTCCCTACGACGTCTCTGTGACCGGCGAACCGTCTCCTTTCTAAGGGGGAGGTTCATTCAGCGTCATAGCAACGTCACAGCTGCGTCACTGAACCGCCGCCCAATAGAAGCGGAGGGGCGGAAATGAGCCGGATGTAACATCCCGCCCACCTCCTTCCTTCCGCATAGCGGCCGGGAGGCAGGTAAGGAGAGGTTGCTCGTTCCTGCGGTGTCACAGAGTGCTTCTGCAGGAACGAGGAACAACCTCGTTACTGCTGCAGTAACGATTTTTGAGAATGGACCCCCATGTCACAGATGAGTGTTTGGTGTCACACGCAACGGCATCGCTAATGCGACTGGATGTGCGTCACAAATTCCGTGACCCCAACGAATTCGCATTAGCGATGTCGTAGCGTGTAAAGCCCCCTTAAGGCCCAGTGCCCACGCTGGGTAGTTTTGACGCGTATTTTCAGAAATCTGCAGCAAAATCTGCATGTCCATTGTGAAGCCAGCAAAGTCTATGAGAATTCAGAAGTGCTGTACCCACGTTGCTCATTTTTCCCTTGCATATTTGGTGCAGAATAAAAAGAAATCTGCACCAAATATGCAAGGGAAAAATAAGCAACATGGGCACAGCACTTCTGAATTCTCCTAGACTTTATCTTCACAATGGACAGGCAGATTTTGCTGCAGATTTCTGAAAATGCGCGTCAAAATCCATGTCAAAATCCGCAGCGTGGGCACAGGGCCTAAATAAATTAAAAGGGTACTTCAACAAAGTGTTAGCTTAAAGGTGTGCATTGTTTTATAATTGAATTGTACGGATTATGGTTGAGATAAAAGATGAAAAAAGTTCTGAAATTCTTATTTTTGGAATGAGTGTCAACTGTTACAGCTCTGTGCACCACCCGATGACCGGAAGTGAGTGCCTGCAGGGAGAATATAACTTCACTTTCTCCCTGTAGGTGTACATCTAGTACGCTAGCTACACAGAATTCAAATGCTCTCTACCTGCACATACAGTTAGTTTCTGCATGTTACACGTTCCCTTTTTCAGGTCTTGGTAGCTCAATTTTTAAAAGAAGCCTGGTTTATGTCAATAAACATTTGGCCTTGTGTGTGATTTTGCGGTTCACAAATAATAATTTGAGAGTAGGATGGAAACTCTATCCCTAGAGGTACCTCACCAACAACGAGTAACCCAGTTAGCGAGTATTTCGCCTAACGAGCAAGGCTTTCTGTAAATTTGTAACTCAGTTTACGAGAAAGCCTTGCTGTACGAGCAAAATACTCACCGCACACACTTCCGGTTCCGTACATCCACCGCGCTCTAACCCGCTCTTGCAGTCCACACACACACACACACACACACACACACACACACACACACACACACACACACACACACACATATATTATGCTCACCTTACCTTCCGTTCCCTTGCCGGCTTCTTGGATCTTGCATGTATCGGGTAACCAAAGCAACCGATGCCTTCAGCTCCCAGCGCGCTGACGTCAAAGGCAGAAGCCGCTTGCCTCTGATTGGCCTTTGAGTAGTGGCTGACAGGGGAAGGTACTCCCTACACAGGATGTGTATCCGGTAACCATCGCGACGAGGGATGAACTTCCCCTGTCAGGCGCTACTCAAAGGCAGTGCGCTGGCCAATCAGAGGCAAGCGGCTCCTGCCTTTTATGTCAGCGCGCTGAGTGCAGAATGTCTGGCATCGGTCGCCTTGGTTACCGGATACATGTCTTGTACGGGCGAACTGCAAGTTCCAGGAGACCGGCGAGGGAACGAAAGGTAAGGTGAGCGTAATCTGTGCGTGTTTGTACTTGTGTGGAATGGCACAATAGGGCACCAGGATGGGACATTTAACAAGTTGTGGAACGGATTGTCTGCATTGCAATGATTTCCTATGGGAAATCTTGCTTTGCTGAACGAGTAACTTGGTTAACAAGCACAGTCCCAGAACGGATTGTTCTCGTTAACCAAGATTCCACTGTAGAGCTATGTGAGACCGGACGAAAGTGTCCTGAAGCTTTATTATTCAGGAAATCTGTTGTCCATGAATTTATATTTTGCTGATGTGACATTTTGGCATGCATCCTCGATATGTAAACTAAATTTCTGCATTAAGATGTCCGCTTCTTAAAAGAATGATACACCTTACAAATATAAAGGTGAATAGGAAGATTTGAAAGGCGTTGAAGTGAGTGAATGAAATTCTTTCTTTTTTTTTTTTTTTTTACACTACAGAAAAATGAAGGTGATCTCTTTCATCGCCTGGGTCACATAATGAATGAGATCCTTGATCTGCGCAGACAAGTGCTAGTGGGACATCTGACTCATGATCGCATGAAGGATGTGAAGCGGCACATAACGGCTCGTCTGGACTGGGGAAATGAGTGGGTAACAGATCATTATCTCGCTGCCATTCATGCTCAGAATGCTTTCTCATCGCTGTTTCTTGCTATAAGCAGACTTTACAATGAAATGCTAGATAGTTTCACACTACTTAAGATGTTTGGAGTGTTTGACGTCCATATTCATAGAGCTGCCTATATGTTTTTGAAGACTCAGATGTAATTTGATGTGTTTTACATAATCTACATTTCTCATTCTTTCTTTATGAAAATATTGGAGTTGATTGAGGGATCATAATGCATAAGCAACTCACAAAAAAATTACAAAATGATCTTAGGCTGTTGTGGCAGTTGGTAGGTGGCAAAGTATCACATATCAAAGCCTATATAATACACACAGAATTCTTCCTAGGTTGCGTGCTCCTGTAACTTTGTCATCTCTATTTCCTGCGTTTCATGGCTCTATTAGGCTAGTTTCACACTTGCCTTCAGCGGAGTCCGTCACTATGGAGAATAGCGCAGCCCGTTAACGCACTGCGCTATTCTCCATAGACTTGTATGGATGACACACTGTAACGCAAGTGTCAGCGTTGCATCCGCCGGACAACGCAGCGCCATTATTTTGACGCGGCATCGGGCGGAAGGAATGCAGCATGTAACGTTTTTTTGAGCAGCGGAATCCTTTGGATTTCACTGCACATGCTCTCTCTGGCTCCCTCCACCCGTAACCAGGGTACACATTGGGTAACCAAGGAACCCTGGTTACGTGTGCCGGGAGCCCGACACTTCCCTGCTCGGCTCCGCCCCCTCCCCGCACTCCGTATGTATACACACACACACAATCGCACGCACACACACAATCGCGCACACACAAACACACACACACACACTCACCTGTCCCCCAGCGATGCAGTCCCCGCGGCACTGACGTCCTCAGCCATGGCCCTGCTTGGCTCCACCCACCGCACTCCGCCCCCCGCACACATTGTCGGCGACCGAACGATCATCTGATCACCCGGCGGCCAGCTACTGTTAGTGATCAGCTGATCACCCGGCAGCGGACTACTGTTAGCGATCAGCTGATCGTTCACAATAGTCTGCCAACGGTAAAACTGTAAAAAAAAAAAAAAAACCCAAAACGAATTGCGTTGTTTTGCAGCATCCGTTGCATCCTTTGTGCCACTATATGCAACACATCAGTTGCATCCGTCACACAACGCAATGCAACGGATGCCATTCAACGCAAGTGTGAAACTAGCCTTACACTGACAAGCAATGTACATTGCATAAAAGTGGAAGTCCTTCAGCCCCAGACTCGCTGGTGATTTTACTGTAACGTTCTACCAGATGAACCATGTTACATTGCAGCAGAAAAGGGAATTTCCCATCTGGTAAATTAATGCCCCATTAGTCCAATTATTTCTGCTGCTGTCATACAAAATAATTGCATTCACAGACACATTTTATTTTCTGCTTAGCACCCACAATCTAAACTGGTATTTTTACACGGCAATAACGAAACCTACCTTTTTAACTTGAGACATTACATATAGATGGATATATAGTATCTCACAAAAGTGAGTACACCCCTTACAGTTTTGTAAACATTTTATGATAGATTTTTGTGACAACACTGAAGTTATAACACTTTGATACAATGTAATGTAGTCAGTGTATAGCTTGTATAACAGAGTAAATTGTAAGTGCCCTCAAAATAAGTCAACACACAGCCATTCATGTCAAAACCGTTGGCAACAAAAGTGAGTACACCCCTAAGTGAAAATTGACAAACCTTTTCCTAAAGTGTGAATATTTTGTGTGGCCACCATTATTTTCAAGCAATGCCTTAACTCTTTTGGACACGGAGTTCACTACAGCTTCACAAGTTGTCACTGGAATCTTTCACTAATACATGATGACATCACAGAGCTGGTGGATGTTAGAGACCTTGCACTCCTACACCTTCTTCTTTTTTCGGAGGCCCCACAGATGCTCAACAGGGTTTGCGTCTGGAGACATGCTTGATCAGTCTAGCACCTTTACCCTCAGTTTCTTTAGCAAGGTGGTGGTCGTCGTGAAGATGTGTCTGGGGTCGTTATGTTGGAACCCAACCCTGTGGCCCAATTTACCAAGGAGGGGAATTTTTATGCTCTGCTTAAGTATGTCACAGTACATGTTGGCATTCAAGGTTTCCTCAATGAACTCTAGCCCCTCACAGCTGGCAGCACTCATGCGGCCCCAAACCATGACACTCCCACCACCATGATTAACTGTAGGCAAGGCACACTTGTTTTTGTACTCCAAACCTGGTTGCCGCCACACACTCTTGACACCAACTGAACCAAATAAGTTTGTCTTGGTCCCACCAGACCACAGGTTATGGTTCCAGTAATTCATGTCTTTAGTCTGCTTGTATTCAGCAAACTGCAGCCTTTCTTGTGCATCATCTTTTAGAAGAGGCTTCCTTCTGGGACAACAGCCATGCAGCCAAATTTGATGCAGTGTGCCACGTATGGTCTAAGCACTATCAGGCTGATGCTGCCAGCATTCATACGACTAATTTAAAAAGACAACCTCTAGATATGAAGCTCAGCACATGCACTCATCTTTTTTTGTTCAACTATGGTGAGGCCTGTTCTGAGTGGAATCTGTTTTATTAAACAGCTGTATGATCTTGACCACCTTGCTGCAGTTCACTTTCAGGGTGTTGACAATCTTCTTATAGCCTAGGCCATCTTTATGTAGAGGAACAATTCTTATTTTCAGATACTCTGACAATTTTTTGTCATGAGGTGCCATGTTGAGCTTTCTATGACCAGTATGAGAGAGTGCGTGAGCGATAACACCAAATACATCACACCTCCTCCCCATTCACACTGGAGATCTTGTAACACAAATTAGTCACAAGACACCTGGGAGTTAAAATGACTATTTGGGCGAGATTTGGCCATTCTCACTTAGAGGTTTACTCACTTTGGTTGCCAGCGGTTTAGACATTAATGGCTGACTATTTTTTGTTCTTGGAAAAGGCACCGGTCCTGCCAAAATGTGTTTTAAACTTAAAGACCTTATTCACTACTGTCATAGATTTGTTAATTCCAGCAGTGCAGTATTTCCATCGTGGTAGATACACTCCCGTCAAAGTTATTTTTTGAACTTTGTTTTCTCCTTCAGGGTACAACGCAATTCTCTGTAATGATGGAGCCTGTCTGTTTTCATTGCGGCCTGTGGTTCGGGCAGCGTGAAGCCACTGACAGATTCCCTTTAACTATGCCTGCCTCCTTTCAATGGTGTCTAAAATGTAATGTTTAGTGCAGTATCTGTCAGCTATGTACATTATGTCATAAGAGATCAATCTGTCGTGATAATAGTCTCCAGCTCTTCTCTATTATTACACTGCAGTATTCACAGATGGAGATGCAGCTATTATCTTTACCCTCGAACCGTCTAGTTATTTTTTTCCAAGGCTCATACTGTGCTGTTGCTTCGTTTAGTACAGCCTCCCCTAGGATACAATATGGATTATTAATGTGCAGGCTGCAAGACTGAATGCCAATCTAAGAAATATTCTATTATACATGATAGAAAAATGCCAATTTGTCTGTAATGTTACTGAGCTTTCCTTGCTAATTACTGTTTCTTTTAGGTGCTTAGTTTTATTTATATAATTGGCAACAATTTACACAGTTGTCTTTCATGGGATATATGTATACCTTCCACATAAGACTGCAGACACAGTAAATATAAAGTCAATAATGAGATAAATTCTTTGTAGTTGTAGATATTACAGGGGACCTTACAAAACTAATCACAGTCAAACAGGAACTTTTAATATAGCTAAACATCACTGTGATAAATACTGATAATTAATCCCTTAGTATGGAAAAATGTAGAATTTGCTCCAACAATTAATATACACAGTGTATAAAACACGCAAGGAGATTTGTCATAAATAACTACAAACTTTTAAAATTACTTACAAATAATTATGCAATGGACAAAAAAATCCAATGCATATATATAGTACAGTACAGATAGCACATGAATATATGTATAGAAGGAGGGCTTGACCAAACCCCCCTCCCCCCATGGTATAGCAGACAGCAAGAACCACAACCGGTCACTAGTTGCATCAATGTTCAATTCAACTATTAAAGCATATCACAGCCCCAACTTAGGGTGAGCACACCAAAGTAAATACATGACATACATTGAAAATCAAATACACATATTCATAAATCGTACCTACCCATTGTGGAGCAGAGGTGCTTGTCGCTAACAATCGGTGGGAGGATTGGAGTCCCCGTTCCTGAACGCGCGTGTCACGTTAGGTTCTTCAGCGGGGAAAGGGAGGGCGGCCCTCCCTTGCCCCGCTGAAGAACCTAACGCAACAATCGCGTTCTGCACCTTTACAAGCCACCTTACATGGCGGACATCATGGGTAGTATGGAGGACATTATTACAGGACTGGGGCCAGAATGAGGTGCATACCTTATTAATTTATGGAGGCAAATGGTGGCCATTATTACTGTATATAGCCAATTGGGGGGCAAAAAAAGGAAAAAAAAATAAAAATAAAGAGTGAAAAAAATAACATTTTGCCATTTTAAAATGGCTGTTTTATTTAAAACCTAAAGTAAACAACAAAAAAGCACACTTTTGGCAGCACTTTATCTAGCTATAAAACTGTACCATAACCCACTTGATGATCACCATAAAAATAAATAAATAGAAGAAATGCCTAAAAAGAAAATTTTTCATTATGCTGACACACACAAAAAAAGGAATAAAAGGTGATCAAAAAGTCGTATAGTAACAAAACTGGTTTCACTGAAAGCATCATATCATCCACCAAAGAATGTGGCCCCTGAAATTCATATTTTTTTCTGTGTGCCTCAGTTATCCAGCTGAGTACCTTCGTTGGTAAAAAAAAAATAGAAAACCTTTTTCCTGAATTTTTTTATTTTTAAACTGAGCACCTCCTTCGGTTGCTGCCGTTTAACTGATTGGAACACATTTTCTTATTTTTTTCCTGTGCTCCTCTGTTCCAAAGTTAGTCGCATCACCTACAATATAGTCAGATCAGGAAGAACATGATGAGCCAGGCTGCAGCTCTGACCTTCTTGTTGCTTGTGTCCTTTCTACCATACATAATTCAGCCGTGTTTTGATTGGCCAGCATCACAGAAGAGAAAAAGCAAACGCCCAGATAGAAAAACGTTCTGTAGTATACACCTGTTTGGGAGAAGGGAAAATTTGCATCTTTATTACTGGGGAGCAAAACTTTGGAATGGAGGGGCAAAAAAAAAAAAGAAAGGAAACCTCTTCAGGAATCAGTGGAACAGCAGCAGTTGGGGGAGCAAGTCAGTTTAAATTCAAAATTCCTTTGAAATTTCCACATTAAGACATTTAACTGTACTGAAAGTCTGACGTTTACTTAACACCATGTATCGTGGAGATGAAATTATTCATGTTATAGAATTAGAATTTCCGTTTTCAGTAGTTTTCCATGTTTTATAGGCAGCTGGGTCTTGACTTGGTTCCACGGAAAGAGTTTGCTATGGTAGATCCGGAAGACATCAGTGTTACTGAATTATACAGACTAGTAAGTATGACATCGGTGCAATTTTTGGATATATAAAGTGACCTATATTTGTAAACCTAAAAATCTAAAACTGACCACTGTTTTCTGAAATATAAGGTAGTAATTTAGTAAGTTGTCCAAAACTGAAAACCATTGCTTTTTATTTGGAAAGAAATATCAAATTAAATGTTAATTTTCAGATAAAGTATGAGGTATCTTGTTGCATTCCATTTTGATTTATGTAGGACTGGATTTTTGAACTTTTTTTCTCTCTGAAGGAGGAAGGGCAGTACATAAATGTGTCATAAATCAAATTACCCTTTTAAAAACAATTTTTACTGAATTATTCTAAAATCTCAACCAAGTGTAGCATTCAGTATACCTTTCTATAAGTGCACAGAAAAGGGAGAAGATGTTACTGACTCTGTGTCGGTCACTCCCTCCTGTGCCCTACCTGTCAACAGAGGCAACCTAGATAGCGTAATGGTGCCCCCGCTCACCATAGGCTCACCCTGCCAATCCCTGTATGCCCCTGCCGAAAAAAGTGCAGTGCCTCATAAAGTGTCCAGTGATACATTAAAGTGCACCACAGTGCTTTAAATAAATTTTATCCAAATCGACAGCTGCAGAGTAGGTAAGATTATAGGATACGTCATAAGTACCCTATAATCTTACCTACCTTGTACCTGCCGATTTTGGATACATTTATTTAAGCCCTGTGCACTTTAATGTATCACTGGACACTTTGAGGCCCTGCACTTTATTCGGCAGGGATAGGCAGGATGAGCATACGGTGATCGGGGACGCCATTACGCTATCTAAGGTGCTGACCTCTGCTGACAGGTAGGGCACAGGGTCAGTAACATCTTCTCTTTTTGTGCACTTATAGAAAGGTATTCACTGAATGCTACACTTGGTTGAGATTTTAGAATAATTCAATAAAAATTTGTTTTTATAGGGTAATTTGATTTATGACACATGTATGTAGGAATGTACTAAAATGTGGCAATTGTTATGCAGCTACAAAAACCTTCATAGCATACACAGTGAAAGTCTGATCGTAGTGGTCGAATTGTACTTTGTAATGCACTTTAGCACAGATGCATGCTTTGGGTTTTTTTTGTTTTTTTTCCTGCCATTTTACAAGAAACGCCCCCCACTACTTTCTGAGCTCATAGTTCACTTGTCCTATTCAAGACTACATAATTTGCCAGCTGACTGAGAGAACAAATGGCAGCTGCTTATTGGGGTCTATGTAGAGAGGTGGGGGAGGAGGATGAAGGAGTTTCAGACATAGACAGACTGTGATTTATGCTATGTCATTACTTCTCTCAAAGCTAGATTCACCGCTGCATTGCGTAGTAATACTGTGTAATATTCTCCATGCAGCTTAACATGGAGTGCCGGAATCCCTCATTTCTGTGTACAATGTATGGGAGACTTTGTAGCTGCTAGAATCCATCTAAGGCTATGTTCACACAGTGCATCTTTTCTAACCACAAAGATGCAGCATTTTTGGCCCCAAAAAACCGCACCCGCAGCGAAAATACATGCGAGAAAGCATGCGTTTTTGACGAGTTTTGCTGCGGTTTTTTTCCGCAATTTGCCCAGTGTGTTTTGTTTTTTTTTTCTTCTTTAAGTCAAATCTATTGACTAGAAGGACTCAAAAACGCTAGAAAAACACAAAAAGAATTGACGTTCTGCATCTTCAAAAACGCAGCCAAAAAAAAGGTGCCCAGTGGGGACAGCAAAATAGAAATCTCCTAGACTTTGCTGGGGGAAGGAAATGCATGCATTTAGGTGCATCTTTGTGACCTCAAAAATGAAAATGCAATTAAAGATGCAGTGTGTGAACATAGCGTAATAATTCAAAGACAGCTGGAAATCCACGGGTGGAGACATTTATGCCCTAATTATGACCTATCCTATATATAGGTGAGGAGTGTCCATTATGGCAATATGCCATCAAAGTTAAATTATTGGGGGTCCAGGTAATGTAACCCCTACCTTGCACTACCTAATTAAGGAAATCTGACACTTTTATGGAGTATTGTGGTAATTTCAAAATGTTTTCAATGAACAAAGCCCTAGATCACAGATCTTGTTTATCCTCTTGCATTCAGATGGAGCACAGACACAGAAAAAAAGATACTCCAGTACCAGCAAGCAGCCATCACCTATTTGTACAGATGAAGAGCTTGATGTGCTCAAACCTGGGAGAGGAGCTAGAAGTGATCTTCTCACTTTATGACAGCAAGGAAAATCGACCAATAAGGTCGGGAGTTTGTTTCATTTGTTAAAACAAAAATTGGTTATTGTATTGTGTTTAATATAGTTTGTTCTGAACTCCTCTTTTTTTTTTTTTCACGGTCTTGACATTTCGGATTCTCCGTACATTGTTTTTATATAGAATTTGAGTTCCCTGCTTTTTTTTTTATCTGACGTCTTTGTCTGATCTTACTGCTTAAAAGACATTAGCCTTTCGAAAAACATTAAAATTATGATTGATCCAAACACCTATGATGTGTAGGCTGTATGTGGAGAGCAGTGGCGGACACAGACAGAACAGGCCTCTGTGCAAGAACCGTATATGGGCTCTTCACAGTCCAATAATGTGTCTGTGATAGAAGTTGCTTGCTGATTTCAAGGTGATAGTGGGGCCCCTTACATTTTGGCTCCCGTGCGGCTGCACAGTTTGCCCCAATTATATGACTGCCCCTGGTTGAGAGTGTATAGGTGTTTTTGCAATGTTTTAAAATTTTGTATCGTTTGCTTCTGTGAATTCTGCTTTAAAGTGTAATTCCACGTTCAAAAGAAAGATGGTACCATTTCTTTGCAGTAGAATCCTATTTCGAAATCACTGTAAGGCTATGTTCACACTGGGCTTTTTTAATGCATTTTTTTCCCTGACCAAAACCTGATCTTATGGCAGGAAATCTCCTTTGAGTCATCTGCGTTTTTTAGTGTCGTTTTTTCTGAGGTGCATATTTGCTGCTTTTTTTTCTACAAAATGGCTTGTGTCAATGAAAAAAACATTGCAGAAAGGCTGCAAAGAGTTGACATGCCCATTCTTTGAAATCTGCAGCAAAAACACAGGTATTTGACAAAACAGTGTGTGTATGAGATTTCAGAAATCTCATATGCTGGGACTGTAAAAAGCAGCTTTTTATTAGCATGGACTTGCATAAAAAGAATGCAAATCCGCAGCTAAAAAACACACCAAAAAAGCAGTGTGTGAACATAGCCTTAGAGGTTTTTGCTATTTACCCAAAGTACAGATCCCCTGAGGTCTGTAGGCTACGTCCTGCTTCTTCTAGGTTATAATCTTTTACACAGGGTCAAGCATCAGTAAATTTTACTGCGCTCACTCCACATTGAAGATGTTAACGAGGAGTGACCATCAGGCGTTGCCTAGTTTAGCGCAGAACAGCCCTCAGGAGGTCCATTCTGCTGGATAAATCACTGCAAAAACCTCAGACAGTGCCATTTAGAACATGGTTATATTGCAATGTCCTGCGCTGTCATTTTTTATCCTTAGAAGAGGTACACTTTAAAAAATAAAGCTTCACATGTCAGTTGACCCATTTAAGTAATTGAAACAAGATCTGATAATGCATAACGTATGGGATGACTAGCAATATATGAAGCTTATAAAGATCATGCAGTATGTAGGAAACCAAATATCATTTAATAATACAAGTTAAGTACTAATTATAAGCAGATCATGAGGAATGCCAGAAAATCAATACAGTAACCAGATATAGCGGCTCACCCACCAAACACTCGGCACGCATTTCACAAAGGCATTTAAATAATTGTGTAACCGCGTTTAATCATGTATTGTAAGCAGCTACTCTTGTAGCTATTCCCTCCGGCTAGTAGAGTGGCCCAGAAGCGGGAAACTACCCTTGACGACATCCAAAGGGATTGTCCAGAAGGGGAGGATGGAGCATGTTGCACTGTTTTTTTTTTGTGGAGGTGGGGATGGGGGGGAGGCATAAAAATGACTGAATTTGTGTACATGTAGCACATATAACAAATGGGTGAGGGCTGCCCAATTTAAATGAGGAAGCTGATAACTATTAACCTCTGTATCACAGGTGAAATTCAGAAATGTTAGGCTATGTGCGCACGTTGCGTAAATTCATGCAGTTACGCTGCGCTTTGCAGCGCAGCGTAACTGCATGCGTCCTGCGTCCCCTGCACAGTCTATGGAGATTGTGCAGGGGCCGTGCGCACGTGGCGTCTCAGAGCGCAGCGCTTCGGCTACTGCCGAAGCGCTGCGCAAAAAGAAGTGACATGTCACTTCTTTCCTGCGCTTTGCCGGCAGCTCCTGCTCTGTCTATGGCAGGAGCTGCAGGCAGAGCGCATGGAATCGGCGCTCACTACGGACATTTCTGCAGCGATCTAAAGCGCACATGTGCTCTTCAGATCGCTGCAGAAATTTCTGCAGGGCTAGTACGCAACGTGCGCACATAGCCTTAGTGCTCTCCAGAAATAAAGTAGTAGGAGGTAAAATATCTCAACATGTTAGTTGCTTTAAAAAAATGCGTATCCAAAATAGTTAACATTTCTAAACATTTAAATATGGATTTTTTTTTTTTAATTGGTTTTAGGCCAAGACTCTTGGAAACTTAAGATATCTTGCATAATAAATCTAAAATATCAAAGCTTTGAACATTCTGCACATGAAAGAGAAAAGTTTTCCCGATACGGAAAGCTCAAATGCCTAGAATGTATTTTCTTTTCTTTTCTCTTGATAATTCCCAGATTTTTTTGATTCTTGACAAGGTGATCATGCTGAACTTCGTTAGATTTACTGTTTAATATATCTTATAACTTTCTGCTTCTCTGTGAGGCTAGAGGAAAGGAAAAACTACATATAGGAGGAGCATTAGTGTGCGGCCATTGAATGTAATTGGTATGTTCTAATTGTTAATGATGATATTATAAAACCTATTGTGTTAGGAACAAGGTAATGTAGGATATTCTAGTTGCATGGGTATTTAGAGGGGTTGTTATGATGTCTGTGATTATATCGCAATGACCACTCTGAGCGCCACTTTTTAGAGTACCTGCCCAGGATGAGTTTTACTCGCGTTTTTGACGCTTCGTATGTTTGCTTCATCAAAAACGCTGCATTGTACAGTACAAGCAAAGTGGATGGGATTTATAGAAATCTCATGTCCACTGTGCTCCTCTTTTAGACTGTGTAAACACATCTGCGGCGCATTTTTTCCAAGCCACAGCATGTCAATTTCTCTTGTGGGAACGTTCTGTTTTCTGTGCACTTTTTTTACCATAGACTTGCATTAGATGCAAAAATTCCGCAGGTACATAACACACATGCATTTTTGGTGCATTTACGCTGCCGAAACGCGTGTCAATATCCGAAAGTTTCAAAAGCAAAAAACGCTTTACTTAAAGGATGACACACCAAACAGAGACCACAAACACAATTAAAAAATGCAAGTAAACTAAAGTGCAGAAATTCTACAGCGTCATAAACTTAACTGATACTGATGGTGGGAACATAGCCTTACAGATTTAGAAGGAGGTAGTATACAGTGTGTCCACCCATATCCTGTCCACCGCCATTAACTTGAGAACAATGGCAGCTATAGGCATAGAAGTGGTGTCTAGGCATAGTAAAGTAGCCATGTGCTACGCAATGAAACCACCTATAGCGCCACCTGGTGAAAAACGGAGTTAGCATTTTTATCTCGAAAACGGAACGAGATAGAGAAAAAAAGTGAACAAAAAATTGTAGGGCATCATCAATTCAATACGAATCGACACCTTGCATACAGAAATGCTATGATATGAAACCCATGACCCCCCAAAACATTGAATGCTGCTCACGCATATGGCGCTCATTTAACTTTGATGCTCAAAGTGGCCACCATCTGCTGCAATGCATATATGGACTCTGGACACCATACTGTATCTTGCTGCACGTTGTGCAATATGGTAGTTGACACGTTTGCACAAGCATCTGTAATACGTCATCGTAGGTCCTGCAGTGTTGGTGGAGGGGTCGCATACACCTGCTGTTTGATGTGACCTCACAAAAAGAAGTCCAATGGGGTCAGGTCAAGTGAGCGTGGAGGCTACTCCACTCAGCCACTATACCCAATGACTTGTAGGAAGGTCTCCATAAGGTATCGCCTCACGTCCGCAGCCTTGTGAGTTTTACACGTTCTAATCATAGCATTTCTGTATGCAAGGTGTCAATTTATATTGAATTGATGATGCCCTACAGCTTTGTAATTCACTTTTTTTCGCATGGCGACTTTACTATACCTAGACACCACTTCTATGCCTATTTCTGCCGCCGTTCTCAAGTTAATGGCAGTGGACAGAATATGGGTGGACACACTGTATATGGCTCCAGTAGATCTATTTAATTTTCATTGCTGAAGATGCAGTACATGGTGTATGTTTAAGGATTAGTTCATATTTGCAAATGCGATTCGCTAAATCCCAAATGAACTTTAATGTGCAGATTCTTGATACTAAGTTAAGTATGTGCTGCCCACTGATGTAAAGAAGCATACAGTAAAAACTAAAGTTGGATTGGCTGCTGTTTTAATTGGCTTCTTTGTCCTAATTTCACTTGCATGTTGAGACTGTCAGTGCATGCGTAGGAAGCTTTGCAGCATAAAAGATGGCTCCTTTTGAGAGAAAAAGGCGCTCTGTGCGAGGTTGTAATCATTACTTGTGATCAACAACCTCCTCAGATGGAGAGATTTTCTTCAATTTAATCACAAACACCCAATTAAAAGGCCTAAGTGGATATTGCTCATTATGTATAGACTTGTTAACATGTTGTGAGAAATATCTACTCGAGTAGTTCTGTCTTCATCTTACCATTCTGCAGAATTCTCACCTTTCCTTACCAGACTAGCGAGCTTGGGGGTGCTGATCCACTGTATGTTTGCGGTGTCCTCACTTCTTGGAATTCAATGTGTTCTTGTTAGTACTCTTCTTGCTTTGATCACCACTTAACTTTATAGATGAGGCTTATGGCATATAATGGACTGCATATCTGGCAGTGTCCTTCCCAAGTGAAGATTATATTTCTACATTCCTATTGTTTGTGCCATAATAATCAGAGTGGTATTTAGCCTCATCATAAGGCTCCCTTTGATACGTTTTTCGGATGTTCCTTTTTTGATCAGCGCTTCTGTTTGTCACTGATTTAGTGGCGATGTTATAATAAATAAGCCATCTTCACTAAACCCAAGCTAGATACATTTTTTAAATCCAGTTACTGAGGAGAAAGGCGTCAATTTACAAATTAGTACCAGGATTAGAGGATTTTTCTGGACTAAGTGGGCAGTTTATAAAGTATCTGCTTTGCAATTCACCAAAATGAATTTTGTGTACACTGGCAAGAAAACTTCTAGTTGTGTAATTGATTAAAAAAAAAAATTAAAAATTCAGGACTAGTGATTTTTTTTTCATGTGCTGATTTTGCTGCCGATGGTGCTCCATCCAGGAGTCTGTCACCCTAAGGCTATGTGTCCACGGTAGAATGTTGCTGCGGATTTTTCTGCATGAAAATCCGCGGCCTTCCCGCAAAATCCGCACCTTTTCAAGGGTGCGGATTTGCCGCGGATTTACCGCGGATTTTGGTGCGGATTTTTTTTTTTTTCCCAATTCTGAAGCCAAAATCCGGATCAAAATCCGCAACAATAATTGACCTGTTGCAGATTTTTCCGGATCAAAATCCGCACCAAATCCGCTGCGGAAAAATCCG
This sequence comes from Anomaloglossus baeobatrachus, assembly GCF_048569485.1. NCBI lineage: Eukaryota > Metazoa > Chordata > Amphibia > Anura > Aromobatidae > Anomaloglossus > Anomaloglossus baeobatrachus. The sequence continues at coordinate 320,262,559 of NC_134356.1, read as the reverse complement.
CAGCATGGGCACAGCATTTCCAAAAAGCCATAGAAATGGCTGGGAAGTGTCGCTGCTGCAGATTTTCGGGAAATCCGCGGCTTTTCCGCGAGAAATCCGCGGCAAAATCCGCACATTTTCCGCAGCGTGGGCACATAGCCTAAGACTGAAATTAAACTATTTAGACTTTCATATGGGGGCCTTAACCATTATAAAATTTACAGTACCAGTTTAAATTTTATAAATTTATTTTTATTGAAAAACCGTTTTATTAGTTATATATAAATGAAGTGTCTTTGGGGCACTGTTGGCAAGACCCTCTCATTTACCAAACTGCGCCCCTTCCCCTTATGGTTCTTGTCAGCCTTCGCTTTGGAGCACTGCCTGATTTAAATCCCCTGCCCTACACATACTGACACTGCAGTGCCTAAGAACACACAGTCTCTGTATGTACAGGATTTCTCTCATCCCTCTCTTGTGTATAGTGGCCTATTGCTGCACACAGAATGACAAAGCACCAGCCGGCTTATACACGTAGGAGAAGGATAAGAATTCGCGCACACAGTGACATGTACGTGTTCTCTTCTCACTTTCTTATCCACATAGGCTTGCTGCTGGCTTGTGATCCTGTGTTTGGACAGTGGCCGCTATGAACAGGGGAGGGATCAGAATGTGCGAGCACTTACTGATGCTCTGTGTACTCCTTGTGCAATGCCAAGAGCTGGGGAATTCATTCAGGCAGTGCTCCAAAGCAAATGTTGTCATCACTGCTATGAAGGTGTGGAGGTTGGTAATTGAGAGGAGCAGAATGGTGCACCAAGTTTTTGTTAAGAATACATCTAGGCCATCTCATTTACATATCTAATAGAACTGTTTTTATACAGAACTAAATTACTAAAATCTCCAAATTAGTATGACTTTTAGAGGGCTAAGTCCTTAGGTGTTGGGATGACAAACTCCCTATAAAGCACCACTTTTCGCCGATTTGTGACCTACTGGTGCTCTCCAGTGTTTCATGGAGCGAGCCGGAGGACACAACATAATTCATGTCTATGAGAGCCTCATTCTGGCCTTTTTCTGGCTCTCACAGAGATGCATTGAGAGCTTGGGATGTTACTTCTGATCAGTCATAAGTTACAGTCACAAGATGGCGTTGAGAGTCTCAAGCGGCAACTGTAAAAGGTGAAGCTGCCGGAAGGTGAGTATAATACCGGGGTGAGGGAGCTTAGATTTAAAGCGCCACTCCACTGCTAAAAAACAAACAATGAAGTGGTGCTTTAAACGCATGTTATTGCTTTTGGCTAGACTGCTAAATCTCTACCTACCATAGAGAAACTGTGTACTCAAGAATGGCCCTGGGACCAAGTAGATTTCCATCCCGTTTAGATTCCAGAAATAAAGGTTTGAAAGCACAAGTAGAAGTACTGTAATAATGCAGAATCACATATAGAAGACTAATATATACAAGTTTACATTTAGAAGTTCTAGAAGTATTATGGTAAATGATGCTATATAAATCAGTGCAAGCAAGTTATCCACTTTTCAGGTAATGAGGAAGCAGACGTATTTACAATGCTCTGTCTGCCTGCGGATTGGTGGCGGCAGGGTTAAAGTCAGGACAGATTAATGATGATGCTGAGGGGTCTGCCTGATACTTGCACGGAGTTCATTGTAGACTATGAGCAGATTGCAGGGTTCTTGTTTGCATCTCGAATAATCGGCACAGTACAAGTGGCTTGTCTTTCATCCCCTCTCTCCCGGCTTGATGCATTATATATGTGTATATATATATATATATAATATACACAAAATGTTCTGTCATTGTGCTATTACACATATAACACTTCTAGAATCCCTACATAAACATTTACACCATGTGATGGGCATGACCTGATTTATTTTTTACTCCACCAATTTCGATTCCATTACTAATTGTCTTTGTAAAACTACAAAAATACTTTCATGACTTTTGTAAGGAAACAAAAGGGTTAACCACAGCTCAGAGCTAAGGCTCTATTTGCTTTGATAGAAGAATTTTTAGTGCTAAAATCCCATGTTGACCTGCTTAGATTAATCTCTTCAACGTTGGTTATTTTATAATCTTTTCTTTTCAAGACAGCTGAAATTGTAAAGCATTTTTTTGATATGTGCAGGTGTAAAAGCATTCTGGTCCCTTTGCCAGAGCTTTTAATGCATGTTGTTGGAGGGTGTGCTGCATTGCATTCACAATCTCATGCCACATGAGTCTCATTGCCGTGAATTTAGAGAAACTTCAAAGTAATTTAGCATTTTTAATTTTAATATGATCCTATCTAATTTAATATATGGTTCTTGGCTGTTTTAGCCCCTTGTCCTATTCAGACCGTGATGATTCTCCTATTCAGACAGTGATAAGTACTGATGAATTGCTGTGCTAGAATAACTGCATGATGGTTTGCATCTGGGCATCTGAACCATGAGCGAAAGTGAAGAGAATATTAGGATTGTCAAAACAAGATTTTCATTAAAGGAGATCTCCAGGAATAGGGGGGAAAAAAGAAATTTTAATAAATTTCATTATAAATTCCTAAATACCTTTTTATTTTGCAAATCATTAACATTTAAAGTGGCCTAAATCTTGTCAATCTTACAGAAACCTGTTATGAATATTAATAGAAGTGATAGTGAGCAAGTAGAAAGTTTTGCTGGTGTGACCTTGATATTACCTACACCACATACTGTCAAGCTATATTTTTACAATAGCAGAAGCCACTTGTCATTCAGAAAGACAGTGGTCAAAAAAATAATATAAATGGCTAGATTTCCCAGGACTGGCATCGTTTGAACTACTCAAAGATAGAATATTGCTAAGATAGAAAGTGGTGTAATTGCAGGAGATGAATACCTATAGGATACCTATGGCTAAGAGGAGAGTGGGGAGAGTTGGACTCCCGTACATGTGAAATTGGTGATCATAAATGGGAGGGGGAGAGGAGTTTTGTCTTGGTATAAATGCTTGATTATGCTTTGCAATATATACATTTTTCAAAATGTCAAAAACAATAAAATGTATCTTATAAAAAAAGAGAGACGGTGGTCAGCAGTGTGAGCAGCCATTTCTTACCTCAGCAAGCCTGGTATCTCTAGCATTAGATCAGAAAGACAGGGTAGACAGCAGTGTGAAAAGCCTCTTATTTGCTCAGCACCCCTAGTATCTCTAGTATTAGATCAGAAAGATAGAGTTGACAGAAGTGTGAGTAGCCTCTTTGTACCACAGCACTCCTGGTATACCCAGTATTAAATTAGAAAGACAAGGTGAAAAAAATTGTTTAAAAGAACTGAGAGTCCTCAGAGGTTGATACCTTTTAATGGCTAACTGAAAAGATGGTAATAATTGCAAGCTTTCGAGACTACTCAGGTCTCTTCATCAGGCATGGTATAACACAAAATCTGAAGAGTCACATATTTATACACAACAGGACTTAGAATAGTGCAGTTAAAAAAAAAAAAAAAAAAAAAAGTTATATAAAACAGAACTATCTCTATGGCAGGGGGGCAAACTGTTGTGGCCATAAATTTTGCTGCAGTTCAGTGTGAAAGTTTTATTGTCCTTTGATAAGGGTCTGGTCCACACTGAACTGCAGCAAAATTTATGGCCACAACAGTTTGCCCCCCTGCCATAGAGATAGTTCTGTTTTATATAACTTTTTTTTTTTTTTTTTTTTACTGCACTATTCTATGTCCTGTTGTGTATAAATATGTGACTCTTCAGATTTTGTGTTATATTGAGCCTGATGAAGAGACCTGAGTAGTCTCGAAAGCTTGCAATTATTACCATCTTTTCAGTTAGCCATTAAAAGGTATCAACCACTGAGGACTCTCAGTTCTTTTAAACAATTTTTTTATCTCTACTGGCTAACACTGTACAAAGATATATTTTACTTGTATCAAAGACAAGGTGGACAGCAGTGGGAACAGCCGCCTTTTACCACAGCACCCCTAGTATTTCCAGTTTAGTCCAGAAAGACATGATGGACAACGGTGTGTGCAGCCTCTTCTTATCTTCAGGACCCCTGATATCTCTGTTTTAACTGCGGATAACAATAATGCCGACGTCACATGGTACGATATATCTGGCAATATGTCGTCGGGGTCACGTCGTTAATAACGCACATTCGGCATCGTCAGAGATATCGTGCCGTGTGACATCTCCGAACGACTGTGAACGAGCAAAAAGGTTGGTCCTCCTTCTGAGCTCCGGTTGTTCATCTTTCCCGTGGCAGCACACGTCGCTCCGCGTGACACCTCGGAAACGACGAACACAGCTTACTTGCATCCCGCTGGCAATGCAGAAGGAAAAAGGTGGGCGGGATGTTACGTCCCGCTTATCTCCGCCCCTCTGCTTCTATTGGTCGGCTGCCGTGTGACGTTGCTGTGACGCCAAACGTCCCTCCCCCTTCAGGAAGAGGATGTTCGCTGCCCACAGCGACGTCGTCTGGGAGTTAAGTGCATGTGACAGGAGGTTAACGACTTTGTGCGCCACGGGCAACTAATTGCCCGTGACGCACAAACGACGGGGGCGGGTATGATCGCTCGTGCGATCGCACGATAGATCGTCCTGTGTGATGCCGGCATAATAAATGGGAGCACCTCTTCCTAAAAATTAAAGAATATGGTGGAGCTTTATCATTTTAGGACAGCGTTCTCAAAGTATAACAAGACGGGCCCATTTTAACCCTATATAAAATTATTTAACGAATACTTGTATTGAGATTTTCTTTGTTTACGTTTTATTTTATTTTTGTTACCATTATAACCCAGATTGTTAAAAAAAAAAGCAAAAAAAACCCAACAAACGATTTGTGTGTATTTATGTAAAGTGAGCTAGTGGCATCAAAGAGGAGAATGAACATTGCTGGGCTCTGGCCGTGTTAGTGAGAACATGCGGACACGCTAGCCGAGTTTAGACGTTACTCGGAGCAACTGTGTGATGTCTATGAGAAGCCGGGGATGTCCCCAAAATGCAAATTGAGAGGACATAACAGTTCCCTCTGCCCTTGACCATGTCAAGGGTGCACCAAAGCCCCCTCATTTGTATGTGAACTAACAGTAATATATGCTAGGATGATTTATATATATACTGACTATGTCCACTATCCTCACTGATCAGCCAGTTTAATATGCATTTTGTTGATGACACTCACTTTCATAGACATTATTGTCAGTATTTCTCTGACTTCTAGAGGACAGTCAGCAATGCTGATGTCTTGAAACTTTCCATGATCAGACCTGTAAAATAAAGTTGCTGCCTCTTATTGTATTTTTCTTTTGGTCTATTTACTTTACACAATCTTACAAGCCGTAGGAAAGATCCAGACTGACAGATTCAGCAATTACCATTGCAAAGCTGACGTTTTGTCAGGTTTGTAGCAACATGCATTGAATATTTAATAATTGTTCGGCACTGACAGACTTTTTTTTTATTTATTTATATGTTTTAAACTGAGGTAGGATGGAATTAAGATGATAACTCCAAATGTGAATTTCTTTATTTCTTATATATTTCAGTGAACGTTTTTTTGTAAGATTAAACCGAAATGGACTGCCAAAGTCTCCGGAAAAGACGGAAAGATATAGTTCTGTTTTTGTAGTAAGTATGCACTGTATGTTGTACTAAAGTCATGACTTTGCAGATGCAAGATGAGTGAAAAGAATATGTACTGGGATTTCTGTTGAATTTTTAAAGGGAATCTGTCCCAGTTTTGCATTTTTTTTTGAGTTATTAATATGGGCATTTGGGGTTATAAAGGTGGAATTAGCCATGCCTGTATGCTTTCTGGATGATGGGTGGTTTTCCAAAAATCCTCTTATATATCTTCCAGGCTATGGGGCGTGTGCTGCCTGGAAGATAAGCCCCGGTCTTCATTATACAGGATTCCTCCTCCACTTCTCTTCCCTCGTGCCTCTGTCACGACAGGTGGGCGCCTGCGCATAATACCTGTCGTCTATAACGTGCACTGTTCCGCCCTTCTGTCAGCACAGTCTTTAATTTTGATGTGCGCGGGCGCCGCAGAGTCACTGTGACTTCACACTGTAGGGGAGAGACGTCAGGCAGAATGCGCATGTGCTGAATTCCGGCTGCACACTTGACGTCACAGGGATGCAGAGAAGAGGAGGAAGAATCCTGTCTAATGAAGACTGGAGGCAGGCTTATCTTCTGGGCAGCGCACGCCCCCATAGCCTGGAAGATAGAAGATATAAAAGAGGATTTTTGCAAAACTATTATACAAGAGGCATACAGATATGGCTAATTTCACCTCTATGCTAATATTAATAACAAAAAAACCTCAAAAGGGTGATATTCTCTTTAAATGTCATAATGGTATGTGGCTTATGTGGTTTTTTTCCATGGTGTAAGATGATCATTGAAAGTCCAGTGTCAGATAGCTACAGATCCTGAGAATGAAAGGACAGCAGTGCAGTACTGGTTCAGTGCTGAATTTCTCTTAGGCCTGTGGGCACAGTGCAGTTTTTGGTGCAGTTTTTGGTGCCGTTTATTGCCCTGAACTGCGTGTATTTCTTTCCCCAGCAACGACTATGAGAATTCAGAAAGGCTGGGCACATGTTGCTTCCTTTTTGCCTGCAGTTTTGGATGCAATAAAAAGAAGCAGCATGTCACTTGTGTTTGCGTTTTTCCCTGCGTTATTCCATTGAATATAGTGTTTTTCTGCCAGCGGGTGCGTTTTTTTGCTGAAGAAACAAAACTGCAGTGTGCGCACATAGCCTTTACTGTATGCTCACACATTGCATTTTTGCTGCTTTTGTGGTGAAGGAAACATGTACTGTAGACAAATGGCACAGCAAAAACACAAGAAAAAATGCAGAAAATCTGGATTTTTGAAAGCCGCTTTTTTTGCTTCCAAGAGAGCAGATTTTCATTGCAGAAAAACTAGCAAAAAATGCAACATGTGAACATAGCCTAACATGCTTCCCTGCACAGCAGCAGCACTGCCCCATTCGAGTGAATGTTTACTATCATCCGTTTCCTATATTACATCTTTGCCATGGTACCTTACAGCTGACGTTCCAGGAAATAGTTATCAGATTTTAGGTTTTTGTTGTTTTGTTTTTCAATTTCCTCCTAAATCATATTTGACAAAAGTAATGTAAAAATATTTCAAATAGGATAATAAATATTGTAAGGAACAACCATTTCACCCAGTTGAGCAGACCATATTCTTTATGTATTATTAGCGTTTATAAAAATGCATTTCAGAAATCTTCTTCTGGGATTGGGGCATTTAATTTAGAAAAAAGGTGCATTCATAATGTTGATTACATTTCAAATATACATTTATTTTAGGACTTGAGCTCAAGTGACCTTCGGAAAGACATTTTCATTACAGTACACATAATCAGAATTGGTAAGAAATCTTGTTGGTGTTTTGAATCTTGTTAATTTCTGTAAATATACTACAAAATAGCAATCGTTCTTCTGTATGCTGGATTTATTTTTGTAAATGCTATTAGCAATTCCTTTTACTGCTGCTTTGAAAAAGTGTCACCTAAGGCTAGATTCACATTTCCGTTGTTTTGCATCAGTCACATGCGTTGCTTGACACTTGTGACTGATGCGTTGTACAACGGGTGACAAGAATTGAAATTCATTGTCACAAGAAAGCGGATTCCGTTGTAAATCCGCCGGCTTTTGAGAGCGATCAGCTGATCTCCCAGCGGCCGGTTTCTGTGAACGATCAGCTGATCGGCCGGCTATTGTGAATGATCAGCTGATCGCTCTCATAAGCCGGCCGCCGGCATTTGAGAACGATCAGCTAATCGCTCTCAAGCCGGCCGCCAGCTTTTGAGAGCAATCAGCTGATTGCCCGGCAGCCGGCTTCTGTGAGCGATCAGCTGATCTCCCGACCGCCGGCTTTTGAGAGCAACTGATCTACCGGCCGCCGGCATTTGAGAGCGACTGATCTCCCGGCCGCCAGCTTTTGAGAGCGACTGATCGCTCTCAAAAGCCGCCGGCAGAGAGATCAGCTGATCGCTCACAGAAGGCGGCTGCTGGGCGATCAGCTGATCGTTTGGCCACCAAAAGAGCATGCACAGCAAAATCAAAAGGATTCCGCTGCTCAAAAAACGTTACAAGCTGCGTTCCTGCCACCCGACGGTCAGTCCTTCAACGACTGATCAGTCGGGTGGTGTATGCAACGCAAGGGCATCAGTCACAATCCGCCGCTCATGCAAGTCTATGGGAAACAACGGAATCCGACAACCGGATTGCGTTGTTTTTCAGAGCGGCGGATTGTGACTGATTAATAAACAACGGAAATGTGAACCTAGCCTAAAAAGTAGGTTGTGCTATTAACAAATGCATAAATTTTTTTGGGCATCTAATAACCAAACTACAGAAATTTTAAGATTGACCAGAGTTCAGTTACATAGTTACTTAGGTTGAAATAAAACCTAGGTCGATCTAGTTTAACCTTCCAGTTGTTATAGAAAGATCTACTATTACAAAAGTAGTCTCTGGATCCTATTTGCTTATCCTTAGCGAGTGCCAGCATAGGCCAGGATACGTCCTGAGTAGAGATGAGTGGACTTGAACGGTAAAGTTTGGTGTTTGTATCGAAGACTATTTTGTACCGGACGTGAAATTTCCCCCAAAAATCAGTGTTTGAAGTTCGGATGCTTTACATATGCTAACCACTCCAGCGAGCATAGGCTGTGCTCTGATATGCTCTGTGTTCGGCCCAGTGCCGAGCTTCTTGCAGTTTCTGAAATGGTTCTCACTGAGAGTTACAACAATATTACTGGATGTAGTGTGCACAAAAAAAACCCCTGCCCTCCTTTTGATGTCCTTTGTTTATGGCTGCCTGTATGTGGACGGAGAGCCAAACTTCCCAATCAGTAACTTTCAATGGGATTCAAGTCAAGTCTGGGGCCAGAAGAGAACTTTATCTAAAGTCCAGCTGAACCCGCCGAACCCGGACTTCAACAGGTCCGCTCATCACTCCGCCTGAGCATATTGTTTTAGGTATGTGTGTATCTCAATACCCAGACCTTCATCAATCAAATAATTCTAAGTACAGTATATATCAGAAGTGTTCTAAACACTTAACTTGCATTTCAGGGAATAAAAAAATGTATCTCCTGTCCACTGCCAGAAATAGCCGTACATTGTACTTAGATTTTACCGGCAGTCTTATAAACCATGAATGGAGCAGAGGTTGAGCATATGCATCTCCACTCCATTCAAGACATAGCTGTCCTGAGCCCTGTTCTCCTCTTGCCAGGCCTCTGTTTTTTAGATCACTGATGGTGGGTGCACGCAAACCCCCATCTATCAGTATGTTATCCCCTATCATGTAAATAGGTAATAATTTGAAATATTAACTAAAACCTTTTAAGTGAGAGATCCCTGAAGATTGATAGCTTAGGAGCTACTTTTAAGAATAATAGGTCATATTCAGACACTTCTAATTTAAAAAGAAAAGTTCATTAAGCTGGGTTTAAGCAGGACGATTGCAGGGCACTTGACTACAACCTGCAGGTTCCAATAAGAACAAGGGCCAAAACTTGTTACTAGTACTGTCGAAATAAATCATAGAATGCATTAAGTAAAGTGGTAAATACTTTGAATATATATAAAGTATATAAATTGGATTATATGATGCTACCGATTCGTTACAATACATCAAAAAACTCCTGATCTGCAGTTCTGTCTAATAACAAATGGTGTTTTGGTTTTTTTTGTTTTGTTTTTTACCCTTGGTACAGTGTTTTGCTCACAATAACCTACAAATCACATTTGTTTACAAGGTCGTATGGGAGCCGGTGAGAAGAAGAACTCTTCTAATGTGCAATATCGTCGACCCTTTGGTTGTGCTGCTCTAAGCATCGCTGACCTCTTAACAGGAGAATCGAAAGATGACCTCATTTTGAAAGTTTATATGTAAGTTCTTTGTGTCCTTCACTTTTGTGCATTTTTCTCCAGAAGTATTGAAGCATCTATATAATCAGATGGAATATATGAAATGTCATTTTTTTTATCCCTGTCTGTGAGGATATTATTCTAAGATACAAGTTCTAGATATTTTATTTAGCATTCTATCTGTTGCTATAACAGTTATTTCTGTATCCCTTCTTTAGGTGCAACACTGAAAGCGATTGGTATCAGATACATGAAAACATTATCAAGAAAATGAACGCTCGATACAACCTAACAGGCTCAAATACAGGTTTGTAATAATCCATGGGTATGACAACTGCAGAGCCATTCCAATTACTACTATACCACTGATAGTATTCACAGATTTCCCATCTAGTGAAACTGTAAAAAAAAAAATGGAATAGCAAATGTACTTGGTTATGTTCTGCTGTAGGTATCGTACCATACCAGGGGCCCAAGAGACAGGAGGACCAACATCCAAAGCAGGTGGTACTGTGCATTACGATGAGCTTTAAGGCCAAATTACCTAAAATCTCTTGTGACTATTGTGATAAGTTGCTTTTGTTCATGTGTACCATTGATTTATGAAATAAAGCTTAACCTTTGGTTTAATTTTTAAGTGATTACATTTCACTTTACTGCTTTATATTGGGTGGTGAATATTTTCCATTAGCAGAACATATGTGATCACATTTGAGAGGGTTGTCTCAAGTTAATAAATTGATAAGATTGCAAAGTACCTGTAAAAACATGCAAGGTTGCAATTTACCCTTTTAATTGAAATCTTCTCCATTGTCCAGAAGAAAAGGGATTTCTAATTCTATAATGTACAGCTCGTCATCTAGATTACCATCTACCAGGCTCTATGCTTTATAGTCTGCTTGTGCCGTTGGGAAGCAGGCCAGATCAAAAGATCCTACCAGCTTCAGTCCCCTTGCCTGGCTCCCATGCTGCAGAGGCAAAATTTCCTTTGCGATCAGTCTTGGAGACAGTACAGTTCGGACCAGCAGCACCACCAGTCTGCAGGTCCGAACTGTCAATCATCAGGAACTCGCTTACCTTGGTCATGTACAGTGGGTACAGAAATTATTCAGACCCCTTTAAATTTTTCACTCTTTTTTGAATTTACCAAATGGCTGCAATGAAACAAAGTTCTTTTTTTTTCTCAGTAATGTACACTCTGCACCCCATCTTGACAGAAAAAAACAAAAATGTGGAAATTTTTGCATTTTTTTTTTTAAAAAAAAAGAAAAACTGAAAAATCAGATGATCATAAGTATTCAGACCCTTTGCTCAGTATTGAGTAGAAGCACGCTTTTGAGCTAGTACAGCCATGAGTCTTCTTGGGAATGATGCAACAAGATTTTCACACCTGGATTTGGGGGTCCTCTGCCATTCGTCCTTGCAGATCCTCTCCAGTTCCATCAGGTTGGATGGTGAACGTTGGTGGACAGCCATTTTCAGGTCTCTCCAGAGATACTCAATTGGGTTTAGGACAGGGCTCTGGCTGGGCCAGTCAAGAATGGTCACAGAGTTGTTCTGAAGCCACTCCATTGTTAATTTAGCTGTGTGCTTAGGGGTATTGTCTTGTTTGAAGAGGAACCTTCGGCCAAGTCTGAGGTCAAGATAACTCTGGAAGAGGTCTTCTTCCTAGATATCTATGTACTTGGCCACATTCATCTTTCCTTCAATGGCAACCAGTCATCCTGTCCCTGCAGCTGAAAACTACCCCCATTGCATGATGCTGCCACCACCATGTTTCACTTTTGGGATTGTATTGGGCAGGTGATGAACAGTGCCTGGTTTTCTCCACACATACTGCTTAGAATTACCACCAAAAAGTTCTTTCTTTGATCAGACCAGAGAATCTTATTTCTTATAATCTAGGAGTCCTTCATGTGTTTTTTTGCAAACTCTATGCGGGCTTTCATATATCTTGCACTGAGGAGAGGCTTCCGTCGGGCCACTCTGCATAAAAGCCTGACTGGGGGAGGGCTGCAGTGATAGTTAACTCTGTGGAGCTTTCTCCCATCTCCCTACTGTATCTCTGGAGCTCAGCCACAGTCAACTTGGGATTCTTATTTACCTCTCAAACCAAAGCTCTTCTGCCACGATTGCTCAGTTTGGCTGAATGGCCAGGTCTAGGAAGAGTTCTGGTGTTCCCAAACTTCTTCAATTTAAGGATTATGGAGGCCACTGTGTTCTTAGGAACCTTGAAAGCTGCAGAAATTCTTTTGTAACCTTGGCCAGATCTGTGCATTGCCACAATTCTGTCTCTGAGCTCCTTGGGCAGTTCCTTTGACCTCATGATTCTCATTTGGTTTGACATGCACAGTGAGCTGTGAGGTCTTCTATAGACAATTGTGTGCCTTTCCAAATCAAGTCCTATCAGTTTAATTAAACACAGCTGGACTTCAATAAAGGAGTAGAACCATCTCAAGGAGAATCACAAGGAAATGGACAGCATGTGACTTAAATATCTAAGTGTCTGAGCAAAGCCTCTGAATACATATGACCATGTGATATTTCAGGTTTTTTTTTTAAATTTTGCAAAAATTTCTACATTTCTGTTTTTTTTTCTGTCAAGATGGGGTGCAGAGTGTACATTAATGAGAAAAAAAAAAGAACTTTTTTGAATTTACTAATTGGCTGCAATGAAACAAAGAGTGAAAATTTTAAAGAGGTCTGAATATTTTCCGTACCCACTGTATGAAGCCAGGAGCAGTGCGCTACTGAGGATTCAGCTTGACAAAATCCCTTTAACAGATTCCCTTCTGTTTTGTGAAGTTGTATTAAAATAAGACACAAAACCATAAAAAGAACAAGCTGATTGGGAGACTAGTCTCATGTAACATACATTGAAAGGTTTATCCACTGTTCTGACAACCTCTTCTCAGTCGGAGGCTTTGCCCCCATTACAGTAAAAACACTTCTCACTTCCGGTCCATAACTTGTACGGATAAAAGGAACAAAGTGGTTTAATCTGGGCTGCTGTTGATTTAAAGCAAAAGGGAACCAGGAGAAACAGATTATTAGCCATTCCTCCTTGTTCCCTTTTGCTTCACATCAACAGCAGTGCAGATTCAACCACTTTATTCCTTTCATTCCTACAAGTTATGACCTCTGGTCCTGTGGAGTCTTCGACAGCTGTTCTTATATCACACATTATGTTTGTGTTGTGGTGACCATAATCGTACAACGTGAGCAAGTCACCCTTGCCGTTCTTATTTATACATCGGATAAAACCCTATTGCACTCTCTTTATACCTTACCTCCTGCTTTTGTTTCACCTCCGGTCCAGGCACCTTTCCAGCATTCGTTCTCCCAGGGTTCACTTGATATTGTGTGTAGCGCGTAACGTCACAATCAGGACTGTTTCCCTCTCCCGCCTTCCAACAAATCGAACATTAAGAAGAAGTCAGGGCTGTGACTGGCCACTCTTATCCTATTGATGTTTGATACGTCCGAAGGCAGGGAGAGGGAAACCAGCTCTTATGTGGCTCACGTTATGAAACAACTTTATGTAAGCCCTGGGAGAGTGAGTGCCAACACTGATGGAACAGCGCTACCTCCGGAGGTGAGTATAAGTGTTTCCTTTATTGTAATTTGGGCAAACATTCAGATTGAGGGGGTGTTATCCAAGACATGGACCTTTTAACACCTATGGGCAATTGAGTCACGTGCAACTTGCGATTTGTGAAAGAAAATCAAACATGTGGAAACGCTTTTGACTATGCGGCACAATCATGATAGGTCATAGCTCGCAATGTAATTAATTGTATTGATATTCATGTTTGTGATAATCTGTTTTCAATACTGTTTCATTAAGATCAGCGATGTTCACGCGTGTCTTGATGAGAAGGGTGTTGGAGTCAGATACTCCTGGTTCATTAAGAGGGCCAAGCCTCTTAATGAATCCAGCGTATCTGGAAAGTGGCATGGGTCGCTGTGTGCCTCTCCACTATTTTTATTTTGGTTAAGTACTGGAGTAATATTTCTGGCGTAAGATATGTTACAGCTCATCAGAAATTAGACAAGCTGTGGTGTCACACAATTATCACTACCCAGTTCCACCCATTTTGGCAAATCAAATTTTTTTTCCACAACTCTGCATCGCACAAACATTTTGCAACTATTCAAAATGATTCAGGTCTCTTTAAGCTTAATCACGTTGATGAATTGAGGCTAAATGATTAAGGAGTTGTCATAAACAGGGGGAAGGAGTGGAAGGTTCACCCCTCCTTTCTACCCGACAGAGCACGTGACTCGCTCTCTAGCGCCCCTCTTATAGTCAGGCCAATTACGGAATTGCCCGACAATAAGCAAGGAGGCCGCTATTCTACTATGCCGATGATTGAAGGGTTCCCGGTGAGAGTAAGGTATATATTCCCCCGATTCCCGCGGGCGGAATATATCTAATCCTACCAGATCTCACTGAATGCCCCATAATGATCCTTGGCATAAACTCTCTGCTACCAATCGATTACGATAACTATTAAGCCGAGCACACAGACGTGGAATTCAGGATCGAGATAACAGAACAGCCCAAGATTAAATTATATATGTTTTAATTGCCGTAAGGGCACACTAGAGACTACAATATATAAAATATGGAATTTACAGAGTGTGTGTGTGTGTGTGTGTGTGTGTGTGTGTGTGTGTGTGTGTGTGTGTGTGTGTGTCAGACTACATTTACAAATAAGACGTGGTCACAGGCATACAGATGTATCAATTACCTTATTTCCTAGGAAGAAAAGTCGCCTACTTATCCAGTCCCGTCCGGTGTCTGGAAGAACGGGGTGAGTCCTGTAGCACCATTCTTCGGGCTGGAAGTGCCGTCCACCTGCCCTTGGGGGTCCTGGTATTCGTGCGGGGCATGCGGCAGGAGCCGTTCCTGGGATCCCGGTCCGCCGCTCCCTCCTCCCCGCCCTGCGCTCCATGCTGCCTCAGGCTTCCGGGTGCGTGGCTACGCGGCAGGCACGCTGGGAAAAGGAGGCGGGCCTTGCATGACGTCACCGCAAAGATGGCAGTGCAACGCTGCGAGGGGTGCGGCCTGGCAATCAGAAATACGGGCGCTCCTGTCTGTGCGCCGTGGGGAGCGTGGGGCAACGGGGAGGAGCCTCTCCTGGGACCGGAAGGCGGAGGATTTGCATTTAACCAGGCACTTCTGGCACTGTCGGGTGCTTGTGCCTGTGCTCTGCCATGGATACTGATGAGCAGCAGCGCTCTCAGGTACGTCGTCAGCAGAGCCGAAAAACTGATGGCTGCTCTAGTGACACTGGCCGGACGGGCCGTGGCAGCCATGACAGCAGATCCTCTCACAACTCTACGGCTCCTACAAAACAAAACAATCCCTGATCTCGGGGAGACCAGCCAGAGAAAACACTGCCGGCAGCCAGCGAGGGGGCTCAAGACAGTGAAATCCTAGGTACATTGCCCCCTGGGAAATATGCAAATCAAAAAGGTCCGTGGAGCCTCTGCTAGGAGTCTCGACACAGAAACCAGCTAGATATCCCTCCGGGAAGGGCCCAGCCAAGGGGTGACTCTCTTTAGGAGACCACCATAACCACCATATTAAGTGGCCCTTATAGTCAATATCCAACTTTTTGACAAGTTTAAAGAGACCTGTGGATGTTCCAAAACAGCCTTCAAAACCGGTACCCTTGATTCCTATGGTGGTGAGTGATCTTCGTGAATGTCACCTTACTCATAGTTCCCTTGTGGGTTTTTCCCCCCTGCTTTTGTCTGCCCTTCTTAGGCCCCTAAAAAGTCAATGTCCAAGAAGAAGCATAAGGAGTGCCCCCTATGCAGGGAACCCCTCTCGGAGGAGTGGCAGAAGAAATTGTGTCAGGCGTGTATCCGTGTGTATCCGTCGCACAATTGCGGAGGAATCTCCGGGAATCTCAGCAGACCTCCGTTCAGCTATCTGCTCGGAGGTGCAAGATTCCATGAAGGCTTTCTTAAAAGGGAAAAAATCTAAACCAGTTGACTCTTCCTCTTCCTCCTCATCTTCCTCTGGTACGGCTTCAGACTCAGACTCCTCATCCTCAGGTAGTGATATGGGAGGCAGACCGTGCTTCTCCATTGATGATAGAGGGACACTGGTCAAGTCGGTCAGGGCAACTATGGGGTTGACAGAGGAGAAATCCTCTAGATCCCTGGAGGATGTTATGTTTGGAGGATTGGAAGAAAGAAAAAAGCGTACCTTTCCGGTCAACAACAAGATTGAGGCGCTTATTCAGAAGGAGTGGAAGCGTCCAGACAAAGCGGGTTCTCTCCCCTCCTCCAAGCGAAAATATCCCTTTGACGAGGACAAGACAGCCGTATGGGATAAAGCACCTCGGATTGATGCTGCCGTCGTGAAGTCCTCTCGACAAGGAGGTATCCCCTTGGAGGACTCTGGAGCATTGAAAGATCCCCTGGACAAAAAGGCGGATGTCGTTCTTAAACACTTATGGGAAATATCAGCGGGGTTCTTGAGGCCGGCTATAGCAAATACCTGCACAGCCTGTTCCCTAATGATCTGGCTCCAACAGGTTGCGGATCAGTTGCGGGATAACACCTCCCGTGAAAAGATCCTCTCAAAATTTCCACTTATGCAGGGAGCAGCGGCCTTTCTGGCGGATTCCTCAGCAGATGTTATCAGACTAGGGGCTCGATCTGCTGGACCCGTCCAATCAAGCCAGACTGGTATTGTGGTTGAAGGGCTGTCAAGGAGATCTGCAGTCCAAACACAAATTGTGTACAGTGCCCTGTGACGGTCACCTGCTTTTTGGGAAGCAGCTGGAGGACGCCTTGGACAAGGCGTCAGATAGCAAGAAGTCCTTCCCGAGGTTCCACTCTGGTTCATCTCGTCCCTTTCGGAGGCAGAGGTTCTCCAAAAATAAGCCCCCGGATAATCGGCGGTGGGAGCGCAGACCCAAACGGGACTCCGGCTTCATGTTCGGGGGCGCCACAGCCTCATCGAAGAAATCTGCCCAGTGACGCCAGGCTGCCGGTCGGAGGACACATTTCACTTTCTGGAGCAGTGGGAAAGCATTTCCTCCAACGCCTACGTTTGATCCATTATCAGAGACGGTCTCCAGTTACAATTTCTCCTTCGGCCACCACAGCATTTCGTCATCACTCCTCTTCGGAGGTCGCAGTCAGAACAACAATCTCTGGAATCAGAAGTCCTGCTGTTGATCGGGAAGGAAGTCCTGTGCGAGGTTCCCATTGCGGAAAGGGGAAGGGGGTTCCATTCCCCTCTCTTTCTCATAGGAAAACTGGACGGTTCCTTCAGAATGATAATATACCTCAGACATCTCAACCAGTTTTTACAGTATTTCCCGTTCAAGATGGAGTCTGTTCAGTCGGCAATAAAACTGCTGTTTCGCAACTGTTATATGGCGGTAATAGACTTAAACGATGCCTATTACCATGTCCCTATACATCCACATTCTCAACAGTTTCTGCGAGTAGCTGTTTCCATCAACAACCAAATCGGTCATTTTCAGTTCCGAGCCTTCCCCTTCGGGCTGTCTGTCGCCCCCAGGATTTTTACAAAAATAGTGGCAGAGATGTCAGCTCATTTGCAAATACAGAATGTTCTGCTGGTTCCTTACCTGGACGACTTTCTGTTGATTGGGAACTCCAAACAGCAATGTACGACACATCTCCGGTACCTTCAAATAAGTCTGCAAAACCTGGGTTGGATAGTGAATTACGAAAAGTCCCGATTGGACCCAGTCACGATTCAATCATTCCTCAGGCTAATTCTCAACTCGGTGTGTTAGCGGTGCCTTTTACCAGTGAAAAAGATTTAGAGGGTTTCAAGCTTGGCCCTGCGGGCGATCCACCATCCCAGGATGTCTCTGAGAAGGGCTATGTCCTTGTTGGGTACTCTGACATCGTGCTTCCTGGCGGTTCCGTGGAGTCAGGTCCACTCCAGGGCTCTCCAATGGCAGGTTCTGTCTGCCCAGAAAACATTAAACAATTGTTTGGAAGGGGTCGTCACCCTATTCTTGGTGGTCAGACGTTCTCTCCTCTGGTGGACGTCCGTGGACAACTTGTCTGTAGGTGTTCCCTGGCTCCCTCAGAGCCGGGGGGGTGGTCACTACCGATGCCAGCCAGTCCGGCTGGGGAGCTCACTTTCACGAGCACATTTCTCAGGGATGGTGGTCACCACAGGAAGCGGCATAACCCTCAAATCTCCGAGAACTGTGGGCAGTGGAGCGTGCCTTGCAGGCTTTTCTTCCTTACCTCCAGGGGCGGCATGTTCTGGTCATGTCGAACAACGTGTCCAGTCTCCTAATTCAACCACCAAGGGGGCACGAGATCCCCATCCCTCAAGCAGGTGTCTTACAGACTGTTTCTCTGGGCGGAGCAACATCTTCTCTCCCTCTCAGCTCTCCACATCAAGGGTCATCTCAATGTCAAGGCAGATTACCTCAGCCGCCATCACCTGCGGCAAGGAGAATGGTCCTTGAATCCTCGGATCTTTCAACAGATAGTGACTCTGGGGCATGCCACAGATAGACCTCTTTGCCACCAAACTGAACAGGCAGGTAGTGTAGTTCTGTTCGCTAAGCCCATCGTACCAGCCCTTCGCTGTAGATGCGCTGCAGATCCCATAGACCTTCAAACTGGCTTATGCGTTTCCTCCAATTATCATGCTGCCGACTGTTCTGCAAAAAATCAGGGAGGACCAGGCAAGGGTACTTCTTATCGCCCCCTTCTGGCCCAAAAGACCGTGGTTTTCTCTCCTGAGATTGATGTTGGTCACGGATCCCAGGGTTCTGCCGGAGGTTCCGGACCTGTTCGTGCAGGGACCAGTATTCCACGGACAAGTGAAAGGATTCCATTTGACAGCTTGGAATTTGAAAGGTCGCTATTGAGGAGCAAAAGTTTTTCCCCTGACCTTATTTCTACATTGTTAAAAAATCATAAACCAGTTACCACCAGAATTTACAGGAGAGTGTGGCACAAATTCCTGCAGTTCTCTAATAGTCCCCTGGGTACGAAGGCCCCCGTTGAGTGTATTTTGGAATTCCTACAAAAGGGGTTTGATCTGGTGTTAGCGGTGAACACTCTCAAGGTTCAGGTCTCTGCCCTGGGGGCCCTGTACCTGGCGGCCAACAAGTGGATAAAAAGGTTTATTATGGCTAGTGGTAGGGCTAAACCAGTGATCATACCAAAAGTTCCTCCTTGGGACCTTAACTTAGTCTTGGATGCCCTCACGGGGCCCCCCTTTGAGCTCCTGACAGAGCTTCCCCTGAAGTTGCTTACTCTAAAAACCATATTGCTAGTCGCGTTAACTTCAGCGCGGAGGATCAGTGATTTACAGGCCCTATATGTTGTGCAGCCTTACACTCAGGTCCTTGAGGATAGTCATCTTGCGGCCAGACCCTGCGTATCTCCCAAAAGTCGCATCTCATTTTCATAGAACGCAAGAGATAGACCTGCCCTCCTTCTGCAGCCATCCCACTAGTGAAGGAGAATGTAGATTTCACACCCTGGATGTGCGGAGGGCCCTCTTACACTATATTTCAGTGACACGGGCAGTGAGGAAGACACAGTCATTATTCATCTCCTTTCAGGGTAGTACAAAGGGTCTGGGGGTGTCAAAAAGTACTATTGCTAGGTGGATTAGGGAGGCCATTACTTTAGCCTACTCCTCTAGTGGAGCGCCCATTCCGGAGAACATTCGGGCCCATTCCACCAGAGCGGTGTCTGCCTCCTGGGCTGAACGTTCGCAGGTATCTATTCAAGAAATTTGTAGGGCCGCTACCTGGTCCTCACAGTCTACTTTTTTCCGGCACTATCGGTTGGACCTATCCTCCTCGGCTGCTCTTTCGTTTGGTAGACTGGTGCTTGAGGCAGCGATCCCTCCCTAGATAAGTGTTTCTCTGGAAATCTCTCACGTGTGCTGTCATGGGTGAGGGGAAAACGCCTCGGTTACTTTCCGGTAGCCGTTTTTTCCAGAACCCATGACAGCACCCATATATTCCCTCCCATTGTCATCTTTGGTGTGCACTTCTGGTTGTGCTTGTGTGTGTTAGTGGTGATGGAGTAAGTTCTAACGATTGTTGGAGGTCCTCTCATTCTCGGTAATCAACTGACGGGGAGAGGTACCGCCCCTTTTATTCAGAATGGTTTCCTGTCCTCGCTGAGCGGATCCCTCTCTCCCACGTGGTGCTGTCACGGGTTCTGGAAAAAACGGTACCAGTAAGTAACCAAGGTGTTTCTTGTCTGTGGGGGCGAGGTACCCCCCAATATCGAAACTGACGGTTCTGAATTGTCTGGAGGAGACCTTTGAAGTTAGGTTAGAAACCTGGAGCTTCCCTCCCACCTCCTGTGTAGGACAATTCACTCCGCAGGGGGTGTGCTGGATCAAGGGCTGTCCTAATTGGATTTTGACACCTTGAGTTTTACCTTTGCTGGCTAACAGACCATTTTCTCAAGTTAATTAGCATACTGATTGAAGCCTCCTTAGGCCTCAAGGCCCAGTCACACACAAGGAGATACCATGGTCGTACCTTGAGAAGGTGGCGGCTATAGGAATATGGCTTAATAGATCAGAATATATCCCTATTTCCTCACAGGAGTGTCTTAATTTAATGGATTTAAAGGGGTTGTCCAAATTAAAGTGATAAGTCTGCAGTTATTGCAGACTTATGAATCTTCCCAGTGCACGCACTGTACGCTTTGAGGATTCTCTGGTTTCTACTAGTGGGTGTAGCCTCACTCAGTATACATGAATTAAGCAAGGCCACACCTACTAGTCGCATGCCCCCACTCGATACACTTGTATAGTGCGAGGCCATGCCCACTAGTCGGGAACATGCATTGTGCACAGTTGTCAGATAATAATAATAATAATTTTATTCATTTATATAGCGCTGTTAATTCCACAGCGCTTTACATATATTGGCAACACTGTCCCCATTGGGGCTCACAATCTAGGTTCCCTATGAGTATGTTTTTGGAATGTGGGAGGAAACCGGAGTATCCGTGGGAAACCCACGCAAACACGGGGAGAACATACAAACTCCTTGCAGATGGTGTGATTGGTGGCATTCGAACCCAGGACTCTAGCGCTGCAAGACTGCAGTGCTAACCACTGAGCCACCGTGCCGCCCTATGAACCTCATTGCTGGCTCAGAAACCAGCGAATCCTCACACCACACTGTGAGTGCACTGGGATGATTCACATAGTGACTGCAGACTTATCACTTTAGACCAGGCAATCCCTTTAACTAGATTGAAGTGCATTATTGTGGAAAAAATGATCTGAAGCAGTAATAGAACGATTGGATACATTATTAATCCTCAGTTTTTGTGTCAGTTCCTGTAGTCGTATGTTTTTTGGGGGGGGGGTTTGACGTAAGTCCTCTCTCCTACTGTTTTGAAAAGATTAACTCCTTACTATGGAATCTTTTGTAGTCCGTAACCCTGGCTTGGTCCTTCATGAGCTCTATGCATAAAACAGTAGGATATTTTCAATCTGCACTCCACTGTTTAGGATCAGGGTTATAATGCATGCATAGTCATCAGTCTGCAGCTAATGGTTATATCATCGTCACAAACTGCACATGTAAACCCTTTGTTTTATTTTGTTTTATTATCTTTGAGTAAAAGCCAGAAGAATATAGTGTTTTGTTTCTGCGTGTTTTAGGTTTCCTGCTACATTTATTCATTACATTTTGTTCAACTGTTTTCTCATTGTGTCATTTCACTGCTCAGTAATTACATTACTTTTTTTCCTTAAATTAGCCAATAGTTTGCAGAAACACAATCTCAATTATGTAAATCGGGGGAACTGAATGAATGTTTGTGATAAACGATAAAATTTGATTACCTTAACTGTCTGTAAAGTTTACATGTTTTAGTTCAAATCATTTCATGTAATGAAATCATTATAGATGGTGTGCAACAACCCCTTCTTCCTAGAAGGAAGTTTTGTCACTACGACGTGGTGGAAATTATAGTTTTGTTAATCTATTTTTCATTTTTTTTTTTTTTTACTCTGCAGACAGGAATTGCATAGTCGGTATAGATAGAGCATGTAAAATGCATTCTCAATAGGGTTGCGATCTAGTAATAATTGACTTCGCCATTGCAGAATATTCCACTTCTTTGCTTTCGCTTTTGCAGTATGTTTTATGTCACTGTCCATCTGTATGGTGAAGTGCCATCTAATCAACATTGCTGCATTTGATTGAATCTGAGCAGAAAGTACAGCCCTGTACACTGCAGAATTCATCTGCCTGCTTCTGTCTTCAGTCACATCATCAATAAATACTAGTAATCTAGGGCCATTGGAAACCATTCATCAGTATGCCTCCACCATGTTTGAGAGGATGTGCTGTGCTTTGGATCATGAGCCTTTCCAAGTCTTTTCTAATCAGATCTTTTTTATTAAACAATTCGTAATCAATACAGAGAAAATATATTGCATCTTATATAACTTGTAAAGGTGTACATTGCAAAAGCATATACTGTCTTTAAATCAGGTTCTTCCTCTGTATATAAAAAAAGGAATTCTCAAATCACAGTTATATTATATAAATTGAGCCTACAAACAACCTGACTCCACAGATAAACAAAAATTAAATTATGCAACAATGCCTCAGTCTAATAGGAAAACCTCCTCCATCAACCGTGTCGCTCCGCATCATATTTCCATACCCGCTTGCCTCTCCACGTTTAGTCATCAATTAAACCCTTCCAGCCCCCTTCCACAGCGTCACTCAAAATCCACTTTGCCACAGAAAACACTAGTTTTAACTTTTACCCCCCAAACGTTCCATTCACTGCAAGCACAACAGTAACTGGTCCAACTTTGCATCCTGCACTAGTGCACCAGAGGGGAGACCCGGCGACTCCATCCATTCCATCCATGGCTTCAAAATTTTGTAAAACTCTGTTTTTCTTTTTAAATAAACTCCCCTTTCCAATCTAATGACATTATTTAATTTATTTTTAAGCTCTGATAACGTTGGTGGTAGAGGATCTAATCAATGGTAGGTCAGTATCTTTCTTGCTTAATACATGATACGGGCTATTCCCAGGGCTGTTGGAGAGTCTGGGTCTACTCCTCCCTCCCACAGACTCAACAAACATAGACGAGGCGGCGATTGTATTGTGATATGATATATTTGCACTGTGAGTCCCAGGGTTTGTTTCCAGAAATCACCAATGTGTCCACACTCCCACATAACATGCATAAAATGGGCATCATCCTATCCACACCTAACACATTGTGCATTTGGTCTAAGTGGTACTTTGCACACTACGACATCGCAAGCCGATGCTGCGATGCCAAACGCGATAGTCCCCGCCCCCGTCGCAGCTGCGATATCATTGTGATAGCTGCCGTAGCGAATATTATCGCTACGGCTGCTTCACATGCACTCACCTGCCATGCGACGTCGCTCCGGCCGGCGAACTGCCTCCTTATTAAGGGGGCGGGTCGTGCGGCGTCACTGTGACGTCACACGGCAGGCGGCCAATAGGAGCGGAGATGAGCGGGATGTAAACATCCCGCCCACCTCCTTCCTTCCGCATAGCCGACGGGAGCCGCGGTGGCGCAGGAAGGAGATGTTCCTTGCTCCTGCGACTTCACATACAGCGATGTGTGCTGCCTCAGGAGCGAGGAATAACATCGGACCATCGCGTCAGCATAATTATGGAATTCGCCTACGCTACACCGATGATACGATTTACGACGATTTTGCGCTCGATAATCGTATAATCTAGGATTTACACACTACGATGTCGAGAGCGGCGCAGGAAGTGCGTCACTTTCGACATGACCCCACAGACATCGCACTTGCGATGTCGTAGTGTGCAAAGTACCCCTAAGTCCCATCCTGAATAGTAGGCTGGGAGTTTTATATACCCTGTGGATGAGATATATTTGAGAAAGCCTTTGGCACTCAGAGACCACCAGTTTAGGGACCTGTTCTAGAATGTCGGACCACTGGTCTTCCGTCAAGGGGCCAACGTCCTGTTCCCATTTGCTTTTAACAGTCAGAGGGTATGTCTCCAGATGGGCAGGTAATAATCTTTTGTATAATTCCGAAATAAGACCTTTAGAGTACTCAGATGTAAGTAGCATATGTAATGTTTGATTATGTGTCACTGTCACCGGATTTGTACTCCTCTGTCTTTCCAGTGCGTGTCTCAGCTGTAAGTATTGATAAAAGAAGACATGCGGAAGGTGAAACTCCGTTCTCAATTGCTCAAAACTCTTAAAGAAGTTGTCCAGTTACCAAAACTGTTTTTTTTTTTTTTGTTTTTTTTTCTGATAAATCTTGCTAATATGTGCCCCTCAAAA
Source organism: Anomaloglossus baeobatrachus (assembly GCF_048569485.1). NCBI lineage: Eukaryota > Metazoa > Chordata > Amphibia > Anura > Aromobatidae > Anomaloglossus > Anomaloglossus baeobatrachus. Next base: position 320,238,326 of record NC_134356.1, on the reverse strand, counting down.
CATCTATTATGTTTTTTCAGCAAAATTAGGTTTTATTGTGCACTAGCAGCACATGCTCATTGCTGGCTCCAGCTCTGATGGGGTTAATCTCTCCTCTGACTTCCTGTGTTCAGTTCCTACAAGTTCCAGAATTCTTTGTGGCTCTAGGGCGGTGTCTATAGCTTATCTAACACACCCCCACTCTCCTCTCCACCCAAAAGCCTCCTCCCTGCCTCTTCCCTGTGTGGATGAGAGAAATCACACAGAGACATCCGAAGCTGCCAGCTCTGCACACAACCAGGGGAAGAAAGTGTGTGTGTGTTTGTGGGGGAGTGTGTTTTTGTGAGTGTGTGTACAGAAATTATGATTATTAGCCGGCGCAACATTTGAAAAAAATAATTGGGGAAAAAAGTGACGAGGTGATGAGATTGCTTTTTTCCCTCTTGCCTAGTCTGTGTGTCTTCCGGATCATCCGCAAACCGCATATGACCGGATCCTGTGGATTAAATGTGCAGCGCATGCAACCGTTATTTTACCGGATCCTTCTGCAGCGGGACTTTATCGGCCGGCGCTGGAGTCAGCTGACTCCTGATCTCACAGCCCGCACACGCTGCAATAGCTGCAGGTGGGCTCATTCACATGACCGTTCCGTTTGTCCTGGTCAGTTCCTGTTTTTTTGCGGCCCCACAGACAGGAGCATCTTTTCAATGTCTTTTGTGTAGGATCGGATGGCACACGGTAGCACTTCCATGTGCATCCGATCCTACAAAAAAAACCACATCGGATGTTGTATGTCCGCTCCGTTATTATGGAACATGTCCTATTCTGTTCCGTAATAACGAACCGTGACTCAATACAAGTCAATGGGTCCGCAAAATTCACGGAAGCAACACGGAAGCACTTCCATGTGACTTCCGTTGGGTGCCCGTGCAGTCAGTGTCCCGCTCCAGCCCCAGCCCCGCGGCTGCCCGCTCAGCAGTGTCAGCAGCGGCCCGCACTGCAGTATCAGCAGCTGCGGGGATGACAAGCACTACCGTCAGGAGGTTAGTAAGTTCATTACATACGGTGATGAAGTCCTGCCCTCCTGACGTCAGCGGTCGTCACTGCCTTCTATGCCCGCCGCTTGTCACATCACCTCTCGCTGTCGACCCGAGACTGTGACTAGTGGTGACGTCACGGGCCGCTCGCGATACTTTGTTTGTGAAGGCGGCGGTCATTGAACTCTGTGACAGCGCTGCTGTCCGGAGTTCAGCGATCATCGCAGGTAATATACCTCACTAACCTCCTGATTGCAGCACTCGTCATGCCCTGCAGTGACCTGGGCTGACCTATGGATGTTAGCTCAGGTCACTGCACGGCTCTCCCAGCAAATAGGGAACATTCTGTTCTTCATTGACTGGGACATTGACTATGGTATGGATCATCGTGGGACCCCCTTGTATTACACCAGACCTGGATTTGTTTTTCTTTGTAATAAATTGGTGAAAGAGGGAATGTGTTGGGGAGTGTTTTTTCAAATAAAAATGTGTTTGTTGTCTATTTTTTTTTTTTTTTTTATTACTGCCTGGGTTTGTGATGTCGGGTATCTGATACACGCCTGACATCACTAACTCCAGGGCTTGATGCCAGGTGACATTACACATCTGGTATTAACCCCATATATTACCCCGTTTGCCACCGCACCAGGGCAATGGGATGAGCTGGCGCGAAGCACCAGGACTGGCACATCTAATGGATGCGCAACTTCTGGGGCGGCTGCAGCCTGCTATTTTTAGGCTGGGGAGTGTCCAATAACTGTGAACCTCCCTAGTCTGAGAATACCAGACCACAGCTGTCCGCTTTACCTTGGCTGGTGATCCAATTTCGGGGGACCCCGTGTTTTTTGTTTTAAATTATTTAGTTAATTTAAAATAACAGTGTGGGGGGGGCCTCTGTTTTGGATTACCAGCCAAGGTGAAGCTGCCAGCTGTGGTTTGCAGGCTGCAGCCGTTTGCTTTACTGGCTGGCTACAAAAGATAGGAGGACCGCATGTAATTTTTTATTTATTTATTTTTTGGCTAAATACAAGACTAAGCACCTTAGTGCCACATGACAGTCACAAAAGGGTGCCAGCTTAGAATATGCAGGGGGGTAGGACATTATATATGTCTTTCTTATCTATCTATCCAGCCCTCTATTCATTCATTCATTCATTCATTCATTCATTCATCCCTCTATCCCTCTGTCTCTATATCTATCTATCCATCTCTATATCTACTTATCTATTTATCTTTCTTGCTACTTCCGTTTTTTGCGGTCCGCAAAAAAACCCAGAAGGCACGCAGATGTCACACGGATGCCACTAGGATGCATCCGTGAAACAAAAGGACCGTTTTTTGTAGCCCGTAAAAACGGAACGGTCATGTGAATGTAGCCTTAACAGCAGTCGCTGCCTGCTGCCGATCACATGTGACCGTGTGCGGGCTGTGTGTACAGGAGTTCAGCTGAGTTCAGATCAGCTGACTCAAGTGTCGGCCGATCAGGCTGGGGCCACACGGAGATTACTGCGATCCCCTCGCATTACACTCGGCTCACGCTCAGTACAGCAGAGCTGAGTGTCATGCGTGTGTCCCTGCGACTGAGGTCCAACTCTGCGAGCAGACCTCAGCAGCGGGGGCGGACCGGCACTCGAGGGGTGGGCCAGCACTGAGGAGGGGTGGGAGGGATTTCTCTCCCTCTCTCCTTCGTAGTCCACCGATGTACCGAAAGTGCAGTGCGATTTTTCTCTCACCACATACACTTGAATGGGTCAAAGAGAGTCTTGCATTACAGTTGCAGCATGGTGCGATTGTTTTCTCGGCCCAATTAGGGCGGAGAAAATAATCGCTCATGTGCGCTAACACACAGGCTAATATTGGTCCGAGTGGAATGCGATGTTTTATCGCACTCCACTCGCACTGTTTTTCTCGCCGTGTGGCTTAGACCTTACTTGTTCTATGTCCCCCTGCATCCATCGCAGCGTGTGCAGGCTGGAGTTCAGCTGCGTTCAGATCAGCTGACTCCAGTGCTGGACTGAACTCTGCTGACCTCACAGCCCGTACACGCTGCAATGGATGCAGGGGGACACAGAACAAGTAATCGGCCGACACTGCAGTCATCTGATTACTTGGGATGAATTGAGCAGTAAAATGCTCTGGTGCTCGATGGGCGAAGCCCATGTCGATTTTTTTTTTTAAAAAATTCATTAAAAAAAAACAAAACAAAAAATCACATTGTTTGTGGGCTCCCGCTGCATTTTCTATTGCTAAGGGTAACCCAAGCAGCTACTGGCTGCTAACCCCCGCTGCTTGGTGTTACTTTCACTGGCAATAGAAATCCAGGGAAGCATTTTTTTTTTATTATAAAGGTTTTTGCCTGAAAACGTTTTTAAAAAAATGACGTGGGCTTCACCATATTTTTCTAAGCTAGCCAGGTACAACAGGCAGCTACGGGCTGCCCCCAACTCCCAGCTGCCTATTTGTACCCGGCTGGAAACCAAAAATATAGAGAAGCCCTTTTTTTTTTTTTTTTTTTTTATTTCATGAATTTCATGCAATAATTAAAAAAAAAAAATGACATGGGCTTCGCCGAATTTTTGAGTCCAGCCAGGTACAACTAGGCATCTGGGGATTGGAATCCGCAGTGAAGGGTGCCCAAACTTTCTGGGCCCCCCGCTGCGAATTGCAGTCCACAGCCGCCCCAGAAAATGGCGCTTTCATAGAAGCGCCATCTTCTGGCGCTGTATCCAACTCTTCCAGTGGCCCTGGTGGCAGGTGGCACGCTGGGTAATAAGGGGTTAATACCAGCTATGTTTTACCAGCTGGTATAAAGCCCGAGATTCTTAATGTCAGGCCAAGTTTGACCTGGCCACTAAGAATCTCCAATAAAGGGTTTAAAAAAAAAAAAAAAAAAAGACCACACAGAGAAAAATACTTTATTAGAAATAAATACACAGACACAGTAGGGACTCCATGTTTATTACTCCCTCTCATCCCTCCACGATTGAGAGATTTCTGTACTGACCATGCCAGGAGAGAGCGAGGGAAAAGAGAGAGAGCGAGGGGGGGAGGAAAAGAGAGCGAGGGGGGGAGGAAAAGAGAGCGAGGGGGGGAGGAAAAGAGAGCGAGGGGGGGAGGAAAAGAGCGCGGGGGGGAGGAAAAGAGCGCGGGGGGGAGGAAAAGAGCGCGGGGGGGAGGAAAATAGAGCGCGGGGGGGAAGAGAGCGAGGGAAAAGAGAGGAGAGAGGGATAAGAGGGGGGCAGAGAAGAGGGGGAAGAGGGGAGGGGGAGAAGAGTGGGGGGAGAGAAGAGAGTGGGGAAAGAACGGGGGGGGCAGAGGTGCTCTGTCACCAACGGTCTCCACTCTGTGACTTGTTGTGAAGGTGACAGAGTGCAGACAGTTGGTCCCATGCAGCAGGACAGATGGCAGAGCACAGCGGTGACATGCCTGTCAGTGTCTTGCTGCTGGGAGGAGCAGATGATCACACTGCCCGACACCGGCTGCTCTCCTGACATCGCAGCAGAACGGGCAGGTGGACAGTGTGATCACATACTTACGTGCAGGGGAGGATTCAGCTGAAGAACCCAGCCCCCCTGTACTGCACACTGGCGCCCCGTGCCTCACCATCTGCAGGGCTCTAGCCGGCTCCACACTGTCGTCCTCCGGCTCCTCCCCTCGATGCTGGGCTGTGATGTGCGGTAGTTACCGCCCACAGCCCTGTCACTCAATCTGAGTGGTGCCAGCCTCCTCTGACGTACCCGTCTTGTTTGAGAGCCCGGAAATGCCGGGACGTCAGAGGATGCTGGCGGCCACAGCTCCAGGGGGTCATGTGACAGGCACTGAGCGCGCAGGATAGCGCCGCTCAGTGCCAGAAATGGAAACAGAAGACAATGGAGAAAACGCCTAGAAAGGTAAGTAGAACTCCTACAGAAAATAAAAAAAATGGGTGAACCACCCCTTTTAAGAGTATTATTTTGTAGTACTTGTGACACTAAATTGATCCCTTTATCTTCCCATCCTCTGAACCCCACTAATTTTTTAATTTCTGGCAAATCTGGGTTCCGCCACAGTGGCCAGAACTCCGTAGGCCCATTTATCTTCAAAAGAGCCTTACCTCTGTCCCATACCCTAAATATCATAGCCAGCATGAGATATTTTCCAAGCCTTTTCATACACTTTCCTCTTCTCATTATTCTGGCACAGGTTAATCTACGCTTCATCCATAGAATGCTTTTCCAGAACTGGGCTGACTTCTTTGTGTCTTTTTTTTTGGGTAAAGTCTAATTTGGCCTTTCTGTTTTTAAGACTGATTAATGGTTTACACATTCTGGTAAACCCACTGTATTTTCTCTCATGAATTCTTCTCTTTATGGCAGATTTAGATACTGAAACACCTACTCCCTGTAGAGTGTTCTTAGGCGTCCGCGATCTTCCACCAGTGTTTTCTTTGTACTTGCAGACTTTTTTGAGTTTCCAAGCTCACCAGTGTAATATATATACACACATATATTATATTATATTATATTATAAATATATAAACAATTTTTTTTTTTTTTGCAGAATGTTTAAAGTGTTGATTTATCAACTTTTAATGATTTATGCTATCTTTCCTTTCTGATGGATTTTTTTTTTCAGCCTAATGATGTTTCACTTCCATTGAGAGAGCTCCTTTTGACTGCTTGTCGTGGGTTCATAGCAACAGCTTCAAAAATGCAAATTCCACTTCTCGAATCAGCTCCAGACCTTTTACCTGCTTAATTGATGATGGGTTAATGAGGGAATAGCCCATGCGGCCCATTACAGAGCTTTTGAGAGAATTGTGCAATTACTTTTGGTCTTTTGAAAAATTTCTTTACCCCTACCCCAGTTAGGATGTGAATATCTTCAAATTAAAGCTGAGAATATGCACTTAAGACCTATATTGATTACATAACTGTATCTTTAATATGTTTTAGTAAATGGGTAAGGCTGGTTTCACATTAGCGGTATTCTGCCGCATTGATCCGGCACAAATGCGGTACAGTTCAATATAGTTTACTGGCATCATGGCAAGCTCCAGTCACATGACTGCATGTGACTCGAGCTTGCCGCGATGCCTGTGAACTGTACTGCATTTGTGATGGGTGCGGCAGAATACCGCCGATGTGAAACAAGCCTAACTTGCCAAAACCTGCCAATGTCCAAATATCAAATATCTCTGAACCTCAATGTGTATGTGTATGTATATATGTATATATATATATATATATATATATATATGTGTATATATATATATATATATATATATATATATATATATATATATATATATATATATATATATATATATATATATATATATATATACACATACATACACATACACATACACATACATACACATACACATATACACACACACACACACACACACACACCATTTATGACGACTGGCTTACATGTATGGCACATGTCGGAAGTTCACTCCATACCTGGCAGGTAATGGCTGTGTATTACAGCCAGCACCTGCTTCTTACATTCGCTGGTGGAGAGGAGTTCCGCCGCAATTTTTAACCTGTTATATCCCACTGTCAAACTCTTAAAAGTGGGATTTAACATGCACCAGCATGAAAGTGTGGCATTTTCATCTCCCATCGGCACACCCGTGACGTGATCGTGGGTCACCGATGGGTTGCTATCACAGCACTAAGTTTACTGAAGACTTCCGTGCTTGTCACAGCAGAGCTCTATTGAAATCCTGCCTGTGGTCGGGCTTCAAAGGAGACTGTGATTTCTGCTATATACAGAAAAGCTATATCATTGCTGTGTATAACACAAGAGATCTTCTATGCAAAGCGAGTTCTCTTTCTCAATGTTATGAGTCTCATATACGGTACTTACATTGAGAAAGTGTCCTATTTTCTATATATGCGAGCTGGCTGGTCATGGCTTCTCAAAGAGGAGCAGAGTAGCATAGAATACAGGACAAGATGGTATGGGTAGGTATGTTAATACACTCGCTACACATACATTCATGATTGTTAAATGATAAATAGAAAAAAAAAACCACCTGAGTGCACCTTTAAGTAATATATATCATGGTCAAGATCAATGCTACATGTCGTCAGGGTTTTCAAGCCAATGGTCTTTGAACCCAAGTATGATTTCCTTTTTATTCCCAAGAGGTATGAACATTTGATGTTAAACCAGTAGAATGTAGCCAAGCATATCTCCCATGTCTGCTAAAGGCCCCACTCAAAAGACAAAATGTGTCATCAGTCATATACATTCTAGATAATCCGTCTCTTGCTCACATTTTCATTTTTGCAATATTTGGGCATCTGATGTATATGATTTCATGTAAAGTTGTATAAAAATATAGGCCTTAGTTTTAGTGTAAAGTAGACGTTTCCTTCTTTGGAGCACACAATGTTTTTTCTTTTTTGTTCAGTCATCATTATGAATGAAGTCTTATGGTCACCGATAGTTGTCAGTTGGCACGTGGCTGCTGGGATGTCACGTTGTCATACCCAACCGAGACTTCTGCAAAGATCAGGATAGTAGAGTATCTTGAGTAGGACATTATTCAAGGAATCAGAACTTTCCATTTTTGCCAAAGCTTCCATTTGATAATATGCTCCTGTTGGGTTTACCATTTTTCTTTAGAAACTGAACTAAGTACAATGTGCAGTAAAATGATGCTCCGACACATACATTTTTTACAAATTCTAATTGAATCAGAAGGAGTTAATTCAGTTGGTGTTAATACTTTAAAAAGGAAATCAACAATTCCCATAGTCAAAAGCAATAGGAAGTATCTTGTAGAAGAAAGGTTAAAGTTTCCTTTTCTTGCTCCCTGACATAATTGTTGAGATCCACATTGATAGTCCCGGTGATTGTCAGCCTGGCACTGACTGTTTGATGAGTTATGCTAAATATGCTGAGATCCACAGAAAAACACGTAAATAGCCTCAGAATTTCTCCAAAATGCCTAACTTCTGAGCCCTTTCTTCTTACTTTTATTCCAGGCTTGGCAGTTTCCCTTCAGCTTCTTCATGGAGACATTGAACAAATTAGAAGAGATTACTCTTCAGTGTTTACCCGTGGGGTCTCAATAACAAGAAAGCTCGGCTTCTCAGATGTCATTATGCCTGGTAAGCTTGAGGAAAACAAAAGGTGTATGTTGCAGTAGCTGCAGATGCCGGAGTAATTGCTAACATTCCCGAACAGACTTTTTCAGCCGTGAATGTCCTATGAGAGGTTTCATTAATATAATGCAATTGAATACATGTCTATTACTTCTCATCCCTGCCTGTCTTCATTCATTGTATATATGTGTGTGAGTGTATGTAATATGTTTGTAAAAATTATGTATTTTTATACACACACACACACACACACACACACACACACACACACACACACACACACACATATGCAATTACATATTTGGAGTCAGGAGTAAAAATTGGTGTTATTAATGATAATAATTTGGCTTTTGCACCCATCAGATATAATGTAAGATATAGATTTACTAATTTCAGAGATTTTAGCATTGCTGCAATTTGTAATGGATACTTTCAGCTGTCTATTAACCCTATCACGCCATGGCTATTTTCTGTTTTCGTTTAATTCCACCCCTTTTTTCCCAGAAACATAACTTTTTTTTATTTTTCTATTAATATAACTATATGAAGACTTCTTTTTTTGTGGGATGAGTTGCACTTTTCAATGACACCATACAATTTACCATAGAGTGTACTGGAAAATGGGAAAACAATTACAAGTGCAGTGAAATTGCAAAAAAAAGTTCAATTCCATATTATTTTTTTGAGGTTTTTTTTATTTACCATGTTCACTGTATGGTAAAACTGACCTGTAGTATGATTCTCCAGGTCAGTAGGAGTATGTAGATGGCAAACATGTATAGTGTTTTCTTTTTATTTTTATTTAAGAGATAAAAATTTAACACTGTAAAAAAAAAAAAAGAAATGTTTTGGCGCCATTTTCTGATCGCATTTTTGGGTAAATGTGATGTTTTGATCACCTCTTCTTACAATTTAGTGCAGTGTTGCTGTGGCCCAAAAATCTTAATTCTGGTGATCACATCATGAGCGCACCAATGGCAGCAGGGAATGACGCTCTCCCCGCTGACGTGTGTTAAGTCCTACTCAGATATTGACAGCAGGATTTAACTGGTTAACAGCTGCCTGCAGATCTCCGATCCTCCCTGTTAGAGGCACTTGATGGCTGATTAAATCAGCCGTTATTTGCGGCTATTGATTCAGTCTCTGCGTGCAGGCCCTAATCAAAATAAATATATGCCATATGTCGTGAAAGGTTTAAGGGGGAACTTGTCACCAGTTTTTTGCTTCTTAACCTGAGATCCGCATAATGTAGAAACAATTATTAACTATTTTTGCGCTCCATAGAACTCTGCTCCCACCCACTCCATTAATTAGCAGCTTTCTGCCCATGTACATTGTACACAGAAAGCTGCTAATCAGTGGTGCGGGCGGGATTATATAGAGCTCAGCATTCAGAGACCTGCAGCAGATTAAAACAGTGATTTGTATCAAAATTATATCAAGTAGCTCAGTAAGTAACACATCACTGGATTCAAGATCCTTGCCTTAAAATAGAAACAAAAACACGAGAGGGCAAATTCCCTTTAAAACAAGAGGATTATGAAATTTTGAAGGCAATTAATAATTTGTGAAATACACATGCCTCCTAGATATGTAGTAAATGTTTCCAAAATCCTCAGAACTAGCTTTGACAAATTTTCTTCTTTTTTTTTTTTGCTTTTTAATAAAGCATATCTATTTTTAGATATATTTTTAATAAATGGCGTTTGCAAGCTGATGTGTAGAATTAATTTACAAAGCATTTTTCCCCCGTCACCCTGCAGGTGAAATGAGGAATGACTTGTACATCACTTTGGAAAAAGGAGAATTTGAAAAAGGGGGTAAAAGTGTTGCCAGAAATGTACAAATTACAATGGTTATTGTGAACAACGAAGGACAAATTCTCAAGGTAAATAAAGTACAGAAGGGTCTGGTTCTCGTTTTTGTATTTGTGTGACTTAGACACTATTCACACTGTGGCTTATGCTTGTAACCGAGCAATGACTGTTATGTTGAATTATAACTTTAATGACATCTGTTGGTGTTTCTGTATTATTATTGCATTTGTTTTTATTTACTTATGCATTATTTAGTTATTTAGCCCCTAAAGGCCCAGTCACACTAAACAACTTACCAGCGATCCCAACAACGATACAACCTGATAGGGATCGCTAGTAAGTTGCTAGGAGGTCGCTGGTGAGATGTCACACTAAGCGACGCTCCAGCGATCCCACCAGCAACCTGACCTGGCAGGGATCGCTGGAGCGTCGCTACATGTGGAACCATGCTGCGCTTGGTAACTAAGGTAAATATCGGGTAACCAACCCGATATTTACCTTGGTTACCAGCGTACACCGCTTAGCGCTGGCTCCCTGCACACCTAGCCACAGTACACATTGGATTAATTACCCGATGTGTAGTCTGGCTATGTGTGCAAGGAGCATGAGCCGGCACTGACCGCTGAGAGCGGCGGACGCTGTTAACGAAGGTAAATATCGGGTAACCAAGGTAAGGGCTTCTTGGTTACCCGCTGTTTACCGTGGTTACCAGCGTCCGCAGAAGCCGGCTCCTGCTGCCTGCACATTTAGTTGTTGCTCTCTCGCTGTCACACACAGCGATGTGCGCTTCACAGCGGGAGAGCAACAACTAAAAAATGGCCCAGGACATTCAGCAACAACCAACGACCTCACAGCAGGGACCAGGTTGTTACTGGATGTCACACACAGCAACATCGCTAGCAAGTTGTGCCTTAGCAGCGATGTTGCTAGCGATGTTGCTTAGTGTAACGGTAACTTTAATCACCGCCACTGCACCTTTTACTGGAGTTCTTAATCCTCAACCAACACCATATCATGGTAATAAGAAATAAGGGAATAGTGCCCTATAGTGCAAGGACGCAGCTGATACCCGTTTGTGTGTTGGCAATGGCCGAGGTTGTTTATCACCTCTAGATCCTGGTTTTACAAGCGACACTGAACAGATTGAGGGGGCTCCTTTTATCACCTCTTTACTAAAGAATGCATTGAAAAGTCAGCAAAATACAGTGGAACCTTGGATTAAGAGTAACTTGGTTTGAGAGCGTTTTGCAAGACAAAGCTTTTTACAGATTTGTAACTTGGTTTAAGAGTAATGCTTTGCAATAAGAGCAAATACTCACTATGCACACTTGCAGTTCTGTCCTTTCACCGCGCTCTGACCCGCTCTGGAGGTAACTTTCTGTACATATGTACTGTATACTGTATACAGTATACCTTTGTATAGTACAATATATACTATATAGCATATCTATCAATTTGCATTTGTGGATATAGTATTGTACTTTATTTCTGCTAACTAGTGCAGCACTTTGCTTGTACTGTACGTCTTGCACACCAACAATTTTATTGTACACTAAAGTGAAGTTTAATTTGCTTGATATGTTTTTTACTGCACTGCACAGTATTTTGTATCAGTGTACTTTAATTTTATATGAATACAGTACAGTATAATGTATTACTGTAATAAGTTTATATAAATACAGTAAATATTTTTTTGGGTTGTGGAATGAATTGTCTGTTTTTCAATTATTTCCTATGGGAAAATTTGCTTTGATATAAGAGTAACTTGGTTTAAGAGCAGACTCCCGGAACCAATTATGCTCATAATCCAAGGTTCCACTGTATTTCGTGCCAACCATTAAAACATGATCTCAACACACAAAAGCAAGCCCATTAAAAGGAACATTAAAAATTGTGGGTCTCAGAGAATGATGCCGAAAACTAATTTATGTTTACAAATTTCTGAATTGTTTTTGCCACTTCTAAGTAAATAAATAGGTTTCCTTATCGTAATCGACCTAGAGATTCATGTAATGATTGCACAATAAATGCCGTAAAAAAAAAGAACTACAAAAGGCAATAATTAAATAGCATTTTTTTTTCTTCACAATTTTTTATTTTATATATTTTTTTCCCCAGTGCATTATTTCCTAAAGATAATGCTGTAATTCAAAACTGCATATTGACCCAAAAATACAGCCATAGGGGGGGCAAGTTTTATTTATGAAACAATATCTAGTTATGGTTCTTGTAAGACTGGGAAAGAAAAACTTGCAACAATAGGAAAACGCCTAGTCATGAAATGGGTTCTGATAAAACATTTCTCAGGGTCACAGTGACTTAAAAAATAAAACTATAATGAATACAAAATAATCAAAAAGAAATTGTTCATTTATGTCACAAAATTCAAAGAAATAACAGGTTTTGGGGGAAAAAAAAGAAAACAAGCTCACCGTAACGGCTCATCTATTTGAATGTGAAGGTTTGTGAAAATAGAGCAGGTAGATTGTAAAACACTTGTGATTGCTTCTCAGTAATTACTGACTAACACACGTACACTGAGCACAACAAACAGCAAATGCTGGATAATCAATACAGTTGTATTAACCTCTATTCTTAGGAGTTGTGATTCATTGTGCTCTATAGATTTTTTTTTTCTATCAATAATTAGGATCATTGGATTTTAGCATTTTGCTAATTTGATACATGCATTATTCGTGTTTTAAACCCTTAGTGACAGAGCCAATTTTGAGCTTATAGGTTTGTCACTACTAGTGTGATCTCATTTCTTTTATTCTAACTCTTCATAACGAACACACTTTCCCAATATACTTCTGCTGTCTATTCTTCCCCTGTAAGCTTATTTCGAAGAGGCTTGTAAATACCTTTATTGTTGTTGTAGCTTTGGTACTTCCGGCTGCAGACCGGAATCAGACCAACTAAGCAGGGTTTCTCACTAATGGGGGCGGAGCTGCCTCTGTGAGTGACAGCAGTCTTGGCACCCATGCCCATATCACACTTCACTTTCCTTTCAGCCGCTATCAATGACATGCCCTACTCAATTGGTCTGCAGTCAGAAGAATCAAAACTACGACAATAAAGCTTACAGGAACAAAGTAGATAGCAGAAGTATATAGGTAAGTGTTCATTAGGAAACGTTGGGATAAAAGAAAAGGGATCACATTAGTAGTGGAAAACCTATTTAATAACTAAATCCTATTTTTCAAATTAGACCAGTGTCACTTTATGTGGTAATAACTCAGGAATGCTTCTATATATCCTGGTGATTTTGAGAATTTTTTTTTTCTGTGACATATATTGTACTTTGTTAGATGTAAATTTAGGTTGATAAGCTTTGTCTTTGAACATTACTGATGGACGAATCCAGACCATAAGTCTGAATCCGCATGGGATATCTAGTATCCATGCACCGCCCCCTGAGCCTGGAGTTATCAGGGAACTCCGGGTAATGATCTGGCCATCCAGATAATTAAGAATAAAATAAAGGAAAAAGAAAATAGGGATGAGCGTTATACTTACAAGTCTTTGCACGGCTGTAACACTACTTCCGGGGCCACTCATTATCCCCCATGCATTTGCACTGCTTCTCCTGCTCACAGGCAGTCCTGGCGTCTATAATTGTTTGCAGTCAGACTGTGCCCCCACTCTGTGTGACAGCGTGTCTGACTGCTTGGAATCGCACACGCTGTCTGTGTATGTATAGTAGTGTAAATATAAATAAATAAAAATAATTGCGTGGAGTCCCTCCCATATTATGATACCCAGCACAGATAAAGCATATGACTACAGGCTGCAGTCCCCAGCCGTGTGCTTATCTTGGCTGTGTATCAAAATAAGGGGACGTTTATGCAGCTTTTTTTTTGCTGTTTTTTTGGTAAATTATTTAAATAAATAATTTTTAAAAAAAACAGTGGGCTGATTCCCCATTTTTGATACCCAACCATGATAAAACCCCAGAGCTGGGGACTGGTATTCCCAGACTAGGAAGGCCCATGTTTATGGGGCCTCCCGAGCCTAGAAATAGCAGCTGCAGCCGTCCAGAATTGTCACTTCGTTAGATGTGACAATCCCGGCACTTTACCCGGCTCATCCCAATTGCCCTGGTTCAGTGGCAATATGGTTAATATAGGAGGTTGATGACAGCTCACAGCTGCCACTAAGCTCTAGATTAGTAATGTGAGGTGTGTATGAGAACCTCCCCATTACTAATCTGTAAGTGAAAAGAAATAAATACAAACACCGAAAAAATCCTTTATTTGAAATAAAATACAAAAAAGCACCCTCTTTCACCCCTTTATTAACCCCAAATACCTAGTTCCAATGTAATTCACCTGAGGTCCCATGACTATTCCAGCTCTGCTACATATATATTGAAGTCCTAGCATGCCGGAACATTAGATGGCCGCGGGTTGTAGGCTTCAGGCAGAGACTGACTTAGCCGCAGCTGTGAGCGGTGATGTCACTCAGTTTATCTGAGGTCATAGCTGGAGTTTCCCACGATACCTGACCTGTGACCGCAGGCAACCTCACCTCAGGTGACCTCATTAAACTCAGTGACCTCACCTCAGGTGAACGGAGTTCACAGACCTGCATCTCCTGGAAGAAAAACACTCTTTTTTTCAAGAGCAAAAAATGCATCAAAACACTATGCTGTAGTGATGCATTTTTTTGCCAGGAGATGCAGATTTGGTGCAGGAATCTGGTGTATAAATTTCAGCACCAAATCTGCATCTCTTGGGGAAAAAACGCACAAAAACTATTTTGATGCCGTTTTGGTGCGGTTTTCTTCCAGGAGATGCACATTTGGTGCAGAAATCTGGTGCCGTTATTTCAACACCAAATTTGCATCTCCTGGCAGAAAACCGCACCAAAACTGCATCAAAACAGTTTTTGTGCATTTTTTTTTGCCAAGAGATGCCACTGTATGGTTGCAGTGACTGTTTTGGCCCCACATGTGTTTTCACTTTGTAACTTCCATGCCGTGCTATTTTTCTGGAGTATAAGTATTATAAAAATAATAATAATAATAATTATATAAATAAAATTATTAATAAATATTAAGTGAGTGAGGGCCCTGTTCGCAAGTTTACAATCTGTAAGGAAATGGAGCGGCTTAGTGCCTAGCTTATGCTTCTGGAGACACGCACCCTGTAAATTGTTAAAGGGGTTTTCCACCACTTGGACAACCCCTTCTCAATCCGTATGTTTCCATCTTTTAAAACAATAAAACTTGTACTTGTCTCCGGCGCCATTCCAGCCGTGTCAGCACTGTCTTTCACAGCATTGCATAACTGTGTAGTGTCACGTAATCCCTTCAGCCAACCAGCGGCCTGCTTCACTCTCCCCACCTACGGACGTATTGTATACATCTGGAGGAAGACCTAAAGCAGCAGTGCTCTTTTCCTCCGTCTGTAAGCCATTTGTCAAACAGCAGGGAGAGCAAAGCAGCCACTGATTGGCCATAGGGATTACATGACCCCACACAGTTATGCAATCCTGTGAAAGACCGTGGCGACGCTGCTGGAACAGCGCTGATAGTATAGTGAATAGACGTTTTAAGCGAGGGAAACCTACAGATTGAGAATGTGTTGTCTGAGTAGTGGACAACCCTTTAACCCCATTACGACCGCGTTACGTTTTAAAACGGCACCAAAAAAGGGTACTTATTCCTTTCTGCCGTTTTAAAACGGCGGGCAGAAAAAAGTGTATAGCGCCCCCCAGCGTCAGAAAATCTCTGGGGTTTCAGCTACCGGGGGTAGCTGAGACCCTGGAGATCATGATTCGGGCCGGTTTTTCCGGTCCCCGCTCACCTGATGACCGGTATACACCGTATACCGATCATCAAGTTATAGTAAATGACCGCGCCGGTAAAAAATGATTTATCTCCCATCTGGCATGATCAAACATGTCAGATGGGAGATAAACCTTTTTCCCGGTTCCCTCCGGTCCCCTCGGTATCCCCAAAGTGCCCCCCCGACCCCCAACCCCCTCCCGTAAATCCAAGATGGCCGCGCGCACCGCCGATCACAGCAGCGCGCCAGCCACATTCACACTGTTCCTATGGTTTCTGTCGTATGTGCCATAACACATGCGACAGAAACCTGCTCCCCAGGCCCTGCCGGGTCCCACCCTATCTCCCCCGGTGTTCCCCGGTGTCATACATACCTGTCGCAGCTCTGATCCCCCGCGGCCCCCTCCTCCGGCTCCTTCACAGCAGACGCCGGTCACATGTGCAGAGCAGCTGTCAGCTTCCTGTGTTCAGGACGCTGGCTGCTGCTCGGCACTGTGTGTGCAGCTGTGACCCAGGGAGAGTGGGTGCAGATTCATTGCACCCACTCTCCTCAAATGGAGGGTCCTCACACCTAGAAAATGGGGGATACGTTCCCTGAACGTGTCCCCCATATTCTAGAAGGTCCAGAGTCGACGTGGGACGTCCAAATGGATTACAGCGGATTTCTTTTCTTTTCTTTTCAATAAATTGGCTAATCAGGGAATGTTTTGGGGAGTGTTTTTTCAAATAAATTTTTTTTTGTTGTCAATTTTTTTTTTATTACTGTCAATTAGTTATGTCGGGTATCTGATAGACGCCGTGACATAACTAATTGCTGGGCTTGATGCCAGGTGACATTACACATCTGGTATCAACCCCATTTATTACCCCGTTAGCCAACGCACCAGGGCGCGGGATGAGCTGGGGCGAAGCGCCAGAATTGGCGCATCTAATGGATGCGCCATTTCTGGGGCGGCTGCGGCCTGCTATTTTTAGGCTGGGAAGAGTCCAATAACCATGGCTCTTCCCATCCTGAAAATACCAGACCCCAGCTGTCAGCTTCACCTTGGCTGGTGATCTAATTTGGGGGGACCCCACGTTTGTTTTGTTTTTTTTAATTATTTATTTATAAATTAAAAAAAAAACAGCTTGGGGAGCCCTCCAAATTGATCACCAGACAAGATGAAGCTGTCAGCTGTGGTTTGCAGGCTACAGCTGTCTGCTTTACCCTAGCTGGCTATCAAAAATAGGGGGGACCCCACGTCATTTATTTTAATTATTTTTTTTTCTTTTGGGCTAAATACAAGGCTAGGCACCCTTTAGTGTCACATGAAAGGCACTAAAGGGCGCCAGCTTAGAATCTGCAGAGGGGGTGGACATTATATATATGTTTGACATCTATCCATTCATCCATTGTAGCATTTTACGCTGTGCCCACAATCAGGGTTTGCAGCGTTTTGGGCGCAGAGTGTTTTCCCTGCGTCCATAACGCTGCGTTGTGCAGTAGAAGCACAGTGGAAGGATTTTTAGAAATCCCGTGCCCACTGTGTTTCTTTTCTCTGCAGCATAAACCGACCTGTGGCGCAGCTTCCCGAGCCTCAGCATGTCAATTTATGCTGCGGAGATGAGTGTTTTCTGCAGGTAGAATAGAGCCAAAGTCTACAGCAGCCTGAACCCAAATCGTGGGCATGGGCAGCTGCGTTCTCCCGTGGACAACACTCACATCTCTGCAGGAAGGCTGACACTGTGTACTAGCAACATTTTTGTGAAGTACCTGTGGATTCAAAATGCTTACTATACTCCTGAATAAAATCCTTGAGGGGTCTAGTTTCCAAAATGAGGTCACTTGTGGGGGGTTTCTGATGTATAGGTACCCAAGGGACCCTGCTAATGTGACATGGTGCGCGCAATTTACTTCAACTTCTCCAAAATTCAAATGGTGCTCCTTCCATTCCAAGCCCTCCCATTTATCCAAACAAAGGTTTTTGGCCACATGTGGGGTATCCCTGCGCTCACAAAAAATTAGATAACAACCTGTGGAGTACACGTTTTGTTGTTGCCTCTTGAAAAAGTGAGAAATGTGTCGCTAAATCAACATTTTTGTGAAAAAAATGAAAATTTCAATATGGCAACCTAAGCTTATCAAATTCTGTGAAGTATTCGTGGATTCAAAATGCTCAATATACACCTCGATAAAAGCCTTGAGGTGTCTTGTTTCCAGAATGGGGTCACTTGTGGGGGACCTCCACTGTTTAGTCACCTTAGGGGCTTTCCAAATGTGACATAGCGTCCGCTAATTATTCCAGCCAATTGTTCAGTCAAATGGCACTTTTTCCCTTCCGAGCCCTGCTGTGCACCCAAACAGTTGATTTCCACCACACATAAAGTATCAGCATACTCAGGAGAAATTGCACAATAAATTTTATGCTGATAGTTTTCCGTGTACTCTTGTTAAAAAAAAGCTATCTGGTTGAAGTAACAATTTTGTGGTAAAAATATATATTTTTTTATTTTCACAGCTCAACATTATAAACTTTTGTGAAGCACCTGGGGGTTCAGGGTACTCGCCAAACATCTAGATAAATTCCTTGTGGGGTCTATTTTCCAGAATGGGGTCACTTGTGGGGGACCTCCACTGCTTAGGCACCTCAGGGGCTCTCCTAATGCAACATGGCGTCCACTATTGATTCCAGCCAATTTTACAGTCAAGTTGCACTCCTTCTCTTCCGAGCCCTGCAGTGTGCCCAAACAGTTGATTTCCACCACGTACAAGATATCACCAAACTCAGGAGAAATTGCGCAATAAATTTCATGGTGATTTTTTTCCTGTTACCCTTGTGAAAAAAAAGCTACCTGGTTGAAGTAACAATTTTGTGGTAAAATTTTATTTTTTTATTTTCATGGCTCAACATTATGAACTTCTGTAAAGCACCTGGAGGTTCAGGGTACTCACCAAACATCTAGATAAATTCCTTGAGGGGCCTAGTTTCCAATATGGGGTCACTTGTGGTGGTTTTTTGCTGTTTACATACCTTAGGGGTCCTCCAAATGCGACATGGTGCCCGCAATCTTTTTCAGCCAAATTTCCTTTCCAAAATTCAAATATTGCTCCTTCCGTTCCAAGCCCTCCCAATTCTCCAAACAAAGGTTTCAGACCACAAGTGAGGTATCACCGCGCTCATAAAAAAGTGGGTAACAAACATTGGGGTGAAATTTTTGGAATTACCTCTTGAAAAAGTGAAAAAATTGATGCTAAAGCAACATTTTTGAGAAAAAAATGAAAATTTTCAATGTGACAATGTAACGTTATCAAAATCTGTGAAGTACCTGTGGATCCAAAATGCTCACTATACCCCTAGATAGAAGCCTTGAGGGGTCTAGTTTCCAAAATGGCGTCACTTGTGAGGGGTTTCTTCTGTTTAGGTACCTTAGCGGACCTGTAAATGCAACATGGTGCCTGCAATCTATTTCAGCCAAATTTGCTTTCCAAAATTCAAATATTGCTGCTCCTGTTCCGAGCCCTCCCATTTGTCCAAACAAAGGTTTCTGACCACATGTGGGGTATTGGCGCGTTCATAAGAAAGTGGGTAACATGTTTTGGGGTTCATTTTGTTGTGTTATTTCTTCTAAAAGTGAATAAATTTGGGGTAGAGCAACATTTTAGGTAAAATTTTATTTTTTGCTTTTTTTCATTCCACTTTGCTTTAGTTCCTGTGAAGCACCTGAAAGGTTAATAAACTTCTTGGATGTGGTTTTGAGTACTTTGAGGGGTGCTGTTTTGAGAATGGGGTCACTTTTAGGTATTTTCTGTCACTTAGGCCTCTCAAAGTCACTTCAAATGTGATGTGGTCCCTAAAAAAATGGTTTTGTGAATTTTGTTGAAAAAATGGGAAATTGCAGATGAACTTTGACCCCTTCTAACTTCCTAACCCCAAAACATTTTGTTTCAGAAATTGCGCTAATGTAAAGTAGACATGTGGGAAATGTTATTTATTAACTGTTTTATGTGACATAACTCTCTGGGTTAAGGGCATAAAAATTAAAAGTTTGAAAATTGCAAAATTTTCATCAAATTTCCGATTTTTTCACAAATAAAAGCAAAAAATATCGTTCTAAATTTATAACTATCATGAAGTACAATATGTCACGAAAAAACAATGTCAGAATCACCGGGATCCGTTGAAGCGTTCCAGAGTTATAACCTCATAAAGTGACACTGGTCAGAATTGCAAAAAATGGCCTGGGCATTAAGGACAAAACTGGCTCCGTCCTTAAGGGGTTAAATGAGCTCTCCCCACTATAGAAATTCGAAACATGTGGTTGCTTACTGTGGTTTAGACACAGTGGGGCTCAAATGGGAGGGGGGGGTGTACTTGAATTTGGGAGCACAAATAACACTAGATTATATTTGAAGGGGTGGGAGCCATGTTGCATTTCTAGTGTCTTTGCCCTACTAGTAACGTGGGGGCTCATATATTGGAGGATTAATTATGGTTTTAATTGGTAACCCCCAAAATGTGATTCAGACAAAACCCCTGACTGAACCACTATAATGAGGCAGGTGGAGACACACTTTGGACTCCATTTGTCGTCCGTTCTGATGGTATCCATATTTTTAGCTGTGCCAAGAATAGTGATGGACCACCTTATGCGCTAATAATAATCCTAAATGACAGGATTGATTGACCACTCCAACAGAGACTACATGGAGTCCAATGCATATCCTATTGCCTCATTATAGGGAGTGGTTTCGCCTGAGGTTTTGTCTGTGCTCAACAGAGGTCACAGGATAAATGTGAACTGAGCCTTATCCTGAATTTTAGTAGGCAGATTGAGCAAATAAGCAGCAGTTCAAGAATAGTTTTTATTTTTATTTTCATGACATTTACTGTCCAGTGTTAGTGATAAGACAACTTTATTGTTTGGGTCAGCAATACCAGATTTATATTGTTTTTTTATGTTTTGTTATTATTACTCATTAAAAAAAATTTTATTAAAATTTTTTTTAAAAAAATAGCGTATTCATCACCATATTATGAGAGCTATGACGTTTTACTTTTTTTGGGCTAACATCTCTGCTATTTTTTGCAGGACAAGTTGAAGGGTTTGTTATTTTTTTTTGGTTTTTTTTTTTTTTTTTTTGTACCATTTTGGGGGACATAACATTTTGATAGCTTTTAGTTTTTGGCTGGGATGACAGTCTTGTGTTCACTTGTGAGCACTTACATTGCGGTTTCTGTGTAAATACAAACGTGCAATTCAGAGGAAACCCTGATGGAGCCACTTACTATAGTGAGGCAGATGGAGACACTTTGGACTCTGGGATCCGTTTTAGTTGTATCCATGATTTTTTAGATGTGCACAGAACTTTGGTCATCGTTTATTTGTTTGGGGTCAAACAAAGGTATATTGGGTCTTATTTTTGTGGGTCGAATTTAAGTTTTCTTTGAAACAGTCATGAAGTACTTTAACATTTTTTCATTGTTTTTATGCAGCTTTTTCAGATGCGGAATGAACACACACCGGAAATTTTGCTAACATTAATTTGTTTTTGCTTCGCTATATTTCGAGGGCTATTATACAATATTTTTTAACATTTTTTTAACACCTTTTATTCAGTCTATTGTGTGTCAGTATGATGGAAAAGCTGCAACATGTACAGAATACATAAGGGGGCAATACCAATTATGTGTACATTTTTTTTTTTCGCCCTGAAAAAGCTGCAACTTTAGTGGCAAAACAGCTTTTCTTGATTTTTGTGCTTTTATTTTTTATTTACAGATTTTATTTAGCATTTTTATTTTTCTTTTTTACTTAGTGTCCCTGAGGGGTATGAATATTTTTCACTTTCATCACTGGACTTATACACTGCAGTTCTTGTGTACTGCAGTACGTGAGACTTGTTAGCTCTTCACTGACTCAGCCTGTTAGACACTGCTTATGGCAGTATCTAACAGGCTACTGTACCATGAGGTCATTAGATCACCTTGGGGTATGATTGGCACAAATAATTTCATTCGCAGAGTGACAGTAGTGTTCTTTTTATTACTTAGATGCTTCTATCGCGATTGATAGTGGCCTATAATGGTTAATCAGCCCTGATCAGTTACATAAACTGGTCAGGCTAACACCTACTGAGGGGCACTGCACACTTATTCCTCAGTGCCGTGAAAAAGTGGATATACTGAATCTTTTCCCACAAAACTATCCATTATTCTACAGAGCTACCCCTGCTCTATAACATTATGCCTGTAGATTGGACTGCATTTTCCAAAATATTATGTCCTAGTGTTTATGTAGGATTGATAGTTGTAATTCCCATTTGATTATCTTTTCCTTAACTGGTTACGTCTGATTTTATATCATCTAGCTCGACCCAACATCCTTTTTCGTTAATAATAAGAAGCATTTTATATTTGCTTTCTAGATAGGGAAAATGAAAACGGCTGCTTCTCTTTAAACTGTTAAAATGCTAATTATTTCCCGTTAATCGTTTAAGTCTTCAGTTCTGAACAATGAAAACCATGTGGCTTGTATTATGAGGACTAATTTAATTAACAATAAAGGGGAAACTCACAAGTGATGAAAACATTGAAGTTTACGAAATTTGTTTCATTGGTAGCTAATTCTTTTCCCTTGACACAATCCATGCACGATGCATAACCCCAATTTATTCAATTTAACAAAAAGATTTGCATTATTGGCATGCTAATTACACAAATTTACATACTGAATAGCTGACAATAATGCTAAACATTCCAGCAAGCAAAAAGTTAACATAAAATGATGCAAATGAAGGTCGTATGCATATAGAAAAATGTTTTGTACAACCGCTCGTGGAGTCCCTACGGGTGCTGTATGTTACCTCTAAGATGCGTGAAGGTGCAAAATGCAATCCTCTCAATACTATATTGCTACCCGTATCACAGGCTCCCACTTCTGAAGCAATTGTCTTTATAATGAGGAAACAGTCAAATGGCGGTGTACAATCATATACCATGTCAAACACCTAGTGTGAGCAGCTTAAACACTATTCACAGGATGTACCTTAAATCTCTGAGATATGGTCCTACTTCTGGAGCGCCATCCCATGTGAAGGTCTCTGACCTCACCGGAATAATCTCGTTTGGTAACTCTGGTGTCTGGAGGCTTCCAGCATACACAGATATTCCGAGTACACATCTGACCTGCACCTATCAAACATTTACACCATGTCTCATAGTTATGACTTATACTTATGAGTTGAAAATGCCAGATGAATGAATACCGTACAGGACATCAATATTTCTGCAATCTCACCAATACATTATGTGAGGTAGCTCCAAGTTATTGTTTTATTTTTATGTAGCTGCATTAAATGCAATCTGTCAGTAAGGACCACTCTGCTAAGATGTCTGTTTGGACATAGTATAATTAGGACATAGGATCGCAGATATGAAGGTATCACTGTTTTCAGTTTCCCATGACCTACATGTCAATGTAGACCACTTTGGAGGGTAGGTCTTACTTCCTGTTAACCTTATTTGTGAAAACTTTAAGCAATGTTCCCTTTTTTTTTTTTTTTTTTATTCAGGATTTTATATCTTTTGGTTCAGGAGAACCAGCTGCTCACGAGTATCATTCATTTGTATTATATCACAACAACAGTCCTAGATGGGCCGAATTACTAAAGCTTCCTATTCCTGTGGATAAATTTAGAGGATCACATATCCGATTTGAATTCCGACATTGTTCTAGTAAGAATCATTTCCTTTATTAAGAAGAATACTATTCATGGTAGATATCATTTAATCATGAAATATATTTTACAATTCAGAGAAAAAGTCCACTTACAATTTCCTATTGTATTAAAATATCACATTAATATAATTATTTAAATGTTCGAAGTAGTTAATCTTTCCAAACCTGTTTTTGTTACTTTTTTGTATTTTTTTCTCTTTATTTTGTCATTAAAAATCCTTTTTTCAATATTGTTACAAAACAACGTGAATAAGGGGGTTACTGTAAATTAGCTTATTTTTTGTGTTTTTTCTTCACATTTTAGCTATATGAGAGTTGGTATTAAAATATTTTTATTTTGTTTGTGTGTGTTTTTAGCAAAGGAGAAGGGTGAGAAAAAACTGTTTGGCTTTTCATTCATTCCACTGATGCAAGAAGATGGTCGAACTTTTCCAGATGGCACACATGAACTCATTGTGCACAAGGTATTCTACCAATTGCTGTGTGTACACTAAACTGATGAGGTCATATGGTTATAATGGATTCTAGCCTGCCAGACTTGTCAAATGCAAGTAAATAAGCCTTATCCTTTATGAATCTGATATATTATTGGAAAATAGTATTATTTCTCATGTATTAGTTCTAATGGGATTGATTAGCGGAGCATGACATGTTGCATGATCAAGTAAATTGATGGAAACTAATGAGCATCCTCCTCTACATCAGGAGCTGCATCTTCAATGGCCGTTCTACTCTAGCCAATAGAGAAATCCCCTTAAAAAGACCACTCATTTATAATAATCACATGATAAGCATTTCACTTAGATGTATTACAAAGTTTGTTATTGTCATGTGTAATAATGATTTCTAAAATAAAACACCCCTTACAACATCCGTTGTACATGTACAGCATATATCGGACACGGTTCACCGGGTGAGCTCGTCCTATACCGGGCAGATAATGGCTGTGTGTTACAGCCAGGACCTGCTGCTAACAATTGTGGGTTAGTGGAGCTCCACCTGCAATTGTTAACCTCTTAACTCCTGCTGTCGAACTCTGACGTGCTATGACATAGAGGGCGTCATTTTAAACTGTCATCGACGGACCTGTGACGTGATCGCTGGTATGCCGATGAGTTGCTATGACATAAGGGGGTCTGCTGAAGACCTCCCTGCTTGTCATAGCAGCGCTCCTTTGAAACGCTACCTGAGGTCAGGCTTCAAAGGAGACTTCTCACTATATAAAGCAATGCTATGGCATTGCTGTATATGGCAGAAGTGATCTGACAATTGCAGGTTATAGTCCCCTAAGGGGACTACTAAAACAGTGAAAAGTTAAGTTTAAAAACAGAAAATGAAAAACAAAAACCCATAAAAGTTCAAATCACCCCCATTTTGCCACACTAAAAATAAACATAATTAAAAAAAATGACACCTAGTATTGCGACATTAATAAAAGTTCGTTCTGTCAAAATATAAACACGACACAATCGGTTAACACTGAACATAAAAAATCAAGAACGCCGAAATTGATTTTTCTTTTAGTCACTGCAATACCTAAAAAATATGAAACAAGCAATCAAAATGTCATATCTATTCCAAAATGGTATTAATAAAAACATTGTCTTGCTCCAGAAAAAATAAACCATCACACCGCTCCATCGATCGAAAAATGTAAATGTTATCGATCTTGGAAACTGGTGACACAACACCCCAATTTTTTGGGGGCAAATTTCTGATTTTGTTTTCACCGCCAAATTAATAAAAAAGGACATATTTGGAAATGCCGTAATCGTACTGATGATCAGAATCGTATTGCGAGGTCATTCTTACCACAAAATGTGCACTATAAAAAATATTCCCCCTCAAAAAACAGTACGCTATGTGGTAAAAAATGAGTATTGTCTTTTTTACTCGTCTCCCAAAGAACAAGCCCTCATATAACTACAGTTGTACCGAAACGTTTATATACACGGACTGATTTTTTGCTTTCTTGGCCTTTGTTCAGAGAATATGAATGATAACACAAATTCTTTGTTTCCACTAATGGTTAGTGGTTGGTTGAAGCCATTTATTATCAAACTATGGTGTTTTCTCTTTTTAAATCATAAGAACAACCAGAGGCATCCAAATGACCCTGTTCAAAAGTTCACATACCGTGCTGATTTTGGCCTGATAACATGCACAGACGTTGACACAAATGGGTTTGAATGGCTATTAAAGGTAACATTCTCACCTGTGACCTGTTTGCTTGTAATCAGTGTGTGTGCATAAAACCTGTGTGAACTTCTAGGATCCAGACAGACTCTTGCATCTTTCATCCAGCCACAGATATTTCTGGACTGTGAGTCATGGGGAAAGCAAAAGAATTGTCAATGGATCTATGGGAAAAGTTAGTTGAACTGTATGAAACAGGAAAGAGATACAAAAAGATATCCAAGGAATTGATAATGCCAGTCAGCAGTGTTCAAACTGTGATTAACAAATGGAAAACCAGGGGCTCTGTAAATACCAAACTAAAATCAGGTAGACCAACAAAAATGTCAGCCACAACTGCCAGGAAAATTGTTCGGAATGCAAAGAAAAACCCAACAATAACATCAGCTGAAATACAGGAGTCACTGAAAACTAATGATGTGGCTGTTTCAAGATGCACAATAAGAAGTCACTTGAACACCAATAATCTGCATGGTCGAGTAGCTAGAAGAAAGGCATTACTGTGCAAATGCAGCAAAGTATCTCACCTACAATATGCCAAGCAGCACAGAGACAAGCCTCCAAACTTCTGGAACAAGGTAATTTGCAGTGATGAGACAAAAATATAATTTTTGGCCACAACCTTAAACATTAGATTTGGAGAGGTGTCAACAAAGCTCATGATGGATAGAACACCATTCCAACTGTAAAGCACAGAGGTGAATCGCTGATGATGTGGGGATGTGTGAGCTACAAAGGCACAGGAAACTTGGTCAAAGTTTAAAGGAAAGATGAATGCAGCACGTATCAGCAAATACTGGAGGCAAATTTCAACTCATCAGCCTGTTAGCTGCGCATGGGACATTCTTGGATGTTCCAGACAGCGATCCAAAACACAAGGCCAAGTGGATCTGTCATTGGCTATAGCAGAACAAAGTGAAGGTTCTGGAGTGGCTATCTCAGTCTCCTGACCTCATTATCATTGAGCCACTCTAGGGAGAACTCAAGCACGCAGGTCATGCACTAAAGCTCAGGAATTGACAGGAACTGGAGTCTATTTGCCATGAAGAATGGGCAGCTTTACCATCTGAGAAAATAAAGAGTTTAATCTACAACTAATAGAAAAGACTTTAAGCTGTCATTGATGTTAGAGGGGGCAATACACAGTCTTAAGAACTGGGGTATGTGAACTTTTGATCAGGGTCATTTAGATGTTTTTGGTTGTCATTTATGATTTAAAAAGGGAAAACACAGTAGTTTCTCAATAAATGGCTTAACTTAACGACTAACCATGAGTGGGAAAAAAAGATTTTTTGCTATCATTCATATTCTCTGAAAAAGAAAGAAAGCAAAAAAATCTGCTGGGGTATGCAAACTTTTGAGCACAACTCTATGTGAACAGAAAAATAAAAGTTATAGCTCTTGGAAGAAGGGGAGGAAAAAACTAAAACACAAAAGCAAAAATTGGCCACGTCACGAAGGTTATAAAATTGGAAAATATCTTAAAGAGGAGCTGTCAGCTTTCTTGACATGCCTGGTTTTCTAGATGCACATATTTGCCATAATATAACCATTCTGGAGCATCTTCTTCTCTGCCTTTGGCTATTCCTCTGTTATGAATAAATTGACAACTAGGTGTTTACCGATGAGGGTTTGTCTCTATACATTCTGTCACTGTGCTGTCATTATTGACCGTGTCAGACTGCAGGATCACACCCTTTTGAAAAGAGGAATGATAATGCCCAGTAGTCGATTTGTTAATTTCCTGGAGCAGTAAAAGATAATTAAAATACGTAGATTTGTAAGAAAATGCAAATATTTACTAAAATAGACATGTTAGATGTTGTGACATGTAGAGTTGAGCAAAAAGAGTTGTAGGCGCTCCTAGTCAACAGCCACATTGGTAGCCGGTGTCCTACCTGCCAGCATCCCTGGTTTCTCTTCTGATTTGTAATCTCATTACATCCTCATCATTGTGGCATGACATACACTTGCTATTGTGCCTGGCTTAATAATAAGGAATACTGGCAGAAATGAGTATGTTAGCAATACTGCTCTGGTCCAGCCACCATGGACTTCTGACTTGGCAGTAGCCTACAAATATTTTGTACAACTCTAGTAACATTTTTTTTAAATCTTCCTGATAATTTCTGTATGTTGCATGTATTTTGCAGGCTCAGGAGCTGAGTCTGAACCATGCCTGGCAAGTGCTGACTGTGTTATACAGCCAGATCTTACCTTTACTAGCAGCAATCACAGTTAGCTATGATTGCTGCTGTTTATCCATTTGAATGCCACTGTTCATCTCTGACAGTAGCATTCAAGTGCCGCAGTAGTGGTGTGGCATATATATTTAGGCAAACATTCCCCCACAATGCGATTTTGAGGTGCCATGACGGCTCCCATTGCCTACATCTTTCTAGTTCTATAAAGCCGAGCATATGGCTGGGCTTCAAAGGCCATCATTAAGTTCACTTTATACTGCAAAACTGAATTATTGCAATGTAGAGAACAAGAATTGCAAAATGAATGCCCCAAGGTGGACTAAAAAAAATGTGAAAAAGTTGTTAAATTGTTTTAAAAAATATGCAAAAAAAGCTTGAATTACGCCCTCTCTTCCCTGTTTAAAAATAATTAAATATTTCAAATAATTGTTTTCTTTTTTTTCTTTTTCTGTTCTCACACAATCCTAAGGAAATCGAGACGCCAAAATTAGTTTTTGTTTTCTTTTCTTTTTTTTTTTTTATTTGGGTCACGCCACCTCCTTTCAAAAGTGCAGTGAAAAGTGATTAAAACAATTTATGTTCCTCACAATGGTATCTTTTAAAGCTACTGCATGCCACACGAAAAATTGGTGACACAAACCTTTTTTTTTTAATATTTATTACCACCAGGTTGATTTTTTTCATCAGTTAAAATATACACAAAAAAAACTTAAAACTTGTAGAACTTTTTCTAATCCTACTGTTTTGCAGAATTATGGCACAAGGTCCTTTTTACTGAACACCAGAAAAACAAAACCCAAAAGACAATGGGGAAATTATTTTGTTTTGTTTTTATTCACCATTTCACAGACGTGTAATTGTTCCCTGTTGTTTAGTAAATTGTGGTAAAATGAATGATGATGTAATTCTAAACTACAACTTATACCACAAAAATAGCAAAATATCCAACTATGTCAGCGAAAAAAACCAAAATGATGGCTTGAGAAGAAAGCAGGAAAAGAAACTAAAACATGAAAAATTGACTGTGTGTGTGTGTGTGTGTGTGTGTGTGTGTGTGTGTTAAATTATTGTTCTTACATAAGTGTAGTAATTGAAAAGTCTGAGAGCTTACCAGATAGAATATCATGGCACAGAGCTTTCTGTAGTTTTATCTGACCAGAAGGATGAACCCATAGATGGATCAGTTACGGGCTTCCACAAGTTACGATAGCGAATGTATTGGCTGAGCAACACCCAGGATTCCCTCCAGACCAAAACATGGAGTTCAGTTTATTATAATCTGTTACGCACCCGATAGCAAGAGGTTGGTGGAGTTAAGGTTCTCAGGGTAACCTTTATAACGGGTGTCGTAGTTAAAGCTGAGTAAATGATAAGATTTTTGATTTACATGTTTGAAGAGATCTAGAGTTGAATATATATGAACACTGGACCCTGCGTGGTCTTGATTTTACCGTTTCTTTTCTTTCCCTTCTACTTTTCCCTCATTCTTATTCTCCTTCCTTTTATTATTCCTTTAATAATTGAAATGTTATAATTTAATACAAAGGTATTGGTCAAATGACAAATATGGGGTCAGTAACATAGAATTTAGAGTAACCATCTGTGTTGTGCACCTGAAAGCAAAATATTTTCTGAGCAAAAGTCTGAGGCGTTGGAGTATTGGGTGCTATTGTTTCTTTAGACTTAGGGGTACTTTGCACACTACGACATCCAGGGGCGATGTCGGTGGGGTCAAACTGAAAGTGACGCACATCCGGCATCGCAGGCGACATCGTAGTGTGTAAAGCCTAGATTATACGATTAACGAGCGCAAAAGCGTCGTAATCGTATCATCGGTGTAGCGTCGGCATAATCCATAATTACGCTGACGCGATGGTCCGATGTTCCTCGCTCCAGCAGCAGCACACATCGCTGTGTGTGAAGCCGCAGGAGTGAGGAACATCTCCTACCGGCGTCACCGCGGCTCCCGTAGGATATGCGGAAGGGAGAAGGTGGGTGGGATGTTTACATCCCGCTCATCTCCGCCCCTCTGCTCCTATTGGCCGCCTGCCGTGTGACGTCGCAGTGACGCCGTTCGACCCGCCCCCTTAATAAGGAGGCGGGTCGCCGTCCAGAGCGACGTCCCAGGACAGGTGAGTCCATGTGAAGCTGCCGTAGCGATAATGTTCGCTACGGCAGCTATCACAAGGATATCGCAGCTGCGACAGGGGCGGGGACTATCGCGCTCGGCATCGCAGCATCGGCTTGCGATGTCGCAGCGTGCAAAGTACCCCTTATGGTCATGATTTGGACTTACAATATCAGTGACAAACGTAATTAATGGTATCTGACCTCTGTACTATGAGAGTTTATAATTCTGATGTCTTTTCCTACCCCTACAGCCCTTTCTCCTTGCTTTTCCTTCTTCTTTTCCCTCCTTTCATAATTTTGCTTCACTTGTATAAAAATTCAATAAAAGAGATTAATCATAAATCTGGCTGATTGACCAGGTTGTGCAATTCTGTTTGCACAACTGCTTGAAACACGTAAATTACCTTATCCTCATGCTTGTCCTTTATACATTAAAAAAATAAAAATAAAAAATCCACTAACAAGTAATCAAAACATTGTTTGTTCTACAAAATGTTATCAATGGTATTAAAAACAGATTAGCATGTAAAAAAACAATCCTTCAATCTCTCATAAATGGAAAAATTAAAAAAAAATGATGGGTTTCTGAAAATTAAGTTAGCATTTTTTAAGCCACTTAAATAGAATTTAAAAAAAAAAAAGTGCCCTAGTTTGGTATCGCCCTATTCGTTGAAATGGAGTATTATATTGCTTGGTCATTTTTACTAAACAATGAAAGTCTTAAGAAGAAAACCATAAAAACAGTGGAGGAATTGGATTTTATTTAAATCCTTATTTCAACTCACTCACTTGGAATTTATTTTCTTGTTTTTAAGTACATTTGTGGTCTGAGCTCTTGCAGAAAAGCAAGCTCTCATGGCTATGTTAAAAAAAATTATCTTTAGAACTGTTAGGCTATGTGCGCACGTTGCGTAGTGTCCATGCTGAAAAATCTGCAGCGTTTTGGCAGTGCATGTGTAATGGATGCAGTGTGTCTGCAGAATAGATGCCGATTTCATGCGCTCTAGATGCTGCCTCTCCCATAGACAGAGTGGGAGCAGCATCCAAAGCGCACCAAATAAGTGACATGTTGCTTTTTTGAGTGCAGGGATTTAGATGAAAATTTCAGCACGCTGCACTCTCAAACGCAACATGCGGATGGATTATGCACAATCTTCATAGATTGTGCTGGGGACGCATGCGTTTACGTTGCAGTGCAATATGCAGCGTAAATGCATGAAATTACGCAACTTGCGCACATAGCCTTAGCGGGACAAGTCAAATGAAGAAATTACAGTTGGCCACCGCAAACAGTGATTAAATTGGACCTGTCAATTGAGATAAATACCTTGTAAAAATAGCTGAACTCCTTATTCTGCTACTTTATTTATTTATTTTTTTTAACGCTGCATCAATCCAATGCAGAGATATGCACATTTGTTGCGATCAGAGTACAATATGTGAAATTTCTTCTTGCCGTCCAGCTATGTTATGTGCGCTTTCACCTGTCCCTCCCAGACTGCTAGTGCTGTGATTGGCAGCAGCTAAGGCCTCCTTCACCCGTTCGTTTAAAAAACGCACGTGTTGCATAGTCCATTTTGTCCATTTGTGTGTATAATCCATGTGACACATACCGGAAAAACGCATGACAATGAAATGAATGGTTTGGATGTGTTTAAAGGTGTACAAAGATAGCTTGTACAGCTATTTGTCAAATAAATAAATGAACGACGTGGGTTCCCCCCTAGATTTGAGAAGTTAAAGTTAAAGCAGACAGCTGGGGGCTGATATTATCAGGCTGGGAAGGTCCATGGTTATTGAGCTTTTCCCAGCCTAAAAAGACCAGCCCACAGCTACCCCAGAATTGGTGCATCCATTAGATCAGACAGGCAGATCAAAGTGCCCATGCACACGAGTGCAATGGAGTCCTCTGTGTGGATGATGTAGGACGCGTCTTCCACATGGGACTGGGAAGGAGGACGGTGACTGCACATGATAGAGCTGGCACTGGATTTAGAGTAGCAATGCCCATTAGACCTGACCAGCCTGCAGGTGAGTATTATAAAACTCTTTTTTTTTTTTTTTGCTTTTTACTAAGCGGCTTGGACACTTATATAGTAAATTTTAGAATGCTGTATATAAGGGCTCACATTGATGGTGGCCGCAGCTTATAAAGGAAAATCCAAGTGACCAGTTCCCTGTAAGAACTTTTGTATTGCTGTAGTTTTCCTCATTGTAATAGTTATATTATTCTTCTTGAACATTTCCCTTATTTTGTTCCTGGCACCTGTCAAGGAAATGAATTGTATGAAACATGCATAAGCTTCCTTTTTATTATGTCAGCACACGTGTCTTCTGCCCTGCAGAAGAGTCCTCTATTTGTTTGACTGACAGACATCAGGAACAATTGGACTTTGTTGTTTTTTGCAGTGTGAAGAGAACACCGTTTTCCAAGATTCCTGCCGCTACCTCAAACTTCCATATTTGAAAGGAAATCTACACGGAAATAATAATCAAGCTGTTAAAAATACAAAAGAGTCTTTTTGGATCACCTCATTCCTTTGTTCAACCAAGCTAACGCAAAACGGTACGGAATTAGAGAAGTGTTTCATGAAATATTTACTATGCTGCTATGCTTGCTGCCTTTTATGTCGCTTTGTAGTGCTCTGATCACGGCATTACTAGTTTTGCTGTTGGTTTATGTGGCGAGGTGTTTTCCTGTTACTTTAGAGACAAACCAAGACTGGTACCGCAGAGCTCTTGGTAACAGACGTGTATTATTCACATGATGATCATTGACCGATTTTATGCCAATGCCTCTTCAGTTTCTAAATGCATGGATGTTAGTTGTTAATCTTCAGCACAGTGGTGTATGCCGCAATTAGAAAGCCAAATAAATCAAGTTTAGTTATTAATTAGGGTACAATATCTTTCCTTTAGGAAACAGAATCCTGCCTTCTCTACAAAGAACAAAGCAATAATGGCCACTTCTTATCCGGATTAGTTTAAGGGCTTGATTGGAGTTTTCATAAATTTTGATGTCTAGACTAAAGCGACAAAGTACATGGTTTACCAATCTGTTCAATCATGTGACAGATTCATCTTCTTAAAGAAAACAAATTGCCACCTGAAATTACATCCATCTTAATGCTGAGATAAACAAAAATTCAGAAAATGTCAAAGCCTCGCTAAGAACTTACAGGCAGGTAGTTGCTCGCTACATGCCTATTCCGCTGTGCATCGATCTCAGCCACCTCACAGGGGTCACAGACCACTCCTGCTGGTGATTCTGTGGTTTCCAGTTTTGTTACATCAATATAGTTGATGGGGTGTCACTACCTGTATTATACTGATTAAGACCCCCTTCACACGTACGTTTATTTAATGCACTTGTGTGACTTTCTGTGGTACAGGTCCATTTGGTCATCCGTGTGTCCCTGTGTGTGTTCTCCATGTGCTGTTCATTTGCTATCGGTGTAAAATCTGTATAGCACATGGACAGCATGAACTTTTATAGTTACCGGTCTCTGGCACTACTGTCACACTTGGTTCTGGGTCCGCAGTCAGTGCAGTGAATATTCATGAGGCATAATGAGCGGGAACTGGAAGCAACAGCAGTGCTGGAGACAGGCAGGTATAAAAATCCATTTAATTTCAGTAAATGGATGTTCTACGGTACATGTCACACGTATCACATCAGTATGCGTTCCGTGTGACATCTGTGCTGCCAGTCAAAAGCAGACATATCGCCTTGTGAAACACATCGACACGAGTATGCTCCGCACGCACACATACACATACACATACACACACACACACGCACACACACACACACACACACACACACACACACTGTTCATGTTAAAACACAGACATGTGAACAACACACACACACTGTTCATGTTAAAACACAGACATGTGAACAAACCAATTGATTTTAATAGGTCTACGTGTGTGTATGTCTACGGTACATGTAGAAACTAACGCCACGTACCGAAAAAACGGACATGTGAAGAGGGCCTAACAGCAAGTTCCCTGCCGCTTAAATGCGTAGAGCTGGCTGAACTCCATCTGTGGTATACTGACACTAGAACAGCCCAGCTGTGCCCACATTGTGTCAGTGCAGGTGCTCGCAGTGTGTGTGCTGGCACACTCTGATCCCTGGCTCCTGTCTACGGCTGGTGCTTTTTCTGCTCCTTGGCTTTTGTCTGCGGCTGGTGCTTTTTCTGCTAATACTGGAACCGTTTAAGTAGTCTAATATTAATTTTGGAGGGTGACATACTTCCATAAATTGTTGGAAAATCTGTTGTCATTCTAATTAATGTTATTTTGCTTCTCTCGTTTTTACCACTCCTTAGGGGACATGCTGGATCTGCTCAAATGGAGGATGCATCCTGATAAAATCCCTGGCTCCTTATCTAAATTGAAGGAGATTGACGGTTCTGAGATTGTGAAAGTAAGTTGCTTAGGCTATGTGCGCACTAAACTGTAAGTGAATGTAAATAAACACGAACACCGAAAAATCCTTTATTTGAAATAAAAGACAAAAGAAATCACCCTCTTTCACCACTTAATTAACCCCGACACAACCCTGCAGGTCCAACGTAACTAGGTCCCACAACTCTTCCAGCACTGCTACATCTGACACTCACCGCGAGCGGCCAACTGAATTGAGTCGCGCTATCAGCGGTGACGTCACTCAGGTTACCCGTTGCCACAGCTGGAGTTCTCCACCTGTGACAGCAAATTACCCGAGTAACTGAAGTGAGCTGCGCGATCAGTGGAGCCCTCACTCAGGTAATTTGCGGTCACAGGTGAGTCCTTCACCTGTGACCGCAAATCAGGCTGCGATACAGAGACAGAGCCGTGCGATGACCATGAACTAGGGTGAACCTTGATGTCACAGCTGTGGGCCCCGCACTACTGCCTGTGTCACATTTATGTCAGAGGTTCACCAGAGTTCATTCTCATCGTGCGGCTCTGTTAGCGGCCTGTCATGCTGTATGGTGCTGCTGTGACAGGACAGGGATGTAGCAGAGCTGAATCGCCATGGGGCCACACTGTCAAAAATGCATTTTTTTTTTTGTCAAACGCAGTGTTTACAGTTGTCAGTCTGACAGAGGGTGCATTTTTTTTATCAAATCAAGAATGCAGCACCCAGACAAACCCTTAATTTGATACCATAAAAGTATAGATTGTAAAAACTTCACCCTTTGCCATCCACAGTTTCTGCAGGATACACTGGACACCTTGTTTGGCATTTTGAATGAAAGTTCTCAGAAGTACAGCTCCAAAGTCTTCGATTGCTTGGTAAGATATGTAAGCAGTAGTGGCTAGCCACTCTGAGGAGTTCTAAAAGGTTTATACAGTTGTCATGGTACTTAATATTTGTTTTGTTGATATTTTGTGTTTTCAGGTTCATATAATAAATTTACTACAAGACAGCAAATTCCAGCACTTTAAACCAGTAATGGACACTTATATAGAGGGACACTTTTCCGGTGCCCTTGCTTACAGGTACAATATGAGTATTATACTATTTACTTATTCTAAATCATACATGCATTAGATGTGTCTCGCAGCAGGAGAGGCGGTCAGCCCTTTTCTTTTCTTTTAAATGTAAAACACAAAATAGAGTTTAAAAAAAAAACTGGAAAATATAATTTGTATAAAATTTAAAAAAAAATCATCTTATGAACCTTATTTTTATTTTTCCAAATTCTAAAAGAAAACGGTCTATCGGAACTAAATAGTCCAATTTTTAGCTCCACTGTTTGTAACTGAAAGTCAAAATCTGGTTTGTTGCTAATGCTAGATTTTCACTAACGGTGGGCGCTGGCCTATTTGCTGTCCTGGGACATCTGCGTGGGGGTTTGTCATCATTGGAGGAGGATGAGGAAAAATAAAGGAAGGTGGGATCCTCTCCTTCACTATCTATGTCAGAGGCAAGGATGCCTCCTCTGCTGGATATAGTCTTCGAAAAGAGTGGGAAATGTTGTTTTTCTTAAAGTAAAAGTTAAAGTTTCGTAAAGTAGCCAAATTTTTATTCTGGGGTGTGTGTTTTGTTGTAAACTTTTTTTTTTTATTGAAAAAGAGAGAGAAAAAATTAATCTAGAAAGGAAAATATAAAAATAAAATAAAAAGTAGAATATAAAAATTTGATAAAAATCATTCTTGGTAAACGGACGACAGTAAATTGATTATCGAGCAACCGCAACTAAATTACGCTAAGTAATTCCATGCAGTAGAAAAAAAACTGTAGTATAAGTAAAATAATTTTCCACTACAATTACTAAACAGATGACCGGAATAAATAAATTGCTGAGCGCCCGCAAGTATTTGACACAAATCCTGACTATATTCAGTAAAAACTACTGCAGCAGACCCCAATAGTTACAGTATATATTTACTGTCCCTAACCTAGCACTATAATTTTAATTTGATTCTTATTTTTACACTTAAAAGAAGCAGAAAACAAACGTTCACTAGTCAGTGTCTGCAGGATGTACGTACTGAGGTGGTGCACAAGCAAATAAAATTAACAGAAACCAAGTCCATGCTAAAAGCAAGCATGGATGCCAATCAGTTATGTGTGGGCGTCACTGATCGGTGGCTTAGAGGCTGTAGGACGCACGCACAGAGGTGATGCACGGAGGAAAAAAAAGTGGACAGGGAAAAAAAAGTCCTGGCCGAAAGTGAGCATAGATGCCGTTTAGTGATGTGTGTCACTGATCAGCACTTGGCAGATGCAGGACCCACCCACGGATGTGGTGCAACAGGGGGAGAGGAAATGTACAGGAAAACAAAAGTGCTTGCCAAAAGTGAGCTTGGATGCCGATCAGTGATGCCGGCAGCTGCAGGAACCAGACATGTAGGTGGTGCAAAAGAAAAAAACTGTCAAAAACTGAGATATTAAGTACTGATCAGCTATAAAGTGATCAGCACTTGGCGGCCAAAGGGGGAAAAAAAAAATCCTAGCCAAAAGTGAGCATGGACGCCGATCAGTGATGGGCATCACTGATCATCACTTGGCAGCTGCAGGACCCAGGCTCTGAAGTGATGCAAAAAACCCCCCACAAAACTGACAAAAACTGAACTATTAAGTACTGATCAGCACTCGGCAGAAGAAAGGGGGGATGGGGTTAGGTAGAGGGGGGAAAAGGGGGAGAGATGGTTTGGAGTGGCTATGAACAAAAGAAGAGGACAGGTACAGGTCAGGAAATGATCTTCCTTCAAGTCTTCAGTTAGCAGCAACAGAAATGGTGGCACAGGCTAAATCCCAGCAGATCTACAGCAGAATGACCAAATGACTGATCTCCTCATGTCTCCAAGCTAGATTGAAGCAGAGCAGAGTGGTCATTGAGGGGGGGTCAGACTGCGCTTCTGCCCAGTGATAAGACGGTCGATAAGACGTCATCGTCCAATCGCTCAAATCAACACACTTGGAAATTTTCCCGCTTTCTAGTGCATCACATGATAAAATGAATGGTGTCATTCAAAGTACAACTTGTCCCACAAGAAACAATCCCTCACATGGCTATGTGGACATAAAAATAAAAAACTATGGTACTTGAAAGAAGGGGAGGAAAAAAACAAAACCGGAAAATCGCTCGGTTGTGAGGTTGTTAAAACCAGGGCTGTGGAGTCAGTAAGCCAAACCTGTGACTCTGACTCCTCAATTTCCCTTACACCAACTCCGACTCCCACATATATTTCATATATTTAAGTGAAAAATGTATTGTAGTACAATGTGAACATCAGACATTGAATCATTTTTATGATACAATAATCAAGATATTTAGATAGAACATAAAATATATTTATTGGAATACAACTTTAGAAAACTAAAAAATGTAATAAATTGTAAAAATGTAATACAGATTTTATTTATATATATATATATATATATATATATATATATATATATATATATATATATATATATATATATATATATAGATTATATATATATATATATATATATATATATATATATATATATATATAATCTAATATACAACCGTTTTATATATATAAAATATACAACGATGAAAACCGTTTCATCAGAAACATACTAAATAACAATTGTGCAGTCTATGAATTTGTTCTAGGAGATAGAATTGCCTCCATCAGATCCTCCTTCATAGGTGGTCTCAAATCTGACCTAATAATTTTAAGGCTAGAGAACAACCTCTCTACAGTAACTTGGGTTGGAGGCAAAGCCGTAACCACATGGGCAACATCTCTAACAATTTCCAGATTTAAAGGAATTGCCTCATGGCACGGTCAGTTTTGATGAACGGTTGAAGTTCTCTATTTCTTTGAGAGCAAGTGAAAAATTTTGCTGAAATCTGGTCATTCTGCTTGCTATAGGGGACAGAGTGAACTCTTTTTTTCCTTGCGGCAACACTTTGCCTCTTCCATGTCATCCAAATACTTGTCGAAGTTAAACTCCTCATCTGATGAGGCTGAAGATATGGCAGCAGTAGCACTGTCAGGACCCAAGTCTTGCGCTTGGCAGTCCTGGAGGCCACTCATCCTAATTGTTGACTCAGTCAGAGCTGCTTTTCCTTTAGTAAGCTGTTGATCATCAAGCAGTATAGGATGACTTGGGTCCACCTAAACAGCTGCCAGAAGAATTTTATTTTCCAATAGCGGTGTCTCTCTCCGTTTCATTGAAGCAGAAATGCCATCTGCGATTAAACCTCCTCTTTGTGACAGGCAAAATAGCAAGTTCTTCCACCTCCTTATGAAAATGCCAGGAGTTAAATCCTCAGCTTGTAATTTGTTAGTCACGGTAAATGTGCGACTAAGCAATTTCTTCAATTCAGCCACCTGTATCCATTGACCTTCATTTAGGGTTACCTGAGGGTTCGCCATATCTATAAGAAATGGTTTTAGGTCAAGCAATTACTCTATCATTAAATAAGTGCTGCCCCACCGAGTGGGTTGATCAGCAATTGCCTCTTTCCCAGCACGTCTCTTGAAGATGAAATCAATTTCAGGGGTCCTGGCGGCAATAACCAATTTCCTCACTTTTTCAATCAGATTTCCAGCATGTCCTTCTTGCAGACTATCTCTTATTGCCAGCTGCAGCGTGTGCACAACACAGCGCATGTCATGAATATGAAAGCGTTTTGAAGCAGCTTCAACAAGATCATCTAATTCTAAAGTATCATTTTGCTGTTCTTCTGTTGTAATATCTGTTTGTTCCTCAGTTACATGAACAGCACTGTGGCCTTCCATCTCACACATGCTGAATCCTAAATTTTCTTCCAACTGTTGTTCATTAATCTCATTCATCAGTTTAATTGTACTTATCATGTTTGAAGCATTGTCCGTTATTTTTCTAATCTGCTTTTGCTATTGAAAACACTGTCTATGAGCTCAAAAACCTTTCAGGTGATGTGGTTTTTTAAAAAGCTGATCTGTTTTTGCAGCTGACAAACGTATCCTCAAAAAACGCAGCAAAAATGCTGTGTTTGAATGTAGCCTTAGATCAGGAATAAAACAGCCATTTATAGGACATTTCATAACTTTCCCAAATTCCTATGAAAAAATATTCAGCACATTTTGCATTGAACTGCTGTACCCAATTTATTATATACTAGGAGGTGGCCCGATTCTAACGTATCGGGTAGTCTATAATGTGTATGTAGGTTAGCAGATTGAATAATAAGGTAATGAATGGACTGGATGGGTTAGGTTTAATTTAGTATTCTTATAATTGTTTATTGGTTTTAAAATGACAAACAGAAGGAACAGGTTTAATAGATGAGTCTAATGTTTAATGATGTCCATGGCTTGTAATGAAAGAAGGCCATGAACAGTGTAAAGTTAAGTAAAAATATGCTGATGCTGTAATGTGGCCCAATGCTGCTATGTGCCCCCATCGTGGTGCAGCCACCATCCTGACATGTACCCCCATCCTGCGGGGTAAGGGCGCTTTCACACTTTCGTTCAGCGCAATCCGCCACTATGGAGAATAGTGCAGTCGGTTAACGCACTGCGCTGTTCTCCATAGACTTGTATTGACGACGCACTGTAATGCAAGTGTCTGCGTTGCATCCGCTGGACGACGCGGAGTCGTTATTTTGATGCAGCATCGGGCGGAGGGAATGCTACTTGTAGCGTTTTTGGGGTCGTTAAAATAACGCACCTTGACAGATTCCGTTGGAATCTGCCAAGGTGTCTGATTGTCTATGGTGGCGGATTCCGTCGAAATGCGCTAAGCGGCGGAATCCTCTGACAAATTTCATCATGTTCTACTGAGCATGCTCAGCATGTCCAGCAGAATGATCAAAATCGTTTAAAATCACTCCTGGTCTCTACCCCCCCTCTCATACTCACCGATCACGGGCGCAGCTCTGCACGTATGTCACAAAGCTTCGGCAGCTTTTCCTCTTTTGAAAATGCCAGCCGCTCATTATTGAATCTCGTATTTCCTGCTTCCCCCGCCTACCGGCGCCTATGATTGGTTGCAGTCAGACCCGCCCCCACGCTGAATGACAGCTGTCTCACTGCAACCAATCACAGCCGCCGGTGGGCGGGTCTATATCGTGCAGTAAAATAAATATTTAAAAAAAAACGACGTGCGGTCCCACTTAATTTTGATTCCAGCCAAGATAAAGCCACACGGATGGGGAGCCCCACGTTATGGGGAGCCCCCCAGCCTAACAATATTAGCCGTTCGGAATTGCCGCATCCATTAGATGCGACAGTCCCGGGACTCTACCCGGCTCATCTCGAATTGCCCTGGTGCGGGGGCAATCGAGGTAATAAGGAGCTAATGGCAGCAGACCATAGCGGCCACTAAGTCCTAGGTTAATCATGGCAGGCGTCTCCCCGAGATACCTTCCATGATTAATCTGTAAGTTAAAGAAAATAAACACATACACTCGAAAAAATCCTTTATTTGGAATAAAAGACAAAAAAACCCTTTTTCACCACTTTATTAAACCCCCAAATACCCCTCCAGGTCTGATGTAATCCACAGAGGTCCCACGACGCTTTCAGCTCTGCTACATGAAGCTGACAAGAGCGTCAGTAGACCGCTCTCGATCAGCTCCACGCAGCAACTGAAGTGAGCTGCGCGATCAGCTGTGCCTTCATTCAGGTGACCCTCGGACACAGCTCTCGGGTGGAGGACTGCAGCTGTGGCTGCGGGTCACCTGAGTGACGGCACAGCTAATCGCGTGGCTCACTGCAGTCGCTCCGGGCATTTGTGGTTAGCTCTCTCTTTCTCTCCTCCCGACCGCAAATCTTCTTTTCCCGGCGTAACATTTAAAAAAACCCCCGCAAAACGTTCTTTTAAGGCCCCGTCACACGCAGCGATATCGCTAGCGATATCG
The DNA here is from genome assembly GCF_048569485.1 of Anomaloglossus baeobatrachus. Classification (NCBI taxonomy): domain Eukaryota; kingdom Metazoa; phylum Chordata; class Amphibia; order Anura; family Aromobatidae; genus Anomaloglossus; species Anomaloglossus baeobatrachus. Next base: position 320,197,017 of record NC_134356.1, on the reverse strand, counting down.
CTTGCGAGCGTACCTGCCCCCGTTGTTTGTGCGTCAGGGGCAAATCGCTGCCCGTGGCGCACAATATTGTACGGAGCCGTCACACGGACTTACCTGCCTAGCGACGTCTGTGGAAGCAGCCTAATGTGTGCGGGGGACGGAGTGCGGGTTGGGTGTAGCCGAACGGGGCCATGGCGCTGAGGATTTCAGAGCCGGGGACTGCATGGCTGGGGACAGGTGACTATCCAGGTGTGTGTGTGTGTGTGTGTGTGTGTGTGTGTGTGTGTGTGTGTTCAGTGTATACATGCGGAGGGCGCGTGGGGCAGAGCCAAGCAGGGTAATGTGTGCGGGGGGACTGAGTGCGGGGGTGTGTGGAGCCGAGCGGGGCCATGGCGCTGAGGACGTCAGTTCCGGGGACTGTATGGCTGGGGACAGGTGACTATCCAGGTTGTGTGTGTGTGTGTGTCCAGTGTATACATGCGGGAAGGGGGGGTGGAGCCGAGTGGGGTAATGTGTGCGGGGGGTGGAGGCGAGCGCTGGGTGTGTGACGGTTTGGTTGCCGGTGTGGGCTCCCGGGGGTGCGGCACTCACCAGGGAGTTGGGGTTCCGCGCGGGTGCGGGGATCAGTGTCGGGCGTCGTTCTGTCGGCCCGTAGTTCAGGCTGTTCAGTTTGCTGAGCCGTTGGTTGCAGGTTCTTTAGCGCGCGCGTTGTGGCGACGGTTGTCACTGTAATTACGTCATTTTGGAGCAAGACAGACAGAATAAGGCAATTATATATATAGATTTTAGGAGTCTGAGTCGGTCCATTTTATACCGACTCCACCAAAATGAACACCGACTCCACAACTCTGACTCCGATTCCACAGCTCTGGTTAAAACTCATTTTATTTTGGCAGATTTTAGGCTTTCTGTAATCTAACCTACTTTCTGACTTTTAGAGACCTCATAAAAGTGCTGAAGTGGTATGTGGACCGAATAATTGAAGCTGAACGGCAGGAGCATATCCAGGAGGTATTAAAGGTAATGGAAGCGAGAATTACATGTACTCATGCACTCATTTACATACAGGTTACTGATTTATGCTGCTTCACTTTGATGTGGTGATAATTGGCAATTGGCCTATTTTTTGTAACTTCAGTAGCCCGAATCACAAAAAGACAGTGAGCCTATTATACTAGATTATTGCTTGTATCTATCAGGCCCAATGACAGGGAAACAAACCTGTTACCATCTTGAAAACATAAATTAATTCATGTCAGGTCTAATAGTCGTTAACAGTAATCCTGTTTCTCTAGTGAGATCCCATTCTGATCATTTATTATTGCTAATGATTACAATATTGATGTCTCGTTTTCATTAATATTTTAGGCACAAGAATATATTTTTAAGTATATTGTTCAGTCTCGGAAACTTTTTGCTTTTGCAACTGGTGGACAAAATGAGGAAGAATTCCACTGCAGCATTCAGGAACTTATGATGTCAATCCGATTTTTCCTATCTAAAGAAAGCAAAGGAACAAGTGCTTTGTCTCAGTCACAGGTTGGTGATTTTTCTCCAATTCAGTTTATATTAAGCCCCTTCTCTCTTTTTGCCTTTTATGAACCTGTAATAAAAACCATTATCTTAAAAAGAATCTGTAATCAGATTTCTGCTTGTCCCATCTGATGAGCAGAGACCCTGATTCCAGCGATATGTCACTTACTGTGCTGCTTGCTGTCATTTTGATAAAATCACTGTTTTTATCTGCTGCAGATGTAGCAGTTCTCTGAATACTGAGCTCTGTCTAACCCCACCCACCCTACTGTTTGACAGATATGTGTGCACTGTTCATAGGCCGAAAGCTGCCAATCAGTGGTGGGCAGTGGTTTTACAAAGATCAATTTGGAGGAATATACGGCAGCAGACTTACTAGTCCACTAGTGATAAGGTCTTGCTGATATAACAGTAATTTTATCAAAACTTCACCAAGGAGCCCAGTAAGAGGTACATCACTGGAATGAGGGTCTTTCTATACCTTATGCTGCTCTCAAGTTAAGTGACAAAACTTATTGACAGATTCCTATTTGAAGGAATTTTTCAGGAATTTTTTTTTCCATTGTGTTCTGGTGTACCGACTACAAAAACCATTAAATAAGCTTTACACGTCCACTTTCGGCCTAGTGCTGACTCTTTGCCTCTGGTTTTTGATGAAAGGCTATAATGACTACAACACATGACGGTTGGAGCCAGTCACTGAGCTCAATAGTGATACCGATATTGCCGACATGAGAACACAAATCCAATGATTTGTATAGCGTTGATATTGTATAATCGGTTCCAATCTATCTTTTCTTTTGCAAATATATCAACCATGTTAATAACATGTTCTGTAGGATATTCCTTAACAAAAGACTGAAAGATGCTAATTTGTAGTGGATAGTGGTGCAGATTTAGGCCTTGATTCATCAAGAACTGCGTTGTTCATGGCAGTATTGAGAAGGGGACGTGGTGGAGGCAGAGGTGCCTCTTATTGAATGAAATCTTAAAAGGGGCATCTCACTACAAATCTTACTCTAGTTCTGGACTTGAGTAAGATTTATGGCGTAAGGTACATCACAGGTAGTGAAGGGTGGACTCTCAGATAAATGGGATCGGCGAGTCTAACAGGGTTTAAAAAAAAAAAAAAAAAAAAATTGGTTCCGTCCCTCATTACCCCGATTTGCCACTGCACCAGGGCAATCCCGAAGAGATGGGTAAAGTTTGGGATTGTCACATCTAATGAATGCAACAATCCTGAGTGGCTGCAGGCTGCTATTTTTAGGCTGGGAGTGGCCCAATAAGCAGGGTTCTCCCCAGTCTGAGAATACCAGCCCTCCAGCTGTCGGCCTTTTCATGGCTGGGTATCAAAATTTGGGGAGGTACCACACATTGTTTTTTAAAATAATTTAAACAATAAAAAAAAAAAACGCATGCTAGGTTTCTCCTATTTTGATACACAGCAAAAATAAGCGCATGGCTTGGGGGCTGCAGCCTGTAGCCATATTCTTTATCTGTGCTGGGCATCATAATAAAAACTCTACTCCAATTGTTTTATTTATTTATTTTACACCACAATATTGAACTTCAGACAGCACCTGTGATTGGTTGCAGTCTGACGTGGTCACACAGGCTGGGGACGCATCTGACTGCAACCAATCACAGATGTGAGGACGGCCTGTGGGTGAGGAAAGCAGTGCATATGGATGAGCGATAATGCGCAGCCCCGGAAGTGAATCTGCAGCTGCGGGAGCAGTGTACAACCACGCCTGAGACTCGGTAAGTATGAATCACTTGCTTCATTCTTATTTTATTTATTTTTCCTTCATTTTTTTTTTAATTTTTTTTTTTTTATTTTCCAAAGCCGGATTCAGGTCAACAGCCCGAATTCCCTGAGATTCCCGGGCCCAGCAATCGGGCACATTTGAAACTACGCAGATCCAGACTTTTACAGTCCGGGTCCACCCATTTCTAGTCACAAGCCGTCATGAATTAATGCGCAGGTGTTGCTGCGTTTTTCCCCAGCCCCACACAAAGTCACATGTTTTTTTACTTTAAGAAGTTGCAAAATTTTAGTGTTTTACACCAGATTTCTGATGTAAACACGTCTATGAACGGGACCTTGTTGTTGATCTCCCAGTATTTTTGGTATGGATTTCGCCGTAGACTTTGCAAATAAGTTGCATAAAGTGACATGCTGTAGATAAAAAAAAAAAAAAAACACACAGCCTATGGATGACATTTGGTAAACTCTTATCCACCTTTCTGGTACTACAACCACATATATGCCGAATTGTCTTGATGGATATTTTAAGACCTAGATCATCTCCTAAAATAAGAGTAAGGTATCACCTACCTAGCTGGTTATTCTCAGGGGCTTATTGTTTTAGTTTCTTGGAATACCTTCCTCTTTGAACTCGGCTGTCCAGATCTGCGCTTAGTGACTGAAGAGCAGATGACTCGGCAGCTCAGTTACGTAGACACGCCAGCCTGACTTCTGATCTCTTTTATATCAATCACACTGGATTCTCTTGAAGTGCACAATTAAAATTGTATATGTTGTTATTATTGGGGAGATGAACTGACAATTCTGAACAGTTTCCATAAGTTTTAATTATCAGTGTGATAAATATGAGATTCTAATCATTAGACTGTCCTCTGACTAATTCCTTGTATTTCCATATTTCTCCAGGCGGTGTTTCTGAATTCTTTCCCAGCCGTATACTCAGAGCTGCTGAAGCTGTTTGATGTTCGGGAAGTCGCAAACTTGGTGCATGACACTCTGGGCAGCCTGCCAACAATCATGCATGCGGATGACTCCCTTCAGGAAATTAAGCTTCAATGTATTGCAAAGACGGTGGAGAGTGAGCTCTACAGCAATCCTGGTAAGGGCAGTGAGACATATTCACCATGTTAACCCCTTTCTCTGCCAGGGCAAGTATTCTTGGCAAACACAAAAAACTGAACTATAAAACAAAATTATTATACCCCCCCCATCACTCCTGGTCTTTGCTAACATAGGCACCTTAATCAAATTTATATTCGAGGTTCCAAGCTCACACTAAAAATAAAAGTGTAATGTGTGTAGAGTTTATATATGAGACTTATGGGGTGCTATACACACCGCAACATCGCTAGAGATAGCTAGCGATGTCGTGCACAATAGCACCCGCCCCCGTCGTTCGTGCGACATTTGGTGATCGCTGCCGTAGCGAACATTATCACTACGGCAGCGTCACACGCACATACCTTTTCAGTGACGTTGTTGTGACCGCTGAACAATCCCTCCTTTAAGGGGGAAGTGCGTTTGGCGTCATAGCGACGTCACTGCGGCGTCACTAAGCGGCCGCCCAATAGCAGAGGAGGGGCGGAGATAAGCGGCCGGAACATGCCGCCCACCTCCTTCATTCCTCATTGCCGGTGGACTCAGGTAAGGAGATGTTCTTCGTTCCTGCGGTGTCACACATAGCGATGTGTGCTGCCGCAGGAACAACAAACAACATCGTACCTGCAGCAGCAACGATATTAATGAAAGGAGCGACGTGTCAACGATCAACAATTTTTGACACTTTTGCGATCGTTGATCGTCACTCCTTGGTGTCACACGCTGCGATGTCGCTAACGGCGCCGTATGTGCGTCACTAACAACGTGACCCCGACAATATATTGTTAGCAATGTGGCAGCGTGTAAAGCACCCTTTAGTGTTTGCTTGTCTACATATACTTACATTCCCAAAATCTCAGGGATTAAATAGAGCAAATATGACTTCTGTATGAAATGAAGGTTACCAAGTGGTTCGCTTTCTTAAAATAGGGATTTAAAGATGATTTACCCAGTGGACAGAATTGGCTGAAAATTGGTATGTATGCTATTCAAGGCATAGGGAAACGGAAGTTATCTTATAAAAATTGTTATGCCAAAACTTCGCTGAGACAGATGATGACACGTTTTGAGGCAACAGGGTTACGGAGTGTTCAGCCAGGGCGCGGGTGACGACCGGTAAGCAGAGAAGTTATGGAGGACTTTGCTACTACTGTCGTGGAACAGGGCCTGAACAACCCTGCCGGGAACAGCAGTGCACGCAGTGTTTCCAGGCAATTGGGGCTTTCTTCCGTACAGCACAGTGTGGAAAGTTCTCCGCTCCCTGGCTGAACACTCAGTAACTTTGCTACCTCAAAATGTGTCATCAAATTTTTTTTTAAGATGCCTTCCGTTTCCCCATGCCTTGAATAGCATAAATACCAATTTACAGCCAAATCTGTCCACTGGGTAAGTCTGCACATGGCTCCAAACACCTAGGTTATTTTGTGGCCACCTTGTAAGTTGAAGATTACTTTAATTGAAAGGGTTTGTCCGTTTCTGCTATTCATGTTTGAGACAGCAGTAAACTGCAACTAGGTCCCGGACACTTGAATAGCATTGGTGAGGGTTAAGAAATCTGCAGAGCGCAGGTGATCTACACAAGTCCAGTATACATTTTTAGAAGTTACACAATCCTCTTGGCCCAGGTTATTCCCATTTCAGCCATGAAAGACCAAGATTAGAACAAGCCTTTAATGATATGTATTTTTGTTGTTTCTTGCTCTCCAGGAAGATTTTGGTCTATAAGCTTTAACGGCTTTATTTAGTCAACCCCAGAAGAATGTTGCTTTTCAATTAAATAAAATAATGAATTACCAAGATACTTCGGTATATGCACTCAGGTGTATTGCAAACCTTAATTTCAAAGCAAAATTAACTTTCATTCCGTAATCCTTTATAGCAACAGGCACCAAGACACTAAAGTGGGGGGAAAAATCTGAAAATCTAATCAAAGTAAACAATAAAAACTGATGCAATAAAAACTAACCAACAATAAGAAAACTGTAACAATAAAGACTAACCGCTAAGAAAACAGTAATTGTCATCAAATGTTTTGATTGTTAAAGTAATCTGTTCCCAGACCTACCGTAGTAGGACAACATGACTTTTTTGTCAGATTAAATAGTAACTAAACGTGTTTTGTTTTTCTTTACATAGAAATGTGATTTGGATGCATTTTTATAATAGGGCTAATTAACTTATTTTGCTGCTTTCATGCTGAAAATAGGGGCTACAGTGTGCTTTAGGCCCCCTTCACTAGTGTATATATAAAAAAATGCAAGTGTGGCATATTCCGTTTTGACCATCAAAGTGTACATGTGTGTCATCCGTGTCTGTGTGTGCCATCTGTGTGTAATCCATGCACTATCTGTGTGTCATCCATGTGTACGTGTATGACCACTATGTGACATCTGTGTTACGTATCTTAAAAAAACTTATGACAATAAAATTAATGTTTTTTATGTGTTAAAGATCTTCAAAAATAGAGAGAGGGATGGCTAAAGAGATTAAAGGTGGCTAATAGATAAATGGTTAGATAGCTTGTACAGCTATTAACCAAATAAATAATTAAATGAGTAAAACATGGAGTCCCCCCCCCCCCCACCCCACCACCCCATTTTTGATAACCAGCAAAGGTAAAGCAGACAGCTGTGAGCTGATATCCAGCTTGGAAGGTCCATTGTTATTGGGCCCTTCCTAGTCGAATAATTGCAGCTCTCAGTCACTCCAGAAATGGAGCATCAGAAGATGCTCCAGTTTTGGTGCTTTGCCTCAGCTCTTCTCAATGTCCTAGTGTGGTGGCAATTGGGATAATTGTTTTTGGGGTTGATGCCAGCTATGTAGTGTCCAAAGACATAGCTGACATAAAGACCTGGTGCTAGTAAGGGAGATGTGTCTATCAGACACTCCCATTACTAACTCTGTAATAAATAAAAAAAAAAAAACCAAAAACTCACACATACAAAAAAAAATTGAAATAAACACTTCTCAACACTTTCCCTCATTCCCTACTTTATTAAGAAATAAAATCCACCCAGGTTCCCTGTAGTCCACTGAATCTGCTGCAGTCCACAAATGGAAACCAGTAATAAAATAAGACACCCACATTCATCACTTTTTATTTAAAAAATTAATAAAAAAATTACCACACAGGTCCGATGTAGTCCAGCGATTCCGACGAACAAAGCCTATGGAGTCTTGTTCTGATATGCCATAGACTTTGCTTACAGGGACTTTCGGGTCACGCTGCACTGTGTGATACCTGGCACCTCTGAAGAGTGGAGACATTAGTAAAGTTAATGCTCTTCAGACATTCCAGGTGATGCTGTGCTATTTCATGACTTTGTGACTTTGACGAGCAGTAATATTACTATCGTCACTGCTCTTCAGAGGCGCTGGGTCTCACACAGTGTATCATGACCTGGAAAGTGCCTGTAAGAAAAGTCAATAAAGTGTCAGAACAATGCTCCGTTGACTTTGTTGTAATCGCTGGATTAATTTGAACCTGCATGGGAATTTTTTTCTTTTATTAAAGTGGTGAACAAGGGTACGTGTTTTGTTTGTTTTGTCTTGTTTTATTTTTCTGTATGCTTGTGTTATTTTTTTTTTTTGCTTAATTTTGTATTACTTGGCTGGTAATGGAGGGTGTCTGATAGACAGCTCTCCATTACAGACACCAGGGCTTGATACCAGCTGTGTTTTTGCACACTACATAGCTGATATCAACCTCAAAAAACATTACCCCAAGTACCAATGCATCAGGGAATCAGTAAGTACCTTGGAGCTGTGTATTCATTGTCATGAACAGCCGGGAGGGTCACACAGACATCCCACCAATGTCCATCAATTTCTCATGAAACAGCCCTCTGGCGCTCCCTTTATCATCAGGACAATTATGGAATTGACAGGCAATAAGTAATTGAGGCTCTGGTTGTTCTGGTGAAGTGCTCACAGTGAGGATAATGTGTATATATATATGTATTATATCTCTCTGGTGTACGGCCATCACCAAGCTTCACAATAACACAAGGAAAAATACTTTCTGCCACCTCCAATCTTTTATCGGTAGATTGGACACCCGTTAAAGATAGAGTAAAGGCCACTTTACATGCAGCGACATCGCTAAAGCGATGACGTTGGGGTCACGGAATTCGTGACGCATATCCGGCCTCGTTAGCGGCGTTGTTGCGTGTGAATTGTACGAGCGACCGCTAACGAGCAAAAATACTTACCTTATCATTGCTCGTTGACACTGCTCCATTCCCAGATATCGTTGCTGTTGCAGGACGCAGGTTGTTCATCGTTCCTGCTGCAGCACACAACGCTATGTGTGACACCGCAGGAACGAGGAACCTCGCCTTACCTGCAGCCGCCCGCAATGAGGAAGGAAGCAGGTGGGCGGGATGTTCGTCCCGCTCATCTTCGCCCCTCCGCTTTGATTGGGCGGCCGCTTAGTGACGTCGCTGTGATGCCGAACGAACCACCCCCTTAGAAAGGAGGTGGTTCGCCAGTCACAGCGATGTCGCTAGGCAGGTAAGAAGTGTGACTGGTCCGAGCGATGTTGTGCGCCACAGGCAGCGATTTGCCCGTGACGCACAACCGACGGGGGTGGGTACGCACGCTAGCGATCTTGCTAGCGAGATTACAGCGTGTAAAGCGGCCTTAAGGCGTATTCGGGTTCATGGTTTATATAGAACTAGAGGAACAAAGCTATTACATTTTATATATTTAATTAGAAAGAGTAGGCAGTGTTTATAAAAGGTATACAAGATTTTAGAAAAGGGAACAATACAATATATAAAATTACATGAAATAAGCAAGAAAACATACTGAGAATCGTTCCACAGATATGACTTCCAGGCTTTAGGAAGGTAGGGTTCGCCTTAGAACAAATGGACAGAACCACAGCTTATCTGTGTCCTCCACGAACTGAACCACACAAAAATGTGGCAGATATCCTTTATTACCTCAGGTCAGCAGCCCCTTGATGACCTCATATGGGGCGGTCTGTGGGACCTTAAGAAAATTATGGAATTCCAGTTTTCATCATATCTTTGACCCTGGATTTCACAGGTGAAGGATATTAACGTCATGTTTCCCATCTTGAATTTACCTCTTCAAAAGGTAGGAAACACAACATACCTGGTCCCATCAAACTGGCAAATATCCATTTGGTGGGATTCCAGCCATCGCCCAGCAAAGCAAAACTGTGTTTTGTGTTTGCCATTTTGTTAGGATTTCCAAAATATAATTTTCATATCTTTAATATTAAACGCTGTACATACAGTCTTAGTTCATAGTTTTTTTTACCCAGCAGAACAAAAGGATCTGTATTTTGCTCTTCAAATGTGCTCTTATATACCTTAAGGTTTTAAATAGCTCTGTTTTCCATAGTTACCAAGGAGAGGGTGGTTTGGTTGTAGGGAATTTACATTTTTTTTTATGACACATTGTTTTGAGTTTTTGACTCTGAATATTTTCACTGTGTCAAAAAGATTGCGACTTACAGTTACAACAAAGTGGATGGGACATATAGAAATCTCAGTCAGTGACTTCATTCACCTGTTGTATGAGGCATCCGGAGATGTCTACACAGTGCACCATTAGTACTTTCCAGTCCTTGGTCCTCAGCTGCTTGCCATTACTATTTTGTGTGTGGCTGACCACATATAATTAACCTGACAGTCGAGCATTTATTTGTCCCTATGGTTGTGAGCCACACAGAATGGCATCACGAGCAGCATGTGGCCCCCAGGCTGCAGGCTGTGCACCCCTGGTGTATAGTGAAGATTGTGCTGCCATCACAGACCTACTGTGCAGACTAAGCTCCTACACTCTTCTCACTTCTATTTACAAGGAGATAGATATAGAGAAAGGAACAAAAACCGCTCACCACTGCAGAGACAAGCCTGAATATATCCTCCTGTTAATGTCCTTTAGTCCGGCACGGATTACAGCAGCAAGCTGAGAAGGTAATGGAACAAAACAATGGAAAAGATCCAGTTGACCTGAGGAAGGCGTCCCGCCGAAACACGTTGTGGTATACTTCTGCCATTCATCAGTGTGCACAAGCCGGTGTTTTCACTTGAAATATGGATATTTATTTTTAATCAAGTTGCAAATAAAGAAGCATTTTTATTTATCCCCTTGGAGTCCAGCTGGATCTTTTCCATTGTTATTTACAAGGAGGCTGCACATACATTTTGAAGTCTACTCTTTCCCGCACTCATAGTGGAGAGATCCATACTCAAAATATTGCGTATTGATCTATAGACTTAAAGTATAGTTTAGCACCTCATTTGTCCATAAAGGCTATAAGATAGGGGAGTTAATCGTATTAAGCTGCTTTCACACAAGTTTTTTGCCATCAGGCACAATCCAGCAAAAACATCAAAAAACGGATCCGGCGTCTGTTGCCACTGCATTCGTTTTTTCCCCCATAGACTTTCATTAGTGCCGGATTGTGCCGGATGGCCTTGCGTTTCATCCGTTTTTTGCCGGATCCGGCAAAATTTACTTGTTTGGTGGCCGGATGAAACGTTGAAGTGAACGTTTTTGTGTCCGGCAAAAAAACGGATACGGACGCCGGATCCGTTTTTTTGAACTGAGCATGCTCAATATCACACCGGATCTGTCAAAAAACTGAAGGAACTGATGGGAAAAAAACTGATGCAACTGATCCGTTTTTTCGTCGGATCCGTCGCATCAGTTTTCTCGCCGGATCGTGCCTGATACCAAAAAACTGATGTGTGAAAGCAGCCTTAGGGTATGTACACGAATCATTGTCTTTTTGGCACCTGCTGGGTTTTTTAAGGCAAAGCCGCTTCAAGAACATGTCTGCTGTCGTTTTCCTGAAATGGCTTCCCTGGCATCTGTTACTCTACACTCCCAAGTATAGAGAGCTAGTGGCTTGCGTTACAATGGACAGGTCACTTCTTTTAACCAATTAATTGTTTTCAAACTCTGAGTCAGTTGATAGATGTGACCTAAAAGGAAACATGCACAGCAATGTTGTGTTGACTTTGCTGTGCATTATATTAATTTTATGTGTCGCTTCTGCTGAGGTTTTTCAGCTAGAATCTGCCTGAAGATGATACCATGTGCACATACCTTTACAAAATGAATCCGAATTTATATTTTTAACAAAGTGAAAATAAAGTAAAAGTTTAGTTATTCTTTAGTTATTGTAAAAACTGTTTAATGTGATTTTGGAATCCTGAAATCTCTGATACTGGGAATATCGTGGAAGCTCATCACGTTCTAGTTTCTGATTTTGTTTGGGTAAGCTCCGCTCGTTAAGTGCTTGGAGTGACCTGATTGTAATAATATGCAATGTGTTGTCATTTCAGAGTCGCGGTTTATTCTCCTCCCGGTCGTCCTCCACCACCTCCACATGCATCTGCAGGAGCAGAGAGATCTTGTAATGTGCGCACGTATCCTTAGCAACATGTTTTGTCTTAGCAAGAAAAACAGCTCTGTAAGTAATTGGGAGATGCTTATTATATACATTAACATACAGCATGCTGAACAGTAATCCGTAGCACACTGTAAATCATTTCCACAGTAATCTATATATAGGAGATGTATACAGCAGGTGCTTGGCATACAGCTGGAAGCCTAGATTCTTGCCTCCCTTTAATAATTAACATGCTCTATTGCCAGGCCTCTTCTCTAATTACTAATCACAAATTAACTTGCAGGACATGGAGGATTTTTGATTAATTACTGTGCCTTATGTGTTTCCTGTGGCACGAGTAATGCCACTTACCAGTGCTGATGGCTACTGGCATTAATGTTGATTCACAGTTGAGAGCAAAATTGTCCTTTCCTGCATAACTAGTAGTAAAGGATGGTGTTGGTGCTATATTGCCCTATAGCAAGTTAAAGGGGTTTGTTCCAAGAAAACGGTTGTTCTCTACTGACCCTCCCCAGCTCAAGTGTGGAGTTTCTGCCACTGCTCTTGGTGACTGCTATTCTCTGCAGCAGTAATGCCATGTCACCAGCACTGCAGGCAATCCTTCAGTTCACTAGCTTGTGCAGTCATCTTTGCCCACTGTGCTCAGCGATTGGCTGCAGAGCTGGTAACGTGAATCGGGGCCACAAACATGACCTCAGTGCTGCAGACCATAGCATCTACTAGGAGTAGTGACTAAAGGCCCTGTCACACACAGAGATAGATCTGTGGCAGATCTGTGGTAGATCTGTGGTTGCAGTGAAATTGTGGACAATCAGTGCCATGTTTGTGGCTGTGTACAAATGGAACAATATGTCCATGATTTCACTGCAACCAAGGATCTGCCAAAGATTTATCTCTGTGTGTGACGGGGCCTTTAGACTCAGCTCTGGACCCACAGAGGGTGAATAAAGGACAGTTGATTATTTTTTTTTTCCGTTTAATGTTTCTTTATTGTTTAAAAAAAAATAATAAATAATTATATAACATAGAATGAATATAGATAATTTTGTAGAGCCCGGTTTTACAGAATATGAAAAAGTTATAGTTTGATCTGGGCATTTAAATCTTATGCAGCATATATCATAGTGAAATTTATCACCGGTCGTACAAGAAAAAAATTCTTCATAACATCCTTAATGTCATCTTATCCCAAATATATATCAGATTTTTTTTTTTTTTTTTTTTTTTAAACAAACTGCAACCACAAGGACAGGTGTGTTTGACAACTGGAAAATCCTTTTAAAACTACTTTTGATGCACATACTAGTCTGGTATCCTCATTTTTTTGCTTGCCTTTTCTGAACTGAACATACTCATCTGCTATGCCTGTATGGTATTTGACAGACAGGAGAGCAGGAGCAGAGAAACAAAAGACCTGCCACCACTTACTGTTATCCAGAAATAGGTTACACTTTCCATCTGTCAGTGGAAAGCAAGTTAGACAGAAGGTGGACAATCGGTGACATTTTTCCTGATATAATCCATTGGCAAATGTGCACAAATAATAAACTGAATACATTTTAAGAGTGCAACTTACATTCCTAGACCCTTCTACTCAACGAACTAAAGAGCAGAAGTGCTAATGTATAGTAGAATACCAGCTTTTCAGAACGTCACCAGGATTATCAGGCATTGGTCTTATTAAGAGCCTCTATAGCAGAAAGACCATGTAAACATCACATTTATTATTGTATGTTCAATGCATTCACTTAAAGAGCATCCGTCTCCAGGTTTCTGTGTACACCTGGCATAGGCAGAAAGCTACCAATCAGTGGCCTGGTTGGGATTAAACTGAGCTCATGAATATACTTGACTAAGGGGTGCGTCACACACAGCGAGATCGCTGCTGAGATCGCTGCTGAGTCACGGTTTTTGTGACGCAGCATTGACCTCATTAGCGATCTCGCTGTGTGTGACACTGAGCAGTGATCTGGCCCCTGCTGAGAGATCGCTGCTCGTTACACACAGCCCTGGTTCGTTTGTTTATTGTTGCTCTCCCGCTGTGACGCACACATCGCTGTGTGTGACAGCGAGAGAGCGACGAAATGAAGCGAGCAGAGAGCAGGAGCCGGCGTCTGGCAGCTGCGGTAAGCTGTAACCAGGGTAAACATCGAGTAACCAAGGTGGTTACCCGATATGTACCTTCGTTAGCAGCCTCCGCCGCTCTCACGCTGCCAGTGCTGGCTCCCTGCTCTCTGCACATGTAGCTGCAGTACACATCGGGTTAATTAACCCGATGTGTACTGTAGCTAGGAGAGCAGGGAGCCAGCGCTAAGCAGTGTGCGCGGCTCCCTGCTCTCTGCACATGTAGAGACGTTATGATCGCTGCTGCGTCGCTGTGTTTGACAGCTAAGCAGCGATCATAACAGCGACATACAAGGTCGCTGTTACGTCACAGAAAATGGTGACGTAACAGCGACGTCGCTATGTGTGAACCCAGCTTAACTGGCAGCTGGTTTGCTAGTCCTTAAATGTTAATATGTTGATAAGTTATTTTATCAAAACTGCACCAATCAGCTCAGTGAGTGATCTATCGCTGGACTCAATGTTGCCGTTCTCAGATTAAGTGGCAAAAAATTAGTGACCGTTTCCCATTAATTGTGACATAAACTATGAATTGGAAAAATGTACATAATTTTAAAAAAATTCTTATATATTCTCCGTTTAGTAATTTCAAGCGTTGGGTTTCAAAGTTAACAGATTCTGTACAGATATTGGTTGAAGAAAAATGGCTAAACCCCTAAAGCAATTAGAACAATAAATATATTAGGAATAACCATGTCTAAGAACTTGCTTAAACCATATGTAAAACACAGAAAAGGAAAAAAGATGTGAACTCCAGAATTGCTGCTATTCCCACAAACAAATACAATTAACTCAAAATAGTATCAATAAAAAAGTCACCTCTGAATACAGAAACAAGCTTTTGGCCAGCACTGTGGTCCTAAACATAAAAAAGCCAGAGGACTCAGAAAATGGCAACACAAAGAAAATTGCTTTTTTATTTTGCAAACTTAAGAATTTTTGTCACCACTAAAATGACCAAAAAATTGGACAAGTTTAGCGCATCCATATTTGACCTTGAGTCATTTTGTCAAGTCTCTTTCAATGCTCAACGAATGTTATAAAAACATACCCCATAAAACCATGGCAGAAACATACAATTTTGTTGCACTTGGATTTCCCCCCCCCCATTTTTCATTACATTATATGATAAAATAAATGGTGTCATTCAAAAACTACAACTCGTCCCCCCAAAAAAATAAGACAATAAGGCTACGTAACAAAAAAATAAAGTTATGGCTCTTCCAACAATGGGAGAGGATAAACCAAAAGCACAAAACCATTCCTGTGTCGTTAAGAGGTTAACAATATTTTTGTTAAGATTTTGCAGAAAACATAAAATGTAATCTACTCTTTTAATAGAATTATACATTACTATAGCTTACAAAATTAAGGTGTTCTAATTAGGACACTGCTCATTAGATCCTATAATATGGTTATGACAACCACCAAAGGAAGCACAACCAAAACGCATCAGAGTTGCAGAACGAGCTATGGGTAAGCCTCAGGATTTGGGATGCTGATAGTTTATTGAACTCAATAGTTGGTGATGAATAAGCACTACCACGCTCGGGTGCTCGGTACTCATAACAAGCAGTTGGATACTCTGATAGGCACAACTCGTGTACCGAGTATAAGGGAACTCAAGCCTTTTTCTGTGAAATCTTCCTGAAAAATGCTTGAGTTCCCCATTGAAGTCCATTATACTTGGGTTCCCCTGTTGCACTCGTCCGAGTGTCCGATAGTTCGTCACAAGTACTGAGCATTGTAGTGTTCGCTCATCACGATCTATATTATCTGTTAAAAAAGTAATGATCATTTATCCTCTCCTTTACCTGTAATCCTCTTATATGTTTCCATTATTGCAGTCAGCATATGCACTATGTTATTACTATTGATGCTGCCCCTCCTTATATAATGTAATTAGACCCTGCCCCCTTTTTATACTCGAGTCTTCACATCTGATTTTATTGCTATATTGTTCCTTTTTTACATGTATTTTATTTATTTTTATATTATATGGTTAGTGTTTTCTTTCATAGCATTACATTAAGACTTGGGGGCTTATTCATTAAGACTGACATCTCATGCAGCAAACTTACTGCGGTCTCGCTGGCGTACGATGCACCTTATTCATTCATTTTGCTCATTTTCTCACTGGTGTGCTCACATCGGCAAAGAGGTTACTGTAGTCAGGGTCTTCTATGGTAGCATTTTTGCTAAAAAAAAAAAAAAAAAACTCTCCAATATTTCACACTTTCTTTGGTTACTCCCAGAGCGCTGCCCATTTTGACAGAGCTACTTCAGTCCAGTATGAAAATGCCAAAAGTCTCAACAGTTTTTTGCAGCTCTTCTTTTCAAAACCAGTTTTGTGGCATACAAGTGTTGATGTATCGCCCCCCAATGCCTTTTTTTCTGAAATATTAGCCTCCTGTGGGAGTTTTGCAGGAATGCTTGCCTAGAGACTCATTAATTTAACATGGCTGACGCACAAATAGATTTCATTTCAGTTTGTTAAATCATGAAAACCAAAGAAGTTTTTTTTTATTGAAATTCTTGAAAAAAATTAAAAATTGACTTGTGTATCTAGGTTTTTCTGTTGTATACTTGTTATAGCACCATCATCTGTTCTTTTGATTCCCTCTTGTGTTTAGTCCTGGCAGACACACATACTCGGCTCTGTCCCAAAGGGGAAGATGCTCATGTACAAGATTCCTCTTATTGTCTAGTCCAGCCAGTAAGGATCCGCACCCTATAGGAAGCGTCTTCCAAGCCAGGACTGTATACATTAGGTGGACGTTCTGAATGGGAATAAAAAGACCAGTAGGGGGTCACCATAACAAGTGTATCACAAGATATACATTCGTTTAATCTCTGGGAATAGAATATAAAACTTCCTTGGCTAGATTTCATTGTAATGTTTTATGTATTTTTTTCATTTTTAGGAAAAGTCTGCTATGAAGGAAATTGATGTGATTGTGAACAGCTTGCTGGATATATTACTAAGGACTATTTTGGAGATTACAAGTAGACCCCAGCCTTCAGGCTCTGCAATGAGACTTCAGTTTCAGGACGTAACTGTAAGTATGTTGTCTTAGATGGAGCTGTATTACTGTTAATCACTTTTTTCATGCTGTATAAACCTTTAACACAAAATCTCATACATGTATGTTCTTATGAGATCTAACTTGCCACATCAGGACCTTAAAGTATGTGATTTGGATGCTGTGTGCCCATACCATATGCATTGGATCTGGCTGTAGTGTACAGCTGAACTCCTGGTGCATTTCCTGGGACCGGAGCAAGCTCTGATTCCTGCACTTTTAACCAGAGATGCCCTTATCAATAAATACAGCTGAATTTGAGGAGTTGGCCTGAGCGAAAGGGGTCCCTTAGTCAATCCATTATTACTATAGTGAGATTGAGGGGTGCAGAATGGGATGCTGTGACAACCTAAGTCCTAACAATGGCCTCTTTATACCAAAGCCTGTCTCAAGCGGTGTCTCATAGGCTGTCAGTGTAACACTAACAGGCTGAGATAATCCACTGCACAACAAGAGTAGTAAAATGTGTTCTCTATGCTATTAAACTATCGTATAGTTGATCCCCATTGAAGGATTTATGAAAGAAAAAAATAGTTTTAACATCCTATAAAAAGTTCTGGTTTTCGCACATTTTTATCTAAGGGAGCTGCTGTGTTTGATCTGTTTTCTCTTCTCCTCTGACTCCGGATGTTAGGGGAGGAGGTGCCCCACATCTACCTGTACTGAGTAGATTTTTTTACTTATACTGTATTTTTCTTGCTGTAAGACGCACTTTTTAACTAGAAAAACTCCTGCTAAAAAGTATGTGCATCCTATAGCACCGAGGCAGCTTCTTGTGATGGAGAACACAGACACTGCATCCTCTCCAATCACAGAGTGTGACCCCATCTCCTTCTGCTCTGCACTGATCTATGTGATCGGTGCAGAGCAGAAGAGGACGCTACCGGATCTGAACTTGAGGCTACAGTACCTTTAAAAGCTGAAGGACATTTAGCCTATTTACTCTGTTTAACTTTACAACCTTTCAGGTCATGATATTGGTCATATCACCTGAAAGGTCCTAGAGCTAACTATGTCGAAAGTCCCTCAGCTGATGCAGCCTACAATCAGATCCCGATCAGGAACTGCAATATGTTGTAATGCAGAGTGTGTGTGTGTGTGTGTGTGTGTGTGTGTGTGTGTGTGTGTGTGTGTTGGCAAGGTGTGGTAATGTGTGTGTAAGTGTAACCGCAAGATGTGGTAATATAATGTGTGTCAATATGTCTTTGTATCATGGTTGTATTTGTGTCTATGTGCACGTTGCAGATCTGTGTGTATCTATATGTGCATGCAGTTAGCATGTAGCAGAGCGTTGTGTGCGTATATTACACTGTAAAGAGACACTAACAATGGATTTATTACCTCTCCATTCTACCATAGTACATTAAAATTCGTGCTAATGACCCCTCTACTTTAAACCATCAGGGAAGTTTTCATTAACAGGAAAATGTTTTTCTATTTTCTGCTGTCTTAACCTAGGGAAGCATCTTATGGTAAAATACGTCTTGTAGTCCAAAAAATAAGATTCACTATTTCATTTTCAGAAACTTTATTAGTGTACCATAGGCTGCACTGCTATTTATAGGAGAATTTTCTCTGCCTAAAGATCTACAGTGGGTATGGAAAGTATTCAGACCCCTTTAAATTTTTCACTCTGTTTCATTGCAGCCATTTGGTAAATTCAAAAAAGTTCATATATTTTCTCATTAATGTACACTCTGTACCCCATCTTAACAGAAAAAAAACAGAAATGTAGAAATTTGTCCTAATTTTTTAAACAAGAAAAACTGAAACATCACATGGTCATAAGTATACAGACCCTTTTGCTCAGACACTCATATTTAGTCACATGCTGTCCATTTCCTTGTGATCCTCCTTGAGATGGTTCTACTCCTTCGTTGGAGTCCAGCTGTGTTTAATTGAACTGATAGGACTTGATTTGGAGAGGCACACACCTGTCTATATAAGACATCACAGCTCACAGTTCATGTCAGACCAAATGAGAATCATAAGGTCAAAGGAACTGCCCAAGGAGCTCAGAGACAGAATTGTGGCAAGGCATAGATCTGGCCAAGGTTGCAAAAGAATTTCTGCAGTACTCAAGGTTCCTAAGAGCACAGTGGACTCCATAATCCTTAAATGGAAGAAGTTTGGGACCACCAGAACTCTTACTAGACCTGGCTGTCCAGCCAAACTGAGCAATCAAGGAAGAAGAGCCTTGGTGAGAGAGGTAAAGAAGAACTCCAAGATCACTGTGGCTGAGATGCAGTAGGGAGATGGGAGAAAGTTCCGCAAAGTCAACTATCACTGCAGCCATCCACCAGTCGGGCCTTTTATTACAGAGTGGCTCGGCGGAAGCCTCTCCTCAGTGCAAAACATATGAAAGCCCGCATAGAGTTTGCAAAAAACACATGAAGGACTACCAGACTATAAGATATTAGATTCTCTGGTCTGATGAGACGAAGATAGAACGTTTTGTTGGTATGTGTGGAGAAAACCAGGCACTGCTCATCACCTGCCCATTACATTCCCAACAGTGAAACATGTTGGTGGCAGCATCATGCTATGGGTGTGTTTTTCAGCTGCAGTTGAAGGAAAGATGAATGCGACCAAGTGCAGAGATATCCTGGAAGAAAACCTCTTCCAGAGTGCTCTGGACCTCAGACTTGTCCAAAGGTTCACCTTTACAACAAGACAATGACATTAAGCACACCGCTAAAATAACAAAGGAGTGGCTTCAGAACAACTCTGTGACCATTCTTGACTGGCCCAGCCAAAGCCAAAGCTGAAAAGGGCTGTCCACCAACGTTCACCATCCAACATGACGGAACTGGAGAAGATTTGCAAGGAAGAATGGCAGAGGATCCACAAATCCAGGTGTGAAAAATTTATTGCATCATTTCCAAGAAGACTCATGGCTGTACTAGCTCAAAATGGTGCTTCAACTCAATACTGAGCAAAGGGTCTGAATACATATGACCATGTGATATTTCCGTTTATCTTGTTTAAAAAATTTGCAAAAATCTCTACATTTCTGTTTTTTTTCTGTCAAGATGGGGTGCAGAGTGTACATTAATGAGATAAAAAAATGAACTTTTTTGAATTTACCAAATGGCTGCAATGAAACAAAGTGAAAAATTTAAAGGGGTCTGAATACTTTCTGTACCCACTGTAAATAGTATTTTTCTTCTTTACATGCACAATGTGCTAGCTCATAGAGATACATCTCTATACCCTGTATATAGCCAAGACAGAACTCCATATTATTTGTACTGAATACCTATTACTATTCCAGTATTCATCCTGAATAACGAAGCCAATGCAAGTCAATGGGGAACTCGAGCATTTTTGTTGGAAATATTCAAGAAAAATGCTCCAGTTCCCCATTGACTTGCATTAGGTTTGTTGTTGTTGACAAGTACTGGAATAGCACTAGGTATTCGGTACGAATAACTCGAACCCGAGTATTTAGTATTCACTCATCACTACTCACTACCTCTTGTGGCAACCTGTTCCACTCATTGATCACCCTCCGTGTCAAAAAGATTTTCTCTAATATCAATTCAATGTATGCACATGGAGTATATGGTTTCAGATATTTCTTCTCCAGATCTCCATTTCCTTGCTGGAAAACGCACCAAAAACGCAATGCGGTGTTTAAGCGTTATTGATGCGTTTTTCCTCCAGGAGATGTAGAATTGTTGCAGAAGTTTGTTGCAAATCTGCATCTTCTGGCAGAAAAACACACCGAAAACGCATCAAAACCGCATTGCGTTATTAGTGTGGTTTTTTTCCAGGAGATATCAAATACTCAACATGTGCACATACAATAATCCGGTAATCCTGACTTCATGACTGCTCCTAAGGTGAGGTCACTGAGTTCAATGAGTTCCCCAAAGATCAGTTTACCCGACGTCACAGTTGGGGTACCTTTGGGAATAGATTTTTTTTTTTTTCTTACATAACACAGCTGTCGTTAACCCCTAATATTACCTCAATTGCCATCTCACCAAGGAAATCGGGATGAGCTGGGTAAAGCACCAAAATTGACGCATCTAATGTGGATGCAATAATTCTGGGGTGACTGCGGGCTGTTATTTTTAGGTTGGGAGGGCCAAATAACCATGGGCCTTTCTAGCCTGAGTATACTAACCTGCAGCTATCTACTTTATCTTGGCAGGGTATCAAAATTGGGGGGGACAGCATGTCATTTTTGTTAATACTTTATTTAATTTTTAAAAAGCTGCACGGGATCCCCCGTATTTTGATACACAGCCAACATAATGCCCACAGTTGGAGGCTGCAGCCTGTAGCCGTCTGCTTTATCTGCACTGGGTAACCATATACAGGGAACCCTACACCATTTTTTCCAGTTACTTATTTTTAAACTTCACAAGCAGTCACAGATGCCAGCAAGCCGGCAGTCTGACTGCAACCAATCACAGGCGCTGTAACAAAGGGTGAGCAGGGGAAGCTGTGAATATTCTTGAGAGTTAATTATCAGACCCGGAAGCAGTTTGGCAGGCACACGGGAGACACTGTAACTATAATTGTCCTGCTCTAATCACCATTTTGCTTTCGTTTTATTTTTTAATTTTTTTTTTTCCATTTTTATCCAGGTGGCCGAACCTGAACAGTAACACAGACTTCCCTGAGAAGTCAGTGTTTGGAGTCTGTGCACTGATTCTAAGTGTCTGGCATAGACCCTGAACTTTACAGTTCAAGTTCGGCTATCATTAGTCACCATATCTTGAAAAGCATACATTTAGATCTTTATGTCAACTGAGTGAATTAAAAAATACAAAATAAAAATAGATAAATTTAGCATTTTCTTTTGTCCTGACCCACAGAATAAAGTTAACACTTTTTATTTTTGTAGTACATGATTTAGCTTAAAGCGCACCAATCACCAGGATTTCCCTATATAATCTAAAGCCAGTGCTATACTGGCACTATCAGGCTAATTCTATACATAGCTTTAGTTGTGAGATTGGATGTATAGGTTTTGAAACACACGCAAGTAACATTTTTAAAATGAACAGTTTTTTGATTGGTAGCAGAGGTCGAGCAGCTAATAGCTGGAGTGGGTATTCATAGTTATTCCCGCCCCTGCCTGTCCATCCTCCCACTAGCTATTATTTATGCTAATTCCATTATAGAAGTTTGTGGCTATAAGTCATGGTGGTTAAAAGTACCTTTGCTGACGTCATACCCATGTGATCAGAAGGGGCGGGGCCTCAGCCAACAGAAAAATAATTTTGCTTCCTGGTATCAGCTATTTTTGATAATCAGACAAGGAAAAACCAGACAGTTGGGGGCTGGTATTTTCAGGCTGGGAAAGCTCATGGTTATTTGACCCTTTCCAGCCTAAAAATAACAGCTCGCAGTTGCCCCAGAAGTAGCGCATCCAGTTCTGGCGTTTTGCCCGGCTCTTCCCGAATGCCCTAGTGCGGTGGCAATCTGAGTAATATTTTTTTGGTTGATGTCAGGTGTGAATTGACAGCTGGCATCAAGCCCAGGGGTTAGTAATAGGAATCAGACACCCCCATTACTAACCCGGCAAGTGCAGAGTTTAAAAAAAAAAAAATGCACACACAGATTTTTTTTTATTTGAATAAAGACTCCACCACACTCCCTTGTTCCCCAGTTTATTAAAAAGAAATCCTCGAAGTTCTGACATAATCCAATGGTATAATGTGCCACAATGCCAATCGACTCCTATGGAGCTTCTTTCTGAGAATGAGGCTCCATAGGTCACTCCTGGTCAGTGGCAGGTACAAAATGTCTCACACTCTAGTTAGTAAATATGCACCTAGGGCTCCACCGTATTTGTAACGACTTCTAGAATAAATAGAATGTATTGTTTACATCCTTGGCGCATCTCAAAAAAGTATACAAATTAAAAATATTATTTTGATTTGTAGATCTGCTGTTATCTTTCAGGTTGTGCTTGACTTTCTCTCTACACACAGCAGTAAAAATGTTCAGATTTGCAAAAAATCAAAAATCGTTTTTCAAATCTGTTTTTTTGTGTGTGATGTCAGACGTTGTGAAGAGCATCTGGTTGCTGACTTTCAGGGATGTAGTTGGCAGTGCTGCTGCAGCTTTGCTGAGTGTTCAGGATTTGTCATGTCCTTCCCCACAGAGCCAATTAAATGTCAGTAAGATCTAACAATATGTCCTTGTCATTCTGTGGCATGTATGAGCTCGCTGCAAACGACATGACTGTTCTCCAATTATAACTTCTCCTCTTTAAAGGGGTTATCCGGCTTCTTTGACTTTTTTTTTTTTATTTCCCTATTGGGCTACATTGGGGCAGGTAAGTAGATAGAGACCACTTACCTGCCCTGCTGTCAGCCCCTCTCCCCCGGCTCAGAGTGGTCATGTGACCGCTCCTGCCGCGATTTTGCTGCTTCCGGTCATTTCATGTCAACAGGGCAGGGCCATGTTGACATGCAAATGTGGAACAGCATGTCGCCTCCCTGCTGGGCTGTACAGTGCGAGGAGTCCCCGCCCCCTTCCCTGCACTTTCCCACACATTCCCCCGCACCTCTTTTACTCTCCAGTAACCTCCCCCTGCACTGCTGTGGGGTCCGTGACCTGGGGGCGGGGCCTGGCGGCGTGGTGTCAGCGCCAGCACCGGGCCCCCTGCTTAGGATCGCACATTCAAATGTACCGGCATCACAGATGCCGGTAAATTTGAAAGTGCTGATGATAAGCAGCGCAGCGCTGCTTCTCATCACTGTCCCTCCCACTGTCTGTGCTCTCTTCAGCACAGCGGTGACGTCACTACTGTGCTGATATGTCCAGAGCACAGACAGCTGGCGAACGTGCAGGAGCGGCGGGGACCGAGGACGGGTGAGTATGTACTCCCTACATGTGTTCCCTATGGGGGGGAGGTGCAGAGCCATATGTGTGCGTGTGCAGAGCCATATGTGTGCGTGTGCAGAGCCATGTGTGTGCGTGTGCAGAGCCATGTGTGTGGGTGTGCAGAGCCATGTGTGTGCGTGTGCAGAGCCATGTGTGCGTGTGCAGAGCCATGTATGCGTGTGCAGAGCCATATGTGTGCGTGTGTAGAGCCATATGTGTGCGTGTGCGGTGCAGAGTCATATGTGTGCGTGTGCAGAGCCATATGTGTGCGTGTGCAGAGCAGAGCCATATGTGTGCGTGTGCGGTGCAGAGCCCGATGTGGGGCTGTTATTTGCAATGCTGTAGTGATACCAGGTCAGGTGCTGGGGAAGAATACTGACAGGGAATGTGTGTGCAGGAGGCGGGCAGGGGGTGAGGCTGGACACTGGGGTGGGTGGTGACGGCTCTGACTGAGGTTCAGCACAGGAAGTGGTCATGTTTGCTGGATCTGAATGTAAACAAGAAGCTGCAGAGAATAAAGGGATAATTCAAGAGTAACAAAAGTTAGAAAACAAAAAATAACAATGTAGGTGTGATTTATATGACAATACAGCACAGATAAACTCAAACATTTTTGTTAAGCTAATGTTGGACAACTCCTTTAAATACCGGGGGACAGTTTTAATATTTCTGTTTTTCTAGAATATCAGATGATCTACATAAAAAAAAAAAAATGTTTTGTAAGGATCACATCTTCCATTGTTGGAATTTTGCTTTTTTGTTCCATTTTGGAAACACAAAAAAGAAATGTCAAGCATGGCACAGATTAGTCACATGACGGACACATACGGTGCTCCTCAAACCCCATTTACTATAAAATTCAGAATCTGTGAGACAAATGTGAACAGAGCCTAAATTACCTATACTTGTATATATTAACTTGTTTGTATGATATTTGTATTCTCGTATTGTTTCAGGGTGAATTTGTCGCATCTTTGCTGTCCCTGTTGCGACAGATGACTGACAGACACTACCAACAACTTCTAGAAAGCTTCAACACAAAGGATGAACTTCGAGTAAGACATAATTGCAAGGGTTTTTTATTTTTCATTATTTTTGTTGTTTAAACAAGATTATATTTAGAAGAATTGGTACCATGCAAGGGCTTATATTGGGGTAGGTCTTATTTTCAGGGAAAGTATGTGTTTTTTTTTCTAGGTTTCAAATTTAAACCAATATGTCCTGTTTGTCTGGATCTCAAGTGTAGAAAACCATGTTTTCCGATAAATTGATAGGGCTTGCGAAGTTAAAGGGGTATTCTCAAGTTAAGAAGTTATCCCTTGTCCGTTGGACAGGGGATAACTTTCTAACCTCTGGAACCCCCACTGATCCCAAGAATTGGGAAGAACCCTGTGAAAATGGAACAGTGGTCAATGATGCACACCACCGCGCCACTCAATCTTAAAGTGAACCTGTCAACAAATTTGACGACTATAAGCTTCGGCCACCACCAGTGGGCTTTTTTATACAGCATTCTAACTTGCTGTATATAAGAGCCCAGGCCACTGTATAGAACGTAAAAATCACTTTATAATACTCACCTAAGGGGCGGTGCAGTGCAGACTGGTCGTATGGGGATTCCGTTCTCCGGTACCAGTGCCTCCTCTTTCAGCCATCTTTATCCTGCTTCTTCTGAAGCCTGGGTGCATGACTCGTCCTATGTCATGCACACTAGCTGGCATTGAAATTCTGCGCAGGCGCACTTTGATATGCCATGAGCAGGGCAGATCAAAGTATTGTAGTGCATTTGTGCAGGACCTCAATGTCGGCTAGTGTGCATGACGTAGGACGCGTCATGCACCCAGGCTTCAGAAGGAGGACAAAGATGGCCAAGAGAGGGGACGCCAGTACTGGAGAGTGGAAACACCCATCCGACCAGTCTGTACCGCACCACCCCTTAGGTGAGTATTATAAAGTGTTTTTTACATTCTACATAGCGGCCGGGCCCTTATATACAGCATTTTAACATGCTCTATAAAAGAGCCCACTGGTGGTGGCCGCAGTTTAGTCATCAGATCCAGTGACAGGTTCCCTTTAAAGAAGTGCCAAAGACAAGCCTTAGGATGGAGGGTAGCTTCTAAACTTGAGGAAACCACCTAGCTCAGTCATTAAAGTGACAGTTCAGTGATTTCAAGTAAAGCTTCATTTGTTGCTACAATACCGAACATAAGAAAATGATTGGCATTTAGCAGAATTCTCTGTATGCATTGGGATATTCATTCACATGAGACATGTTTTCGGCGTCAGTATTGTAATCCTCCAGTTGTGCACTTCTGGTCCTTGCACTAATGGAAAGGAAGTGTTATTTCTTCATTTTCTTCCTTGGTTGGATTTAAAATAACCATATCCCACCAGTGAGCCGGTCCATGGTGGCTTCCATTTAGATTCTGTGCTAGATATCAAAGGACATCCTATCTCATCCCTGGTATATGAAGATGGTATTCATCAAAAATAAATCAAGACTGCAGAATAAAATATTGGAGAATAATTTCCACAGAGGTCTTTTAAGTGGTCGCATTAAGAGTGAGCTTTTTGTTGAGTACTTTATTATTTAGTACTTGGCTAATGAAGGACATATTTTCATTTATAATTAACTCTGAAGTCATACATCTTTGCAGAAAACCCATGTAATTCAATTAGGCAGTGCATTTTTGAAGTTTTTACTTTTATGATTAAGTAATCTGAAATTGGAACATTTGAAATAAATTCCTATATTTCTCATCGTCAGAACATAATCCTTATATAAGAGATACTGTTTCTTTAGCTATATCCAAATGAGAATGCTTCATCGTGTTTGTCATCCAAATATGAGCAACAGATGAACCCTACTATATTTCAGTGGGGTAGTGAGACACTATTTTTAACATTATATATCCAAAACACTTTTATATAATTTTAGTTCTTCAGCATAAGGAAAACCCATTAAATAAATCACCCCATACTCAGTCTTGTCTGCCTCTCTTGTGGCAGTTTTCAAAATTATAATTTCACAATAATATCATGCAATGCTTCCAAAACTTGTATCTAAGTATAAGTTACAACAAGTAATTTTCATAGATTAGGGATGATATTTGTAGACAGAAAAATATATCAAGGCTCTCTCATGTCACTGTTAATGGAAGATGTCAAGAATGAAAAAAGGATTGGGCATGTTGAGTTTCAACTTGCCCGATCCTTTTGTTGGCACAGAAGATGAGCTGCCACCATTGTTGTGTGACAGGGACTTAGTTCCCTCCTTTGATTGATAACAGATGCATGTGTATGTGTTGGTAAGAAAGAATTGTTGTCAGATGAGCGATCTGCTGACCCTATCAAGACTATATGACCACCTTTATTTTCTTGTGTGTCTTGAATGCCAAGTATTGTTGGAGCTTGTTTCCTAACCATTTGTAACATGAAAACATTCTGATCTGTGTATTAGGCTGTCAGAAATAATGCGTGATCTTTATTTGTTTCCATAATTTCCACACATGCAGATATAGAAAGTGATTCATTTCCATTGTATTTTAACATGCGTAATTTTTATTTACAGGATTTTTTGTTGCAAATTTTTACTGTGTTTCGAATACTCATAAGACCGGAAATGTTTCCTAAAGATTGGACTGTTATGCGCTTTGTTGCCAACAAGTAAGTAGCTACAGTATTTGTTTGGGTTTTTTTTTATAGTGTAACCACAAATAGTTAAAACATGAACCTGGATTTACATATTTTTTTATCTTTAAACTGACTCGGTCAGCAGGTTTCTGCTATGTAATCTGAAGACAGCGTTCTGTAAGAGTTAAAACTGAGAGTTCATCCCTGCATATCTTATCACAAAGTGTGTTTTTTTTATTACCTGCAATGTTAGTTTAAACTGGCTTTATCATTAGTGGGTCTCAGGAGCCTGTGAGTTGTAGTCCGACTCCGCCATTACTGTGATTAGAGGCTTCTGTCTATGTAAACATACACTGAAACCCTGGTGTGAGTGGGGGCAGCTTGTTAAGCTCTGCTACATGAAAAATCATGGAGTGTGTCAAAACTGCTGCACTCAGTAATCTAAGTGATACATTGTTGGAGTCTGGGCCTCTCTGCCTACATTATGCCGCCCTCAGATGAGGTAGCAAAAACCTACTGACAGATTCCCTTTAAGCACTTACAATTAGATACACCGGGACCTAATGTTGATGTTGTTTTTGTATAACTGAATCTTTTTTATGAAAATCTGGCAGTAACATAAAATATGGCCTGCGTTGATGATATACACTAGTATCTCCGCTGAAGGGTATAACCGATCAGGCATGTTGGATTTCAGTATGCCTGAGCAGTTGTTTTGCTGGAAGACCTGATCAGATCAAGTGTGTGTGGTAGAGACTTATCTCCTACCTAGTTAAAATATAACGTGTTCATTCTATTGTTATTAGTGTCTGCTGACTTGCTTTAACACTAGAACTACTGGACTCGTGACACCTATATAGAAATACATGGTGCAAAGTAGTCAAAATGACTACCTCAGTAGTTCTAGTGTTTAAACATATTTTTCACATTGACATAATGTTTTAAAGCTGAGTTCATTCTACAAACCTACATATCCTATGCAACCTTTTCTGTCCGACATTTCCCTCCAAAAAAAAATATTTTCATTGTGGAATGACAAGATGTCACAGTAAACACTAATATAACACATTCTCTTTAAGAGAATCAGCAAGGCAGGTCCCCTGCCAGGTTGTCGCTGCATCTTTTATTCTTAGGGTCAGCACACACGGCGAGTAATACAGAGCGAATGGAATGCGATAAAAAAAAATCGCATTCCACTCGGACCAATATTACTCTATGGGGCATAGCATAGCCATGAGCTGTTTTTTTTTTTTTTTCTCCTCAGCCCTAATCGGACCGAGAAAACAATCGCAGCACGCTGCGGATGCAATGCGATCCTCTTTCACTCGCACTCATTCAAGTCTCTGGGGGCGAGCGAAACATCGCACTGCACTCGCATTACACCGGTGTAACACAAGTGCAGTGCAATTCTCGCATCAGCCGGCAACAGAGGAAATAGGGAGATATATCCCTCCCTCTCCTCCTCAGCGCAGGCCCTCCACTCTGCAGCTGTGGTCTGATTGAACGATCGGACCACAGTCGTATGACACTCACATGACACTCTGCTACCGCTGTGCTGCAACTCTAAGCGGAGTGTCATGCGAGGACTTGCACTAATCCCCGTGTGGCCTCAGCCTTATGGTTTTAAAAGGACATTCCCATTTTTGTAAAAGAAAAAAAAATTACTATAGTAGAAAAACTAGTGTTAATGTCCAACCCATGAAAGGAAGTGTGGCGTCAGGAAATGACCTACTGTTTTTTAAATGTTTTTTTTAAAAACTTTTGGTTATTTTTATTTTATAGATAATGATCTGTTTTACAACTAAATTGGAAATCTTGCAATTTTCCAATTTTCTCTTTGGCTGCAGAGCTATTTTTACACTAATACTTCTTGTTCAAGAAATTCACATGTACACCAATAGACTTACTTTTTTTTTTACTAATGCATCTTAACTAGTGATGGGTGAACCTGGACGGTAAAAGTCCAGATCCACTCGGATAACCAAGTACCCGTGCTATGATCCTGGGCCCTGAGTTCTAAAGAAACCCCGGGAAACTATCCAGATCCGGCCACCTGGGTAATAAAAAAAAAAAAAAAATAATAAAGGAAGAAGAAAAAAAATAAAATAAGAATAAAGCAACAACGTTATAATTACCAGACTCTGTGCTGCTGTAACACTACTTCTGGGGTTGCTCATTAACCTCATGCATGTGCCGTCCCAGTGTCTGTGATTGGTTGCAGCCAGACTGCACCCTCACTTTTTTTTCCTTTTAAATGTTTTAAAAAATACTGTTGTGCAGTCCCACCAATTTTGATACCCAGCCAAGATAAAGCAGACAGCTGGGGTTGGTATTATAAGGCTGGGGACACCCATGGTTATTGGCCCCCCAACATAAAATAGCAGCCTGCAGCCACCCAGAATTGTCACATCCATTAGATGTGACAATCCCGGCACTTTACACCCGACTCGTCCCAATTGTCCTGGTGCATTGGCAATCGGGGTAATAAGGGTTAATGGCACCTCACAGGTGCCACTAAGCCCTAGATTACTAATTGGAGGCATCTATGAAATGCCCATTACTAATCTGTAAATGAAAATAAATAAACACAAACACTGAAAAAATCCTTTATTTGAAATAAAATACAAAAAAAAACAACCTCTGTCACCCCTTTATTAACCCCAAATACCCAGTTCTGGCATAATCCACATGAGGGCCCATGACAATTCTGGCTCTTCTACATACTGAAGTCATAGCATGTAGGCACAGAACATGTTTGCACGCTGTAGCTCCAGGCAGAGACTGGATGAGTCGCAGCGATGATACTCAGTTTATGTGGTCACAGGTTCCCTCGGCACCCCACCTGTGCCCTGTGTGGAGACCAGTTTTTTCTCAGTGTTAATTTCTGTACTTGAGATTCATTGTCGTCCAATAGAAGGCTTTGTTGTCCTATGTTGATAGCTGATACACCCTGTAACTGTCTCAAGTTGTTTGGGGGATTCATGATACATGGATTGCATGAACACCTACGTAAAGGAATAAGGTTACAAGATTATGGACACTGGACATGTATTCCAACTGTTTTGCATTTAATTGGAATCTCTCACCAGGTTTTCTTTTTGTTTTTTTTTTTTTATGGTTTTTTTTTAACTTTAAGCTGAAAGCGGCATAATGTAGATACAGAGACCCTGAATCTAGCGATGGGACACTTATTGATCTACTTGGGGTAGTTTTGATTGTCCACTGCTGCTAAAATATTGATTTAGAGGACTAGTAAACCTGGTGCCTTGTATTTCTTTATATTCATAAGCTCTGTCTAACCTCATCCCCCACCATTGATTGCCAGTTTTCTGCCTATGTACAGTGTAAACGGAGAGCTGCCAATGACTGGTGTTGGTGAATCAAGAGAATGTGTTGGGGGGGGAAAAAGCACATAGGGTCTATCTGGTGGTATGGAGGATAGAAGAAGTAATAGGTGTGCTCACCTGGTGGGAATAGTAATGCACA
Source organism: Anomaloglossus baeobatrachus (assembly GCF_048569485.1). Lineage (NCBI taxonomy): Eukaryota > Metazoa > Chordata > Amphibia > Anura > Aromobatidae > Anomaloglossus > Anomaloglossus baeobatrachus. Next base: position 320,166,068 of record NC_134356.1, on the reverse strand, counting down.
TAAAATGAAAGCCTTCTGCAGATCGAAAAGCGAGGAAGATGAGAGTGATGAATAATATCTGGATCTTTTTTGCGCTGCTCCTCTGGTATAAGGATCCATGATCATGAGAGTTATTATCAGCTGTACTTTTGTTTCTACACGTTTTAAAGCCTACACCGGTTTCTTAATCATGAAAAGGCCACAAAGTCCACAACCACCCCAGAAATGGCGCATTTATTAGATACGCCAATTCTGGTGCTTTACTTCTCTCTTCCCTATTGCCCTGATGTGGTTACAGTTCATGGATTCGCCACTTCTGGGGCGGTTGCGGGCTGCTATTTTAAGCCTGGAAAGGGACAAATGTCCATGGACCTTCTCACCCTAATCCTACTATCCCCAACTTTCTGCTGTGTCCTTGGCTGGTTATAAAAATATTATTTATTTAAATAATTAAAAAAAAAGTGTGACATCCCCTCTATTGTTTTCATATATTTTTATTAAAATAAGGTTAACAGAATAACATATCAAATCCACACAATCAAGATATTATTATGCGTAGCATACCATTATTTGAATACATGTGGGGATCTATTGTATGAATTCTTTTAAACTTTTTTTTATCTGGGGGATAGGTATAGGAAAAGAGAAAGGAGAGAGGAGGGGGAGGTAAAGTAATTACTTTATTGGGGATGAAAAAGGGGGGGAGGAGGGTGGAGGCAAGGAAAAACAAGGTGAAGAGGGAGTGGGTAAAATGAAGAACAGTGAACATATGCAAATCTCAACCATGTTAATAGGCTTCCATTCTAGGAATATAAGCATATTGTCAAAAAAGCATGACTGAAGGTTTGAATAAAAGGATTCATGTTATAAAAAGGGGTTTAAGTAGTTATAAATATTTATTTATGTAATACCTTGTATAAAACTATTCAGTGATCCCATCTTCGGTAATAGGAGGCAAAGGCATTGTTAATGGTAGCAAAGTACTTCTCGAAGTTGTTGTGAAGAGAAGTAGTTTCTACGACCTCAGAGATAGTGGGCACTGCAGGTTTCTTCCAATTAGAAGCTATAAGATTTCTAGTAACTAGAAATAAATGAGTTAGGATAGGTTTATATATAGGGTCAAATTTTTCCAAATTAAGTGAAAGCAGGGCCATTTGGTGAGTTACCTGAATTGTAGTGTCTGATTAATCAGACTAGAAATATTTTCCCAGAGGCTCTTCAATCTGGGACAACTCCAGAAAATGTTGAGTAGAGTACCTCTCTCGTCGCAATCCCTCCAACATAAAGGGGACGTCTCTCTATTAAATTTAGCAAGTCTGCATGGAGAGAGATACAAACACGAGAGAATTTTGAAGTGAGAATGATGGAGAGAGGCACATGCATTTGAAGAATAGGTTAGTGAAATGGTTTTCTGCCATTCTTCATCCGTAAAGCTCTTACTTAAATCTTTTTCCCAATCTAGCATATATTTGCTTTTGTGGAACGTTAGATCGTTATTGAATATCCCCTGTATTGTTAACCAGCCATGGTACAGCAGACAGCTGTAGGTTGCAACCTGCAGTTGTCTGCTTTACCTGGGCTGGTTATCAAAAATAGGGGGACTGTCTGTCCTTCTGTCTGTCCTTCTGTCTGTCCTTCTGTCTGTCCTTCTGTCTGTCCTTCTGTCTGTCCTTCTGTCTGTCCTTCTGTCTGTCCTTCTGTCTGTCCTTCTGTCTGTCCTTCTGTCTGTCCTTCTGTCTGTCCTTCTGTCTGTCCTTCTGTCTGTCCTTCTGTCTGTCCTTCTGTCTGTCCTTCTGTCTGTCCTTCTGTCTGTCCTTCTGCCTGTCCTTCTGCCTGTCCGTCCGTTCGCCCGAATGTCCTCCCGCCCACCTACTGTGTCTCTATCTATGTTTGCACATATTTAACAAATAACAACAAACTATTCATTTCAATGTCACTCATTTATTTCCAGTGCGTGTTACACGGATTTTGCACAGATTGCACACGGATAACACACATGTATACATGGATGAATAAAATGGACCGTGCAACACGTGCGATTTTTCAACAAGATGTGTAAAGGAGGCCTTACATAGTAAATAGCAGGAGCACATTTACAATATTCTCAGCATAGGAAAATTTTCTTTTCTCATATCCAATTGTTAAACTTATTATCTTAAGATTTGTTTATTAAAATGTACTTTGTTTGTGGGCCAATCCTTTTAATAGTTGGCACAATGAAATCGGGTAGGTAACGTTCTACTGGCACTCCAAACCTTATCAATCAACGTCTAGAGCACAGTTTGTGTGCTGATGTGAAAGGTGTTGTTTGATTTAAAATGTATGTGGCCATAGGGTTGCAGACCCATAAAATTATAATCACATTTTTTACTCATTCACTTCATATCTATACCGCAAATCACCACAACAACCAATCGATTGACTCATCAGCTCGTGGGATCTATATCGGCATCACCTTTGAACCTATTGATTGACTTTATATTTTTTAAAATCACTTAGTCACATATGCTAGTCTATAACAAAATGCCATCTGGAGATGATTTGCTAATTTTTTTATGAGGCATACTTTGGTACATCTTTTGGGCTGTGTGTCAGAAAATCAAATCTATGCACTTTGAGGTCGCATAGACTTCTCATCTAATTTGTTAATTTGTCAAAAAATATAGGACATGTTGTGGTTTTACAGTTGACATTTCTAATTTCCTGTTTAACAGGTTGTCTTGGACACTTTTTATTTTTTTTAACTATGGTCTTAAAAACTAACAAACAACTACCTGCCTGTTCAACCCGCCACTGGCTCAGAGTGGTCACAGACTGCTCCTGCTGGTGGTTCAGTTGCTCCACGTCAACATAGCTGCTATTCTTCTTCCGGTCTGCTTTGCAGACAAGGCATGATAGCTGGCTTCCTGTAGTTAGGCAGCAGGGAGTTGGCTGTCATCAGCATGACGTCGGCATTCATGACCCGTCTACAGAGCACAGCGGACACTGCTGCTCTGATGACTTGACATCATCGAAAGCTGCTGAATCTGCTAGTAGGAGCAGTCTGTGACTGATCTTTGCTGGTAGAGGTTGGTGCTGGGCACAACAGGCAGGTAGTTAGAAAATATGTAATGCGCCAAATTTTCCAACATATTTTTGTAGAGGGAATTTATTATTCCTTCTACATATCCATAAAGAAAGGTCCGGATATTCTTCATAGATTATAAAGGGGGTTCTATATAACAACTTTCAAAGTAATATAGAGCTCATACTGCAATTAGAATCAGAGTATGAGCTCTTACTGAAGTGTATTGAGTCATATTTATAATCTTGATCATGGTTTCGAGTAATCAATTATATAGTGTATGTAGTGGCCCATGCATTATACCAGTCATCAGTATATTTGTGTATAAGAGCAATATTGAAAAGCACATAAGCAGAGCAGGCACAGTAGCAAAAGCTCTAGCAGGAAGCCTACAAGCGGCAGGGATTAGATAGGCACAGTTTTGTCTTATCGCTGAGACCATACTCCATTACTGGGTTTATATCCATTGTCGTTAAGAAGATAAAGACAAGGGGGTCAGTAATTTGCCCACTTGACACCAGGATGATGCTTTGAGCACAAGCCATGCCCCTGAGGAGGAAATGGGTCCTTCTAATTGAATGAAACAATTAATTAGCTTTGCCAGTCATGAAACCAATTAAAAGGCTAATGTCTTTTCTATTCAGCCACATACTGGAGCACTCTAGATCACTTCCAGTTCCTGCAGCTGCTCCTAATCGCTGTGTGCCAGCTATACCACTTTGACTTCATAGAGCGAGCAGGAGAGAGGCCCATGGGAGATGCTTCATTTGATTAAAGACTAAGGAAAACATAAATAGCACATTGTGGTAGTTGAGAGCTCATTAGGGTTCAGTAAATCTTCAAACATGAAATCACACAGGTTTTTATTGATACTGTAAATATTCAGCTGACACGGCTGTTTCTTCTTCTTCTGTGTATTCTGCGGCACTTCAGATACAGCTGCATACAGACTAATGTTTGCAGATTACAGCCCTTTCGTCTAGTGGTGACACCTGATCATAATCAGAATTGATTTATACATACTGATTGTATCATTTCCTAGCTTTTTATAATAAAAATGAGAAAAAAATATTCTGCAACTCACTTTTCTTAGTTGTTAATTTCTTTTTTTCTTTTTGTACTGTGTAGGACATTAAGCCTCATATAACAAAAAGACTAAAAAATTAAAACACAATTACTTGTTATATTCAAGGTGATTTCTAAGGAAACGTTACTGTGAGGTTTTCTATGCCCATTAATTAGTATTATTGATGAAAGCTTGACTACAAGATTGGTATCCTATATTAGCAAGAATTTTTGAAAAATAATTTGTACCAGATAGAAATTTTCAGATTTATTCTTCAAAATAAAGAAGCTCAAGAAAATAGCGTTGAGCATCAGAAAAGCAGTGGCCACCCACAGTACCACAAGTAAACAAATGTTGGATTTACGCATTTATTGCCTCTGAACTAAAAAACAAAAAGTTAGTAAGAATTAGTGTATTTGTTATTTAAATGGTAGCTGTACTTTTCAAGTTGTTTTTTTTTTGAATACCGTATTTTTCGGACTATAAAACGCACTTTTTCACCCCCAAATGTTGGGGGAAGGTGTGGGGGTGCGTCTTATAGTCTGAATGTAGGGCTGGGGGGAATGAGGGTGCTGCGGTGGAGCGGGTCATCGGGGGCATGAGCAGGCTGCAGCAGCCTGCCGTGACCATGTGGGCCCGCTCATTTCATATGCACGCCCATCCTCCCGCCCATCTCTCAGAGCTGAAGCCGGCACTGACAGGTGGGCGGGGTGATGGGCGGGGGATGCGCGCATAGTAAACAGCCGGCCCGCATGATCACCCCTGGCAACTACAGCCTGGAGTGATCATGCACTGCTGTATTCACTGCCCCCCACACATCATTACCAGCGGGGGGTACAGTGAATCAGTACACTCACCGACAACGATCCCTGCAGCACCGCGATCTCCTCTTGTCTGCCAGCCACGGCTGTGTGTGGAGACTAGCGATGCTCACAGAGATGACGTCATCGCTGTGCACACGTGTCCACACGCAGCTGCGGCCAGCACAGACAGGAGGAGGAGCGATGCTGCAGGGAGCGTGGCCGGCTTCACACAAGTAATCTGTGCTGCTGCTGATACAGACGAGAGGAGGAGCGATGCTGCATGGAGCGAGGAAAGGTGAGTATAAATGTTTATTTTTTTTGTGTGCCACAGGATGCGGCCATATAGCAGGATGGGGGTATATAGCAGGATGACGGCATATACCAGGATGGGGGTATATTATGAGCTGGGTGGGGGCATATAGCAGGATGATGGCATATAGCAGGATGGGGGTATATAGCAGGGTGGGGGTACATAGCAGGAGGGGGGTCTATAGCAGGATGGGAGCACATACCAGGATGGGGGTATATAGCAGGATGCGGCCATATGCCAGGATGGGGGTATATAGCAGGATGTGGCCATACACCAAGATGGGGTATATAGCAGGATGCGGCCGTATGCCAGGATGGGGGTATATAGCAGGATGCGGCCATACACCAAGATGGGGTATATAGCAGGATGCGGCCGTATGCCAGATGGGGTATATAGCAGGATGCGGCCATACACCAAGATGGGGTATATAGCAGGATGCGGCCGTATGCCAGATGGGGTATATAGCAGGATGGCAGTATATAGCAGGATGTGGGCTTTACCAGGATGAGGGATAGATATAGATATATATATTTATATATATATTTATATATAGATATAGATAGAGATAGAGATAGAGATAGAGATAGAGATAGAGATAGAGATAGAGATAGAGATAGATAGATATAGATATATATAGATATATACATACATACATACATACATACATACATACATACATACATACATACATACACAAGGCAGGAGGATTATTACCAGGATGGGGTACCTGAGTTAGTGAATTTGGTGAAATTACCCCATAACAGTGTTAGCAGCAGATCCTTGCCTCATAACAGTGTGTCATGACCACATTTTTTGCTTAAAATTTTATTTTCCTATTTTCCTCCTCTAAAACCAGGGTGTGTCTTATGGTCCGGTGCGTCTTATAGTCCGAAAAATACGGTAATAATCTTTTTATATAGCGCCAACATTTTCCAATATTACAATTTAAATTCCCTGTCAGTATGTCATTGGAGTGTGAGAAGAAACCAGAAAATCCGAAGGAAAGCCACACAAACAAGGGGAAAACATACAAACTTCTTGCAGATGTCATTGGTAGAGATGAGCGAACCGGTCGTGGTTCGGCTCTAGTTCGGTTCGTCGAACGGAGGTCCCGTTCGAGTTCGGTTCGTCGAACGTTCGACGAACCAAACTCGAACCTATAGGATATAATGGGAGGCAATCACAAACACATAAAAATGCATGATAAATGTACACAAACAGTTAATAAACATTGCCATAACACTTACCGGTCCCCGCGATCCCTCCTGCACTCTGTCTCCTGCCGCTATTCCATCCGATGATCGCTGAATCCTCCCGGTGACCAGCACTGCCAGCAGTGATGCAAGACATATCATAACGTCAAAATAGCCATGTGACCAGTCACGTGGCTATTATCTCATTGGCTACAGACTGGTCACATGACTATGACGCGTCATGTAGGACCTGCGAATGCATCTCTCTGGTACACGGTGCACATTTGTGTATCGCCGTGTACCGGCGACATCGACTCCCCGTTCCATTAGGGACCGGCTGACACAGCCGGTCATTAACGGAGATCACTGTTGCCATAGCAACGCAGTTAGCGGTGACGTCACCGCTAACTGCGGCTCCGGGAGCACCGTTGCTATGGTAACGCGTCCGTCAGCGTTACCGCTGACAGCCAGCAGCACTGATCACTCACGGAGTGAAGGCTGCATGCTGCTTCCCGTGCAGCCTTCACGGAGTGACGGTGAGCAGCAGCGTCTTCCCCCATGCAGCAGTGATGGAGCAGAGCTGCATTTGTTGAACGAGAAAGACAGAAGACCATGGATCGTGGAGGGCTGACAGGGGGTAATAAAGATGGAGTCTCTAATGTGTCTGTGTATTTATTTCTATTAAAGTATTTTTTCTCTGTGTGGTGTTTTTTTTTAACCCTTTATTGGAGATTCTTAATGGCCGGGTCAAACGTGCCTGACATTAAGAATCTCTGGCTTAATACTGGCTAGTAAAACAAAGCCAGTATTAACTCATGATTACCCAACAAGCCACCCGGCTCCAGGGCTGTTGGAAGAGTTGGATACAGCGCCAGATGATGGCGCTTCTATGAGAGCGCCATTTTCTGGGGCGGCTGCGGACTGCAATTCGCAGCAGAGGCGCCCAGAAACCTCGGGCTAACCTGTGCTGAGGATTCCAATCCCCAGCTGCCTAGTTGTACCTGGCTGGACACAAAAATGGGGCGAAGCCCACGTCATTTGTTTTTTATTATTTCATGAAATAAGTGAAATAATTAAAAAAAACGGGCTTCCCTATATTTTTGGTTCCCAGCCGGGTACAAATAGGCAACTGGGGGTTGGAGGCAGCCCGTGGCTGCCTGCTGTACCTGGCTAGCATACAAAAATATGGCGAAGCCCACGTCATTTTTTTGGTGGGCAAAAAACTTCTGCATACAGTCCTGGATGGATATACCAAGTAGTCTACAGACAATTGTTAGCGCTTGACCCCAATAACCATTAAATCTGCAGCTAGGTTTGTAGGCAAAAAATCCCCTTTAATTTGCCTGGAATCAGAAATGAATTTTAATTGAACCCAGCTCATCAAGTGTTCCAATAGGAGTTTACCTCATCCTCACTACAATCCTGAAGTGCAGTTTCTTCAAATTCATTTAAAGGCACTTGGAACGCTGAAATTGCTGCTTATAATTTAAGCCTCTATTAAAAACCTTTTTGCTTATGGATTGAAAAAAACTCTCCAGGTATCTGAAAAATCATATTGCAGTGATAGTTTCAATTGGCATTAAATATCATATGCCTTGAAGCATCACTTAATATACTATACTAGATTTAATAATTGCTCTACTACCGGCCGGGTTACTGCAACCAGACATCTGGTATCTGTTTGCTGCACTATCAATTACTTATTTTTATTTCTACCATATGTGATTTATTCTTCTTTCTTTTTCCTTGTTCTATTGTGTGAATTGTTTTGAATAAATTTGTGTCTAAAACAAGGATAGCAATAAAAAGTATAAAATATTAATAAAAAAAACCTTATCAGCGCTGGTTTATTGGGGATTTTTTATTTAAAAAAATCTCAATTAAAATTCAGTCCTGGATGGAGTATGCTGAGCCTTGTAGTTCTGCAGCTGCTGTCTGCTCTTCTCCATACATACATAGACAGACAGCAGCTGCAGAACTACAAGGCTCAGCATACTCCATCCAGGACTGTATGCAGAAGTGTTTTGCCCCCTGAAAAAATTGTGGGCTTCGCCATATTTTTGTATGCTAGCCAGGTACAGCAGGCAGGTACGGCTGCCCCCAACCCCCAGTTGCCTATTTGTACCCGGCTGGGAACCAAAAATAAAGGGAAGCCCTTTTTTTATTATTTCATGAATTTCATGAAATAATTAGAAAACAAATGACGTAGGCTTCGCCCCATTTTTGTGTCCAACCAGGTACAACTAGGCAGCTGGGGATTGTAATCCGCAGCACAGGTTGGCCTGAGCTTTCTGGGCCCCACTGCTGCGAATTGCTGTCTGCAGCCGCCTCAGAAAATGGCACTTTCATAGAAGCGCCATCTTCTGGCGCTGTATCCAACTCTTCGAGCACCTGCCTGCTATACCTGGCTAGCATACAAAAATATGGCGAAGCTCACGTCCTTTTTTTGTAGTTTTTTGGCAAAAAAAATAAAAAATGCTTCCCTGGATTTTACATTGCCAGTGAAGGTAACACCAAGCAGTGGGGGTTAACAGCCAGTAGCTGCTTGGATTACCCTTAGCTAGCAATACAAAAAATGCAGCGGGAGCCCATATATATTTTTTTTAATTATTTATTTAAATAACTAAAAACAAAATGGGCTTCCCTGTATTTTGATTGCTGGACATCACAGTGCTGTAAAAATAAATCTTTAAAAAAAATGACGTAGAGCTCCGCGGTATTTTTGATTCTCAGCGCAGATAAAGCAGAGAGCTATGGGTTGCCACCCCCATCTACCTGCCATTACCTTGGTTGGCAATCAAAATACAGGGAAGCCCATTAATTTTTTCTATTTAAAAAATAGTTACAAAAAAATGACGTTGGGTCCCCCATTTTTGATAGCCAGCTAGGGTAAAGCAGACGGCTGTAGCCTGAAAACCAAAGCTGGCAGCTTTACCGTGGTTGGGGATCCAATGTGGAGGTCCCCCCAGGCTCTTTTTTTATAATTATTTTATAAATATTAATAATTGCACAATAAAAGTAGGGTCCCCCCCAAATTGGATCACCAACCAAGGTAAAGCGGACAGCTGTGGTCCGGTATTCTCAGGGTGGGAAGGTCCATAGTTATTGGGCCTTCACAGCCTAAAAATAGCAGGCCGCAGGCACCCCAGACGTGGCGCATCCACTAGATGCGCCAATCCTGGCGCTTCACCCCAGCTCATCCCGTGCCCTGGTGTAGTGGCAAACAGGGTAATAAATCAGGTTGATACTAGCTGTAAGGTCACCTGACATCAAGCCCAGCAGTTTGTGATGTCATGGCGTCTATTAGATACCCAACATCATAAACTGTCAGTACTAACAAAAAAAAATCGACAAAAGAAATTTATTTGAAAAAACAGTCCCCAAAACATTCCCTCTTTCACCAATTTCTTGTAAGAAAAAAAATAAAGGGGTCCCACGACGACTCTGGACCGTCTAGAATATGGGGGGGAGACACTCAGGGAACGTATCCCCCATTTTCTAGGAGTGCAGACCCTTCATGTGAGGAGTGTGGGTGCAATGAATCTACCCTCACTCTCCCCGGGTCCACAGCAGCAGAGTCCATGTCGTAATGGTTGCTACCAAAGCTGCAATGCCCTGCTCATGAGGTAAGGGCATGCATAATCAGGAGAACTATTCTACATTTCCAAATATTGGTATTTGCTGATATTATTGCTATTCCACCTACTATATATTGGGGATAGGATCTTGGAGATGGAATACCCCTTTAAGTCCAGTTATCCAGCTGAATGAATACTTATCTAAATAGCGAGCTCTGTTGTTATGTTTGGTAGTCGTTCAGCAGGGAAACTAGAAAAGCAAATCCGTCCATTTGGAAATGTAGTATATAGCTCTCCTGATCAATTATGTTCCTTACCTCATGAGCAGGGCATTGCAGTAATAATAATAATTTATTCATTTATATAGCGTTATTAATTCCATAGCGCTGTATGTCTTTGGAGTGTGGGAGGAAACCGGAGTACCCGGATGAAGCCCACGCAAACACGGGGAGAACATACAAACTCCTTGCAGATGGTGTCCTTGGTGAGAATTGAACCCAGGACCTCAGCGCTGCAAGACTGCAGTGCTAACCACTGAGCCACCGTGCCGCCCATTTAGCTTACGGATGCATAACCACCACTCACTGTGTCTGAACACAGGAAGCTGAGCTGACAGCCGCTCTGTGCATGCGGCAGTGTCTATTGTGAAGGAGAGGGCCGTGGGGGGATCAACGCTGCACAGGTACCGTGGGACACCGGGGAACACCGGTGGGGTTATAGGCGGTGACCTGGCAGGGCCTGGGGAGGAGTTTTCTGTCGCATGTGTCATGGCACATGCGACAGAAATCAGAGGAGTAGGGTGAATGTGGCCGGCGCGCTGCTGTGCGCGTGGCCATCTTGGATTTCTGGGAGGGCATCAGGGGGGCACTTTGGCGACACCGGGGGACCGGAGGGGACCTATCATGTTTGTTCATGCCAGATGGGAGATAAATAATTTTTTACCGGCGCTGTCATTTACTGTAACGTGATCATCGGTGTACGGTGTATACCTGTGATCACGTGAGCGGGGACCGGAAAAACCGTCCTGAATCATGATCTCCAGGGTCTCAGCTAGCCCTGAAACCCCGGAGATTTTCTGACGCTGGGGGGCGTTATTCACTTATTTCTGCCTGCTGTTTATAAACGGCAGATCAGAATAAGGCTACATTAACACGACCGATCCATTTTTGCGGTCTGCAAAAAACAGTCCGTTTTTTTCACGGGTGCATCTGTGTGGCATCCGTTTCCGTTCCGTAGACGGTCCGTATGTCATCTGTTTGTCATCCGTGTGCCTTCCGTTTTTTTTGTGTACTGCAAAAAAACTGAAGGAGGGTAAATGCATAAATTTACCCAGGATCCATAGCTTCATCCTACATGAGGCGGTCACATGTTCACTCCAGTGCCATTTTCTACTGCTTTTCACAGCGTAGAGCGCTCTGGTGATTTTCTTGTGCTTGTGCACTTCATATCAGTCTTTTCTGTCATTATAATGGCAGAAAGACACATAATGTCCCACTCTCCTGCATTTTGTAATTTTGCACCCTTTGGTGCCTTTCATGTGGCACTAAGGGGTGCTTAGCTTTGTATTTAGCCAAAAAAATGAAAAAAAAAAAATGACGTAGGGTTCCCCCTATTTTTGTAGCCAGCTAGGGTAAAGCAGACGGCTGCAGCCTGCAGACCACAGCTGGCAACCTCACCTTGGCTGGTAATCCAAAACTGAGGGCACCCCACGCTGTTATTTTAAATTAAATTAATAATTAAAAAAAAAAAAACACGTAGGGGTCCCCCCAAAATTGGATCACCAGCCAAGGTAAAGCAGACAGCTGGGGTCTGATATTCTCAGACTAGGGAGGTCCATGGTTATTGGACTCTCCCCAGCATAAAAATAGCAGGCCGCAGCCGCCCCAAAAGTGGCGCATCCATTAGATGCGCCAATCCTGGTGCTTCGCCCCAGCTCATCCCGCGCCCTGGTGCGGTGGCAAACGGGGTAATATATGGGGTTAATACCAGATGTGTAATGTCACCTGGCATCAAGCCCTGGGGTTGGTGAGGTCAGGCGTCTATCAGATACCCGACATCACCAACCCAGTCAGTAATAAAAAAAAATAGACGACAAACACATTTTTATTTGAAAAAATACTCCCCAATACATTTCCTCTTTAACAAATTTAATAGAAAGATTGCCATGACGATCCACACTGTCCCAGTCAATGAAGAGCAGGATGTTCCTCATTGGCTGGGAGAGCAGTGCAGTGACCTGAGCTAACATCAATGGGTCAGCCCAGGTCACTGCAGGGGATGACAAGTGCTGCTGTCAGCGAGGTACATTACCTGCGCTGATCTCCTGCACTGCCGACAGCACTTGTCAGAGTTCAATGACCGCCGCCTTCACAGCCAAGTATCGCGAGAGGCCCGTGACGTCACCGCTTGTCAGTCTCGGGTCGGAAGCGAGAGAAGGTGATGTGACAAGCGGCGGCCATGGAGGACAGTGACAGCGCTGAGGTCGGGACTTCATCACCGCAGGTAAGCCGAGCGGGACCATGTGTGCAGAGTGCCAGGAGGACGTCAGTGTCGTGGACTGCATGGCTGGGGTCGTGTGTGTGTGTGTGTGTGTGTGTACATGCCGCGTGCAGGAGGGGGCGGAGTGAGCTGAGCGGGGAAGTGTGGGCTTCCAGCACGTAACTAGGATAAACATCAGGTTACTAACCAAAGCGCTTTGCTTGGATACCAGATGTTTATCTTGGTTACCAGCTTCTGGCAGGCTGCCAGCGATGGCTCCTGCACACTGTAGCTGTAAAAAGCCCTGCTTTTTGCTGCTAGAACCGTTCTCGAACGTATCTAGAACTATCGAGCTTTAGCAAAAAGCTCGAGTTCTAGTTCTATCTAGAACAGCCCCCAAAATCACTCAAACCGCGAACTGGAGAACCTCGAATCACGAACCGCGCTCAACTCTAGTCATTGGTGGGATTTTAACTGAAGACTTCAATGCTGCAAGACTGCAGTGCTAACCACTGAGCCACCGTGCCGCCCTGAATGTTATCCTGTGTTCAATTGCGGAATAACACTATTCCTGTTCTTTATAAGACTTTGTATCTTGTATTTTCATCAGTTTTCCCCTCTGTAGGTTCTATCTCTAATTTGTAATGGACTCTTAGCTGATGGGAGGAGATTAGCTTCTGTGACGTCTTCAATACATATAACAAAACGTATTCCTGCTTTTCACAGGAATTTTCTGCCGCATGACGTTGTAATGAGTGATTCACTACTAACATTTAAGCAGAGCCTGGACGCCTTTCTTGAAAAATATAATATTACCAGTTATGTATATTAGATTTTATGACAGGGTGTTAATCCAGGGAACTAGTCTGATTGCCATATGTGGAGTCAGGAAGGAATTTTTTTCCCCATTGGAGCTTATTTGACACATTGGGGGTTTTTTTTGCCTTCCTCTGGATCAACATGGTAGGCTACGGGTTGAACTAGATGGACTTAGAGTCTCCCTTAAACCTTAAAAACTATGAAACTATGAAACAGAGTGAAAACACTTCCACATGGAGGTTATTATACTACAGTACTGAGCTGTGTAGATGTAATTCTAACCCCATCTTTCTGTATCTTCCTCTGCCCGTTTCCTCACTCTGCTCCTTACTCCTTTTGCCTTTAATTTTCATAGAGTATGATATGAAGTGTTTCCTGAAATCTCACCACTTTGGCAACTTATCCTGTCTTGAGCAAAATGGAGTTGAGCTGTTTTGTGGGTTTTTTTTTTTAATAATGAATGGGGGAATTCAGAAGATGGGAAAGGGAGGAAAGAAAAAAATTACTCAAATGGAGAAAAAAAAACATTTCTATAATGAGATATATCACAAGATTTTCTAGAGTTGCCTTTATTATTGATTTATTCAAATTTTGATGAAAGTGCAGTTCCCTATTAAGATAAATGGAGACATGTCAGAAATCATCATAAGTGATTGTCTACGTTCAGAGACCTCTCCCTGTTTTTTGAGCATTCGATTAGTAGCTCAATATTAAAGAAATTGAATGCAATTTAGAACTCTATCTTAGAGCCTATGTACCAGTATAAACGGCTCCTAAAAACATACACATTTGTTGATGTTATGGCATATAAAAGACATAGAAAAATATATAAATGACTGTTTAATCACTTTGCAAGTAATATTTTAAGTTCTAAAGTTGTTTTTTTATTTATTTTCCTAGTGTAATTATTACAACTGTACTGTATCTTTCGGATGCTCTTCGTAAGAACTTTTTAAATGAGGGCTTTGATTATAAGGTAAGATTGACTTCCATACATTGAGGCTGTAAGAATGTGCAATTTTTTTGTCATTTTACTTTTTCAAAAACTGCGTAAAACCAATTATTCATCTACAATGGCAACTGTTAATTTTATCTGTATTAAAGGGGTCATCCTAGACTCTGGATATTTTTTCCCATGTAGCTAAGAACTTACAGGCAGGTAGTTGTTAACTACCTGCCTTTTCTGCCTGTTGATCTCTGCCTGCTCAGTGGTGACGCTCTTGCTTCATTTCACCTAACTTCAATGGAACAGTGCCTTTTCTTTTGGTCTGCTCTTTTAATGGTGGGACACTGCCGACGAAATACTGATTGACAGCCGAGTCCCCACAGATTATTATGAGCCTAAGCTGCAGCTCATCTAATTTGAATGCAGGCCCAAACTCTCTGCTAGGTTTAAGTGAAAAGATTCCCCAGACCCTGGTCCAGCAGCCATGTCAGTCTGCAGTAGCTGCCAGACCAGATTCCTGCATCATCCTCCTACCTGTTGGCATCTTTGGTGCCTCTACTGAATAGTAGGCCCTCTTCTCCCCATGCAGAACCTTTTACATGCTCCTCTTATTCAATCATATATTGTCTGTATAACAGTTATGAAAAATGAGCTAGACGGTCTTGTTGAACAAGAATAAGGCCAGCTAGATTCTCAGTGTGAACCTGGAGCACAAACCTATTTTTATTTATTTATTTATTTTTTAACTCTACTGACCTAATGGAAGCGAACTGAAAGTAGGGTACTCTGTAGCCAGAGAGGAGGAATATTCCTATATTATCAATAGTCTAATTATATCATATATAGACCAAAGAAAAAATCCCCTAAAAGAGTACTTTATTTCTATTAATTAAAACGCTATACCTTAGAACCATCAATATAATTCTATCAGACCGTAGTCAAGTAAAGGGGGTGAGGTGCGAAACATAAGATAGGGTACAATAAAGTGGTGAAAGGGGTGACAGTGTTCACCGATACTTACAAAGATTATAATAATAATCAGGGGCACTATGTCTGTCAATTAGCCCTCACTGTCACCTGCCTACCAGCAGAGTTGCACCATAGTGTTTAGGGTGCGCCCCACTCCTTGTCGGCTGTTCCCTACCTTACCCTAGTATAATATTTACCAGAGGTTGACCCCCATCACCAAAATAATTGTGAAGATAATTTGTGCCAAAAATCTGTCAGAGGTCAGAAAATAAGGCAATAATTAGGTCCTCCTCAGTTATTGGGAACTCAAACTGCCTGAATCTAGCTAGATTGGATCAATGCTCATAGAGCACAAACATCAGATGTATATTGTAGTATAGGCAGATAATAGAATAAAAATTCCCAGCAAGGACTTATCTGCCAGTATCCGCAAAATATCTCAGTCCCAACGCGTTTTCCCCCCGGATTTCTTGGGGTTTATCAGGGGACCTTCACAGGACAACAGTCCAGGAACAAAAAAGCCATCTAATGGTGTCCATTCCCGGGGCAGACAATACTGGTGCCTGGGTAAAGTCCCAAAATTGAGACTATTTCATGCCCACTGCAAGATGATAGGGCATTCCAACCGTCAGGTAGATAATACAAGTAGGGTACTCTGTAGACGGAGAGGAGGAATATTCCTATATTATCAATAGTCTAATTATAGCATAACAGGCCTCCAGAACCCTTTGTGTAGACAATTATTGAGGATGTTTTCTCCAAGCTGTGTCATGTACCAATCAGTACATTGAAAGAAATGGTATATATCCATCTTTGTACACTATAGTTGGTTATCAAATGCTTTGCATGTTGTGAAAAAATTTTTTATGTCTTTGATTATCCTGGCCAATCTGGAAAGAGTCCACCCTCCTGATAAGACTTTGTGTGCTATCTTGTGCTTATAGCTGAAATAACTTTTTTGTGATTTCCTAGTGCCCATACAAATCGCTTACTTTTCATGTGCTGAATATCTAAAAGAGAATTTATTATTTACAATCTGTGTATATATAGATATGAATTTTTGTTGTATGTTTTTGTTGTTTTTTTTTTGCAGTCAGACCAATCTGCCCCAAATTTGACATATAGGTAAATTGGGTGCTGTGGAAGGTTTTACACTGTATTTCAGCTCTCTGACTCACCGATTTTCACATATTAAAAAAAAATAAAAAAAAATGCAAAAACAAATATTTATGGGCAAACTGTATAATTCCAGCTCAAATTTGACACAGGTTTTTAATCAGTTATCAGGTCTCTGGGACCTACTGTTCTTGATAGATTAGCAAAAAAGGTGGAACCCAAATTCAGCCGTGTTCCATCTCTCTAGGACTTACCATTCTCCACGCTTTTGCAAAAAGACGGAATCCAACAGCAGCCAGCTTCCAGCTCTCTAGGATTTACCGTTCTCCACAAAAAGCAGAATACTAATTGAAATTTCTTTGAGACACTACAAGATGGATGTAACATTTCTGTGCATGAAAAAACTTGGTTATGTTGGCTTCACATCAGTAAAAGTTAACCACAAACGCATAATATTAAACAAAGTAGTCCCATGTATTGCCGGCTAATTCTACTACTAATTAACAATGCTCACTATGCGGTAAGAAAGATTGACGAGTTAAGTGTCTTGCAGTAGCTTTTATTTAAGGAAAAAAACACCATGGATTTCGACATCTTTGTCCTTGCTGACTGTTTTAGCTATTTTAATAGCTACTGAAATGAGTATTTACTTCAATAACTGAGATTCTATTGCAAAGTATAAGCTCTTTGTACTTTATTCAACAGATATGGGATTCCTACTTTTACCTTGCAGTCATTTTTATAAACCAGTCATGTTTACAGTTGGAAATTTTTGCCGCTTCAAAGATGAAAAAAGTGGTGGAGAGGTAAGTGTAATCTCTATTTTCAATGCCTCAAAAGCACACCTGGGGAAAGTGAACTCACGGCCAGATCTAGCCCTCTGCACCAGTTCGGCCAGCCAGCTGATACAGCTGAATGGCTAGGAACAGTGGCTTGCGGGCTGCAACAATCCTTCCCCTGTCCATGTCTCGATGTCACCGCTATGGGCATCTTCAGGATGGAGATAGTAGTGAAGAATTTATTGCTGTAGAATGGAGCTGCCAGTTACACAGCTCAGTACTGCTGTATAATATCTTCCATGCTGCTGCTCCTGTCTTTGTGCTACAAACGAAGAGCAAAAATACTTCTCGCTGTGTGTTTTGTTTGGAAGACCTCATAGCAGCAAGGCTTAACCCACTAGCTCAGAGAGAAATGAAAACTGAAGGTAGAGTCTGCAGATTAGAAAATTGGGAAAATGCAGGATACAGGTGATATAATACTTCTAGTGTTATTTGTCATATATACACACATGACAGAATATGCTGAAAAATTACCTGCTAGAGGTACGCTTAAAGAGGACCAACCACCAGGTTTTTAATATATAAACTACTCATAAAGACAGTTCTATGCTGGCGCTATCATGCTTATTCTAAACATACCTTTAGTTGTGAGATCGGATGTATACTTTCTGAAATATAGGCAAGTAAAGTTTTTGAAATGCACTTTTACTTGATTGATAGGTGCTGCAGAATATCCAATTGGTGGGTCAGTTTTTGCTAGTTATTCTCGCCCCTGTCTGCCTCACTGTCCTTCCTCCCCCTGTTTGTTATTACAGTTGGAAGAAGAACGGGGGGATGAAGGACCGGCAGGCAGACAAGAGCGGGAATAACGAACGAACCCCGACCCACCTATTAGATATTCCGTTGCACCTATCATCAAGTAACAGTGTATTTCACAAACTTAACTTGCCTGTATTTCAGAAAGTATACATCCGATCTCACAACTAAAGGTATGTTTAGAATCAGCATGATAGTGCCAGGATAGCACCGGCTTCAGTTTATGTAAGAAAATCCTGGTGGATGGTTGTCTTTAAAGAATATTTTTAATATTTAGGTGCATTTCAGTTATATAGTTATATTAAAAAAAAATAAAAAGAGAATAGAAAATGGTTTAAGTTTGTTTTTCGTGATTGTATATTTTACCGATTGCAGGGTCTGTCTATCTTGTCTACATTTCCATTATGTGAATACTCAGCAGGGTATACAGCTCTACAGTGTTTGTCTCTTCATTATTGCCTCTGATGCTGCTTTTATGGAATATTCAATGTTTTTATCTCTTCAGATATGGAGACATGCGTGTGACAATGGGCTGTGAAATCTTCAGCATGTGGCAGAATTTAGGTAGGATTATCCTTCAGTTTTATTATTTGGTATTTAGTAATGAAACTGCAGTAGCGGGATGTCAAGAGGTTTTTGATCATTAAGTGGGCATACTTCAGTTGTCTGTATGAAAAACAGTGACTTTCTGCAGCAATAATATGGTGCCTCGATGCCTTTACATCTTGTGTTGCTCTGATTTATCACAGCGCTCTTGACAGCTCTAAGTGACTATTACATGGTTTGGTAAAGGATTATCTGCTGCCTACATCTGTTTCTGACTCATTGGAGATATTTTATCATTCTGAAATGCAGAAACCTGCTTGGGAAGCTGACAATATGAGTTAAAGTTACATATAATCATGATAGCTGCTTGATAGGGACAGCTCTCCAGATTATAGATGAGAATTAACATTGTAGAATATCAAGAGCTTACATCAGTGAGTGCTTAATATGAAAAGCCTTGACAGTTCATAGAGCCTGTTTTCTGTCTTGGAGGAAAGTACTCACGTCTCCTTCGTTTTAGTGATTGGTATGGCTCTCAGCACCTGAACCACCACTGTTCATAACTTCTGAAATGTGAAAAGTTTTCTGAAAATGTATTTACTCATTCATTTCTAACATTAGCCCAGAATCTCTGAAGTTGTACGTTTGCAGTTAGTCTAAGGCCCCCGTCACACATCCGTGATTCCCGGTACTTATGACGTTCGTTTTCATACGTACCGGAGACTGTTACATACGCAGACCCATTCAAATTAATCGGTCTGCGCACACCTGTATTTTTTCACGCATGTGTGTCCATGTGACGTGTGCACACATGTGGAGTGTTCCACGCTGAGACTAGATCATGTTTCTCTGGCAGCACTGATGTCACACAGACCACACACTGATGTGATCAGTGTGACATGTACCGGAGAAAATGCGTTTCTTTGAAATTAAAATGATTTTTTTTTTTATACTCGCCTGTCTCCAGTGTTGCTGTCTTCAGCGCTGCTGTCACTTGCTTCAAGGCTCTCTCATTTTGCTCATGAATATTCACTGCACCGCTGACCAAGAAGCAGCAGTGCCGGGGACAGGACAGAAGAGTAAAAAGTTCCCGATCTCCATGTGCTATCATCTTCAACATGGACCGTCAAAACTTGCATTTTTATCACGGACGTGTGAAGGAGGCCTAAAAGGGGCCTTAAAACCTTCTTTTCATCTTTTGCTGTAGTGTTGCTATATAAATTCAGACATGAATGTATAAAACATTACTTTTGCATATGTTTTGTTTTATGATGCCCTAATACATTAGACATGGATTAATCAAATCCATGTTGCTGTCAGCATGAAATTTATTTGTTACCGCACAGGATATATGATACCTCATTCAGAGATTTATTTCCCTTTTTACTTTTTGATATATACATGTTTTCTTAGAATAACCTATATGCTCATGTCTTAGTCTGGAGACGTCACTTTAAGGCCAGATTTCCAAATCCGTGTTTCACAGTCCAAGTATAGTTGGCGATGTATGGACTGGCTGCAGGTCTCCAGACCCAAGACCCAAACTCCACAACCTCATATATGCTGCCTGTAATGAGGACTTGTACTCCTCATATGTCGATTTGATAAATACTTATATTCCCTATGATTTATCACAGCACATCTATGCATAATGGTTTACAATGCACATTTCTTCTATTATTTCTGAATAAATTATTAGAATATTAGAAATTATTTCTGTGGATAAATTCACAACTGGGTGTTCCTTAAACACTTCGTACTATCTGGACAGTGTAGAAGCACACACATTGTACTGACTGCAAAGTGTAGAAACACACCCCTTTTATGGACTGGATGGTTATAAAACACACCCCTTTTGCTGATGGAACAATGTAGAAGCACACCCCTTATACTGGCGAGACAGTGTAGAAACACTGTACTGATGAAACTGTAGAAACATACCCCTTGTACTGAGTGAACAGTATAGAAGCACACCACTTGTGCTGAGTGAGCAGTGTAGAAGCATACCCCTTATACTGACTGAAAAGTGTGCTCTTTTACTTACAGGACGATATAGAAACACATCCCTTGTACTGATGAGACTGTGTAGAAACACACCCCTGACAGAACAGTGTTGAAGCACACCCTGTGGAACGGACACAACAATGTAGAAGCACACTGTCACTGGGTCCTTCTCTGATATCACACAATCAACAGAGCGCGAGATGATTTAACAATCCAAAGAACATTTATTCCAAGCAAGTCTGAAGGTCCATAAAAATAATCCAAAATACAGAGAGTAAATAGTCCAGTAACACGGATACAGTGCAGTAAAAAATAAATGTCCATATCTCTCTGGGGAGCCTCAGCTTCTGTCACAGAGGATGAATCTTCCTGTTTCTCTCTTGAAGTTCTCAGAAAGACTGAATAATCCCCTAGGTAAACGAGAGATTGGGTGTATTCCAGGCCCACTTCCCCCACACCAAGCTAGAGAAGCACTGCAGGGGGTTATTAAACTACAGACAGGAAAATGTACACACAAGGAATACACAGAATGGTCAGAGCACCACTCTAAAATAAGAACCTACACAAAATTGTACACAACCCCCCATATTCTACCATCACAAATCTCCCTTCTTAATAAGTGAGTACGCCATGAGATCTACACAGACCTCTGGCCACCTCACTTAAGTCCTTGTTGCTCAGCTGTGAATAGTCCCTTGTACAGCGGTAGGGTTGGAATGACAAGCTTCCTTTTGTGTCCTTCTTCACTCAAACTATGTTTCCTGCACCCACAAATCGGCATTGTAGATCTCCCACATTATTTCCTAGGAGAATATCTGCAGGTAGGCCGCTCATCACCCCAACCACACATTGCTTGACCTCAAAGCCAATGTCCAGATCTACAGTCACCTTTTGGGATATTCCTCCTTTGTCCTCCAGCCAATTCAATAACAATCCCTGGTCCATGATGTATCACCTCTAGCCAAACCACCTGGGGATCAGCTATTGTGAGATATACCCCGGAGTCACAAAATCCAATGACTCTGTCCATCCGGCAGAATTTCCTGTAAATGCTTACTTTGATGGTAATAGGAACTTGGGGCTGTGGCTCGCACCCCATAAACCCCTAGTGGTCGACCATGAGTGTCTGAGCCATTAGGCAAGTCAACTTGAAGGGGTGAGAACTCTTCCCCCATTGTATTTGTCTGTAGAGAATGAACAGGTCGATTTGGTGCAAGATCATTCCTCAATCAACCAGCAGGGCAAGTGTTTTACAAATACCCAGGCTGCCCACATCGATAACACATGCGCTGCATCGTAGTTTTTCCAATATGCATTCTGGGGAAGGCAGTAGGAGAACCTGGTGACAAAGGCCGGCGGCCATACACTCCAACAGGGGCATCTATGGTGCAGGGGTCAGCGGTACACCCCAGTGGAGGTGGCTGTACCTCTTCCTCAGGCAGGATGGAATACACAAAATGCAGCTGACAAGGTGGAGGTGCATGGGGGACCCTCCGAGTACTTGCGGGACAACTGGATTGCATGTGCCTAGGTTGCTAGCACCCATAACATCTCCTCTCTGTGATTCCCCCAGAGCGTGGTCAGAACAGTTGGGGCCCAGAATTGTGAGCAGTGGTTGTCATCAGTCTGTGGCTGGTTGGAGGGGCAGATATAACTGGACGGGGCTGGGATGCAGGAGCAGGCTGTGGCTTATTGTCCAGAAGCCTCCTCCATTGTGGTCGGACAGTAAGGGCCTCATCAGCTAAAATATGAACCTACACAACCTCCCCATATTCCACATCAAACACACCTTTTGTAATGATGAGACAGTGTAGAAGCACATCCCGTGTACTGATGGGATTGTGTAGGAACACATCATTTGTGCTGACTAGATAGTATAGAAACACATCATGTGTACTGATGGGACAGTGTAGAAAAATGCCCCTTGTACTGACAGAACAGTGTACAAGCACACACCTTATACTGATGGGACAGTGTAGAAACACATATCTTGTACTGACAGGACTGTAGAAACACACCCTATGTACTGACGGAACTGTGCGGAAACACTTCCCGTATACTGATGGTACAGTGTAGAAACACACCCCTTGTATTGATGGGACTGTGCGGAAACACACCCCTTGTACTGATGGCACTGTGCAGAAACACACTCCTTCTACTAACGAGATTGTATGGAAGCACACCTCTTGTTCCAACTGGATAGTGCAAAAGCATCATCCAATCAGTACTGAATGTGTACGGCCTAGTGATGGGCAGACCTGGACTGTTAAAAGTCTGTGTCGTTTCAAACTTACCTGAGTGCTGGGCCTGGAATTCGGCAACTTGGGATAGATATATATATATATATAGATAGATAGATAGATTTTTTAATTTATTTTAATGGATGTTCACTTGCTGTCTTTAAATAAAATCTTGTACACTTTTTTGCACTATAAAAACTCATGTGTCCTCTTGTTTGTAATATATATGTATGTATATGTGTGTGCGTGTATATGTATGTGTGTGCGTGTATATGTGTGTGTGTGTATATATGTATATACGTGTACATATCTGTGTATGTATGTGTATATATAAATATATATGTGTATGTGTATATATATATATATGTATATATATATATATATGTGTATATATGTGTGAGTATATGTATGTATATATATATATATATATATATATATGTGTATATATATATATATATATATATATATATATATATATATATATATATATATATATATATATATATATATATATATATATATTGTGAGACTGTGACCGGGGTTATCTATGACGGCCGGTATGTCTCGCCCCGGTTGTGCTCACTCCATGATAATCCACTATAGGGTTAATGCTGTTTTCCCTACAGGCTGAAGGGAGGGATAAATAGATTCAGGAACAAGGGCAGGTGTGCCGGGTGTGAGGGGGATGATCACATCTCCCTGAGTTCTCTGCCGGAAAGGCACATATGTAATATTGTGGACTTTTTCTTTGGAATAAACCGTGTGCTGTGAACCTTGGTGCCTGGATCCCGTGTCTTCTGCAGCGCAGCCGACGACGCTACCTCACATATGGTGGAGAATCGGCGGGCATGACAGCCGGTGAGGTGTAGCATCCATTCCTGGTGACCCAGTAGCACATGTCCTGGATTCGAGCGGCTATACTACAGCCCAAACCCGGCGACGCCATGGAGGACATACTAAAGCATTTGGCTCAGGCTAATGCACAGCAGCAACAGACCAATGCACACCTGCTCCAATCCTTGCAAATGCAGGAAAAAAAATTCCAAGAACAGATGGATCAGGCCAATGCACGTCAGCAGCAATCCTTGCAAGTGCACCAAGAACAGATGGAGCAGGCCAATGCACGTCAGCAGCAAGCCTTGCAATTGCAGGAAAAAAGGCACCAAGAACAGATGGTTCTCCTGGCCAAGTCGATCCGTGCCGGACCGGCAGCAACAACCCCGGGATCGGGTGATGACGGCAGCGTCCGGAAAGCGGTGAGACAAGCGTTGCAAAAGATGACCCCGGGTGATGATGTGGAAGCGTTCCTGGCGGTGTTTGAACGGGTGGCCGAGCGGGAAAAGCTGCCGACCCCGCAGTGGGCTGAGGTATTGTCACCTTATCTGACGGGGGAACCCCAAAAAGCATACCTGGACCTCTGTACCGAGGACGCCATTGACTATGTGACCCTGAAAGCCGAAATACTGGCTCGGTTGGGGGTGAATACCTATGTACGGGCTCAGCGGGTAAATCAGTGGTTCTTTGAGGAAGCCAAACCCGTACGCTCCCAGGCCTATGACTTGTTACATCTTGTAAAAAAGTGGTTGCAGCCTGACACTCTGAGCCCGGCGCAAATGGTGGAAAGGGTAGTAGTGGATCGTTTTGTGCGCACTTTACCCGTCACCGTTCAACGGTGGGTCGGACAGGGTGACCCGAGTACCCTGGACCAATTAGTGTCCCTGGTAGAGCGGCATGTGGCTACGCAGGACTTGATACGGGACACTGAGACTTTGCGTACCGCCCGGCGGTTCGGCCCCTCCAAGCCTAGGGCCAAGGACCCACCGCTGACACCGGTGCGGGAGTCCACTACCGTCCCGTCTGAAGCTGCACCCTCCGTCCCTGAGGTCCGGAAAACTATGTACCCTAAACGACAACTCGTCAACGGGGTGTCCTTCCCTATTAGATGTTGGCGGTGCCAGCGGGTGGGACATATGGAAGCCCAGTGTCCACTCACCACGGAGCCCATGGATTGTGGGGTTACCCGGCGGGGTTCAATGTATGCTCAGGTGGTGTGTACCGCTGACCTGGTCTACCCAGAGACTGAGCCCCACTTGTGCCAAATTCAGGTGAATGGATGTCCGGTTACAGGCTTGTTGGATTCCGGAAGCTTAGTGACCCTTGTGCGATCAACCCTAAGGGCTAAAGTAAAGGCCACCGGACGTACCGTGGGGGTGGTTTGCATACATGGGGACCGCCGAGACTATCCCACGGGGATAGTCACCATCACAGCACCTTGCGGTCAGGTGCAACATGAGGTGGGACTTATTAATACTCTTCCCTATGATGTGATCCTAGGAAGGGATCTGCCCTATTTTTGGACTTTATGGAAGGGACCTCCTAAGTCCCCTCAGATATTGGTCAGTCCGGGACCTGAGCCCTACAATCCTGAATCCGGGACGCCTGCCGTAGGGGTCCCCATGATAGGGACAGGATGTGAACCTGATAGGTCGCCCCTAGAGGTATTGGCAGGAGAGGCTGAGACGGTCGAGCCCATCCCGGAGTTGGAGGCGTCCCCAGATACGTTTGGGACAGCCCAACTCCAGGACCCTACATTAATACATGCCCGGAGTCGGGTGACAGTAGTTGACGGGGTGGCACAGCTGCCTGGTGCCCAGGTAAGATACCCCCATTTCGCTCTTAAGCAGGATTTACTCTACCGGGTAGATGAAATACGGGGCGTAGGGGTAGAGCAGTTGGTGGTGCCCCAGCCGTATCGCCGGCGGGTCCTCGACTTGGCTCATAAACACCTGATGAGTGGTCACCTAGGGGTCAAGAAAACGCAGGAGCGAATATTGCAAAGGTTCTATTGGCCCGGGGTCTTTGGGGAGGTAAAACGGTTCTGCGAAACCTGCCCGGAGTGTCAGCTTACCGCACCCCTGACCCACTTTCGCAGTCCGTTGGTACCATTACCCATTATAGAAGTCCCTTTTGAACGGATAGGAATGGATCTGGTGGGGCCCCTCGTAAAGTCTGCTCGAGGGCACCAGCATATCCTAGTGATCGTTGACTATGCCACCCGGTATCCAGAGGCGATACCTCTCAGACATACTGCAGCCAAGCTTATAGCTCGGGAGTTGTTTGCTGTGTTCTGCCGGGTGGGGTTGCCCAAGGAGATCCTTACGGATCAGGGGACCCCATTCATGTCTAAAGTGACCAAAGAGCTATGCCGGCTACTCCAGATCAAGCAGTTGCGTACGTCTGTGTATCATCCTCAGACGGATGGTTTAGTGGAACGATTCAATAAAACCCTGAAAACCATGCTCAAAAGGGTGATTTCCAAAGACGGGAAAGACTGGGATATGATGCTTCCCTATTTGATGTTTGCCATACGAGAGGTGCCACAGGCATCCACGGGGTTTTCGCCTTTTGAATTGTTATACGGGCGACATCCCCGGGGATTGTTGGACCTGGCAAAAGAAACCTGGGAGCAGGAGCCCACCCCCCATAAAAGTGTGATTGAACACATTTTGGGTATGCAGAACCGCATAAGCGCGGTCATGCCAATTGTGAAGGAGCATTTACAGGAGGCTCAGGCCGCGCAAAGCGGCCGCTACAATAGACAAGCCACCGTGCGGACCTTTAATCCCGGGGATCGGGTGTTGGTATTGATTCCCACGGCGGAGAGTAAATTCCTGGCTCAGTGGCAAGGCCCCTACGAGATAAAGGAAAGAGTCGGGGTGGTTAACTACAAAGTATTGCAGCCCGGTAGGCGGAAACCTGAACAAATATACCATGTCAACCTATTAAAACCTTGGCAGGAACGGGAAAACCTGATGGCTGTTTTTTCCCCACCTCCCTCCTCTTCGGGTCGTTCACATCCGGCTCCAGCGACCTCCGGAGGGGACGAACCGGAAGTAAGGATTGGAGAAGCCCTCACCAAGACACAGAGGCGAGAGGCCAGACGGTTGGTTCAGCAGAACCCCGATGTCTTCTCCGAGCTGCCCGGTAGGACCAGTCTGATACGACATGATATTGTCACCGAGCCCCACCTGAAGGTACGCCTGAAGTCATACCGGGTACCGGAGGCTCGACGACAAGCCATATCAGAGGAAGTAAAGTCAATGTTACGCCTGGGGGTCATCGAAAAATCCCGGAGTGAATGGGCTAGTCCGATTGTCCTAATACCAAAACCCGATGGCTCCTTAAGGTTCTGCAATGACTTTAGGAGATTGAACGAAATATCCAAGTTTGATCTCTACCCCATGCCCCGGGTGGATGAGCTGATTGATAGGCTGGGACAGGCGCGATACTTTACCACGCTCGACCTGACCAAGGGGTACTGGCAGGTGCCACTAACGGAGTCCGCCAAGGAGAAAACCGCTTTTGTTACGCCGGACGGTCTCTTCCACTATGTTGTCTTGCCTTTTGGGTTACATGGCGCTCCGGCCACGTTCCAGAGGTTGATGGACTTAGTGCTGGAACCCCACCAGGCGTATGCTTCAGCGTACCTTGATGACATCATTATTTACAGCTCCGATTGGCAGACCCACTTGGAACAGGTACAAGCGGTGGTGGACGCACTTCGAACAGCCGGATTGACAGCCAATCCCAAGAAATGTGCGTTGGGACTCACGGAAGCCCGCTACTTGGGCTACGTAATAGGCCAAGGAGTGATTAAGCCCCAAATTAACAAAGTGGAGGCGATCCAGAAGTGGCCTAGACCCCTGACCACGAAGCAGGTTAGGGCCTTCCTGGGTATCGTGGGGTACTACAGGAGGTTTGTAAAAGATTTTGCGGGACTATCAGCCCCCTTGACGGACCTTCTCAAAGGCAAGAAGTCCGTCATGGTGCGCTGGACTCCGCAGGCCGAGGACTCCTTCCGGGCCCTGAAGGAGGTCCTGTGCGGACAGCCCGTTCTTGTAAACCCTGATTTCCGGAAAGAGTTCATAGTACAGACTGACGCCTCGGAGGTCGGCCTGGGGGCAGTGCTGTCTCAGGTGGTTCAGGGGGTGGAACACCCCGTCACCTTCTTAAGTAGGAAGCTCACCCCTCCCGAGCGGAATTATAGCGTAGTGGAGAAGGAGTGTCTGGCGATCAAGTGGGCCTTGGAGTCCCTACGCTATTACCTGCTGGGACGGCAGTTTCGCTTGGTGACGGATCACTCTCCACTGGTCTGGATGAGGTCCGCCAAGGAACGGAATGCCCGGGTTACCCGGTGGTTCCTTTCTCTGCAGAACTTCCGGTTTACGGTTGAACACCGGGCCGGTAGGTTGCAGGGCAACGCCGATGCCTTGTCCCGCGGCCCATGTTTGATGGCAGGAGTTCAACCCCGCACGCTTGAACTGAGGGGGGGGGTATGTGAGACTGTGACCGGGGTTATCTATGACGGCCGGTATGTCTCGCCCCGGTTGTGCTCACTCCATGATAATCCACTATAGGGTTAATGCTGTTTTCCCTACAGGCTGAAGGGAGGGATAAATAGATTCAGGAACAAGGGCAGGTGTGCCGGGTGTGAGGGGGATGATCACATCTCCCTGAGTTCTCTGCCGGAAAGGCACATATGTAATATTGTGGACTTTTTCTTTGGAATAAACCGTGTGCTGTGAACCTTGGTGCCTGGATCCCGTGTCTTCTGCAGCGCAGCCGACGACGCTACCTCACAATATATATATATATATATATATATATATATATAATATATATATATATACATATATATACACATATATACACATATATGTATGTATGTGTGTGTATATGTGTATATACACATATATACACATATATGTATGTATGTGTGTGTATATGTGTATATATATATATATACACATATATGTATGTATGTGTGTGTATATGTGTGTATATATATATATATATATATATATATATATATATATATATATATATATATATATATATATATATATATATATACACACACACATATATGTATGTGTGTGTATATGTGTGTGCATATATATATAACAGACAGACATTTTCTCTTTATAGGTATATTTTTCAGTAAATTGTAAATTGTTCTTTGTACTGAAATGTCTCCGAATTTCCAAGAAAAAAAACTTGGCATTCATTTTCTGAAAATGAGAAATGGTCAAAATAACAAAAAAAAATACATTGCTTTCAGACCTCAAATAATGCAAAGAAAACAAGTTCATAATCATTTAGAAACAACAATACTAATGTTTTAACTCAGGAAGAGTTCAGAAATCAATATTTTGTGAAATAACCATGATTTTTAATCACAGCTTTCATGCATCTTAGCATGCTTTCCACCAGTCTTTCACACTGCTTTTGGGTGACCTTATGCCAATCCTGGCGCAAACATTTAAGCAGTTCTCTATGGGGTTCAGGTCTGGAGATAGGGCTGACCATGATAGGGTTTTGATGTGGTGGTCCTTCATCCACACATTGATTGACCTAGCTGTGTGGCATGGCACATTGTCCTGCTGAAAAAAACAGTCCACAGAGTTGGGGGAACATTGCCTGAGCAGAAGGAAGGAATGTTTTTTTCCAGGATAACCTTGTATGCGGCTTGATTCATACGTCCTTCGCAAAGATTAACATGCCCAATTCTAGCCTTGCTGAAGCATCCCCAGATTATCACTGTTCCTCCACCAAATTTCACAGTGGGTTTAAGACACTGTGGCTTATATGCTTCTCAAAGTCTCTGTGTAACCATTAGTCGACCAGGTGTTGGGCAAAGCTGAAAATTAGGAAGGGACTGGGTCTGACCGGGCATGAGAGAGGACGTATAGACGGAGAGCTCCCGGGGAGGACGCAAATTACTGACTCCACTGGGCCCATGAGACCGCATTTTCCAGCCACACAGGCACCGGACACCTCCCTGTCTTTACTGCATGCCTCACATTGCGGAGCCATGACCGGAGGCATCAGCAGACGGCAGCGGGAAGCACCAGGCACAGAGCGGGGAAAGTCCCAAAATGGCACCGGACAGCAAACTGAGTGCCAAGGCGGGAAGGAGTGCTGCAGCGAACGCGGTGGTGAAGCTGGCGGGATTTGTGAGGGCTCCTGGTGGTGGGGGTACTTCCTCCACTGATGAGGCACTACAGAGCCCATTAGACTTGGGCAAGCTCGGGGCATCACAAAGCCCAGTGCATTTGGTCAAGCAAGGGGCACCACAGGGAGTAACAATCTCGAGTAAGCATGGATCACCACAAAGCCCAGCAGACTCGGGCAAGAACGGGGTGTCAAAAAGCCCTGTAGACTCGGGCAAGCAAGGGGCACCGCAAGGCCCAGCAGATTTGAGCAAGCACAGAGCACCACAAAGCACGGCAGGTTCAAACAGGCATGGAGCACCACAAAGCCCAGCAGGCTCGGGCAGCTATGGAACACTAAAAAGTTCGGGCAGGTATGCTGTGTTAATGGAGAAGGAGAGAGATTAGGGCAGTGTATCTGCTATGGGGGAGGAGATGTCCCCACTGCTGCAAAATGGTCAGGTTCTTGCCACAACAGAGTCACAGACAACCATAGGTGAAGTGAGCTTCCAGGGTGAGGAGCCCACATTGAAGGACGTGTTATCTGCTGTTAAGCAATTTGGCATTACTATGCTCTCCCTAAATACCCAGATGGGACAAATCAAAGAGGAAGTATCTCATATAAGTCAAGACCTGCAAAAAGCATCTGACCGCATAGCAGCATCAGAAGGAAGAATAAGTGAGTTGGAAGACAAGCTGCCGCAAGTGTCCAGAAAGGTGGGCGGCTATGAACAACAGTTGGCAGCCCTGATGAGTAAAACTGATGACCTAGAGAACAGGCTGAGGAGGTATAATGTGAGAGTGATCGGAATCCCGGAGAAGACGGAAGGTACAAACCCATCCAAATTTTTCGTGATATGGCTGCACAAGATATTTGGAGACGTGGTCCTTTCACAATTTTACGCAGTTGAACGGGCACACAGAGTCCCCACAAGACCATTGCCACCGGGTGCCCCACGAAGACCGGTGTTGATTAAACTGCTCCACTACAGAGACAGGGACGCCATCCAACGTACAGCCCGCAACAAAGGAGACATCACTGTCAATGGTCACAGAGTTTTTCTTCCCGGACTTTTCCGTGGAAATATCGAAACGGAGGGCGTGCTTCATTGATGTAAAGCATCGCTTTAAGGGCTCTGCATATCTCCTATTCCATGCTATACCCAGCGAAGCTTAGACTGGCAACACTACCATATTTTCCGGACTATAAGACGCATTTTTTTCCCCCAAATGTTGGAGGAAAGTGGGGGGTGCGTCTTATAGTCTGAATGTAGGGCTGTGGGGAACGAGGGTGCTGCGGTGGAGTGGGTCATTGGCGGCACGAGCAGGCTGTATCAGCCTTCCGTGACCACGTGGACCCGCTCATTTAATATGCACACCCATCATCCCGCCCATTATCTCTCAGCACTGAAGCTGGCGCTGACTGGTGGGCGGGTTGATGGGTGGGGAATGCACGCATATTAAACAGCCTGCCCGCATGATCACCCCTGGCAACTACAGCCTGGAGTGATCATGTGCGGTATCATGTGTGTATTCACTGCCCCCCCGGGAATCATCATCAGCGCGTGGTGCAGTGAATCAGTATAACTCACCGGCCACTATCCCTGCAGCACCGCGATGTCCTCCTGTCTGTGCTGGCGGTGGCTGTGTGGAGAGTAGCGGTGCGCACAGCAATGACGTCATCGCTGTGCGCACGTGTCCACACGCAGGCTTTGCCGGCACAGACAGGAGGACATCAAGATGCTGCAGGGATAGTGGCGTGCTCCACACTCCAGTGCTGCTGCTGACACAGACTGGAGGAGGAGGAGCGATGCTGCAGGGAGTGAGGTAAGGTGAGTATGAACGTTTATTTTTTTTTATGTGCCTCAGGATGCAGGACATATAGCAGTATGGAGGTATACAGCAGGATGGGGGTGTATAGCAGGATGAGGGCATTTAGCAGGATGGGGATATATTATGAGCAGGATGGGGGTATATTATGAGCAGGATGGGGGTATATTATGAGCAGGATGGGGGTATATTATGAGCAGGATGGGTGTATATTATGAGCAGGATGGGGGTATATTATGAGCTGGATGGGGGTATATTATGAGCAGGATGGGGGTGTATAGCAGGATGGGGGTATATTATGAGCAGGATGGGGGTTTATAGCAGAATGGGGGTATATTATGAGCAGGATGGGGGTATATTATAAGCAGGATAAGGGTATATTATGAGCAGGATGGGGGTATGTTATGAGCAGGATGGGGGTATGTTATGAGCAGGATGGGGGTATGTTATGAGCAGGATGGGGGTGTATAGCAGGATGGGGGTATATTATGAGCAGGATGGGGGTATATGAGCAGGATGGGGGTATATTGTGAGCAGGATGGGGATATATAGCAGGATGGGGGTATATGAGCAGGATGAGTTACATAGCTGAATGGGGCCATATGCCAGGATGGGGTATATAGCAGGATGCGGCCATATGCCAGTAATATAGCGGATGCGGCCATATGCCAAGATGACTGTATATAGCAGGATGGGGGCTATACCAGGATGAGGGACATATACTGTATATACAAGGCAGGAGGATCATTACCAGGCTGGGGTACCTTAGTAGAGAATTTGGGGACATTACCCCCATAACAGTGTCAGCAGCAGATCCTCGCCCCATAACAGTGTGTCATGACCACATTTTTTGCTTAAAATTTTATTTTCCTATGTTCCTCCTCTAAAACCAGGGTGCGTCTTATGGTCCAGTGCGTCTAGTCCGAAAAATACGGTAAATGAGATCTTTTTCTCTGAAAATCCGAAGGATGCCCTCCGGTGGCTGTATTTGAATGAGCTACGAAGAGGAAGAGGGAGAGGAAAAATCCTGGTGCTGCTTAATTTATAATCTCTGCAACAAGGAGGAAGAATCCTGATGTTGCTTGATTTTGTGATTTTAATTTTTGTTCCCTGTAAGGTCAAGTGCCACGATCAATAATCGATAGATGGTTACAGTTGTAGGATTATTTCCTTTTGGTCTTCTCCAGAACCACTATGGCCCAGTGGTCAAAGAATTTGGCTACGTCATTTTGAGGAGTTGAGGAGGTGGCGTCTCCGGGGGTGATTTCCCCCCCCCCTTTTTTTTTGTTGCCGTTCCCTTTCTTTTTGAGTTTCATGCCAGGTTGCAGGATGAACTGGTGTCCTCTATTTGGCTTGATTGTTTTTGTAGGTGTTTTTTCGTTCGCATTTTATGGGAAATTAAGACTGTATGATATTGCTAATGTCTTAGTTCTGTACAGGATTCTGTCCTTTGAGGTCCTACAGGTCTGGGTCCGAGGGTGTGTGATGTCATTTGGGGATCATCGGGAGTGCACAATATTTCTACTTGTTTGGTATGGCGGGGAAGGTTAACATCTTAACTTGGAATGTCCGTGGTCTAGGTGATCCCACAAAGAGGGCAGCGGTTATGGATTTTGTCAGGGATTATTTTCCTGCTACAGTCTGTCTACAGGAAACCCACTTAGATGAGGAAAAAATAACATATCTCAATAGATCGTGGATTAGTCATAGTTACAATTCCACTTTTTCATCTTACTCCAGGGGGGTCAGCCTAATGGTACATAGGGCCATCCCGTTTTAACCTATTGCATCTAAAGTAGACAAGGAGGAGAGGTTCCTCTGTGTCCGCTGCAAAATTCTGAACAATGAGCTGATCCTAATAGGGGTATATATCACTCCACCTTAAAATAATGGTGTCATGAAGATGGTGGCGGAGGCTATACAGGATAACTCGGATGTGCAGGCGCTATGTATGGGGGATTTCATCAATACTATTCACCCATATTGGGAGAAATACTGCCTATTTCAAGTTTTGGCGAGACGATAAAACATCTGGCACTGACGAACATTTGGAGGGTTGGACACCCGGGAGTTTGTCAATTCTCCTGTTATTCTAAGTCACATGAAACCCTGTAAAAAATGTAATATAAGGAGAGTAACTCCGGCACACTGTAATGCCTCCCAATGGAAAGTCAAGAAGTAAAATGTCTGTATTTGTCTCAGATTATTTATTGAGGAAAAAAAGTACAATTGCAGAAGGTCCGCCTTAAAACGTTTCGGCCTTCGTTTCGGCCTTCATCTGGTCGGACAGACTGACTAAATGTATAGTAGTCCTGATATACTGTACCGTACCTTGCCGGACGCACGGGGCACACACGCGGTTCACCTCCTCAGGTCTCCCTACACCTAGGTTATGTTACCCAGCAACCGCTATACCCACAGTTCCCTGCATAGCCCATGTTCCTGAACATTTAGGAATTCCCATTTTGCGCTAAGCGCACTATTTTCAGTCTCACAGCACCCTCACCTAAACTGTTTTCGTCAACTTGCCACATATATACAGATTGGTCTTTCAGCTCTGATTGAGCTGTGCATTACGTACATATAAGCAAAGAACCCCTTCAGACGAAACCATAAGCATAGATGAGATCACATCATTGATTCACCACGGGAAACACCGCATCCCCATCAGTAGGTAATAGAAGAATTAAGACGTATGATTGTGCACACCAGCCCCGTCCTTTCATATATATCAGGACTACTATACATTTAGTCAGTCTGTCTGACCAGATGAAGGCCGAAACGAAGGCCGAAACGTTTTAAGGCGGACCTTCTGCAATTGTACTTTTTTTCCTCAATAAATAATCTGAGACAAATACAGACGTTTTACTTCTTGACTTTCCATTGGGAGGCATTACAGTGTGCCGGAGTTACTCTCCTTATCTTACCTGCCTAGAGCCATCTCGGATCATTCCCCCATAGTGACCTGCCTTCGACTTCTTCCTGGGCCTGATCCTGCCCTTGTTACACAGTCCCTGAATCCTTTCTGGCTGCAAATTATTGAGGCTGATCCTATTGCTTCCACCTTAAATCACTACTTGAGAGAAAACATTCAGGAGAGTATTTCTCAAAATATTATATGGGATGCCATGAAGGCCTGTTTACGGGGGTTACTGATACAGGGGATTAGCAGATCTAAGACTCAGTCACATCAGTTTGGGATATTTCTTCGGGACAGGGTTCAGTCTACGGAACGCCAGTACATAGAATTGGCAACTACTCAGAATCTGTTAGAGTGGAAGGAGGCCCAGAAGTCATATGATATACACCTTAGGGAAAAGGCCAAGAATAGGTGGATGTTTCCACACCACAAATTTTTTGAAGAATGGGAAAAGGCAGGGCATTTATTGGCTGTAATAGCTAGGGCACATCAGGGAAATTCCTTTGTTGGTGCAGTAAGAGACTCCACGGGATCGGTGGTCAATGAGTTGGAGAGGATTTTGCAAGTTTTTGCTGACTTTTATCAGCAATTATATACTTCCAAACTAAGTTTTAATGAGGCCCAGATTGACTCTTATCTTGCGGGTATACCTCTTCTCCGGCTCTCTGAGACGGATCTGGTCTATCTGAATGGCCCACTGCAACTGGGAGAACTGCAGCTGGCGGTAACTTCCATGTCCAATGGAAAGTCCACGGGATCAGATGGTCTTCCCATAGAAATATACAAAAAATTTGGGGACATCTTATTGCCGCAGCTTCTGGACACATTCCAAGGGGCGGATGAGGCGGGCTGTCTTCCTCCATCAATGCAGGAGGCAATTGTGATGGTCATACCTAAACCAGGTAAGGACCCCTTACTTCCTGATTCATATAGATCAATCTTTCTCCTTACCACAGATATCAAAATTATAGCCAAGGTATTGGCATCTAGATAACATCAGACGCCTTCACCTCAATTTACAGCTTCCAGTGGATAATCCGAGGGACAGGGTTATCTGTTCCCTAGACGCATCCAAAGTGTTCGATTCTATCAAATAGAACAATCTGTAGGCGGTTCTCCGTACGTTTGGGCTGGGTGAGGACTTTATCTCCTGGGTAAAATTATTATATGGTGGACCCACTGCCAGGATTAGAATTTATGGCAGACTTACTCCAACATTTAATTTGGCTAGAGGCACTCGCCAGGGGTGTCCTCTCTCACCTCTTCTGTTTGCAATGGCTGTAGAGTCCATGGCACAGGTTCTGCGCTGACATCCAAAAATAGTGGGCTTCAATAGAGGGGATCGGGAGGAAAAAGTGGCTTTATACGCAGATGATACTCTCCTTTTTCTGTCAGATGCATCCGTCTCCCTACCCTTGGCTATGGAGTCGATTCAGGAGTTTGGAAGATATTCTAATGATAAATTGGGGGAAGTCTGTTTTACTCCCTGTAGATAACTTGGATAACATCCTTAGATTTGTCTCATCAAGACTGCAAATCTCCTTGCATTTTAAATACTTGGGAATTAATGTCACTGCCAGGGTGAATGATAATTCACTATTCACTAATTATGATAAACTTAACCTGACCCCGATTCTTAAAAAATTTAAAAACAAAATTGACATATGGACCCTGCTACCTATCGGTGGGACGGGCGAACCTGGTCAAAATGATCTGGATGCCCCAGCTGCTGTACGTCCTACATAATTCTCCACATTGGATACCCCAAAGATATTTCTATAAAGTTAACTCACTTTTTAGAGAACTGATTTGGGGATGGCGTAGTCCAAGAATTAAATTAGAAACATTACAAAGGAACAAACAGAATGGGGGACTCTCAGCGCCGAATCCATGGGCGTACTTTGCAGCTGCCCAAATACAACATATCCGAGGGTGGGATGACCCGGGGGGAGGCCCGCAAAGAGCTTTATTGCAGCAACACTTCAGCTCATCTAGGCTCTGAGGTCCTGGAATCAGGTAGATTTCACTCGGCGTCTGAGACTGCGCCTAGTCTTCTGTTGATACATAAGCTATGGGAAAAAATTAAGGATATGCAGGACATCAAGGGGCCTTTGCAGTTTACCTCTGTCTGGGACATCCCATAGTTGCCCAACCTAAACAAATTAGAGGGGTTTGGAGGCTGGAGAGGGAGAGGGTTGGTCACATTTGTGCAGCTGCTAGGTGATAGCTTCAAAAGGCCCATTTACACACAACGATATCGCTAACAATATGTCGTAGGGGTCACTGAATTCGTGAAGCACATCCGGTGTTGTTAGTGACGTTGTTGCGTGTAGCAGCTCCGAGCGAGTGTTAACGATCAAAAATACTCACCTAATCGTTGATCGTTGACACGTCGTTCATTTTCAAAATCTCGTTGGTCGTTGTGGACGTAGGTTGTTCGTCGTTCCTGAGGCATCACACATCGCTACGTGTGACACCCCGGGAACGACTAACAGCTTTTCTGCGTTCTCCGGCAACGAGGTGGGCGTGTCGTTAATGCGGCTGGTCTCCGCCCCTCCGCTTCTATTGGTCGGCCGCTGTATGACGTCGCTGTTACAGCGCACGAACCTCCCACTTAACAAAGAGGTTGTTCGCCGCCCACAGTGACGTTGCTAGGAAGGTAAGTATGTGTGACAGGTGTTAACGATATTGTGCGCCACGGGCAGCGATTTGTCCGTGACGCACAAATGACGGGGGCGGGTAAGTAGCGTGTAAATGGGTCTAAAGAATTCTCCACGTTACAATCAAAGTTTGGTTTCTGAATGGCGAATTCTATAAATACCTCCAATTAAGATACGCATATCTTGCTAAAGACAGCATTGTCGGCCAGGCGGTTCAATGCAATAGCATAATTCAGAGAATAGCTCTCTCAAGTGGTTCATCTGGTTTAATATCTGTACTGTATTGTGTAGTACTGGACAGGTTATTAATGCACCATTCACCGAACTCTAAAGGGAGCTAGGAATAGGAGTTTGGTCCTATTGAGTATAATAAATGGGCGGAAATATTGGAAAGAATACCTGATCTGTCTCTGGGGGAAGCCCACAGATTGTCTCAGCTGTATGTGATTTACCGAATCTACCGTACCCCAAAATTTTTATTTCACAAAGGTGCCAGGCCGGACTTCATTTGTCCACGATGTGGGGCGGACTCCGCGTCCATGCTCCACATGTTGTGGTCTTGCCCCAGTTTAGAGGTATTTTGGAGAGGTGTGACTTAATAGAATGTATATCGTGGATCTGAGCCTTTGTATGTATATTGGGGTATATTGAAGACCTGAAGGTGGAGGAGGAGGGTAAAGTGGCGGTTGCCCGTATGTTATGCATGGCCAAGAAATTAATAGCACAATATTGGATCTCAGACCAGGTTCCAACTATCTCAGAGTTTATTAAAATTATTTGGATGGTAAACCTGGAAAAGGGAGTATATTGGAAAAGGAATTGTATGGTCAAATTTGAAAAGATTTGTGCCCCGTGGATAGACTACTCTGGTCTGGCATCTAGGGATTTGTTAAGGTTACGATTAGGCCTGTTTTAGAACATGGTTTAAATAACTGAAATTCTGCACTGATGCGGGAACTGTAATTTCCTTCTATGGATCTATTGTTTACTCTCATCTAACTTTCGGCATGCTCTTCGTTAACCAGGATGATATTTTTGATGATCTTGGTCCTCTCGTCTACCCTAGGACATTTTACTTTCTAAAGAGAACTACGACATCTATTCATCACATGTGGTGAACAATCTAATATGTGATTTTTTTTTTTTATTTTTTTTTTTTCTCGGGGCGGAGGGAATGAAGGGGTTTTAGGGGTCATGTTAACCCCAATTTTGTCTGATTTATGTCTTATATAAAATCTTTAATAAAAACATTTTGGTTTAAAAAAAAAAAAAAAAAAAGCTGAAAATTAGGTAAAAAAAATTCAACAAACATTTTTGCGACGGACGTATGAATCAATCCACATACAAAGTTATCCTGGAAAAACAGTTGCTTCCTTCTGCTCAGGCATTGTTTCCCAACTCTGAGGAATGGTTTTTCCGGCAGGACAATGCGCCATGCCACACAGCTAGGTCAATCAATATGTGGATGAAGGACTAGCACATCAAAACCCTGCCAAGTCCATCCCAATCTCCAGACGTGAACCCCATTGAAAGCCTCTGGAATGTAATCATCAGGAAGATGGATAGTCAAAAGCCATCAAACAAAGAAGCAATATTGATGCAATCGTGTTTTATTGACAGACTATCCGCAAAAAGGGAAAACAAATGCCTCAACCAAAAATAGTGCAAAGCCAACGTTTCGGCCAAGATTTGCCTTTGTCAAGGTTTTGCCATTACCCAAGGAGGCACAGAGGATAGGTAGAGGGAAAGAGGAGATGCCTTGGCAGCAGGAGAAATGGGGACAGGGTCCCAGGGGTCAGTGGTGGCAGCAAGGAAAGGTCTTTCCCTAATGGATGCAACAATTCTGGGCAGCTGCAGGCTGCTATTTTTAGGCTCGAGGCAGCTCAATAAGCATTGGTCTCTCCAGCCTGAGAATACCAGCCCCCAGCTGTCGGATTTTATCTTGGCTGGGTATTAAAATTAAGGGGAACTGCATGTCTGGTTTTTAAAAATTATTTATTTAAATAATTAAAAAAAAAAAACAAAAACCTCCACATGCGGCTTATACACAGCCAAGATAAGCACATGGCTCGGGCTGCAGCCTGTAGCCGTATGCTTCATCTGGGTTGGGTATCATAATACGAGGGGACCCTATACTTATATGGGGACCGGCATCCGGCCCGGAAAATATCAGAGATGTATAGTAGCTTCAGGCAGTTTTAAGTGGAATAATAGAGGAATAGTTTCACATAAAGTCATAAGAGAAGATGATCCAGCATTACTTCATGAGGTATACAAGTAATCCCACACATCGTGGGAGATCTGACAGCTTCTCTTTATGCTGATTTATCTGTACATGTTATGAGACCAAATCACAGATATTGAAACCGGTAAATGAGATCTGCCCTCTCTTCATATTAAAAGTTTTTTACAGTTCATGGGCTGTGTAAATAAATAATTGGAAACCTCAATTTATCTTCCAATATTTTGTCACATTATGATTTAGTCCTGATTTCAAGACTATTAGCTTAAACTTTTACCAATTTTTTTTAATTTTACTTCACTATAAGACCATGTAGTTACAAAAAAAGTTAATGTATGACAAGTGAGCCTGGTTCAATGGTGATCACAATACTGTACAATGTTGTGTGTGATCAAGGGCAGACGCACAGAAGATGGTCCCTGTGTAAGAACTGTATATGGGCCCTTTGCAGTCCAATAGCTCATCATAATGCACAATCCCACCTGCCAAGGAAGTGTTAGTGGTCCCCCTGTCTCTTAGGCCTCTGTGCAGCTGCTTAGGTTGCACCAATAATATGTCTGCCCATGTATGACATGAATATAAAGATTTACAGCTGCTCATTTTCTCCAGTAAATGAAAACTGTTATTTTTGCAGGTGAACACAAACTACATTTTATTCCAGCCTTAATTGGTCCATTCCTTGAAGTAACCTTGATACCCCAGCCTGACTTAAGGAATGTAATGATCCCTATTTTTCATGACATGATGGACTGGGAGCAGAGAAGAAGTGGCAACTTTAAACAGGTACCTGATATATTTATTAAGAAGTATATTCACCTGGGATATCATTGGAGCCATTATTATGCAATATTCATATCTAGACTAGCTTATGAACAATAAAGGTTAATATGGTGAAACCTACAATGTGCTCACTTTATTCAGAGCTTACAATGTGCAATACAAGGTAATATTGTGGTACCGTGTTAGCCAGGAAAATCCATTGAAATACTATGTCCCAAGAATGAGAAGTATTTTAGGAGTGATACCTTTATAGGCTACCCAGAAAAAATTTATATTAGCAAGCTTTCAGAGCATCAAGGCTTATGCCTGAAGAAGGAGCCTTGATGCTCTGAAAGCTTGCTAATATAATTTTTCTGGTTAGCCTATAAAGGTATCACTCCTAAAATACTTTTGTCATTCTTGGGACTTAGTATTTCAATTGATATTCAGAGCTTAAAATTTATGTCACCATATTTTACAATTCCTGCTCACGTTATGAAATGGCTCTCTTAACATCACTAGTGATGTCGCTGGTGAAAGCTCCCACCCCCATCGGTTGTGCGTCATGGGCAAATCGGTGCCCGTAGCGCACAACATTGCTAGGACCCGTCACACATACTTACCTGCCTAGCGACGTCACTGTGGCTGGCGAACCGCCTCCTTTCTAAGCGAGCGGTTAGTTCAGCATCACAGCGGTGTTACTAAGCGGCTGCCCAATAGAAGCAGAGGGGCGGAGATGAGCGGGTGGAACATCCCACCCACTTCCTTCCTTCCTCATTGCGGGTGGCCGCAGGTATGGTGATGTTCCTCGTTCCTGCTGTGTCACACATAGCGATGTGTGCTGCCGCAGGAATGACGAACAATCTGCGTCCTGCAACAGCAACGATAATCGGGATTAGAACGACCTGTCAACGATTAGGTGAGTAATTTTGATCAACGGTCGTTCGTGCGTTTCACACGCAACGCCGTCGCTAATGAGGCCGGATGTGCGTCACGAATTCCGTGACCCCAACGAGATCTCGTTAGCGATGTCGTGTGTAAAGCTCGCTTTAGACATGTTATTGGTGTACTTACTGTGAAATTCTATGTCACAATGGCTGTATAATCCTTATGAAAGTTTAAAGGGACCTGACAGCTGATGCATGTTATCCCATCAACTGTCATAGAAGCCAGGTGTTTTTCTCTGAAACTCTGCGGAAGGGACAGAGCCGCACTGGAGACTAGTCAGACTGGCAGGTCCCTGGAAGCTTCTCACCACCTGCTGCCCAAGATTGACAGGTCTCGGCCCATGTGCCAGGGACTCGCTGGTCTGACTATTCTCCAGTGTGGCTCGGTCCCTGGCAGCTTCAAAAATAAGTTTTTATAATTAACAGCACAGCATTTCAGAGTCAAATATACCTGGCTGATATAATACAGCCAGGACATAATACTTGCTGCCTATGGATCGGGCTTATGTCAGCTGTCAGATTCACTTTAAGATCAATCACTCCCATGTAGCCTGTTTGAAAAGCCCCTCAATGTCCCTCCTCCTTGCATCTGCTGAAATCTGTCAGTCAGATGGGTGGGGGAGATTGAATACACTTGTACTCATGAATTCTCTCAGTAGGCTGATTCATAAAATGCTTATTTTAATAACAAGATTATTCAGCCATTCTGACACTGATTTTTCTAAGTACATCAGCCTCTTGAGACCTAAGAGATCTATTGAATAATGTATGTAGCTTTAATTCTGAAACCTGGTGGTTGATATTCTTTTAGTAGAAAATGTTTAGTTTTTATGCTTTTTTTATGTTGACCCACAATACAAATATGCTATAAATACAAAGCTTGAATTGCCACTTTTAGAAATTGGCAACAAAAACTTTAACAATACCAGAATGGAGGCACCAACTTTAGGGTCAAGCTGTCACTTTTTGGTTTAATTGGGGGGATTCTTGGAAGTCTTCTGGTAGACCCCTCTTGACAAGGAGACTGTATTGGAAATTTCTCACGGTAAAGACTGCATAATTCTCTTTAGTCAGTTTGCTAGTTGGTCATGAGTAAACAGGCAGGTTTCTGCTGTAAGCAGAGGACGCTTATGGCTCCCGATCATTAGAGAGTATATAGGAAATACTGCCTCCATCCTCCATTCCAGGCAATAGTTGTATTTATTGCTTTTGCCTGAAGTATCGCTTTAACCATTACCCGTCAGCGGATCAGTATGTTTATAGATTTTCATTTAGCGGTATTTTGGTTGTTAGGTTCTAATGGTATTTTACTGATCAGACTTGTATACAAACTTGTATACATTATCAGTATCAGTTTGAGGCACTTTATTGAACAAGAGACATAATCTTGGATCAAAGTGGCCTGTATTTATGTAGGCCAAACAATTTTGACACTCCAGTACGTTTCCTATTTTCCAGCTCAGAGGTTTGCTAAGTGTTCCAAGTACTTTTGCAGCTCCCACTCGATTTTTCTCCTGCTGTCTGAAACCATTTCTTTACACCCACCATCATGCTGCTCCATAGGAACATCGATTTTAAACATTGTTTAACGCACACAAAATAAATGACTTTGATTTCTATGTAGGAGCAATGCTGTTAACCCTTGGACTGGTATCCTCCAGTGCATGGTTATAGGGGCAATCGCTTAGTGGCAAAGTGACGGCACATAAGTGGTATTTACCAATTTAGGGTACGCCTCTTTGATTAATAAATCCTTACCTTTTTAGGGAGCTACATGTTAAACCATTTCTTTCTTTATTTGGAATAAATCAGGTTTATTCTTATTACTTTATCGTTTTTTTAAGTGGATAAGTATGGATGCAAAGCTTGTATTTGTTCCTAAGCACATAAGGAATGTTTAGAGTTTTTGGAAGGCTGTGTTCATATAGGTGTTGGAGGCTCTGTTGCCAATTCGGCCAAAAATACCATATTTTTTTGTAAATTGACACCATATTTTTTTGTAAATTGACACATGCCATAACTCTGTTAGGCTAGGTTCACATTTCCGCCAAAATGTATCAGTCTCAATCTGCGGCTCTGGTAAACAACGGAATCAGTTTGGCGGATTCCGTTGTTTCCCATAGACTTGTATTAGTGGCGGATTGCGACTGATGACCTTGCGTTGCATCCGCTGCACGGCGGTCAGTCGTTTTTGGACTGACCGCCGGGCGGAAACAACGCAGAATGTAACATTTTTTGAGCTGTCAAAATTAACACACCGCGCAGGAATCCGTCGCAATCTGTCACGCTTGTAATATTTGTCTATGGTGCTGGATTCCGTCGTAATCCGTCTTACGACGGAATGCAGCGCTGGATTCCGTCATGCTCTACTGAGCATGTCCATCATGTTAGGCACACCCACTGGGCTGTCCCAAACACAAACGGATCATGACGGATCCATCAAAAAACGGACGCACAGCGGATGTAACGGATCAGTTTTTTCACAGGATTCCTGTGAACGGAATCCTGTGAAAAACACATCCGTTGCGTCAGTTGACATCTAAAAAACGACTGATCTGACGGATTTAAAACAACGGAAATGTGAACC
Organism: Anomaloglossus baeobatrachus; assembly: GCF_048569485.1. Taxonomy (NCBI): domain Eukaryota; kingdom Metazoa; phylum Chordata; class Amphibia; order Anura; family Aromobatidae; genus Anomaloglossus; species Anomaloglossus baeobatrachus. The sequence continues at coordinate 320,122,425 of NC_134356.1, read as the reverse complement.
TAGCCTTATTGATAATGTGATCTATTCGGCACCACTGGTGTCCTTTTATATGACCTATTCTGTACAGGGCAATTATTTCCTAATAGACGTGCAGAATACAGTCCATAGCTGTAGATTTTTGTATGTGAAGTACCTGTCACTAGGTCAAAAGTGGCCAGTTTTTGCTTTTATTGTATTTCTGCTTTTTTTTTTCCCCAGCATATTTTGTGTTTTTGTTTATTTTAATCCGTTTTGTTTTTTTGTTTTGTTTTTTTTCTTTAAATCTGCCTTACAGTTCCAGAGATGATTTTTTTTTTTTTTTTTTTTTTTATGATTTTTGTTTTTCTTAATATTCAAATTTTTCTGATCTTTACAAAGGAGTACAGATCTCAGGATTTGGGCTGCTTTGCATTATTACCCTCTGACATAAACACAAAGCTAGCTATGAAGATTATCCCCTAAATTGTAAATGTGATCATAGACCAAAAAAATCAAGTTTTATTTCTATTTGCTAGTGGTGGCTATTAAAGCAAAAGTGGCAACAAAACGTTCAGGCATATTGATTGCCACTTTTTAATTATTTCAGAAATCTAATGCAAATCTGTTTTGCTGTTATAGATAGGCCAGCCTGACAAAATGACAGGTCGTCATCCGTTTGAGAAAATGTTGCCAAGGCCACAACTGCACTTACTATTGTTAAAGATTCACTAATAAAAAAAAGCAAGAAAATGTTTGTAATCCCTGGTTATTAGACAATCATCTGCTGAGTTTAGCAATATGGACAGGGACGGCCAATAGTCTGTGTATGGGGAGCCCAACAGATGATTGTCAGAGCAGTTCAGTATCTATCATGCCTGATTTCAGACTACTGATCCTTTGTTCTATAGAGGTAATCTGCCAGAGATGTCTGCCATCAACCCTCTCATAAAGAACACAGAAGGGCTTAGCAGTAGTGATGGGCGAAACCGAACTGTAAAGTTCTCGGTCCATGCATGGACCCTGAACACTGACTTCTCAGGGAAATCTATGTTATTGTTTACGTACAGTCACTTGGGTAAAAATTAAAAAAAAATGTTAAAAACAAGCAAAATAGAGATAAAAGCAGGACAATTACAGCTACCAAGTCTCCCGTGCGACTGTAATTGGTTCTAGGTCTGCTCATTAGCTCTCATGCATATTCACTGCTTCCCCTGCCCAACCTCTGTGACATCATCTGTGATTGGTTGCACTCAGACTGCTGCCATCGGTGATTGGTAGCAGTTAGACTGCCGGTGTGACAGCGTCTGATTAGTTGTGGAGGGGAAAAAAAAATGATTGAAAAAAAAAATGGCATAGGGTCCCCCTGTATATTGATAGCCAGCACAAACAAAGCAGACAGCTACAGGCTGCAGCCCCCCAACTTTGCATTATTTTGACTATGTATCAAAATATGAGTGACCCCGTGCAACTTTTTAAAAATTATTTAAATAAATAAATAATATAAAAAAGCGACATGCTGTTGTGCCGCCCCCGTGCCAGCACTATCCTTTTCCTCTGCACTATTTTGTGTATGGTGGACTTCCTAGTCTGGAACTCAGGAGTCCGCTCCCGGCTGGAGGTGGCCTAAGGAGCCGTGCCCGCAGACGCTGGCCCGTGGGATCTATGGGCCCTGGCGGTGACCTCCTATCTCTGTCAGTGGGCTGTTGTCTTTTATGAGGGACTTTGGGTGGGACAGGACCTCTAGTCCTGGTCTCAATCGGTGAATTAACCAGTCCGCTTGTTTCCAGTTCTGGCTTCAGGGTCCGAGCACCCCCCTTTGTGCTACGGTCTCCGGGTCGGCTCCCCGTGTCGGCACTGGCGGGCTACAAACCTGTCCCGGTCCACCTTTGCTCTGCCAAGCCATCTTCCCGTCTCCTACTGACAGAGACCACCGTCTGCCTCCCAGCCAGAGGCACCAGGGCTCCTACCCTGGTACCGTTCAACTTGAACTTTCCTGCTGGAGCTACACTTAGCTCCAGCCCACACTCCTCTCCAAACTGAACTTCCAAGCTTAACTACTTGTTTTCCCACCCCGGGCTGTCTTGACCCCTGGGTGGGTGTGTCCAACCGCCTGGTCACGCCCACCGGTGTGTCTATCTTTCCCTAAGGGGGGTGACTAGGGTTTTCAGGTTGGCTCAGTGTTTCCTAAGTGGGGGATGGTGTTATGCAGGGGCCTAACTGTGACTACCTGGTTATGCCAGGGCGTCACACTGTTCGTGCCCAATTTTGATACCTAGCCAAAATAAAGTGTACATCTGGGGGCTGGTATTCATTGGCTGGGGAGGCCAATGGTTAGTGAGCCCCAACCTAAAAATAGTAGCCTGCAACAGCCCCAGAATTGTTTCATTTATTAGATGTACCAATTCTGGTGCTTTACCTGGTTCATCCCGATTGCCCTGATGCGGTGGAAATCAGGATAATATAAAAGGTTAATGACACAGCTGTGATTTGTCAAAAAACCACAGCTGTTATCAATCCCGAGGTTCCTAATGAGGGAGGGGTCTTTGAGACCCCCATTACTAATTGTGTTCGTAAAATGAAATAAACACAAACACACCACTGAAAAATCCTTAATTTAAAAAACAAAATAACAAAACACCCTCTTTCTCCAATTTATTAACCCCCAAAACATTCTGCAGGTCTGAGGTACCCCACAGACACGACGTCCCACAAAAATCCTTGCTCTGCTACAATTGATGTTGCAGTGGAGTGTGCAGTCACATTAGAAAACATGACCGCTCACTGCAGACTTTTAGACACACTAACTGAGCTGCAGCAGTGAGAGCATGTGATGTCACAGATGGGGTTCCCACGGTACCCCTGGTGTGATCTGAAGTGAACTCATTGAACTCTGTGACCTCACTTCAGGTGAAATCATTGAACCGGAGGTGGCTGGGCAGTGTTTTTTTTTTTTTTTTATTTACTTAAATGTTCATGAAAAAAAAACATCTCAGTATGCTGAATGAAAGCCAAATTTGAGCCGAAGAAACACATCCCGCAGTGCGCACAATACAGGTAATCACTCAGATATGAGCACAGAGCTATACTCACCAGGCTGAGTTTCACGACATTTTCCAAGCCTGAACCCCGAGCCTCAACCCGGAGGTTTGCTCAACTCCACTTACTAGTACCATTTTACAGCACACATGTTCGGGACCCCACAGGCTCGAGTTCAAGTCCGGAATCTGGACCCCCCGAACATCTGCTGGTTGGCCCATCTCTACTTAGCTGATTGAGCACTCGTGTGTGTATGAAAGACTCTGGCAACACAGTTGATGGCTGAACAATTGGGCGGACCATAGCCTGACTGACAACTATCTGATTTGTATGGGGGCTTAAGGCCTGCTTCCCTAAACCATTTACATCGTTTTCTGGCATAAAACTACTTGAAATGTTGCAAAATGTTTGAAAAACTCTGTCCTGGGCAACTTCACCAGTTTTTTGAAAAGTGTACATAGCCCAGTTGGGAGGGGAGTGGAAGTACATGTCCGACAAATTCATGACAATTTGCCACAAAGGCGTAAATTACAATGAGTGTAAGTTCGCATGTTTCTTGTGGTGGTGCACGGCAGCTGAAGGACGTGCCAAATTCAGTAAGAGCCATGTGCTTCTTAATGAATTTGACGCATGTTACTCTAGTGCACATTTCATAAAGACTGGTATGCAAATGCTACTCTTGATGAATCATCTAGAATAGGACACATTTGTATGGGAATCCTTTTCATAAATTGGCAAAATCAGCATCTAATGGTTTCATTTGGTTTCAGTGCTTGAAGTAAGAACCAGTAGCCAATGCCTAGTCCTCCAAAGCTTTTGTATAAACAAATGGACTTCATGTTTGAGGAAAGTGTAGGGTTTGGAAATTGGGAAATGACAAGTCATTCATTAAACAGATCAATCAGTTAAGATTGCCGAACAACCTTTTTAACTCTTGTATCGCAAAAATAAATTTTACTTAGGGCATTAAAGTGATAGCATAAAATAGGGATAGGGGTAAAAATTCTGCATTTTATGTTTCGGTTTTTTTTATTGTGGTGTTTTGTTTTTTTTACTTTCAAGTATCTAATTTTTTCTTTTCTTCATTATATTTAATATTTATTCATTTATATATATTATTTTACCTCTGTATTAAAATGGTCTGCTATCTCTTCAAGCACTCTGCTCATTAGTACAGTAATGAGGGGGTGTCAGAACTCTGAAATGTTTAACACTGTTATTAAAGTTAAATATATCAAATGGTCAATATTAAAATTAAATGCAAATCTATAATAATAATAAAAAATAACCCTATTATAAATATGGCCATGTTGCCGTTTAAAGGGAATCTGTCACCGGTTTTTAACCACCTAATCTTAGAGAGGTATGATGTAGAGCTGGGTTGCTTGCTGTAGTTTTGATCTCCTGCTGCTAAAACACTGATTTTTATCACTAGAGGACGAGTAAACCTTCTGCTGTGTAGAGCTCAGTGCTCATGAGCGCTATATTCCTCTGCCCCCACTGCTTATTAGCATCTTTCTGTCTATGCAGTGTGTACACAAAAAGCTGCCAATCAGGGATGTGGGTTGAGTTATGCAGAGCTCAGCATTCAGAGAACTGCTAGATCTGCAACAGAGAAAAGTGATTTTTATCAAAACTGCAGCAAGCAGTGATACATTTGTACTGTATATTGTATACCATTGTACAGTATAGTATATACTATATAACATGTCTATCAATTTGCATTTGTGGATACAGTATTGCACTTTCTTTCTGATAACCACTACAGCACATTGATCTGTAATTGAATTGCCTGTGCAGTATTCCTACCTTACATTTGGCTGAGCTCTGCCCTTCTTTTGAGGAGAATAGATTTGGGGTGTTTTTTGTGTATTGTACTAGAATAAAGTTCATATTTATACATCATTTTTCCTCTCTATATTGTACCTCCCACACACCAACAATTCTATTATAAGCTAACGTGCAGTTTCATTTGTTTTATATGTTTTTACTGTATTGTACAGTATTTGGTATTAGCGTACTGTAATTGTATATGAATACAGTACATTATATTGTATTAGTGTAATAGGTTTGTGTAAATACAGTAAATATTTTTGGGTTGTGGAATGAATTGTCTGTGTTTCAATTATTTCCAATGGGAAAATTTGCTTTGATAGAAGAGTAACTTGCTTTAAGGTTCCACTGTATTTGTTTGGCCCTGCTGCAGAGAAACATTCAGAATTCAGATGGATAACTACATATTGACTGTTAGTATAGAACCTAATCATGTATGTACCAAATCTAAGATTTCGCTACCTGAATTTTGACCTCTGTACTGCCGCTGGACTAGACCAGCCATACCTGGTATTCAAGAACAAGAACAGAAGCTTATAAGATATATATAATGTTGTATGCATGTGCAGGTAAACTTTCTTTATGCTATGTATGACTGAGTTTTACAAAGCTGATCTTATTGTACATTATGTTTAAAGGGAACCTGTCACCAGGCTTTTCCATTATAAGTTGCAGCCACCAACAGTGAGTCCTTATGTACAGCATTCCAGAATACTGTATGTAACATCTTAGGCTGCTTTGTATAACATAAAAAACACCTTTATAATACTCACCTAGGGGGCTGTCCGGTCCCATGGGTGTTGCTGCTCTCAGTCTGGCGCCTTCTCCCATCTTGTGCGATTGCCATCCTCTGGGGCAGCCCCATGTGCATGACACTTCCTGCATCATTCACACACAGGCTGTCATTGCGCTCCTGCGCATGCACACATTGATCTGCCCTGCTGTAGTGCTCATGCACGAGCAATCTTTGACCTTTACTCGCGCCTGCACCCTACAGTAGTTTGCTCTGCCCTCAGTAGGGCAGATCAAAGTGTGCATGTGCAGGAGAACAACGTAGGCCTCTGTGTGAATGACGCAGGATGCGTCACGCACATGGGACTGGAAAGGAAGACGGCGACTGCACAAGATAGAGGAGATGCTGGAACGAGAGCAGCGACACTAATCGGACTTGATTGGCCCCTAGGTGAGTATAATAAGTGTTTTTTATGTTATACAGAGTGGCCTGGGCTCTTATATAGAGTATTTTGGAATGCTGTATATAAAGCTCACTGGTGGTGGCTGCAGCTCATAAGGGAAAAACCTGGTGGCAGGTTCCCTTTAAGGGCATGAATTAGCAGCAAAGTAAGGCCATATAGAGAGCCTGAATGTGCTGGCATGTGCATTGCATGAGATGAAGCCCTGCAGGAGAAGGCTGCACTCCTTTTTGTTCGGATCCATATATAGCTGGCTGCCTTAGCATCAGCATCCGCTCCTGCTCCTCTGCCTGTAGTGTAAAGTCCCATTGCTCTATGACAATTAGTACTGAGGACGTTCTCCTGGAATCCTACACAATATGACCTATGACTACTGGATGCTGATTTTTGATTAGCAGAGCACACAGCGTGCGCTGAGCCCTGGAGGCATACTGGCACACTAAAACAAAGCACCTTTTATGTTTGTCTTTGAGGTTGAAGCAAAGCTAATTGATAAACTGGATAGCCTGATGTCTGAAGGAAGAGGTGACGAAACCTACCGGGAGCTCTTCAACAGTATGTAAGTAACATTCCAGATAATGTATCTGACAGATGTGGGGCTGTAATTAGAATATATCGGACTATATATACCATCTGCTGAGTACAGTAGTACTTCACTAATGAAAGAGGAAGCCACTATGTGGGTGCTGAGTTGGAATTTAGAATATTTTCTAGGGAAGGTAAAAAAAAATAGGGTAACTGACAGATGCTTTATTTAATGTGTTGGTTTAGATAGCCAAGAAAATGTTGTTTGTCATCTGTGGAGCTTGTGTGTGTTTTACTAATGATTTGTTGTCTTTAGTACTGTCATACTGCATGTGTATATTTACATATATATGGATATTAGGCTCCAAAACCAAGATTGTATGTGTGTGTAAGCATATGGACAAGCATCTCCTGCTCTTCGGTATAGGCATCTGTTCCTCCGTGTACCTGCGCTGGGTGATACAGATATAGAAGCACTTATGTCAGCTCGATTTAATTAAATACCATGAATATTTCACATCTCGGTAATAAACTCTACTTCCATTGTGAGAGCTCCTGGATTCAGACTCCATCTATTACTGTACTATGGGATGCAGTGCAATGCAGAGGATGCGATTTCACAGCAATGCCTGAATACAACATAGCATTATTTATTCACTTTTTGTCTTCATTTCAGATGAATCTGAACAATTTAAAAGGCCATACCAGGACAAATCCAATTTTAGAGCCAGTGCATCCTTTTGATGTCTATTTAGGAAAACATATCTTGTTGTCTGTGTGGGCAGCAGTTGGCAGCACCAAATTTAGTGCAGCTGCCACCTGAAAAAAATTGTCGTACAGTAAAGAAGTCGTAGTCTTTGTAGGAAGTTGGCAACTCTCGTTACACTCAGTTCTTGAGATTTGAATACGGGGAGCAAACGTGGAAATCAATGGCTGTTATTTACAGATCTGTGTCCCTAATGTTATCAATGTTTTTATAGAAAAATGCAAACTTCAATTTAACTTCGGATACATACTTCTATTTTAATCGGTTTTAAAAAAAAATAAATAAATAAAACCGTTGAAACATAGTAAAATGCATAATTCAGGGTAGATCAGGATACATAGTTACACAGTTAATATGGTTGAAATAAAGACACATGCACAACCACAATGCATGATCCAGTCTGCCCCCCAAGAGCTAATCTATCGCTCCTGATCCAAATTGGTAAACCACTGGATTAAATATTCAGTAAAGAACTTTACAAATTTGCATATGCATTTATATTCCTTTCTAAGAAAGAAACTAAGCCTTTTTGAAACCTCAAACAGTTTCCACTGTGATCAGCTCCTGAGGTAGACTATTCCACAGATTACTAGTTCGTATGTTAAAGAAGGATCGTCTCCTCTGGAGATTGAACCTTTCTTTCTGCAGGTGAAGGGAGCGCCCTCTTGTCTTTTGAGGTGGCTTACATGAAACAGCTTTTGACCATACTTATCTTATGGCATTTATATTTACATGAACAAGTTGTTCGTGTCCTCCTATAGACGTCTCTTCTCAAGACTAAATTTAATTTTCCTCTGGACTAATATCCTAAATGCCATCAGTTTTGTGGCTTTTCTTTGTAACATTCTTTCTATGAACTGGTGCTCAGAACTGAACTGCATATTCCAGAAGAGTTTACACTAACACTTTGTAAAGTGGTAGTATATCCCTTGCAAGTTGATACTTCTTTTAATAAATGCCAATATTCTTCAGCCTTAGAAGCTGCTGATTGACATTTCTGTTATATAGTTTGTAATCTACAAGTGCACCCCGAACCTTCTCTACAAGTGACTCTCCTAGTATTACTCTATTAGAACATATGATGCCACCGTATTATTAGTGCCATATTTTCTAGGGGGCATTGCTCTAGACTCACTGCGTTGAGAAACACGTGATGGTGTCTCCGCGGTGTTGGATGTTGATCTCCCTAAGGTCAACCATCCTTGCTTAGGTAGTCTTCTACTAGGCAATGCTCCCACTAGCCAGTTTCCTACTCCACACTGATGAGGGGCAAATACCCCGAAACATCTGTCTGTGGATGGATACCATGTTTGGCATAGGTGGTCTCCTTGACTGGAGACTGCCCTCCCCGTGGTTGTTTCTTCCCGGTGAAAGACCTGGCTAGTTTTCTGCCAGCATTGAGAAATATGTGATGGTGTCTCCGCAGGCTTTCTTGTTTTGTATAGTCTGAGACAGGCTGTCGTCTTTGATACAGTTTTCGATCCAATTATAAAACTTACTTTCTAAGCATATAGACCATTAATTCATATTTGAGACAGTTTGTGGTCTAAGACAGGCTGTGGTCTTTGAGACAGTTGTTGATCCAATTAGAAGACTTACTTTCTAGGTATATAGACCTTTAATTTATCCTTTAGGCATCTATCAGGGACCATGTCAAATGCATTGTAAAGTGACAGTCCAAAAACACTATATCCACAGGTTCCATTCTGTCCAGGTTTCTACTCACCTCTTAATAAAAACTAAATCAGGTTCGTTTGACAACTTTTATAGTAAACTTGTCTTTTCTAACTCCTTTTAAGCATAAATACCGAGGGAAAAGCCTTGTTTCACTATTACTGCAAAATGTCTGGGTGTTTATATTTTGGGGCTTTTTTGTAATTATAATCTTATTCATTATGGGTATTAAAGCCTCATTCACATGTTTAGTAAATGTGTTTTCTCAAGTTTTTCTATTTTGTTTTCTCTTTTACCAATAGACCACATACTCATTACAATCTTTGGGCCTTCTCACATACCCATTTTTTTAATGGTCCACAAAAAGTAATTACTTACCAGTAATTTGACTTTCCTAAAACCCATGACCTGGTCTGAGATTTGCTACCCATATCACTTGTCATTAAGTCCACAGTACAAAATAAAAAAGGCAATTCCCACTTCCATCTTCATGTGGTTTCCGAAAAGTAGGAGTCACCTAAACTATAATCATTATTATTGTTATTATTTATACAATTCACTCAAGCCCATTCTTCGTTGTGAGAAGAGAAGATTAAGAACCATCACCATTCACTAACCATAAGTCAGAGAGAGGGACAAGTAGGGGTGCTGTCATGGGTTTCAGGAAAATCTAATTACCGGCAAGTAATTATGTTTTTTCCCTTTCCTTATGATTGCACCTGAGACTGAGAGATGATGACAAAGAATTCCTCTGATAGGGAAGGAGTACCTCCGTAATATCTTATACTTGAAGAAACATCCCAGTATCCAAGTTAAATTGATAGTGCTTCAAGAAGGAAGATTATGAACGTTTTACATACTCAATCAAGATAATGTCTCCATCAATTTAGAGCATCCACAAAAGTAATAAAGGAATTCTTACTGGTTACAACAACTGCCCCCCCCCCCCCATTTAGTTTTTCTTTTTTTTTTTTTTTTTTATAACAGGCAGAGTCTATTTTTAAAGACTTCATTTATATGTATGGTTGATTATGTTCCTTGGATTTAATTAGATATTCTTTACTCATTAAAACACCTAACTAAGAACTGGAATGTATTGGAACTGGTACTTAGAATTAGCATTTTTATGGAAACAGAAGTCAAGTGATTCCAAAAACCTGACAACTTTAACCAAGCCTTGACTATGCCCAGCTACTGCACCTGCTTACAATATTATGTAACATCAAACTCATTATTGTTGACATTTTCCATTGAAGCAAAGTCCCCCCAAGGCCAAGATCTGGACCATAAGAAGTCCTTCTAGTGTCAATGATTACCTAATGGTTCAAAATGTACCCGACTCTATGCTATCAAGTGTAGATTGAGCATCCCAGAATGTCAAGTGGGTTCCAGAAACCAGAAGAAATGTTTAGTACTCTATTATAATCTGACTTTAAAGGTGGCTTTACACACTGCAACATCGCAAACGACATCGCTGTAACGTCACCGGTTTTGTGACGTAATAGCGACCTCCCCAGCGACATTGCAGTGTGTGAAACACATCAGCGACCTGGCCCCTGCTGTGAAGTTGCTGATCGCTACAAATCGTTCAGGACCATTCTTTGGTCCTTTGTTTCCCGCTGTGCAGCAAAGTCTCAGTGTGTAAAGGGGACTTAAAACACTGGAAACGAGTGATGTGTCACAATATCTGTCAATCACTATTCTCTGTCAGTCGGTCTCTCCCTCTCGGTCTCTATTCTCTCTCTGTCGGTCCGTCACTATCTCTGTCCCTCTCTCACAGTCTGTCGGTCATTTTCCCCTCCTCTCTCATACTCACCGATCCCCGGCGCGGCGCTGCACGGCATTCACACTGCTGCGGCGGATTTTCCGCTTTTGAAAAAGCTGGCCGCTCATTAAACAATTTTGTATTCCCTACTTTCCCCGCCCACAAGCGCCTATGATTGGTTGCAGTGAGACACACCCCCACGTTGAGTGATAGGTGTCTCACTGCACCCAATCACAGCAGCTGGTGGGCGGGTCTATACTGTGCAGTGAAATAAATAATTAAATAATTAAAAAAACCGGCGTGCGGTGCCCCCCAATTTTAATACCAGCCAGATAAAGCCATACGGCTGAAGGCTGGTATTCTCAGGATGGGGAGCTCCACGTTATGGGGAGCCCCCCAGCCTAACAATATCAGTCAGCAGCCGCCCAGAATTGCAGCATACATTATATGCGACAGTTCTGGGACTGTACCCGACTCTTCCCGATTTGCCCTGGTGCGTTGGCAAATCGGGGTAATGAGTTATTGGCAGCCCATAGCTGACAATAAGTCCTAGATTAATCATGTCAGGCGTCTCCCCGAGAAACCTTCCATGTTTAATCTGTAAATTACAGTAAATAAACACACACACCCGAAAAAATCCTTTATTAGAAATAAAAAACACAAACACATTCCCTCATCACCAATTTAATCAGCCCCAAAAAGCCCTCCTTGTCCGGCGTAATCCACGGACCTCCAGCGTCGCTTCCAGCTCAGCTGCATGCAGGTGACAGGAGCTGCAGCAGACACCGCCGCTCCTGTCACCGCCACGCAGCTAATGAAGACAGCCGCGCGATCGGCTGAGCTACTCACCGCCGCTCCGGTCAGCTCCACGCAGCAACTGAGGTGAGTAGCGCGATCAGCTGAGCTGTCACTGAGGTTACCCGTGGCCACCGCTGCATCCAACGCTGGATCCAGGTAACCTCAGTGACAGCTCAGCTGATCGCGCTATTGCCTTCATTAGCTGCGTGGAGGTGACAGGAGCGGCGGTGTATTCTGCTGCTCCTGTCACCTGCATGCAGCAGAGCTGGATGCGACGCTGGAGGTCCGTGGATTACGCCGGACAAGGAGGGCTTTTTGGGGCTGATTAAATTGGTGATGAGGGAATGTGTTTGTGTTTTTTATTTCTAATAAATGATTTTTTCAGTTGTGTGTGTTTATTTACTGTAATTTACAGATTAATCATGGAAGATTTCTCGGGGAGACGCCTGCCATGATTAATCTAGGACTTATTGGCAGCTATGGGCTGCCAATAACTCCTTATTACCCCGATTTGCCAACGCACCAGGGCAAATCGGGAAGAGCCGGGTACAGTCCCAGAACTGTCGCATATAATGTATGCGGCAATTATGGGCGGCTGCTGACTGATATTGTTAGGCTGGGGGGCTCCCCATAACGTGGGGCTCCCCATCCTGAGAATACCAGCCTTCAGCCGTATGGCTTTATCTGGCTGGTATTAAAATTGGGGGAGACCGCACGCCATTGTTTTTAATTATTTAATTATTTATTTCACTCCACAGTATAGACCCGCCCACCGGCTGCTGTGATTGGGTGCAGTGAGACACCTGTCACTCAGCGTGGGGGCGTGTCTCACTGCAACCAATCATAGGCGCCTGTGGGCGGGGAAAGTAGGGAATACGAAATTGTTTAATGAGCGGCCAGCTTTTTCAAAAGCGGAAAAGCCGCCGCAGCAGTGTGAATGCCGTGCAGCGCCGCGCCGGGGATCGGTGAGTATGAGAGAGGAGGGGAAAATGACCGACAGACTGTGAGAGAGGGACAGAGATAGTGACGGACCGACAGAGAGAGAATAGAGACCGAGAGGGAGAGACCGACTGACAGAGAATAGTGATTGACAGATATTGTGACACATCACTCGTTTCCAGTGTTTGACTAGCTAGGTCGTTCTGCAGGTCCGGATCGCTGTTGCGTCGTTGGCCAGCTGTTTGACAGCTCACCAGAGACTCACCAGAGATTTTGTAGCGATCCCGGCCAGGTTGGGATCGCTGGTGGGATCGCTGAAAGTCTCAGTGTGTAAAGGGGCCTTAATAGTATTTTTTTATTTTGTGTGTGTGTCCCTTTATTTAAGCCGAAATGATAATCTGTAATTTGAGATTTCCATCCATAGGAGTTTCTACTTACCGAATCCTAGCCACCTAGTAAGAGCTGATACAACCAGAACAAGCAAAAGAAGAGATCTGATATAGTCAGCATGAAGGGCCACTATTACACATTCTTTTTAGAATTTTTTCTATTCTCTATAATAGCATATATTCTGCAAAAATGAATGCTAATAATATGATCAAGCCATGAAAATTGTTAATTGAAAACCAATACATGCAAAACAGATTAGTTTCTTTGCTCAGAAACTAAGGAAAAGCAAGTGATAACAATCACCTCCTATACATCTGATTTCTTTTATGAGGAAGCGACTCATTCAGAATGATATTTAGATCTCACATAGTATTGGACAGAATTCAGATGATCTTAAACAAAGGTATTAGAACCGTTCCCTCAACCATGTATCTTATGGATGTATCATTCTGTTCTTGAGTAATTATCAGAACAGTCTTACCTCAGTACGAAAGTATTAGACTTGGCTAGTGAAGATGTTAGGGGACATTTTGATTCATCCATCAATTCCTCCCTTTTATAGGTTTATTGCAGAGTTGATGTCTTATCACTCCATAGGTGCATTGACTGGATATTTTCGCAACTCACGACTTACTTCAATCTACCAGTTTTATGACTTCAGTCCTGAAATACTTATTGGGTATTATGGCTCCACTGACTTCATTTCCAGTTAGTTCATTTCACGACATTGAGGAGGATACACTGGTCTTAAAATACTTTCACCAGACACAGTATAAACCTGCCTGTTGTACAACTCCAATTTTTAGGAGGCTAGACTGGGATATTGATGATTTATCAACCCTATATCGGTGGGTCCAGTCTGCACCTCAATTAGGAGGGCAAACCGGTATAGTGCCGCCCACCTAGCACGATCAAGTTAATCTTACCACTCAATGCTATTTGGGTAGATTGAGCAATTGGTGTTTTATTATCTCCCATACCAGTGAGCCCATCTCACACCTCCAATAGGAGAGTAGATAGTGCTGCCTGACTTGGCACCAACAAATTAATTTTACCACTTCATACCAGGAGAGTAGATTGTGGCAATTGATGATTTATCAGTCCCCATACCGGTGAGTCCAACGCGCACCTCCATTAGGAGGGCAGACCAGTATAGTGCTGCCCAACCTGGCACAATCCAGTTTATATTACCGCTCCAAACCAGGAGGGTAGATCTGGGCAATTGGTGATTTATTAGCCCAGCGAGTCCAACTTGCACCTCCATTAGGACAGACTGGTATAGTGCAGCTCTCCCTGGCACAATAAAGTCCAACTTACCACTCCATACCAGTAGGGTAGATTTGGGTATGGAGAGTTTAACCACTTTGTATCCACAATGCCATCTTGTGACTCCAACTAGCAGCTTTAACTGGACTTATGCTGTTTTTTTACGGCTTAGCACAGCCATGTCCATCTTGCACCTTCTACTTGGTGAGTAAATTGAAATGCAGATGTTTAACCACTTAATTGCACAGCAGTCCATCTTATGACACCAAACTGGAAAGTTCAACTGGACCTATACTGGTTTTGTTCAGTTTAACTATGCCTAAACTAGAAATCCCACTTAAAGGATAACCTGGACTTAAAATGATTTCATTTGGTTTACTATTATGGCCTACTTGTAATCAACGTAATCGTTTGTCAACAGACTTGGGGATTCCCAGCCCGTCTCCCATGCTGGTACTTGCCCGGCCTCAAACTGCATTATGCCTGTGATCTTATAAGGGCAGGCACATTCAGCTTAGAATTGCCTTTGACCCAACTTGAAGAAAAATTGGATGTAGGTATTCTGGTAAGCTACATGTCAACCAGTCCATTTTCTGACTCACACCATGGACTTGCAATGGTTTCAGTCTGATTAGCACAACCATTACCATTACAAGGTATGGAAGGCTTCCCAAATGGTGAAATGTTGGGCTTGTTGAGCTTAGAATAAAAGACTTCTCAGACGAGATCTAATGTATATGTACAGTGCCTTGCGAAAGTATTCAGCCCCTTTGAATTTTTCAACCTTTTCCCACATTTCAGGCTTCAAATATAAAGATAAAAAAATTTACATTTTATGGTGAAGAATCAGCAACAAGTGGGACACAATTGTGAAGTTGAACGAAATTTATTTCTTATTTTAAACTTTTATAAAAAATAAACTGAAAATTGGGGCATGCAATATTATTTGGCCCATTTAAGTTAATACTTTGTAGCGCCACCTTTTGCTGCTATTACAGCTGCAAGTCGCTTGGGGTATGTCTCTATCGGTTTTGCACATCGAGAGACTGAAATTCTTGCCCATTCTTTTTTTGCAAACAGCTCGAGCTGAGTGAGGTTGGATGGAGAGCGTTTGTGAACAGAAGTTTTCAGCTCTTTCCACAGATTCTCGATTGGATTCAGGTCTGGACTTTGACTTAGCCATTGTAACACCTGGATACATTTATTTGATAACCATTCCATTGTAGATTTTGCTTTATGTTTTGGATCATTGTCTTGTGGAAAGACAAATCTCCGTCCCAGTCTCATGTCTTTTGCAGACTCCAACAGGTTTTCTTCAAGAATGGTCCTGTATTTGGCTGCATCCATGTTCCCATCAAATTTAACCATCTTCCCTGTCCCTGCTGAAGAAAAGTAGGCCCAAACCATGATGCTGCCACCACCATGTTTGACAGTGGGGATGGTGTGTTCAGAGTGATGAACTGTGTTGCTTTCCGCCAAACATATCGTTTGACATTGTGCCCAAAAGTTCAATTTTGGTTTCATCTGACCAGAGCACCTTCTTCCACATGTTTGATGTATCTCCCAGGTGGCTTGTGGCAAACTTTAAATGACACTTTTTATGGATATCTTTGAGAAATTGCTTTGTTCTTGCCACTCTTCCATAAAGGCCAGATTTGTGCAGTGTACAACTGATTGTTGTCCAATGGACAGACTCTCCCACCTCAGCTGTAGATCTCTGCAGTTCATCCAGAGTGATCATGGGCCTCTTGGCTGCATCTCTGATCAGTCTTCTCCTTGTTTGAAATTAGATTTTTGAGGGATGGCCGAGTCTTGGTAGTTTTGCAGTGGTCTTCCATTTCAATATGATCGCTTGCACAGTGCTTCTTGGGATGTTTAAAGTTGTGGAAATCTTTTTGTAACCAAATCTGACTTTAAACTTTTCCACAGCAGTATTACGGACCTGCCTGTTGTGTTCATTGGTCTTCATGATGCTATCTGCCCTTTAAACAGAACACTGTGACTATCACAGAGCAGGTGCATTTATACGGAGACTAGATTACACACAGGTGGCTTATATTTATCATCATCAGTCATTTAGGACAACTTTGGATCATTCAGAGATCCTCATTGAACTTCTGGAGTGCGTTTGCTGCACTGAAAGTAAAGGGGACGAATAATATTGCACGCCCCAATTTTCAGTTTATTCTTTTTTTACAAAATTTTAAAATAAAATTTTGTTCAACTTCACAATTGTGTCCCACTTGATTCTTCACCATAACATTAACATTTTTATCTTTGTTTGAAGCCTGAAATGTGGGAAAAGGTTGAAAAATTCAAGGAGGCCGAATACTTTCGCAAGGCACTGAATAAATACATGTGTGGTCAATACAAAGGCCTGATACATGACTCATTCCTTCCAAAGTCCATACTAAGAACATACCAAGGGGCAGTCATTATGGGCCGAAGAAAGGCGATTCCAGAAGCTTAATAGGAAAAGATTCTTTAGTTAGAGCAGTCAGACTGTGAAATACCCTACCACAAGACTTAATGATGGCAAATGCTAGAGCAGCTTTTTTTTTTCCCTCTTCCTTTAAGGCCTCCTTCACACGTCCGTGTCTCCGGTATGTGTTTGGTCCGTTTCGTCACGTGCCAGAGACACGAGAACACATAGACCCATTAAAATCAATGGGTCTGCGCTCATGTGCGTGTTTTTCCATGGACCGTGTATCCATGTGGAGCATACGTGTGCCCGTGTGCTCCACACATAGACATGTCCGTTTTTCTCCGGCATCACGGGTGTCACATGGACCGCACAGATGGGATCCGTGTGACACGCACCAGAGAAAACACATGTGTCTGTGAATTAAAATGAATTTCTATACTCCCCTTCTCCAGCACTGCTGTTTCTGCCGCTACTGTCACTTGCTTCCGACCCCCGCTCATTATGCTCATTACATATTCACTCCACTGCGGGCCGGAAGCAGCAGCGGGAAGTCGGCAGGACCGTAGATCAGAACCACGGACAGCAATTCCAGGGACCGGTGAGCAGAAAGTTCCTGTTCTCCGTGTGTTATCACGGAGAACACACGTGTGCCTTAAACACTGCACACGGAGGGCAATATGCACCTTTGACTTGTCCGTGAAAAACGTGCATGATTTTCACGGACGTGTGAAACGCCTAAGGCTGGATGATTTCCTTAGTACACATAACATTGTGGGTTATAGATAATATATAGTTTAGTGAAAAGAAATGTATAATTTGTGGAGAAAGAGATTGAACTTGATGGATGTAGGTCCTATATGACTAACCATTTACACCTCCTTTCAAAAAGGACTAACTGGGACGAAGATATTAAATGCGTACCAGTTCAATATGCTATCAAAGTGTGATGTATTGCTGGAAATCTGTTGCACTCATCAGCTACCGTCAGAACTGTATTCTATTAAGGCCCCTCCTTGTTCTTTAATAGAATCACCACGGACCGATGGCATCATCTGGAAGCTAGCCTTACCAACATCAGCATGATTGCTAGTAAAGGGTAGTGAAGTTTTGAGACAGTAGTGAAAACAGGCCTATAAGCCCCAAGTCGGCTGGCTAACTAGGTTAAAGACAATGGGCTGCAAAGTTATGCATACTACTAAGAGTAGTACTGAACTCCCCATGCCATGAAGCAGATACTGAAGAAAACCCTAGGTCTGAGGTGGCAGGCTACTCCACAACTATGAGGTAGCCAGAAAATCTTCAGGCAGGCCAACATGACCTGAAGTGGCATGTCAAACATGAGACATAAGGCCAGACCTGAAGTGGCAGGCCATAGCACAAAACATGAGGCCAAACACAAGGCGACAAGCCGGACACCTAAGACATGAGGCCCGACATAAGGCAGGAGGTTCCACACACCAGACATGAGGAAGCAGACCCCATACTCATTACAAGGGCAAGACATGAGATGTCAGGCCCAATACATAAGACATGAGAAAAGACACAAGACTGCAGGCCCAACAAACAATATATCAGGCAGCAGGCACAACACACAAGACATGAGGCCAGCAGTACACTAAACATGAGGTCATAGTATCTATTGACAAAACCAGTTCTTTTACCAACAAGCGACAGTACCAAATAGAGAAACGCCCATACTGCAAGGTCATACTGCAAGGCTGCAAGGCACACACCCAGGCTGCAAGACTACTAAAACACAAGGCACCAGACTTTAGGCCAGACCTCAAACATAGGTATGTACTTAACTATAAAATATAGATCTTCAAACGACTGATGTTAGCATTTCAGCACCCAGCTGGGCTCTTGTACGCTCTCTCATTCTTTCAAGAGGAAGCTACAGAACATGCTATAGCATTCTATGATTCACAGCTGTGTCAGCCATGTGCTCAAGGCTCCTACATCCTGAGGACAGGAAACCACATGAAGGTGGAAGTGGGAGATACCTTTTTTATTTTTTCCTTCTTTGCTTCCTGTCCAGTGATAGGAAGAACACCCACTCTCTGTCTCAGGTGCTGTTATGGGGGAAGGGAAAAAACACAACACAGAAATGTGTTTAAAACCTCAATAGTTTTTTTTTTTTTGTTTTTTCTTTTTATATATGACCACATAGACTAGAAACAGATGTAAACCTTATCTATCACATAAAAAAAATTGCATATAAGAAAAAATAAGTTAATGTATTGTTTTGGGCATATAATAATTGCTAAATATATACAGTATATACAGCCATGGCCCAAAGAGTTAGCACCTTGGAATTGTTTCAGAAGTGAAGTATTTCTCCTAGAAAATTATTGCAATTACACTTTTTTTTTCAATATATTGTAATATATATATATATGTAGAGAGAGAGCGAGAGAATATACTGTATGTATATATCATATACTGTATGTACACAAAAAAAAAATATTGAGGCAAATTGGACATAATTTCACACTCTGCCCAAAAATGGGCCAGACAAAACTTTTGGCACCCTTCCAAAATTGTTTCAAGCATGTGATGCTCATTCAATCTCACCTGTGGCAAGTAACATGAGTGGACGATATGAAAGTCACACTTGAGATCATATAAATAGGTGAGAAGCTGACTCAATCTTTACATTGTGCATCAGTGTGTGCCATACTAATCATGAAGAATAGAAAGAGAAGAGAACTGTCTGAAGACTTGAGAACCAAACTTGTTGAAAATATAAATAATCTGAAGGCTACAAGTCCATCTCGGGAGATCTTGATGTTCCTTTGTCCATGGTGTGCAACATAATCAAGACATTTACAACCCTCTGGCACTGTAGCTAATCTCCCTGGACGTGAATGGCAGAGAAAAACTGATGAAAGATTGCACCGAAGGATAGTCTGGATGGCGGATAAGCATCCCCAATCAAGTTCCCAAAAATGCCAGCTGTCCTGCAGGCTCAGGGTGTATCAGTCTCAGCGCAAACTATCCACTGACATTTGACTGTAATTAAATTCTATGGCAGGAGACCCAGGAAGACCCCACTGCTGACACAGAGCGCTAAAAAAGCTAGACTGCAGTTTGCCAAAATGTACAAGAGTAAACCAAAATCCTTCATTGGACATATGAGACCAAGATAAAGCTTTTTGGTAATGTATATCATTCTGCTGTTTACCGAAAATTGAAAGAGGCCTACAAATAAAAGAACATAATACAGTCACACAAGAGGGAGGATCAAATACATTTTGTAGTTGTTTTGTTGCCTCTGGGTGCCTTGACTGTGCAAGGCATCTTGAAATCTGAAGATTACCAAAGGATTTTGGGTTGCAATGTACTTCCCACTGTCAGAAAGCTGTGTTTGCATCCTAGATCATGGATCTTCAGCAGAACAATGGCCAAAAACATACTTCAAGGAGCATCCAGAAATGGATGGGAAGAAAGCGCTGGAGAGTTCTGAAGTGGCCAGCAATGAGTCAGGATCTAAATCCCATTGAACACCTGGGGAAAAAGCTTCAAATTGTTATTGGAAGAAGGCACCGTTCAAATATTAGAGACCTGGAGAAGTTTGCAAAAGAAGAATGTTCCAAAATTCCATTTGTGAATTATAGGAATCTTGTTGGTGGTTATAGGAAGCAGTTGATTGCATTTATTTATTCTTAAGGGTGTGCCACTAAATATTAAGTTGATGGTGCCAATAATTTTGTCCATCTCATTTTTGAAGATTTGTTTGAATTTATGTCCAATTTTCCTTTTCTTCGGTTTGTTTTTTTCGTGTTGCTCCAATACACACAAAGCAAATAAAAATATATATATATACATAAACAAAACGTGTAATTGCATTACTATTCTGGGAGAAATACTTTATTTTCTGGAACAATTTCAAGGGTGCCAACACGCCATGACACTGTAAGTATATATGTTTGCGTGTGTGTGCAGTGTGCATACATATATAATATAATATATAATATATATACATAGATATATAATATAATATAATATATATATATATATATATATATATATATATATATATTTATATTTATAATCAGCTGTAGTAACTATCTCTGTTATATTGTTGTTAGCCAGACTACACATCGGGTAATTAACCCGATGTGTACTGTGGCTACGTGTGCAGAGAGCAGGGAGCCGGCACTGGCAGCGTGAGAGCGGGGACACTGGTAACGAAGGTAAATATCGGGTAACAAAGGTAAGGGCTTCTTGGTTACCCGATGTTTACCGTGGTTACCAGCCTCCGCAGAAGCCGGCTCCTGTTGCCTGCACGTTCAGTTGTTGCTGTCTTGCTGTCACACACAGCGATGTGTGCTTCACAGCGGGAGAGCAACAACTAAAAAATGGCCCACGACATTCAGCAACAACCAATGACCTCACAGCAGGGGCCAGGTTGTTGCTGGATGTCACACACAGCGACATCACTAGCAACATCGCTGTTACGTCACAAACGTTGTTCGTTAGCAGCGATGTTGCTAGCGATGTTGCTTAGTGTGACGTGGCCTTTAGAGAGGGTCCTCCAGTTTAAATCCACAAATTTGTAGTCACCCTGTGTGGCTGCAGACTTGCAAATCCTCACAGTGTACAAAGTGTACATGTTGGAAGGATTCTCCAGTGTCGGCGCTAGGAACGGCGGTGACATGACTACAGGTTTGCGATGTGCATACTCCTGGCCAGAATCCCACTAGATTGTTGTCTACACGCTCAATGCAAGTGTACTTTGTGACGCCGGAAACATTCTAGTTTGATTTTGGCTGGGAATTTGCACATCGCATACTTGCAGTCACATGACCGCCATTGATATCGGAGAATTCCTGATAGAACACACGTGTTGTGACTATTCACAAGTCTGCAGTCACATACAGTGACTGTGGACGTTTGTGTATAGGCTGTAAAACCTCTTTATAAGGGTTGCCGAGGCTAGAGATGCAAGTCTATGTGACTGCAGACTTCAGAATCCTCACAGTGATCAGTGTGGTTGCTGTCGGAATTCTCTGGTGCTGGGATCAGGCAGTCATGTGACCACCAGTATGCAATATAAAAACTTCTTGCCATATTCCAACTAGATGTGTCCAGCCTCCCTCAAATTGCATCATTGCGGTGACTAGAGATGAGTGGACCCGAACTTTAAAGTGTATGCAAACCACTCGATCGAACATCACTGTGTTCGGATACGCTTGGTGCTCAGCTCTGTGTGAGACGCTTGCAGTGTTTGAATGGCTCGCTCTGGGGTTAACAACAACGTTATCAGATGTAGTGTGTGCAAAATAATAAAAATAAAAAAATGAAAACCTCCGCCCACACTCCCCTGGATGTCCTCTGTTTATGGCTGCCTGTATGTAAGACCTGAACTGCCCAATCAGTGAGTTCCAATGGGGTTCAGGTCAAGTTTGGGTCCAGAACTTTATCTAAAGTTTGGCTGAATCTTCAGAACCCAAACTTCAATGGGTCCGCTCATCTCTAGCGGTCACGCGTCTGCCCACTCTCGGGTCTAGCACAGGAGAATCCCAACAGTACAAACGTTGCACGCTGTGAGGATTCACAAGTCTGCAGTCACATAAAGTGGCTGCAGACTTGCACTCCAAGCCTGAAAAACCCCCTTAATTTAAACTTCCAACATTAGCTCAAGAAACGGCATCAAAATCTGCAGTAGCTGTTTAAAAAGAAAGCTGTGTGTAAAACCACCTTTAATGGAAAAAATACAAAACCTAATATTCTGTTTCCAGTAAACTCTATGGAATGCTGTATTTGTTCTTTCTGTATTGATCCATCAAAATGTCTTAATGATTTAGAAGCCTTTAATGCTAGTGTAAGTAAAGCCAAAGCATGGCTGTGTTACTCTTCTCTGAAGGACTAACCTTGTGTCTGCTTGTGATATGGAGTTAATATATATTCCCCAGAGATTTTAACAGATTTCCAGGTTATTTTGTGGCTCTGCAGTAGTAATGTGTCATAAATAGATTTTTTTTATGTTGCGACATAATATACACATAAGTAACAATGAGCAATTCACAGGCAAACCGTGAGATCCAAAGTCTTAAAAGAACCTCTCCAAAAAAACATTGACAGCATCATAGATTCCAACAGTATATCACAATAGTGAGTACACCCCTCACATTTTTGTAAATATTTTATTATATCTTTTCATGGGACAACACTAAAGGTATGACACTGATACAATGTAAAGGTGTCAGTGTACAGCTTGTATAACAGTGTATATTATGTGTGGCCTCTAAATAACTCAACACACAGTCATCGGGGTACATGCCCACGATCAGTGTTTAAGGCTACGTGCCCACGTTGCGTTCTGTCCCTGCAGAATTTCTGTAGCGATTTGAACAGCACACATGTGCTTCAAATCGCTGCAGAAACAGTGCGTACTGAAAAGCCGATTTCATGCGCTCTGGATGCAGCCCCTCCCATAGACAGAGCGGGGGCTGCATGCAAAGCGCATGAAAGAAGTGACATGTTGCTTTTTAGAACGCAGCGCTTCGGCAGAAGCCGAAGCGCTGCGTTCTAATACGCCACGTGGGCATGGATTAGGCACAATCTTCATAGATTGTGCAGGGGGCGCAGGACGCATGCAGTTACGCTGCGGTGCAGAACGCAGCGTAACTGCATGAAAATACGCTACGTGGGCACATAGCCCTACTTGCATTCTTTACACAGCTTATTTTCTCTGCACCCAAAATGCTGCGTTTTACAGTACAAGAAAAGTGGATGGGATTAATAGAAATTTCAAGCCAACCGTGCTTCTTTTTTACGCTGCTTATACTCACATGCAGTGCATTTTTACAAGCCGCATCATGTCAATTTCTCTTGCTGGCACATTCCAATTTTCCCCATAGCCTTGCATTCGATATGGAAAATCCACTGGTAAAAACAGATGTGTTTTTCTGATGCTGCGTTTTTGAGGCTGTTTTTTTGTCTTTCTTTGGGTGTGTCATCCTTTAACCTCATAACGACGGCCGTACGACTTAAAGCGGCGGCAAAACAGGGTACTTATTCTGTTCCGCCGCTTTAAAGCGGCGGCCCGAAAAAACCCTGTAGCGCCCCCCAGCGACCGAAAATCTCGGGGGTTTCAGCTACCGGGGGTAGCTGAGACCCCCCAGATTATGAATCGGGGTGTTTTTTTTGGACCCCGATCATGTGATCGGCGGTATACACTGTATACCGACGAACACATGAAAAAAAAATAAATGGCCGGTAAAACTGATTTCTTTTTCATCTGACATGATCAAACATGTCAGATGAGAAAGAAATCTAACCCCCTAGTGCCCCCAAAGCCCCCGGTACCGGAGAGTCCCCCCACCCCCACCCCTACCCCCACCGGACATCCAAAATGGCGCCGAAGCGCACAGAAAACTGCCGCCGGCGCCGGCTCTGCAGTCATTTCCCTCCGATCTGAAATGATCAAACATTTCAGATCGGAGGGAAATGTCCTCCCCCTGACCCCTCCTCCGGTCCACCGGAGCCCTCTGGTCACCGGAGCCCCCTCCGGTTCTCCAGAGCCACCACCCCCCTCCCCCCTCCGGAGCGTGGAAGATGGCGGCGCACAGCGCGCGGCCGCCTTCATTCTGCTCTTTCTGCCGCATGTGACACGTCACATGCGGCAGAAAGGTGTCCCCAGGTCCCACTAGGTCACCCCCCGTCACCCCCCCGTCACCCCCCCCAGCCCCCGGTTATACGTTACCTGGCTGCTGGTGCTCCGGGCCCGCGATCGCCGCCTCCTTCTTCAAAGCTGGCGGCGCATGCGCAGACAGCGGCTGTCAGCTGGATCCCTGCAAGCAGGGATCCTGCTGACGTCGCAACTGCACAAGCTACTCCACTGTGGACCGGGGGAGGGTGAGTGCGGTAATCTGCAGTCACACTCCTCACATGGAGAGACTGCTGTTCCAGAAAATGGGGGGTACGTTCTGTGAGCGTGCCCCTCATATTCTGGAATGAGGTTACTGCAGGTCACTCTGCCCTAGGTTGGACCGGGGCAGTGTGAGTGCAGTATTCTCAGATTACTGCACCCACACTGCTCATGGAGAGCTTGCTCTTCCAGAAAATGGGGGATACGTTCCCTGAACGTGCCCCCCATATTCTAGAAGATCCAGAGTCGGCGTGGGACCTCCAAAATGGATTACAGCGACCGGAATTTCTTTATTTTCAATAAATTGGTAAAAGAGGAATGTTTCGGGGAGTGTTTTTTCAAATAAATTTTTTTTTTGTCTTTTTTTTTTTCTATTACTGACTGGGTTAGTGATGTCGGGTATCTGTTCAGATGCCGTGACATCACTAACCCCAGGGCTTGATGCCAGGTGACATTACAGCTGGTATCAACCCCATATATTACCCCGTCTGCCACCGCACCAGGGCGCGGGATGAGCTGGGGCGAAGCGCCAGGATTGGCGCATCTAATGGATGCGCCACTTCTGGGGCGGCTGCGGCCTGCTATTTTTAGGCTGGGAAGAGTCCAATAACCATGGCTCTTCCCACCCTGAGAATACCAGACCCCAGCTGTCCGCTTCACCTTGGCTGGTGATCTAATTTGGGGGGGACCCCACGTTTTTTTTTTTTTAAAAAAAAACGCCTGGGGAGCCCTCCAAATTGATCACCAGACAAGGTGAAGCTGTCAGCTGTGGTTTGCAGGCTACAGCTGTCTGCTTTACCCTAGCTGGCTATCAAAAATAGGGGGGACCCCACGTCGTTTATTTTAATTATTAATTTTTTGGGGGGCTAAATACAAGGCTAGGCACCCTTTAGTGCCACATGAAAGGCACTAAAGGGCGCCAGCTTAGAATATGCAGGGGGTGGGACGTTATATATGTTTGACATCTATCCATTCATCCATTGTAGCATTTTAGGCTGTGTGCCCACAATCAGGGTTTGCAGCGTTTTGGGCGCAGAGTGTTTTCCCTGCATCCATAGCGCTGCGTTGTGCAGTAGAAGCACAGTGGAAGGATTTTTAGAAATCTCATGCCCAATGTGCTTCTTTTCTCCGCAGCATAAACCGACCTGTGGCGCAGCTTCCCGAGCCTCAGCATGTCAATTTATGCTGCGGAGATGAGTGTTCTCTGCAGGTAGCATAGAGCTCCACAGCAGCCTGAACCCAAATCGTGGGCATGGGCAGCTGCGTTCTCCCGTGGACAACACTCACATCTCTGCAGGAAGGCTGACACTGTGTACTAGACGCCGTGTCGCTGGATCATGGCCACATAGCCTAAAAGTGAGACATTTGTTGCTACAGCAACATTTTTGTGAAGTACCTGTGGATTCAAAATGCTTACTATACTCCTGAATAAAATCCAGTTTCCAAAATGGAGTCACTTGTGGGGGTTTTCTGACGTATAGGTACCCAAGGGGCCCTGCAAATGTGACATGGTGCCCGCAATTTATTTCAACTTTTCCAGAATTCAAATGGTGCTCCCTCCATTCCAAGCCCTCCCATTTATCCAAACAGAGGTTTTTGGCCACATGTGGGGTATCCCTGTGCTCATAAGACATTGGATAACAACCTGTGGGGTCCACGGTTTGTTGTTGTCTCTTGAAAAAGTGAGAAATTTGATGCTAAAGCAACAGTTTTGTGAAAAAAATGAAAATTTTCAATATGGCAACCTAAGCTTATCAAATTCTGTGAAGTACTCGTGGATTCAAACTGCTCACTATACACCTAGATAAAAGCCTTGAGGTGTCTTGTTTCCAGAATGAAGTCACTTGTGGGGGACCGCCACTGTTTAGGCACCTCAGGGGCTCTCCAAATGCAACCTGGCGTCCGCTATTGATTCCAGCCAATTTTGCAGTCAAATGGCACTCCTTCCCTTCCGAGCCCTGCCATGCGCCCAAACAGTTGATTTCCACCACATATAAGGTATCGCCAAACTCAGGAGAAATTGCACAATAAATGTTATGCTGAATTTTTTCCTTTTACTCTTGTAAAAAAAAAAGCTACCTGGTTGAAATAACAATTTTGTGGTAAAATTTTATTTTTTTTTTTTCATGGCTCAACGTTATAAAATTCTGTGAAGCACCTGAGGGTTCAGGGTACTCACCAAACATCTAGATAAATTCCTTGAGGGGCCTAGTTTCCAAAATGGGGTCACTTGTGCGGGGTTTCTGCTGTTTAGGTACCTTAGGGGACCTCCAAATGCGATATGGTGCCCGCAATCTTTTTCAGGCAAATTTCCTTTCTAAAATTCAAATATTGCTCCTTTCGTTCCAAGCCCTCCCATTTGTCCAAACAAAGGTTTCAGACCACATGTGAGGTACCACCGCGCTCATAAAAAAGTGGTTAACAAACCTTGAGGTCAAATTTTTGGAATTACCTCTTGAAAAAGTGAGAAAATTGATGCTAAAGCAACATTTTTGAGAAAATTATTAAAATTTTCAATATGACAACGTAACGTTAACAAAATCTGTGAAGTACCTGTGGATCTAAAATGCTCACTATACCCCTAGATAGAAGCCTTGAGGGGTCTAGTTTCCAAAATGGTGTCACTTGTGAGGGATTTCTTCTGTTTAGGTACCTTAGCGGACCTGTAAATGCAACATGGTGCCCGCAATCTATTTCAGCCAAATTTGCTTTCCAAAATTCAAATATTGCTCCTTCTGTTCCGAGCCCTCCCATTTGTCCAAACAGAGGTTTCTGACCACATGTGGGGTATCGGCGCGCTCATAAGAAAGTGGGGAACAAGTTTTGGGGTCCATTTTGTTGTGTTATTTCTTCTAAAAGTGAATAAATTTGGGTTAGAGCAACATTTTTAGGTAAAATTTAATTTTTGCTTTTTTTCATTCCACATTGCTTTTGTTCATGTGAAGCACCTGAAGGGTTAATAAACTTCTTGAATGTGGTTTTGAGTACTTTGGGGGGTGCAGTTTTTAGAATGGTGTCACTTTTGGGTATTTTCTGTCATCTAGGCCTATTGAAGTCACTTCAAATGTGATGTGGTCCCTAAAAAACTGGTTTTGTAAATTTTGATGTAAAAATGAGAAATCGCTGATAAACTTTGAACCCCTCTAACTTCCTAACAAAAAAAAATTTTGTTTCCAAAATTGTGCTGATGTAAAGTAGACATGTGGGAAATGTTATTTATTAACTATTTTGTGTCACAGAAATCTCTGGTTTAACGGAATAAAAATTCAAAAGTTGAAAATTGCTAAATTTTCAAAATTTTTGCCAATATTCAATTTTTTTCATAAATAAACACAAAAAATATTGTCCTAAATTTGGTACTAACATGAAGTACAATATGTGACGAAAAAACAATCTCAGAATCACGGGATCCGTTGAAGCGTTCTAGAGTTATAACCTCATGAAGTGACACTGGTCAGAATTGCAAAATTTGGTCTGGTCATTAAGGTGAAAATTAGCTCCGTCACTAAAGGGTTAAATAAAGCTGCTTTGTTTTTTATACTTCATTTTATTGACATCATTAGTTGTGGCTTACATGCGTTTTTGCTGTGTTTCCGCTGTGTAAACGCACCAAAGACGCATATGTCTTTTACACGCAGATTTTACGCATCTAATGCTGCAAGTTTGTAGGGAAAATCCACACAGAAAACTACATTTCTACAGGAGAAATTAACACCCCATCCACTTTGTTTGTGGTGTAAAACATATTGTTTTAGAGACACAAATAATATGCAAGTAACACTAAATGTAGGAACATACCCTAAATGTCAAAACCACTGACAACAAAAGTGAAAATGGCCAAATTGTACCCAATTAGCCATTTTCCTCACTGATGTCATGTGACCCATTGTTACATGGTCTCAGGTTGAAATGGGGAGCAGGTGTATTTAATTTGGTGTTATTGATCACACTCTCTCTCATACTAGACAATAGAAGATCGACAAGGCATCTCATGGCAAAGGATCTTAAAAAAGAATTGTTGGTCTACATAAAAATGTCCTAGGCTATAAGAAGATTGCCATCACCCTCAAACTGAACTTCAGCAAAGCGGCCAAGACCATACAGCTGTTTAACAAAACAGGTTCCAATCAGAACAGGCCTCGCTAAGATTGACCAAAGAAGTTGTGTGCATGTGCTCAGCGTCATATCCAGAGATTTTCTTTACAAAATAGACGTACAAATGCTGCCAGCATTGCTGCAAAGGTTAAAAGGATTGGTGGTCAGCATCTCAATGCTCAGACCTTACACCACACACTGCATCGAATTGGTCTGCATGATTGTCATCCCAGAAAGAAGCCTCTTCTAAAGATGATGCATAAGAAAGCCTGCAAACAGTTTGAAGTCAAACAGACTAAGGACATGGATTTATGGAACCATGTCCTGTGGTCTGATGAGACAAAGATAAACTTATTTGGTTCAGGTGGTGCCAAGTTTCTGTGGCAGCAACTGTGTGAGGAGTACAAAGACGAAAGTGTGTCTTGCCTACAGTCAAGCATGGTGGAGGGAGTGTAATGGTTTGCGGTTGCCGGAGTGCTGCCGGATGTGAGGGGCTACAGTTCATTGAGGGAGCCTTTAATGTCCACATGTACTGTGGTATACTGAAGAAGAGCATGATCCCCTTCCTTCAGAAACTGGGCTGAAGGGCAGTATTCCAGGATGAAAACAACCCAAACGCACCTCCAAGACAATCACTGCCTTGCTAAAAATACTGATTGTAAAGGTTCTGGACTGGCAAAGCATATCTCCAGACCTAAACCCTATTGAGCATCTGTGGGGCATCCTCAAACAGAAGGTAAAAGTTCTGCAAGGTCTCTAACATCCACCAGCTCAGTGATGTTGACATGGAGGAGTGTAAGAGGATTTCAGTGACAACCCGTGAAGCTTTAGTGAAATCTGTGCCCAGAAGAGTTAAAGCCACAGAAAATATTGAGTTTGGTCACAATATGGCCATTTTCACTTGGGGTAATATGCACTTTTGTTGCCAGTGGTTTAGACATTGAGTGTGTTATTTAGGGGACACACCAAATTTACACTGTTATACAAGCTGTACACTGTCTATTTTACATTTGTATCAAAGTGTCATATCTTCAGTGTCCCATGACGAGATATAATAAAATATTTACAAAATGTCATGGGATGTACTCACTTTTGTGATATACTGTACATTTGTACATGATTTATTTTTATTCTGGATCTAATCCAGGCATCAATAGATAGGATAGTTTGTTGCTTACACTGTTTTCTTGTGTTCAGTATGACACTGCAGGACATATGCATTTCATTAGAGTATTGATCAAGTTCATCTAATTGTGCTGGAAGGCACCGAGTCATGTCATTATGTGGAGCACATCGAGAACCAATTCTCATTCATCAGTGTATTAACGTGTGCAGGGATAAAGGTTGGGCAGTATAGCATGCTCTGTGATTTTTGTTATTGGAGCTTTATTCTGTACTAACTTACTTTAGGGTCAAACGTGCATTATCAAATGTAAGAGTGAGGGTTGTAATAGGGAGAAAGACAATCAGATATGTCTGTAACTCTCCAAAAAATAATATCTGGGTATATATACACGTGTAAAATAGTCATTTTCTAAATACAAGAACGAAAGTTGTATTTGCATTTTTAGATTGTTTTCTTTATTTATACATTACGTTTTATATAGCATCCTTCAATCTGGCATCTAAAGCACTGGAATGATGTCAGCTTATTGAAAATTAGGATTACTATAAATTGTAATGAATAAAAAGTTCACCTAAAGAATCTTTCGGATGTCATCTGAAAATACAATGTTAAATCTGGCACCATAAGTGGTACAGACAAATACTAGTGTTATAGAGAAATTTCTGTATTAGTTTTCATATGCTAGAATAAGGGATTTTTGCTGTACCTATCAAACATGTTTACATTGATTTCTGTTCTTTGGTTACTGATTGTTGAATAATCCAAATACATCTAGTTCTCTTCATTTTTATCTAACACATGGCTTGTGTAATATTTGTGGATAATCTGACATTATTTTTATCAATGCTTCCTGGATTAGAATTCCTTTGTTTGGGCCTTATCCTAGGTAAGATATTTTAACCAGTATAGTTTTATTTTCTACGGCATGTGTGAAGTCAAGGTCAAAGGGGGTCTTTTATTTTTTCAAATGCGCCTGTTTGCTATGCGTCAGTGGCATATTACTGTCAGTCATATAGGTAGGGGTCTGGCAGATGAAGGCCCAAAATATTGTCTCCCAATTAGGTATCTAGTACAGAATTGTTACCATTCCTACCCTTGTGTATTTTGTGGAGATTAATCGTATTATGGGAACCATAAGTATTTTCAAACTATAAACCACAGCTGCAATGTTTGTGTATATCAGCTCTATTCCCTTTCTTGATCATCCAACTATTGTCTGACTAATTTTAAAAAGTTAGAGGTGGTCCACTACAAAGCATAGTGGCCACATCGGTGTAAAGCTGAAACAGAAAGCTTTTTCTAAATACCTTCTGTGTCAATTCTGCCTGTGAGCGGTGCTATCGCGGTCTGCTTACTTTCCGTCACGTAAACCCTGGCTGCAATGACCTCTGATGTCCGGTGATGTCACATCAACTTTCGGAATTGGAAGTTGACCCGACATCATGAAAGCGGGACCCAGTCTCCGTGAGTGAGTGGGCTGTGGGCGGCGTTTCATCGCATGTTACAGCCAATCATCTTGCGCGTTCTCTCCTTTACCGCAAAGCACCACAAGCAAGAGCGATGCTGGGCTGTGATGTGCGGTGAAACTCTGCCCACAACCCAGTCACTCACTGAGACTGGGTCCCGTCTCGGAAGTTGACGTGACATCAGAGGTCACTGCGGCCCGGGTCACGTGATTGGGGATGAGCGGACAGCGATAGCGCCGCTCACAGGCAGAATTGACAACAGAAGGTATTTTGAAAATGCCTACTGTCACTGCTTTACACTGTTGTGGCCACTATGCTTTGTAGTTGATCAGCTCTTTAATAATAAAAATAATATACAACCCTGGTTCCAACAAACTTGGGGTAATGTGTAAAACTTAACAAAATCAAGAACGCAAATATTTGGAAATCCTTATTTTATTCATATAGGACAAAGATAAGAATATGAACGTTAGACATTTTCCTTTTCATTTGAAAAATAAAATAATTTAGAAATTGTCTTTCTTCTGATCTGTGTTCTCTGTTCTGATGTGAATAAAATATGGCTATAAGAGATTTCCAAATCATTGCGTTCTTGGTTTCTTTACATTTTACACATCCCAACTTTTTGGGAATTGGGGCTGTATTAAAATTGGTAAACTAAATATACATAAGAGGTAAAACTTGTTATAACTAAGGTTCTTATCTTACAGCTTGCTAAAGAAAATTGAGCGGGAAACATGGAGAGAAAGCGGCGTATCTTTAATTGCCACTGTGACAAGACTCATGGAGCGATTGTTGGACTACAGGTAAAAGGCAAATTGCTTATGTCTTCTGAACAGCCTAGTTCCTTAAATGTCTGAATTTAAACGTTCCCTTATGTGATGAAGGGTGGGGTGCGGTACATTCATACATATTATATGGAAATGCCCTATTATCCATGATCATTACACTGTTGTCGAAAACTTTCTAAATCTGAATTTGGGTTCCCGAAGGTGTGCTCCCTATTTAACAGTTTGCTAGGTTTAGTAGTGAAGATCCATAATACATTTCAGAAGATTATCTTTCTTAACTGGAGCTTGTTTGTTTCTTTTTGCCAACATTTGTAGGATACGGTCCTGCCCAAGTATAATCTAATTTACAAATTTCAAATGTCCCTAAATAAGTTTCTCCAAGTTTGGAATCTATAGTTAAATGCTCAAACCGCCTTTGCATCATTGACTGCCTGATTATCCGAATGTAACTCGATAATTTTTTTCCCCTAAACCTAAGTAAATGGTAGTGTAGTGTGTTAATATACTTGTTCACGGTCTCCAGTGTTCAGAGCCATTCCAGTGTCCTTCTGAGTTACATGACAGTTCTTATGACTTGCCAGCTCACACTGGAAATTATATGTAAGCCGGTAGTGACTTTTGCAACGTAAACCTATAGGGCCTAAGAATGAGGCTTGCATAACTTACATTGTAAAAGTGAATTCCAACTTACACATGTAGTGTGATTCAGGGAGTTGGAAGCGCAGTTATGTGACTCAGAAAAGGACTGAAATGACGCTGCACACCATAGAAGACTGCAATCAAGTATATTAACACATACTACACTAACATTCACATAGGCTTAGGGAATAATAAAAAAAAATTACACGATTGCTTCTTTAAAGGGAACCTCACAGATACCCCATGCCCTCCCACCCACCAGTGTGTGTGTATGTATGTATGTGTGTGTATATATATATATATATATATATATATATATATATATATATATATATATATTAATATATACCCTCCCTAACAAGCCCTTTATGCTGCCTGACACCTAAACACAAACTTTCTAAAGTCCTTTTTCATATGCAAATTAGCCCTTTGACTAGATGATGGGACCTTTAGTCACCCAGACTAGTCTGCCCTCTCTGTGGGCATGATAATATAATTTAAAGAGGGTCGGCGTCATTGCCAGCTCTCTGCAAATCATGCTCATGTGCCCAGCATCCTTCACCAACATTTGCCTCTGAAGCTAGGTCTAGGCTTCCCAGCTTCAGAGAAGCTAGGTCTAGGCTTCCCAGCTTCAAAGAAGCACTGTACATGTCCGAAAGTGAAGCCGCCATCTTCTTAACTTCCGGACATGCGCAATGCTTCTCTGAAGCCTGGAAGCGTACACCTAGCTTCAGGGGCACGATGATGTTAGTGAAGAAAGCTGGTCGCATGTGCGGGATTTGCTGAGAGCTGGCAATGATGCCGACTCTCTGCAAGACTGGAGTCACACTTGTGTATGACTCTTGCGAGGATTGTATTGCCCAAAACGACCACTGGCCCTTCTGACAAGAGCGTGCAGCTTCATGTATTTCTATGCAGCTGCACGATCTTGTCAGGAGAGCAGGCGGCCAGTACAGGTGATGCAATGTGATCCTCGTACGAATCGCACAAAACCATGTTATCACGACCACAGGACGTGATAACATGCAGATAGGGCCAACTAGTCTGGGGAACGAACCCCCAGCGACTAGTCAAAGGGTTAATTTACATATGAAAAAGGGATTTTAGATAAATACCTTTTTTCAATATGTGTTTAGGTGTCAGGCAGTATAAAGGTCTTGTTAGGCAGGGTATTTAGTAATAAATATATAAATGCTGGTGGTCGGGATGGCATGGGGAACCTGTAAGGTTCCCTTTTAAGAGCTATTGTGTGGGTATGAGTGGTTTTAGTTAACGTCTGATCACCTGACTCTACGATTTTTGTGTGATATAGTCTTAATCTATTTAGTTTGAATCTATGTTTCAATTTTGGATACTGATTACCTGAAAAATGTCTGAAAAAATGCTCTTTTATTAATAATGTTGAAATTAAAAAATAAAAATATAAAAAAAAAATGTCCTACCCGGTCTTTGTCTGTACTTGTCACTTCTAATGAGCCAGTAAGCCTAATTAACAGTGTTCTGTTCATTACAAAGCAAAAGGCCAAAATCATTCTTTATACCAGTCAGAAGAAAAACTCTTAATTATTCTCTAGAATTGACAGAATGGTTAAATACTGGTGTAGCATTTGAAGTATTGGCACCCTGAGGGTGACGTGCAGTGTTAAATTTCTGCCACAAATAGCATTTTGCATTTAGTCGAATAAGTTCTACTTTTGTCCCCTCTGACTATAGCACTTTCTTGCACATGCTAGCTGTGTCCCCTACTTGGCTTTTTACAAACTGCAAAAAGGGATTTCTAATGGCTCTCTTTCAAAAAATGGTTTTCTTCTTGCCACTTTTTCATAAAGGCTAGATTTGTGGAGTATACAACTAATCGTTGTCATGTGGACAGATTCTCCTACCTGAGCTGTGGATCCTCTGCTCTTCTAGAATGACCATGGGCCTTTTGGCTGCTTCTCTACATAGTGATTTCCTTCCTTGGGATGTCAATGTAGAGCACAGCCATGTGTTGGTAGATTTGCAGTTGTGCCACACTTATGTTTTCAACAATGGATTGAAAAGTTCTCCATGAGATGTTTAGAGCTAGGAATACTGTAATAACCTAACCCTGTTTTACTTTTCTCCACAACCTTATCTCTGACCTGTCAAGTGTTTCCTTGGTTTCTATGAAGCTGTTTGATCCCTAATGTTCTCAAGTAAACCTCTGAGGCTTTCACAGAACAGCTGTAGTTGGTTATACTGAGAATAATTTACACACAGGTGGCCTCGATTTACTAATTAGTTGACTTGTGAAGTTAATCGGTTAGTCAGGATTTATTTAAGGGTATTCAATTGCAGGGGGATGAATAAAAGGCAAGTCCTAAATTTCAGATTTATATTTTTAATATGTTTAGCAAACTGTGTATAATTTTCTTTACACTTCACAAATAACTTGTTGCTTTGTGTTTGTATATCACATAAAAACTCAATAAAAAACATTTGTTTGTGCAATCTGGAAAAGTTCATAGGGCATGAATACGTTTTCAAGGCATTGTAATTTTGCTGCTTTTAAAGCCTCTTAGTGTTCCCACTCACTAAGATACCACTTTCATTGCCTCCATAAAATGTGATGCTAACAAAAGTGTCCCCCAAACAGTGAATACTCCCACAGTGAATAACTTAACTTAAAATCCTCCACATGCACAGTATGATGACCCCACAGTACTGCCACAAAGTATGATGCCTGCAAAGTGCCCCCACATATAATGATGTGCACTCAGTTCCCCCACAAACATTGAGGCCCCCCGTGACCCACAGTATGAGGCACCCACAGCCCTCCACACAATATTATGGTGCCCACAAAGCCCTCCACACAGTGAGATGGCTACAGTATAATAGCCCCTCACATCTCTCCACAAATTATAATTGTCTCCTACAGCTCTCCAAAAAGAATAATTGCCCCCTAGGGCCCATCACTCAGTATAATGGCACCCTCATAGTACAGCATACAGTATACAGCATGAAGCAAAAATGGCCCCTACACACACCTTCACACTGTATTTCGGCCTACATACAGTCCTCCACATAGTATAATGGCCCCCTCACTCGTCCACAAAGTATAATAGCACCCCACAGCCCTCTACATAGTATAATGGTTCCACACAACTCATCACACTGTTTATTCTCCCCATACAGCCCTCCACACAGTATAATGACACCCCTTATTCTCCATATGGTATAACCCCCCAAAGTGGTATAATGGCCACTACAGTCCTCCACACAATATCACGGCATTCACATTCCTCCACATAGTGCTAAGGCCCCCAGAGTACACCACACAGTGTAATGGCCCTCACACCTTCCTTCACACACTATAATGGCCCCCACACTCTTGTACTCGATATAATGGTTACCACACAGCCCTCCACACAATATAATCGCCACCCACACAGCTTTCCACACAGCATAATGGCATTCACACTCCTCCACACAGTGTAATGGCCCTCACACAGCCCTTCACACAGTATAATGGCCAATACACAGCTCCCCATGCAATATAATATCCCCCACACAGTATAATGGATTCTATACCCCTCAACAAGGTATAATGGTCTTCACATAGTATATTGTCTCCTCACACTCATTATAATGGTCCCTACACAGTATATTGAGCCCCACAGCCCTCCACACACTATGATCACTCCAATATGTGATTAATCAAATGAGTACTGTACAATGTACTCATTAATGTAAAAATAGAAAATTGCTCACCTCTTCCCATTTACCTTCTTTCTGGTCTCTGTACCATTTGGTCTGAAGCTCCTCACAGAGCGCACAATGTAGTAAAGTCATCACACATACTGCGATGAGACCTCAGAGCTTAGACTTGGTTTAAATAATAGAAGAGGAAGCTGATAGCCCCTTGTTCTTTCATTGTTTTCAACTATCTGTCTCCAGCACACTGTGTTGTTGCTATTCTTAACTAGGTATATACAGTACGGACCAAAAGTTTGGACACACCTTCTCATTCAAAGGGTTTTCTTTATTTTCATGACTCTGAAAACTGTAGATTCACATTGAAAGCATCAAAACTATGAATTAACACATGTGGAATGAAATACTTAATTCATAGTTTTGATGCCTTCAATGGGAATCTACAATTTTCAGAGTCATGAAAATAAAGAAAACTATTTGAATGAGAAGGTGTGTCCAAACTTTTGGTCTGTACTATATGTCTGAAAACAATGTATAATAGAACGCACTGTGACACTGTCTACATCACCATGGTTAATGGCCCAGTCAGTGCATTTGCCCAAATTCTGTGTTTGCGGGGGTTCAATTGTAAGTCCTGATGCAGCCACTGAATGTAAGGTAAATTGTGATGTTACCATTGCCTAAAGCTGGGTTCACTTCATGTTTCTCATCTGGAATTCCATCTGAACCTTCAAAAAACCCTTCCAGGATTCTGACATGCCCCCCAATGGAGCTATAGACTGAAATTATTAAATGGAGTGTATAAAATGAAACTTTGGACTACATTTGACTTGTTTTCAACTTCAAATCAGGCTTTGAAGTTGGAAACAATAGTGCAATAGACTACCGTATAGTTCCAACTTCAAAGACTGATGTGAGTGGAAAAAGCTCATAGTCCAAGTTGCGTGTTTTGTACTCAGCTTGATCATTGAAGTCTATGGCTCTGTTTGGGCACATAAGATACCTGTCTTTCATCATTCAGATGGATTGGTGACCAAAATGTGATTGGAACATACCTTTATCAGGAGCGATGGTCCTTTAGAGCTCACTGACTTGCAGTTTCACTTCTTTATGTCCATGTTGAAGATTACTGAAGAAGCAGTCATCTGGATTTCACTATATGCCATGTATTCCTTTATTTCCCAGCTCTCATCTTAAAGCCTTTTTGCCAAGTGTTTCTCTTTTATTTTAGAGACTGCATGAAAATGGGAGAAGTAGATGGAAAAAAGATTGGGTGCACCGTTAGTCTATTGGTAAGACACTCATTGAGCTTTATGACACATCCTGCCTTAATGTCTAAATGGAGATGTCTCCCATTCTATTCTACACGTTATTTAATTTCCCATTAAAACCGACTCCGTGGTAGTAAAGCAAATCTATTCAGAGTGTAATGATGTGAAGTGAGCATTTCTTGCAGGTAACAGAATAGCTCAGCTCATCGGCTTTGTCCTTATAACCCAGGCAATTACTTGTGAGGGCAGTATTCAAATATAAAGATTTCTAATATGCGGACAATATGCGATTATAGCCCTGACTCCAGAGAAAAAGCAGACGGATGTGAACTTGTCTAAAATAATGAGGTGCAGTTACCACCGTCATAGCAGAAACAGCATGGCTTGACATCGGGGCAAAATTGTTTTATTTAGCAATTACAGAGCATTTACCACTAGTTCTGTGAGGCCTCGTTAAGGGCACAGCTCAGAAGCTGTCAGATTGTATAAACTGTCCTATATTTTAATTTTTTATCAGACATTCTTATGTAATAAAATGGGAAAACATATATAATTTTTACTTCAATGCATTTCAAGGGGACCTGTCACCAAATCAAAAATGACCAGTGTTTACCCTTATTATATTCTCACTGTTCCCCAGCGTAATAAGTTTTTTTTTCTTCTTAATATCTGCTCTACTGTTCCAGAGATTTAAGCCTTTTTATTAGAGGCAGAATTTAATGGTCTTTACCAAGGGGGTGTGGCTCACAGGATTCTCTGGGGGCGTGTCTTTAGCCCACGCCCCATAATTACCCAGTGAGCACCGCCCCTAATGTAACGACTATAAAAATTTAAAATAAAAGTCCCATATTTTAAAAACATTTATATGGAAAACTGAGGGGAGCAGCGGGAATAAAACAGGAGCAACAACTGGCCAATTTTAGGCAAGAAAGAAAGAAAATAGTTTTTATTAATATGTCAAAGTTTTCCTCTCCGGCACCTTTACAGAATTATGCATCTCCTTAGGCTATGTGCGCACTAGACCGTTTTACCCGCGGATTTGCCGCAGAAATTTCTTGAGAAATGTCTGCAATCTTTGTGCAGACATTTCCCAGCAAATCCTATGTGAAAAAAAAATAGCTGTGCGCACACTGCGGATTTTTCTCAAGAAATTTCCTTGAGAAGAATTTCTTGAGAAAATTTCTTGAGAAAATGAGCATGTCAATTCTTTTCCGCAGGTACCCTGCGGATTTCGGCAGTACAGCCTGCAAAATCCGCAGGGAACAACCTGCGGGAAAATCGCGGCTAATCCGCAGCAAATCCGCATGCGGATTTTTTCCGGAGGTCCGGAAATCTTCCACTCCCAGAAGTTTCTCAAGAAATTTTCTTGAGAAACTTCACATTTCTAGTGCGCACAAAGCCTTAGTAACAGAATATATTGAAGATTTTTTTTTTTTTTTCTAAAAAGAGTTGGATTGCTGGGGGATGGGATAAAATTGCAACACACTGTATACTGCTCTGGAGATCCTGCCAATTTGTTAACCAGCCTTCACTTCTGACGTTACGACACCTTGTAAGTGACCTTGTAAGTGACCGCTGCAGCCAATTATAGGTCTCAAAAATCAGCGAATGACTGCAGCTGTCAAATACGAGTAGACAGTACATCCTGGAAGTAGGGCGGCTAAAAAAAAAATCAGGAAATGGAACACGGCACTTCAGTCCCAGTACATTGTATTCGGGTAGTGTCCTACCTCTTATACCATGATAAACAGTACTTGTCACTCTTTTTCAAATTGAAATACATAGTTGTTTTGTTTACTGTTAGGAAAGTCAAAAAAAGTGATGTGTCAGTCAGATGGTATGACCTTTCTTAAACATCAGATTGCAGGAGGTGATGAAAATGTAGAAGACAAGCACAGTGAGTGGCGGTATAAGATCCTCTCACCAGAGCAGTCATATCACCACTCACTGCATTATAGTCTACATTTTCCTTCATTCTGATGTTTGAGAAAGGTCACATCATCTGACTGAAAGATCACATTTTTTCGATTGTCATACAGTAACCAGACAACTATATCTTTCAATTTGAAAAAGAGGGCCGAGTCCTTTTTACCAAGGCTGACAAAGACTGACTGGAGAAGTGCCAGATTTACCGGGCGAGTAGGGTATTGTATTACATCCTCCTGCTGTATTACATTTTTTATTAAATGGATAACCTTTTTAATGAGAATATACAGTATGTTTACCTGGATGTGTTCCAAAAAAAATAAAAAATACAGAAGCTGCAAATTAGTTCTTATAATATGGTATTATCTCTTCACAGAATTTTTATAAAACAGAACTGAATAAAGAAGAAATGTACATACGGTATATTCACAAACTTTATGACCTACATATGAAAGCACAAAATTTTACAGGTAATGAAGCCCTGTATATGTTTACCCATTGAGGGTTGCCTTATTTCCCTGATAAAAGTACATTGCAAATTCTCTAATATTGTGGCTTTATTGGTTAGTAAGTGATGGACAGGTGGAACCGTGTGGCCGTGAAACGCTGAAATTCATTTAGTGCTTTGTTTTCGGTTGGATTTATGTGTATAACTCATATACTCATGCAATCACATTCACAACTTGTACTGCAAACTACAAAATGCTACAATAGTCTGCACAAGCGTCTCTAGTTTTAAAGGGAACCTGTCAAGTCTAATAAGTCTAATATGCACCACGACCAGTTCTGGGTGTATATTGCTAATCCCTGCCTAACTGTCCCTGTATACACTAGCATAGATAAGGAGATCTTTAGAAAAGTAGTCCCCTGGGTGTTAGTTTCCCTGGCTAGTCGGCTCCATTAGCATGTTAGTATGCCCCTGTGGGCGTACTAACATGCTAATGAATACGCAGTGTCACAGGATCATATCACTCACCTCTGCGCTGCCAATCGTGTCTTACTCCTGGACTTCAGCTTAGTGTGCATGATCCTGGACTTCCGTTTGAAGCCAGGATGCGTACACCTGGCTTCACATGCGCACTTCACATGAGCCGAAATCCAACATCAGACACTATGGCAGCGGAGAGGTGAATGAGATCGTCCTCTGAAGCTGCACATTCATTAGCAAGTTAATATGCCCACATAGGTGTACTAGCATGCTAATGGAGCTGACTAGCCAGCAGACCTAACTCCCAGGGGACTAGTCCACTCGCTCATTAACATATATTATAAGATCTTTAGAAATACTTTTTCCCTCACCCATGACAGCACCACGTGAAAGAGAGGGATCCGCCCAGCGAGGACAGAAAACCATTCTGAAATAAAAGGGCGGTACCTCTCCCCTTCGTCAGTTGGTTTCCTGTCCTTGAAGGGGGACCCTGATTCTGTGATACGGCGTGTGAATGAAGCAAGTCGCCTACCTGCCCAGCCCCGTCTGGTGTCTGGAAGAGCAGGGTGAGTCCTGTAGCACCGTTCTTCGGGGCTGTAAGCGCCGTCCACCTGCCATTGGGGGTCCTGGTGTCCGTGCGGGGGCGTGCGGCAGGAGCCGTTCCTGGGTTCCCGGACCGCTGCTCCATTCTCCCCACCCTGTGCTCCCTGCTGCCTAGGACTTCCGGGTGCATGACCGTGCGGCAGTCACGCTGCGAATGGAGGCGGGCCTGCGTGACGTCACCGGAAGAAGATGGCGGCACCCATGCAGTACTGCCGTGCAGGCCGGCTGACTAACGGGATAATGGTGTTTCCTGTCCGTGCACCGAGGGGAGCGTGGGGCGACGGGGAGGAGCCTCTCTTGGGACCGGAAGGCGGAGGATCGGATATAACCGGGCACTCCTGGCAATATCGGGTGCTTGTGCCTGCACTCTGACATGGATACTGATGAGCAGCAGCACAGCCTGATGCGTCGTCAGCAGAGCCGTAAAAATGATGGTCGCTCTAGTGACGCAGGCCAGACGGGCCGAGGCAGCCAGTACAGCAGATCCTCTTGCGGCTCTACTGCTCCTGGGAGACCTGTGTATGTTCCGAAGCAGCCTTCAAAACCGGTACCTTTTGATATCCTATGGTGGTGAGTGATCTTCGTGAATGTCACCTTACTCATAGGTCCCTTGTGGTTTCTTCCCGCTTTTGTCTTGCCTCATTAGGCCCCTAAAAAATCGACATCCAAAAAGAAGCATAAAGAGTGCCCCCTATGCAGGGAGCCCCTTTCGGATCAGTAGCAAAAGAAGTTGTGTGAGTCATGTATCCGTCGCACAATTGCGGAGGAATCTCCAGGAATCTCAGCAGACCTCCGTTCGGTTATCCGCTCGGAGGTACAAGATTCCACGAAGGCTTTCTTGAAATGAAAGAAGTCAAAACCAGTTGACTCTGACTCTCCCTCCTCATCTTCATCCAGTACACTCAGACGACTCATCCTCAGATAGCGATATGGGAGGCAGGCCGTGCTTTTCCATTGATGATATAGGAACACTGGTCAAGTCGGTCAGGGCAACAACAATAAGGTTGACAGAGGAGAAATCCTCTAGATCTCTGGAGGATGTTATGTTTGGAGGATTGGAGGAACGGAAGAAGCGTACCTTTCCAGTCAACAACAAGATTGAGGCGCTTATTCAGAAGGAATGGAAGCGTCCAGACAAAGCGGGTTCTCTCCCCTCCTCCTCCTCAAAGCGAAAATATCCCTTTGATGAGGACAAGACCGCTTTATAGGATAAAGCACCACAGATTGATTCTGCAGTCGCAAAGTCCTCTCGACGAGGAGGCATCCCCTTGGAAGACTCGGGGACATTAAAAGATCCCCTGGACAAAAAAGGCAGATGTCTGTCTAAAACACTTATGGGAAACATCGGCGGGGATATTGAAGCCGACTATAGCAAATACCTGCACAGCACGTTCCTTAATGGTCTGGCTCTAACAGGTTGTGGATTAGTTACGGGATAACACCTCCCGAGAAAAGATCCGCTCTAGATTTCCATTTCTGCAAACAGCAGCGGCTTTTCTGGCTGATTCCTCAGCGGATGTTATCAGACTCGGGGCACGCTCAGCGGGATTGTCCAATCAAGCCAGACGGGCATTGTGGTTGAAGGGTTGTCCAGGAGACCTGCAATCCAAACGCAAATTGTGCGCGGTGCCCTGTGACGGTCAACTACTTTTTGGAAAACAGCTAGAGGATGCATTATACAAAGCATCCGATAGGAAAAAGTCGTTTCCAAGGTTCCACTCTGAATGTTCTCGTTCCTTTCGGAGGCAGAGGTTCTCCAGGGGCAAACCCCCGGATAATCGGCGGTGGGAGTGCAGACCCAAACGGGAATCAGGCTTCATGTTCTGGAGTGCCGCGGCCTCCTCGAAGAAATCTTCCCAGTGACGCCAGGCTGCCAGTCGGAGGACGCCTTTCTCATTTTCTAGAGCCGTGGGAAAGCATTTCTTCCAACGCCTACGTTTGATCCATTATTATTCATCTCCTGTCAGGGTAGTACAAAGGGTCTGGGGGTGTCGAAGGGCACTATTGCTGGGTGGATTACGGAGGCCATTACTTTAGCCTACTCCTCTAGTGGGACGCCCGTTCCCGAGCACATTCAGGCCCATTCCACCAGAGCGGTGTCGACCTCGTGGGCGGAACGTGCGCAGGTATCTATTGAACAAATTTGTAGGGCCGCTATCTGGTCCTCACAGTCTACTTTTTTCCGGCACTATCCGTTGGATCTATCCTCCTCGGCTGATCTTTCGTTTGGTAGAAGGGTGCTTGAGGCGGTGGTCCCTCCCTAAATAAGTCAGACTGCGCCCCCAGCCTGTGAGACAGCGTCTGACTGCTTGCAATCACAGACCCTGACTGCGGGTCTATTATGGTGTGCAACTAAATAAATAAATAAATAAAAAAAATTGTTGTAGAGTCCCCCTATATTATAATACCCAGCACAGATAACGCCGATGGCTACAGGCTGCAGCCCCAAGTCGTGTGCTTATCTTGGCTGTGTATCAAAATAAAAGAAACTGCATACGTCTTTTTTTAAAAAAAAAAAAATATTTAAATATATAATTTAAAAAACAGCGTGCAGGTCCACCCCAATTTTGATACTGAACCATGATCAAGCACGACAACTGGGGGCTGATATTCTCAGGCAGGGGCAAACCATGCTTATTGGGCCCCCCAGCCTAAATATAGCAGCCGGCAGCTGCCCAGGATTGTCGCATCCATTAGATGTGACAATCTCGAAACTTTGCCCGGCTCTTCCCGATTAACCTGGTGCGGTTGCAATCAGAGTAATAAGGGGTTAATAACAGCCCACGGCTGTCACTAAGCCCTAGATTTAGTAATGGGTGGCGTCTACAAGAACCTCCGAATTACTAATCTGTAAGTGAAAAGAACTAAACACACACACCCAAAAAAACTCCTTTATTTGAAATAAAATAACAAAAAGATCTTTTACCAATTTATTACCCTCAAAACACCCAGGTCCAACGTAATCCATATGAGGTCCAATGATGATTCCAGCTCCACTACATCTGAAGTCACAACATACAGCCATAGAACAATGACCAGCCACTGTAAGCTTCAGGCGAAAACTGAGCCGCGCTATCAGCGGTGACATCACTCAGATTATTTGCGGTCACAGCTGAAGGTTCCTACGGTACACCACCTGTGACCACCGGTAACCTGACCTCAGTAAATTGAGAGTTCCCAGACCTGCATCTCC
This sequence comes from Anomaloglossus baeobatrachus, assembly GCF_048569485.1. Classification (NCBI taxonomy): domain Eukaryota; kingdom Metazoa; phylum Chordata; class Amphibia; order Anura; family Aromobatidae; genus Anomaloglossus; species Anomaloglossus baeobatrachus. The sequence continues at coordinate 320,078,268 of NC_134356.1, read as the reverse complement.
TGGCAGAAAACCACAATTTTTTTGCTAAAACATGCAAATTTATTGCTGCAATTTCCACAGCATATTCTTGCACCCAATCTACAGCTCCTGACCAAAAAAATGCATCACTACCGCATGCAATTTTCAGCACCACATCTGCATACCTTAGCAAAAAAAAATGCGGTTTTCTGCCAGGAGATGCAGGTTTGTGAACTCAGATGTGAGGTCACAGAGTTTACTGAGGATACATAAGGTCAGTTACCTGCGATCACAGGTAGAAGACCGTGGAAACCTCAGCTGGGACTACAAATAACCTGATTGTCTACTTGAAAAAGACTGGCAGGCACTCCCAATAATGCGGTGCACATATCGCTGGACTTGCAAATAACCTGAGTGACGTCACCGCTCATCGCGCGGCTCAGTCTCTGCCTGAAGCTCACAGCGGGCGGTCGCTTCAGATGTAGTAGAGCTGGAATCGTCATGGGACCTCATATGGATTACGTCGGACCTGGGTGTTTTAGGTGTTTATAAATTGGTGCAAGAGGGTGTTTTTTTGTGTTTCATTGTAAATAAAAAAAATTTTGGGTGCTTGTGTTTTTCTTTTCACTTACAGCTTAGTGATATGGTAGGGTCTCATAGACACCTCCCATTAATAATCTAGGGCTTATTGGCAGCTGTGTGGTTATTAACCCCTTATTACCCCGAATTGGGACGAGCCAGGTAAAGTTCCAGGATTGTCACATCTAATGAATGTGACAACTCTAGGCAGCTGCAGTTTGACATTTTTAGGCTGGGGGTGGGGGGCAATAACCAACTGTCGGCTTTATCATGACTAGGTATGAAAAAAAAAAAAAAAAAGAAATAGCATGCAGTTTCTCTTATTTTGATACACAGCCAAAATAAGCGCATGGCTGGGGGCTGCAAACTGTAGCCATATGCTTTATTTGTGCTGAGAATCATAATATGGGGTGACTCTATGGCAATTTTTTTTCTATTTAGTCTTACACCTTGATAGGGAGCTGCACACAGGTTCTGTGATTGGTTGCAGTCCGACACTTGGTCACTCAGGTTTGGAGCGCCTCTGACTGCAACCAATCACAGATGAGGGGACTGACAGTGGGCGGGGAAAGCAGTGAATATGGATGAGCAATAATGAGCGGCCCCCGAAAGAACAGTAAGCGGCCGTGGGAGCAGTTACAGCAATGCCGGAGACTCTGTAAGTATAACGCGCTTGCTCCAATCCCCCTATCCCTTCTACAACCATTTTTAAGAGCCGGATACTGACCACCATATATTCATATGGGTACCGGCTTGCGGCCAGATATGCAAGCTAAATTCCGGGCTGGAATCGTTTGTTTTTTTTAATCCGGTTAGACCCGCCGATCCTAGTTATCTCTAAGTCTGCTCATTATACTGCTCGCTATACCTGAGCATAGCAATGCTCGATTGAGTGGTTAGCATACAAACAGCACCCAAACACTAAACTCGGACACTGAGGTTTTTTTTGTTTTTTTTGTTTTTTTTTTTTTAAAGGCAGTGTTCAGTAAGAACACCAAACTTTACAGTTTAGGTTCGCTCATCTCTGATAATGTACAGTGATCAAGTTATCCGATTTTACTGACTGGTTCTAAATTTACTGACTCTTGGTAACCTTGAACTTAAATGGATTGTTTTGTAGTGCTTTTACATATGTACCTAGAATAATTTTGTGCCTATTCTCACATTTCTTCCCATGCAGAGGCTGCCTATACCCTTCTCCTCTATGATGAGTTATTGGAATGGTCTGATCGTCCGCTCAGAGAATTTCTCAGCTACCCAATGCAGACAGAGTGGCAACGCAAAGAGTATCTTCATATGACCATTATCCAGAATTTTGATCGTGGGAAGGTAAGATGATTTGTCTTAATTTTGCTCCTAATTTATGTTTATCTTTTGATCGTGGCAACACATGGTGATAAAATATAAAGGAATATTTGTAAATTTACATTTATATTGCTTTTCCACGGTGCTCTACAGGATTTATCTATATTAACACAGAAGATGCTAAACATACCAGTTGTTCCAAGCCACGTTCACGGGTTTCCGTCGCGGTGCGGTTTTTTTTACCGCTGTAGGCGCAGCCATAGAATAAGCCTAAAAATAACTTCTTTTATCCTCTTAAAGGAAGGGTTTTGCGTTTTTGTATTAATAGTGATTATGAAATTCAGTATTTTTTAGAATACAAAATTAAAATCGCTGTTTATTTAGTTTTTATTTAATTCTAGTTTTACTGAAGCACTTGGGGCTGCCATCATGGATTTGGTGTTTGTAACGACAGTTACTCACCTCTGTTATGGCAGCCCCTTGGGCATAGAGGACAGTGGTCGGATTCCGACCTCATTTAGTAACATAGAGAAGGTGTCTGCTGTGAAATGGATGCTCCCCCTGAGTTGTGCAGATCACAGCGGAGGGAGGATATCGGCGCCATCTTTATGGAGCACACAGTGTATGCTGCACTTTTCCCCTGTCACCTGCCGGGATAGAAGGGGTGAGTACCGACACCAGGCAACGGTGGTTGCACCGTAACTGATCCTGGCATGCTGCTCCCCACTCTGCCGTTCAGCCCCCGTCCCGCTCTGCCGTTCAGCCCCCGTCCCGCTCTGCTGTTCAGCCCCCGTCACGCTCTGCCGTTCAGCCCCCGTCCCGCTCTGCCGTTCAGCCCCTGTCCCGCTCTGCCGTTCAGCCCCCGTCCCGCTCTGCCGTTCAGCCCCCGTCCCGCGCTGCCGTTCAGCCCCCGTCCCGCGCTGCCATTCAGCCCCCCTCCCGCGCTGCCGTTCAGCCCCCCTCCCGCTCCTCTGCTTACACCACCGCTGCTCACCCCTCCTCCCCACGTGTGCTCACATCAGGCCTCTCTACGCTGCTCGTACTGTGATCGCTGACATGACAGGCTGCCGGGGGCGCAGGTCTGAGGTGAGTGCATGCGGCTGGAAGCGGTGATCTGCAGTCTGAGTGGCACTGCACTACGGATCACCCCCTCCTCATTGCATGTCACCTCAGACCTCCGATCCCGGCCAGCAGCAGGGCATAGGGAGGGAGACAACCAGCAGCGGGGCATAGGGTGGGAGACAGCCAGCAGCGGGGCATAGGGATACAGTGGAGCATTATGCAGCTGTCCTCGGTGACACTTTAGACATATTATAATCACTTTGCGTCCATCAACATAATGGCTCCGCACTGTGTCCCTACACTTCATTCTCTTTTTTATCCTGTTGGAAACCCCCAGATTGGGAGGGGGAGGTGACATCACACACAGGAGAGCAGATTCTGCCCACTTTTACTGCAGCTGTAATGTGAGCTGTTTCTACAGTGGGATTAAGTTTTCTGAATTAAAAACAAATAATTTTAGTCAAACATAACATTAATACTTTATATTTTTTCAGTTATTGAAATTTATTTTTTTTTACGACACCTTCCCTTTAAAAAAAAGGAATGACAGTGCAAATATTCCTGTTCATATTCACATCTTGTGTTAGGGAACAGTTAGACCGGATTTGGGTCTTTCATTTTTGTAAGATCATTATTGCGATCACCAAACCATTATAACAATATTTTCCCAGATTGAATGTACAAAAAGATCAGTGATAAAATTATATTTTATGTATCTACAACGAGCATGCATGTAGCGTTAAATATATGCATAATGCATATTTCTACCTAGAGAGATCAAACGGTAAGAATTAATCCTACCAAGGTGAGAGGACACTTCTCCCAATCATCTGTTCTCATGCCATTATTTGCTGGGGATAACACCTGTTGACCCCAACTATATCAGTACATAAGGACTTACATGGCACATATGGAAGTTTCTCTTAGGGTAAAAAAACACAGCATGTCCTAATTTGTTGAACATAACAAAGGATATTATTAAGTAATAATATTATTATAATAATATTATTTAAGTAATAATAATGTGCTGATTCTTATTCTGATCTCTTAAAATGGCCATTCTCATTAAATGAATGTTGGACCTTCTGATTTTGGAGGGATTTGTCCAGCCGTCTGATGTGATGTCATATTCCCAAAAAATAGTTTGTCATGAAATACGCACAATCAAAATATGATATCCCTACAAACTAATGTATCATAGTTTCAAGATTAAAATATAAAACTTTTTTGATTAATATTTTTAAGAAATTAGTCCTAAAACTAGAAATAGATTAGAATCCAGGAAATACAAAATTAAAAACTGGGCATAAATAGGTGAGGTAATAAGAACATAACTACCTGGCTCTATGCCAATAGCATCAATATTTTCTAAATAAATATAGATGTATATAACTACAATTTAATGGGTAATCAAACATGCATGTGCATTGATATACACTTATGCATGGTTATCCTGTCTCTTCTGTACATCTATGACCTAGTCACCCGGTACTTACCTGATCTCCTTCTCTACACTCCTCGTATCTCTTCTTCCCATAAATGCATCCAAGATTTCTCCCGTGCATCCCCCATACTCTGGAACTCTTACCTATCTTGGAAATCTTCAAAAGGAACCTGAGGACCCACCTCTTCCGACAAGCCTACAACCTGCTGTAACCCTCAGTCTGCTATAGCGCCGTACGGCCATCTCCACCCTCACCTACTGTATCCCTTGTAGACTGTGAGAACTCGCGGGTCCTCACTCCTCCTTTACTAGTCTGTGCCTTGTATTGTTCATGACATTGTACTTGTTCACATGTAAAACATCATGGAATAAATGGTATTATAATGATAAATAATAATAATACATATAAGTTTAAGTACAAGTAAAAGGCTGTTAATCATCTATCAAAAGTGCATGTTCATTAATAATCTTATGCATGAATATGTAATAGGAAGAACCTGATCACAGGTATGATACATGTTTGTATAATTACCCAAAGGAAGATGTTCACACCCCTACCCGCATTTTGCCTGCTGTTTTCTCAAGGAGTTTGCTTTATTGACATAGTTACTGATAGTTAGTCTTATACCCTTACCTATCTATATTTGTTTTTTCATTTTGTATTTCCTTGATTGCACCTGTTCACGCATGACTTGTTCTGTTTGGAAGTGCTGGTCAATCTTTTATATTGCCTGACTCTAATTGATTGCTATTTTTATGAGTAATTTTTTCAAAATGACCATCTGATGTGTAAAGTGGTGTGTCACTATACACATACAGCAGATGTCGGGTGAAAGATAGGTCAGACTTGTTGGGTTTCCATGTGCCAAATCCTTTTGTTCTCAGTGGAGATAAGCCGCCGGCAGAGATTTTTGGCAGCTACTTACTGCACTCTCCCTAATGAAAATACATGCATGCTCGGTGGAGCCGAGGGAAAGAAATCATTGGCCAATCGAATGTTCTATGAACAGCGTCTAATGGCTATGGTCTATTTTACAGTAAAGAAAGGCCTCCGCAGAACACAGTTTAATTTTCAACTGGGAAAAGACTTTGAAAGAGATCTAAATATATAATGTATTTAATATATATATTATTACTCACTTCTAATAGAAACTCAGCTCAGGTTCATTGTGTTGTGAGTGAGCTGCCCGCCAAGGCTTCCCCTTATGGCTCTGGAATGATTTCCAATGTTTATAATTAGCTTCTCCGGCTCAGTGATTCCAAGTTCCCTTAGCAGACTGTCCTGGCAAGGTAGCCAGCTCTGAAGGTACTCACGTGCGGGCGATAGATTTCCTGGCAACAAGCAATGTCTTCTGTAACAACATAAATGTTAGATTTATTCCCAGTGCTGCTCATACACTTTATCCAATAATGCGTTCATTTAGCTAAAAGTGATTTGAACAAGATGTATTGTGTTTTTCTTGGTATAGCTGTCAGAAGTATTTAGTATGGTAGTGGAATTATTTTTGTATATTTATAAAAAGAATCGCACTTCTTCTACATGGGGAAAACTCGTTTTAGAAACTGGGTACAAACCTCTTTACTATTTTATTTTGAAAACATTTAAACATGTTGTTGTCATCAGTGATGCAATAAAAAAAACCTAACCCCATAAAAAAAAAAATCTCAATATTTCACTTCCGTTCTCCACCTTCAGGTTATGGTTACTGGGGAAGAGGGCCCTGAGATATATGCTTGGCAATCTAGGTTTTTTTTATTTTCATTGACAACGCCCCATATTTCAGCTCATATTTACATAATATAATCGGCTTTCCTTTATTTAATAAACCATATCGGCAACCTGTATCTTGCAAAGGAGGGTATAGACTTTTCTCTGATAAGAATAATAGGGTTTTTTTGGATACACATTTTGCTGATCGTTACTTTTTGTATTTCTATTTACAGTGTTGGGAGAACGGCATAATACTCTGCAGAAAACTTGCTGAGCAGTATGAAAACTATTATGACTACAGGAATCTAAGCAAAATGAGGGTAACAGAAGTGTGCCATAATGTTTCTTCACTGTTTATATAGAAGAATCTGGAAATATAAATACTCTTTGTTTTATGGTGTATAACTAGGGATGATCGAATACCTCAAGTATTCAGCTTCGTGAATATCTGACGAATAGGTCGCCTCTATGCGAATATTCGATGCGCAATGTAAGTCTATGGGAAGCCCGAATAGTTCCAAATAGTTGTTATTCGGGTTTCCCATAGACTTACATTGCGCATCGAATATTCACGAATAGTCGAATAGCGGCGACCTATTCGGAAAATATTCGCAAAGCCGAATATTTGAGGTATTCGATCATCCCTATTTATAACCATCCTGGTTGTGTTCAATTCTTTTTTTCCGTGATCTGTTTGGCTCACACATACACAATCTTTGCTCTTAGTACAGTAAAGCACTGTAATATCGCTGTCCCTAGAAATATATTGAATAGCTTGAAAATCTCTTCGTATCAATCCAGTCAAACAAGTGGCTAGAGATTTCTTCTTTAAAGAGGAGCTTTCTTTCACTTTTCCATGCTGTGGAGGGTGTGGGTGGGAATTGGGTAATAATTCAAAAAGAAAGGATGTTTCACTTGATTTTTTGTATTTGAACTACATACCTTATCCAATTGCCGCTGCTCTACTAATTTTGAAACAGTTTTTCTGTGCATCTCTGTTCCAAAGTTATGCAGTTACCTGATATTGAAGTACAATCAATTTTCAAATGATCCCGTCATCTAACTGGGTATATACCACAGATATTCTCTGTAGGCAATTGCTTTTCTCCTCTATGGCACTAGTCCATCAAAACATGGCCTCATCATAGGGAAAAAAAGCAAACACCCACAGAGAAGGTGACAGAGGCAGCCTGGCTCAGCGTGGTGTTGAGATGAGATTTGTCTCATTACCATGCTGAGACCTCCGCAGTCTCCATTTGAGCAGCAGTGCTGGAGAGCCACAGTGCAGTAGAGTAGTAGCCTTGGAGAACCATAGTACAGTAGAGCAGTAGCCCTGGAGAGCCAGAGTGCCAGACCTAACTATGTTATAGGCAATGTGTTGCTTTTGCCTGTGTTCTGGTGCTCATTCTCTCTACCGCTGTTGCTCTCCTGTGCTCCAGTGTTTCAGTAGCAGTAAAGGTCACTTTGACCGAGGCAGGCTGCAGCTGTGACCTCCTGTATGAGCATTTGCTTTCTATGCTTTATGATGTGGCAGTATTTTGTTTGGCCAGCATCAAGGGGAAGAAAAAGCAAATGCCCAGAATGAAGTTCTGGAGTATAAGTGTAGTTGCTTGAAGGTAAAATTAGTATGAGTGCCTGTATTATTGGGGCGCACCTCTGTGGACCAGGAGGCTTAGAAGAAAAACCAAAGCTGTTCCAGAATAAGTGGAGCAGTGCCAATTGGAAGAGGTACATAGTTTAATTAAAAAAAAAAAAACAACTATCAAAAACACAAAATGTGAAGCGATTAAAGAATAGCTACTGTTTTCCTTTATAAAAATAATATATTTAATTAATTTGAAAGTTTTTTGAACATTGCTTGTAAGGAGAAAATGCTCTATACAGGGCCGTAATGAAGACCACTCTATATATAAAGGAGCCGTCCAATCTACATTCACTGCCACCATACAGGCTTTTTGTGTATGAGCCTAAGGCAAATAGTGATCATCTTTAATGTGAGGTATGTTTCATTTGGTGACAGATTTGATTAAGCTATATTTCTGCTTTTGTACAGATGATGGAAGCATCTCTCTATGATAAAATAATGGACCAACAGCGATTGGAGCCAGAATTCTTTCGGGTTGGATTCTATGGGAAGAAATTCCCCTTTTTTTTAAGAGTAAGTGTTAGATTAGAAACAAATGAATATGAACAAAAATAGACACATTTGTATATTCCTTTTATAAACAGTTTGGGTGCTTTCACATTGCGTTGTTCCCTATATTCAGTGGTCCTGTCAATGCTTACGTCCGAATGCCCGGCAAAACAGGATTCGAACGTATGAGCCGATAGGGCCATTGAGTATAATGATGCAGACGGAATCACCGTGTGCTCTATTGGCACCATTTTCAGGCATATATACCTACTTGAGGGAGATACCCAGTTGTAGTCTACTACATCTTCGTGTCTGCTTTCAGTAGGCATATACACCCAATAATGGAGCATGACAGAGCACACTGTGACTCAGTCTGCACTATTGTAGTCAATTGCCCCATCGGTGCATACGTTTGAATCCTGTTTTGCCGGTCGTTCGGATGTAAGCCTCGACATGACCCCTGAACATGGGGAACAATGCAGTGTGAAAGTTCCCGAGCAGTAACCCCTACAGGACCACTGCACATGGGGAACAACATAAAGTGAAAGCACCTAAACAGCCACAAGAGGACCACTGGACGTGGGGAATAGCTTAATGTGAAAGCACCAAAACAGTAAGCCAAAAGAGGACCACTGGACGTGGGAACAGCGCAATGTGAAAGCACCCAAACAGTATGCCACAACAGGATCACTGGACGTGGGGAACAATGCAATGTGAACGAACCCAAACAGTAAGCCCTGACAGGACCTCTAAATGTGGGGAACAACACAATGTGAAATTACCCCAACAGGAGCACTGAACACTTGAAGCAACACAATATGAAAGCACCCGAACCGTAAGCCCTGACAGGACCACTGAGTGTGGGGAACAACATAGTGTGAGAGCACCCCAACAGTAAGCCCTGACAGGACCACTAAAAGTGGCGGACAATGCAGTGTGAAAGCACACTTTGTCAGACTTATGGCTTACTCTATTACATATTTGAAGTCTATTTTTTTTCTGATGACTCCCAGAATAAGATGACTGTTAGTTTATTTTCTATTCTTCTATTATGATGCTTGTCATTGTATCACCTGAGAATGGATTAATGTTCTTATAAATTTTGAAGCAGGATCATATCATTCCTAGTGACACAGGGTTGCCAGGCCATGCTAAACTAACACAATATTCAAAACCTCTCTTTTGTTTCATTTTTTTTTTCTGCCTTTCGTATTGTCTGGCAGGAAAAAAAAAATAGTTTCTGACTCTTTTCCTTGAAGTTTGCTTTCCGCATTCACTGTGCAGACAGGAGTGCTTTTGAATTGGCTCCTTTATGCACATTAAGTCCACCTCCACAGTAAGCAGCAGCTACCCACAGCAGTCAGCTCCACTAGCAAAGGATGACTTGTTGTTGCAGTATGTGACAGGAGACTTCTGTGTGGGCAACCTGTCACAGTATATTGCTGAAAGGTTTCTTCCCTGGCATGGATCACCGAGAAAGCAACTGGAGAAGAAAGCTGATGATGGGGTGCCTGCCTAGCACAAAGGACATTTCCAACTGTATGTACTGAGGCGATAGTGGTGGGAGGTTGAGTGACTCTATGAATTCCCTTTGCAATCTGAACTGGTGATACTATTTATATGCTTATTTATATACTCAACACCTAAATACTGTTCTTGTCTGTATCAAAGATAGCAAGGTGTGTTATAAAGATGTGAAAATATGCAAGACCAGTGTAAATATATATATAATATAATTATTATAGATGTAGTACGTAAATAATATAATAATATTTATTCATTTATATAGTGCTATTAACTCCTCAGCACTTTACATTCCTTTGCAACACTGTCCCCATTGGGGCTCACAATCTAGAGTCCCTATCTGTATGTCTTTGGAGTGTGGGAGGAAACCGGAGTACCCGGAGGAAACCCACACAAACACGGGGAGAACATACAAACTCCTTGCCGATTGTGTCCTTGGTGGGATTTGAACTCAGGACCCCAGTGCTGCAAGGCTGCAGTGCTAACCACTGAGTCTCTTACTCTTAATTTTTGGAGTCTGAATAATTTTTGGGGATTGATGGAGGGCTCTTCAAGGCACTATATGTACTATTAATAATTGAGGTTGAGCCATTTCGGGTTTTTAGGAATTGTGGAATATCCCCTCAGACAACCATGCTCTGTAAAGTATATAGATGCTAAGAGGCAAAACACATACCGCATAGTTATATGTTACCTGTTGATGGGCACCAGTTTGGCAGTTGTAGTTATGATTTTTTTGTTTTGACAGATGAGACAATTGTTAATCAAACTGAAACGGTAATAAACTAACTTCTCTAATTACCAGAACAAAGAATTTGTTTGTCGAGGCCATGACTACGAGAGACTGGAAGCCTTCCAGCAGCGCATGCTTACAGAATTCCCACATGCCATTGCAATGCAGCATGCCAACCAGCCTGATGAGACGATCTTCCAGGCAGAAGCTCAGTGTATCCTTTGTACAATAGAAGTCTAAAATACTTGTCAAACCACCTACAAATCTTTCCATCATTTTTTTATATGTAACTATGAGGTCGGGTCTTATTAACTACAATTTATTGCATTAAAGTATAAAGAAAATCTGTTACCTTGAAATTTTTGTGCAATGTATGGGCAGAATGCTGTAGTGGAGGAGTAGCTGAGCAGATTGTTATATAGATATCATTTTTATTTTATTAATTGAAATTCCTGCTCTTCCTGAGTTTAGCAATAATACCGAGTAACACAATTTTCGTTGAGTTAGATCAGACATCTTTTTTTTTAATAACTTTTTGTTTTCAGGATCACAAAGTATCCCTAGTTTTTTTTCTATCACATCAACTTTTTAAGCTACATAATACCCTCCCTTTGTTTCCAAAACCATACAAAATGTACATACAATCAAAAATAATAATTAATAATAATGTCATGTGTATTTTGGCACTGGGATTTCAGCTGAATTAGGCACTGGACGCATAGCTGATGGGAGACTAGTGGTGATGAACCAGCAGTGCCATGCTCGGTACTTGTAACGAGCAGTTGGATGCTCTGATGAATTTGACTAGAGTACTTGGCAAAATGGTCGAGATTCTTATTGACTTCCATTATACTCGGGTACTTGAGTCATGTCCATCCACTTGTCTAGCTACTTGTTACGAGTACCGAGCACTTGAGCATGGTAGTGCTCGCTCATCACTAGAAAGTAGTATACTTTTAGTGTATATTCGTTTTCTTGTTATAGCTTGAAATTTTCACTTTACAAAAGTATAATAGATTGTGGGAACTGGAAAAACAAAAGGCGCAGATAGGGTCTTACCTGAGTGGGGGTAAAATGAAGTTCAGGCCTGAGGTAGTTTTGAGAGTCACAACTACTATATGCACATGGATAGAGATATTCTGGCTGCAGTAGTTCCTATAGTAGATGAACAGGATCACTTATGGAAATGAAATGGTTAACACTGTGCTGCCATCCAGGAACAAATCCTTTCTAAGGTTCATTGAAGATCAAAAGTGATTTTTATTCTACATGTTTCAAAGCAATAAAGCTCCTTCTCCAGGTATACATCACATCTGTGATTTATTACTGAAGAAGGAACTTTCCTGCTTCGAAACGCATAGAATAAAAATCATTTTTGATCTTCAATAAACCTTTGAATGTTTTGTTCCTGGACAGCAGCGCGGTGTTAACACTTTTATTTCCATGAATGATCCTGTTCACTGTCCAAAAGTAACAGCCACTGGAATGATCTCTCTGCTCTCACCAAACCATAGATATACCAAACGGCATCTTATCACAGGTTTCCCTTCGCCCACATACGTACATTTTTGACACTCTGCACACCTCATGAGGGGCCCAAACCTACCAAGTTTTACTTTGAAATATGCAAAATAGGTTTGCTTGAAAAATGTGCAGCTGTTTGTCCTTTGACAAATTGTGAAACAGCCACAGATATAACATAAGGAGTCAGAGCTGTTTAGTCAATTATGATGAGAAATAGCAAAGACAGACATGATCTGAAAAAAAAAAGGATATAAGTATGTAAATAAAAAAAAAATAGTAACCGTAATAAGAAGCTTTAGAGAAGAAAATCTGACGTAATGGAAGAAAACTAAACACCGTTTTGAAATCTGCATACATATTTAGTCTAAACAAGATGAAAATTGAACTCAACAAAACTTACGTTCAAAATTGTTAATGAGTGATTCGGTCTTCCGAATATGTGTGGATATAGACATTGCTGTTAATCACCAATTAGGACCACCTTCTGGACTCCCAAGACATGAATGAACAGGAATTGTAATGTAAAAAAAGTTTACTAATCTAAGTAGACTGACAATTTGGTTTATGGTAAAAGATTATCTACTCCTTCACTGGTAAAGCAGACTTCCTGTTTATTGTAACAGGTGAAAATCTCCTATTGTTCTTTTTCAGTAGGCACAAATCACACACACACACACACACACACACACACACACACACACACACACACACACTTCTTACAGTGTGCCTACTGAGATTGCCTATTTGAGAATTAGCTATATTTCTATTGGATTAAATTGGAACTAATCCCACTTCTTTCATTTGTCTTTGAAAGCCATACAAGACCGATCACAGTGTGTTCAGTATAATAAACTGGAAGTCTCGCTTTCTGTATAAAATTCTCCCCTTCTCATATGCAAAGCTTGTTTACCACAGCAGCCAGACTTACAATAAATTGGAAATTTGCCATACCACCAAATCAATGGTAAATGTAAATGTTTTCTTGAGCTTCTCAAGTATTTTAATGAATATCTGCTATGATCTATTGAAGAAGCCGTAGTTCTATATGAAAATTAAGTTGTTCTCCTGTGTTAGCCTTTACTGTGTGCCTAGATTTACAGATTTATGCCGTTACTCCTATTCCTGAAAGCCAAGAGGTTCTGCAGAGAGAGGGTATTCCTGATAATATCAAAAGCTTTTACAAAGTAAACCACATTTGGAGATTCCGTTATGACAGACCTTTCCATAAGGGTACAAAGGACAAGGAAAATGAATTCAAGGTAAAACGCGTTTCTACAAACTGTGCTTTAGTCTCTCGGTGCATCCAATCCAGCTGAATGTGTAATGTCTGTAAGAGTGTGCAGAGTGCATAGGAGGTCACGTTTTCTCCTTTACACATTTCCTATCTCTGCCATTTAACACAAGGAATTTTGTGTTAGCAGAAATGACTACTTTGCATTTGAATATTCCCAGCACACAGAGAGAGAGCTTTCAATTACATCTCGACGTTTATCATCCGGATGAAAATGGGGAAGTGGATCCATTGAAAAGACATTTGTCCTCTGGGGGTTTTTCAGAGCTAAAGATAGGTTCCTATTAGACAGGATTATTTCACAGGACAGTTTTAGCGCTTTAGACTAGGACTAAAACATTGTACTGTCTATTTTAAAGCGGAGTTATATATTTAAATTGAATGGGTGTTTTATTTTATACATTTAGTAGGCGGTCTTGTGTTATCCGATCTTCATGGCTTTGACATTATTTTCATAGAAAATAGAGGCCTATATCCCTTGAATCTGAGCAAATGAGTCATTATTAATTTTGCAAATATGGATGCTGTAATCGGTTTCTCAAAATATTTAATTTATGGCTTGGTGCAAGATATATCCTCTCACAGTTTCAAATAAGCCTTAACTTTGCTTTGGATCCTTTGGGATAGTAACATTGTTATTAGGCCATTCTTATGTAGTTTGGGCTGTATTTGAAATTACTTTTTTTGTTTTTTTTGTTGGAGAGGCAATGCTTCAAGGACTTCGAGATCCTATAACTGTAGGTATACTCCCATCGAAATGTACTATGGAGTTTCTTCAACTCCTCTCCAATATTGCTGGGAACATTTTGCAGAACTGTAAATTTAGAAACCATTTTGAAGGTGATTTCCAGAACTGTGTATGTGATTGAGGCTTCATGTGCCATCAGTTTCCCGATGTTTGAGCATGGTTTCTCCTTCATAAGTCTTGCACCACTGAAGTCTATGTAGGATTGGCCATGACGCCAATGTAAAAATTCACATTGTTTGGAAATCTGACACATCCTCAGGGCTTATTAGGTGTGTCATTTGAAAATGAATAAAATAGCGCATAGTCATATTACATTTTTGGATAGAGAGCACAAAGGAGCTTCAGAATAGCAGTTTGTGTTAAATTGCCCAGGAGAATACTGGGGTGCAAGCAGGATTGCCTATGATGAGGAGCAAGGTTTCCCTTTTATTAGTGAGCTAGCCCTAGTTTTTTATATGATATTATGTTTTTGGTAGTGGAGGAAAGCTGATCTGCAAATGCCTTGTGGAATTGCATTGTGAAACCATTAAAACAGGTTTATTCTTGACCTCAGTCTGCAGTTTACCTGAGAAAGTAATGTCCTAATTGCATCAGCTAAGCTACTACATCCTGCATATTTTCTAGATGCCCACATGTTTGGGTTGTATAAATAAGGTTGGTATACAAGCGGAGTCTGTTCCAGTGTATGTGTAGACTACTGATCTGGCAGATATTACTTTCTCTGGAGAAAGCAGGTAAATCTATAAGGTCCTCATTCGGATCTAAAATGTCGCCATTATGAATCATTAAAAATTGTTCTAATTTGCTACATTAGATATACTAATTTGTTGGTGCACCTATAGTTTTATTTATAGCTCTTATCTCTCTCTTCTTTTACTCTTAGGGGTACTTTGCGCGTTACGACATCGCTACTGCGATCTCGTCGGGGTCAAATCGAAAGTGATGCACATCCGGAGCCAGTAACGGCGTCGCAACGTGTAAAGCCTAGATGCACCAATAAACTATCGCAAAAGCGTCGTAAATCAGTGATCTGTGTAGTGTCGGTCATTTCCATAATTTCGCTGCAGCGACAGGTACGATGTTGTTCGTCGTTCCTGCGGCAGCACACATCGCTGTGTATGAAGCCACAGGAGCGAGGAACTTCTCCTTACCTGCGTCTTGCCTGCAATGAGGAAGGAAGGGGTTGGGCGGGAGGTTTACGTCCCGCTCATCTCCTCCCCTCCGCTCCTATTGGACGCCTGCCATGTGACGTTGCTGTGATGCCGCACGACCCGCCCCCTTAGGAAGGAGGCGGGTCGCCGGCCAGAGCGACGTCGCAGGGCAGGTAAGTTCGTGTGAAGCTACTGTAGCTAGAATGTTCGCTACAGCAGATATCACAAGAGATCGCATCTGCGACGGGGGCGGGAACTATCGCACTTAGTATCGCTACAATCGGCTAGCGATGTCGCAGCGTGCAAAGTACCCCTTGGTCTGAAAATGTTAAGGGAAAAAATATAAAAATATTTTTGCAATAAATGTATTGGCTCCTATTCATCAAAATGTTTCCACCAGAAAGCTAATGGAAAACAGTTTGAAACATTACAAAATATTTTTCGGCAGCGCTACCAAAATGGTTGTGGCTGAGAAGGAACCGAGGCGGGATGGGGTATGGCTACACTCGCCTGTCACGTTCATCAAAAGTGGCAGTTTTTCTTACTCCAGAAATGTTATTCCAGGCCCCCCACTCTAGCAAGGCACATGTCACTGGTAAGATTAGCCAATTCAATAGGTGACCTGCACTTCTCAATAAATTTGGCACATCTTACTCCTGCACACCCCTCAATAAGACTTACACAAAAAACACCAGTCTTAATGAATCGGAGCCATTGTGCTTAAAAAAAAAAAATTATAATATAGGGTCGCCATGTTGTAACAAAACAATTAGCTAGTGGTGATCAACGATTCCATATGAAAAAGATATTCAACCTTTGAAGTAATTAGAGCTAGTGAAACCTGAATCCGACTCACCCAGTGATTAAAAATACTTTTGCTGATTTGCTTGTTAAGTCCAATTTAATTATTATGTATAAAGTGAATTCTAATAAAATCTTTTCTCATTCTTAAGAGCCTGTGGGTAGAGAGAACAGCTCTGACGCTGGTACAAAGCCTACCTGGCATCTCACGATGGTTTGAAGTTGAAAAACGTGAAGTGGTAAGCATATGTCCTATCTTATATTTTTCTATAAAACCACATAAAATATTTACGTCTTGTGGACATTTCTTAGTTTTTTTTGTTTTTTTTAAATCAGATCTTTTTTATTAAACAACTAGGAATCAATACAAAGAAAATATATTGCATCTTATATAACTAGTAAAAGCGTACATTGAAAAAAGATATGTTGTCTATAAATCAGGTTCTTCCTCTGTATATAGAAAAAAAAAGAAAGGATTCTTAGATCAGTTATATAAATTGAGCCTACAAACAACCTGGCTCCACAGATAAACAAAAGTTAAATTATGCAATAATGCCTCAGTCTAATAGAAAAGCCTCCTCCATCAGTTGTGTCGCTCCACATCATATTTCCATACCCGCTTGCCTCTCTCTCCCCGTTTAGTCATCAATCACACCCTTCCGGACCCTCCCCCAGCGCCTCTCAAAGTCCACTTTGCCACGTAAAACACTAGTTTTAACTTTTACTTCCCAAACATTCCATTCACTGCAAGCACAACAGTAACTGGTCCAAAATTGCATCCTGCACTAGTGCCCCAGAGGGGAGACTCCATCCATGGCTGCCAGATTTTGTAAAACTTTCTCAGTGTTTGTCTTTGTAAATAAACTCCCCTTTCCAATCTAATGACATTATTTAATTTATTTTTAAGCTCTGGTAATGTTGGTGGTAGAGGATCTAACCAATGGTATGCCAGTATCTTCCTTGCTTGATACAGGAAACGTGCTATTCCAAGGGCTGTTGGAGAGTCCGGGTCTACTCCTCCCTCCCACAGACTCAACAAACATAGAGAGGCGACGGTTGTATTGTGATATGATATTTTTGGTCTATGAGTTCCATGGTTTGTTTCCAGAAATCACCAATGTGTCCACACTCCCACATAACATGCATCAAATGGGCATCATCCTGTCCACACCAAACACATTGTGTATTTGATCTAAGTCCCATCCTGAATAATAGGCTGGGAATTTTATATACACTGTGGATGAGATTTATTGGAGAAAGTCTTTGGCACTCAGAGACCGCCAGTTTAGGGACCTGTTCTAGAATGTCGGACCACTGGTCTTCCGTCAGGGGGCCAACGTCCCGTTCCCATTTACTTTTAATAGTCAGAGGGTATGTCTCCAGATGGGCAGGTAGTAATCTTTTGTATAGTTCAGAGATGAGACCTTTAGAGGACTCAGATGTAAGTAGCATATGTAATGTTTGATTATGTGTCACTGTCACCGGGTTTGTCCTCCTCTGTCTTTCCAATGCATGGCTCAGCTGTAAGTACTGATAAAAGAAGACATGCGGGAGGTGAAACTCCGTTCTCAATTGCTCAAAACTCTTAAGAATTTTATTTTGTAGTACTTGTGACACTAAATGGATCCCTTTATCTTCCCATCCTCTGAACCCCACTAATTTTTTAATTTCTGGCAAATCCGGGTTCCGCCACAGTGGCCAGAACTTCGTAGGCCATTTATCTTCAAAAGAAACTTACCTCTGTCCCATACCCTAAATATCATAGCCAACGTGGGATATCGTGCCACATTTATCTGTCTTTGTCTCACATCCAACTGGCAACCCGGATATTTCCATACCGATCCATCTCTCACTATATCAGCACTATTATACATTTCTTAGTTTAATACTTTAACAACAGGCTAGTGCATTGTCAGTATATGTTACCATGAAAGCACCGTATTTCCATTACAAACTTGCCCTAATTAAGTGACTTGAGCTAGGAAATAAGCGGGTATGCTGGGTTGCTCCATCATGGTTATATTTAATGGTTCTCTGGAAAAGGCTCAGGCATTTCTTTCTCATAATTCCTTGTTTGCTAAGGTTCTCGAACATGCATTTCTCAGAATTAACTTTTGTTATTTTAGAAACCTAAAACACATGGAGATGCTTTAGATCTTCATATTCTTCATTTTCCAAAATACAAACATACTGCCATACAACTAAGAATGTGTGGTGCAGGCTGCCATATGTTCACCTATGGACACAACATTAAAGTTTAAGTATCGGCATTTTGTATATAAAATGTATAAATACATTGCAGATCTTCTATGTATCTCGGTTTTCTGCCAGTATTAGGCTATGTGCCCACGTGTGTGCGCTCTGCACCGCAGCGTAATGTCACTGCTTGTCCGCTTCAGAGCGCAGCTAAAAAGCTCTGTTCTGAAACTTTAGTGACTGCAGAATTTGTACTCTCTGGATGCTGCCTCTCCCTATAGACAGAATAGAGACAGCATCCAAAGCGCACAAAAGAAGTGACATGTTACTTTTTAGAACGCAGCACTTCGGCAGTAGCCGAAGCGCTGCTTTCTAATACGCCACGTTGGCATGGATTAGGCACAATCTTCATAGATTGTGCAGGGGACGCAGGACACATGCAGTTACACTGCAGTGCAATACGCAGCGTAACTGCATGAAAATACGCTACGTGGGCACATAGCCTTAAAGTCAAGAGCTGCATTTACAACTCTGCAGGTATCAGAGCTGGAATCTCCCAGCATTCATTTCTTCAGTGTCTACAAAGACTTGCATTCTGGTAATTCTTATTGCACCAGGTGCTGCACACTAGGCTGAAGTGGTAAAAAAAAAAAATCATCTCTCCAATCTCAATATTGCTGTTTAGTTAGATTACTAGAGATCTGTCTGGTGAAAGACTTGTTGTCTGTTTCCCGTAGAAACTAGAAACCAAAGAAATATGAATGTAACTTTAGGACTCTAACATGCAAGCAAAGTAATGGAACTAGTATAACTGGCAAACATTTACTAAATGTCCTATTTCTAAAACCTATTTCTTGGTCGCTTTTTTGGGGGATACAGGAGCCATGGGTTAATATGCTGCAACCTAGAGGCTGATGCTATCAATACATCTTAGTAAAAAAAAGGCTGACTCCTCTCCTTCAGACTACACCTGGGCAGCCGACACTCACTTATTCAGTTGACTTTAGTGTCAGTTGGAGGAAGACTATGGTCTGAGTCTCAGGCCTGTCTTAGCTGTGTTTAGGTTAACCTTCTCTCTAGTGATCGCTTCCATCAAACGAGACTCTACGTCGGGCTCTCACCTGTCTCTCTCCATCTCCGGGACAGAGTAGTCTGGCATTCGGCCGCCTCCTTTATCCTTGGCGCATTTCCACATTAACTCTTAAGGACCGGACGATTTTTTTGGTTTTTATTTTTCCTCTCCTTATTCCAAGCGCCATAACATTTTTATTTTTCAGTCGATATAGCCAAGTGTGGGCTTGTTTTTTGTGGGATGTGCTATGTTGTACTTTTGAATGACACCATCCATTTTATCATATAATGTAATGTTAAGTGGGTAAAAAGAGACAAAATGTCGCAAAAGGTGAAAAAAAAAAAAAAAAGTGAAATTCTTAAATTTTGTTTTTTTGTTTTTTTTTTCATTTTTATTATCTACAGAGCTCATTTTACCATAAAACTGACCTGGCAATATGATTCTCCAGATCAGTAGGAGTACATAGATAGCAAACATATATAGTTTTTGTATCATTTAAGTGGTGAATTGTTTTTCTTTATAGAAACTTAGCAAAAAAACAACTTGCTTGTATTGCGATTTTCCTAAAGCCGTAAGGTTTAAAATATTTGTGATAAGGAGCTGTGTGAGGGCTGGTCTATTTGCTCTCTGAGCTGATATTTTTTTATTGATATTATGTTGGACTATATACAATGTTTTTATCGCCTGATATTACATTGCAGTTCTGGTGTCTTGATTTTTTTTCTGTTTAACGCCGCTTTACTGATCAGATTAATTTATTTTATATTTTAATAGATTGGACTATTGTGAACACAGCAATGTCAAATATGTGTATTTTATTATTATTAATAATAATAATATTTCCTTATTTTTAATATAGTAAAAAGGGAATGATGTCACTTTTTAAAAAAAATATATATATATAGGTTTTTATAATATAAAACATTTTTTTTTGTTGTACTGTATTTAATTGTCCCCTTAGAGGACTTTGAACCTGCAATAGTCTGATCACTTGTTCTATATACAGCAATGCAACAGTAATTCTATATGTAGAAGGAACCACAGTCTCCTATGAACGTCAGCCATGGGCTGTCTTTCATAGGAGTTCTCAGATAACCACAGGGGTCATCAGCTGACCCCACTGTCATGGCAACACAACAGCGTCCCATGATCACCTTGTAGGAGTGCCGATGAGTGGGTCAGAACAACACACCCCTTGCCAGAGTGCGTTAAATGCAGCTGTCAGAGCAGAGCACCCACGGCTGAGGCAGGCACATCACGGCTGAATCAGGGAAAGATGTTGTCTCAGCTTGCAAGCCCACATCAAATGCAGGGAGACTACACATGACGGACATAGTAAATCATGGGTCATTAAGGGGTTAATGAGATTGTTCTCCTTCCTTCGGCATTTCACCTCTCAACTCCCAGAAAGGTTCTTATGCAATCTGACATGACCTGTCTCTCAAAGCTCTTTTTGGACGTTAGGTTCTTTTGTGGTCATCCCGTTATACTGTGGTAGATATCAGACCATTGTTCTCTAGTTTCGATCTGCCAACGTGGAAGGTTGGACTAAGTCACCGTGTAACCAACGAGGTAGAAGCCTCCTGGGTTATACGCCTGCAGGCATCTGTTCTTCTATTCCATAGGGCCGCTACTTATTCTTTTGTCCATATCATTGTGGAGCTCTTACCTTTACATCTAGAAAGACTTAGCAGAAGGGTACTAGAAGCGGCAATTGCTTGGGTAATAGAGGGATTGCTATTCTCCTTGCTGCAGTACGGGTATTCATTTTCCTACCGCAGGGATAGCTTCAGTACATCCAATGGTTACTGTGTCCCCCAATGAAGTGACCGAGAAATAATGATTTTGATACTGACCGTAAAATTCTTTCTTGTAGTTATGATTGAAGGGACACAGCACCCGCCCTTGTTTGTGGGGGATCTTCGTTTTGCTGCTCCTTCTGCTTTTGCACTAACTGAATAACTAGTTATCTGCTGCCCAGGTGTAGTCTGGTGGAGAGGAGTCAGCTTTTTTTCAAAGGTGTATTTTTAGTGTCAGCATCCAGATGGCAGCATATTAACCCATGGTTCTTGTGTCCCCCAATGAAGGTTATGAGAGAGATTTTACGGTGGGTACCAAAAATCTTTATATTTTCATTATCTTTTTTTTTTTCGCAATATACTTTTAAAATGTATTATGCACAGTCCAAAATATATTTCAGAATAATATATTGCTAAACTATGAAACAGTATTGTAGAGATACTGAAATTGCCATTTTGTGAATTTCCTATGCCAGTCTTTTTCCCAAGCCTTTACAAACAAACAAACAAACATACAAACAAAAGCCTAGTGTCTGTGACCTTAATTTGCGGGCTGAATTTCTGGAAGTGCTCAGTGAGACTTGCTGTTGTTTCCCAGTCTATGGATGGTGATGTATAAGAGCTGTTATTAAACTATCCACTGCCAGCTGCAGGAGATTTAGTTTCCGTCCCCCTTTTTTTTTCTTTGCAAAGGACATTATTTGGAGCATTGATTATGAAAGCAATGCAAGCCTTGTAGTAGTTTTCCTGATGACAAGTGCGTGTCTATTTCTTTATAGTGATGTGAAAAGTATTTGCCCCTTTCAGATTATGGCTGTTCCTATACTGTGATGTGCAAAATATTTGCCCCCTTTCAGAAGTCTGGCTTTTGATCTTTAAACAAATTATAAAATTGAGGAGACATATAACCAGTTTTTCCCTTCACCCATGACAGCACCACGTGATTATATGGGTGCTGTCATGGGTTCTGGAAAAACCGGCTACCAGTAAGTAACCTTGGTAATTTCCCTTCACCCATGACAGCACCACGTAATTATATGGGTGCTGTCATGGGTTCTGGAAAAACCTGCTACCAGTAAGTAACCTTGGTATTTTCCCTTCACCCATGACAGCACCCATATAATCACATGGTGCTATCATGGGTTCTAGAAAGAACGGCTACCAGTAAGTAACCTTGGTGTTTTGAGTTATTGTGATCATGTAAGAGCTAAGAAACCTGTATTCCAAAAATCTAAGGCACCAGAATATCATCATTCAAAAAAAAAAAAAAAGTCTTTAAAGCTTTTATATCATCCTTAAAAATGTATTGCACAATTTGGCTGCATAGGGCCTTCAACAAGCACAAAATAACAAGAAAGGTAAAATACAGCCAATTCGGATATCACATTACAACGGTCATTGCAAATGGGCTTCACTTCTTCCTCATCATCGCAGCACATCCTCAATCATTATGGCAGCAGTGAAGTCATCAGACAAGAAATTAAAGAAATTAAAACCATTTATATATGCATGCTGTTAAATGTGGAGAATTGGCCCCGATGCATAGCACACCCATAACTTTGTCGCAATAAATGGCTGAAAACACATATTAGGCTTCATATAGACCTCCATTTTTTTTTCTCGTACATGCAATAAACAGACCTATTTTCATCAGTGTTCTGGGTCAAGTTTTTTCATTGTGTCCATTTTTACCACCTGTGACTTTCTTGTATGCCCCCCAAAATATTGTAAAGCTTTTCCTATTTTTCAAAATGTTAAAAACAATTATTAAATGGATGCCGTGTGTGATTTTTTTTTTTCTTTTCATTAGCCCATAGACTTATTATTTATTATTATTATTAATAATTATTATTATTATAGCGCCATTAATTCCATTGCACTTTACAAGTGAAAAAGAGTATACTAAAAAACTAGTACAACAATCATTAACAGTACAAAACAGACTGGTACAGGGGAAGAGAGGACCGTGCCCGCGAGGGCTCACAGTCTACAGGGAATGGGTGAGGGTACAATAGGTGAGGACAGAGCTGGTTGCGCAGTGGTGTACTGGACTTAAGGCCCTGTCACACACACAGGTAAATCTGTGGCAGATCTGTGGTTGCAGTGAAATTAGTGCCAGGTTTGTGGCTGTGTACAAATGGAACAATATGTCCATGATTTCACTGCAGCCACAGATCTGCCAAAGATTTATCTCTGTGTGTGACGGGGCCTTTAGGGTCATTGTAGGTTGTAGGCTTGTCGGAAGAGGTGGGTCTTCAGGTTGCTCTTGAAGCTTTTCACGGTAGGAGAGCATCTGATTTGCTGAGGTAGAGCATTAGAGTATGGGGGAGACACGGGAGAAATCTTGTATTCGATTGTGGGAAGAGGAGATAAGAGAGGAGTAGAGAAGGACATCTTGTGAGGATCTGAGGTTGCATGCGGGTAGGTACCGGGAGACTAGGTCACAGATGTAAGGAGGAGACAGGTTGTGGATGGCTTGTAGGTCATGGTTAATGTTTTGAACTGGAGTCTTTGGGCAATGGGAAGCCAGTGAAGGGATTTGATCTATGACTTCCATTTGTTTTTTGTTTGTTTTTTTTTTGCAGACTGTGTAGAGACATGTCAAATTGAACACTTTCATAAACTAAAATGGTTGTGTTCTATCCATGAAAAACATTGATAAAACACATATGAGGTGCACAGGTGTCTGAATGAGGGCTTACAGTACACACATATAAGTGTCGTCATGCCCCGAGCGGCTGCACGTCCTTTACCAGCAGTAATTACACTTCAATGCGTCCTTGAATTTTGGAATTTTTTTATGATTGTTGAGGAATTTTCACCATCTGTTTCAAGCAACAGCACTGTAAGTCAGGCACAGCGTTATGTATTTGTACACAACCTCCAGTGAAATGAGAAACTATACCCGGATGGCCATAATCTTTAAATTGTGAAGATATAGAACATGCACACTACCAAAGGTGACTTATCAATGTCTCAATAGGAAGAAAATGCTTTTGGATCACCCTCTGGTTTTTAATATGTTTGCAGTCTCTCCATTACAGGCAATGCTCAGAATACCTTGCACATTTTAATAGATAACAAGACTTTAGATGCTGGACACATTTCCTTTGAGTGGCAGGGTACATGCACACACCTAAAAATGCTTGGCCAAATAAAGCTTTCATGCAGCAACCTTTCATACCTTGAACAGTCGATGCTGGTAAACTAATGGACATTTTATTGGAAGGATGTTCAGATTTGATGGTTGGCCAATATGAATGGGAATTTACAGAGTTATTGGCTAAATGAGTTCACATATATTTGACAGGAACTTGTATTCTGTTCAGAAAATTAAGAAAATATTACTTTCTCTTTAGAAATATTATAGTGCAAGAATCTTACAATATTAGCCACCAACAGAGCGAACACCTTTTTAAGGCATTGCCCTGGTATGTTATGCTCTAAAGTCAATAAAAGCGTTTTTAACAGCTTACTATGATTTTCATATATAGTCATTTTATACGGTTTATATTTTTATTAACTTAGTCATAACTAAATATATATATATATATATATATATATATATATATATATATATATATATATATATATATATATATATATATATAATACAATACACACACACACACAGACAGTGCAATGCAGAAGTTTGAGCACCACTGGTCAAAATTACTGTTATTGTGAACAGTTAATCAAGTTGAAAATGAAATGATCTCTAAAAGGCATAAAGTTAAAGATAACACACTTCCTTTGTATTTTAGGTAAGAACAAAAAAAAATATTTTCATCTTTACCATTTTAAAAACTACAAAAATGAAAATGGGCCAATGCAAAAGTTTGAACACCCTTGGAGATTTGTGTGCTCAGATAACTTTGACTATCAATTCAGACCTTAATTAGCCTGTTAGGTTTGTGGCTTGTTCATTATCATAGTTAGGAAAGGGCAGGTGATGCA
Source organism: Anomaloglossus baeobatrachus (assembly GCF_048569485.1). Classification (NCBI taxonomy): domain Eukaryota; kingdom Metazoa; phylum Chordata; class Amphibia; order Anura; family Aromobatidae; genus Anomaloglossus; species Anomaloglossus baeobatrachus. Next base: position 320,053,279 of record NC_134356.1, on the reverse strand, counting down.
AATTTCACAGCTTTATAAAAACCCAGCTTCCTCTAACCTTGTGCAAATAAAACAGCCATGGGTTTTTCAAAGCAGCTGCCTAGCACTCTGAAAATCAAAATGGTGAAGGCCCACAAAGCAGAAGAAAGCTAGAAGAAAATAGCAAAGCTTTTTCAAGTTGCGCTTTCCTCAGTTCGAAAAGTAATTCAGAAATGGCACTTACAAAAACAGTGGATGTCAGGATAAGGTCTGGAAAACCAAGCAAAATTTCTGTGAGAGCTGCTCGTAGGATTGCTAGAGTGGCAAATCAGAACCTTCACGTCACTGCAAAAGTCTTTCAGGAAGATTTAGCCTACTATGGAGTTGGGGTACATTGTTCTACTGTTCATAGACACCTACAGAAAAATGGCCTTCATGGAAGAGTCATCTGAAGAAAACCTCTCCTGCGTCCTAACCATAAAATGTAGCATCAGAAGTATGCAAAATAACATCTAAACAAGACTGATGTATTTTGGAAATAAGTCGTGTTAACTGATGAGGTTAAAATAGAACTCCTTCGTCACAATGATCAAACCAAATGTTTGGGAAAAAAAGGAGACAGAATGTCATGACAAGAATATCTCGCCAACCATTAAGCATGGGGGTGGATTAATCATGCTTTGGGTTGTGTTCTATCCAATGGCACTGGGAACACTTCACGGGTAGAGGGAAGAATGGATTCAATTAAAGTTTAACAAATTCTTCAAGCAAACATAACACCATCTGTAAAAAAGCTGAAGTTTAAAAGAGGATGACTTCTTCAAATGGATAAGGATCCTAAACACAATTGAAAATCCACATTAGCCTATGTCAAAAGGTACAAGCTGAAGGTTTTACAATGGCCCTCACAGTCCCCTGATCTGTACATCATTGTAAATCTGTGGCTAGACCGCAAAAGAGCAGTGCATGCAAGAGGACCCAGGAATCTTACAGAACAAGAAGACTTTTCCAAGGAAGAAAGCATGAAAATCCCTCAAACAAGAATTGAAAGACTCTTGGCTGGCTACAAAAAACATTTACAACCTTAGATATTTGCCAAAGGGCTTTTACAGATAATTTCATCTTCAGCTTGCTTAATTGTTCAGAATATCAGTAAACTTGACCAGGGGTATGAGCCGTTGTGATTACTCGTGGTTACTCGCTAATCCCTCCCCTCCCTGGGACGTCATCACAACAGAGCTGTCCCACACATAAACTCGCATGCGCTGCCACCGTATGTGGGAAGTTACCAAGCTGGTCCCCACTCTGCTCCAGCACAACGTCAGGGCTGCTGCCATTGCCTGCCGTGTGCAGAGCCGGTGACCTCTGGACTCCCGCACCCGCCGCCTTCGCCATCACTGCCCAGCACACATCAGTCCTCATTATTGAGGCAGTGATCCCAAGCCATACAGGCTGCGTTCAGGGGCTGTATGCGCCCCACGCTGACTCACCACCCCTCAGCTGTTAGCTGTCAGTCATCTGTAGTCAATGCCTCTCCCGCTGGGCCATACCCCTCTACTGATCACATGATGCCTTGATGTCATCAGGAGGCGCCCGTCAGTGTTTAACGTTTGGTGTGACGTGTACGCTCCGGTCATGTGGGGTCAGGCAGAAGGAGTATTCTTGGCTGTGGTTTTGTCCTGTGTGGGGTGAATGTCTTTACACTGTGTCTGTAGTAAGCTGCTGTAATGTGGTGTCACTGTCTGTAGGAAGCTGCTGTAATGTGGTGTCACTGTCTGTAAGAAGCTACCCTTGGGGGGAGGAAAGCTGTATACCCTTGAGAATGAGAGCTGTATACCCTTGAGGATGAGAGCTGTATACCTTTGGGGGAGCGCTGTATACCAGGGAGGTGAGCTGTATACCCTTGTGGGGGAGGAGAGCTGTATACAGTGCCTTGCGAAAGTAATCGGCCCCCTTGAATTTTTCAACCTTTTACCACATTTCAGGCTTCAAACATAAAGATAAAAAAATTAAATTTTATGTTGAAGAATCAACAACAAGTGGGACACAATTGTGAAGTTGAACAAAATTTATTGCTTAATTTTAAACTTTTATAAAAATAATAAACTGAAAATTGGGGCGTGCAATATTATTCGCCCCCTTTACTTTCAGTGCAGCAAACTCACTCCAGAAGTTCATTGAGGATCTCTGAATGATCCAATGTTGTCCTAAATGACTGATGATCATAAATATAAGCCACCTGTGTGTAATTAAGTCCCCGTATAAATGCACCTGCTCTGTGATAGTCTCCATGTTCTGTTTAAAGCACAGAGAGCATCATGAAGACCAAGGAACACAACAGGCAGGTACGTGATACTGTTGTGGAGAAGTTTAAAGCCATATTTCGTTACAAAATGATTTCCCACAACTTTAAACATCCCAAGAAGCACTGTACAAGCGATCATATTGAAATTTAAGGAGTATCATACCACTGCAAATCTACCAACAACCGGCCGTCCCTCAAAAATTTAATCTCAAACAAGGAGACTCAAACAAGGAGAAGACTGATCAGAGATGCAGCCAAGAGACCCATGATCACTCTGGATGAACTGCAGAGATCTACAGCTGAGATGGGAGAGTCTGTCCATAGGACAGCAATCAGTCGTACACTGCACAAATATGGCCTTTATGGAAGAGGGGCAAGAAGAAAGCCATTTCTCAAAGATATCCATAAAAAGTGTTGTTTAAAGTTTGCCACAAGCCACCTGGGTGACACACCAAACATGTGGAAGAAGGTGCTCTGGTCAGATTAAACCAAAATCGAACTTTTTGAGCACAATGCCAAATGATATGTTTTGCGTAAAAGCAGCACAGCTCATCACCCTGAACACACCATGCCCACTGTCAAACATGGTAGAGGCAGCATCATGGTTTAGGCCTGCTTTTCTTCAGCAGGGACAGGGAAGATAGTTAAAATTGATGGGAAAGATGGATGGAGCCAAATACAGGATCATTCTTGAAGAAAACCTGTTGGAATCTGCAAAAGACCTGAGACTGGGACGGAGATTTGTCTTTCAACAAGACAATGATCCAAAACATAAAGCAAAATCTACAATGGAATGGATCACAAATAAGCGTATCCAGGTGTTAGATTGGCCAAGTCAAAGTCCAGACCTGAATCCAATCGAGAATCTGTGGAAAGCTGAAAACTGCTGTTCACAAACGCTCTCCATCCAACCTCACTGAGCTCGAGCTGTTTGCAAAGGAAGAATGGGCAAGAATTTCAGTCTCTCAATGTGCAAAACTGATAGACACATACCCCAAGCGACTTGCAGCTATAATCGCAGCAAAAGGTGGCGCTACAAAGTAACTAAGTAACTGAAAGGGGCCGAATAATATTGCACGTCCCATTTTTCAGTTTATTATTTTTTATAAAAGTTTAAAATAAGCAATAAATTTCATTCAACTTCACAATTGTGTCCCACTTGTTGTTGATTCTTAATCATAAAATTTAAATTTTTAATCTTTGTTTGAAGCCTGAAATGTGGGAGAAGGTTGAAAAATTAAAGGAGGCCGAATACTTTCGCAAGGCACTGTACCTTTGGTGAGAAGAGCTGTATACCCTTGGGGAGGAGAGCTGTATACCCTTGGGGAGGAGAGCTGTATACCCTTGGGGAGAAGAGCTGTATACCCTTGGGGAGGAGAGCTGTATACCCTTGGGGAGGAGAGCTGTATACCCTTGGGGAGGAGAGCTGTATACCCTTGGGGAGGAGAGCTGTATACCCTTGGGGAGGAGAGCTGTATACCCTTGGGGGAGGGAACTTGTATACCCCTGGGGGGGTGGGAGATGTTTACCCTTGGGAGGAGAGCAGTATACCCTTTGAGGTAAGGACAACTTTATACCCTTTGGGGGGAGGACAGATGTATACCTTTTGGGGTAGCTATATACCAAGGAGGTGACCTGTATACCATTGAGCTGAGCGTTAGCTGGTTGAGAACAGCTAGTATGACATTAAAATAGTAATTGTTAAACAGAGCCTGTTACCTCCTGAATGCTATTTATCTGCAGGTAAGTTGCATTTTAATCATGTCCAGGATACCTCCTGGAAACAGCAGCTATAGGGAGAAAATTAAGTTATATTTTCCCTGCACATGGATCACATCCGGTGTTTGGGGCAGTGCAGGAGCTTGTAATAGTCACCACTCTATATACAGTGAGCGCACTGTGATCATTTCCCGGTACATTGATGGCCTGCTCTTCAATGATTGTGTGCAAAGTAGGGTGTCAATGAATGTGCCAGGGAGTGATTACACTGCACTCACCATAACCACTACTTGCACTGCCCCCATAACTGGAAGCGAATGACTTCAGAAGGAATATAACTTCATTTACTTCTTGTAGCGGCATTTCAGGTAAGCATGCCAGACACGATTTAAATGCTATTTACATGCTCATTACCACTATATCTTCAGGCAAAAAATGTTTTTGGTGCTGACAATCCCCTTTAAAGATTTTATGACTCAGGACAGCAATGATTAAAGGAATATTGTCATCACCACTCTCCATTTTGTTATTCTGTAAAAATTGGATGTTATCGGAGTGTGGTGCAATTTTTTTCTATGGACCCATAGAATTAAATAGTGAGTGCTATCTAATTCTTGCCTGCAAATCCTGCAGGCAGCAAATTTTTTTTGTTTTATTTGTTTCCTAGAGCCTCTCGGTACAGGGAAAAAAAATATGACGTGGACTGCCTCATTGAATAAGATTGGTCCTAGTCCGATCCGATCTTTTGACAGATAATACTTGGACTAAAGATAGTTGTCTGCATGAGCCTTATAGTTATCATTACTACTCATTCTATTCATGCGCTAGCAGTCTACCACATAAAAGCACAACTCACAAATTACTCTATAAAAGTATCCAAGTGTACTTACACTGGACAGACACCAATCACACTTTTCTAGAGATGTTATTGTATCTAGATTTTCAGACATTGATGTAGATTTTCATTTTTAAATGAGTTTTTATTCAATTTGACCCAGAAAACTGAAGATGTCTTCTATCAAATCTATTACATCATATCTTTTAGACACATTTTTTTGTTACTTACAAGTCAGGGCCTGGCTTTTAAATGTGTAAATGTGTTCAAAATTTCAGCTCAAACTTTTGGTACCAATTGAGCCAACCAATAGACAAAAGTGTATTAGCTCAAAAAAAAAATCTACCGGTATTATTCAAAATTAGCCACTGTGTTCAATTTGTCACATTTTGAGACCCCTGTCTTATACTTTTTCAGATTTCTCCGCTATTGTGTTTTATTTAATAAGATTGTCATTTTTTATATATATTATTTTTTTTTTTTTTTTTAGGTGGAGATGAGCCCACTTGAAAATGCAATAGAAGTTTTAGAAAATAAGAATCAACAGCTGAGAACTCTAATTAGTCAGTGTCAGACACGGCAGATGCAGAATATAAACCCTCTGACTATGTGCCTAAATGGGGTTATTGATGCCGCTGTTAATGGAGGAGTTTCAAGATACCAAGAGGTAAGATGCAGTTATTTTTAGTTTTGTTTTTTTATTTGAAAATTCAAATTTCTTAAACAATGGTGTCCCACATTTCTGAGAATACTTCAAATTTCTTTAGTTCACATATTCACTTTTCATGGTTTATTAACCCCTGAAGATTCCTCTTCCAACCATGCAGAGTGGGAAATACAGAGGACAACAAAGTTTGCACTATAATTAATATTAACGGGTAAGAGGAGAATCCAAGGCACTGTTATACACTATTAGTTCACCCACTTTACAGTCCATCACACACCGGCAGAAAATCGGTGCTGCTCCAGGGTGCGCATACAGCGAAAAGACAATAATCCATATAGACTTGTAGAAAGATGGCACTCACCAGGTTGTTGCTGTGCATAAGGTGATTTTTATTCAAGCGTGGAGGTTACATGTGTGGGGGCCGGCGGGGAGGGAGCATTCGCCAGTCCGAGACCAGCTGAAGCACATTGGAAGTGCGAAACGGCCGTCGTCTGACGTGCCTGGCGAATGCTCCCTCACCGCCGGCCCCCACACATGTAACCTCCACGCTTGAATAAAAATCACCTTATGCACAGCAACAACCTGGTGAGTGCCATCTTTCTACAAGTCTATATAACTATAATTAATATTCCAGGCCGTAAGGAGAATGCTAGCAATAGAGGTCTTTACAAGTGCTAACAAGTAAAGCAATGTCACCCAAAAAATCTCATAATCTGCTATCCAGAGTCACTTCTGTATTGCTAATTTCCCTTTAGATATTCAGTTTCCCAGAAAGTAAATAGCCTGGGGCGTCTCTAAGCCTCCAGCCTGCTTCAGGTCCGTGAGACTTAGGACAGCTGCTTTTTCTTATATTTTGTAAAAATGTAGACAAATAATACAGTTTATGATGAAACATAAGATGTAGTACTCTAACACAAACAGCAGATCTTGTAAACAGATATTTTTTTATGTTTATTTGCACTTTCTCAAGTTATTCCCATCTCAACCATAGTTACCGAAGCCTTGTATCTTACACACTGTTTCTGTGACTTGCATGTCTGACTTACAGAAGCAGAATAGCTCCCGACCACTTGTGACTACAGCATAGACAACTATTTCTGTTCATGGCTGAGAATGGAGTTTCTCTTTAATATAGCAAAAAGAAAATCTAAAAAAAAACCCTTAATCATCTCTGATTAAGGCTGCTAACCATCCTGTTGGCCTTTTTTATTGCATCTCATGATTTTATTTGCCTTTGCAGCGGCTGCTTGGCACTTGTCACAAAAGTTGTTTGTTTTTTTTGTCCACCCATATACCTGACTTGACATTAATCTACAATAAATTTCAATCGCCATTTCTCTGCCCAAGTCTCCAGCATATATAAACCCCTGTGTAGTATTAAAGGGAACCAACCATCAGGGTTTTCATATGTAAAGTAAAGCCAGTGCTATACTGGCGCTAGGATGCTGAATCTAAGCGTACTTTTTGTTTTCGATTGGATGTGTTATCTCAGAAATATGTGCAAGTAATATTCCAGCAATGCACTTCTATTTGATTGACAGGTGCTACAGGAAGGGAATGTTGGGTCTTACTATCTATTTCCGCCCCTGTCTGCTGGCCTTGTCTTCCCCCCCCCTGTTGCCATCTTAGACGTTAATTAAGGCACAGACAGACAGGCGCGGGAACCAATAACCATATCCCACCCACATATTCCCACCCCTATTGCACCTATCAATCAAATTGCAGTGCATTGCTGGAACTTCACTTGCTTATATTTCTGAAATAAAGCATCCAATCTCTGAACAAAAGGTATGGTTCCATTCAGCATCCTAGTGCCAGTATAGCACTGGCTTTACTTTATATATGAAAATCCTGATGGTTGGTTCCCTTTAAATTACCCTCTTCTGTGTTGACTACCTTTCGGAACTTATCATCTGCAAATATTAAAATTCTACTTTGTATGTCCTCAGTCACTTCATTAATAACTATATTAAAAAAGAGGGTGCAATACTGACCCCTGTGATAACCCCCTGATGACTACTCACAGTGTGTTCCATTAATATTTCTCACTATCTATTATCAGTTAGTAATTTGTAACCCAATTACACATATTTCCCCCAAGGCTCATTGTTCTTTTTTTATTTTATGTGGCGCATATACATATATTCAAATAAATTTTGAAAAGTGCAGATCGACAACATCTGCAACCTTACCCTTGTCCAGTCTGAAACTTGCCTCCTGAGTAATCATTTCTGATATCACTAACCTTCTTTGGTTATATGTGGATATAACTATAATGGCCTTTATAACGCATAGATTGTAAAATTAATTTGCTGTGAAAAATGATATGCTTTGACAACAGGCCAACTTTGAATTCAGTTTTTTTTGTAAATTAGACTTTTTAAAATAATGAATGTTTTTCTCTTAAGTGTATGTTAGCTGTTGATGCTGTATTGCATAACGTCTACAGCTTGTGACTATAACCAAGGCTTACAGCTTTATGGGGTTTATTTTTTCACAGGCATTCTTTGTGAAGGAGTATATCTTTAACCACCCTGAGGATGGAGATAAGATCTCACGCCTGAGAGAACTAATGCTGGAACAGGTAGTGTGCAGAAAGATATTAAAATCAATGTCTGGCCTGAAATATACAATTCAAGGTGGGTGGATGAAGGGCAAATCTTAGTCTTTTATTTTAGAACTATTTTTATATATTACAAGTGCCACATATATTTTGTGATCAGTAGGGGTCTAGGTCCTGAGACCTCCACCAATCCGTCAAAACAATGCTGTCTCAGGACTCTGACCTCCACCAATCAGAAACACTATGGAGTGCCTAAAACTGTTATAACGTGACCTCTACCCTTTGAGGTAAAATATTTATCTATTCATGTGTAAGGTATAGAACTGTCTGTTGTATCCTATAAAACAAAAGAAATAAAAATGGTAAACAAATCCTTGCATGAAGTGAAGAAAAATTCCAAGTTACAATAATGTTTAGATATCTAGAGTACAAGCCATCTTTAGTGCATCATCTTCACGTACACCCAGTTATACCAGTGGTTGATACTGTTAATTTAGACATAACAAGACTAAACAGTTCCCTGTGTATGGTAATTACCCATTTCTTATATATTTTTCAGGCCCAGATATTAGAATTCGGGTTGGCTGTTCATGAGAAATTTGTGCCTCAAGATATGAGACCATTGCACAAGAAGATGGTGGACCAGTTCTTTGTACTGAAATCAAGTCTGGGAATTCAGGTATAGTAGTATCCATAATACCTAGAGAGAGTTGGAGAAATTTACTTATCACATGGCTTTCAACGGTGAGACGTTAAGCAACAGTGACATCTTTTGGTTAATAGGTTTAATTACCTCACAGACTGAAAAATTCTCACAAGGTGCTAAACAAAGCGTTACTATAGTCAAGATGTGTGATCACCGGCAATGTTTTAGTGTTTTTTTGATAAACTACTTCTTCTGCGCTGCTGGGGTTTTTAAATTGTCTGCTATTCAAGATTTTGAGTATTAAGGTCATGACTTGATTCAGCTATTGAAATTGTTTGCTAATATTTTTTCATTGGGCTACCAGGATTTTTCAGCTTGTGTACCACCTAGTCCTGTTAATTTCCACAACGGAAGTCCTCGCATCCCTAGAAACTCAGCACCAGCTATTATGGGCCCCGATGCTGCTCGTGTGGTACCAAGACGAAGGTAATATTAATGTTGTATTATTAGATATGTTGCTCTAGAAATTGTATTTTTTCATGAATATCAGGGGACTTATCTTATCATGAGAATTTTTGCTATACTATTATGCGACATACTCCTAGAAACACAATTCAATTTACCATAAAATTTTACAGTACAAGAGTACTATAGTGTCTAAAGGTGGCTTTACACGCTACAAGATTGCTAAAGCGATCTCGTTGGGGTCACAGAATTTGTGATGGACATCCGGCCGTTTTAGCGATGTCGTTGTGTGTGACACCTATGAGCGATATTGAATCGTCGCAAAAACGTTCAAAATCGCTCATCGGTGACATGCACCCCTATTCCCAAATATCGTTGCTGCTGCAGTAACGATGTTGTTTGTCGTTCCTGTGGCAGCACACATCGCTATGTGTGACGCCGCTGGAACGACAAACCTCTCCTTACCTGCGTCCAAAGGAGGAAGGAAGGAGGTGGGTGGGATGTTCCGGCCGCTTATCTCCTCCTCGGCGGTTCAGTGATGCTGCTGTGACATCGCTGTGACGCTGAACGAACCGCCCCCTTAGAAAGGAGGCGGTTCGCCGTTCACAGCGACGTCGCTGCACAGGTATGTGCATGTGACGCTGCCGTAGCGATAATGTTCGCTACGGCAGCGATCACCACATATCGTGCCACCGACGGGGGCGGGTGCTATCGCACGCGACATCGCTAGCCGATGCTAGTGATGTCGCAGCGTGTAAAACACCCCTTAGTTTGTCTTGCCCTCCAATGGAGCTACACGAAACAAAAAAAATATGGTTGGGGGGGTTGGATTACATGTAGGTAATGTAATTCAGCCTGTGGGTGACACTCAGTCACAATCTTTAATGCCAACAGACAGGCAAAAAAAAATGGTTGGCTGGAAATCACTGCAGGATCACTTCTTCCATCCTGTTATAGGTTCATGGCTTTAAGGTTAAAGGAAGACCCAAATCCATGGAGTTAAACCTCTAACCTACAGTAACGTGGTGATCCAGAGAAAGGCAAAAATCCACAGGCAGGTGCTACTAGTCCCATATTAGCGGAAAATCCTGTACTACTCCAAATCGGCAATCAGACTAGTTCCCTGGATCAATGCCCCACAGAATCTAGTGTTCATAACCTATTATATTATACGAGAAATGCATCCTAGTACTGTTTTTTGTGAATCAACCATTGCAACATCTTGTGGCAAAGAGTAACATAATCTCATTGCTCTTACAGTAAAGAATCACAATCTCCGATTATATTTCAACCTTCTTTCCTCTAGATGTAGAGGATATGCCCTTGACGTCTTTGAAGGCCTATGTGTAAAAATATCATTAGAAAGATCTCTGAGCGAACACTATTTTTTTACTGTTCATGTACAGTTAGGTCCAGAATTGGACCGTGACTGAACGAATTTTCATGATTTAGGCTCTGCATACCACTATTTTTTAATTTAAAAGTAAACAACTGTGATGCAATTGAAGTGTAGACTTTCAGGTATAACCTAAAGAGGTTAAACAAAAATATCCTGTGAATTGCTTAGGAATGTCAACCATTTTTCTACATAGCCTCCTTATTTCTGGGACTCAAAAGTAAGCTGTGGCCAGTACCAGTGAGCCCTTATGTACAGCTTTCCAGAATACTGTATATAAGAGCCCAGGCCTCTCTGTAGAATGTAAAAAATACCTTTATTATGCCCACCTAGGCGGGCGGTACCGTCTGATTGGTGTCGCTGCTCTCGGTCTGGCATCTTCTTCATCTTGTGCAGTTGCTGTCCTCCTTCCAAGCCCAGAGCAAAGTACTGTAATGCGCAGACATGCAGAAAAGTTGGAACCGCTCGCGCGTGCGCACTACAATACTTTGATCTGCCCTCAGCCATGCAGATCAAAGTGTGCATGCAAAGGCGCGCAATGGCGGCCTCTGTGAGGATGACGCAGGATGCGTCTTGTACACGGGGCTGGGAAGGAGAACGGCAATCCCACAAGATGGAGGATGTGCCGGACTGAGAGCAGCAACAGCCATCGGACTGGACCGCCCCCTAGGTGAGTATAATAAAGGTATTTTTTACATTCTACAAAGCAAACTGGGCATTCTGGAATAAGGAATGGAGGGCCACTTTAAGCTTATTGTCTAAATCCCTAAGATAATTTTTAAGAGCTATCCATCATGTTCTCTGTCATTGATGCCACTAGTCGCCATGACCACTTGGCTTTTACCAGCCCCGCTTAGTAGTAAGTTAACCTAATCCGCGATATGTCAAGCTGGACTGCTTGGAAGATATAACACTGTTTATCTAGATCTTTGTGATAGACTGCTCTGTTTGTTCCCTCAAATAACTGATCTAGGATTATAGATATGTGACACTGGATGTATATTCTGGATGACATTGCCAATATCGGAGCTGATTTTACCCATGGATACAGCAAAAAAACCAGGCATGCATAGAAATTTATAAAATCAGTGCATTGATACAGGAAACTTTGCTTTAAAGTCCCTGAATCCAAAGTCTTAAGACAAACGCTTTAGACAAAACACTCACAAGCTTTCTCTCATTTTTTAGATGCTTTTTCAGATACTTTCTGGTTCCTTTTAATCAAGTATACTCACAAACCTATCAAATAATCTATACATATCTATATAAAAACAGATTCACATTAGAATCTGCTCAACCATGGTTTCGCATCATTTTCTCATATGGAGTAACCATTCGTATTTTACTTTTTCCTATGCAATCTGATTTAATCTGTGGGTAATCCAGGAGGCTTGAAAATCATAAGGCAGTTGACTTCTAATCAATTATGGGTAATAGTATAGTGTAATTTAGCTAGATTAAATAGATTTTAAACAATACATTTTTTAAGAAAAAATATAATTTTTTCAGGTATCAGTCATATGTGTTTTTTTCCGATATTATATAGTTGTGGAAATTTAAGAATTTGCTAATTTATAGCATAGATATAAAACTCAGGTATAGGTATCTTGTAATTCTTTTAAGGGAATCTGTTAGCCAGCTTTTGTTTTGTAATCTAAAGACAGCATGCTGTAAGTGTTAACGCAAAGTCAGCAATGTATCTCTTATCACAAGGTGTGTTCTTGTTTACCTGGGTGTTTGTTTTAGCACCAGTAGCTTATCATTGCTGTGAGCAGCAGGCTTGTAGGCACTTGTCCGGAACATCCCTTGCTGTGAGAAGTAGCTCACTGTCTATATACTTTGGAAACAAAACCTGGTGTAAGTAGGGGCAGCTTTTGAGCTCTCCTGCATTGCTAAATATAAAAACTTTTTGTCAGAACTGCTGTACCTTTTAATCTAAGTGATACATCATTGGATTCAGGAACTCTTTGCCTACATGATGTGGCAAAAACTTTCTGACAGATTCCCTTTAAAGGAAACCTATCTCACTGGCTGACCCTTTCAATATTCAATAAACAAGCCATTTGGTGTTGCTATTCATGACTTGTCTCGAAAGACCTTTTTTATCTAACATGACCTGCCTGCTCAGCGGATTGATTGGTGGTACCATATACACAGATCCACAGTACCTTTCTATACCATAGTTCCATATATAATGAAACAATAGAGTTGTGATCTGAGTCATAACTGACTAAGAAGCGCTTACAGCTTAGAACATCTGAATTACACCACATCATTACATTTACGTATTCTTTTTATTTACTATTGTTTTACTTTCTGAACAGCCCATTGAGTTATCCAGCGGTGAACAGATACTCTTCATCCTCCCTCTCCTCTCAAGCTTCGGCTGAAGTTAGTAATTTGACGGGGCAATCGGAAAGTTCTGATGAAGTCTTTCACATGCAGGTAGGTAATGTCTTGGAGATTAACATGCATGCCTGGCAAATCTGGACACAGTCTCCAGCGCTCAATCATGTCATCAAGATCTAACAGATTTTACATCCAGTGTAATTCCCATAGATTTCTCTGCGGATGCTAACTAGCTATTTCCTTTATATATTCTAACCTAGAGAACAGTACGGTATGTCACATCGCAGGAACACAACATGCAAAGCATTTCATTTAGAGACTTATCTGTCCAGACTTTCCGTGTGAAAAATGATCTGTGTAGAAAGTCTATGATATAGACCAGATGCTATTACTGCCGTGTCAGCTGTGAAGACTTCCTTATTCCTTATGTTTATATATTTTAGAAGACACATTATCATTGCATACTGACCAACATTGGAAACCTAAATCCTAGGACATTTTAATGACTATCCGTTTCATCCAGGAACACCACTAAGATTATTTTTTTCATATATATATATATATATATATATATATATATATGCAATCCTGCTTAAATCTTCCTGTTTTCTATGCACTTAAGGGGGCTTTACACGCAACAACATCGCTAACGAGATGTCGCTGGGGTCACACAATTTGCAACGCACATCCGGCCTCGTTAGCGACGCCGTTGCGTGTGACATGTACGAGCGACCGCTAACAATCAAAAATACTCACCTAATCGTTGATACGACGTTAAAATCCCAAATATCGTTGCTGCTTTTGGACGCAGGTTGTTCGTCGTTCCTGAGGCAGCACACATCGCTACGTGTGACACCCCAGGAACGACGAACAACACCGTACCTGCGTCGTGACGCACAAATGACAGGGTCGGGTGCTTTTACGAGCAACATCGCTAGCGATGTCTATGTGTAAAGCAGCCTTCAGGCTATGTGCACATGGTGCTTTTTTTTTTTTTTTTTTTTTTTTTTTAATACAAATCTGCACCAAAATCTGCATGCCTATCCTCAAGCCAGCAAAATCTATGAGATTTTGAAGTGTTGTGCCAATGTTCCTTTTTTTTTCCTTGCAGATTTTGTAGCAGAAATAATCTGCACCATGTCAGTTGTTGGGGTGTTTTTTCCTGCGTTTTGTAGCCCTTCCACCCATTGACTTAATTAAAAAACTCTCCAAAAGTGCATGTGTTTTTTGGTCAGGTTTTCTGCCAGAAAGTGCAGATTTTATGCAGAAAACTTGTGCACCTTTCCGAATGGGAAATTTTCTTTAAAATTGGGAATATTGGTTGGCCTTTATCAGCAATCATATTAATAATATTTATACATGAAACATTAAGTAATCAAAGGTGTTGGATTATATTACATTCTAGAATTCTAAAGGTGGTGTCACACACAGCGACGATGACAACGACGTCGCTGCTACGTCACCATTTTCTGTGACGTTGCAGCGACATCCCGTCGCTGTGTGTGACATCCAGCAACGAGCTGGCCCCTGCTGTGAGGTCGTTGCTCGTTGCTGAATGTCCTGCTTCATTTTTTCGTCGTCGCTCTCCCGCTGTGAAGCACACATCGCTGTGTGTGACAGCGAGAGAGCGACGAAATGAAGCGAGCAGGGAGCAGGAGCCAGCATCTGGCAGCTGCGGAAAGCTGTAACCACTGTAAACATCGGGTAACCAAGGGAAGACCTTTCCCTGGTTACCCGATATTTACCTTCGTTACCAGCCTTCGCCGCTCTTGCTGCTAGTGCCGGCTCATGCTCTGTGCACATGTAGCTGCAGTACATATCGGGTTAATTAACCCGATGTGTACTGTAGCTAGGAGAGCAAGGAGCCAGCGCTAAGCAGTGTGCGCGGCTCCCTGCTCTCTGCACTGTGACATGTAGCTGCAGTACACATCGGGTTAATTAACACGATGTGTACTGTAGCTAGGAGAGTAAGGAGCCAGCGCTAAGCAGTGTGCGCGGCTCCCTGCTCTCTGCACTGTGACATGTAGCTGCAGTACACATCGGGTTAATTAACACGATGTGTACTGTAGCTAGGAGAGTAAGGAGCCAGCGCTAAGCAGTGTGCGCGGCTCCCTGCTCTCTGCACATGTAGCGACGTTATGATCGCTGCTGCGTCGCTGTGTTTGACAGCTAAGCAGCGATCATAACAGCGACTTACAAGGTCGCTGTTACGTCACAGAAAATGGTGACGTAACAGCGATGTCGCTGTCGCTATGTGTGACACCAGCTTAACAATATAACGATTATTTTGTCAGTGGACTGGCTACAAGTGTATGTTTAAAGAACCCATTAGGAGTGAATACAAGCACCATACATAAAAGCCCTGATTCATCAAGACCGGCGATCTTCACTTCGGTTCTGATAAACAGGACATGGTGGAATCAGATGCTCCCGATTTATGTAGAGTTTCATCATGAATCAGAAGTGTCTGACAAATGGTGTGTGCCTCAATGCACTACACTAGAAATCTCACTCCAGTCAGGAAACCAAGAGAGACACTGGCATACGAATGCCGCCGCTCCCTAGCTCTACCATGCCTCTGTTCATTTCCTTGGAGTTTGGAGAAATGCCAAATGTTGCCAAATCTTGGCTCATCCTAGAATTGCATCACACTTTTGCAACTTTTCAAAAGCTTTCACGCCACTTCTTTGGCTTTAAAAGCTGTGATGAATTTGGGCCAAAGTGTCTAGAATACCATAAAAATGTTAACGTGTGGGTTCTTTGTGTCGGTGTGGTGCAGTTCATTATATTCTTAGTGAATTGTATGGCATTGTTCTTATTGTCTATGCTAGAGCAATGCTCGGCCGGCTGTCAATATAAACTTTTAGGATTGACACCTCTAATAGGTAGCATTAGAGACTATTCTCTCTTCGTTTTAAAGTATGAAGGCTAGTGATGGGCAAGCACTAAAATGTTCAAGTGCTCTCTACTCAAGCCGGGCAGGTCAGACATACTGAAAGTGCTCACCTTGAGTAACTAGTATAATGAAAGTCAATGATTGGGCAGTTTGGCTCTCAGTATACATACAGCCAGTCATAAACAGAGCATTTCCAGGGGAAGGGAAGGCTTTTTTTTTTTCCGCACATAACATCCACAAATGCCCGGAAGCGCTATTCAGAGTTTGCAAATGACTTGCAATGGGCTGCCATCTCCCATCATTCAGTGAAGGGAGCAGGCTGCTGTTCTTGTTTCACGTACGACACTTCCGAGCACCCGGTATACTCAGCCGAGCACCCTGGGTACCCCTATGCTCGATTGAGTATGGAGCAGTGGCGAGTACGCTTGCCCATCATTTAAGAAGACCCCTTGGACATTTCTAAATTACACTGTCAATAGCCAGCACTGATTGATTGGATGTTTAAAATTAACTGAGCCACCTTGGTTACTTATACGTACTGTGTATTTTCTCTCTTGTTTTTTATTAATTTGTGTCTTTTTAATATATTAATGACCTCCATTGATAATGTTATTGACATGATAAATACGTGGAGGATCATAACATATGCATGAAGGTTATTTCTTTAAGAAATCTATTTTTATGGCTATTTTTGGGGAAAACATCTAAAATGACCACCTTAGATGTCCGTATAGAAATCCTGCCTGAGCAAGAAGCTAGCACAGTCTGGGTTTTATGGGGGCATGTGAGGCAGGATCTGACATCTGCATCTGCTTCTGCCAAGTGAACATTGAGTGCAGCCCATCACATTCAATTATTGATGATCTGACATGACACATTAGAACAAATGAACCAGGGTACGGATGGCCACCAGTAATTTGCAGCTACTGCTACCTTCTGAAATGAAATAATGAAGAGCAGTGTGGACCAAAGAGGCCATGAATCCAGCTTCTGCTTTATTTATGTGTTTAGCACATTGCACCTCTTTTATTCTTTTTTACTGCAGAGCAAAGAAATAAGAAACACTGTTCCCAAATGGCTTCCATGTTGAGGGTTGCTATGGAAACAGTCTGTGCGTCTCTCACATCTTGAATTCATGAATCACTGAAGATACTAATCTGCTGAAAAATAGATGTATGAAAGTGCAAAAGGATAACAATGAAACGGCCATGGGAAAACCTTTCCCCACTTCTCATGTCCATCTATATTACTACGTACCTTAAGTATTCAGTGCTAGGGTTGCGTTGTATTTTAAAGTGAACCAGTCACTGGCAGCTTGAGTCAGAGCCTTCCTGCCCATGGTTTGAAGATCCGGCAGTGGACTATAGGCAGAGACCAGAGCAGTCCGATGCCGCCCCCTAGCCAGTACCAGCGGCACAGTACAAATAAAGTGACAGGCTTCCTTTAAGCAAAATGTGGCATTATACACCAAACCCATGCCCACTGATCATATCTGGTGTCCTTTTAATTATTTGCTCAGTGACTC
Organism: Anomaloglossus baeobatrachus; assembly: GCF_048569485.1. NCBI lineage: Eukaryota > Metazoa > Chordata > Amphibia > Anura > Aromobatidae > Anomaloglossus > Anomaloglossus baeobatrachus. The sequence continues at coordinate 320,035,955 of NC_134356.1, read as the reverse complement.
ATGGTCATTGCCACAGTAGCAACATATGACATTTAGTAGATTACATGATTAAAGTGAACCAATGACCAGCTGCTTTTTGATTGGCAGCAGCTGTCGAATAGCTAATTTGTGGGTCGGTTTTGCTATCTATTCCCGCCTCTGTCTTCTGCCTGGCCTCTTTAGATGCTAGACTGTATGGGCTCCTTGCAGGTATGAGTCATTTCTGCCTAGTGACAGGAGCGTATTAGAAATGTAGCCCGTACAGTCTAACATCTACAGAGGCCAGGCAGCAGACAGGGGCAGGAATAGATAGCAAAACCCAACCCACATATTAGGCTATTCAGAAGCTGCTGCCAATCAAAAAGCTGTACATTTCTGTAACTTTACTTGTCTGTATTTCAAAGACTATACATCCAATCTGACCACTAAAGATATGTATAGAATCAGCATCATGGTGCCAGTATAGCACTGGATTTAGTTTATATAGGAAAATCCTGCTTGTTGATTCATTTTTAAGTATGGTTTGATAAAAGAGGTTTTCCTATTTTAACCATTTACTGATTTTTCTTGTTTTTCAGCCAAGTCCTTCTACCTCAAGTTTGAGTTCTACACATTCCGCCTCTCCAAACGTGACAAGTTCTGCCCCCTCTAGTGCCAGAGGTATTTTGTACTGAAGATTGAGTCAAACGCCTACATAGAATAGACTAGAATTAACTATACATAGAATAGACTAGGATTAAATAAATCACAAGTAAACATTAAGTCATTGAAGGGGATTTGTCAGCAGGTTTTTGCTATGTAATCTTAGCATGATGTAGGAGCAGAGAGCCTGATTCTAGCGATTTCACTTGCTGGTGTGCTTACTCTAGTTTTTATAGAATCACTGTTTTCTTAGCTGTAGATCTAGCAATGCTCAGAATGCTGAGCAATGCATAACCACGCCCACACCACTGATTGACAGCTATCTCTGTATACTGTGGAGGCGAGGTTACACAAAGTAGTTGAAAAGAGGCACAAGACACCTAGTCCTGTGTTGATAATCTCCTGCTGATAAAACTGATTTTCTTAAAACGAAAACTCAGACTAGTAAGTGACACATCACTTTTATCAGGGTTTCTGCCTCTACATCGGGCTGCTCTTAGATTACATAGCAAAAACTTGCTGACAGATTCCCTTTTCTAATATTTTATTAGTTTTTTTTTTACCTGTGCCTGTGTATAAATGTTTGAAAAATAAGTCGGGTATGAGGTTTTGCAAAATGTACACGTTAGTGTTCTATATGGAATGAAGCCAAGGGGACGGTTTACAACTTGAAATGTTATGACGAGCACTTTCACTTTGTGACAATTATCCACTATAACCAGTCAGCGGCTGATTGAGGAGAGTGACAGATGAGTGTCAGCATTTCGTTATATTATAATAGAAGCTGGTAAATCCCTATACAGATTTAAACATGTGTTAAGTGGAAAGGGAAAATGTGATTATGTTTAATAATGAACAAATTAGTGATTTGCGGCAAAGCTGGGAATGGATATGGGATTGTACTGGGGGCAGCTATGTTAGATTTTGCTGTGTGATGGGCAGGTAGAGATATTAGAGATGGCAGTTAGGACAGAAATCCTTAGTCAGCCAAAAATGTACATAATAGTAAAGATAGGTGGGTGTCCCCTACAGATCAATGGCTATAGGAGACATGGGTATGTCCGTTGGCATTTAATGATGATTTTATTAACCGTAAGGGTTTCTAAAGTAAGTAGATTAATCTTAATGAATTCCCGTGATAGCGTTATAGCAGCATAGCACTGAATATGGTATATAAAATGCTTTTATAATTAGCCGTTTCTTGCTTCTGTCGTCACTATATTTTTCAGATTTAAAGAGTTGTTGAGCCTTAGAAAAAAAAAACTGTGACGGTACCATGATGCTGTTGCATGTATTGCAACCCATTCCCAATTAAGTAAATTGGGCAGAATTGCAGTAACAAACTCTTGCCATTAGTGGATGTGGCACTACTTGGACAACCAACAAACTAACACACTCCCCTCCAGTGTAGGTTCCCTTCCAGCTTTGCCGGCACTGGCTTTCCCGGGGCTAATATAACATAATTATGTCATGCGATCCCTGCCGCCAATCAACGCTGGTTTCACTCTTAAATCAAGACATCCTGTAAGACGTGAGAACTGCGGCTGCCCACTCTCACCCTCCGGATAATGGATTACGTCTTTAGAAGAGGAGAGTGAAGCCAGCGCTGATTGGCTACAGTGATTGCATGACATAAGAATGTTATATGAGCCCCAGGAGAGCCAGTGCTGACACAGCTGGAATGGCACCTGCATTGGAGGTGAGTATATGTGTTGTTAATTTTTGGGTTTGAAACATAAGGATGGGGGAAGGGGTTATCCGAGTAGTAGGCAGCCCCTTCGAGCAATGAAAATCTTGGTGGCTGTGCCCAGAATTATAAGTAGAACTATAAAGCCTCTTTCACACAGCAGTATTTTTGATATTTCATCAGTATTTGGATGCCAAAACCAGGAGTGTCTCTAAAACACAGAACAGGTGTCAGTCTTTCAGTTTTCTTCAAGTTCCACTCCTGGCTTTGAGACAGAAACAGTGATGTAAAAATACTGACGTGTGAATGAGGCCTAAGCGTAGGAGAATTTTATAACAATTTCTAAAATTTGATCTCGGTGAAAATTATGTTGTCTTATTTTTAAATTTAGAATGGTCTTGTTGGTTTCATACATTCATGTCAGTCATTATACAACACTTGTCATATCCTAATCTATAACCAGCTTCTTATATTTGTGTTATATTTTCTATATTTGATTTCAGAAGCACAAGTAACGTTGATATAGAATACATAGAGTTGCAGACAAAGTTATTCAATCCTAATGCAGATTAGATTTCTTAGCAAACATTACAACTTTCTACAGTTTGTAAAAAAAACTATGAAACAAGAACAATTTAAATGGCTCAACACAACTAATATAACAAGTTGCTTCTCAAAACTCAACAAAAAAAAGCCTCTTTTAGTGACTACTGAAGTATTCAATGCCTTCATGAGAAACGTTTATAGTATATAGTAAAGCACTCTTTGGCTGTTATGACCTATGGCAAACATGATGCTTCGCTGGACACCAGCTTCTGTTACGCATTACTGAGGAATTTTAGACCATTCATCATGGGCAATGGTCTCCAGTTAATTCTTGAATTTGCATGCTGCAACCCCTTCCTCAAATCCAACTAAAGATTTTGTGTGGAGTTTAAGTCTGGTGACTTGCGTCCACTCCAGAATCTTTCAGAACTATGTCTGATACCAGATCTTGGTGGATTTTGAGAGATACTTAGGATCATTGACCTGTTGAAAGGCCCCAAGATGGCTAAGCTTCAGCTTGCTCACAGAAGGCATAATGTTTACACATAGGATTCCCTCATACTTGATTGAATCCATCTCGACTTTCACACTGCAGGTTTCCACTGCCAAAGAAGCATCGCCAAGTTACCACTATGCTGCACTTTAGGCAGGGTGTTCTTTTCAGCCTCATTCATCATCATTCAACTATACTGATGATCACAAAATTAGTTCCAGTTTTGTTTCATTGCAGCAGAGAACTGAACAACAGTACTTCTGTATTTTATTTATATGGTTTTAACAATATTGGAGACAACTTTTCTTGCGCTTATGGGTCCACAGAGATTTAGATCTTGGAGTTCAGTCATAGAGCTGTTCAGCATTTAGTATGTGCCTTACTGTACAAAGTGCAAAAAGCCTGCAGCAAGATTCAGTGACAGCAGGCATTGAGGTTTCAGTCACTCTAAAGTTTTAACCTGCTTTTCGAGGAAACTGGTAGCAGCCGTTGATGTCTTTCTCTTTCTGCCTCATCCAGGTAGTGAAATAAGTGTTCCATTAACTGTGAAGTATGCTTCCCACTGTATCTCTAGGAACATTCAATGTCTTTGCTATCATTTTTATGCTTTTCCTTGTTTGTTCACGTGAATGATCTCTTACATTTTTCTATCACTTTCTTGATTTATCCATATTTTTTAACATGCAGTCAAACATCACTGTCACAACCCCGTAGCCAGTGCAGTTATTTGATGTGTTTTTTTCCTCATTGTTTTAGTCTCTTGACTACATTAGCCATGCAGAAGACAATACCTGATTTGATTTACATGTATGCTCTTTTAATTCTTTTCAGAGAGTTGAATAATTTTGGGACCCCTGTAGTCAGTAAAATTTGCATTTTGTGGTGAATTTGGAGAAACCACTTGTTATCAGTTATTTTAAGATAATTATCCAATTATCTTAACCTGTTAGCCGGATTCTGCAATGTAATCTTAAAACAGCATGGTGTAGGGTTTAAAACACAGAGTTAACAGAAGCGTCTCTTATCAAGGTATATGCTGTTGTTTACATGCTATGATTGTTTTAGCACCTTATCATTGCGCGGACTACATTGCCTCCTGCCTGATAGTCTAATGCTGGGTTCACACATAGCGATGCAGCAGCGATCACGACGGGCGACCTGACCTTATCAGGATCGCTGCTGCGTCGTTACATGGTGCCTGGTGAGCTGTCAAACAGGCAGATCTCACCAGTGACCAGCCCCCAGCCAGCAGCGACGCGTCGAAGCGTTGCTGCGCTTGGTAACTAAGGTAAATATCGGGTAACCAAAGGCTTGGTTACCCGATATTTACATTGGTTACCAGCGCACACCGCTTAGCGTTGGCTCCCTGCACGCCAGAGTACACATCGGGTTAATAAGCAAACCCTTGCTTATTTACCCGATGTGTACTCTGGCGTGCAGGGAGCCGGCAGCACAGGCAGCGTGAGAGCGGCGGACGCTGGTAACGAAGGTAAATATCGGGTAACCAAGTAAAGGGCTTCCCTTGGTTACCCGATGTTTACCTTGGTTTCAGCTTACCGCAGGCTGCCAGAAGCCGGCTCCTGCTCCCTGCTCGCTTCAGTTCGTCGCTCTCTCGCTGTCACACACAGTGATGTGTGCTTCACAGCGGGAGAGCAACGAGCAAAAAATGAAGCAGGACATTCAGCAACGAGCGGCGACCTCACAGCAGGGGCCAGCTTGTTGCTGGATGTCACACACATGGTGACGTAGCAGCGACGTCGTTGTCGCTGTGTGTGACACCACCTTAAAGGTGCCGTCACACATAACGAGATCGCTGCTAAGTCACGGTTTCTGTGACGCAGTAGTGATCCCGTTAGCGATCTCGTTATGTGTGACATCTACCAGCGATCAGGCCCCTGCTGTGAGGTCGCCGGTCGTTGTATAATGGTCCAGGCCATTTTCTTCAAAGGCGATGTTTTGCTGGGCAGGACACATCGCTGTGTTTGACACTGTGTGACAGGGTCACAGTGACTGCTGAGATCGTTATACAGGTCGCTACTGCGTGACATCTCACCAGCGACCTCCCAGCAACTTACCAGTGATCCCTATCAAGTCTCATCGTTTTCGGGATCGCTGGTAAGTTGTTGTGTGTGACTGGGCCTTAACACACCCCCCTGTTCTGATAAGCAGCTCACTGTGTATAGACCTTGTACCTACAGAGCGATGTGTGGGTGAAATTCGCTTTCTCAGCTCTTCTGCATGCTAAATTCAAAAACTTGGATTGTGTTAGAACCGCTGCAACCGGTAATCTGAATGATACATCATTGGATTCAGGATCTCTTTGCCTACATAATGCTGCTCTCAGATGAGGTAGCAAAAACTTGCTGACAGATTCCCTTTCAGTTTCTTTTAATGATAAACCCAATTTGCAATGGAGGTTGAATAATTTTAATTGCAACTGTAGATAATTTTGTCTCCTATCTTCATAATTTTTTTCTGTATAGATATGTACTTATTACTTTGTCTTCTGTTTCAGCTTCCCCTCTGTTATCTGACAAACACAAGCATTCCAGAGAAAATTCCTGCCTTTCCCCAAGAGAAAGACCCTGCAGTGCCATATTTCCAATCCCAGCAGAACCGCCCCAGGTAGCCAGATTGTCAGCCAGCTGACACTGTGTGTGTGCTGTAAAAGATAAAGTCAAATGCAGAATACTATGGCATATTTATCTATGTATTGACCATTTTTTTTTTTTTTTTATATATAAACAGCAGTATAATATATATTCTATGTAATATACCCGCTCTTGGCGTAGTTAATGGTTAACAGAACACTGCTATTTGCTTTAACTAAAAGGTCACTTTTGCTGAGGTGCAGCGATGTGCTCTTCTTACTAAGTAGCTAATCTTTTGTAGGAAAATGTGCAAGCTATGTTTTTCTCAATACCTTCCTATTTTAATTGTTTGCTTGGGAGTTGCCTGGTAACCCTGTGCTAAGACATTTTGAGAAAGTTGGATTTTTTTTCCCATTGCAATTAGGTTACAACACTTTGTAAATATTTGGTAATTGCATGCTTTAATAATAAGGTTAAAATATAGATACAATATAACGTCCTAAATAAATACGATTTTACAGATTTTAGAATAACACTATTTAAAGGGGTTGTTCGCTACTTTGACATTGATGGCCTAGACTTAAGGACGCTTTACACGCTGCGATATCGGTACCGATATCGCTAGCGTGCGTTCCCGCCCCCATCGGTTGTGCGACACGGGCAAATCTCTGCCCGTGTCGCACAGCATTGGCCGGACCCGTCACACATACTTACCTTCCCTGCGACGTCGCTGTGACCGGCGAACCGCCTCCTTTCTAAGGGGGCGGTCCGTGCGGCATCACAGCGACGTCACTGAGCAGCCGCCCAATAGAAGCGTAGGGGCGGAGATGAGCAGGACGTAACATCCCGCCCACCTCCTTCCTTCCGCATTGGGGCCGGCAACAGGTAAGGAGAAGTTCCTCGTTCCTGCGGCGTCACACGGAGCGATGTGTGCTGCCGCAGGAGCGACAAACTACTTCGTACCTGCAGCTCCAACGATATTCGAGAATGGACCCCCATGTCACCGATGAGCTATTTTGCACGTTTTTGCGACGATGCAAAATCGCTCATAGGTGTCACACGCAACAGCATCGCTACAGCGACCGTATGTGCGTCACAAATTCCGTGACCCCAACTACTTCGCATTAGCGATGTCGTAGCGTGTAAAGCCCGCTTTATGTATGATAGGTCATCAATGTCTGATCGGCCGGTATTAAACACCCCGCACCCCCGCTGACAATCCCAGCGGCAGCAGCAGATGGCCGGAAATGCTTGGTTCTGGAGCTGCTCCATCTTCTGATGGCGACTCGGTACTGCACATCCGCCTCCTATTGATTAGAATGAAAGGCGGATGTGCAGTACATGGCCGTGGCCACTATCAGCAGACGGAGCAGTGCCAGAACTGAGCATTTCTGGCTACCTGTTACCACCATCAAAATCAGCTGATCGGCAGGGTGTGGAGTGTAGTGGACAAACCCCTTTAAAATTCAGATAAGAAAATTAAAAGGGAGTCTAGCCACTTTCTTTTCACTGCACATTAAGTAGACGTAACATGAAAGATTAATACAAAGTATTAAAGGGAACCTGCAATGTCTCCATATTCTATAAATCTGCAGGTTAGTAGCATTCCAATGCCTTCAGGCTGCCCTGCGGAAAGCTCGGTTATCCAACGTGCCCAGAGCTCCCTCAGTCACTGCTCACAGCGTAAGCGGTAGCTGTAAGACCAGCTTTCACGTTGACAGCTCGCTCAGCACAGATGTCAGTGTCGGGGCATGCTTACAGCCAACACTCACTGTATGTCGATTGTTGCTCCAGGAACGCCTCCATGACTGAAAGAAAGTCAGAGGCTCCTGGTAAAAATAAAATTTGTTTCTTCCCAGCAGTCGCGCTTTTAGTAAGGCATCTGGATGGCATTGGAATGCTATTAACCTGCAGATTAACCCTACACCGGCACTTTAATAGTGTTTAGGGAGATGAGAGGTTCCCTTTAGATTTGTTTGCAATTTTTGCAAATTGCCATCATATTCATCTTCATCTTTACAAACAAGGAACATACTATTTTTCACTAAAAAGAGTTAAAGTATCAGACATTCCACTGTTCAGTCTTTCACTGATCATTGTCATTTTTGACGGTTGTTGCGCGTGTTCTTGTGTGGATCACACACATAAAGAATGACTTTATTGCTTACATAGTAGTAAAATAATAACAGCTGCTATGAACATCTCCAGAAAACCCAAGAGGATAGCCGAGTTTAAAAATTTATAATAGAAATGTATTTTTTTTTTTATTTTAGTTAGATTGTTTGATGCTTCATTTTCAACTCGTACTTCCTAAATCATTCATACCCGGAGGATATATTCACTTATCTTGGAATAAACCCAATGTGCCTTTTATAAGAGGATCTGCAGCAGTCATTGTGGCAAATGCACAGCTTTCTGTGCTTGATGGAGAGCAGGCTGTATTTTCCATGTGGATTGACCATACATACTGCAAATAGCACCAAGCTGATTTTTTCCACAACATGCAAATAGGTTATAACTTCTCATTTGATTGCATACAGATTCTTAGCTGCTTTGATAATTCATCCATGGAATCCACACCAAAATCCTCATTAGATGTTGAATGTCAGCTCTCGAATATGTAAACATATTCTAAGAGTCCATTTACACTGAGCAACATGCAACTTTAAACTACCACCAATTAGTGACATGTTTGCTGTGGTCGACAGTTAATAAATAGTCTGTTTACACAGGTGTACCTGGATTCAGATGTGCCTTAAGGATTAGATCATTCAGTGCACATAGGCTGTCATTGTTTTTAGCAGTGCAGGCCCTGTGTACACAGGCCAACCCAAATTCAAATGGGTAATGAACAATTATAATATTCAGTGCTCATAAGCTGCCATGGTTCTCAGCAGTGCAGGTCCTGTTTACACATTCCGACCTGAGTTCAGATGTATGCTGAACGATTATAGCTCATTCAATGCGCATAGGCTGCCATTGTTGTTGGCAGTGCAGCTTCTGTTTACACAAGCCATCCCAAATTCAGATGTGTGCTGAATGATTATAGATCATCCACTGCACATAGGCTACCATTGTTCCCAGCAGTAGAGATCCTGTTTACACTGCACGACACGAATTCAGATGTGCGCTGAACCATTATAGATCATCCGGTGCACATAGGCTGCAATTGTTCTCAGCAGTGAAGCTCCTGTTTACACAGGTCGACCCGCATTCAGATGTGCGCTGAACCATTATAGATCATTTGTTCTGCATAGGCTGCCATTGTTCTCAGCAGTGCAGGTCCTGTCCACACAGGCGGACCCACAATCAGATGTGTACTGAACAACTATAGATCATTCAGTGCACATAGGCTGCCAATGTTCTCAGCAGTGCAGGTCCTGTCCACACAGGCGGACCCACAATCAGATGTGCACTGAACAACTATAGATCATTCAGTGCACATAGGCTGTCATTGTTCTCAGCAGTGCAGGTCCTGTCCACACAGGCGGACCCACAATCAGATGTGCACTGAACAGCTATAGATCATTCAGTGCACATAGGCTGCCATTGTTCTCAGCAGTGCAGCTCCTGTTTACACAGGCGGACCCACAATCAGATGTGCACTGAACAACTATAGATCATTCAGTGCACATAGGCTGCCATTGTTCTCAGCAGTGCAGCTCCTGTTTACACAGGTTACTGTGCTACTTGGAGAGATCTTTTCTGCAAACTGAAAGATCATTTCATCTGACTAGCGTTTTGCTCATAGGTCAGGTGTTCGGTAGCATGTTTAGATTGCACAATTATCATGAACAAGTGTTTTGAGTATAATGGACCTTAAACGTTGTAGTTTTATAGTGGAATGGAAATAGACGTTTCCTTGCAATAACAGTCGATTGCTACGATGTAGAAACCTTATCATAATAGTAAATACAGGAGGCATGAATCTTTCACTATAGGGAATTAGAGCTGACATTCAGCCTCCTTTATATACATAAAGGGAATAGATTATTGAATTTTCATGAAACTTTTTTTTTTTTTTTTTTTTTTTTTTTTTTTATTATTGCAATCGTAAACATTACATAAGTCCAGACAACAGGGTTTCTCCTAACACCCCCCCCCCCCCCCATACAATAAAAAAATTCTTTGCATACAGAACATATTACTTAGTAGGAACAGTCCAGTATATAGGAAAATAAGAGGGATGTGTAATACACAGGAGCAATTAGACAAATATTAGCGAATGTCTTCAGCACTGACTCACTAACATTCCAAATATGTCTGCCGTGTAGAAAGTTGAAGAAATCCCAGTTTTTGCTTTCTTAGCATTCTCCCACAAGACTGATGTTGGCGTTCCATACAGAACTTAATTACAAAGCCATGCTGCAATCCCAGAATGCAAGGTCCCTATGGAAGTCACAGGAATTGCTACTTTTTGCTGAAAATAATGTAGTCCTGATCACAGTATGACAAAAGAAAAACCAAGACATGTCACTGGTTTTGCTTCCTGGAAGTGGCAGCAGCACCTTGTTATATATACACTAACCCTTGTATCTTCGTTGTTTTAACATTTCTAGAGGGCACTTTTTAATCACATCGGAGAAAATACTTTACCTCGCAGTGACCCGAACCTCTCGGCTCCAGATAAAGGTATGTTACCTACACTGGGATACTGGCGTAACACAACTGATAGTAATAATAACATTGTTTGGTCGCTCCAGCGTTTAATACTTTTTTTCTAGAATTATCTGCTTAAGGAAGCTGAATGGACATCTTTTAACTCTGCCGTGTTTGCTGCTAATATTGGTGATATCAGTCTGTAAATTTCTTCACGCAGTTAAACTCATCTATCAATTAAAGACCTGTTCACATTGGGTTTACACAATGCAAAATGCATTTAAACTCTGCAGAGGGTTGGGTCTGAATCTGTGAAAAACGTCATGGATTATTGAACCCCCAACAGAGTGTGAAATGACATGAACGTTTTTAGGCCATGTCGGAATTTCAAGACTGTCAAAAACATAGAAGGGTCCACGTCTGATTATCGGATTACTTTCTCTTCTACATGTTTCAGAGATGATTGTTAATTGAGCCTTTTAGGTGCCTTCACATATTTGTATACGAGATAACTAGGACAGAAACTAGTGCAATAGTGTTGTAAGTGATTAATGAAAATGACAAGAAGAGGGAACCTTCTCATCTGAAGTGGTTGTGTGAGACAACTATTGACGGACAGAGAAACGGCTGCTGCAGATCCACAGGTGAAAATATCGGAAAAATGCTGAAGGATATGTAATGTGGTTCCTCTGTGCTGCCATAAAAAGACAGGCTTCATGAGTCCAATGGGATTATTAGAATACTGTACTGTTTGTTATCTACGTTTCAAGGCCCACTGGCCTCCCCAGGAGGATAAACCATAATGATATTGGACTCATCATGCCTGTTTATTTTCGGCAGCATGGAGTAATCACATTATACTCCATTCAGCAAATAGTTCTATAGGAACGCCCTACCAGCACTCATACATTACTCACAAAAAGTTAGGGATATTTGGCTTTTATGTGATATTTCAGGATGATCCCAATTGAATAACATTGGTCTGAGTGCATACCTTTTTTTATTGGTTTGCACTAATTTTACTTATATGGTGGTGTGAGCGAGCCCTTACAGAGGATCTCCAGAAAAACATGGTTGCCTTCTTCCAAACACAGTGCCACCATTGTCAACAGGTTGTATATGTTTATTGCAACTCTGCACCATTCACTCAATAAGAGCTGACTCCAGATGCAATTTGTAGACAGGGCTGGCTGTGTTATCTTGGACAACCCTGTTAAGTGTGCATCTGAAATGTACCAATGTAGCTTATGATATAGTGAAGATGTATTTGAAAATAGTAGTGTACATACCCCTGTGCCAGCTTTACTACTGGTCGCAATATGTCACCAGAGCCAATAAAAATTTCCGTTTTGATTTATTAAATACAGTACTTCAAGAGAGCCTTAATGTCCAGAAATGCTATTTAATCTGCATGTAAGTAGCATTACAGTCATATCTGCCAGGCCTACTGCGGCAGTGACTACAGGGAGAAAGTGAAGCTATTTCCTCCCAGCAGCCGCATACTTCCAGTCATTGAGGTGGTGCATGGGGGTGTTACAGTCACCACAGCTCGGTGTAATCACTTCCTGGCACAGTGATTGACAGCGTGCTCCGCAGCAGCTTCAGGGAGGATATGTTAATTTTCTCCTAGTAGCTGCTGCTCCAGTAAGACAGCCTAAAATGATTTTAATGCTATTTATTTGCAGAATAACCGTAAACCTGTATGTATATAGCAGTTCTGGGCAGGATTGATTTGTAATGTTTTGCCTAATTCATTGACTATGAGGTTAGCACTCCTGTATCCTTTGCTCAAGCATAAAGAGTCCCTTTGTGTTCTCCCTTTCACCACAGTTAGTATGGAGACAGGTCCAATCTCTGTAGGATATGATATTCATAGCATGCATGTAGTTAGGTGCCGACCATGAGCCCGCCATCTTTTATCACGTTTAACAGTAGATATGATTTGTGTACATGTGTACCAAACACCAGTATGATTTGTGGGTTAGCATTACTAGGACTGGTACATTGTTCCTTATACATGCTTGGATATTGTGAGTATCTGAGAAACTTACTCATGTGCTCGCCATACTTACGGAAAGGAAACTGGCCTACATAGCGTAGATTTTGTCCCTCTCAGCCTAGTCATGTGCTGACTATAGTTCCCCTTTAATATTGTGCTCTTGCACTCCCCGACCTTCCCCCCACCCAACCAACTGTTCTTTTATTTCACAACTTTGTCTTAAGATATTTAAACTATAAAAGGGACCTGTAAGTGGCGGTGGTCACTAATATTAGGCTTAGACACACTGCCAGTAATGTATATTGGGGTATTCCAGTGACCATGAAATGTATATTTCCTCGTATCATTGTTGGCTGTACATAATTACAAATTGCCGCTGTGAGCTTTTTGAATAAGATAGATGGAGGCCATTATTTTAGCACGAAATTATCTTAATTGCTAATCATTAAGGCTTGTAATTCACGTTCTGAATAAAGAAAGTGACATAAGATAAAGAGCAGTCAGTGCATTTGGCATGGGCAATGATATTCCTAGAGGTAAATCAGCCTTAATTAGACACTTTGATGTATCTGTGTTTCCACCCAATGCTTAAATTTATTAATTGCCTGATTGTATAATTTTGCCCTTAGTTATGAATTAAAGGGAGAAAATATATGATGTTTAGTGGCGATGGTGACAAAGATATTTAGTATCTCTCTCTCTCTCTGTGCGTGTAAGTATATATATATATATATATATATATATATATATATATATATATATATATATATATATATATATAGGCTTAAGTACATATTCTATGAGTTAATCAGTAGCAAATTAATTAAAGACTGCAAATGAAGACTTTCAATTAGTCTATTGAACCCAAGATAATGCAGTAAGATTGTCACAGCTTAGAAAGAGGTACACATTTATATCCAAGGATATAGATCCAATAAATATTGTGGAATTAGTTATAAATGTATCTATCTATATATCTATCTATATACATAGATATATATATATATCTATGTATATAGATAGATATATAGATAGATACATTTATAACTAATTCCACAATATTTATTGGATCTATATCCTTGGATATAAATGTGTACCTCTTTCTAAAGGCCACTTCACACATAACGAGATCGTAAACGAGATCGTTACTACGTCACAGTTTCTGTGACGCAAGAACGACTTCAATTGCGATCTCGTCACGTTTGACACGTACCAACGATTCACCCCCTGCTGCGAAATCGCTGATCGATGCCGAACAGCTTGGGCCATTTCTGGCTCGTTGGAGTCCTGCTGGGCTGCATGAATCTGTATGTTTGACACCCTATTAACGATTTCGTTGACGACCTAGATGAGATGCACGAAGGCGTGTTGTTGCGTCCCCGTTTCCGCGCCCCTCTCTGCACCGATTGGTTAGCTCCAGGTGCAGGTGCGGCTTCGATCCGAAAAACACACCAACAAAGCGACCGGGTACAATGGACGAAGGAATCAGGGTGGAGACGCAGGTTCTATCTCAAAGCAAAGCGCAAAAGAAGTGACAAAGGGTGACGCGATCCAAAATTTAACCGCTAGATACGCCCCCAATCAGAACGCAGTATTGGCCGCCAATGAAAGCGGAGGGGGGGTATGGAAAAGGCGACGCAAATGCACGCCTACGTGACTCACTGCATTTTACTACGCCCCTAATGGGATTAGAATCGTTAACATAGTTGCTGTGTGACAGGGTCCCAGCGATTTGAAAGATCGTTATACGGGACGCATGCTCGTTCATAAACTCGTTATGTGTGACACCCAACATGCGATTTCAACAACGACTCATAAACGATCCAGAAAGTGTGACGTAGTAGCGATCTCGTTCACGATCTCGTTATGTGTGACTGGACCTTAAGCTGTGACAATCTTACTGCATTATCTTGGGTTCAATAGACTAATTGAAAGTCTTCATTAGCAGTCTTTAATTAATTTGCTACTGATTAACTCATAGAATATGTACTTAAGCCTATATATATATATATATATATATATATATATATATATATATATAATATTGGCTTTGTCACAGGACCTCTACTTCCTAAATTAATATTGCACTTCACACAATATTCCCGGTCCAACACCCCCACCCTCCATTATTTGTAGTGCCACAGAGCAGATTGAAAGCCCACATAGCGTGTAATGGGTCTGGACAACATCTATGTATCTGCACTTTCTCCTGGCTTCTTTCTCTGTCTGCCTCGCTAATAATGTTGTGCATAATGTAATCATCCCTCTCCATGACTAGATTATTCCTACTCTACTCCCTTCTAGGAGCAGGGTGCTTAATGTTGTTCTGGCTTCTTCTTGAATGTCTGCGGCGTCTCATACTCCTCCACCCGGGTCATGACCGGAGTAGAATCAGAGATTTGCTTTGTCATTAATATTGATAAACATCATAATTAATGTTAATGCAGATAATAAAGAGATAATGGACTAGACATTTTTTTGGAGCCAATTAAGAGGGTTGGTTTTTTTTTGCAAAATGACCTATAAACATGAGCTTGGGGGATTATTTGCAGTCTTCATACTCTTTCTCAAATAGAATTTAGGGAGAGGAGCCCCATGTGTGGTATATAAATGTCAATCTGTCACTTACTGAGCCCTCTTAGTGATCTCAGTCTTTCTATGTCCATATATCTTAGGTAGCAGTTGGACAAAAACGTGTTATGCAGATAGTTATCTCCCGACCTTCCTATAGACATGCGCACTCAGATCCTCCAAGGGTGTAGGTGGATTTATTGGGGCAGGCAGTGGTTTATTCCACACTTCTGGCTGTGGCATTGAAACAAAAAGGCTCTGGGGATGCACTTCATTATGACCGATAACCTATTGATGAATATTTTTTTTTTTTTAAGTACTTATTCATTTTGCAGACATCACCATTACTGTCCCCATTGGGGCTCACAATTTAAATTCCCTATCAGTATGTTCTTGGGGTATGGGAGGAACCCACATAAACACAAGGAGACCATACAACGCCTTGCAGATATTGCCTTGGTGTGATTTGAACTCAGGATGCTTCAGCATCACTCTCATCAGCAGAAATGCTGTGTTCTTGTGAGTGCTGGCGCTCTGTCGGCATTCACAGGAAGTGAGTCCGTCACAGCAACAGTGGTCATCATCTGACCCCTTGCTGTCATGGTAACACATTGTTGCCTCGTGATCGCATCACGAGGCCCCCAATGACAGTGGGGAACAATGCGGTCCCTGCCGGAGCGCATTATATTGTGCTGTCAAAGTTTAACAGGTGCAGGTGTTAACCGCACACGTCAGCTGATCAGATCAGACATGTGCGGAGATTCCCACAGGCTCGCCGCAATTACCGGGGGGAGGTAACCTAAGACGTTCAGAAGTACATATACGTCCTAGGTCATTAAGGGGTTAAACAGTGGTTTCATCAAAACTACACTAAGCAGCCCAGTAAGTGAAACATCACTGAAATCAGGATCACTACCCATACATAATGCTGCTCTCAGATTAGATGGCAAAAACCTGGTGACAGATTCCTTTGTCACCTGTCACCATATCTCATAATACAAGTTGCATACATTATTTAATAGATACAATAAGTCTAATGAGACCATTGTACATATTATGAAAATTAATGTCCGATTGTCTGTATATCCCTTCAAGAAAACTTACACTCAATCTTTGTCCACCTAGTCTGATTGACAGCTGCTCTGCGCTGCTGAGATCTCACACTGCTCAGTACAAGCTGCAGCTGTCTGGCTCAGTCTGTGCAGATTGAATAGTTCAATAGGATAATGCAGTTTCACAATTATAGAGTTCCGTATATGGGGTGCTTATGAAGGTTTCCAAACCATATAGTGAGTTAATAAGCACAAGGCACTCCCAGATAAATTGAAAAACGTGAAGTTTTGTATTATTATTTCATATTCAGTGCAGTTAAACGTTTCAATCAATGTATGATCTTCGTCAGTAACTAGCACATGAAATTAACAAATGCACAGGATATCTGGCTCTGGCTGCACAAGTCAGGGATAGCTGTTGGTACGCTAATGATTAAGCGTCATTACTGGCCGTCTGTCATAAGCGGTACCACACAGTGGCGGATACCGCTTATGACAGACGGCCAGTAATGACTCTTAATCATTAGCGTACCAACACATATCTCTGACCTGTTAAGCCAGAGCCAGATATCATGTGCATTTGTAATTTCATGTGCTAGTTACTGATGAAGGTCATACATTGACCGAAACGTTTAAGTGCACTGAATATGAAATAACAATAAAAAAAAATCACGTTTTTCAATTTATCTGGGAGTGCCTCGTGCTTATTAACTGTGCAGATTGAATAGACTTAAGGCCGGTTTACACACTGCTATATCAGTACCGATATCGCCAGCGTGCGTACTCTCCCCCATCGGTTGTGCGACACGGGCCAATCGCTGCGCATGTGGCGCAACATCGCCCGGACCTGTCACACGGACTTACCTTCCCTGCGACATCGCTGTGACCGGCGAACCGCCTCCTTTCTAAGGGGGCGGTTCGTTCAGCGTCACAGCAGCGTCACTGAACCGCCGCCCAATAGAAGCGGAGGGGCAGAGATGAGCGGGACGTAACATCCCGCCCACCTCCTTCCTTCCGCATTGTGGCTGGGAGGCAGGTAAGGAGAGGTTCCTCGTTCCTGCGGTGTCACACGGAGCGATGTGTGCTGCCGCATGAACGAGGAACAACTTCGTTACTGCTACAGTAATGATATTTGAGAATGGACCCCCATGTCACCGATGAGCGATTTTGCATGTTTTTGCGACGATGCAAAATCGCTCATAGGTGTCGCACGCAACGGCATCGCTAAAGCGACCGGATGTACGTCACAAATTCCGTGACCCCAACGAGATCACTTGAGCGATGTCGTAGCGTGTAAAGCCCGCTTTAGACTCATTCTAATAAGGGATACTGAGATGAGCTTGCACAGTATGTACACCAGCCTCATCAAGTCTAAGAGATCTATGTAATAATGCATACAGCTTATATTGGTGACCGTTCTGCTTTACCTAGCAGGGGCCTCTCAGCTGATTAGTAGCATGTCCTAGTAGAATGAATGGTAGTTTCTTGCTCCATTGTGCTTGGGTTATGGAAGACATTTTATCATCTACTGTGAGATATCACTACAGCATCAAAAATGCTCCTTTTCCAAGCATTATCTCATTGTAGTAAGATGAAATCTGCCTGCAATCTTACTAATTCATGGAACCGTTGCTAATTTATGTGGTCGTTGCAGATGCTTCCTTCCTCTGTCAGGTGCTTCTCTTCACTATGAAATGTGAAGGGCTGCTGTCATCTGCTTCATAGAAAATAACACATTGAAGGTTGTTTGTGTCAATTCTGCTCCAATTTTACAGCAGTGAACACAACCCCAAGCAGTTGGAGCCTGGATAGCGGGAAAGAAGCCAAAAACATGTCAGAAAGTGGAAGACTCATAACCCCTCCTGTGCCACCCAGACCCACACAAGCCGGTAGGAGCTCTGTACTTAGATTTAGAATAATGAAATCCCAGCTAATTCCACGTACGCTCATTTTATTGGCTTTTGTTATAGCAAAGATTTCAGCAAAACATTTAAAGGGGCAGTACACTTTCAGCAAGTAAGGAGCTGCTGCCACCTGTCCACGGATAGGTCCCATGATATAGCCTTCTTGGTGAAAAAATTGGGAATTGGGGGCAGCTGTAGCCTCATAAAGCAGACTCCTAAATCTTATAGTTCTGGTGCCATTTGGTAAATTAATCAGGTGCACCCGGTATTTTAACATGCTGCCGTTGGATAGGATATCCTGTAGTGATGCCGGGTATATTGATTGCTCACAATCCATGTCATCTTAACCTAGCAACACATTTCAGGGTATAACATTGTAGAAAACTGTTCAATATTTGGGTGGTATGTCTGCGCTATATATATATATATATATATATACATATACATATATATATATATATATATATATATATCTATAAAAAACACAGTAACGTTAAAGCGGAACGTGTTTGTGGTATCAGTGCAGTATGATTTATACATTAATATTTGTTTAATTCCAGCTTCTCCGGCTAGAAATATCGCTGCAGTGTCCCCTTCTATGATGGGAAGGTCCCCAATGAAGGTAACTTTTCTGCATTTTCATTATGTAAACTCTTGGCAGCCAGCAGAGGGCACACTTGCTCCATAAATGACTTGTAGCTCTCTATATCGGTTCCACTGCAGACTGGCGATATGAAAAAATTATACCGGCTTTGGTCGAAGATAAATTAATAAAGCCAGTTATGTATTTTTGTCTGATATGAAAACAGCATTGTATGGGTCACTACATAAACACAACTTTTTTTTCTGTGAAATAATCAAAATAACCTAAATGAATCTGGCTGTCTGCGTTCTGTAGGTCATTATTAAACCCATGGGAGCTGACAATACTGTAGACACAGACTTAGTAAACCTATACCTCACTATTGATGGAAGGAAGCATGCCCATTTTGTGTGCTCCATTATTGGGTTCTTTAGTAACTTGCTGATCTGACCGTTACCAGCCATCATTGAGTAGTAAGCTATATACTTTGCAAACCTCAGGAATCACTATATACAACAGTGACTATGAAACAGGAGAAAACATTCAATGCACCATGTGAGACTTGTAAGTACAACCGTCCATGGATGTGATGATAATAATAATGGGCTAACCTGTGCACAAGACACAACTTGGGACTGCGGTTAGTATAAAACCTGGATGGTCTAGCCGGCAATATTTCAACAAATTGGCCTTTGGACCTCACAGCTTTCCAGATGGTTCTCCAAAGAACTGCTCTTCTCCATGTATGTCTTTCACGGAACTTTTCCCCCTTGCCGTGTACAATGTCATGCACAGGATTTTCCTCCTTCTGCGTATACAGTGTTATACACCAGACAATGGCATTCACGGGACGTTCCCCCTCTGCCCTACGTAGTGTCCTCTGCTATGTATAGTGTCACACCCACGACTCCCCTTTTGTATAGTATAAATAACCAAAAACCTGTTGCTTTGGTGATTTATTGATCTCTGATAAGTATATACAGACATAAGCTGGGGTCACACTAAACGACAGCGACAACGACGTCGCTGTTACGTCACCATTTTCTGTGACGTAGCAGCGACCTTGTAAGTCGCTGTTATGATCGCTGCTTAGCTGTCAAACACAGCAGCCGAAGCAGCGATCATAACGACAGTGCTGCAACATGTGCAGAGAGCAGGGAGCCGCGCACACTGAGCGCTGGCTCCTTGCTCTCCTAGCTACAGCACACATCGGGTTAATTAACCCGATGTGTACTGCAGCTACATGTCACAGTGCAGAGAGCAGGGAGCCGCGCACACTGCTTAGCGCTGGCTCCTTGCTCTCCTAGCTACAGTACACATCGGGTTAATTACACGATCTGTACTGCAGCTACATGTGCACAGAGCAGGAGCCAGCACTGGCAGCGAGAGCGGCGGAGGTTGGTAGCTAAGGTAAATATCGGGTAACCACCTTGGTTACCCGATGTTTACCTTGGTTACAGCTTACCGCAGCTGCCAGATGCCGGCTCCTGCTCCATGCTCGCTTCATTTTGTCGCTCTCTCGCTGTCTCACACACAGCGATCTGTGCGTCACAGCGGGAGAGCGACGACCAAAAAATGAAGCTGGACATTCAGCAACGAGCGGCGACCTCACAGCAGGGGCCAGCTCGTTGCTGGATGTCACACACAGCGACAACGACGGGACGTCGCTGCAACGTCACAGAAAATGGTGACGTAGCAGCGACGTCGTTGTCGCTGTGTGTGACACCACCTATACATATGCGATGTACTGACCACACTGGTCTGTGTCAAGGTTATCTGTGAGGAGAAAAGGTTAGCATGATTAGGATTGCAGGGCTTACTACGCTGATTTGGCCAGCTACCTAAACATTACAGACTATAGAACTATCCCTCATGGTAAATTCCAGAGAATTTGATTTCAATCTTTAGGGATTACATTACACCATGGTGTTAAGCTCTCGAGCTCATCTCCTCGTTTAGGTTTTATGTTACTAAGCTTTGTTCAATGTCTTTCAGGGCTCAATGCAGTCATTTACTCCATCTCCTGTGGATTGCCATCCTTCAAGCATGATGTCCAATTCTCCAGTCTTGTCTGGAAGCTGCAGCAGTGGCATTTCTTCTCTAAGTCGTTGCAGCATTTCAGAAATGTCAGGTTTCGACAGTCAAATCTTTGAGCAAACCGGATCCAGCTCAAGTTATGGTATATCAGAGGAACCATCAAGAAAGGAGAATAAAACACCACCTCCCTACAGTGTGTATGAACGGACCTTAAGGCGTCCTATACCCGTACCACAATGTCTTTCCATACCTGCTCCTATTGACCCTCCAGCTTTACCACCCAAACCTGGCCCAGCACGTCCAACAAGTCTGGAGAATGGCAAAAGGACTGATCCATTACCACGCCCAAGGCCTTTCCCAAGGAAAGTATCTCAGTTGTAACAGAATTGCTGAACAAACAGTATGACCTTACAGAACAAGTAACCCCAAGGGGTCCAGTGATAAAGGAAGACTGCACAAGGATTATAGATGTAATAAGAGTAAAGGGCACTTTAATTGTTTACTTTTTGGTTCTTTTAAAGAAGTGAAGAATTTTGTTATGTATTCTTGTTTTGCACATTATTATAGAGATATTAATTCAGGAGTAACTTGACAAGAGGCACTTTGGATCACGTACAAAACCACATACGTTCATGGAGTATGTGCTTACTGGATATGAATTTGATATTATCAATTCATTATGGATTTTTTTGGGCTCTGTATACAATGTCTAATTATTTGTTTCATAGATATATAGTTTTTGTGTTTTGGTTTTATTTTAAAGATACTTGATTTATTGCGTTTAACCATTAAACCAGCCAACAATTCCAAATTTGTAATATACGCTAACTTCCAATTTCTAATATTAATTTGATGACCCTGTTAATATCTTACTTTTCTGAATATACTATTCTTCATTTTCTTTAAAGAATGAGGGATTTTACATGGATAATGTATATAGAAATCTCTGCTCAGTGGCGATAAATTATCTTCCGTACTTTGTGCATTTTGTATATGCAGAAAGAATTGTAATGTTTTTATTAACTGAAGGGAAGGGGATTCTCAGAACTGCATGTCCTACCAGATTGCTCCAGCGGCCATTGCAGAAAAGTGCTGTATGCTACATACATGTCTCTGCTTCCAGCCTTGCTATTGGCTTTTTATCGGCGTGCATCCACTTGTCAAAGCAATGTGTGAAAGGCAGTAAAACTAGGGTTGCTTTAGTGGTTTAATAATGCAAAACTTTTCTACAGCTTTGTCTTGTGCGGTTTTTCGATGTCCTTGTATCTTAAAAAACGATGGATCTGAGTTAGATTTACACAGTATTTAATATATAAAGCCTCTGTTCATTTTAAACCCTTGGGTTTGTTCTTTAAAGAGTTGTCCACTACTTAGACAACCCCTACTCATTTCCCTTGTTTGCCCCCGTAAAAATAAATAAACCGATAATCCCCACTGGTGCAACCGCGGTTTCGGCAGTGTCTAAAGCCACCTTCGGGGGGCCCACAGGACATTGACATGCAGGCCTTGTGACCAATCAGCGCCCGGCATCTGTCTCCCTACCTTCAGACATTTGAGCAGGATGTAACTTCCTGCTCAAACGTCGGAAGGTGGGGAGAAGGAAACCAGCGCTGATTGGTCGCGGTGCCAGCGTGTCATAACAATGTCACATGGGCCACGAGAACACTGCTTCAGAAATTGCTGAAACTGTGGCCACATTAGAGGGGGGTGTAGGCTTATTTATTTTTATAAGGGCGACAAAGGGGAATAAGAAGAGGTTGTCAAAGTATTGGACAACAACTTTAACTAAGACATACCAACTTTTAAAATAGGTACCAACTATTCCTTTTCTTGGCTTTTCATCAGCCCATTAGGCTATGTTGGGTTTTAAAAAATTTTACGGCAAAAATATAGTTGACTATTTTCACCATAAAAAAAAGAAATGGAGACCCAGTGTAATTGGGAGTAGTATTAGTGTGAATGGAGCCTAAAAGAATGACTTTTCGTTACTTCATTGGAATATAGAACCAAATTGCTTTAAGGAGTAAATTCCAAAGTGGGAGCACATTGTATACTCCGGTAAATTATGTTGCAAGAGGAGTTTGCTAATTCAGGAAGGTCAAGTCAACGATGCACATTCACTTATATCTTTTCACTAGTAAAATATTCAACACACATATGAATCCATTCCCTTATCGCAGCATATGTATCAAAGGATATGCTAATTAGTAGTGGAATAGTAAAGTACCACAGCTCCTCACAACACTGTCCTGTACGTCTTCACCTCAACATCACTGTTTTCTCCTAGTAATCAACTTTATATTATTTTTTTTTTTAATTTCTCACAATTGTAAAAAATAAAAAAAACAAACAACTTTACACGTTAGCCACAAAATACAAACCTAGATTTTTTTTTTTTATAGGCCAGAATAGCTTGTGATAGGCGGAGTGCCAGGTACTGATTCTGTATTATGGCCCTGGATGATTAAGTAACCAACTCTAAATCAGATCCAATGTTAGAAGTGCCTTGCATTCAACCACTTCTTGCAACCCCAGTGTTTCTACAACTTTAGATGTGTATGTGTTCTCTCTGCTGGACTATTAATTCTAATTCAGTCTATTTGGTTATGCAGTGGACCAAGCAATACAAGGAACATTTTCTATATATCAGGCATTATTTTAATGCAGTATTCCTGAAAGTTGATGTAGTAAAAGCAAAAAAATGTGAAAAGCATAGTCCAATTAGCCTTAGATAAGAAAAAAAACCCCTTTTTCTTTTCTGACCCCTGACTGAGGTTCCAGCGCTGTTTTATGGAAGTTTGCGGTACCTATGATAATAGTAGAGGTGCTTCGTATCTGCTTGTCAATCATATTTAATGATCTGCTTAGTCGGGTATTGGATGGACATGCAACAAGCAGACGATGATAGTCATTGCCGCGCACACACATCTATGGAAACGTCTACGTAGATCACTGGATTCTGCAGTATGTTACAGGTCACCCATGAAAGCCTGCCAGTTTCTGAAGAATGTGAAAAAAACTAGAAATAGTATAACAATTACACTTGGCGTAGTCGCCAGAAACTGAAGCTAATTCTTTATGATATGTAAAGCGCTTTCTACACTAAACCGCTGGATACTTGAAGTGAGGAAACGTAGTTTAGTTATCTAGTGCTGTAAGGTGCCAGTATATTTCCTATGTAGTCGTATCACTGCTCCAGGTGCTGCAGGTTAGTATGCACACCTAAGGACACTGCTCAGATTAGTACTGTAGGGTATATTATGTATTCTGTATACACTAGTAAACTAGATTTATCAGAGGTATTTAGGCGGGAGCTTGATTTCTCTCCTTATTTCTTAATAACAGGGAGCAATCATTTTTGCGTGCTCTATGTAAAGTAAGATGTCCTGTATAGATGCCAGTACAACAGTTCCCCTCTTACCAAGTTATCATGACAGTTATGGGATGATGGCTTGGATCTTAAAAGCAATAATAGTTGTACCTCTCAGTACATTGGCTTCATGGTTTATTTAGTATGCACATTGAATTATTATCTACGGTAGTACATGTGGATGGAGCAGAAACTCATTCACAACAGCTTAGATAATAGTGCAGCAGCTCTTGGTCATAAACTTTTTTTTCGCCAATGCACGTCATATGGATACTTACGAGTTTCAGGAACATGTTAAGGTCAGGAAAGACAAGCGTATTAAAAGTTGTCCAGAGTCATCCATGTGATATCTGTGTGACATCCATTTGACATCCAGACAGCATCCGCTTTCATACATCTACATTCAGAAATGTACACAATCAAATACTGTTTTCTAGGTTAAGAATAGAAATGTATCTGTAAAAATGAGATGCTACATGGATGCTCTGTGTGCAATCCAATTTTTATGCACCCATAGAATTGAATGAGCAGGTCTCATCCGAGACTTGGAAGAGTGTTGTGTTTTCTCCAATCGTTTTCACAAAGGTCATGTGAAAGACGTCATGTGAACTGCCATATTGAATTACATTGGTCGGCATGCAATCCGATCTCTCCTTGGATAGCACACGTCCATATTATACGCTCGTTTGAACGAGCCCGTAGTCTTCCCATTTCAAAATGATAGGTTAGTTGTATAGGCTACTAAAGAGCTCTTGCCAGAATATAACATTAAAGGCCTATCCTTAGTTGTGTGATTAAAGGGGTTGTCCGCTACTAGGACAACCCCTTCTGATTTCACGTTTTCCCCAAGTAAAATAAAAAAAAGCCTATACTCCCCTCCGTGGCCAGCGTGGTTCCAGCGGTGTTGAGACTCACGTGACATTGTGATGTCACGTGAATTCTGTGCCCAGTCAGTGCTGGTTTCTGTTTCCCTGCCTTTGGACAACGAGTTAATCAACAGGAAGTGAGCGCTGCGGTTGCCACTCACTTCCTGTTGACTGCTTATGTGTCCGAAGGCGAGGAGACAGAAGCCTGCCTATATTGGCCGAGGGGCTCACGTGACTTCACAATATCATGCGAGCCCTCGATCCACTGGAAGGGCGCCGATATGGAAGGTATGTTTTGTTGTTTTTATTTTACCTGGGGGAGGCATGAAATCAGAAGGTTAATATACAAATTCTATCGGTATCAATAATAGGGGTTGTCATAGTAGAGGACAACATCTTTAATCGGGGTTCAATCTATGGGCCCCACAGATCAGCAGAATGAAGGCAGCACACCACTGGTCTGATGAATGGGGCTAAGTTGTAGTATCAGGTGCAGCTTCACATGGAGAAGTATTAGTGCCTGAATATACTGTGAAAAACTGAGACCCATTTCTGCTGCCCAGTGAGGGCCCCAGAGATAAAACACCATTGATGGCTTATTTTTAGGATAAATAAAACCCTTTATTATTTCTGCAGAGCACATCCCATTATCTATCAGATTTTCTACCTGTGTCTCCGGTTATCTTTTGTGCACAAATAAAGTAGCTGGAGAATAATGCAATAAACATTTGCATCCATACAGAACATTCCCAACCAATGCAATTTTCCACTCCAACTATTGTACAGATGTAATGTTGTGCCTTTCTAGCCTGTGTGCTGTCTCATCGTCATTAGTCCTTGAATCCTGGGCATTGTGTATTTCTGCTGTATTACTGTATTTTATGTTCCTACCAACAAAACTGCCACCTGTTCTGGCGCATAATTTTACATTCTCACCAAGAACAGTGCACCTTACACAATTGACTTCATCGCTCTCATGCTTTTATGGCAATTCACAAAAATGGTTATACCTTTTAAATCCTTCTTTCCAAAAAAAAGAAATAAATAAAAAAATTAGTATTTCCCTTTTTTTGCTGGGAAGTTGATTTTTAGGAAAAGCGTGTATTTTGCTTTTAAAGACAGTCCGGTTGAAAGAAAAATGATCACTTTTTATATATTTTTCCCAAGAAAACTGTTTAGCAGGTAACTAATTACATTTTTAGTAATTATTCGAGTATTTTTGTACATAATTTTGTTAACTTTAATAAAATATTCCACTTAAAAGCAGGCGCGCATATGCAGTATGATTGTGAGAATTATGCCAAATAATTTATGTATTGAAACAGTTTGTAAATATCTGCTTTTTAAATAATAATTCAGCCATATTGACTTTACAATTTTGAATGTCAGAAGAAAATATATGGTAAAGAATATTTATGTTTTAGTAAAAGATATTAAAGAAGGCTAGAACTCGTAGCTTTGTACCAGGCTATTTTGCAGTTTGGAATTTTTAGAACTGGTTGTGGCTTTGGGATATAACATACAGTGTTGTGTTTTTAACATATTTAACAGATAACTGGGTGAGAAGAATATATGCTTGTTTGTATATCTTTGCATATACAGGATATAGATTTATATAAAGATACATTGCCGTCAGTTTCAATTTCGACATTCTGATATAACAGGCTCTTCTGATTTTATGTGTAGTATATAGATGATTTGTTGTACAGTGTTTTACAGCAAGTGTTTTTGTTCTTTTGTTTTTTGTTTTTTTTTTTCTGCGGCCATCTTCTATATCTGGCAACCAGCAGAAGTGTTACATTTAATATATGCGTGTGTTACTGGACTCATTCATGCATAATAATTATTATGATGAACTCTTTACCAGATGTGCATATTAGATGGTCCCGCAATGGAGCAAAATCAAATAAAGTTACTTGGATAATATATATATGCTTTGCTTTTCTTTTAAAATGTTCCTTAGTCTATGGAATGTGTGCAGTGTATGTAGTTCCTTTCAATTGCTTACAATAGACTAGTTCTCATTCTTGTAAAATTAAAGCCTATTTCCAGAGGTTTGGACAAAACCTTTCCTGTTGTGTGTCTCCTGATTTAAAACAAAATGCATACACACCTTTGTTACCTTTCATTTTCTGCATGTCCAAAACTGCCAGTTATATATAAGTGGGAGGAGAAGCTAGCTACTTCCTTTTCCTGTGATGTCACTATTCACCTCTACTTATATTTTTTCGCATGGAATATAAACCCCCCCACAATGTTTTACAGTACCAACAAAGTGAATGATATTTCTAAAATCTCAGCCACATGCTGCTTATTTTTTCCTTGCAGATTTGAACCATTAAAGTGTTTTTATTTATTTGATTTTTTTTTTTTAAATAAGCAGCATGTGAATTCTTTCAGTGTTTTTCCAATGTTTTTCACCCATTCAAATGAAAGGGAAAATAACACAAGTAGAAACACACGCAAAATGTGTATATTTTATGTAGTGTTTTTCCTGCCAACAGTTGAGTATTTGCAGCAGATTATCCTGTAGTAAAAACCAAACATGTACACTTACCCTAAGACTATGTGCGCACGCTGCTTCTTTTACTGTGTTTTTGGTGAAGTTTTGGGGTCACAAAAGATGCTCCCAAGTGCATGCATTTCCTTCCCCCAGAAAAGTCTGAGATTTCTATTTTGCTGTCCACACAGTCCATCTTTTTTTGGCTTCATTTTTGATTTGCAGCCAAGATGCAGTTTGTCCATTCTTTTTGCATTTTGTCCCTGCGTTTCAGAGGACTGACAGATCAATACCCTGCTGACTCTAGCTTGGCGGGGATAGATCCCTGGTATCTGGCCAGATGCCGGTCCCCATATAATGTCTATGGGGACCAGAATCTGCCACAAAGGGTAAGAGCAAGTGCTTCATACTTACCGAGTCACCGTTGCGGCTGTCACACTACTCCCACGGCCGGTCATTCGCTTCTTGGGCCGCTCATTACCTTCATTGAATATGTACTGTCTCCATATAAAAAAATAATTTAAAAAAACAGGTGGCCAAGCTAGATATCACTCCATATATCAAACTAATCTGTTATTTCTTTCTTATCTATTCTATATGTACTTCCTGTCTATCTATTCTTTCTATTTTTTTCTATCTATCTATTTTAGCTTTCTATCAATTGTCCTATCGTAGAAACAAAAAAGCGGCAAAATGCATGTGTTCTTTTATGAGTTTTTTTTGGGCCACAAGCTGCGTTTCTGTGGCTACAGGAAAAAGATGCACTAAGATGCAGCGTGCGGACATAGCCTAAGGCGGGCTTTGCACGTTGTGACATCGCAAGCCGATGCTGCGATGTCGCACGCGATAGTCCCCGACCCCGTCGCAGGTACGATATCTTGTGATAGCTGGCGTAGCGAAAATTATCGCTACGCCAGCTTCTCATGCACTCACCCGCCCTGCGACCGTCGCTCTGGCTGGAGACACGCCTCCTTCCTAAGGGGGCGGGTCGTGCGGCATCATAGCGACGTCACACGGCAGGCGGCCAATAGCAGCGGAGGGGCAGAGATGAGCAGGATGTAAACATCCCGCCCACCTCCTTCCTTCCGCATTGTGGCCGTCGGCAGGTAAGGAGATGTTCCTCGCTCCTGCGGCTTCACACACAGCGATGTGTGCTGCCGCAGGAACGAGGAACAACATCGTACCTGTCGCTGCACCACCATTATGGAAATGTCGGAGCCTGCATCGATGATACAATAACGACGCTTTTGCGCTCGTTCATCGTATCATCTAGGATTTACACACTACGACATCGCAAGTGACGCCGGATGTGCGTCACTTTCGATTTGACCCCACCGACATCGCACCTGCGATGTCGTAGTGTGCAAAGCCGCCCTAAGAGTATGTTCACTCTTAGGCTATGTGCGCACGTTGCGTCGGAGTACCTGCAGTTTATTCTGCACGTTTTCCTTCCCTTGGTTTTTGACCAAATGGCTTTTGACCATTTTTTAGCGCTAAAAACGCATGCGTTTTTACCGCGTTTTTAGTGCGTTTTTAGCGCTTTTTACCTGCGTTTTCACCTGCGTTTCTGCAGATGCGTTTTTGAGATCAAGACACTGAGAAATAAAGTTGAATTAGTCAAAAAGAATGAAAAAAGAGAAAAAAAGTATAAAATTAACTTTTAATAAAACTATATGGGAAATTATCAATTTTAATGAAAAAATAGTGGTTATGCACATTTTATCAGAAAAATAGGTGAAGTTTCTAATTTTTTAACATTTAACTTTTCGGTTATTGTGTGTGTGTAAAGGAACATTAGAACCCATTAAATTTTGTCCAGAAAAGCATGCGTTTTTGGAGCCAAAAACGCAGTGGAAAAGCAGGTAAAAAGCATGAAAAACGCAGGAATTGTGATTTTGGTTGCGTTTTGCCATTTCTCATTGACTCCAATGTTAAGGAAACGCTGCAGAAATGGCAAAAACAACTGACATGCTGCTTCTTTTTCAGCATGGTTTTTGACCACAAATATGCAAATTAAACGCTGCTGAAAAAAAAGCAAAGTGCATACAGGATTTCTGCTTTTCCCATAGACTTTGCTGGCAATCAAAAACGCATGCATTTTAGCGCAAAAACGCTGCTGCTAAAAACGCTGCAGAAACGCGGAAAAAAACGCAACGTGTGAACATAGCCTTAGTGGGGTTTTTTTCTGCAGCCAAAACCTTCACTCTTGGTAGTAGAAATGCTACTTATAACATACAGCACATATCTTCATATTTTTGTGCAACTTCTTTTTTGATAGTTTTTTGTAATCGTATTTTCCAGGCACATTACATGTGTGATTTATCTACAACTTATTGTTAGTTTTATTTACCAAAATGCTGCAAAATATGCTGCATTTTATCAGCTTTTCATTACTTTCAATAGGTGAAAACGACTGCAAAATCACTGAAAGAATTGACATGCTGCAGATTTTCAAAAACACAGTGCTCAAATAAAAAAAAAAAGCTGCATGAGATTCCTGAAGTCTCATTGCTTTTGCTGGTACCATAAAATGCAGCTTCTTTTCCACCTAAAAAAAAAATATGCACTGAAAGAACGCTGCAAAAACACCAACATGCAGCAAATGTGTAACATTGCTGCAGAATTTTTCCATCTTCTTTTCCCATTTGGGGCCTAACCAGCTAGAACACAATGATGCCTGAGTTACACTATTACTTGAAGTCTAAAAAAAAAAGTGCAATTGTCTCTTAAACTCAATCTAATATGTATAATCAGAACACAAGGAGAAAAGCTTGTGCAGCTCATGATTTATGCCAAAACCGCCTCTGCAGCTGCACCTGCCACATAGCACATTAGCTCCTTAGGCTCGGTTCATTGTTCATTTATCTTTTCCGTTTGTCAGTTCTGTTTAGAACCAACAAATGGAACAGACAGACAGAATTAGGATCCAGTTGAAACTGAAGCAGAGGGGCCGCACTGAATTATAAGGCGTTCGTCTGGATACTATTTGTTTACTTTCAGAAGGATGCTGCTTCTGTTTCTGCTCAATTTCAATCTAAACAGATGGAGAAGATAAATGGACATGTGAACGGAACCTTAGGCCCTGTGTGCATGCTGCAGATTTTACCGCGGATTTGCTGCAGAAAATGTGTCTAACATTTCTGCAGTCATTCCCCTGCAAAACATTTTGGGTATAAAAAAAAAAAGCTGTGCGCACACTGCGGTTTTTTTTTATACCTGCGGATTTACCTGCGGAATTCTGCAGCGGATTTAATGTGCATGTCACTTCTATTCTGCAGGTCCCTGCAGTTTTTGCCATAGATAATGGTAAAAAACCGCAGGGACCAACCCGCGGAAAAACTGTGGCAAATCGCGGCAAAAAACAAGGGAGCGGTTTTACCGCGGTTTTTGCCGCAGGTGCACTATTCTGCCTCAGGGTGCAGATTTTTCTTAAGTCCATTTTCTAGTGCGCACATAGCCTAAAGGTGCAGTTACACAGCAAGATAATCGTGAATGTGTGTAAAGGCCCCGTCACACTAAGCAACATCGCTGCTAATGAACAACTTTTGTGACGTAGCAGCGATGTTGCTGTGTGTGACATCCAGCAACAACCTGGCCCCTGCTGTGAGGTCGTTGGTTGTTGCTGAATGTCCTGGGCCATTTTTTAGTTGTTGCTGTCCCGCTGTGAAGCACAGATCGCTGTGTGTGACAGCGAGACAGCAACAACTAAATGTGCAGGCAGCAGGAGCCGGCTTCTGCGGAGGCTGGTATCCAATGTAAACATCGGGTAACCAAGAAGCCCTGTCCTTGGTTACCCGATATTTACCTTTGTTACCAGCCTCCCCCGCTCTCACTGTCAGTGCCAGCTCCTGCTCTGTGCACATGTAGCTGCAGGACACATCGGGTTAATTAACCCGATGTGTGCTGTAGCTAGGAGAGCAAGGAGCCAGCGCTAAGCATTGTGCGCTGCTCCCTGCTCTGTGCACATTTAGCTGCAGCACACATCGGGTAATTAACCCGATGTGTGCTGTAACTAGGAGAGCAAGGAGCCAGCGCTCAGTGTGCGCTGCTCCCTGCTCTCTGCACGTGTAGCTGTGTGCGCTGGTAACCAAGGTAAATATCGGGTTGGTTACCCGATATTTACCTTAGTTACCAAGCGCAGCATCTTCCACGCGGCGCTGGGGGCTGGTCACTGGTTGCTGGTGAGCTCACCAGCAACTCGTGTAGTGACGCTCCAGCGATCCCTGCCAGGTCAGGTTGCTGGTGGGATCGCTGGAGCGTCGCAGTGTGACATCTCACCAGCAACCTCCTAGCAACTTACCAGCGATCCCTATCGTTGTTGGGATCGCTGGTAAGTTGCTTAGTGTGACGACCTTAAGTAAAAATGCTCTTTTCATGATTATCTTGCAGTGCAAATAGGCTGTTGATCACCCACATCTTTGCTTTGGTCTGTCTGTGTAATCGGACATTTAAATTACCGCTGATCAGCAAAAGTTTACAAATTGGTATTTGCATAGTGTCTCCTGTCAGTCCATGTAAACGGACCTTTACGTAATGAACAAGCATTGGGGTGTAGACTCATTAGGGTGTAGTTACTGATTCTAGAAATGCAAACATATTTTCTATGTATTACCGCATACACTAATCAGCCATAACATTCAAACCGCTGACAGGTGAAATGAATATTATAGTCTAATCAAAATGGCACCTGCCAGGTTCGGGAGGTTATGTTCTGCATTGAAGAAAATGGATGGTAATAAAAGTAAGTTGATGTGTTGGAAACAGGAAAATCTTGCCACTACTATGATAAGGACCAAATTGTGATGGCTGGACAAGTAGACTAGAGAATTTCTAAAATGGCCAATTTTGTAAGGTGTTCCAAGTATGTAAGGGTAAGTGCCTACGAAAAAAGGCGACAAAGGAGGACAACTATTTAGTGAAAAATGCTGACTCCAGTCAAAGCTTGCCAAAATCCACAGTGATCTGAAGCTTTTTTTCTTTTAGAGCTGCATGATAGACCAATAAGAGTGGCAGTGCGGTTACACAATTTTTTTGTAACCTTTGGCATTTTCATACCAGTTTTGGCCAACTCTGCCAATATGAGTGGAATGAGACAGGACGTGGTGACGCAGTCTCATCTTATTCATATAGTTGTGGGGTACCTTAGCAAATCTTACTCCAGTCCTTGATTGGATTAAGATCTGTGGGTAGGTGCACACTGAGGTAAACACCACTTTTAAGGGACACCTGATTGATTAAGCGGTGCATGCTTTTACTGAATCAGGAACCTCTGACGCCACCATTTCATGACTTTCATGAACAGTGCCGGTCTTTGTGAAGACCTCTATGGGTTAGAGAGGACTACCTGACAAACTATTGTAAAGAGGAACCTCAGCACTTAATAATGTAGATAACAAGCAAGTTAAGTAAATTTTGAGAATTTTTATTAATTTTGATATTCTTCAAAAAGTGTACCACAAACAGGGGGAGCAAAAACCCAACTTTTTGGCTATCAAATCCTTTTTCAAGGTTTTGTGTAGTAAACAAATGGGTGCAGCATGGGTCACAAACGGACAGCCATCAAGAGTGTTATGTGAGATGCCCCAAGTTTGCAGCTTTTCAAAATCAACCAGGGATGAAGACGCAGGAAAATGAGATGTGAGAAGTGCGTCTTGGTTTGATGCCCGAGAGAGAGGAAGAGTCCCGTGTAACAATGGGAGCAGTGGCAAATGCGACGAGTCGCCTCTTCATCCCTGGATGATTTTGAAAAGTTGCAAAATTGTGTCACCTTACATAACACTCATGATGGCTGTCCATTTGTGACCCATGCTGCTCCCATTCATTTACTACGCAAAACCTTGAGTAAGGCTCTGGTAGCCAAAACGTTGGGTTTTTGGTGCACTTTTTGCATAATATCACAATTAATAAAAATTCTCAATTTACTCACCTTGCTTGTATTCTACATTGAGTGCTGGGGTTCCTCTTTATAATACGTTCTACTGTTACCCCATCAGCACCTACTTTCAGTGGTTGAGCCAGGTTTAGCCTTAATGTGTTGCTGACATAAACTGCCTGCAGACAGGTTCTCCTCAGTCCTAGAGAAGGCATCACTGTGAAATGACCGTTTCGCTTCTAGAATTATTAATTGTACTGTGCATAGAGACTTTTATGTGCGTTTTCATAAATGTGTTTAAATGGATGTATTTAGCCAATGTAAGCAGTATAACGTACATGAAGAAATAAGTACAAGCACATACTGGAATCTTGATATTACCCTCAGAGACATAAACTATCGTCAAGGTCTTCCAAGCAGTGCCTATCAAGTCTGCATGAAAATATGGAAATAGTAAAGGTCTGCATCACTGTAAAGGGGAAATTTATGAGGAAAGCAAATCTGGCCGGCACCACCTGTGATTATAGAGCACACAATTAATGATAGCCCTATAATGTATCGCTCTTCAGCGTGTATGAACACTTCAGTGTGTGTATATATATATATATATATATATATATATATATATATATATATATATACGTATAGCTTTAAATCTACAACAATAAAAACCATATTACATTATCAATAACAAGACCGTTACGACATTTTCACTTTCTCTCGTACCAAGGAAAAAATGCTGTTATGAAAACATTTTTCCGTGAGGATACCTTTGTAAATACTGAATGTATAGAATATAATGCTTTCTAAGTGTTTCAAGTTCTGTGCTACAAAAAAGGATACAGGTTACATTTCTCTCCTATGCAACTCATCTGCTGAATGCTTCCATTAAGAGTACTGTACTTTTAACAGGCTTTGCATAAATCAAGAGTATGGGTAATAATAAGAAACTTTTTAAATCTGGCAGCAGCTTTTTGTTTTGTAATCTGACAACCGCATGAGGTAGGGACCGAGATCCTGATTCCAGTGATGTATCACTTAGTTTACTGGGTACAGAAGTTATGATAAAATCACTGTTTTCTCGCTACAGATGTAGCGGAGCTCAGAATTTTGAGCGTCGTATAACCCTGCCCACACCACTGATTGGCAGCATTCTAATTTTCTTTCTGTGTACATGGTATAGTGACAGAAAGCTGCTAAGCAGTGATGGGGCATAGTTGAACTATGAGGAACAAAGCCAATTGTTCTGTGATGATAATGTCCTTCAGATAAAACGCTGATTGCATTGAAAAAGCAAAACACAGCCTGGTAAGTGACAAATCCCTGGAATCAGGCTATCGTCCCCTATATTGTGGCATTTTCAAATTCCATAGCATAAACTTAGAGACATATTTTTTTTAATATCCTTTACCAAAGAAGTTTGCTTCTTCCTCCACTTTTGAGCTAATTGTTATAACACTTGACTCCTAAACTCACTATCCACTTAGAAAAAATAAAAAAAGGAACAGAGTGAGAAAACCAGCAAAGAGGGACATGGAATGATCATACTGTGCTTTCTATCAAGTCCTTTACCTTATTACAGAGCTGGAATCACATCTACACTGATTATTACTGCTGCATATTTTCCCTTCACACCGCTGCTGCTTCTGGCTGAACAAAAGCCAGATTCACACATACTTCTATGAATCTGCCATCAGTCTTCTGTGTCAAATTCAACAGCCTCATAGTCTAGTTTTAGTCAGAAGACCCATAACTGGTCCATGCAATGTGGTCCTTGCTGTATTCGGACTGCTCAGATGTGTGGATTCAGTCTAATGAATGAAGAGCAGGAATCCATCTCGCTGTGCTGTGTATTAGAGCGATCATCGCATATAACACAGCCCTATATACTGTACAATTGTATGAACTTGTTATAAAGGAATATTGCATTTGGACTATGGAATTATTAATTCACTGCAATCATTGTGTGAATTTCTTAAACTATTTGTTCATTATAAGCAGACATTTTCCCCTACAGTGAGCAATTTTGCCAAGGATTATCTCAAAGCTGATAAATGTTCTTTGATGCCCTTGTTATTTTCCTTTTAATCATAGATTGCAGCTGAAGATGGATTAAGCTCCTAACCACTGTACACTTCTCTAGACAAATGGCCAAGACTATTTTTCATTACAAGCATTAACACCAAAGTGATCACTCTATATACTCAGTGCTTTTTGTGCTCCCAATGTGTTATTTCTTGAATATTTAACATTTTATGAAATTCACCAAATAGAATGGAAAACTATACTGTGCTTTCTAGAGCCATATTAGTTGTAATGTTTTGTAAAATAACTTTATTCTAGTTGTAGTATAGTATTCTTGTATTCAAGGCCACCATCAGGGCATTACTACTGAGACTGGTGTAGGGGGCTTGGTGACTAGGGGGGGCCCGGCTGAGCCAAGGACAATTACATAGCTTTATTAAGCCCCAGCAGTGTTGCTTTTGCAACTATACACGTGGCTAATTTGCATCGCATGCAAATTAGCCACGTGTGCTGGATATAACGGGTATACAGCTGCATAACCATTATCGGTGGGGGGGGCTGGCGGTGCATCTGCTCCGGGCGCGACCGTGAGGGGGGCGCTGTCGGGCTGCCTGATGCGGCAGTGTGACAGTCTGCCCGGGAGCTGCATTTGCGGCCCCGTAGTGGGAGCCGGTTAGTCTCTATCACGCTGGGGCCCTTGCTCGCCGGTCAATAATGAGGGCAATCTGACTACTCAAGAGTAGCTGTAGCAGATGAGGGCACATGATGACAGGTAATGAGTGAAGAGGAGGACATGGGGGGTGCTGAGTGTGACAATAGAGGGGCTGAGTGTCATGGGCTGAATGTGACAAGAGAGGGGCAGAGTGTGAGGGGCTCAGTATGACGAGAGGGGCACATTGTGATGAGTGTGACGGAGGGGGGCAGAGTGTGACGGAGGGGGCAGTGTAGAGTGTGTATTACGGAAACAGGCGGTGTAGAGCGTGTATTATGGAAAGAGGCTGTGTAGGTGGTGTGTTATGGTGTTATGTAGAAGAAAGGTGTAGAAGGTGCATTATGCAGAGGGCCGATGTAGAGCATGTATTATGGAGCGGGGAGGTGTAGAGCGTGTATTATGGAAAGAGTCGGTGTAGGTGGTGTGTTATGAAGAGGGGTGATGTAGAAGGTGCATTATGGAGAGGGGTAGGTGGTGTAGAGGGTGTATTAATACTTTTCTGAGGGAAATACTTCATTTTCTGGAACAACTTCAAGGGTGCTAAGACTTTTGGCCATGACTGTGTGTGTGTGTGTGTAATTATATATATATATGTATATATGTTTTTCCAAGAGTGGTTGCGGACTGGGGAAGGTTTGCGGGGTGGAGGCAGAGCTGGGGTGGAGTCTCAAGGGGGCCCCCATAATTTTGCCAGTATGGGGCCCTGAAATTCCTAGTGGTGGCCCTGCTTGTATAAATAGGTAAGTCTACTTGCCATTAGTTTTGCCTTCACGGTTTCCCTTTGGTGGTTGCACTGTGGATAATGTGAACAGCCTTGAAATTACTTATCAGTAGAGATGGGCGAACCCGCAGAGTTTCAGGTTTGGCAAGTCTGGCCAGACTTTAAAAAAAAAAAAAATAAAAAAATGGTTCAGGCTTGACTTGAACCTGAACATTTGCCTGGAGGCCGAATGCCATATAAGTCTAGGGGGACCTGAATATTTTGCTATAAAATGGTGGCAGAAACAGCTAGGGGGCTGTAAAATAGGAAGCTGTCTCATTTCTTCCAAGTCCAATCATTATCTCATACCTATTCACTGCTTCCCGAGCCCACTGTCGCTCCCGGTGTCTGTGATTGGTTGCAATCAGACCACGCCCCCACCCTGTGTGACCGCGTCTGTGATTGGTTGGAATCACACACACTGTCTGCGGCCCTAAATAATAAAAAGTAAATTGGCGTACAGTCCCCCCATATTATGATACCTAGTGCAGAAAAAGCATACGGCTACAGGCTGCAGCCCCCATCTGTGTGCTTATCTTGGCTGTGTATCAAAATAAAAGGGGCGTTATACAGCTTTTTTTAAGTTATCACTCTGATCAGCAGAAGTGATCAGCTAGTGTAACCATAAAGTTCCCTAGGGGACTAATAAAATCATTAAAATAAAATAAAGGAGTTTTAAAAAATATAAAACTAAAAGTTCAAATTACCCCCCTTTTGCCCCATTGAAAATAAAACAATAAAAAAATACACATATTTGGTATCACCACTTTCAAAAATGCCCGATTTATCAAAATATAAAATCAATTAATCTGATTGGTACATGGCAAAGCGAGAAAAAATAATCCAAATGCCAAAATGATAGATTTTTGGTTGTCGCAACAGGTGATCAAAACATCACATCTACCCAAAAATGGTATAAATAAAAATATTGCTCTAGACACAAACAAATAAGCCATCACTGAGTCCCAGATCTCCAAAAAATGAGAACACTATGGGTCACGGAAAATGGCGACAAAAGCGCAATTATTTTTTGGGACAAACTACTGAATTTGTTTTCATCACTTAGATAAAAGTAAAACTATTCATGTTTGGTATCTACTAACTCGTACCAACCTGGGGAATCCTATCACCGGGTCAGTTTTTTAAAATGGTGAACACTAAAATAAAATCCCCCAAAACAACTGTGCAGCTGCACTTTTTTTTTTTTGCAAATTCAATGCACTTGGAATTTGTTTTCTCATTTTCCAGTACAATATGGGGAGAATGAATGGTGTGTTCTCGTCCTGCAAAAATCAAGCCCTCATATAACTATATTGACAAAAAAAAGAAAAATGTCTGGCTCTTGGAAGAAGAGGAGGAAAAAAACGAAGATCGGAAATTGCCTGGGGGTGAAGGGGAATGGTAATTTATTCATGTATTTCCAGGGATTTTCTCTTTGGGATCGGTCTGATATTGCAGTTTTCCATGCTCTAGCTCCCCTTTGTGAATTAGTCTGAATGGTAACACCAAACACAGATCATGGGCTAGAGCTGATATTTTTACCATTTTTTTCTTCTCTAATTTCAAGCAATTTCTACTACCATCATTACCACCATGTCTACAAGTGTCACTATGACAGTCACCAATATAGCTACACATTTCAGTTGTGCCATCAACTCTACCTGATCATCTGTCTCATCCAAGTCCATATGAAGACTTTTCTTAGGCTACTTTCACACCTTCGGTTTGAGCAGTGCGGCTCAATCCGGCTGTGAAACCTATGCAACGGATGCGGCGAAAACACCGCATCCTTTGCATAAGTTTTTACATGCGGCCCGTCCGTTTTTTTTTCCGGTTGCGGCATGCTACTGAGCATGCGCAGTGGAAGAAACCACATGCGGCGGCCGGATGCGTTTTTTTCCGCATCGCGCCGCATCCGGCGTCCATAGGCATGCATTGAAAAATGCGCCGCAGCGGCCGGATGCGGCGCAATGCGGTTTTTTTGTCGGAGCAAAAAACATTGCAGGCAACGTTCCATCCGGCCACGGCATCGGCTAAATCTGCCGCATGCGGCAAAAACTGGACCGTACGCAAGCCAATACGGCACTAATGTAAGTCTATGCAAAAAAAAAACGCAATCGGCGGCAAAAAAAGCGGTTGCGGTTTTTCTGCAGAGCGCCGTATTGTGCCGCAGACACAAAAACCGGATGTGTGAAAGTAGCCTTAGCCACCACACCAACAGGGACATTATTTTGAGAAATGTCTTCCTTAACACCTGGAGGGCTGTTTCTTTGAATGAGTTACCTAACAAGCATCAGTGATGACAGAGATGATGGAAGAGAAAAGGCTGCTATAGAAATTAACCTTTATGATGGCGCTGGATTGGGAAAGATCTGAACACAAGCTCAAAGAGACGGCATCAGATCAGAGGTTACATCAACCCAGAGATTACATCTGCTGAGACTGAGATTATGACTGAGCTATACAGTCCACAATATCAACTACTTCTCCTGTAATAATATCCCTTTTGGCGGCTGAGGACAACTGTGGCTTGTGTCTCCATCCCTGGCCAGATGGTTAGTGCAGGCAGTGCCACTGGTGCTGATGCTAATTGTGCCACAGCCTCCCATATTCCGATTTGAAGATGACATGACACTAGTGTGCCAATCAGACACTGCACAGGTGCAATAAAATTGGTTACGTGACGTTCAACATTATCACACTCATTGAAAATTAATGTCTGTGTGTAAATATGCTACTTTGCTAGTTTTGCCCCTCCCCCAAAATAAAAACAGTGAAGGACAATATTGAAAGCAGCAATCGGACACTGTACAGGTGCAAAAAAAATGAATTAAAATCAGCGCCAGTGTTTACATCTGCTACCATGCTACTCTGATGTAGAAAATAATAAAAAGCAATATTGGATGCGGCAGACATTGCACATGTGCAAACAATATGTCACCTGTCACATTGTAGGTGATCCATCTACTACATCTGTCAATGTTGATGATTATGGATTACAGCCAATGAAAACCCAAAAGTCATCTCAGAAAATTAGAATAATTACCACAAAACACCTGCAAAGTCTTCCTAAGCATTAAAAATGGTCTCTTAGTTTGGTTCAGTAGGCTACACAATTATAGGGAAGACTGCTGACTTGACAGATGTCCAGAATTGACACACTCGACAAGGAGGGTAAGCCACAAAAGGTTATTGCTAAAGAAGCTGCCTGTTCACAGAGTTCATTATCTAAGCATATTAATGCAAGTTGAGTGGAAGAAAAATATGGTAGAAAAAGGTGCACAAGCAATCGGGATTGACCAAAGTCAGTGCAGCCGTCTACCAGGAAATTTTAGAGCACTTCGTGCTTTCCTCTGACGACAAGCTTTTTGGAGATTGAAATGTCATTTTCCAGCAGGACTTGGCACCTGTCCACACTGCCAAAAGTACCAATACCTGGTTTAATAACCATAGTATTGTGGAGATACGGGCGTCAGTGGGTGCTCTCGTCCGCTGATCCGGCCGCCTTTAGAAAGACAGCATGGCCCAGGGCTCATCCCAACTGAACGCCCGACCTCCTTAACCATGGACGGAACACTACTCAGACAACACAGGGTGAGGGAATCACAATATTAAGACTTTATTGGACCCCCAAACAATTAACGGCACGTAGCACATAACCATCAAAACAAACAAATGTAACAGGCAACAGAGTCTCACCCTTCCGCTGGCTCACCAGGGATTAGAATATCCATGCCTCAGAGCTTTCAGGGCTACTTACTCCAATCCAGCAGCACCCCACTTTCGGCGGGCACTCACCGAGAATGGTATAACGGCAGATTTAGGAAGCTGGCTGAGGCCTGCAAAGTCTGTAGTCCAGTGACTGTATTGTCCCAAGCTGGATTCCTTCCTTAGCTCAGCCGAATCCTTGCATTCGATGCTGAGGTCCATGTTATAATCCAGGTTCAGCTTGCCAATCGTATCCGCAGATCCTAGATTGGTAGCATGTAGCAAGAGTCTCTCTGGACAATGGACAGTCCTCCTTCCTTTACCCCTGAGCTCTCCATTCAGACCATTGGGGTCTTCACGATTGGTGGAAAAGACTGGGCTCTTATTGGCTAGACTTCAAGCCATATTCAAATATCCAGAGACAATGGAGAGACAGGTAAAGGCCCAGTCACACTAAACAACTTACCAGCGATCCCAACAACGATACAACCTGATAGGGATCGCAGGTAAGTTGCTAGGAGGTCGCTGGTGAGATGTCACACTAAGCGATGCTCCAGTGATCCCACCAGCAACCTGACCTGGCAGGGATCGCTGGAGCGTCGCTACACGTGGAAGCATGCTGCGCTTGGTAACTAAGGTAAATATCGGGTAACCAACCCGATATTTACCTTGGTTACCAGCACACACCGCTTAGCGCTGGCTCCCTGCACACCTAGCCACAGTACACATCGGGTTAATTACCCGATGTGTACTCTGCTACGTGTGCAGGCAGCAGGGAGCCGGCTTCTGCGGACGCTGGTAAACATCGGGTAACCAAGAAGCCCTTCCCTTGGTTACCCGATATTTACCTTCGTTACCAGCGTCCGCCACTCTCACACTGTCAGTTCCGGCTCCCTGTTCCCTGCACACATAGCCACAGTACACATCGGGTTAATTGCACTGACAAAGTCCATGCCGTCACAAGTATCACTGTGCTTGATTGGCCAGCAAACTCGCCTGAAATAAACCCCATAGAGACTTATGGGGTATTGTCAAGAGGAAGATGAAATACACCAGACCCAACAATGCAGATGAGCTGAAGGCTGCTATTAAAGCAACCTGGGTTTCCATAAGACCTCAGCAGTGCCACAGGCTGATCACCTCCATGCCATGCCGCATTGATGCAGTAATTCATGCAAAAGGAGCCCCGATGAAGTATTGAATGCATTTACTGTACAGACTTTTCAGTAGACCAATATTTTTGAAGTTACAATCATTTTTCAGTTGGTCTTAAGCCCGCTACACACGCTTCAATATATCTCACAATCTGTCGTTGGGGTCAAGTTGTAAGTGACGCACATCCGGCATCGTTTGTGAGGTATCTGCGTGTGACATCTACTTGCGATCAGGATTGAACGCAAAACCGTTGATCGCAAACACATCGTATCATTCTCTAGAATTGAGCGTTTTGTTGCACGAACCTAGTCAATTGTAACGTGTGACATCCCTCATACGATTTTGGTGTCTGATGCTATGTGCGCAGGTGTGCGCTCTGCACCGCAGCTTAAAAAAGGTCCGCTTCAGAGCGCAGCTGAAAAGCTGCGTTCTGAAGCGCCTCACAATGTCTGTCAGTCACTAATCTCTGTCAGTCGGTCACTATCTCTGTCCCTCACTCTCTGTCCATGTCAGTCTATCCCCCTCTCTCATATACTCACCGATCCCCGATCCCCGGCGCTGCACGGCGTTCACACTGCTCCGGCGGCTTTTACTGTTTTGAAAAAGCCGGCCGCCCATTAAACAATCTCGTATTCCCTGCTATGCCCGCCCACCGGCGCCTATGATTGGTTGCAGTGAGACACGCCCCCACGCTGAGTGACAGGTGTCACACTGCACCCAATCACAGCAGCCGGTGGGCGTGTCTATACTGTGTAGTGAAATAAATAATTAAATAATTAAAAAAAACGGCGTGCGGTTCCCCCCAATTTTAAAACCAGCCAGATAAAGCCATACGGCTGAAGGCTGGTATTCTCAGGATGGGGAGCTCCACGTTATGGGGAGCCCCCCAGCCTAACAATATCAGCCAACAGCCGCCCAGAATTGCCGCATACATTATATGCGACAGTTCTGGGACTGTACCCGGCTCTTCCCGATTTGCCCTGGTGCGTTGGCAAATCGGGGTAATAAGGAGTTATTGGCAGCCCATAGCTGCCAATAAGTCCTAGATTAATCATGTCAGGCGTCTATGAGACACCCTCCATGATTAATCTGTAAATTACAGTAAATAAACACACACGCCCGAAAAAATCCTTTATTAGAAATAAAAACACAAACATATACCCTGGTTCACCACTTTAATCAGCCCCAAAAAGCCCTCCATGTCCGGCGTAATCCAGGATGCTCCAGCGTCGCTTCCAGCGCTGCTGCATGGAGGTGACCGGAGCTGCAGCAGACACCGCCGCTCCGGTCACCTCCACGCAGGTAATGAAGACAGCCGCGCGATCAGCTGCTGTCACTGAGGTTACCCGCTGTCACTGGATCCAGCGGTGGCCGCGGGTAACCTCAGTGACAGCTCAGCTGATCGCGCTACTCACCGCCGCTACTATCACCTCCACGCAGCAACTGAGGTGAGTAGCGCGATCAGCTGAGCTGTCACTGAGGTTACCCACAGCCACCGCTGGATCCAGTGACAGCGGGTAACCTCAGTGACAGCAGCTGATCGCGCGGCTGTCTTCATTACCTGCGTGGAGGTGACCAGAGCGGCTGTGTCTGCTGCAGCTCCGGTCACCTCCATGCAGCAG
Source organism: Anomaloglossus baeobatrachus (assembly GCF_048569485.1). Classification (NCBI taxonomy): domain Eukaryota; kingdom Metazoa; phylum Chordata; class Amphibia; order Anura; family Aromobatidae; genus Anomaloglossus; species Anomaloglossus baeobatrachus. The sequence continues at coordinate 319,992,682 of NC_134356.1, read as the reverse complement.
CGCTGGAAGCGACGCTGGAGCATCCTGGAGTACGCCGGACAAGGAGGGCTTTTTGGGGCTGATTAACGTGGTTAACCAGGGTATATGTTTGTGTTTTTATTTCTAATAAAGGATTTTTTCGGGCGTGTGTGTTTATTTACTGTAATTTACAGATTAATCATGGAGGGTGTCTCATAGACGCCTGACATGATTAATCTAGGACTTATTGGCAGCTATGGGCTGCCAATAACTCCTTATTACCCCGATTTGCCAACGCACCAGGGCAAATCGGGAAGAGCCGGGTACAGTCCCAGAACCGTCGCATATAATGTATGCGGCAATTCTGGGCGGCTGTTGGCTGATATTGTTAGGCTGGGGGGCTCCCCATAACGTGGAGCTCCCCATCCTGAGAATACCAGCCTTCAGCCGTATGGCTTTATCTGGCTGGTTTTAAAATTGGGGGGAACCGCACGCCGTTTTTTTTAATTATTTAATTATTTATTTCACTACACAGTATAGACACGCCCACCGGCTGCTGTGATTGGGTGCAGTGTGACACCTGTCACTCAGAGTGGGGGCGTGTCTCACAGTAACCAATCATAGGCGCCGGTGGGCGGGGAAAGCAGTGAATACGAGATTGTTTAATGGGCGGCCGGCTTTTTCAAAACAGTAAAAGCCGCCGGAGCAGTGTGAACGCCGTGCAGTGCCGGGGATCGGGGATTGGTGAGTATGAGAGAGGGCTGCTAACTTCAGTAATTTAGGAGATTAGCGGTCACCGGTGAGTCCTTCACTGGTGACCGCTAATCAGGGCGCGACACAGACAGAGCCGCAGCATGACAATGAAGTCGGGTGAAGTTCACCCGAGTTCATTCTGACAGTGCGGCTCTGTCTGTGTCTGCTGTCATCTGCCATTCAGCTCTGCTACATGGCTGTCTGTGTCTGCTGTTAGCGGCCATGTAGCAGAGCTGAATGGCAGATGATATAGTAAAAACACATCCCTACACATTACACACGCTTGGCAAGTCAATAAATAAAAAAAAAAAAGGTGCCCAATGCATACGTCACAGAACACATGATCTAAAGGATCGCACATAACATTGATCAATTTAACATAGACTACTAACGCTCGTGTGACAGCGAATGAACGACCTACGTGCAATCTCATAAGATCCCGTATGCGACCTGGGCGTGTCACATCGCAAATGCGATTGTACAACTAATTGCAACGTGTAAAGTGGGCTTTATATAATCTTCTAATTTTCTGAGATAATGACTTTTGGGTTTTCATTCGCTGTAAGCCATAACCAACATTAACAGAAATAAACACTTGAAAAAAAATCACACTGTTTGTAATGACTCAATATAATATATGCGTTTCCCTTTTTGTATTGAATTACTGAAATAAATTAACTTTTTGGTGATATTCTAATTCCTCCGCAATTGGAGGAAGCAAGAGAGTATAAAGACATTACAGCGTGGGAACACAGCTGATTCTTTTTGTGAGGTAAAACATTTTGATTAAAATGAACTTTGTTCATAGGAAAACCCCTTTAAACGAGATGATATAAAGGACAGAGATGGAACCACCGCACAGGAGAAGAGAACCAGAATAAGTAATACTGAAGGTTTAGTCACATATTTCATAATAGAGCTGGAAGACTCTTCTCTTTGCTCTTGCATTTGGCGATAGAAGGTAAGATTGACACAACCACCAGTTCTTAGTTGTTTAAAGTAAGAAAGAAAACATGTTAAATATTTATACATGACATTTTGTCCTGCCCTGTATGATAGGGTCAGGTGAGGCTGAATTTAGATTATGCGCTCAAAAAATCTCAACTCTTTCTGCTGATAGTTTCTTCTGTCTGTTATTTGTGGCTGTTATAAAAAAATGTAATTGAATGCAAAGTTAGATAACAACATAGCATTTCAGACTAAGTGATGCACTTTCCTTGGAATCTGCTTCCTTAGGAAATAACCGTTTAAGATTGCTGTCAACCCAGATCCTTCACAGATCATAAAGTAGATTAGAAAAAAAGTTTAATAAATATTTAAATGGGTAAATTAGTGACAGCGATGTGATTTTAGTGCTAAAGAATAAGAAATTCCTTGGCTGGTCAGGGAGACATTCAGAGAGCTCACTGAGTCTCCCTGCATATACAGTATACAAGCGATTTCCTAAGACCTTCGTCTTACAGTGAGTTGTCTCCTATGGGGAACATAAGTATTTGATACACTGGATTTTTGCAAATTTTCCCCCTACAAATAGAGAGGTCTGTAATTTTTATCGTAGGTACAATTCAACTGTGAAAGACAGAATAATAAAAATCCAGAAAATGACATTGTATGATTTTTAAATAAATAATTAGCATTTTATTGCATGAAATAAGTATTTGATACAATAGAAAAACAGACCTTAATATTTGGTACAGAAACCTTTGTTTGCAATTACAGAGGTCAGACGTTTCCTGAAGTTCATGATCAAATTTACACACCCTGCAGCAAGAATTTTGGCCCACTTCTTCATGCAGCTCTTCCAGGTTTTGGGGTGGTCACTGGGCAACATTGAGTTTCAGCTCCCTCCAAAGATTTTCTTTTGGGTTCAGGTCTGGAGACTGGCTAGGCCACTCCAGGACCTTATGGAGTCACTCCTTAGTTGCATGTAACGAGGTTAATACAGGTAATGAGTTCAGAGTAGGAGGGTTTCATAATGGGAAAAAACAGGTCTGAAAGCCAGAATGAATTCTTTCTTATTTCATGCAATAAAATGCAAGTCAATTATTTAAAAATCATAGAATGTGATTTTCTGGATTTTTTTTATTCTCTCTGTCACAGTTGAAGTGTATCTATAATGAAAATTACAGACCTCTCCATTTGTTGTAGGTGGGAAAACTTGCAAAATCGACAGTGTATCAAATACGTATTTTCCCCACTGTATGTATATATGTAATGGTAGAAAATGGAAGCAGCACTCAATATCCAGTGAATATAGTGGTCTTTATTCGCCCATAACAGCAACGTTTTAGTCCATGTGTGATCCTTTTTCATTCAAGGTACAAGTGAAAATGAAGTGCATTTTATAGCTACAGCAATCGTTAATTATACATATCAAATATATATATATATCCTGTATAAAAACGACCTTCTCACCCCGTCCCTGTGGGGTGTTTTTTGTCCTTGCTTATTCTCGGGTCCTCTACCATAGGTCTGGGAGTTTGAGGGTTCTGCGCAGGATCCTAGTTGTTCCCAGCACTGCGCTTTTCTGGACAGAGAGCTCAGATGTTGCTCCTGGAATCTGTTGCAGCCATTCTTCCAACTTAGGGGTCACTGCTCCAAGTGCTCATATCACCACTGGGATCATTGTTGTCTTCACCTTCTACATCCTCTCCAGTTGTTCTTTGAGGCCCTGGTATTTCTCCAGCTTCTCATTCCTTATTTCTGATATTACTGTCATTAGGCACTGCCATATCTATTATCATTGCTGTCTTCTGAACCTTGGCCACTATCACAATATCTGGTTGGTTAGCCACCACTTGCTTATCCGTCTGGATCTTGAAGTCCCACTGGATTTTAGCCCTTTTATTCTCTGCAACCTTTTCCTGGATCTCCCACCTGGACTTAGGGGGACTTAGCCCATACGCTGTACCTAAATACAATTCCTGCTACTTCGTTGTAGCATTCAGTACATTACATGTAGGTTTTTTAACCCAGATAGAGGCGTATTAGGATAGGGTCCCAGTAAAAACAGCTATGTCTTGTCATCAGCCGTCGAGTTTAGGCTATGTGCCCACAGGACTCTGTATCCACGGATTTTGCCGTGGAAAACCTGCGGATTTATCTGGATTTTCTAGCTAAATCTGCAGGTTTTAGCAAGCACAGAGACTCCCCATGTTATCCTAGGGGACATGGGGAGTGTCTGTGTCCATGCTGCGGTATGTGCGGCTGTGGAATATGCTGCGGATATCCCACAGCCGCACATACAGTTAAGTCCAGAAATATTTGGACAGTGACACAATTTTCGCGAGTTGGGCTCTGCATGCCACCACATTGGATTTGAAATGAAACCTCTACAACAGAATTCAAGTGCAGATTGTAACGTTTAATTTGAAGGTTTGAACAAAAATATCTGATAGAAATTGTAGGAATTGTACACATTTCTTTACAAACACTCCACATTTTAGGAGGTCAAAAGTAATTGGACAAATAAACCAAACCCAAACAAAATATTTTTACTTTCAATATTTTGTTGCAAATCCTTTGGAGGCAATCACTGCCTTAAGTCTGGAACCCATGGACATCACCAAACGCTGGGTTTCCTCCTTCTTAATGCTTTGCCAGGCCTTTACAGCCGCAGCCTTCAGGTCTTGCTTGTTTGTGGGTCTTTCCGTCTTAAGTCTGGATTTGAGCAAGTGAAATGCATGCTCAATTGGGTTAAGATCTGGTGATTGACTTGGCCATTGCAGAATGTTCCACTTTTTTGCACTCATGAACTCCTGGGTAGCTTTGGCTATATGCTTGGGGTCATTGTCCATCTGTACTATGAAGCGCCGTCCGATCAACTTTGCGGCATTTGGCTGAATCTGGGCTGAAAGTATATCCCAGTACACTTCAGAATTCATCCGGCTACTCTTGTCTGCTGTTATGTCATCAATAAACACAAGTGACCCAGTGCCATTGAAAGCCATGCATGCCCATGCCATCACGTTGCCTCCACCATGTTTTACAGAGGATGTGGTGTGCCTTGGATCATGTGCCGTTCCCTTTCTTCTCCATACTTTTTTCTTCCCATCATTCTGGTACAGGTTGATCTTTGTCTCATCTGTCCATAGAATACTTTTCCAGAACTGAGCTGGCTTCATGAGGTGTTTTTCAGCAAATTTAACTCTGGCTTGTCTATTTTTGGAATTGATGAATGGTTTGCATCTAGATGTGAACCCTTTGTATTTACTTTCATGGAGTCTTCTCTTTACTGTTGACTTAGAGACAGATACACCTACTTCACTGAGAGTGTTCTGGACTTCAGTTTATGTTGTGAACGGGTTCTTCTTCACCAAAGAAAGTATGCGGCGATCATCCACTACTGTTGTCATCCGTGGACGCCCAGGCCTTTTTGAGTTCCCAAGCTCACCAGTCAATTCCTTTTTTCTCAGAATGTACCCAACTGTTGATTTTGCTACTCCAAGCATGTCTACTATCTCTCTGATGGATTTTTTCTTTTTTTTCAGCCTCAGAATGTTCTGCTTCACCTCAATTGAGAGTTCCTTAGACCGCATGTTGTCTGGTCACAGCAACAGCTTCCAAATGCAAAACCACACACCTGTAATCAACCCCAGACCTTTTAACTACTTCATTGATTACAGGTTAATGAGGGAGACGCCTTCAGAGTTAATTGCAGCCCTTAGAGTCCCTTGTCCAATTACTTTTGGTCCCTTGAAAAAGAGGAGGCTTTGCATTACAGAGCTATGATTCCTAAACCCTTTCTCCGATTTGGATGTGAAAACTCTCATATTGCAGCTGGGAGTGTGCACTTTCAGCCCATATTATATATATAATTGTATTTCTGAACATGTTTTTGTAAACAGCTAAAATAACAAAACTTGTGTCATTGTCCAAATATTTCTGGACCTAACTGTACCTGCATGTCAATTATTCCTGCGGAAATACCTGCGGAATTCCTGGCCCTCCACTATGGAGATAGAGGCCGGGACTTCCGCAGGTAAGCCGCATGAATGTCCGCAGGTTTACCGCAGATATTTCGCTGGAATCCTGCAGCTATTTATAGCTGCGGATTCCGGGGATCAGCTACGGGAAACTTGCAGCCGTACCTGTGGATATATCCGCGGGTACATAGTGCCATGGGCACATAGTCTTACACGAATTGGCCAATTTGTGAACTATGTATCTAATTTTTTCCCATAGCAGTAATGCAGTGCCAAAATTCCTATATTCAATGTTTACATAATTTAGCTTTTCTGAGTGCTGCTGTACATATTTTTTGTAACTCTGATTGATAGCAGTCAGACACACTGTTACACATGGTGGGGGCGCGTCTGATTGCAACCAGAGATGCGGGGACTGCCGGGGGGACGACATATCTACAGTCATATGAAAAAGTTTGGGCACCCCTATTAATGTTAACCTTTTTTCTTTATACCAATTTGGGTTTTTGCAACAGCTATTTCAGTTTCATATATCTAATATCTGATGGACTGAGTAATATTTCTGGATTGAAATGAGGTTTATTGTACTAACAGAAAATGTGCAATCCGCATTTAAACAAAATTTGACCGGTGCAAAAGTATGGGCACCTCAACATAAAAGTGACATTAATATTTTGTAGATCCTCCTTTTGCAAAAATCACAGCCTCTAGTCGCTTCCTGTAGCTTTTAATGAGTTCCTGGATCCTGGATGAAGGTATATTTGACCATTCCTGTTTACAAAACAATTCCAGTTCAGTTAAGTTTGATGGTCGGTGAGCATGGACAGCCCGCTTCAAATCATCCCACAGATGTTCAATGATATTCAGGTCTGGGGACTGGGATGGCCATTCCAGAACATTGTAATTGTTCCTCTGCATGAATGCCTGAGAAAATTTGGAGCGGTGTTTTGGATCATTGTCTTGCTGAAATATCCATCCCCTGCGTAACTTCAACTTCGTCACTGATTCTTGCGCATTATCGTTAAGAATCTGCTGATACTGAGTTGAATCCATGCGACCCTCAACTTTAACAAGATTCCCGGTGCCGGCATTGGCCACACAGCCCCAAAGCATGATGGAACCTCCACCAAATTTTACTGTGGGTAGCAAGTGCTTTTCTTGGAATGCCGTGGTTTTTTGCCTCCATGCATAACGCCTTTTTGTGTGACCAAACAACTCAATCTTTGTTTCATCAGTCCACAGGACCTTCTTCCAAAATGTAACTGGCTTGTCCAAATGTGCTTTTACATACCTCGGGGGACTCTGTTTGTGGTGTGCTTGCAGAAACGGCTTCTTTCGCATCACTCTCCCATACAGCTTCTCCTTGTGCAACATGCGCTGTATTGTTGACCGATGCACATTGACACCATCTGCAACATTATGAAGCTGCAGATCTTTGGAGGTGGTCTGTGGATTGTCCTCGACTGTTCTCACCATTTTTCTTCTCTGCCTTTCTGATATTTTTCTTGGCCTGCCACTTCTGGGCTTAACAAGAACTATACCTGTGTTCTTCCATTTCCTTACTATGTTCCTCACAGTGGAAACTGACAGTTTAAATCTCTGAGACAATTTTTTGTATCCTTCCCCTGAACAACTATGTTGAATAATCTTTGTTTTCAGATCATTTGAGAGTTGTTTTGAGGAGCCCATGAGGCCACTCTTCATAGGAGATTCAAATAGGAGAACAACTTGCAAGTGGCCACCTTAAATACCTTTTCTCATGTTTGGATACACCTGCCTATGAAGTTCAAAGCTCAATGAGGTTACAAAACCAATTTAGTGCTTTAGTAAGTCAGTAAAAAGTAGTCCTTATCAAGAAATTGATAAGGGTGCCCATACTTTTGCACCTGGCAAATTTTGTTTAAATGCGGATTGCACATTTTCTGTTAGTACAATAAACCTCATTTCAATCCAGAAATATTACTTAGTCCATCATTTATTAGATATATGAAACTGAAATAGGTGTTGCAAAAACCCAAAATGTTGTAAAGAAAAAAGGTTAACATTAATAGGGGTGCCCAAACTTTTTCATTTGACTATATGAGGTAAATGAGCGGCCCCGGAAGTAGCGTTACAGTCACGTGGGAGACTTGGTAAGTATAACCCGCTTGCGCTAATCCCCCTATTCCTTCTACCACCATTTTAAAGAGCTAGATTTTGGTCCCCACAGACCTATATGTGGATCTGCATTTGGCCAGATATATCGGATCGATTCCAGGCCTGGATAGCGGGTTTTTTTTTTGTTTTTTTTTAAACCTAGTTGGACCCTCGGTGAAACTACATTCACAGCCCAGTCACTCAGGAAAAATGGGGCCCACCTCGGTGATGTCAGGTCAACTGGAAGTTGACATAATATGACTGGATCTCAGAGGTCATGGAGGCCGAAGGCCATGTGATGGGGATGAGCGATCTGCAATGGTGCTGCTCAAAGGCACAACTGACTACACAAGGTATTTGAGAAAACCCTTCTTGGTGAGCTTTACATCGATGTGACCACTACACCATGTTCCAAATTATTATGTAAATTGGATTTAAGTGTCATAGCGATTAATTATTTTTTTTCTTCAATTAAACTCATTGATGGTATTGATTTTAGTGATCCAAAGAACCCTGAGACACTATCTCAGATACCTGTGATAATTAGTTTGCCAGGTGAGCCCAATAAAAGGAAAACTGGATGTTCCACAATATTAAGCAGGCCACAGTTTTCAAGTAACATGGGAAAGAAAAAGGATCTCTCTGCTGCCGATAAGCATCAAATAGTGCAATCCCTTGGACAAGGGATGAAAACATTAGATATTGCACAAAAACTTAAGCATGATCATCGTACTGTAAAGAGATTTGTGGCCGATTCTGAGCACATACATGTTTGTGCTGATAAAGGCAGAATGAGGAAGGTTTCTGCCAGGCAAGTCCATCGGATTAAGAGAGCAGCTGCTAAAAACCATTACAAACCAGCAAACAGATATTTGAAGCTGCTGGTGCCTCAGGAGTCCCTCGAACCTCGCGGTCAAGGATCCTTCAAAGGCTTGCTGTGGTGCATAAACCTACTATTCGGCCACCCCTAACCAGTGCGGACAAGCAGAAACGGTTGCAGTGGGCCCAAATATACATGAAGACTAATTTTCAGTCTTGTTTACTGATGAGTGTCGAACAAACCTGGATGATCCAGATGGATGGAGTAGTGGATGGTTGGTGGATGGCCACCATGTCCCAACAAGGCTGCGACGTCAGCAAGGAGGTGGAGGAGTCATGTTTTGGGCCGGAATCATGGGGAGACATCTAGTAGGCCCCTTTAGGGTTCCTGAAGGTGTGAAAATGACCCCTGCTAAGTATATAGAGTTTCTGACTGACAACTTTCTTCCATGGTACAAAAAGCAGAAACGTGCCTTCAGGAACACAATCATCTTCATGCATGACAATGGACCAGCTCATGCTGCAAAGAATACCTCTGTGTCATTGGCTGCTATAGGCATAAAAGGAGATAAACTGATGATGTGGCCACCATCTTCCCCTGACCTCAATCCTATAGAGAACCTTTGAAGTATCATCAAGCAAAAGATCTATGAGGGTGGGAGGCAGTTCACACCAAAATAGCAGCTCTGGGAGGCTATTCTGACATCATGCAAAGAAATTAAAGCAAAAACTCTCCAAAACTCAAGTTCAATGGATGCAAGAATTGTGAAGGTGATATCAAAGAAGGGTTCCTATGTTGATGAACAAGGCCCCTCCGTGGGTGGCGTGGGGAGCGGGGGTAGCCCTTGATGAACGGGGCCCCTCCGTGGGTGGCGCTGGGAGCGGGAGTGGCCCTTGACGAACGGGGCCCCTCCGTGGGTGGCACGGGGGAGGCCCTTGATGCATGGGGCCCCCCATGGGTTGTTCTGTGCTGCATAAGTTCTCCATAAGCCAGGATAACCAATCGGGACCCCCGAGTGTCAAAGCTTGGGAGCGGGGGTGGCCCTTGACAAACGGGGCCCCTCCGTGTGTGGTGCGTGGAGCGGGGGTGGCCGTTGACCAACGGGGCCCCTCCGTGGGTGTCGTAGGGGGCGGTGGTGGGCCTTGATGAACGGGGACCCTCCGTTGGTGTCGCGGGGGAGGCCTTAGACGCCCGGGGCCCCACATGGGTTGTTCTCTGCTGCATAAGTGCTCCATAAGCCGGGATAACCAATCGGGACCCCCGAGTGTCATGGCTTGGGAGCGGGGGTGGCCCTTGACGAACGGGGCTCCTCTGTTGTGGGAGCGGGGGTGGCCCTTGACGAACGGGGCCCATCCGTGTGTGGGCGCGGGGAGCGAGGGTGGTGGCCCTTGACGAACGGGGCCCCTCCGTGGGGGGAACCTGGGTGGCCCTTGATGCATGGGCCCCCCATGGGTTGTTCTCTGCTGCATAAGTAAGTGCTCCATAAGCTCAGATAACCCATCGGGACCCCCGAGTGTCAGAGCTTGTGAGCGTGGGTGGCCCTTGACGAACTGGGCCCCTCTGTGGGTGACGTGGGGAGCCTGGGTAGCCCTTGAAGAACGGGGCCCCTCCGTGGGTGGCGCGGGGGAGGCCCTTTTCGCTTGGGGCCCCCCATGGGTGTTCTGCTGCATAAGTAAGTACTCCGTAAGCCGGGATAACCCATCCGGACCCCCGAGTGTCAGAGCTTGGGAGCGGGGGTAGCCCTTGATGAACGGGGCACCTCCGTGGGTGGTGCAGGGAGCGGGGGTGGCCCTTGACAAACGGGGCCTGTCCGTGGGTGGCACGGGGGAGGCCCTTGACGCACGGGGCCCCCCATGGGTTGTTCTCAGCTGCAGAAGTAAGTGCTCCATAAGCCCGGATTACCCATCGGGACCCCCGAGTTTCATAGCTTGGGAGCGGGGATGGCCCTTGACGAACGGGGCCCCTCTGTGGGTGGCACGGGGGAGACCCTTGACGCACGGGCCCCCCCATGGGTTGTTCTCTGCAGCACAGAGTATTTGAGGAGAGCCATCAAATTCAGTGAATCTGACCCCTGTTCCTACCTCTCTCACAGCGTAATGGTTGGGATCCCAACAAGATGTTCAACTTCAATGAGGACAACTACAGGGTGAAGACGACATACAACAGCAGCCTGTCCTCATATACGTGAGTGATGATCCTTGTGCCGGCTCTCGTCACCCTCGGTGAAGCTGCTTTGTTCCTTTATTTATTTATTTTTTTAAACATTAATTTTTTATTAGAATGTTGAATTTCTTCTGCTTCAGTTCAGTAGTTTCCAGAAATTGACTTTCTTCCCTTTGTCGTCCGTTGCAGATAAGTTGACGGATTCGCCCATCGCCATGAACTCCAAGGTGAACGGGGAACACAATGACAAGGTGATGATGCGCGGGGACGGAAGAGAAAGCAGCAGCGTCGACTATGACCTGGACTCTGATATGGTAAGTGCTCCGTAAGCCGGAATAACCCATCGGGATGACCGAGTGTCAGAGCTTGGGAGCGGGGGTGGCCCTTGATGAATGGGGCCCCTCCGTGGGTGGCGCGGGGAGCAGGGGTGGCCCTTGACACATGGGGCCCCTCCGTGGGTGGCGCGGGGGAGGCCCTTGACGCACGGGGCCCCCCATGGGTTGTTCTCTGCTGCATAAGTAAGTGCTCCATAAGCCGGGATAACCCATCAGGACCCCTGAGTGTCAGATCTTGGGAGCGGGAGTGGCCCTTGACGAACGGGGCCCCTCCGTGGGGGGAGCGGGGGTGGCCCTTGACGAACGGAGCCCATCCGTCTGTGGCGCAGGGAGCGGGGGTGGTGGCCCTTGACGAACGGGGCCCCTCCGTGGGAGGAACTGGGGTGGCCCTTGACGCATGGGGCCCCCCATGGGTTGTTCTCTGCTGCATAAGTAAATGCTCCATAAGCTCGGATAAACCATCGGGACCCCCGAGTGTCAGAGCTTGTGAGCGTGGGTGGCCCTTGACGAACTGGGCCCCTCTCTGGGTGACGCGGGGAGCCGGGGTGGCCCTTGAAGAATGGGGCCCCTCTGTGGGTGGCGCGGGGGAGGCCCTTGTCGCTTGGGGCCCCCCATGGGTTTTCTGCTGCATAAGTAAGTGCTCCATAAGCCGGGATAACCCATCGGGACCCCCGAGTGTTAGAGCTTGGGAGCGGGGGTTGGCCCTTGACGAACGGGGCACCTCCGTGGGTGGCGCAGGGATCGGGGGTGGCCCTTGACAAACGGGGCCTCTCCTTGGGTGGCGCGGGGGAGACCCTTGACGCACGGGGCCCCCCATGGGTTGTTCTCAGCTGCAAAAGTAAGTGCTCCATAAGCCAGGATTACCCATCAGGACCCCCGAGTTTCAGAGCTTGGGAGCGGGGATGGCCCTTGACGAACGGGGCCCCTCTGTGGGTGGCGCGGGGGAGACCCTTGACGCACGGGCCCCCCCATGGGTTGTTCTCTGCAGTACAGAGTATTTGAGGAGAGCCATCACATTCAGTGAATCTGACCCCTGTTCTTTCCTCTCTCACAGCGTAATGGTTGGGATCCCAACAAGATGTTCAACTTCAATGAGGACAACTACAGGGTGAAGATGACATACAACAGCAGCCTGTCCTCATATACGTGAGTGATGATCCTTGTGCCGGCTCTCGTCACCCTCGGTGAAGCTGCTTAGTTCTTTTATTTATTTATTTTTTTTAAACATTAATTTTTTATTAGAATGTTGAATTTCTTCTGCTTCAGTTCAGTAGTTTCCAGAAATTGACTTTCTTCCCTTTGTCGTCCGTTGCAGATAAGTTGACGGATTCGCCCATCGCCATGAACTCCAAGGTGAACGGGGAACACAATGACAAGGTGATGATGCGCGGGGACGGAAGAGAAAGCAGCAGCGTCGACTATGACCTGGACTCTGATATGGTAAGTGCTCCGTAAGCCGGAATAACCCATCGGGATGACCGAGTGTCAGAGCTTGGGAGCGGGGGTGGCCCTTGATGAACGGGGCCCCTTCGTGGGTGGCGCGGGGGAGGCCCTTGACGCACGAGGCCCCCCATGGGTATTCTCTGCTGCATAAGTAAGTGCTCCGTAAGCCGGGATAACCCATCGGGACCCCCGAGTGTCAGAGCTTGGGAGCGGAGGTGGCCTTTGACGAACGGGGCCCCTCCGTGGGTGGCGCGGGGAGCGGGGGTGGCCATTGATGAACAGCGCCCCTCCGTGGGTGGCGCTGGGAGCGGGGGTGGTGGCCCTTGACGAACGGGGCCATTCTATGGGTGGTGGAGGGTGCTGGGGTGGCCCTTGACGAACAGTGCCAGTCCGTGGGTGGCGCTGGGAGCGGGGGTGGCCCTTGACGAACGGGTCCCCTCACGGGTGACGCGGGGAGCGGGCGTGGCCCTTGACGAACGGGGCCCCTCCGCGGATGGCGTGGGGAAAGCCCTTGACGCACGGGGCCTCCATGGGTTGTTCTCTGCTGCATAAGTGCTCCATAATCGAGGGTACCCCATCGGGACCCACGAGTGTCAGAGCTTGAGAGCTTGGGTGGCCCTTGACGAACGGTGCCCCTCCGTGGGTGGCGGGTGGCGCCGGGGAGCCCCTTGACACATGGGCGCCCCATGGGTTGTTTTCCGCAGCATAAGTAAGTGCTCCATAAGCCGGGATAACCCATCGGGACCCCCGAATGTCAGAGCTTGGGAGCGGGGATGGCACTTGACGAACAAGGCTCCACCGTGGGTGGTGCCGGGAGCGGGGGTGGCCCTTGAGGAACAGGACCCCTCCGTGGGTGGTGCGGGGGAGGCCCTTGACGCACGGGGCCCCCCATGGGTTCTTCTCTGCTGCATAAGTAATTGCTCCATAAGCCGGGATAATCCATCGGAACCCCCGAGTGTCAGAGCTTGGGAGTGGGGGTGGCCCTTGACAAACGGGGCCCCTTCTTGGGTGGTGCGGGGAGCGGGGATTGCCCTGGACAGCTGACAAAAAAAGTGGAATTAAACATGATCAAAAAGGCATGTGTAAACAAAAATGCTATAGCTTTCAGAATATAACAATCCAAAGACTATTTTTTTTTCTTTTGTTAGAAATTACTTTTAAAGGGAAGGTGTCGTCCAAAACAAAAAAAAAAAAAAAAAATTCAGTAACTGAAAAAATGTAAAGTATTAATGTTTTGTTTAAATATAATTATTTGTTTTTAATTGAGCAATATATTAAAAAAATATAAAGTTTGATATTTTCAACTTTTAACCACTAGGGGGAGCAGCTGCTGAAATCTTACTGTTGAACTTCTGTAGAACTAGCTCACGTTACAACTGCAGTAAAAGCGGGTGGAATCTGCTCTCCTGTGTGTGATGCGGGGCTGGACTGGGACTGAAATTCAGCCCTGGCATTTTCAAGAACTCAGGTCCACTTATTGTAACTTCTGTATTCTGCTCCGTAGATTGTGGAACTACAGGTCAGAGGCATGCAATCAGATTTTTGTGTGCGGCTGACCTGTACAGCTAGCAGCCACTGAATTATGGCCGATTTAGATGAGTGTTCTTAATACGTCTTCCTGAATAAATACCCATTTGAATAGGCCAATAATAGTGATGAGCGGATATATTGTACTCAGCACTATTCGTTACTCACACTAATATTTAGGTTTTTGCAATATCCGTTACTCAACGAGTATTTTGGTATTCACCTCATGAGTTTTGAGTCCTTTCTCTGCATATTTGACACCTGTTTTTCAGCCACTAAAAATGCTGGGATTTGCACCAATCACAGTTATACCGTAGCCATCTTTGCTACTGGCATTACTGTGATTGGGAGGTGCAGTGCAAAAAAAAGTGTGATCATTATAGCAATAGAATTACACTTATCTAGTTTCCCGCAGCTGTCACACTGCTTCCTGTTCCGCTCATTAACCCTTATGAATTTGTTCTGTTTCCCCCATCCACCCTCTGTGCCAGCGTCTGTGATTGGTTGCAGTCCTGCTCTCTATGCCCATCGTCTGTGCAGGCGTCTGTGATTGGTTGGTTGCCCTCACACTAGCTCCCGAAATTGAAGTGTAAAAAAACTAAAAAAATTGGAAAACAAATTACGTAGAGTCCCACATACTGTATATTGAAAGCCAGCACAGATAAAGCATATGGCTACAGGCTGCAGCCCCCAGCGTGTGCATTATCTTGGCTGTACATCAAAATATGAGGTACCACACATGTGGCTTTTTTTTAAATTATTTAAATAAATAACTAAAGGGAATCTGTCACCAGGTTTTGTGCCACCTAATCTGAGAGCAGCATAACATATGGGCAGAGATCCTGATTTCAGCTCTGTGTCACTTACAGGGCTGCTTAGTGTAGTTTTGAGAAAATCACAGTTTAATCAGCAGTAGATTATCATTACAGGACTACTTGGTGTGCTGCAAAATGAATAAAACTAAGCCAAATATATGTGGATAAAAAAGGGGTATGCTATTTTGTTTTGCACAACACCTGATTCACAACCATAGATATGATATGGCTTAGTTCAAACTGCCATTTCTAGCGAACCCGTCAGGTGCAGTACGCACCCAGAACCACGAGCAGTTCTGGATGCATACAGTCAGGGCCAGAAATATTTGGACAGTGACACAAGTTTTGTTATTTTAGCTGTTTACAAAAACATGTTCAGAAATACAATTATATATATAATATGGGCTGAAAGTGCACACTCCCAGCTGCAATATGAGAGTTTTCACATCCAAATCGGAGAAAGGGTTTAGGAATCATAGCTCTGTAATTCATAGCCTCCTCTTTTTCAAGGGACCAAAAGTAATTGGACAAGGGACTCTAAGGGCTGCAATTAACTCTGAAGGCGTCTCCCTCGTTAACCTGTAATCAATGAAGTAGTTAAAAGGTCTGGGGTTGATTACAGGTGTGTGGTTTTGCATTTGGAAGTTGTTGCTGTGACCAGACAACATGCGGTCTAAGGAACTCTCAATTGAGGTAAAGCAGAACATCCTGAGGCTGAAAAAAAAGAAAAAATCCATCAGAGAGATAGCAGACATGCTTGGAGTAGCAAAATCAACAGTCGGGTACATTCTGAGAAAAAAGGAATTGACTGGTGAGCTTGGGAACTCAAAAAGGCCTGGGCATCCACGGATGACAACAGTGGTGGATGATCGCCGCATACTTTCTTTGGTGAAGAAGAACCCGTTCACAACATCAACTGAAGTCCAGAACACTCTCAGTGAAGTAGGTGTATCTGTCTCTAAGTCAACAGTAAAGAGAAGACTCCATGAAAGTAAATACAAAGGGTTCACATCTAGATGCAAACCATTCATCAATTCCAAAAATAGACAAGCCAGAGTTAAATTTGCTGAAAAACACCTCATGAAGCCAGCTCAGTTCTGGAAAAGTATTCTATGGACAGATGAGACAAAGATCAACCTGTACCAGAATGATGGGAAGAAAAAAGTTTGGAGAAGAAAGGGAACGGCACATGATCCAAGGCACACCACATCCTCTGTAAAACATGGTGGAGGCAACGTGATGGCATGGGCATTCATGGCTTTCAATGGCACTGGGTCACTTGTGTTTATTGATGACATAACAGCAGACAAGAGTAGCCGGATGAATTCTGAAGTGTACCGGGATATACTTTCAGCCCAGATTCAGCCAAATGCCGCAAAGTTGATCGGACGGCGCTTCATAGTACAGATGGACAATGACCCCAAGCATACAGCCAAAGCTACCCAGGAGTTCATGAGTGCAAAAAAGTGGAACATTCTGCAATGGCCAAGTCAATCACCAGATCTTAACCCAATTGAGCATGCATTTCACTTGCTCAAATCCAGACTTAAGACGGAAAGACCCACAAACAAGCAAGACCTGAAGGCTGCGGCTGTAAAGGCCTGGCAAAGCATTAAGAAGGAGGAAACCCAGCGTTTGGTGATGTCCATGGGTTCCAGACTTAAGGCAGTGATTGCCTCCAAAGGATTCGCAACAAAATATTGAAAATAAAAATATTTTGTTTGGGTTTGGTTTATTTGTCCAATTACTTTTGACCTCCTAAAATGTGGAGTGTTTGTAAAGAAATGTGTACAATTCCTACAATTTCTATCAGATATTTTTGTTCAAACCTTCAAATTAAACGTTACAATCTGCACTTGAATTCTGTTGTAGAGATTTCATTTCAAATCCAATGTGGTGGCATGCAGAGCCCAACTCGCGAAAATTGTGTCACTGTCCAAATATTTCTGGACCTAACTGTATGTCTAATCCCTGCCTAACTGTCCTTTTATCTAGTAGCATAGATAAAGGGATTTTTAGAAAAAGTATTTCTCAAGATCCCATATGATATGCTAATGAGTGCAGGGACAAGTCGCATGGGCATTAGTTCCCTTGGCTAGTTGCTGCCCTTAGCATGTAAGCACACGTGGGCGTGTTAACATGCTAATGAATGAACAGTGTCAGAGGATGGTTGCACTCACCTCTCTGCTGCCATTGTGTCCAACTCCTGGATTTCGGCTCAGTGTACATAAAATCCCCAGACTTTCGGTCATGCACACTATGAACCCAGGTGTACGAGTTCTGGCTTCAAACTATGATGGGGCATGTCCAGGGTGGGGACTATGGGGGCACTTCTAGGATGGGGGCTATGGAAGTCCATGGCTTATGATGATAGATAGATAGATACATAGATAGATAGATAGATACATAGATAGAGGGATAGATAGATAGAGGGATAGATAGATAATAGATACATAGATAGATAATAGAGGGATAGATATTCCAGCTTTATTTATGATGTTTCCCCCCACACACTGCACTTCTCATGGCCGGTAATGTGTTCACATCACCGGCCGTGAGAAATGTCCTAAAGTTACCCGCAGCCACGCTCAGGAGCCGCATTCAGCACTCGCTCACTGACCCGTGGAGAACTGCAACACGTGGCTGGAGCAGGGCTGGAAGTGCCGGGGGACATCGCTGTGGATTACGTCGGAGCTGTGTCTGGGAGGGGTTAATACAGTGGAGAAAGAGGGGCTTTTTGTCTTTTATTCAAAATAAAGGATTTTTCGGTGTGTGTTTCTTTACTTTCACTTTCAGATTAGTGACGGCGTGTCATAGACGCTGCGATCACTAATCTTGGACTTAGCGGCAGCTATTAGTTGCCGTTAACTCCATATTACCTGGATTGCCCCAGCATCACTGCATCTAGAGGAGCCGGTAACACGTCGGGACTGTCGCATAATGGATGCGACAGTCCAGGGGCAGCTGCGGCTGATATTCTCGGCTGCGGGAGGGGGAGGGGGAATTAACCCTGTCCCTCGCTCTCCCCAGCCTGAGAATACCGGGCCGCCGCTGTGTGTTTACCCGGCTGGAAGGTAAAAATACAGCGGAGCCCACGCTTTTTTTCTCTTCTCCTTCCTCTTCCTGTCCTAGTGACATCACTTCCCTGCAAAACGCAGTGCAGGGAAGTACGCTATGTCTTGAAAATGCGAAATAACGTGGGAATAACGCAGGTATAACGCAGGTATAACGCAGGAATAGCGCACATCACTTGCTACCTGCGTTATACCTGCACTATTTCATGATTACATTACAGTCAATGGAGTGAAATAACGCAGTTAGCTGCAGAAAAGAAGTGACATGCTCATTCTTTTTCTTAAGAAAATCTACTGAAAGAATTTTCTTAAGAAAAAAACGCAGTGTGCGCACAGCTAATTTTTATCCCCATTGGTTTTGCTGGGAAATGTCTGCAGAAAAGTTACAAGAATTTCTCAAGAAATTTCTGCAGCAAAAACGGACCAAAAACGCAGGTAAAAAACGCAGTGTGTGAACATAGCCTAACAGGATCTTTTGGGTATTTTCATCATGGCATGGGGCCTAACATTTTAGTTGATAATGACATAATAGTGAAGAATGCTAGGTTGTTCTGTCTGAAATTTTTGTTCAGACTTAATTCATTTGTGTGATAATATCTCATTCTCCTGAACATCTCCTGAACAACAGACATGCTGTCTGTCTGTATGGAGGAGAGCAAACAGCAGCTGCAGAACTACAAGGCTCAGCATCCTCCATCCAGGACTGTATGCTGGAGTGAGAGGAAGGGGGAGCAGAACTGCAAAGCTCAGCATAGTTCATTCACTAGTGTATGCAGGAGAGCAGACAGCAGCTGCAGAACTACAAGGCTCAGCATGCTGCATCCAGCACTGTATGCTGGAGTGAGAGACAGGGGGAGCAGAACTTCAAGGCTCAGCATGCTCCATTCACTAGTGTATGCAAGAGAGCAGACAGCAGCTGCAGAACTACAAGGCTCATCATGCTCCATTCACTAGTGCATGCAGGAGAGCAGACAATAGCTGCAGAACTACAAGGCTCAGCATACTTCATCCAGGACTGTATGCAGGAGTTTTTTGCCCACCAAAAAAATGACGTGGGCTTCGCCATATTTTTGTATGCTAGCCAGGTACAGCAGGCAGGTATGGCTGCTCCAAACCCCCAGCTGCCTATTTGTACCCGGCTGGGAACTAAAAGTATAGGGAAGCCCTTTTTTCAATTATTTCATGAATTTCATGAAATGATTTTAAAAAAACAACACATGGGCTTTGCCCCATTTTTGCGTCCAGCCAGGTACAACTAGCCCAAGCTTTTTCGGCCCCTCTGCTGCGAATTGCAGTCCGCAGCCTCCCCAGAAAATGGCGCTTTCATAGAAGTGCCATTAGCTGGCGCTGTATCCAACTCTTCTAGCTGCACTGGTGACGTGTGGCTCGCTGGGTAATAATGGGTTAATACTAGCTTTGTTTTACTACCTAGTATTAAGCCAGAGATTCTTAATGTCAGGCAAGTTTGACCCGGCCATTAAGAATCTCCAATAAAGGGTTAAAAAAAAAGACACCACACAGAGAAAAAATAATTTAATAGAAATAAATACACAGACACACTTAGAGACTCCATGTTTATTACTCCCTCTCACTCCTCCACGATCCTGGTCTTCTGTCTTCTTTCTCCTTCAACCCATGCAGCTCTGCTACATCAGACAGCACTGCTACATCAGACAGCACTGCATGGGAGGAAGACACTGCAGCTCGTGTGCAGTCTAATCACTCAGTGAGTGAGCAGAGGCTGCGGGTTGTAAGCAGTGACGTCACCACTGCCACCGTTGCTATAGTAATCTGACAGACAGGTTACTATAGCAACGGTGATCTCCGATCACCTGATTCCTGATGCCGCTATTCACCAGCTGGGGCATCCAGTCTTTGCATGTGGGCGGACTCTGTAAAGAGCACCGACATGCAGGAACGAGGAGCCAAGCATGTGCCCTAGTATCTCGCCGGTACACGGAGATGCTCAAACGAGCCCCGCATACCGGAGGGATGCACTGACAGGACCTAGCATGACGTCTAGCCATGTGACCATTCTGTAGCCAATGAGATAATAGACACGTGACTGGTCACATGCTATGACGATGTCACGGAAGGTCCTATCATCAGTGCTGGTTACCGGGAGGGCGCAGCGATGATCGGAAGGAAAAGCGGCGGGAGACAGAGTGCAGGATGCGTCGCGGGGACCTGTAAGTGTAATGGCAATGTTTATTAACTGTATGTGTATATGTATAATGTGTTTGTATGTGTTTGTGTTTGCCTGCCATTGTTTTCAATCGGGTTCGAACTGTCGAACCCCCCGTCGACGAACTGAACCGAACTCGAACACTAGGGGGGTGGCTCAACACTAGATTCAATATGCGATAAAAAGAATACCCTATTAGAAAACTAAATAAAAATGCATAAGGGATATTTTATCAAATAATAACAAAAAAAAGCATACTCAGGTGAAGAACAAATGAGGAGAAAAAACTAAATAATCCCCCTCCTATTAAAAGGTTTCTTATGGCTGACATAGATTTTTTCTTCCAAATTAATGAAGGGAAAGCGGATGTCACCCAGCCCTAATTCTGTTACTGTGCAACACCATCATTGTGGTGAATTTAATATCCAGTGTGATAGAAGCAGCAAGAAGAATAAAGTGGGAATCTAACACTGAGCATCCAAGAAATACTCATTTGGAGTTGCAGTTCCCTTTAATGAATTCGCTTCTCTCCAAATATAAGATTCCACCTGTTTTCATTAACTTTACTCATTGTTGATAATCATTATAAGAATATTTAATTTATGTAATCACAAACACAAATATTTGCATCAAAACTACTGAGTTATTTCAAACAGGCCTAATAATGAGTCACATAGGGATAAAATTGAAAACAGCAGGCAATTTCCTAAACACATTTGTTTAGAAAAATTACTTTTACTCATTATTAGGCTCTAAAACAAGCAGTTTAATGATCTTTCATACTGGGCATTTATAGTGACCTAAATTTCAGCTAACTGGCTTTACCTCTTTATTTTATAGCCATAAATATACAATAATAATTATAATTCTATCCTTATAAAATGATTATTTGTGTATATTAACCAATAATTTAAAAATACATATACTTGGTTAAATGTTGCATTTAAGATATTGTTTATATTACATTTCTTTAATCCACAGGCGTGCTCTGTTTACTAATAACAAAATCTGCTTGGCACTGGTGGAGCAATAACCTCCCGTCTACAACACATGACCAAACAGAATTGCCACAGTCAATCACTGGCATCAGTGGTCATGCCAAGGTAGACAATATAGGCTAAGGTAGAGGTATCCAGGTTATATCTCCAGAACTTCGTGTCCTCCTCAATACTCAGACATTTCCAGACTGTTGTAAAAACAAAGGATGAAACACAATTGTAGACATGGCCTTGCCTCAACATTTTTTAGATGTGTTGCTGCCATCATTTCAGAAATTAGTTAATCATTTCAAATTAAATGGAAAAATGATAAACTTTCACCTTCTGACCTGGGTTATATGCTCTGCTGTGAAGAAAATATGGCTATGAGAAATTTCCAAACCATTGCATTCTTGTATTCTTTGCATTTTTCACAGCATCCCAACTTTTTGGAAATAGAGGTTGTATTTGAAATTTATATTATAGGATACATGGTACTTTGATCATATATGAACATACACTAAAGAGCTAGTCAAAACTAGAAAAACCATTAAAAATTATATTAGATTTGGGGTTTTTTGAGAAACAAGACATATTTAATAGCATAATCCAGTTACATAGCAAACATTTCCTAACCCCCATATGTTAATATTTTACCTAGTTTTTACAATTTGTTAACATATGCCACAACGTATTGATTAGGATATAACAGCTAAACATTTACAGTTTACCTGTTGTACAGAGGTGCCCTACTTGTTGTATTTTTTTTTTCTAATCAGCCTTCAGCTCAGTCTCAAGCCATGGTGACTTGATGGATGAACACTTTGTTGGGAGATCCATCTTGTACAAGCCTAAATAGGTTCAAAAGGGTCTTCCCTGCCATTTTCTTGATTGCATCAAGTCATTGGGTTGCTTGTCTTTCTCTTTGCCTTGTTCCTTCCAATGATGATGTCCTTCTCCAATGATTGCTCTCTTCGTTTGATGTGTCCAAAGTAGGCAAGTCGTAGCTTGGTGATTCTTGGTTTGAGGGACATGTCTGGGTTGATTTGTTCCAATATTGGAGGTAGAAAACAAACAAAAATAAATATTACCGACTTTTGGGGGAGGGTCACCGAGTCCGAACAAACATGCTAAGGCTCGTACCGAATTTGAAATTGGCGACCCTATACCGAAAAGGTTTGCTCATCTCAAGTTTCAACCAAGGAGTACTTGCGGCTTTGATAGTAGCATGTCATTAGACTTGATTATACTCAGGTCGACCAATTGCTCTCACCCAGTGGCTTGGTGAGTGCCTTCTGATGACCTATGGATGCATCTAGCAGCACAATATTGAATTCCTTTAGTTATACTTGACATCAGGCTTTCTTGGCATAATACGGAAGTAGATTGCCAGGCCTTTTTTCTGTGCAGTAATGTGACTTCAGTGAAGGAGCCACACTGAATCACAGTTGTATGTTGTCAATATAAACCGCCTCATGGTGCAATGTCCTGCTGCCGATTCTGGCACTGGTCAGTATGCTTAGTTTTGTACCTCAATTGATACCTATCCACCTGAGGTTTCCCTGATGGTAACATCCATTGCCAATGGCATGGCGTTCAACATCGCTAATTAAATACACAATACACACATAAAAAAAACACAATACATAAATCAAATACATAATACATACAACAAAAACAATACAGACACCAAATATACAATTTAGACATTAAATACACAATACAGAAAAGAAAAACACAATGCATATGTCACATCAAATACATAATACACACAACTATTGCACAATACATACGGTACATCAAATACACAATACAGACATTAAATACACAATACACACAACAATTACCCAATACATAATCAATACAGATATCAAATACAAAATACTGTCACGCTCCCCGTGTCCCAGCACCACTCCTTACCCACTGATCCAATCCATGTGTCCACCAGTCATGGCTGCCGCTCCCGCTCCTGCTCCCCTGAGTCATGCTCCTGGTCTCAGGAGTCTGACTTTGAGTATTGGCCTCAGGATTCTGTATAGGACCGGGCCGCGCCCACTCTCCTGGTCTTATAGGCCCAGCACACCTGCAGCAGGAAATGACATGAGGCTGTGCTGGGTATATAAGACTTGCCTTTCCATAGGGGCGTTGCCTGATCAACGTGTCCTTTAGCTTGTCTTTAGAGCTAGATGCTCAGGTCCCCTTGTGCTCTCTCCTGTGACTGTTTGTCTGTTGCTACCGGGTACCTGTGCCTGTTTCCTGCATTATCCCATAGAACTCCGTGATCCTGCTGACCCGGTTATAACCGTCCCGGCCACGTCAGTGCTCCGGCTGCCGTGTACTCTGCCACCTGGTGGCGTACTCGGTCCAGTGGATCCACCTCCTGGGCTTACCAGTCCTCTCAGCCCTGACAGATTGATCAGGCCATGGATCCCGCTGGAGCACAAACATCTGAGCTGGCCGAACTACGCCAGGAACTGGTGCAACAGCGTGACACCTTACACCGCATACTAAAGTTCCTGACGTCTGTGGACCACCGGTTGTACACATTACAGACTGCCGCCTCGTCTCGGTCCACGCAGCAAACGGCGTCCGGATCTGAACCTGCTGTCTCCGCAACCTCGCAACTTCGCCTCGCTGCTCCGCCTCGCTATGCTGGGGACCCCAAGAACTGCCGGGGGTTTTTGAACCAGTGCTCCCTGCATTACAAGTTACTTCCTCATTTGTTTGTCTCAGACCAGGCTAAAGTGGCGTTCCTGATGTCACACTTGGAAGGCGAAGCTCTAGCCTGGATTAACCCCCTGTGGGAGAATGAGGATCCAGTGACCACTGACATCCGGGAATTCCTGCACGCTTTCCGAGGTACATTCGATGAACCCGGACGTGCCACCACGGTGACCTCTTCGCTCCTCCGGCTACGCCAAGGGACCCTGACCGTCGGCCAATACGCCATCCAGTTCCGCACGCTCGCCTCTGAGCTGGGCTGGAACAATGAGGCCTTGACGGCGGCCTTTTGGGAAGGACTCTCTGGCCGCGTCAAAGACGAGCTTGCTGGCCGTGACGTTCCACGCACCTTGGACGCCTTAATATCTTTAGCCACCCGGATTGACCTCCGTTTCCAGGAGCGAACCAAAGAGGTATTCCGGGAGAAGCTACCACCCCGTCACGCCTTGTCCCCGCAGAGGCCTACCGCTCCTTTGCCCCTGCCCTCCTGTGACATGTTCCCGGAACCCATGCAAATAGACCGGCTGAGCCAAGCCGAGCAACGCCGCGCAGAGCGACTCGCCCGGGGCCTGTGTTTCTACTGCGGAAGCGGTTCTCATCTGCTCCGCTCTTGCCCGGAGAGACCAGGTAGACCCCAAGTCCAAGGGATGGTGGGAACCGCCACCCTTGGTACCGGAATTCCTTCAGTCCCGGTTACACAGACTGTCCAGGTCACGACCGAGAAGACCCAGTTCATGGCGGAGGCTCACATTGATTCGGGAGCAGCGGCTAATTTCATCCGACAAGCTACCGTGGATCGTTATCGGATACCGGTCATCCCGCTTGCAAAACCCCTCTGGTTCGCCTCCGTGGACGGAAAACAATTATACGAACCTGTCCGGTACACCACCGAACCCGTGAGACTTTGTATTGGTACCCAGCACACTGAGACTCTTGCGTTCTACGTCATCCCGAGAATGACTCCTGCGCTCCTGCTGGGTCTGCCCTGGCTGCGACTACATGACCCTGACATCAGTTGGCGCTCTGGGGCAATCTCGCGCTGGAGTCCCTCGTGCCATGATACCTGCCTACAGCCTGTTCCTCGGTCCCTGTCACCTGACCCTATCATGGCACAAGAAGAGGAGAATCTGACGCAATCCAGCGTTGTACCACAGCCCCTGGCACCTGACCCTATCATGGCACAAGAACAGGGGAATATTACGCAGTCCTGCGGTGTACCACAGCTCCTGGCACTTGTGCCTGTGGTGCCACCAGAACCGGAAGTGACGACGCTCTCCAGCGTCGTTCCACCGTCCCTGACGATTGAGACTCTGATGCCAACGGCTGCCGGGGATGAGTCCCTGTCCTGTGTCCGGTCCGAGACGCCCGGGCCGGTTGTCCACGCTGCCAGTCCTGTTTCTGACGGTCCTCCTCTTCCCGTTGCCCCCGTTGCCACTGCTGGGAGATCGGCTAAGCGCCGTGCAGCTAAGAAGGCGGTACGGGGTCAGCGGTCCTTCCCCGCCTTTGCGTTGGGTCCCGATCCGGTGTCTCGATCCGGGGTGCCCCTGGGGTTCTGTGCTCGGAGGGGGGGGCTTAGAGGGGGGGGTACTGTCACGCTCCCCGTGTCCCAGCACCACTCCTTACCCACTGATCCAATCCATGTGTCCACCAGTCATGGCTGCCGCTCCCGCTCCTGCTCCCCTGAGTCATGCTCCTGGTCTCAGGAGTCTGACTTTGAGTATTGGCCTCAGGATTCTGTATAGGACCGGGCCGCGCCCACTCTCCTGGTCTTATAGGCCCAGCACACCTGCAGCAGGAAATGACATGAGGCTGTGCTGGGTATATAAGACTTGCCTTTCCATAGGGGCGTTGCCTGATCAACGTGTCCTTTAGCTTGTCTTTAGAGCTAGATGCTCAGGTCCCCTTGTGCTCTCTCCTGTGACTGTTTGTCTGTTGCTACCGGGTACCTGTGCCTGTTTCCTGCATTATCCCATAGAACTCCGTGATCCTGCTGACCCGGTTATAACCGTCCCGGCCACGTCAGTGCTCCGGCTGCCGTGTACTCTGCCACCTGGTGGCGTACTCGGTCCAGTGGATCCACCTCCTGGGCTTACCAGTCCTCTCAGCCCTGACAAATACGCACAACAAAAACTCCAAACAGACATCACATACAAAATATAGATATCAAATAGGTAATGTAGACAAGAATAAAATACATACATCAAATACACAATAGAAACAACAAATGCACAATACATACAAATATGCAATACAGACATCAAATATACAATTTAGACATCAAATATACTATATAGACAACAAAAATACAATACATACATCAAATAATACACACAACAAATATATAATACATACAATATAGACTTTAAATATACAATACAAACAACAAAAACATAATTCAGACATTAAATACGCAATATTATCAAATACACGTAATAAATACACAGCTAATAAACAGACAAAAAATACACTGTACTATCTTCAGATACACAATGCAAACATTAAACACACAATACAGACAACAAATACAGTGTTCATGCAACAAATACACTACACAATGATAAAATAATTCCAATAAAGAAATCCCAAATAAGGCCACAATTCAGTGCTCAAATAATGGAAAACAATTAATACCAGTATACAGTGCTCCAAAAATACCAATATAGCAAAATACCGATATGCACCAGAAAAACCCATAAATTAATACCAATATACAGTGCTTAAAGAATACTAAAAACAATCCAATATACAGTGCTCAAATGATGAGGAAAAATGTTACTATACAAGACAAAAATAACATTTATGTCATGTGTGTATATTTATGAGGCTAGGAATACACGGTGACATATGTCATGCAACAGGTATTCTCAGATAGGTCACATGACCAAAAACATCTGTGCCACATGTCTGCGACGTATTATCAAGACACTATTTTAGATCTGAAATTTTGCTGTATAAAACAGAAAAATCACATGACATATCGATTTCATAGCGTGTATCGACTTCATAGCAAGTGAGTCACGTGTGACTTGAACCAAAGACAGAAAATCAAACACAGTTGGAAGCATTTGCCACTGTGTAGTAGTTTCAAGTGATTGGTAGCCACAACATTTTTGTAGTGTTGAATACAGAATGTGGGACTATCTGACCCATATACATCTCAATATTACCTGCAGACAGGTCCCATAGAAGTGCTGGGAATTGCGAATTGGCCGTCGTCCAGACGCCCACTGCATATACCTCTAGCCCCACTTTGTGTGCTTTTTTTATATGAAGTCTGAATAAAGGAAGAATTTTAATGTATTGTATGTGAGTGCCCCCTCATTCCTATCTGATGAACTGTCAAGATTGTTTCTAAAACAGAGGGCTCAGCACAACTGGGAGTGTACTATGTACTGTGCTATATGGCAATACCCATATAATGCTGTAATGGAATGTGGTGTAGCAAGGAAATGATGCTGGTAGTGTGGATCTAATGCTGCTTTCACATTTCGTTTTTACCTACGTTCAGTGGTCCCGTATGTCGGGGTGTCTGCCTGCAGAAAGCGTAAAAGCCACAAAATGGTGCAAAACAGAGCATATGCTGTCTCCGTCTGCTCCATTATAGTCAATGGCCCCATTGTTGCATGCGTCCAAAACCCAGTTTGCGGGGCTGTTCGAGCGGAAGTGTGGCGCCGCTGAGGCTTCAGTCGCCACAGAAGTCCTGCACCTCAGCCAGAGGTGTGGTATCCCATCCCTGGGTAGGGAAGAGGTCATTCACCAGTATGCACACAAAACACACAACACTCTCAATTAGCAGCTCCCCACCGGGTCAGGATTAGGGCTTGGTACCATTAAAGCTATGTATAGGTACCACTGGTGTTGGTACCTCCCTCACCGTAATCTGACCAAGCCTGGGGTGGAGTATATTGAGTGAGGGAACACGGTAGTGAGTCAGGGGGAGTCGAGAAGGAGCAGTGGAGGAATGAAGACCTGTGGTCTGGAGCTGGTGCACCTCGACCCAGGCACAAAACAGAAGGGGTCCTAGAGCCCACGAGGAGTGCACCATACCCCCATGGTTTCGTTCCACATATGACATATTGGAGTGGAGGGACTTGGCCGCAGACGGAGATCTGGTCCCTAGACTAGAGGAGAAGAACGAACGTGCTCCTCTAGTAAAACCGGAGGCCTAGGTCACTTCAAGGACCAAAGCAAAACCCTCACACGAATCCGCTGAAAGGTGTCCACATAGGGCCAAGGGATAGAGCTTCAGGCCACTCGACAGGGTCTGCGGGCACAGGCTCAGGACACTGTGTGTAGGCGCGGGACAGGCGGTAGAGAAGTTAATGCAGGAAGACGACTAGGGAAGAAACATAAGAAAGGTGCATCGGTCTTGACCTCCGAACTACCCGGGATCGACTGGAGCTCATCACAGTGGAACACAGCACTCCAAAGGCGGTCACTGACTAGTCGTGTAACCTTGGAACCTGCTACAGTGAGTAAAAACCTTGAGACAGCATCCCTATGCCTCCGGCCTTACACCGCCGCCATCATAGACTACTACTCCCAATGGCCCTGGAGCCCAGCTTTACCTGTGGAGAGCTATACCAATCAAGTTGCGTCACCATCTGCCCCAGAGGTCCCATCCGCAGCTATCTCTGGCCGAGTACCACAGGTGGCGTCATGAACTACCGGAGATACTGACTGTATGTGGTGCCTGCTGTTGATGCATTTGTATTATATCAAATGTTTTGCAGATTTAGTCTAACCTCCATACGTACCCACAGCGTGCTGCCTTTACCCTGATCAGCTATAAATTTGCCTGTGAATGCATATGGTGTACCACTAGGTCTTCACTATACGACTCATTGACCTCCGTGGTCACTACATATAGGGGTAACTTACTGCAATACGTGTGATCCTTTATATGCAGGTGTTGACATATCTGTTTATATCTATACAGCGACTTTTCAATTTTGCATCCCATTTATTTTGTTCTGTGTAGTATATCATACAGTTTCTGTCTCATTACCATTATAAATAGACCAATTCTGGGACCGGGCCTTTGTGCAATATTCTATAGAGTACCTTCATTGTATCGACATTGTATTCTTTATATGTCACCTTTCCTGGCGTGTATGGTGTCCATGCCTTTGGCTTTTTAAGTGTTTTTAATTGTGTTATTGTGTGCCCATACTCCAAGTGTGGAGACATGTGGTTTCTTGTTTCTGCGTGTATCAATAAAATATTTATCCTTTACATACTGTTGTGGTGATCCCATGTTGGTATACCTTTTCTCCTCCCCTTTCTTTGTGTGTGTGTATGTATAACCTCCAGGCTGTGTGACTAAGAAGCAGAGTGATGGGGTGCTACGCCAGATGACCTGGTCTCCACAGTCACCAGACCTGAACCCAATCGAGATGGTTTGGGGTGAGCTGGACTGCAGAATGAAGGCAAAACAAGTGCTAAGCATCTATGGGAACTCCTACAAGACTGTTGAAAGACCATTTCCAGTGACTACCTCTTGAAGCTCATCAAGAGAATGCCAAGAGTAATCAGTACAGTACAGTACAGTAACCAGTAATCAAAGCAAAAGGTGGCTAATTTGAAAAACCTAGAATATAAGACATATTTTCAGTTGTTTCACACTTTTTTTGTTAAGTATTTCATTCCACATGTGTTAATTCATAGTTTTGATGCCTTCAATGTGAATATACAATTTTCAGAGTCATGAAAATAAAGAAGACCCTTTGAATGAGAGGGTGTGTCCAAACTTTTGGTCTGGTTCTCCTTTGTGTGCCTTTCCTGGTCGTCTGGTCTGTGCTGACTCTCTCCCGCCAGTTCTGCGCCTCCACACACAGTGCCCTCAGCCACGGGTCACGGACCCTCAAAGGGAATTCTGCCTGCTTGACTCCCTGATCCTCTGTGACTCCCTTTCAGCGGATTTGTGTGCTGCTTGTGGCCCAAAGGTGCATACAGCCACCCTGGCCTCCGGTGTTACTAGAAAGTCCTGAAGTCTCTTCCTAGCCTAGGAACCGGGACCCCGTTTGCGACCAAATCCCTCCACCGGGAGATGTTGCTTGTGGAACAAGACTTTAGGGGAGTCTGACACCCCTCCCCTAATTCTCTAGGATTCTCTCTTCAACGTCACCAGGATTGAGGAAGACCCCCAGGGTCCATACCCGTAGTCAGTCTCCTTCCCGCTCCTGACTGACTCTCTCAACGGTCAACTGTCATATTTCAAACTTAGCTCTGCCCATTTTACCTCAGACAGCTCACCCACCAAGCTCCGGGAAGGAACAACCACGGGAAGGGCAGTCTCCAGTCAAGGAGACCACCTATACCAAACATGGTATCCATTCACAGACAGCCGTTTCGGGGTATTTGCCCCTCATCAGTGTGGAGTAGGAATCTGGCTAGTGGGGGCAATGCCTAGTAAAAGACTACTTAAGCAAGCATTGTTGACCTTAGGGAGATCAACATATCCACTGCGGAGACACCATCACGTGTTTCTCAATGCAATGATTCTAGAGCAACGCCCCCTGGGAAGTATGCAAATAAGAAAGCCGCGGAGACACCATCACGTGTTTCTCAACGCTGCCAGGAAACTAGCCAGGTCTTTCACCGGGAAGGAACAAACACGGGAAGGGCAGTCTCCAGTCAAGGAGACCACCTATACCAAACATGGTATCCATCCACAGACAGCCGTTTCGGGGTATTTGCCCCTCATCAGTGTGGAGTAGGAATCTGGCTAGTGAGGGCAATGCCTAGTAAAAGACATGCTCACTAATTCCGGAAAATCCGCGGGTAAAAAAGAACGCAGTGTGCGCACAGCATTTTTTAAAACCCTTAGGATTTGCTGGGGAATGACTGCAGCAATGTTAGACACATTTTCTGCAGCAATTCCGCGGCACATCTGCGGCAAAATCCGCAGTGTGCGCACAGGGCCTTATACCTCTTTCTGCTCCTCCAGTCTACATTTTTAGTCTTTCCAGTAAGCCACACTATTGTTATTGGTGAGATGCAGCTGAAGGATTGGAAGTTTCATTTTCTGTTCAGTCATTTATACACCTGCAGCAATCTCTAAGCAAGTAAATATGTTTGACCTGTATATACTTAATGTTATACTGGGATAAATAGAGAAAAAAAATAAATTGAGAGATTATTTCAAGGTGTGCATGGATTTCTAGTATAAATGGTAAAGCCCAGGCATTGTTTTATTCAGTCAGATGAGGTTCTTAGAGAAAAAGTTGGAGATGCCCTGGTCTAAACTATTTCCTAACATATCCATACCCGGAGATGTATAGTTTTAGTAATACCCTATCATGTTCATACATTATCTATTTCGCCATTTTTCCAAGTCATATATAAGAAACTGCAACTATAACATGCCTTTGTTGCATGCGCCAAAATTGTAAAAAGGATTATTTTTTAAACACAAGCTCAATCATCCATTTGTAGCTCTTCATGGTATTAATCTCTAAATGTGATTTACTAAACACATTTTGACATAAAATATTAATACAGCTGACTTTGAAGTACAGAAAAGCATAAATAACCAGCCTGCAAAATACACAAATTTCCAGATTATCTAGAAGCTGAAAAATATTGCTTTAGATCTAAAATAAAAACTGTGTCAATTAAAGAGGTTTGGTGATGGGTTATACAATAGTTGTACGCACAGGACTGGGGGGAAAATAAAATGCAATAACTAATCGGTTAATTATATAATAGGTTGGAATAACACGTTACTGTTTGAAAGTTCTCTAAGTTTTGTTTGTGCAGCGTTGAAGTATAAAGTTTGATTTTGGATAAGAAATATCATTTATTATTGGGGATTCACTAGTGATTAATGTAAATATTCTGAGTTTAATATAAAAAAAATCCTGTTTAAAATTCAGAAAATAAAATATGTTTATTTTAAGGTTGTTAAACTATTAGTTTTCACCCTACAAAAATACTATTTGCCATTGGCTTTGAACTACTGTCTCCCATACAAAACATATATTAGCTTTTTCCTTAGATAGCACAAAAGCGTGGAGGAAATTAAATAGCAATACTGAGCATTGTATATGTGAATCCAGCTCTGACATAAGCTATTATACCTGATAGAAACCTGCAGGATGACGTTTAATGCTTCTGACTTCCTCCTAGATGTACTCCTCCTTGTCCCTCCTAACTTGTGAAATCACAGTGCTGAGCAAAGTAGATTTGATTTGAGCAATTTATTCAGAGTAAATGAGTTTAAGAGACAGCAGAGGGTTAAAATTGACTCATAAGAATAGAATGAACATTATTACTCTGATGAGAAATATTACAAAGTTTCTTATCCTAAAACCCTTCCTGGTATACTGTAAATCTCTGCTTGCTGTAACCTTTGCTATATGTCATCTGTTGCATTCTGTTCAATACTCACCAATCTATGACTGTATTTCCCTCATTGTAAACATTATCTGATGGTGGAAGGTGTGATATGTAGACTGTAGTCAGGCATGGTGTTAGATCTGTTTGGCTTCTTTTGATTATTCATCCTCTGGTGAGTTCACCGGTTGTTAATTTCCTAAACAAGCGGAGTTCCCACAATTCCCCTTACCTGCTCCTCTAGTCAGCCCTTATATCTGGATAATCATAAGTAGTGCATTTGTACGGGGCACATGCACATGTCCTCTTAAAGAAAGTGGCCTTGTTTCTAAGTGGCTGGTAGTTACTTCAATGGCAGTTAGTCAGGGCAGGAGTCAGGTCACCTACTCTTGGACACAATCTTTTTTAACTATGACCTTTATTTCTATCTCCACCATCCTATGTGCTTTTGTCATCCACTTTCACCACTTTGTCCCCCCTCCATCCTCACTCATCCACCTCAGCCTCCTTCCCTCTCCTATGTACAGCTCCCATGCTCTTTTAATCTTCCTGAAAAATCTCAGTCCATCCTTCTCTAGGGTTTTGCATCATAAAGCATGTCACAAATACAAAAACAATCTGCTCTTTCTCCTCTTACTTCTACTTCTCTCAGGCGATATCTCTCCTAATCCCGGTCCACCCCATGCCACCTTTACCCCTTCTCCCACCTCTCATAGAAACTATGCTAACCTTATTAATATTAGTTATACACCTTCATCTCCCTCTTTTAATTGTGCACTCTGGAATC
This sequence comes from Anomaloglossus baeobatrachus, assembly GCF_048569485.1. Classification (NCBI taxonomy): domain Eukaryota; kingdom Metazoa; phylum Chordata; class Amphibia; order Anura; family Aromobatidae; genus Anomaloglossus; species Anomaloglossus baeobatrachus. Next base: position 319,959,726 of record NC_134356.1, on the reverse strand, counting down.
CACAGTCTATATGCAATAAGCTTCCTTACATTCACAACTTCTTTCTCAATAACTCCCTTAATCTGCTAACCCTCACTGAAACCTGGATTCAGGATTCTGATACTGCTTCCCTTGCTGCCATTTCCCATAAAGGTTTACATTTTTCCCATTCCCTGAGGCCTGAAAACAGACATGGTAATAGAGTCGACTTACTCCTGTCCCCACAATGCCCCTTCCAGGTAATCTCCCCCAGCTCCTTTATTCTCATTCTCTTTTTCCGAGATCCACACCATCAGGCTCTTCCATTCCCTCTCCCTCAGAGTAGCGGTTGTATACCGTCCCCCAGGCTCACCCATCCAGTTCCTTGATCCTTTTTCTGCCTGGCTGATGCAATTGATGTCTTCAGAATTTCCAACCCTTATCATGGAAGACTTTAATATCCCCATAAACAGCCCCTCTGCCCCATCTGCATTCCAGCTTCTATCTTTAACCACCTCATTTGGCCTCTCATAGCTCTCATTCTCTGAGACACATAAAGATTGTAACACCCTTGACCTGGTTTTCGTCCGCCTGTGCTCAATCTCTCACTTTGATAACCCACCTCTTCCCCTCTCTGACCACAACATCTTCTCCTTCACACTCACAAATCCTTGCCCACCCAAGCAAACTCCCACTTATCACACATTCAGAAATCTGCAGTCCATTGACCCTCATGCATTTACAGACTCTCTACACTCATCACTGTCCCCTATGTCCTCACTTTCCTGTCCTGATTTGGCTGTAAACCACTACAATGACACACTCAGAAGTACACTGGACCAAGTATCGCCCCTCACAACCTTCAAAGACAGAGTAAAACATCTCTGGCTCACATCGCAAACTCGATTTCTCCAGTAATCCTCTAGAAGTGCCAAACGCCTATGAAGGAAAACTCGCACACCAGAAAACATTATCCACTACACATTTATGTTAAGAACCTATAACTCTGCCCTTCACCTAGACAAGCAAACCTACTTCACCACTCTAATCTCCTCACTTTCCAACGATCCAAAAAAGCTATTCAACACTTTTACTCCCTCCTCAGTCCCAAAGTGCAGACCTTTATCACAGACCTTCATGCTGATGATCTGTCCTCCTTTTTCACAGAGAAAATATAAAATATCTGTCAGGAGATCGGCTCTCGGCCACCAAGCTTCATGATTCCCATCCCTCTCCACATTCTATCTAGCTCACTTTCCACATTTGACCCGTCACAGAAGTCTCCAGGCTCCTTTCTTCTTCTAGTGCTTGACCCATTCTGCACAAACAATTACAGATGAGTTTCCAATCTCCCCTTAATCTGTAAACTCTTGAAGAGTCTGGAATATTACCTCCTAACCCGCTTCCTCTCCAGTCACTCTCTTCTAGATCCTTTACAATCTGGCTTCTGCCCCCTACATTTGACAGAAACTGCTCTCATCAAAGTGACCAATTACCTTGTAACAGCAAAATGTAATGGTAACTAGTCTCTGCTTATTCGTCTTGACCTTTCTGCAGCCTTTGACACTGTTAACCACCATCTCCTTCTTTCTATGCTCCATTTAATCGGCCTATAGGACACCACTAGCTCAAGGTTCAGCCCTGGGCCCTCTTCTCTCTCTACACTGCCCAACTTGACAGTCCATCAGCAAATTTGGCTTTCAGTACCATCTTTATGCTGATGATACACAACAACACTGTGCGCAGAATTAGGCAAATGAGTATTTTGATCACATGATCATTTTTATACACGTTGTCCTATTCCAAGCTGTATAGGCTTGAGAGCCAACTACCAATTAAGTAAATCAGATGATGTGCATCTCTGTTATGAGGAAGGGTGTAGTGTAATGACATCAACACCCTATATAAGGTGTGCTTAATTATTAGGCAACTTCCTTTCCTTTGGCAAAATGGGTCAGAAGAGACATTTGAGGGGCTCTGAAAAGTCCAAAATTGTGAGATGTCTTGCAGAGGGATGCAGCAGTCTTGAAATGGCCAAACTTTGGAAGCGTGATCACTGAACAATCAAGCGTTTCATGGCAAATAGCAAACAGGGTCGCAAGAAGCGTGTTGGGAAAAAAAGGCGCATATTAACTGCCCATGAATTGAGGAAAATCAAGCGTGAAGCTGCCAAGATGCCATTTGCCACCAGTTTGGCCATATTTCAGAGCTGCAATGTTACTGGAGTATCAAAAAGCACATGGTGCGCCATACTCAGGGACATGGCCAAGGTAAGGAAGGCTGAAAAACGACCACCTTTGAACAAGAAACATAAGATAAAACGTCAAGACTGGGCCAAGAAATATCTTAAAACTGATTTTTCAAAGGTTTTATGGACTGATGAAATGAGAGTGACTCTTGAAGGGCTTGATGCATGGGCCAGAGGCTGGATCAGTAAAGGGCAGAGAGCTCCACTCCGACTCAGACACCACCAAGGTATAGGTGGGGTACTGGTATGGGCTGGTATCATCAAAGATGAACTTATGGGACCTTTTCGTGTTGAGGATGGAGTGAAGCTCAACTCCCAGACCTACTGCCAGTTTCTGGAAGACAACTTCTTCAAGCAGTGGTACAGGAAGAAGTTGGTATCGTTCAAGAAAAACATGATTTTCATGCAGGACAATGCTCCATCACATGCATCCAACTACTCCACAGCATGGCTGGCTAGTAAAGGTCTAAAAGATGAAAAAATAATGACATGGCCCCCTTGTTCACCTGATCTGAACCCCATAGAGAACCTGTGGTCCCTCATAAAATGTAAGATCTACAGGGAGGGAAAACAGTACACCTCTCGGAACAGTGTCTGGGAGGCTGTGGTGGCTGCTGCACGCAATGTTGATCATAAACAGATCAAGCAACTGATAGAATCTATGGATGGTAGGCTGTTGAGTGTCATCATAAAGAAAGGTGGCTATATTGGTCACTAATTTTTGGGGGTTTTGTTTTTGCATGTTAGAAATGTTTATTTCTAAATTTTGTGCAGTTATATTGGTTTACCTGGTGAAAATAAACAAGTGAGATGAGAATATATTTGGCTTTTATTAAGTTGCCTAATAATTCTGCACAGTAATAGTTACCTGCACAAACAGATATCCTCCTAAGATAGCAAAATCTAAAAAAAACCACTCCAACTTCAAAAAATATTAAACTTTGATATTTATGAGTCTTTTGGGTTGATTGAGAACATAGTTGTTGATCAATAATAAAAAAAAATCCTCTAAAATACAACTTGCCTATAATTCTGCACACAGTGTATACACCTCATCCACTGACCCTACCCCTGCTATACTACAGAACACCATTGACTGTCTGTCCACAGTTTCCAACATCATGTTTGCTCTCTATCTGAAAGTTAACCTTTCTAAAACTGAACTTCTTCTCCCTCCATCTTCTAACCTCCCTAAACCTGACATCTCCCTCTCTGTGTGCAGCACCTCAATAACTCCTAGGCAGCAGGCTCACTGTCTGAGTGTTATGCTTGACACCAATCTTTCCTTCACCTCCTATATACAGTCTCTCCCTCACGCTTGTCCCTTGCACCTGAAGAACATCTATAGAATCTGCTCCTTTCTTACCATGGAAACTACAAAAACCCTCACTGTGGCCCTGATCCACTCCTGCCTTCACTACTGTAATTCTCTATTAATTGGCCTCCCCCAAACTAGACTTTCTCCTCTGCAGTTCATCCTTAATGCGAGCCAGGCTCACCTATCTGGCTAATCAATACTTCGACACTTCCGCTCTGTGCCAGTCATTGCACTAGCAGCCCATACATCATAGGATCCAATTTAAATAGCTGGTTCTCACCCACAAAGCTCTCCACAGTGCAGCACTCCCCTACGTCTCCACCCTTATCACTTTATCACCCTACCTGTTCTCTATGGTCCGCAAATGACTTGACTAACATCCACACAAGTCCGAACTTTCCACTCCTGGCTCCAAGACTTCTCCCAAGCTGCACCAATCATCTGCTCTACTCCAAGAAGCTAGGACAAACCACGACTTACACAGCTTCAGACGCTCCCTAAAACACATCTTTTTAGTGTGGCCTATCCCTCTCCCTAATCAAAGTCAATTCATATAGAGCACCTCCTCTATTTCTCAGAACAAAACTCTCCGTCAAACTACACCACACCCAAAAGCATCTCAAGATTGGCGGGTGACTGACTTATGCAGCCTTATCTATCCCCCATTTATGCAAGATGGCTGGACCGTCATTGTAAATAAGCACCTGTACCTTGTCACCCCTACCTCAAACCATTGTAGATTGTAAGCTCTCACGAGCAGGGTTGTCATTTTTGCTTTAATTATTGTATTTTTCTTTAACTGTTAATTATGAAAGCTTGTTTGTATATGAAGCTCTGAAATTATAAAGCACTGCAGAATATGTTGGCACTATAGAAATAAAGATTATTAATATATATATACTCTAATACTATTTATATATGCAATTTGTTTATGGTACAGTTCTCATGTAAAGGAATTATTTTATATATGTTTTGCTGTTTTAGATTGTCCTCCTGCTTTACATTTTCATCCCTGCCATAGTACATATTTTGACTGTTAAAAGGAGCATATCTAATATCTAGTTGGATGTAAGGGGTACTTTACACGTTGCAACATCGCTACCACTATATCGTCGGGGTCACGTCGTTAGTGACGCACATCCAGCGCCGGTAGCGACATCGCGACGTGTAAATCCTAGATGGAACAATGAACGAGCACAGAAGCGTATAATCTCACTGATCTGTTCCATAATGTCGGATCGACCGCAGGTATGATGTTGTTTGTCGCTCCTGTGGCACCACACATCGCTGTGTGTAAACCCGCAGGAGCGACAAACATCTCCTTACCTGCGTCCCGACGGCAATGCGGAAGGGAGAAGGTGGGCTGGATGTTATGTCCCGCCCATCTCCGCCCCTCCGCTTCTATTGGCCGGCCAATTATTGACGTCGCTGTGACGCCGAACGCATCTCCCACTTGAAGGAGGGATAGTTCGGCAGGCACAGCGACGTCGCTGAGCAGGTATGTGCGTGTGAAGCTGCCATAGCGATAATGTTCGCTACGGCAGCAATCAACACATATCGCATGTGCGACGGGGGCGGGTACTATCGCGCTGGACATCACTAGCCGATGCTAGCAATGTCTCAGCGTGTAAAGTACCCCTAGGTGTTTTATTTAACTCAAATGAGAAAAAAAAATCAAAGCCTAGCTATAAAATGTCATTTGTCTTGTATTTCTGAGCCATCTCTTTCTAGAACAATGTCTGGCCTATAACTAATACATGCTTGCCTGGATTTAAGAGCACCTGTTTATTATTTTACTGTATGTTATTTTCAGGGTGTAGAGGGGGTCTATTCAAACTTTTGCTATGGGGCCCCATGATAATTTCTATGTACTCCTCTCCTCCTACCTGCCAGCATCCTGGCTCCTTGTTAGATTAACTAGCACAATGTCATTGTTGTTCCATATTGTAGCCAGGACGGCTAATAAAGAAGAGCAGCTTGGGATGCCGGTAAGTAGGAGGCAGTTTGCAGGGCTCCTGTTTGACTGGCACTAAATATTGATGTGGCAGTAGGACCAGAGTTCTGTGAATCGAATTTCTTGTATCTAATATCAACAACATTGCCAATAAATTATCCTTATAAATATAGAGGGTCAAGACAGTGAAGCATATGTACTGTAATCTTTTATATCGCATGTATTTATCTACACACTTCTTAAAAGAAGTATTATTATTTTTCACCATCCAAGATTCAATTATCATGCAAAGTGAAAGACTTTACCAGCCAGCATCGTTGCTGTATTATCAGCCTCAAGATGCCTATTATTTTTATGCTCGGAATTAATCATGAACTGAAAATTTGCTTTATTCTAATAAAATTACTTCTAAAAATGCGGCTGTAGATCGTATACACTTCCAATAAGCATACTAGTGACAATGATGACTTAGGGCCCAATTTGAGAGGACAATAATTGAGAATGAGCACTTGTATAAACAGAGAAATGAGCAAAATGCTCTTTTATTGTGTGAACTGATTTTAATCTAGAGTAAAAATAATTGTTCTTCCCTGCACACAGGACATGTGCTGCTGTTAACATGATGGTCTATGTGTGTAACGGGGCATGTGCCGGTAGCCATGACTGAGGTCTGTTTCTCTTGCACCCTGGCATGTTACATGGAAGAGGGGATCCTGGCTGGATGTGTGGAGTTATGTAAAGGAGGTGATACACCTTTGCAGGCCCCATGATGCTGATAACCTTAGCTGGCCAGGACCAGATATTAACCAGCTCATTGAGATAGACCACCAGTTCTTTATAATAGTACATTATTGAACAGCAATTTGCAGACAACTATGTACATGTGATAGTGAGTACATAACTTCTAGTAAGCTACTTTAGGAATACAGAGCATCTCTACACAATGTCCCAGGGTCATCTCTCTACTGACTGGGTCACTTAATTCTACAGTAAGTCCTATGACTCGGCTCCAGTTGATCACTCTGTAAGTCAGTCACTCTTTCTCTTCTAGGTACTCTGGATCTCACTATTCCTTGTCTCAGTCTCCTCTCAATCTAGGGACACCCACATCATGTGGCATTCCTCTAGGCAGACTTTAAGTTTGATTCTCTGTCATGCTAGGCCCCATCTGATATTCTGCAGGAAACAGTCAATGTCTCTGTACTCAAGCCCCTCCCACTCTAGGCTAGTCTCAAACATTAACAATTTCTTGCCCTATTGGCATATCATGTCACAACTCACATTACATATTACCAATACATTATATATATATATATATATATATATATATATATATATATATATATATATACTGTGGGCAGTCTGTCTATCACCTTACAACAGGATACAGAAACAGAGCAATGTATTTCAAGCTATATACATAACGTCAAACAATTCAAAATAATCAATTGAACCCTCATCTCAGGTAAGTACACCAGCCAAATCCCACTTCTCCTTCCCTCCTTATAACTTTATTCTTTTTCTCCTCCTTTTTTCCTGTTTTTTTTCCTTATCCCTCCCTCCATCTCTACTTATAACCTCTATTCACAATTTTCCCTTTATCTTAAATGAAGATTTACCCATCGTTTACAGATCCATTTATGTTATCTCCTCCCACCATATATACAGCCAATCTCTACAGCCCAGGCTCATCACACATGCCCCACGTAGCCATTGTCCTAACACGCTTTTGTTAGAAAAATATGGTACTCCACCCTCCTTTCTTCCAGTAACGCATCCAGCATTCCCTTAAGCTGGGTTCACACATAGCGACAGCGACGTCGCTGTTAAGTCACCATTTTCTGTGACGCAACAGGTCGCTATTATGATCGCTGCTTAGCTGTCAAACGCAGCAGATGCAGCAGCGATCATAACGACACGCGTCGCTGTGCTACATGTGCAGAGAGCAGGGAGCCGCGCTTAGCGCTGGCTCCTTGCACTCCTAGCTACAGTACACATCGGGTTAATTACCCGATGTGTGCTGCAGCTACATGTGCAGAGAGCAGGTAGCCGGCACTGGCATTGAGAGCAGCGGACGCTGGTAACGAAGGTAAATATCGGGTAACCAGTGAAAGGTCTTCCCTTGGTTACCCGATGTTTACCCTGGTTACAGCTTACCGCAGCTGCCAGATGCCGGCTCCTGCTTCCTGCTCGCTTCATTTCGTCGCTCTCTTGCTGTCACACACAGCGATGTGTGTGTCACAGCGGGAGAGCGACGATAAAAAATGAAGCAGGACATTCAGCAATAACCGGCGACCTCACAGCAGCGGCCAGGTCGTTGCTGGATGTCACACACAGCGACAGTGACGAGACGTTGCTGCTACGTCACAGCAAATTGTGATGTAGCAGCGACGTCGTTGTCATCATCGCTGTGTGTGACACCACCTTTAGTAAGTCCTATCCTATTTTTATAGACTTAATCGTGTCTCTCAGATGCATTAGTTCTGCCCTCCACATGACACCACACACCCTCATCTTTATGAACCAATATCGGTCAGCATCGTCACAACCACCCCAATGCTTATGTCAGCCATTTTTGGTAACTCCATCCATACAAATGTATATTCAGATGTATGCATGTTTTTATATACAGTATGTAGTCATTGTAAGCAACAGTATTGACCTTTTTTCAAAATTTATATTTATAATTTTTCATTCTGAAACTTTTTCAATGACTATTTGAGATATATACAGTACAGACCAAAAGTTTGGACACACCTCATTTTTAGAACAACTATTAAGAGGAGACTTTGTGCAGCAAGCCTTCATAGTAAAATAGCCGCTAGGAAACCACTGATAAGGACAGGCAACAAGCAAAAGAGACTTGTGTGGGCTAAAGAACACAAGGAATGGACATTAGACCAGTCTAAATCTGTGCTTTGGTCTGATGAGTCCAAATTTGAGATCTTTGTTCCAACCACCGTGTCTTTGTAGAAAAGGTGAACGGATGGACTCTACATGCCTGGTTCCAATCGTGAAGCATGAAGGAGGAGGTGTGACGGTGTGGGGGTGCTTTGCTGGTGACACTGTTGGGGATTTATTCAAAATTGAAGGCATACAGAACCAGCATGCCTACCACAGCATCTTGCAGTGGCATGCTATTCCATCCGGTTTGCGTTTAGTTGGACCATCATTTTTTTTTCAACAGGACAATGACCCCAAACACACCTCCAGGCTGTGTAAGGGCTATTTGACTAAGAAGGAAAGTGATGGGATGCTACGCCAGATGACCTGGCCTCCACAGTCACCAGACCTGAACCCAATCGAGATGGTTTGGGGTGAGCTCGACTGCAGAGTCAAGGCAAAAGGGCCAACAAGTGCTAAGCATTTCTGGGAACTCCTTCAAGACTGTTGGAAAACCATTTCCGGTGACTACGTCTTGAAGCTCATCAAGAGAATGCCAAGAGTGTGCAAAGCAGTAGTCAAAGCAAAAGGTGGCTACTTTGAAGAACCTAGAATATAAGACATATTTTCAGTTGTTTCACACTTTTTTAAGTATTTCATTCCACATGTTTTCATTCATAGTGTTGATGTCTTCTATGTGAATCTACAATTTTTAGAGTCATGAAAATAAAGAAAACTCTTTGAATGAGAAGGTGTGTCCAAACTTTTGGTCTGTACTATATATATATAGTTATAGTTTATAGTTTATTCTATAAACTTTATTTTCATGACTCTGAATATTGTAGATTCACATTGAAGGTATCAAAACTATGAATTAACACATGTGGAATGAAATACTTAACAGAAAAGTGTGAAACAACTGAAAATATGTCTTATATTCTAGGGTCTTCAAAGTATCCACCTTTTACTTTGATTACTGCTTTGCACACTCTTGGCTGTCTCCTCTTTCCCTGTCTGCCTGTCTCTGTCCCTGTCTGTCTGTCTTTCCAGGTCTGTCTCTTTCCAGGTCTGTCCTTTTCCCCGTCTGTCTTTGTCCCTCTTTCCCCGTCTGTCTCTGTCTCTCTTTCCCCGTCTGTCTCTGTCTGTCCCTTTCCCCGTCTGTCTCTGTCTGTCTATTTCACCGTCTGTCTCGGTCTGTCTCTTTCACCATCTGTCTGTGTCTATCTCTCTGTCTCTTTCCCTGTCTGTCTCTTTTTCTGTCTATGTCTCTTTCTCTCTCTATCCGTCTCCCCACTGACATCATATTACCTCACACATAAGCTTCTTATACTAACAATGTCTTTTCTTCCTATAGCAACCAATTACAGCTGCTATTAAAACCAGTAGTTCCAGGCTCCATTTACTTTAATAGAGGAATTTTTTTGGAGAGTAACTGTAAAGCGCGGGGTTAAATTTTCCTGTCAAAACATAGTCTACGACATTCCCTGGGTCACATGAGGCGTCTGTGCAAAATTTCGAGATTGTAAATGCGACGGTGCGGATTCCTTTAGCGGACATATACACACATATACACATATACACACATACACACATACATACATACACACACACATACATACATAGATACACTGAGCTTTATATATTAGAAACTCCTTTAAAAAATTAAGAGGCCACTTCCAAATTTTCCCTTTTTATGATTTTTCTCTTTATAGGTAAATTTTTTAGTAAAATGTAAATTGTTCATTTATTCTATAAACTACTGACAACATGTCTCCGAATTTCCAAGCAATACATTTTGTATTTATTTTCTGAAAATGAGAAATGGTCAAAATAACAAAAAAATGCATTGCTTTCAGACCTCAAATAATCCAAAGAAAACAAGTTCATAATAATTTAGAAACAACAATACTAATGTTTTAACTCAGGAAGAGTTCAAAAATCAATATTTTGTGGAATAACCATGATTTTTTTATCACAGCTTTCATGCGTCTTGGCATGCTTTCCACCAGTCTTTCACACTGCTTTTGGGTGACCTTATGCCACTCTTGGCGCAAGAATGTAAGCAGTTCTTTGTTTGATGGCTTGTGACTATCCATCTTCCTTTTGATTACATTTCAGTGGTTTTCAATGGGGTTCAGATCTGGAGATTGGGCTGGCCATGACAGGGTTTTGATGTGGTGGTCCTTCATCCACATATTGATTGACCTAGCTGTGTGGCATGGCGCACTGTCCTACTGGAAAAAACAGTCCCCAGAGTTGGGGAACATTGCCTGAGCAGAAGGAAGCAACTGTTATTCCAGGATAACCTTGTATGCGGCTTGATTCATACATCCTTCGCAAAGATTAATCTGCCTTGCTGAAGCATCCCCAAATCATAACCAGTCCTCCACCAAATTTCACAGTGGGTGCAAGACACTGTGGCTTGTACACCTCTCCAGGTCTCCATCTAACCATTACATGACAAGGGGTTTGGCAAAGCTGAAAATTAGGTAAAGAAAATTCAAGGATGTATGAATCAAGCCGCATACAAGGTTATCCTGGAGAAACAGTTGCTTCCTTCTACTAATAATATTTTATCTCAGGAAGAGTTCAGGAAGAGTTCAGAAATCAATATTTTGTGGAATAACCATGATTTTTAATCGCAGCTTTCATGCATCTTGACATACTTTCCACCAGTCTTTCACACTGCTTTTGGGTGACCTTTTGCCACTCCTGGCGCAAAAATGTAAGCAATTCTTCTTTGTTTGATGGCTTGTGACTATCCATCTTCCTCTTGATTACATTCCAGAGGTTTTCATTGGAGTTCAGGTCTTGAGATTGGGCTGGCTATGACAGGGTTTTGATATGGTGGTCCTTCCACCATGGCTGTGTGGCATGGTGCATTGTCCTGCTAGAAATACCAGTCCTTAGAGTTGGGGAATATTGCCTGAGCAGAAGGAAGCAACTGTTTCTCCAGGATAACCTTTTATCCGGCTTGATTCATACATCCTTGAATTTTCTTTACCTAATTTTCAGCTTTGCCAAACTCCTTGTCATGTAATGGTTAGATGGAGACCTGGAGAGGTGTACAAGCCACAGTGTCTTGCACCCACTGTGAAATTTGGTGGAGGACTGGTGATGATTTGGGGATGCTTCAGCAAGGCAGATTAATCTTTGCGAAGGATGTATGAATCAAGCCGCATACAAGGTTATCCTGGAATAACAGTTGCTTCCTTCTGCTCAGGCAATGTTCCCCAACTCTGGGGACTGTTTTTTCCAGTAGGACAGTGCGCCATGCCACACAGCTAGGTCAATCAATATGTGGATGAAGGACCACCACATCAAAACCCTGTCATGGCCAGCCCAATCTCCAGATCTGAACCCCATTGAAAACCACTGAAATGTAATCAAAAGGAAGATGGATAGTCACAAGCCATCAAACAAAGAACTGCTTACATTCTTGCGCCAAGAGTGGCATAAGGTCACCCAAAAGCAGTGTGAAAGACTGGTGGAAAGTATGCCAAGACGCATGAAAGCTGTGATAAAAAAATCATGGTTATTCCACAAAATATTGATTTTTGAACTCTTCCTGAGTTAAAACATTAGTATTGTTGTTTCTAAATTATTATGAACTTGTTTTCTTTGCATTATTTTAGGTCTGAAAGCTATGCATTTTTTTGTCATTTTGACCATTTCTCATTTTCAGAAAATAAATGCAAAATGTATTGCTTGAAAATTCCGAGACATCAGTAGTTTATATTATAAAATAACAATTTTCATTTTACTCAAAATTATACCTATAAAGTGAAAAATCAGAAAAACTGAAAATGTGGAAGTGGTCTCTTAATTTTTGCCAGAGCTGTATGTGTGCAGCAAAAATTTGTGTAAAAATTCTTAACCTTGCAAAAAAACAAGTGTGCAGTGAATAATTCTACTTAGGGGTGGGATATTCATTTTCCAGAGGGACCACATGAGAGGCAATGACTAGTGTGGAGGGCTAAATGAATAGGCTGAAAATAATTCTGCTTAATATTCACAATCTTGGGCATACTGGTATGTCCAAGGTTGCATTTATCTTTTTGATGCTGGCTCCCATGGGAGGAGTGGGCAGACAAACGTCATGACTCCATAATAAAAAATAGTAGAATTGCCGGCACTTCCTAATTTCATAGTCTGAACTGGTGCAAACTGAACATAGTATACATTATAAAAACTAGCAGTTGCACTCAAGTAGAAGGAAGGAGAAAAAACAAAGAGATGTATATGGTGAACTTTAGAATGTGAATTTTAACAAGGGTCACTCAGGCTAACACAACATTGCACAGTCCATCCCTTTAAGGGTAGCCCTTTAGGTCAAAGGCACAGTCCATTGTCTCTCCCTCCAATATCAGTCCTTAGGACAGGGACATAGTTTGTATAACTACAGTCCTGTCCACACTTTGGGCTAACAGTCTCTTGGGGACCAAGTCAATTCTGGATTGGGCAAAATTCCTAACAAAAGGCATGCAGCCATTTTCCGGGTTCAAAGTCCCTCAATCCAGCAAATGGGTGTGCAAAATGTGCAAATAAACTGGGAAGGGGTGGGTAAAACAAAAACCAGCCATACGTGGTTACAATAAGGGGGAGGTGTTGTGAATGTCAGTTATGTTTTTGCTGCTGTGAGGCTCCCTCTTGTGGCCAGGAATAGTTTGGACAGACCAGGTGTGTTGAGCAATGGGCGTTTCCATTGCTAACTCTGCCTATTTAAACCCTGGTCTGCTAGCAGGCTATGCCGGATGTCAGTTGTTCTTTGTTCACCAGCCTGCTTCATCCTGCTCCTGACCACATCTACCTCAGATAAGTGTTTGGCTCTTTATTTGTTGTTTGGTTCTTTTTGCTCTTATCTGAGTTTGTCCTTTACTGTGGATATTGTCAGTTTATTAGCATGCAGGGATCTTCCCTCTCAGTTGCTTAGCTGGGAATCTCCCTGCAGCTATGTTTGGAGTATTGCTCCTATTAATCCATGTGTTTGTTGCTTCTTGAATTTGTATGGTTCCTGCTTTCTGTTCATTGGTATGACAAGAGCGCCTGGTATAGGATGGAGTTCAGATCTAGCGATCTCAGGGCTTTTTGTACTGTCAGGTTTTTGTTTTTTTGCAGGATTTTTCTCTGGCCACCATCAGTCCCTTTCCTATCCTATCCTATTTAGTCAGTAAGGCCTCACCTTTTGCTATTCCTATCATCTATCTGTGAATTGTGTTTTCCTATATCACCGCAGTCTTTGAATGTGGGGGGCTTGCTATTCTCTGGCAATCTATTTTCTGAGGCAGAGAGTTATTCATCTTTCTTTCCTTTAGGATAGCTAGTTCTCTGGCTGGGTTCGCGGTGCACAGGATGTTAGTTCACCCCTCGGCTACTTCTAGTGTTGAGGGTTAGTAAGGGGATGGCGGCCAGATTAGTTGCCAATGCTCTTGTAACCTTTTACCAATGATTTATGGTGGTCTTCTATGGTTCCAGATCATAACAGGGAGGCCTGCATATGTGGGTCTTAGACTCACCTATTTATGACCCTCCTTTAATTTCAGAACTGTTCATCTAGTGCAACGGGCACAAAATGGCTAACTCAACATCCAACTCCATTTTTTTTTGTAATGGGTCCTGAACCAGATGCATTCAGACCCAGGTCTGCATGGCCTATATTCTTCGCACATACACAGCTGAGTGAGGACCCTGAACCACATATTTGACAGCTATGTTAGCTGCTACCTCTGGCAGTCCTGTGTTCCCCACCTCCTCCAATAGACCATGGAGACTTGAGTTAGTCTCCTCACTGTCATTTCTAACAAGGATCTCAAGGCCTGAGGGTGTCACAGCCCTGTGGATGGATACCTCTAGTCGGGGCTGTACTGATGCAGACAATCCTCCAGTCTTTGGTCTTATTCTGGTAACCACTAACCAATATCCTCCTACACAAAGTGGACTCACTCTCCATGCTGTAGACTGGGACCGCAGTGGAGGGTGCTGGCATTAACATACACCTTGTTCCAGGTGCTTTCCTCCAATAAGAATCTGTAGCCCCTTACATGGTTATAGAAGATCACTACTTCCTGGGGGATCAGCTGAGCGAACTCCTTTCGCTTGAGACCACCCAGTGGGTCCCCACCCACTCCTCTCTTATCTTTTTGTCTAATATGCCACCCCCAATTTATTGTGCCCAGGTGATGAGAGGCTCCCCTTTGGGGTCAAGACTTCCTTCGGGGTTGATGAGGAACACACCAGTGACTGGGCCCATAATGCTTCCAGCCACTGGGCCCTTTCGTGGGCCAGGAACCAGGCAGGTGTTTAAAGTTTGGCTTCCACTCTGATTACAGCCTTTCCTTCAGGGGGCCTGGTGACTTTCTCCACCAAGCCCCTTGTGTACGCCCAATCGATGTCCCTCCTTAGGCCATCGCCAACTCCCACTCAATCATAGGGGGTTTCTGCTCTGCCATCAGAACTCTCATCACTGTATTCTGCTCATTTCTCAACATTGTCCAGGGAAATGGTGTTTTCTCATTCATCTCTTGGCATTTTGCATCACTGCTCCGACTTGTGTTGGGTGGGATTCTACCCAGCTCACCATATCATTCATTCATATTCATTTCCAGTGCCTCCACCCATTTCCTTGCATCATGCTGCACTGAGTGGGCGTTCCTCTTCCGCTTTGCCCTACGGGGTGGACACCCTGCAGTGCCGGCTGGCACCTCCAGGCAAAAACTCCCTCTGATATGCATAACCTGTGGAAGGCTGGATGGATCTTAGAGCTCTTTTGTATCTTCTATGTCCATGATGGGCAGGACCTTCTTTTAGCTCTGTGCCACTAAACACCATCTTGCAAATTGTACTCAACGATGCATAATTGTTGCCATCTTCCATGCAACTGAAATCTTCCCTACATCATTCCACTCTTCCTTATGCAAGTCTGTATATTGCTCACTATGCCAAGTGTATCATGGCATGGGGAAGTAGCTGTGGGTGAGATCTTCTCTCGCGCCACGGCACTTTACATGAAAGAAGGGTTCCTGGCTAGATGCAGGCCACATGATGCCATAACCTTGGCTGACTAAGATCAGATTTTAACCAGTCCATCGAGAGAGATCACCAGTTCTTTATACATTGTACTGAACAGCCATTTGCGGAAAACTATGTACATTAGATAGCGGGTACAAAACTTCTTGTATGTTACTTCAGGAGTACAAAGCATCGCTACACACAGTCTATTCACTTCTTTATCCTCACTTGTTCCTGCCTCCTCTGTTTCAGTTTCTTCACCATTACTCTACTTAGCATCACTGTATTGTCCATGTAAGTCATGTTTTCCACCTGCAGTTCCACATCTTGTCCTTTTCTTAAATGAGCAAGTTTGCCAATATGGCGGAACTTAGCTTCAAACTTCCTGATGCCTATGGAACTCCTGCCCGGGGCACTCACTTCATTTCACATAGTATTTCGACCTGGTCCGTTGCCTTATCTGAGTTATAAACTCATAGCTGCACTGCTAGGTGTCCTGTCCCAGAACCCGTCTTCACTTGGTCACTTAGTCCTACACCGAATCCTCTGACCCGACTCCAATCGGTTACACTAAAACTGCTTAACTAAGCCACTCTCTCTATTCTCAGTACTTTTGATCTCACAATCTGTTGTCTTGGTCTCCTCTCAAACTAGGGACATCCATGTCATGTGGCTTGCTGCTAGCCAGACCTTAGGTTTGTCTCTGGGCCCTATCTGAAGTTCTGTAGGAAACAGTCACTGTCCCTGCACTCAAGCCCCTATCACTCTGTGCTAGTCCCAAACATTAATAGTTTCTTGCCCTACTGTTGGCATAACACAAAACAACATCACTAACAATTTACATTACACAATGTGAACATGTGTTGCCCCTGAGCTTCAGGCGCCACAGGGTATTACACCACTTTTAAGGGGTAATATCTATCCTAGGTTAGGAGGGGTTTAACTGCCAGTGCCTTCACAAAACCACACACATACAACAGCAAGGTGCTTTCGCATAGGGGGGTGGACTAGGGCAGACAGGGTAGTGAGCCATCACGAAGCATGGGACTTCCCCAGTTGCTAGGACAACCACTGGGAGTGGGCACCACATGGGGTAAGAAGGCACAACCATCACAACACTAGAGCAGACTTTCCCGGGCACAGCTTGCGATAACATCTCACACAGACAACATGAGTCGAGTGTTTCTCTTCCTTCGTGGGGCCCATGGCTTGGAACTGGAGGCTCGTCCCAAGTTCCGGATTGCAAACGGGGAACACTTCACTGGAAAGACTTCCATGGGCACCAGTGGTGACCGCCGACTATCCAGGATCGGCTGGAGCCCATCGTGGCAAAGATCGGTACTCTGGGGCAGCGCCTGAACTACCAGTGAGTAAAAGACCTCGAACCGCAGCCCCTGCCTCTCATTTGCCGGCGCCGCCATTCAGCGCTGCGGCGCCAACGGAGACTACCACCATCTCCGTCAGTCCTCCATCATATTACCCGCCTGTGGGGAGCGCCACCATCCCGGCTGCGACCTTCACCATCAGCCCCGGAGAGCAGCACCCGCAGCGGTGGCCCAAATCTGGTGGCGTCACGATCTAAAAAGACTTTCCTAACCGTCACTACCACCCCCATCCTCCATCCTGCCTCCTATCCACCACCTTCCCTCCCTCCTGTACGTCTCGGGGTCATGAAACCGGGCCAGGCCAGCCCGTGACGACGCAGAGGATCTGCACCCCCGGCCCGGCGACGTGTCGGGTGAAAACTCCTCGACCCCGGGGTGTTACAAATACATCATATTATACTGAAGCAGACACCATATTGGTGCAAACTGTGCAGGCGCACAGGGATCCAAGAAGTAAGGGTGCCCATTTCCAACTGTAAAACAGGTAGAATTGTGCATTATGATGAGCTATAGAACTTCAAAGGTTCCATACATTGTTCTTGCACAGGGGCCCTTATCTGTGTGTGTCTGCCAGTGACATTATACATTATATATTACAATCATAGCATTTGTGTCTTCAAGGGGGAACATGGGCAATCTGTCCGTTTCGTTACAATAGGATACAGAAACAGAACATAGTATATTTCATACTATATACATAACTTCAAATCTATAGGAATCTCTACTTTTGTTTTGTATTTAGAGGGGTTCTGATCAGAACACATACCAGTAATGCATTTATAGCATATACAGTGGGTATGTCATAAAGATGAGTTTGTGAAATACTCTTTGTGGTCTATGTACCTGAGTAGCTGTGTTTTTATTATGCAAAATAAACAATAATACCAAAGCAAAAAAACTTACCTATTCACTTTTCTGTACATTTTTTTCATTTCTAGAATTTTTATTTTTTTTCTAATGACCAGTTTCATTGCCTCCTATAAAAAGTGTGACAATCTTATTGGCTCTAAATGATTGTAAATTATTTTATAGAATTATACAGCCTCCCTGTTGTCAGTCTCGTTTCTGGATACCACAATATGGTATTGCTATAATTACCGGCTTGAATTAGCTGATTCAGGTGTTGAAGGAGAATTTCATTCAATCATACTCTGACAAAGAAAGTCTGTAAGACAACAGCTGCAGAAAAATATATTCAGAAATATGCCGGAGAGCTCTACACCTACCTACAGTGGATCCCCTTTCCTTGAATTTTATTGATTTTGTTAGAAGAAACATATCTTACTTGTGAGGCAAATCCCGGGATATGAAGATGAATTATGACTCCAGTCATAATCCCTCATCACTCCCTGGCAGTGCCCCCTCCCTTCTTGTTCTCAGTGTTCCACTTACACCTCCATGGCCATGTCCTGTGATATGGAAATTAGGTGGCTTTAGGACAATGGACACAGGATGACTCCCTGCCGTGACCCTGTAGTGGGGGCTGCTAGCTAGTTAGCAAGGCTATGGAAATAGCCAGACAGAACGACTCCAGTAAAAAATGGTTCATATCTCGCAAGCCATATTTCCGATAAATATGGCAACCATAAAAATGGTGTCTCCGCATGCGGACGATGCCGGCACACCCTTTTTATGGGAGCAGGACATTGGGAAATGCCCCAGGCGTGATATCAGCCAATGGGGAACTGGCAGACAGGTCATGAAACCTCTCATTTTGTAGCTAAATTCATAACTGTCACAATGAGAGCATTGGCGTCCGCCTACGACGCTCCCAGGCCAAGTTATGGCCATATTCCATGTTGTGGATTTTGTCCATAACTCCAGCCAGGGGTGGAGCAGTGCTCCCTCTGAGGTCACGAAGGTAGGAGGGGACCTGGATTTGCCCAGGTTGATAACCCTACTTCGGCCATTTTCCAGTGTTCTTTTCGCTGGGGGCACGTGTAGGAAACATCTGTGGGAAGGATCCTAGAAACCTGGGTACAGCGCCCCCCTGTGGCCAGACGCAACAAGGTAACTGCTGGAACTGTGTATGCCTGTTTGTAACCCATGCTTTGACTGTAACTGTACTCTGACATATGTATATTCTGTAGATTCCCTATTGTATATATTGTAGTTTCTAGTGTGCTTTATGCTGATTAAATTATATAATTAATCTTGGGCTGTTCTGTTATCTCGATCTTGAATCCCACGTCTGTGTGTTCGGCTAATAGTTACCGTAAATCGGTTGGTGGCAGCGAATTGTGCCAAGGATTATTGTGGGGAGGCCAGTGAGATTCGGGGAGATTTTATATATTCCGCCCGCGGAGGTCGGGGGAATATATACCTTACTCTCACCGGGGACCCTTCAATAATCGGCATAAGTAGTATAGCGGCCTCCTTGCTTATGGTCGGGCAATTCCATAATTGGCCTGACTATAAGAGGGGCGCTAGAGAGCGCGTCACGTGCTCTGTCTGTCGGTCGGGAGGTATAAAGGAGGGGTGACCCCCACTTGTTACCCCCCGATTGTGACGTACTGGTAGCCAGCGCGGGGGATTTCTGAGTGACCCCCCCCGGTGGTTTGTGACATATTGGTGGCATAGCGGTGGGATCGAGATAATAGTGTGTGTGAGTGTGAGACCCATACTCCCAGACACTAAAGACTGCCTGCAGCAGCTGTGGCTGCTGGGGTCTTCAGACTAGCTCAACACTAGAGTGTCAGAGTGCAGATACTGTAAGGTGTGTGGAGGCATCAGGTGTCAGTTCTGTGTCAGTGACCAAAAGTCTGCAAGAATGGCTGATGGCACCAGGAGCAGAGCTATGCAACTGGCCAATGCTAAGGCAGGAGCCGAAGAGAGGGAGGACGGTGCTGTGGACAGCAATGAGGAGGTTGCCCACGAGTCCTCCAGGAGCTCGACGCCAGAAAACCGTTCTGCCGAGGACATTGCGCAACCTGGCACTGCTGGACAAGATGAGGAGGAGCTCACCCAAGGTTCCTCAACGAGCCAGATGCCAGCCCTCCGCTCTGAAAGGGACAGTGAATCGCCTAGCTCTGCAGCGTGCCGCAGATCACCACGTGCCATTCCACCGAGCCTGGGAGGCTCGGATAGCCTTCTTCAAATGGCTATGGCCCTTCTCCAGGCTGGAGACCAGAAGGGCTACAAGGAACTCCTGGCAGAGCGCAGGGCAGAGCGGCAGGCAGCGCGTGACGCTGAGGCTGCGGAGCGGCACGCAGAGCGTGAGGCTGCGGAGCGAGAGCGGCAGGCAGCGCGTGAAGAGCGAGAGCGACAGGCAGACCGTGACTACCAGCTGCAGCTAGCTCAGCTCCGGCCCTCATCAGCCACATGTGACCTTCGAGACACCAAACTTCCAAAGGTCCGTGTTGAGGACTTCCCAGTGCTGGAGAAGGATGGAGACTTGGACTCTTTCTTGACTGCTTTTGAACGGACTTGCTTGCAGCACCATCTGGACAAGGACCAGTGGGCCAAATACCTGACCCCCCGTTTAAGGGGTAAGGCCCTGGATATCCTTGGGGACTTGCCTGCTGAGGCAGATCAGGGCTACGACACCATCAAGCGGGCCCTGATCCAACAGTACAACCTCACTCCAGAGTCCTACCGCAAGAAGTTCCGGAGCCTACAGAAGGGACCAAAGGACTCCTGGGCTGACCACCGGCGGGCACTTGCCCGAGCTGCCGACCACTGGACCCAAGGCCTGCAGCTTTCCACCGGACCGGAGATCCTGGACTTGTTCATCACGGAGCAACTCTTGTGGAACTGCCCTGAGGATCTCCGCCAGTTCATCCGAGACCAGAAGCCAAAGGGGTCCACGGCTACAGCTGCCCTTGCCGATGACTACACCAACAACCGGGCCCCTGAGGCCAGGAGAGCGGCCACCAGCAGCACCTGGAGAGGGGGTAAGATGAATTCGGCGACTGCCCCACCTGCCCCTAGACTGCAGGGGGTGTCCCCCTCAACTCCCCTCTCCAGGCCCGTGGCGGAACCAAGACGGTGCCACCAGTGCAACCTACCTGGACACTTCAAGGCCATGTGCCCTCAGCGTCCCAAGGCCCCGGCTCCGTCCCCGTCCCAAGGGCCGCCCAAGGTGTATTGTGTGGGTGGGGGTGGTGGTAGGTCCCTGGACAGCTTCCAACCTGTCACCGTCGGCCGGTCTGTGACCATAGGACTGCGAGACAGCGCCTCGGAGGTGACTCTGGTGCGGCCTGAGATGGTGTCCCCCCAAGACTTGATCCCTGGAAAAACCCTCGCTGTCTCCGGGATTGGAGGCATTGACCCGGCGCTGCCTGTTGCTGACATTTATGTGGACTGGGGCGCAGGGCGAGGGGTGAGGGAGGTGGGGGTAACTGATCGGATCCCCGCAAACGTGCTACTTGGAACAGATTTGGGGCAGATAACCTCCCAGTTTGGGCCCCAACCAAGGGCTGAACCTTCAGCCCGTACTGACATGACTCCTAACAATGTTAATGTGTTATCTATGAATGATGTAAGGGAGGAGGGAGTGAACTCTGATATTTCTGCTTGCATAGACACCATAGACACACACTCAGCTGCAGCTGTGACAGGGGAGGGGGTCAGAGAAAGGTGTGACAATGCCTCTACAAGTAACCAGCCTGTGAGCTGGGATCTGTTGCCCTCTGCAGGGATAAGCAGAGAGCAGGGTGCTGCAGGGGGAGGACCAGTGTGTGGGGTGGGGGCTACCACAGCAAATGTGGGGTCCCCAGAGATTTCACAGCGGGGTTCTGTTGCTGCAGGAGGGGAACAGGCAGGTGAGATTGGGGCCGGTCCAGGAGCGGAAGTGCTCCCAGGTAAGATCTCGGTGCATGGTTCCCCCACAACCGGGGTGTCAGGAAGCCAGGTAGGTCTGCCTGAACCGGCGACTTGGTCAGGAACGGAGGAGGAGCAGGCACGACCCACGGTCGCAGCGGCTGTGGCCGCTGTCACCCGCAGTGGGAGTGCTGGAAGCCAAGGGGCCTCCCGGAGGTCCGATAGCTCTTCCCC
Organism: Anomaloglossus baeobatrachus; assembly: GCF_048569485.1. Classification (NCBI taxonomy): domain Eukaryota; kingdom Metazoa; phylum Chordata; class Amphibia; order Anura; family Aromobatidae; genus Anomaloglossus; species Anomaloglossus baeobatrachus. The sequence goes on along the minus strand of NC_134356.1, from coordinate 319,937,977 downwards.
TTCTGACCAAGTGGCAGCCGAGTCAGGTGGAGGCCAGGACACAGGTCCCGGGGTACTGACTGAAGATGTGACAGTCTCGTCGATTCTGGCCACATCTAGTCAGGGGTTTCAGGCAGCGTTAGAAGCTGACGACAGCCTGAAAGCTCTTAAGGAGCAGGCGGCACAGCCTCCCTCGGACTCGGACCCGGAGCGAGTGGTCTGGGACCAAGGACGGCTGTACCGGGCCACGGTCCAGCAGGGTTCACCGGAGGCGTGGCCCAGGGACCGACAGTTGGTGGTACCCTATCCGTTCCGGACGGAGTTGTTGCGGATCGCACATGAGATTCCGATGGCCGGACACCTAGGGATCGCTAAGACCAAGGCCAGGTTAAACCAGCATTTCTACTGGCCAAAAATGGGGGCCGATGTGGCTGCCTACTGCCGTTCGTGTGAAACCTGTCAGAGAGTGGGGAAGGCAGGGCCACGCCCCAAAGCCCCACTAGTATCTCTGCCAATCATCGATGAGCCTTTCAGGAGGGTGGCTGTGGATCTGGTCGGCCCGCTGGCCATCCCCAGCAGCTCCGGGAAACGCTTCCTACTGACGGTAGTGGACTATGCCACCCGGTACCCAGAAGCAGTGGCCTTGTCGTCCATTCGGGCTGACAAGGTGGCCACCGCATTGCTGGAGATTTTCTCCCGAGTGGGTTTTCCCCAGGAAATGCTCACTGACCGGGGGACCCAATTCATGTCCCAGCTGATGGAGGCCCTCTGTAAGCAAGTCCAGGTGCGACATCTGGTGGCCAGCCCGTACCATCCACAGACTAATGGCCTGTGCGAGCGGTTCAATGGCACCTTAAAGCAGATGCTTAAGATGTTGGTCGACTCCCATGGGCGTGACTGGGAGCGGTATCTCCCACACCTGTTATTTGCTTACCGGGAGGTTCCACAGGCCTCAACAGGATTCTCACCGTTTGAGCTCCTGTACGGGCGACGTGTGCGGGGCCCCCTGGCTCTGGTGAAAGAGGCTTGGGAAGGGGATTTGGCCACCCCTGGAGTGTCGGTTATCGAGTATGTCATGCGCTTCCGGGACAAAATGCAGGCCTTGACGCAACTGGTACACGACAATATGGCTCAAGCCCAGGCCGATCAGAAGCGTTGGTACGACCAGAACGCTTGTGAGAGGACCTACCAAGTGGGTCAAAAGGTGTGGGTACTGGTCCCCGTACCACAGGACAAGCTTCAGGCAGCCTGGGAAGGCCCATACCTCGTGTACCAGCAGCTCAACCCTGTAACGTACCTGGTCACCCTGGACCCTGCCCGTGGAAGGCGGAAGCCCTTCCATGTGAACATGATGAAGGCACATCATGAGCGGGAGGCATGTGCGCTCCCCGTGTGCAACCTGCCCGAGGAGGGAGAAGCGGAAACCCTCTTGGATATGCTAGCCCAGGTTAGGGCAGGCGGATCCATTGAGGATGTGGAGGTTGGCCACCAGCTCTTGGAAGACCAACGGTCCCAGCTGTGGGCCACCCTCCTCCCCTTCCGGGGGTTGTTTACCAACCAGCCCGGAAGGACTGACTTGGCTGTCCATCACGTGGACACTGGGGATCATCCCCCGATCCGGCGTTCAGCATATCGGGTCTCCCTGGAGGTGCAGCAACACATGCGCCAGGAGATTGACGAGATGCTGAAGCTGGGGGTGATCCAGGCATCCAACAGCGCTTGGGCCTCGCCTGTAGTCCTCGTCCCTAAGAAGGACCGAACCACTCGGTTCTGCGTGGACTACAGGGGGCTCAATGCGGTCACGGTCGCCGATGCGTACCCAATGCCACGCATCGATGACCTGCTCGATCAGTTGGCCGGGGCTCAGTACCTGACCATCATGGATCTGAGCCGGGGATATTGGCAGATCCCCCTGACTCGCAAGGCCAGGGAACGCTCTGCCTTTATTACCCCATTTGGACTGTACGAGTCTACGGTGATGCCATTCGGGATGAGGAATGCCCCTGCCACTTTCCAGCGGATGGTCAACACCCTGCTCAAGGGACTTGAAGGGTACGCGGCCGCGTACCTGGATGACATTGCCGTCTTCAGTCCCACCTGGGAGGACCACCTAGAGCATCTAGCACAGGTGCTCAGGCGGATCCACCGGGCAGGTTTGACCATCAAGCCGGGAAAGTGTCAGCTGGCCATGAGCGAGGTCCAGTACCTCGGTCACCGGGTAGGTGGGAGAACACTGAAGCCCGAGCCTGAGAAAGTGGAAGCCATCGCATCCTGGCCCACCCCCAGGACCAAGAAGCAGGTGATGTCCTTCTTGGGGACCGCTGGGTACTATAGGAGGTTTGTTCCATGCTATAGTAGCCTGGCAAAGCCCTTGACGGACCTCACCAAGAAGAAGCTGCCCTCTGCAGTCGATTGGACAATGGACTGCGAGACAGCCTTCCGGGCCCTAAAGGACGCCCTGTCCAGCCCGCCCGTGCTACAGGCAGCCGACTTCACGCGGCCGTTTGTAGTACAGACCGACGCCAGTGACTTCGGCCTCGGTGCGGTGCTCAGCCAGGTGGACTCTGCGAGCCAAGAGCACCCAGTCCTGTACCTGAGCAGGAAGCTGTTACCAAGGGAAGTTGCCTATTCCACGATGGAGAAGGAGTGCCTGGCCATAGTGTGGGCCCTGCAGCGTCTGCAACCCTATCTATACGGGCGCCACTTCATCGTGGAGACGGACCACAATCCCCTCAGCTGGTTGCACGCCGTCTCTGGGACGAATGGGCGATTGTTGCGATGGAGCCTTGCGCTCCAGCAATACAACTTCACCATTCGCCACAAAAGGGGCCGTGACCACGGTAACGCAGACGGGCTGTCCCGACAAGGAGAGGTCGCGGACGGGCGCACGGGGGAACACCGGAGTGTGCTGCCCCCTAGCGCCCTCAAAAGGGGGGAGGTGTGAGGCAAATCCCGGGATATGAAGATGAATTATGACTCCAGTCATAATCCCTCATCACTCCCTGGCAGTGCCCCCTCCCTTCTTGTTCTCAGTGTTCCACTTACACCTCCATGGCCATGTCCTGTGATATGGAAATTAGGTGGCTTTAGGACAATGGACACAGGATGACTCCCTGCCGTGACCCTGTAGTGGGGGCTGCTAGCTAGTTAGCAAGGCTATGGAAATAGCCAGACAGAACGACTCCAGTAAAAAATGGTTCATATCTCGCAAGCCATATTTCCGATAAATATGGCAACCATAAAAATGGTGTCTCCGCATGCGGACGATGCCGGCACACCCTTTTTATGGGAGCAGGACATTGGGAAATGCCCCAGGCGTGATATCAGCCAATGGGGAACTGGCAGACAGGTCATGAAACCTCTCATTCTGTAGCTAAATTCATAACTGTCACAATGAGAGCATTGGCGTCCGCCTACGACGCTCCCAGGCCAAGTTATGGCCATATTCCATGTTGTGGATTTTGTCCATAACTCCAGCCAGGGGTGGAGCAGTGCTCCCTCTGAGGTCACGAAGGTAGGAGGGGACCTGGATTTGCCCAGGTTGATAACCCTACTTCGGCCATTTTCCAGTGTTCTTTTCGCTGGGGGCACGTGTAGGAAACATCTGTGGGAAGGATCCTAGAAACCTGGGTACAGCGCCCCCCTGTGGCCAGACGCAACAAGGTAACTGCTGGAACTGTGTATGCCTGTTTGTAACCCATGCTTTGACTGTAACTGTACTCTGACATATGTATATTCTGTAGATTCCCTATTGTATATATTGTAGTTTCTAGTGTGCTTTAGGCTGATTAAATTATATAATTAATCTTGGGCTGTTCTGTTATCTCGATCTTGAATCCCACGTCTGTGTGTTCGGCTAATAGTTACCGTAAATCGGTTGGTGGCAGCGAATTGTGCCAAGGATTATTGTGGGGAGGCCAGTGAGATTCGGGGAGATTTTATATATTCCGCCCGCGGAGGTCGGGGGAATATATACCTTACTCTCACCGGGGACCCTTCAATAATCGGCATAAGTAGTATAGCGGCCTCCTTGCTTATGGTCGGGCAATTCCATAATTGGCCTGACTATAAGAGGGGCGCTAGAGAGCGCGTCACGTGCTCTGTCTGTCGGTCGGGAGGTATAAAGGAGGGGTGACCCCCACTTGTTACCCCCCGATTGTGACGTACTGGTAGCCAGCGCGGGGGATTTCTGAGTGACCCCCCCCGGTGAAATACTAGATGAGTTTGTGAAATACTCTTTGTGGTCTATGTACCTGAGTAGCTGTGTTTTTATTATGCAAAATAAACAATAATACCAAAGCAAAAAAACTTACCTATTCACTTTTCTGTACATTTTTTTCATTTCTAGAATTTTTATTTTTTTTCTAATGACCAGTTTCATTGCCTCCTATAAAAAGTGTGACAATCTTATTGGCTCTAAATGATTGTAAATTATTTTATAGAATTATACAGCCTCCCTGTTGTCAGTCTCGTTTCTGGATACCACAATATGGTATTGCTATAATTACCGGCTTGAATTAGCTGATTCAGGTGTTGAAGGAGAATTTCATTCAATCATACTCTGACAAAGAAAGTCTGTAAGACAACAGCTGCAGAAAAATATATTCAGAAATATGCCGGAGAGCTCTACACCTACCTACAGTGGATCCCCTTTCCTTGAATTTTATTGATTTTGTTAGAAGAAACATATCTTACTTTATTGTAATCTAACCTCAATAAGACTCCTAATTTACAGATAAAAAAATTGTTTAAAAGAACTGAAAGCCGTCAATGGTTGATACCTTTTAATGGCTAACTGAAAAGATGATAATAATAGCAAGCTTTCGATGCTACTCAGGTCTCTTCATCAGTATAACACAAAATCTGAAGAGTCACATATTTATACAGAACAGGACATAGAATGGAGTAGTAAATAAAACAAGTTATGTGAAGTAGAACGATCACTATGGCAAGGGGACAATCAGTTGCGGCAGTAAATATTGCAGCAGTTCATAGATAAGCAGTGTGAAAGTTTTATTGTCCTCTGATTGAGGTCTGGTCCAGAGTTGTGATGCCCCCAGATGCTCTGAGGAGCACATTTCTTAATTGATGTAAAAAGACATAAAGCTATGTGACACATTCATTCCTGCTCTGAATGTGTCAAAGGTCATAAGTTTGTATTCCCAAACTCTCCTATCTCTTTGGGATTTGAAGTTTCATTTCAATACCAGCAATTTCAGGTCCATAATGCTGTGGTCTGAGTTACAAAAATGTTTGGCCACAGGTAGATCTATCCCTTTTTCTCTAATTGTGTGGCGGTGAGAATTCATCCTTGTCCTGAGCTGTTGTCCTGTCTCCCCTACATACAGACCCCCAGTTGAACATTTGGTACATATAATTACGTACACCACATTAATTCACAGATGATTTACGTGTATCTGTACTATAGCTATGCTGGTCTTCATTTTCATAAGGGGGCTATTTATTATGATGGATTCCATGTAAATCTGATAAAAAATGCTTTCTATTACATTGAACTCTTTTATATAAGGCCTCTTCAAGATGGAGTACAGTGGCTGTGCAGCGCCATAATATAGGCTTTAATGGCCTGTATGCACTGGGCTCTGTCATGTGCATGAACACTAAATATAATAGCAAATACTGAGGAGAATGGGAAGACTTACAAAAATATTAGACTCTGTTCTCAGTAGCATCATGACTGTTCATAATGGAGCCGTGACAGGTTCATTGGGTCTATTTTTAAAAAGATCACATTGACTATTTTGCTGGAAAAGATATCAGGGCCCAAGATAGAAAAAAATATAATGTTTTTACACGTACTTGTGGTGTTTGCAGAAGTCCTTCTGTTGGGATGTTTCATGGTCTCACAATACTATCAGCCTCACGTGCTCCCTGCTGTGCATTGCGCATTTGTGGAAACTCAATATTTCATGGCGTAGACTCTGTTTCATCTTGAAAATTGGGTCAACTGATGCCAGTCAAGTGGGGTGTGTGTGGCCCAATTAGTGGCAACGAGGGAGACTGTGGTTGGAGTCCCCTCGCTGTGTTTCTAAAAGAACCAAGATGAACAAGTCATGGCTCTCAGAGGACTTTTCTTCCCCTGGGTCAGCCAGGGGAGGCAAAAGGCACGCGTATTTTTGATAGTGCTTCATGCAAAGCATCTTTTTCATCTTGAAAATTGGGTCAACTGATGCCAGTCAAGTGGGGTGTGTGTGGCCCAGTTAGTGGAAACGAGGGAGACTGTGGTTGGAGTCCCCTCGCTGTGTTTCTAAAAGAACCAAGATGAACAAGTCATGGCTCTCAGAGGACTTTTCTTCCCCTGGGTCAGCCAGAGGACGGGAAAGGCACGCGTATTTTTGAGAGTGCTTCATGCAAAGCATCTTTTTCATTTTGAAAAGGGGCATCAACTGATGTCAGTCAAGTGGGGTGTGTGTGGCCCAATTAGTGGCAACGAGGGAGACTGTGGTTGGAGTCCCCTCGCTGTGTTTCTAAAAGAACCAAGATGAACAAGTCATGGCTCTGAGAGGACTTGTCTTCCCCTGGGTCAGCCAGGGGACGGGAAAGGCACGCGTATTTTTGAGAGTGCTTCATGCAAAGCATCTTTTTCATTTTGAAAAGGGGGGTCAACTGATGCTAGTCAAGTGGGGTGTGTGTGGCCCAATTAGTGGCAACGAGGGAGACTGTGGTTGGAGTCCCCACGCTGTGTTTCTAAAAGAACCAAGATGAACAAGTCATGGCTCTCAGAGGACTTTTCTTCCCCTGGCTCAGCCAGGGGAGCCAAAAGGCATGCGTATTTTTGATAGTGCTTCATGCAAACCATCTTTGTAAGCTTGAAAATGGGGGTCAACTGATGCCAGTCAAGTGGGGTGTGTGTGGCCCAATTTTTGGAAACAAGGGAGACTGTGGTTGGAGTCCCCTTACTGTGTTTTACATGCTTTTAGAAGGGCATGACATGGCTTAGAGGTTGACTTTCAGCATCTGGAAACTGTTGGCTACCAAAATGCTGCCTTTCCAACCTTTTTAACCGAGGATTTTCGAGACCTTATGCCCATCGCAGTGCCCCAAGAGCCGATGCCCAGGCGCCACTCCTTCTCCAACAAAGGCGTGCACGCGCTACACCAGCATGTCGCACTAAACATCACTGATTCCTTGAGAAACTCTGTGTGACAGGGTGCATTTCACCACAGATAATTGGCCCAGTAAGCATGGACAGGGGCGTTACATGTCGCTGACTGGGCAATGGGTTACTGTGGGGAGAGATGGAGAAGGGTCTGCTGTACAAGTCCTGCCGTCCCCACGAGTTGTGTCAATCCTTCTTCTGTATGTAGAAGTTAATACACTGCTTCTGCCTCTTCAACCTCGTGTGGGTCCTCCACCTTGGCGCAAACCCTGTGTGGTCAGGCCACCCTTCCTTGTAACTGCGCACAAGGAATACCACACACCTCCTTACTATGCTGGCAGCAGAGCTCAATGCCATCAGGCGGTCAAAGGTTTACTTTGAAATGTATGGGAAATGTGAGTCACACCGCTGAGAAGTTGTGGACGGTTAGCTCTGGAGACCGAGTTTCATCAATGGTTGTCTCCACTCAACCAGCAGCCAGGGAAGGCCGGGTGCGACAATGATGCAAACATGGGTGCGGCCCTTCGCTGTGACAATGTGACACACGTGCCTTGTATGGTTCACGTGTTGAACCTGGTTGTCCAGCAATTTTTAAAGCACTATCCTGGCCCACATGGCCTTCTGCAGAGAGCACGGTGTAATGCCTTCCTTGATCCACACACTCAGATGGGCTGTAAATGATAGGCTAGAGGGAAGCCACTCACCAAGCAGGACACCCAGAACCCTGAAACCCTTTAACCCCTATACAGGGATTAGGAATTACACAGGGCCCAAGGTGATCAATACCTGTGGAAGGCTGCAGTTCCAGAGAATAGTAGTCAGGCAGGGTCAAAACATTAATTGAGGAACAGGAACAGAATGGGACGGCCAGGACTTAATCAGAAAACAAGCAGAGGTGAAATGCGGATCGGCCAACAAGGTACATAAACAGCAAGCAGGAAAAGTAGTCAGGTAACAAGCACACAAAATCATAAAACTGTACTGGGGGTAAAATTAACCAGAGGTTCATAGCTATGTCTGCAGTGGTCTGCAGACAGGATGGGCATAAAAAAGGGTGTGGTGTCTTCCCATTGGTTGTAGCTGAATGATGGTATTTCATCTGTGAGATACCCACCAGCTACATTCAGCCAGAGATTCTGCATCTGTCAAGGTAATGCAGCCCAGTGGGTGAGCATAACCTGCGTCCACCTGCGCCTCTGGCATCGACTCCTCTCCCATCATCAGCACCATGCATGAAAGGAACACGTTGTCACCTGGCGACCGGAGTACAAATTGACGGAGCGGACTCCGTTGGTGACTTAACAGCCGTGTGCGGCAATGATGCAAACCTGGCTGCGGGCCATCGTCAGGGCAATGTGACACACGTGCCTTGTATGGCTCACGTGTTGAACCTAATTCTCCAGCAATTTTTAAAACACCATCCCGGCCTACATGGCCTTGTGCAGCGGGCACGCTCGCTATGTGCTCACTTCCATCGTGCGCACACAGCAGCTCAACAACTTTCGTCGCTACAGAAGTCTTTAGGTCTGGTGGTTAAACGCCTGAAATGCGATGTGCCGACACGCAGGAATTTGAATCTGCACATGTTGCAGCGTTTGTGGCAGCACCGCCGAACCCTGTTGCAATACGTTATGACATATAGCCTGGGATAACTTGATCCAGAGGGGGTGCAGATCACGCTGCTGGAGTGGTGTCAGATCAAGGACCTATGCACCCTGCTACACAGTTTACAAATGTCGACGAAGATGTTTAGCACTGGCAATGTCATTCTCAGCGTGACAATTCTGGTCATCTACATGATGGAGCACACTGTAATTATTATTCGGAGTCAGGTGTTGGGACAAGAGGAAGGGGAGGAAGTACAGGAGGAGTCATATGCGGAAGGGATAACAAGATCTACGAGGTCCAGATGGTCAGCGGCACCTAGGCGGCAGTCATGGTGAGGGAGAGGGATTAACAAGGGCGCATAGTATCAGCAAAAAGTGTTGAGGAAGGTGCAGCAGCCCATGAAGAAATGGAGGACGAACTGGCGATGGGCATGGAAGACTCAGCAGATGAGTGAGAGCTTGCTCACATTTCGGTTGTGCGAGGTTGTGGGGAGAGGGCAGAGGAAGGAGGCACGATTCTCACCTCTCTGCCACCAACACACCAAGGACTTGGTCCTCCTGGATGCACAAGACACATGAGCGCCTTCTTGCTGCACTACCTACAACATGACCCTCGGATTGTACGAATTCAAAGTAATCCTGACTACTGGGTTGCCACACTGTTAGATCCCCGGTACAAGACAAAATTTGGCAAAATAATTCCTGCCATAGAAATGGACGCACGTATACAGGAGTATCTGCAGAATGTGGTACGCAATCTTAGATCTGCTTTTCCACTAAACACCAGTGCTGCACAGAGTGAATCTCAACGCTTTGTCATGGATAGGAGGAAATGGTCTTTTACTTGTCCACATTTGAGGGACCGAGGGCTGGCTGCTGTGCTGAGATGGCGTTGAGTACGGTGTCCCTGCAGAGTTGCACTTTTGGTCATATACCAAAATGAGTTGAAAAAGGACAGATGCTGGTGGAAAGGGGAACAGGTGTGTTGGAAAGGGGAAAAAAGTTTTGGTCCGTGGATTTGGTGGTTAAGCAACAGTAACATTTGCTGAAGAAACACCATCTGTTACAGTGGGACTGGCAGATTTTGATAAGGTGGTATATACTATGTTACCGCTATATAACGAAATGTGAGACTGTGACCGGGGTTATCTATGACGGCCGGTATGTCTCGCCCCGGTTGTGCTCACTCCATGATAGAAAGTAACTCCACTCCGGGGTTAATGCTGTTTCCCTGCAGGCTGAAAGGAGGGTTAAAAGGGAACAGGAAGATGGGCGTGGTGGCCTAGTGTGTGAGGGTGTGAACACAACTCCCTGAGTATCTGCCGGAGAAGCAAGTGTATGCTGTATTGGACTTGTGATTTGTGCAATAAACCGTGTGCTGTGACCCTTGGTGCCTGGATCCCGTGTCTTCTGCTACGCAGCCGACCACGCTACCTCACATATGGTGGAGAATGCGGGCATGCCAGCCCGGTGAGGTGTAGCTTCCATTTCTGGTGACCCGGTAGCACATGTCCTGGATTCAAGCGGCTATACTACAGCCCAAACCCGGCGACGCCATGGAGGACATACTAAAGCAGCTGGTTCAGGCCAATGCACGTCAGCAGCAAGCCTTGCAATTGCAGGAACAAAGACATCAAGAACAGATGGTTCTCCTGGCCAAGGCGATCCGTGCCGGACCGGCAGCAACAACCCCGGGACCGGGCGACGACGGCAGCGTCCGGAAAACGGTGAGACAAGCGTTGCAAAAGATGACCCCGGGGGATGATGTGGAAGCGTTCCTGGCGGTGTTTGAGCGGGTGGCCGAGCGGGAAAAGCTGCTGACCCCCCAGTGGGCTGAGGTATTGTCGCCCTATCTGACGGGGGAGTCCCAAAAAGCGTACCTGGACCTCTGTACCGAGGACGCCATAGACTATGCGATCCTGAAAGCAAAATACTTGCTCGGTTGGGGGTGAATACCTATGTACGGGCTCAGCGGGTAAATCAGTGGTTCTATGAGGAAGCCAAACCCGTACGCTCCCAGGCCTATGACTTGTTGCATCTGGTAAAGAAGTGGTTGCAGCCTGACACTCTGAGCCCTGTGCAAATGGTGGAAAGGGTAGTGGTGGATCGCTTTGTGCGTACCTTACCCGTCACCATTCAACGGTGGGTAGGACAGGGCGACCCAAGTACCCTGGACCAATTAGTAGCTCTGGTGGAGCGGCATGTGGCTACGCAGGACTTGATACGGGACACTGAGACTTTGCGTGCCGCCCGTCGGTCCGGCCCCTCCAAGCCTCGGGCCAAGGACCCACCGCTGACACCGCTGACACCGCTGCGGGAGTCCGTTACCGTTCCGTCTGAGGTCGCGCCCGCCGTCCCTGCGGTCCGGAAGGCTATGTACCCTAAACGGCAACTCGTCAAGGAGGTATCCTTCCCTATTAGATGTTGGCGGTGCCAGCGGGTGGGACATATGGAGGCCCAGTGTCCACTCACCACGGAGCCCATGGATTGTGGGGTTACCCGGCGGGGTTCAATGTATGCTCAGGCGGTATATACCGCGGACCTTGTCTCCCCGGAAACTGAGCCCCACTTGTGCCAAATACAGGTGAATGGACGTCCGGTTACAGGCTTGTTGGATTCCGGAAGCTTAGTGACCCTTGTGCGATCAACCCTAAAGGCTAACATAAAGGCCACAGGACGTACCGTGGGGGTGGTTTGCATACATGGGGACCGACGAGACTATCCCACGGGGGTTGTCACCATCACAGCACCCTGCGGACAGGTGCAACATGAGGTGGGACTTATGAACTCTCTTCCCTATGACGTGATCCTAGGAAGGAATCTTCCGTATTTTTGGACTCTATGGAAGGGGCCTCCTAAGTCCCTTCAGGTATTGGACCGTCCGGGACCTGAGCCCGACAATCCCGAATCCGGGACGCCTGCCGTAGGGGTCACTATGATAGGGACAGAGTGTGAACCCGATAGGTCACCCCTAGAGGTATTGGCAGGAGAGGCTGAGATGGTCGAGCCCATCCCGGAGTTGGAGGCGTCCCCGGATACGTTTGGGACAGCCCAACTCCAGGACCCTACGTTAATACATGCCCGGAGTCGGGTGACAGTGGTTGACGGGGTGGCACAGCTACCCGGTGCCCAGGTAAGGTACCCCCATTTCGCCCTGAAGCAGGATTTACTCTACCGGGTAGATGAAATAAGGGGCGTGGGGGTAGAGCAGTTGGTGGTGCCCCAGCCGTATCGCCGGCGGGTCCTCGACTTGGTTCATAAACACCTGATGAGTGGCCACCTAGGGGTCAAGAAAACGCAGGAGCGAATATTGTAAAGGTTCTATTGGCCCGGGGTCTTTGGGGAGGTAAAACGGTTCTGTGACACCTGCCCAGAGTGTCAGCTTACCGCACCCCTGGCCCACTTTCGCAGTCCGTTGGTGCCCTTACCCATTATAGAAGTCCCTTTTGAACGGATAGGGATGGATCTGGTGGGGCCCCTCGTAAAGTCCGCTCGAGGGCACCAACACATCCTAGTGATCGTTGACTATGCCACCCGGTATCCCGAGGCGATACCTCTCAGACATACTGCGGCAAAGCTTATAGCTCGGGAGTTGTTTGCTGTGTTCTGCCGGGTGGGGTTGCCCAAGGAGATCCTTACGGATCAGGGGACCCCATTCATGTCTAAAGTGACCAAAGAGCTATGCCGGCTACTCCAGATCAAGCAGTTGCGTACGTCTGTGTATCATCCTCAAACAGACGGTTTAGTCGAGCGTTTCAATAAAACCCTGAAAACCATGCTAAAAAGGGTGATTTCAAAGGACGGGAAAGACTGGGATATGATGCTTCCCTATTTGATGTTTGCCATCCGAGAGGTGCCACAGGCATCCACGGGGTTTTCGCCTTTTGAGGTGTTATACGGGCGACATCCCCAGGGATTGTTGGACCTGGCAAAAGAAACCTGGGAGCAGGAGCCCACCCCCCATAAAAGTGTGATTGAACACATTTTAGGAATGCAGAACCGCATAAGCGCGGTCATGCCAATTGTGAAGGAGCATTTACAGGAGGCTCAGGCCGCGCAAAGCAGCCGCTACAATAGACAAGCCACCGTGCGGACCTTTAAACCCGGGGATCGGGTGTTGGTATTAATCCCCACGGCGGAGAGTAAATTCCTGGCTCAGTGGCAAGGCCCCTACGAGATAAAGGAAAGAGTCGGGGTGGTCAACTATAGGGTATTGCAGCCCGGTAGGCGGAAACCTGAACAAATATACCATGTCAACCTATTAAAACCTTGGCCGGAACGGGAAAGCCTAATGGTTGATTTTTCCCCATCTCCCTCCTCTTCGGGTCGTTCAACCCCGGCTTCAGCGACCTCCGGAGAGGACGAACCGGAAGTAAGGATTGGAGAAGCCCTCACCAAGCAACAGAGGCGAGAGGCCAGACGGCTGGTTCAGCAGAACCCCGATGTCTTCTCCGAGCTGCCTGGTAGGACAAGTCTGATACGACATGACATTGTCACCGAGCCTCACCTGAAGGTACGCCTGAAGTCATACCGGGTACCGGAGGCTCGAAGACAAGCCATATCAGAGGAAGTGAAGACAATGCTATGACTAGGGGTCATCGAAAAATCCCGGAGTGAATGGGCTAGTCCTATTGTCCTAATACCAAAACCCGATGGCTCCTTAAGGTTCTGCAATGACTTTAGGAGATTGAACGAAATATCCAAGTTTGATCTCTACCCCATGCCCCGGGTGGATGAGCTGATTGATAGGCTGGGACAGGCGCGATACTTCACCACGCTCGACCTGACCAAGGGGTACTGGCAGGTGCCACTGACGGAGTCCGCCAAGGAGAAAACCGCTTTTGTTACGCCGGAGGGTCTCTTCCACTATGTTGTCTTGCCTTTTGGATTACACGGCGCTCCGGCCACATTCCAGAGGTTGATGGACTTGGTGCTGGAACCCCACCAGGCGTATGCATCAGCGTACCTTGATGACATCATTATTTACAGCTCCGATTGGCAGACCCACTTGGAACAGGTACAAGCGGTGGTGGACGCGCTCCGAACAGCCGGATTGACAGCCAATCCCAAGAAATGTGCGTTGGGGCTCACGGAAGCCCGCTACTTGGGCTACGTAATAGGCCAAGGAGTGATTAAGCCCCAAATTAACAAAGTGGAGGCGATCCAGAAGTGGCCTAGACCCCTGACCACGAAGCAGGTTAGGGCTTTCCTGGGTATTGTGGGGTACTACAGGAGGTTTGTAAAGGATTTTGCGGGACTATCGGCCCCCTTGACGGACCTTCTCAAAGGCAAGAAGTCCGTCATGGTGCGCTGGACTCCACAGGCCGAGGACTCCTTCTGGGCCCTGAAGGGGGTCCTGTGCGGACAGCCCGTTCTGGTCAACCCTGATTTCCGGAAGGAGTTCATAGTACAGACTGACGCCTCTGAGGTCGGCCTGGGGGCAGTGCTGTCTCAGGTGGTTCAGGGGGAGGAACACCCCGTCACCTTCTTGAGTAGGAAGCTCACCACTCCCGAGCGGAATTATAGCGTAGTGGAGGAGTGCCTGGCGATCAAGTGGGCCTTGGAGTCCCTACGCTATTACCTGCTGGGACGGCAGTTTCGCTTGGTGACTGATCACTCTCCGCTGGTTTGGATGAGGTCCGCCAAGGAACGGAATGCCCGGGTTACCCGGTGGTTCCTTTCTCTGCAGAACTTCCGGTTTACGGTTGAACACCGGGCCGGTAGGTTGCAGGGCAACGCCGATGCCTTGTCCCGCGGCCCGTGTTTGATGGCGGGAGTTCAACCCCGCACGCTTGAACTGAGGAGGGGTATGTGAGACTGTGACTGGGGTTATCTATGACGGCCGGTACGTCTCGCCCCGGTTGTGCTCACTCCATGATAGAAAGTAACTCCACTCCGGGGTTAATGCTGTTTCCCTACAGGCTGAAAGGAGGGTTAAAAGGGAACAGGAAGATGGGCGTGGTGGCCTAGTGTGTGAGGGAGGGAACACAACTCCCTGAGTATCTGCCGGAGAAGCAAGTGTATGCTGTATTGGACTTGTGATTTGTGCAATAAACCGTGTGTTGTGACCCTTGGTGCCTGGATCCCGTGTCTTCTGCTACGCAGCCGACCACGCTACCTCACAGAAAATTAATAAGAAAAGAAAGAGAAAGGTATATATCCCCATCAGCAGTCAGTGTCCACCGTGCTCCCAGATGGAAAAGGAGAGGTTGGCAACTGGAAGGTTTGGTGGAGGATACAGAGCTGTGTGGCTATGAAACTAATAGTAGCCTGAACCGAGTTAGACGCCATTCGGATCTGGAGACTGGGAGCCCTGTTAGCGTCACAGGGTCCACATGCCCACCCAGCCCAGGAACTCCCTGTTAACAACACAGGGGACATTGAGTATGCTGACCGTGTGCGTAGGGGCCACACCTGTGTTCAGCAGGCGCATCAGCAGCAGCAGGCCTGTTAATGCCACTGGGCTGCACAAGCAGGACTGGTAGGACAGGAGCTGGTCTTAACCGTTCTGCGTTACCAACTGTGGTGGTGGCCTGCATCGACACCCTATCCCTGCCTACCTCTGGCCTAAAGCCGCAATGGGTTCAACACATGGAGGTGTGCTCTTTCGGAGCATAATAGAAGACTGCGCACCTCCTTGTTGGCTCCAGCCCCTTTTATAACCTGGGTCCGCCCCAAACCAGGGTGAACCACAATGCACCTCCTGGAGACAAAAGCAGAGTGACACGTCATGAGTGGCATAACTAGCGTCCTATTTGGAACCGCAACTTCAATGATGACCTCATGGATGCCATGACCCAAACACCTCACCAGTCATCGTCTGACCATCAATAATGCGGTGACAAGTCATAGGGGTGGGCCTCTGCATGCCATTTGGGAGTGGCCTGGCCACATCGTCAGGACACCTGATGCCCTGTGGTCTATATGGGACCCCCACATCAGGGGCAGGGCCAAAGAGTTCATTACCGGACCTAGTTTCTGATGCAGTAAGTGCCTGAGCATGCTCAGTAGCATGAAATACAGTCTCTGAAAAAAGACTATCAGCTTTAGCATGGTGTCTAGGCACAAAACAGGACTTGGACCCAGCACGGAATGCAAGTACCTGTGAAAAGAGGCTTTTCGCACTAAGTGTGGGAGCATGCGCTGTATCCCGAAATGAAGACTTAGCCTTAGCAATGGCACAGTCAGGCAGAGCATACTCACTAGGCGAAACACTGTAGTTAGGCTGCGGCTGGGGTAAAGCGGCACACGCATGCGCACTAGCTGCCTCTCCACACTTAGACGTGGAGGAGAAAGTAGCCAGCTGGACAACCCAAGGCACAGCCCTAAATGGCAGCTGACGCCTGGGCGCAAATGAAACCGCAGCAGGCTTCAGGTTACAGGTTTTGTAACAACAAATACCATCCAAAAGAACAGGTGTACTTCTTCCCATGGATAATCTGATATGATACTTTTTTTCACTGACACAACCATCGCTAACAAATGTAGATGAGGCCAAAACAGCAGCTGCTTCAATGGATCTCAAGTGCTCCATAAAGTGGCCTCTCCTCCACCCCAATTTCAAGATCCCAAATACTCCATTCCTCTGTGGTGTCAATCCAATCGCACTTGCTTCCTAACAGCTCTCAAGTTTCCACCAGCCCTGCTGAGTATGGGGTAACAGAGATGGTTGAGTTTGCATAGCTGTTCAGTCGCACTATAGCCTGGGAATCAGAGGTCTGCTCCAAAGCTGCAATGAGTACAGACAAGGAAGTTATTATTATTTTTATTATTATTGATTTATAGAGCACCATTGATTCCATGGTGCTGTACATGAGAAGGGGGTTACATACAGAATACATATACAAGTAACTATAGACAGACTGGTACAGAGGGAAGAGGGCCCTGCCCTTGCGGGATTACATTCTAAAGGATTTTTGGGAGGAGACAGTAGGAGTGGTTTAGGTTGAGCGTCAAGTACGTATGGTGGTGGTGTCATTGAAGGTTATAGTCATTTCTGAACAGATGAGTTTTCAGATTCAGTTTGAAGCTTGCGGGTGTAGCAGATAATCTGATGTGTTGAGGTAGCGAGTTCCATGAGACAGGGGAAATGATCTGCGCAGATGGCCAGAAGCTTTGTGAGTGGGATCCAGGCCCCGATGAAGAAGGTGCTGAGCCTAATCTATACTCTCAGTTCCAAAAAGTAAATCCTCCTGGTGGAGACAATGGGGAACATGATGAGGAGCACAGATACCTGATTGGAATGACAACTTTACTATTCGGTCAGGGCAGGAAGAGGTTGTCTTGGAGGACTCAGGACGAGGGGAATGAAAACACACAGGGTTATTGATGAGGTTGGAGACCACACTTACTGTCAAACCAAAGTCAGCCAGTCGATGAGGTCAGCAGAGGAGGTGGAGGAGGATGCTACTGACGACGAGGTTACGTTGCGTCTTCCTGGCCAGAGACAAAGTACTGGAAGCACGTCAACAACTGAATCCTGGACCACAACTTTGACTCTGAGCAGAAGTCGTGTTGGCTATGCAGGTCGCATGGGCTGTAAGCCTTGCCTAGCCTGTGAATTTTTGGACATCGCAAAGGATCACCCAAGTCATGGAATCTGTAAGATTTGTCAACAATCTGTAAGTAGAAGGCAAAAACTCACACCTTTGAGTAGTTCCTCCATGAAGTGTCACATGGATATGAATTGATAGCGTGAAGGTGTATTGCTCAGCTTTAGCCACTGTCAATGCAACATGCTAATTTGCCATTGCATGCATTGTTGCAGACTACACACAAGGGGCTGCTGTTATTTTGGATCTGCCTTTGTTTGGTCACTATAGCAATATCAAATTGCTCTTCGGGTGTGGACTTGGAGATGCTGTCTATGAACAGAAGGAAAAGCTAAAGGTGTGTGTTACAGCAAGGAGCCACCGCGGAAACACTTCGTTCAATTGTGAGGGGAGTCATGTTGTACTTTGATGATGAGCCCCGTAATGCCAGTGAGCAGCATCCTGTGCCACAGACCAACATTCTTACAGTGCTGTCTATACTGTTTACCGTGAGAGGAGCGTAAAGTCTGTATTTCTGGCAACTGGACATCAGAGTACCCGGGTACGGTAGGCTGTGCCCAGACAATAATGCGGGCACGCAACACTTTGTTTTATTAGCAAAACACATATCTGTTCTGGGTAGGCCGACTATTTATAGACAATAAGACTTGCTGCCTCTGCACTGTCAAATTGTCACATGCAGTTTAAATCATAGAGGGACAGCAACACATGTTTGCATTGACTGTTGCTTTTCAAGATTTCCATGACTGTGTTGCAGAGCTGTGTGGTTTGCATTCACACTGTTATCATCTGCATTATCTGTGAGGCTTCAGCTAACAAGGGTATTCAGGGGGGGTAATGTGTTTTGTCTATGTTTAGGTAGGTAACTTGGAAGCTCTTGTGATGTGCCACTGGTAAGTCGTGTTCGCACACACACACACACACACACACACGCACAAACACACAATTACTGCTACACAGAGGGATTAGCAGGTAGTAGGCAACAGAATAGATTGTTCATTTATTTAAATTGTATGCATGGTTCTTATTGTTTGTTTTGGTAAAGTTAAACAATCATTTATCAACCCAACTGCCTAGAGTCCTTTTCCTGTTGCCTGGTTTTGCTGCATACTGGGGAGCCCACCCTGTACACGACTTAAAATGAAGCATAAGTCGCAATGTGAATTTCACTGTGCTACAATGCGGCCTAGCGTGCCTGTGCAACCACCGCCTGCCCCATCAAGTGCATCTGCGTGCTCTTCATCATCTGTGACTGTGGGGACAGCAGTATCACATGGTTTTTCACACTGAACTTCCACTCCTTTACCCGCAACAGGGAGTGTGATTGGCAGGTCATCACTTGTTTTGGAAGTGGAAACAGAAGGTATTGTTGAGCTGTCAGACATCGAGAGAACCATCATTGGATGCAGGCTACATTATATCCACGCCTGCACCTTCGTCACAGATTGGCTGGACTACCTGCAGTTAATTGCATTCCAGAAATGGAAAGGAGTGTAGAATGCACATGTGTTGTACCTTGCTTGGCAGCAAAGGAACACTAACTTAGTATTCCAGACAATTTTAGGATGGCAGAAAAAGAGTCAGCTCTTTGGGCAAATTAAATAGCGTGGCAAAAGTGGACAGATGGGTACAGGGGCCGTGTTCTGTGGGTACCAGGACAGTAAAAGAAGCCTCACTTTCTATCCCTCCTAATGATCAAATGCAGCAAGGAATTCCCTGAGTTTGCTATAAAATTAGCATAGCAAAATGTGCATGAGGGTAGAATGCAGAGGTGCTTGAGATTGCTTGGCACAAGTGGCACAATAAAGGAGTCCAACAGCCAGTTCTATGATGCCACTAAATGGCAGTATTTTTTGCTATCATTATAGCTTATTAAAAACAGAGCAGGAGGGTGTCCTGCACAGGTGCTGCACATAGATTTGCACCAGTGGGGCACTAATGGAGTACAACAGCCACTTCTTGTATGCCACTAAGTTTACTCAATTTTTGGTATTATAATGTCTTAGTAAGTAACAATGAGTTTGAGTGTGCAATGCAGGCAGACGTGCTGCAAATATCTTTGCACTAGTGGGACTATACAAAAGTCCAATAGCCACGTTTAGGATGCCACTAGGTTCACTCAGTGTTTGCTAGTATAATGGCTTAGTTATAATGAGTTGGAGTGTGCAATGCAGGTAGACGTGCTGCAAATGTCTTTGCACTAGTGGGACTATAGCAAAGTCCAATAGCCACGTTTAGGATGCCACTAGGTTCACTCAGTGTTTGCTAGTATAATGGCTTAGTTATAATGAGTTGGAGTGTGCAATGCAGCCAGACGTGCTGCAAATATCTGTGCACTACTGGGACTATACAGAAGTCCAATAGCCATGTTTAGGATGCCACTAGTTACACTGAGTGTTTGCTAGTATAATGGCTTAGTTATAATGAGTTGGAGTGTGCAATTCAGGCAGACGTGCTGCAAATATCTTTGCACTAGTGGGACTATACAAAAGTCCAATAGCCACGTTTAGGATGCCACTAGGTTCACTCAGTGTTTGCTAGTATAATGGCTTAGTTATAATGAGTTGGAGTGTGCAATGCAGGTAGACGTGCTGCAAATGTCTTTGCACTAGTGGGACTTTAGCAAAGTCCAATAGCCACGTTTAGGATGCCACTAGGTACACTGAGTGTTTGCTAGTATAATGGCTTAGTTATTATGAGTTGGAGTGTGCAATTCAGGCAGACGTGCTGCAAATATCTTTGCACTAGTGGGACTATACAAAAGTCCAATAGCCACGTTTAGGATGCCACTAGGTTCACTCAGTGTTTGCTAGTATAATGGCTTAGTTATAATGAGTTGGAGTGTGCAATGCAGGCAGACGTGCTGCAAATATCTGTGCACTACTGGGACTATACAGAAGTCCAATAGCCATGTTTAGGATGCCACTAGGTACACTGAGTGTTTGCTAGTATAATGGCTTAGTTATAATGAGTTTGTGTGTGCAATGCAGGCAGACGTGCTGCAAATATCTTTGCACTAGTGGGACTATACAAAAGTCCAATAGCCACGTTTAGGATGCCACTAGGTACACTGAGTGTTTGCTAGTATAATGGCTTAGTTATAATGAGTTTGAGTGTGCAATGCAGGCAGACGTGCTGCAAATGTCTTTGCACTAGTGTGACTAGACAAAAGTACAATAGCCACGTTTAGGATGCCACTAGGTACACTGAGTGTTTGCTAGTATAATGGCTTAGTTATAATGAGTTGGAGTGTGCAATGCAGGCAGACGTGCTGCAAATATCTTTGCACTAGTGGGACTATACAGAAGTCCAATAGCCACGTTTAGGATGCCACTAAGTACGCTTAGTGTTTGCTAGTATAATGGCTTAGTTATAATGAGTTGGAGTGTGCAATGCAGGCAGAGGTGCTGCAAATATCTGTGCACTACTGGGACTATACAGAAGTCCAATAGCCATGTTTAGGATGCCACTAGGTACACTCAGTGTTTGCTAGTATAATGGCTTAGTTATAATGAGTTGGAGTGTGCAATGCAGGCAGAGGTGCTGCAAATGTCTTTGCACTAGTGGGACTATACAGAAGCCCAATAGCCACGTTTAGGATGCCACTAGGTACACTGAGTGTTTGCTAGTATAATGGCTTAGTAACTATCAGTTTGAGTGTGCAATGCAGGCAGACGTGCTGCAAATATCTGTGCACTACTGGGACTATACAGAAGTCCAACAGCCACGTTTAGGATGCCACTAGGTACACTCAGTGTTTGCTAGTATAATGGCTTAGTTATAATGAGTTGGAGTGTGCAATGCAGGCAGTGGTGCTGCAAATATCTGTGCACTACTGGGACTATACAGAAGTCCAATAGCCATGTTTAGGATGCCACTAGGTACACTGAGTGTTTGCTAGTATAATGGCTTAGTTATAATGAGTTTGTGTGTGCAATGCAGGCAGACGTGCTGCAAATATCTTTGCACTAGTGGGACTATACAAAAGTCCAATAGCCACGTTTAGGATGCCACTAGGTTCACTCAGTGTTTGCTAGTATAATGGCTTAGTTATAATGAGTTGGAGTGTGCAATGCAGGTAGACGTGCTGCAAATGTCTTTGCACTAGTGGGACTATACAAAAGTCCAATAGCCACGTTTAGGATGCCACTAGGTACACTGAGTGTTTGCTAGTATAATGGCTTAGTTATAATGAGTTGGAGTGTGCAATGCAGGCAGAGGTGCTGCAAATGTCTTTGCACTAGTGGGACTTTAGCAAAGTCCAATAGCCACGTTTAGGATGCCACTAGGTACACTGAGTGTTTGCTAGTATAATGGCTTAGTTATTATGAGTTGGAGTGTGCAATTCAGGCAGACGTGCTGCAAATATCTTTGCACTAGTGGGACTATACAAAAGTCCAATAGCCACGTTTAGGATGCCACTAGGTTCACTCAGTGTTTGCTAGTATAATGGCTTAGTTATAATGAGTTGGAGTGTGCAATGCAGGTAGACGTGCTGCAAATGTCTTTGCACTAGTGGGACTATAGCAAAGTCCAATAGCCACGTTTAGGATGCCACTAGGTTCACTCAGTGTTTGCTAGTATAATGGCTTAGTTATAATGAGTTGGAGTGTGCAATGCAGCCAGACGTGCTGCAAATATCTGTGCACTACTGGGACTATACAGAAGTCCAATAGCCATGTTTAGGATGCCACTAGGTACACTGAGTGTTTGCTAGTATAATGGCTTAGTTATAATGAGTTTGTGTGTGCAACGCAGGAAGACGTGCTGCTAATATCTTTGCACTAGTGGGACTATACAAAAGTCCAATAGCCATGTTTAGGATGCCACTAGGTACACTGAGTGTTTGCTAGTATAATGGCTTAGTTATAATGAGTTTGTGTGTGCAATGATGGCAGACGTGCTGCAAATATCTTTGCACTAGTGGGACTATACAAAAGTCCAATAGCCACGTTTAGGATGCCACTAGGTACACTGAGTGTTTGCTAGTATAATGGCTTAGTTATAATGAGTTGGAGTGTGCAATGCAGGCAGACGTGCTGCAAATATCTTTGCACTAGTGGGACTATACAAAAGTCCAATAGCCACGTTTAGGATGCCACTAGGTACACTGAGTGTTTGCTAGTATAATGGCTTAGTTATTATGAGTTGGAGTGTGCAATTCAGGCAGACGTGCTGCAAATATCTTTGCACTAGTGGGACTATACAAAAGTCCAATAGCCACGTTTAGGATGCCACTAGGTTCACTCAGTGTTTGCTAGTATAATGGCTTAGTTATAATGAGTTGGAGTGTGCAATGCAGGTAGACGTGCTGCAAATGTCTTTGCACTAGTGGGACTATAGCAAAGTCCAATAGCCACGTTTAGGATGCCACTAGGTTCACTCAGTGTTTGCTAGTATAATGGCTTAGTTATAATGAGTTGCAGTGTGCAATGCAGCCAGACGTGCTGCAAATATCTGTGCACTACTGGGACTATACAGAAGTCCAATAGCCATGTTTAGGATGCCACTAGGTACACTGAGTGTTTGCTAGTATAATGGCTTAGTTATAATGAGTTTGAGTGTGCAATGCAGGCAGACGTGCTGCAAATGTCTTTGCACTAGTGTGACTAGACAAAAGTACAATAGCCACGTTTAGGATGCCACTAGGTACACTGAGTGTTTGCTAGTATAATGGCTTAGTTATAATGAGTTGGAGTGTGCAATGCAGGCAGACGTGCTGCAAATATCTTTGCACTAGTGGGACTATACAAAAGTCCAATAGCCACGTTTAGGATGCCACTAGGTACACTGAGTGTTTGCTAGTATAATGGCTTAGTTATTATGAGTTGGAGTGTGCAATTCAGGCAGACGTGCTACAAATATCTTTGCACTAGTGGGACTATACAAAAGTCCAATAGCCACGTTTAGGATGCCACTAGGTTCACTCAGTGTTTGCTAGTATAATGGCTTAGTTATAATGAGTTGGAGTGTGCAATGCAGCCAGACGTGCTGCAAATATCTGTGCACTACTGGGACTATACAGAAGTCCAATAGCCACGTTTAGGATGCCACTAGGTACACTGAGTGTTTGCTAGTATAATGGCTTAGTTATTATGAGTTGGAGTGTGCAATTCAGGCAGACGTGCTGCAAATATCTTTGCACTAGTGGGACTATGCAAAAGTCCAATAGCCACGTTTAGGATGCCACTAGGTTCACTCAGTGTTTGCTAGTATAATGGCTTAGTTATAATGAGTTGGAGTGTGCAATGCAGGTAGACGTGCTGCAAATGTCTTTGCACTAGTGGGACTATAGCAAAGTCCAATAGCCACGTTTAGGATGCCACTAGGTTCACTCAGTGTTTGCTAGTATAATGGCTTAGTTATAATGAGTTGCAGTGTGCAATGCAGCCAGACGTGCTGCAAATATCTGTGCACTACTGGGACTATACAGAAGTCCAATAGCCATGTTTAGGATGCCACTAGGTACACTGAGTGTTTGCTAGTATAATGGCTTAGTTATAATGAGTTGTAGTGTGCAATGCAGGCAGACGTGCTGCAAATATCTTTGCACTAGTGGGACTATACAAAAGTCCAATAGCCACGTTTAGGATGCCACTAGGTAGACTGAGTGTTTGCTAGTATAATGGCTTAGTTATAATGAGTTTGAGTGTGCAATGCAGCCAGACGTGCTGCAAATGTCTTTGCACTAGTGTGACTAGACAAAAGTACAATAGCCACGTTTAGGATGCCACTAGGTACACTGAGTGTTTGCTAGTATAATGGCTTAGTTATAATGAGTTGGAGTGTGCAATGCAGGCAGACGTGCTGCAAATATCTTTGCACTAGTGGGACTATACAGAAGTCCAATAGCCACGTTTAGGATGCCACTAAGTACGCTTAGTGTTTGCTAGTATAATGGCTTAGTTATAATGAGTTGGAGTGTGCAATGCAGCCAGACGTGCTGCAAATATCTGTGCACTACTGGGACTACACAGAAGTCCAATAGCCATGTTTAGGATGCCACTAGGTACACTGAGTGTTTGCTAGTATAATGGCTTAGTTATAATGAGTTGGAGTGTGCAATGCAGGCCGAGGTGCTGCAAATGTCTTTGCACTAGTGGGACTATACAGAAGTCCAATAGCCACGTTTAGGATGCCACTAGGTACACTGAGTGTTTGCTAGTATAATGGCTTAGTTATAATGAGTTTGAGTGTGCAATGCAGGCAGAGGTGCTGCAAATATCTTTGCACTAGTGGAACTAGACAAAAGTCCAATAGCCACGTTTAGGATGCCTCTAGGTACACTGAGTGTTTGCTAGTATAATGGCTTAGTAACTATCAGTTTGAGTGTGCAATGCAGGCAGACTTGCTGCAAATATCTGTGCACTACTGGGACTATACAGAAGTCCAACAGCCACGTTTAGGATGCCACTAGGTACACTCAGTGTTTGCTAGTATAATGGCTTAGTTATAATGAGTTGGAGTGTGCAATGCAGGCAGAGGTGCTGCAAATATCTGTGCACTACTGGGACTATACAGAAGTCCAATAGCCATGTTTAGGATGCCACTAGGTACACTGAGTGTTTGCTAGTATAATGGCTTAGTTATAATGAGTTTGTGTGTGCAATGCAGGCAGACGTGCTGCAAATATCTTTGCACTAGTGGGACTATACAAAAGTCCAATAGCCACGTTTAGGATGCCACTAGGTACACTGAGTGTTTGCTAGTATAATGGCTTAGTTATAATGAGTTGGAGTGTGCAATGCAGGCAGACGTGCTGCAAATATCTTTGCACTAGTGGGACTATACAAAAGTCCAATAGCCACGTTTAGGATGCCACTAGGTACACTGAGTGTTTGCTAGTATAATGGCTTAGTTATTATGAGTTGGAGTGTGCAATTCAGGCAGACGTGCTGCAAATATCTTTGCACTAGTGGGACTATACAAAAGTCCAATAGCCACGTTTAGGATGCCACTAGGTTCACTCAGTGTTTGCTAGTATAATGGCTTAGTTATAATGAGTTGGAGTGTGCAATGCAGGTAGACGTGCTGCAAATGTCTTTGCACTAGTGGGACTTTAGCAAAGTCCAATAGCCACGTTTAGGATGCCACTAGGTACACTGAGTGTTTGCTAGTATAATGGCTTAGTTATTATGAGTTGGAGTGTGCAATTTAGGCAGACGTGCTGCAAATATCTTTGCACTAGTGGGACTATACAAACGTCCAATAGCCACGTTTAGGATGCCACTAGGTTCACTCAGT
Source organism: Anomaloglossus baeobatrachus (assembly GCF_048569485.1). Lineage (NCBI taxonomy): Eukaryota > Metazoa > Chordata > Amphibia > Anura > Aromobatidae > Anomaloglossus > Anomaloglossus baeobatrachus. The sequence goes on along the minus strand of NC_134356.1, from coordinate 319,912,475 downwards.
GTTTGCTAGTATAATGGCTTAGTTATAATGAGTTGGAGTGTGCAATGCAGGTAGACGTGCTGCAAATGTCTTTGCACTAGTGGGACTATAGCAAAGTCCAATAGCCACGTTTAGGATGCCACTAGGTTCACTCAGTGTTTGCTAGTATAATGGCTTAGTTATAATGAGTTGGAGTGTGCAATGCAGCCAGACGTGCTGCAAATATCTGTGCACTACTGGGACTATACAGAAGTCCAATAGCCATGTTTAGGATGCCACTAGGTACACTGAGTGTTTGCTAGTATAATGGCTTAGTTATAATGAGTTTGTGTGCGCAATGCAGGCAGACGTGCTGCAAATATCTTTGCACTAGTGGGACTATACAAAAGTCCAATAGCCACGTTTAGGATGCCACTAGGTAGACTGAGTGTTTGCTAGTATAATGGCTTAGTTATAATGAGTTTGAGTGTGCAATGCAGGCAGACGTGCTGCAAATATCTTTGCACTAGTGGGACTATACAAAAGTCCAATAGCCACGTTTAGGATGCCACTAGGTACACTGAGTGTTTGCTAGTATAATGGCTTAGTTATTATGAGTTGGAGTGTGCAATTCAGGCAGACGTGCTACAAATATCTTTGCACTAGTGGGACTATACAAAAGTCCAATAGCCACGTTTAGGATGCCACTAGGTTCACTCAGTGTTTGCTAGTATAATGGCTTAGTTATAATGAGTTGGAGTGTGCAATGCAGCCAGACGTGCTGCAAATATCTGTGCACTACTGGGACTATACAGAAGTCCAATAGCCACGTTTAGGATGCCACTAGGTTCACTCAGTGTTTGCTAGTATAATGGCTTAGTTATAATGAGTTGGAGTGTGCAATGCAGGCAGAGGTGCTGCAAATGTCTTTGCACTAGTGGGACTATACAGAAGTCCAATAGCCACGTTTAGGATGCCACTAGGTACACTCAGTGTTTGCTAGTATAATGGCTTAGTTATAATGAGTTTGAGTGTGCAATGCAGACAGACGTGCTGCAAATATCTTTGCACTAGTGGAACTAGACAAAAGTCCAATAGCCACGTTTAGGATGCCACTAGGTACACTGAGTGTTTGCTAGTATAATGGCTTAGTAACTATCAGTTTGAGTGTGCAATGCAGGCAGACTTGCTGCAAATATCTGTGCACTACTGGGACTATACAGAAGTCCAACAGCCACGTTTAGGATGCCACTAGGTACACTGAGTGTTTGCTAGTATAATGGCTTAGTTATAATGAGTTGGAGTGTGCAATGCAGGCAGACGTGCTGGAAATATCTTTGCACTAGTGGGACTATACAAAAGTCCAATAGCCACGTTTAGGATGCCACTAGGTTCACTCAGTGTTAGCTAGTATAATGGCTTAGTTATAATGAGTTGGAGTGTGCAATGCAGGCAGAGGTGCTGCAAATATCTGTGCACTACTGGGACTATACAGAAGTCCAATAGCCACGTTTAGGATGCCACTATGTACACTGAGTGTTTGCTAGTATAATGGCTTAGTTATAATGAGTTGGAGTGTGCAATGTAGGCAGACGTGCTGCAAATATCTTTGCACTAGTGGGACTATACAAAAGTCCAATAGCCACGTTTAGGATGCCACTAGGTTCACTCAGTGTTTGCTAGTATAATGGCTTAGTTATAATGAGTTGGAGTGTGCAATGCAGGCAGAGGTGCTGCAAATATCTGTGCACTACTGGGACTATACAGAAGTCCAATAGCCACGTTTAGGATGCCACTAGGTACACTGAGTGTTTGCTAGTATAATGGCTTAGTTATAATGAGTTGGAGTGTGCAATGCAGGCAGACGTGCTGCAAATATCTGTGCACTACTGGGACTATACAGAAGTCCAACAGCCACGTTAAGGATGACACTAGGTACACTCAGTGTTTGCTAGTATAATGGCTTAGTTATAATGAGTTTGAGTGTGCAATGCAGGCAGACGTGCTGCAAATATCTGTGCACTACTGGGACTATACAGAAGTCCAATAGCCACGTTTAGGATGCCACTAGGTACACTGAGTGTTTGCTGGTATAATGGCTTAGTTATAATGAGTTGGAGTGTGCAGAGGACAGGAGGGTACAGTGCCAGGATTGTGGGGCTCTGGGTAGAGGAATGGAAGCCTGACTTTCTATTCCCTCCTAATGGGTAAATGCAGCGACGAAATCCCTGACCTTAGCTACACAGACACTGTCTCTGTTTTCAGGACCTGTCACCTATGGCTCTGACCCTGCCGGTACGAGCCCTTAAAAGGACTGATAGAAAGTGCTCTCCCTAAGCTGTCTAGCGCTGTGTATGGAGCGTATACAGCAGTATCGGTGATAGGACTCAGGACGGAGCTGCGCCAGTGATGTCTGACACCAAGGACGCAGAAGGCAGATAATGGCGTGATGGAGGAAAATGTCCGGTTTTATAATGCAGGGACATGTGACATGGACATCCTATCACACATGCCGTTGCTTCTCTGGCTAAAAGTCCACTTAGCTGTGTGTGTGTCTGGGATTGGCTGACATGCTGGCCTGCCCCACAAGACGCGCGCGCTTAGGGAAGGAAGACAAGGAAAAAAAAAAAAATGGCGATCGCCATTATACAAACAGAAGTGATCTGAAGGCGCTCTTCACGCACACTATACGCTGAAATTTCATAATAGTGTGAGTCACAGAGTGACTTACACTATTACAGCGGAAAGCCAGCTAGGAATTAGCTGTTTTTTTGCTGCTAGAACCATTATCGAACGTTTCTAGAACTATCGAGCTTTTGCAAAAAGCTCGAGTTCTAGTTCAATCTAGAACAGGCCCCAAAATCACTTGAGCCTAGAACTGGAGAACCTCGAACCTAGAACCGCGCTCAACTCTAGTTCTCACTCATTTTCTCTGCCCTATCACATTTGGGGAGGGCTATTTACACTGTCCTGATATTAGCCTTCTCTGCTGGCTATATTCCTATGTGGTTACAGCCCCAATACTACGGATTTTTCCTGGCTAAAAGAGAAGAGTGTAGTATTTGCTCTGTGCTTTATCATTTATCTTACCTACAAGTTTCTCTTGTTTGCTTTTTCGTCTGCAGTAGACTACCCTAGTTTGCCTTTGCCATTTCACCTTTTCCAACTTGAGTACATATCTTATATTTCCTCACTTTGGGTCCCAGCCTATCTCTTCACGCTTTTCCTATCTCGCTTTGTAGTGCATAACAACCTCCCATCTGGCTCCTAAGGAGGTATGAGGAGCAAATTGATGGCCTTTTAGGCAGACAAGTCTGAGTTGTGTGTATCTAGTGTTACGGGTAGGGATATTCCAGCCTGTCCGGGGACTATTAAGGGCTGTGCAGCTAAAGCTGGGTTCACACTAAGCGACAGCGACAACGACGTCGCTGTTACGTCACCATTTTCGGTGACGTAACAGCGACTTTGTAAGTCGCTGTTATGATCGCTGCTTAGCTGTCAAACACAGCAGAAGCAGCGATCATAACGTCGCTGTGCTACATGTGCAGAGAGCAGGGAGCCGCGCTTAGCGCTGGCTCCTTGCTCTCCTAGGTACAGTTCACATCGGGTTAATTAACCCGATGTGTGCTGCAGCTACATGTCAGTGCAGAGAGCAGGGAGCCGCGCGCACTGCTTAGCGCTGGCTCCTTGCTCTCCTTGCTACAGTGTACATCGGGTTAATTACCCGATGCGTACTGCAGCCACATGTGCACAGAGCAGGAGCCGGCGCTGGCAGCAAGAGCGGAGGCTGGTAACGAAGGTAAATATCGGGTAACCAGGGAAAGGTCTTCCCTTGGTTACCCGATGTTTACGCTGGTTACAGCTTACCGCAGCTGCCAGACGCCGGCTCCTGCTCCATGCTCGCTTCATTTCGTCGCTCTCTCGCTTTCACACACAGCGATGTGTGTGTCACAGCGGGAGAGTGACGACCAAAAAATGAAGCTGGACATTCAGCAATGACCGGCGACCTCACAGCAGGGGCCAGGTCGTTGCTGGATGTCACACACAGCGACAGCGACGGGACGTCGCTGCAACGTCACAGAAAATGGTGACGTAGCAGCGACGTCGTTGTCGTTGTCGCTGTGTGTGACACCAGCTTAAGGATACTAGTCTGTTCAAGAACCAGTAGGGTGTAGGTGTGGTTCCATTGAGGTAGGTTTTATTTACCTGTGTTGGAATACTTATGTGCATAGCATAGTCAACCTGCAGCATCACACTCCCTTTCCATCCCATCAAAAGTAACGATATTTTGCATAACTCTGCTTTGCATGAAAATTTTACAACTCTTCACAGTAAATGACACAATAATTCTTTTTTCTAATGCATCATGGCAAATTTTTCCACATTTGGCTTAGTTGTATAGCTTAAGTCACGTGATAAGGCTCTTTAAAAGATTTATATTGACTTTTAGGATTGCTTCTACTAACAGGTAGCACTAAAGACTCTGCTCTGTTCTTCTATGAAGACACTATTTGCATATTTAAATTCCTAAGGGAGCACTGCATGACCTCTAAGTGTCTGTAAGGTAACTTGGCGTTCTTCACAGAGAGACACTTTACCTATTAGACCCAAACTTAAACTGCTACACATAAATGGTTTGCTTCATTATCTGAGGCTGATTCTTAGGACTGTTAACTGTTTAATAAGAATCGTGTTTTTATACTTATTAAAGCCATCAAACAGAAAGTGGAATCTTGTCAGGAACATATGTTTCATCGAAATAGAGTTTATTTTATTTTTCTGTCGACAAAGACATTTTACTGCTAGAACATCCGGTCCAATCTAAAGTGTTCTAAAAAAAATGGTCTAACAGCGAGAAGAAAAAAAAATATACTAGTAGTAGTTGCTGGATTCAGAAGAAACATCTGAATAAAGCTGGTGTCACACACAGCGACAACGACAACGACGTCGCTGCTACATCACCATTTTCCGTCGCTGTCGCTGTGTGTGACATCCAGCAACGACCTGGCCCCTGCTGTGAGGTCGCCGGTCGTTGCTGAATGTCCAGCTTCATTTTTTGGTCGTCACTCTCCCGCTGTGACACACACATCGCTGTGTGTGACAGCGAGAGAGCGACGAAATGAAGCGAGCAGGAGCCGGCACTGGCAGCTGCGGTAAGCTGTAACCAGCGTAAACATCGGGTAACCAAGGGAAGACCTTTCCCTGGTTACCCGATGTTTACGCTGGTTACCAGCCTCCGCTCTTGCTGCCAGTGCCGGCTCCTGCACTGTGACATGTGGCTGCAGTACGCATCGGGTAATTAACCCGATGTATACTGTAGCAAGGAGAGCAAGGAGCCAGCGCTAAGCAGTGCGCGCGGCTCCCTGCTCTCTGAACTGTGACATGTAGCTGCAGCACACATCGGGTTAATTAACCCGATGTGTGCTGCAGGAGAGCAAGGAGCCAGCGCTAAGCGCGGCTCCCTGCTCTCTGAACTGTGACATGTAGCTGCAGCACACATCGGGTTAATTAACCCGATGTGTGCTGCAGGAGAGCAAGGAGCCAGCGCTAAGCGCGGCTCCCTGCTCTCTGAACATGTAGCACAGCGACCTTATGATCGCTGCTTCTGCTGTGTTTGACAGCTAAGCAGCGATCATAACAGCGACTTACAAGGTCGCTGTTACGTCACCGAAAATGGTGACGTAACAGCGACGTCGTTGTCGCTGTCGTTTAGTGTGAACCCAGCTTAAGAGTCAACACCTTAGTGTAAAGCGGGCTTTACACACTACGATATCGTCAATGATTTATCGTCGGGGTCAAGTTGTTTGTGACGCACATCCGGCTCCATAAGCGTCATTGCAGCATGTGACACGTACGAGCGATCTGAAATGATCGCAAAAGTGCTCAAAATCGTTTGCCGTGGAGAGGTCATCCTGAATCAAAAAATCGTTGAAGATTGACAAAAAATCTTGTTTATCGTCCATTCCGCTGCACACATTGTTACGTGTGAAGGTCTATGACCGACCAACAATATCGCATCTGCGTGCGTCATCAACGACACGGGCGGGCGTATAAACACAAAGACATCCACGCCTCACGCGCCCTGATAGGGCAAACGCATCTAGGTTTTCATTGGTCGCTCTATGAATAAAAAGATCCAGTTGACATCTGTTTTTTTTATATGCTTCACTTTGTACCAAAAAATGGACAATGGCCCTTTAACAATGGTTACACAATAAATCATCCATTGTATCCATGGAAATAAAAGAGGGAGAAAATCGCCACAAATAAATAGAAATGGTGGATATACACCAATAATATATTAGCAAGGCAACAACAATATAGATAGAGAAACTGTTTCTTCTTAATTCTGCCTCAAAAAGCAAAATAGAAAGTGATCAAAAATATTTGGCCCAAAACGGTACCAATAAAAAAATCCAACTCATCCTGCAAAGAACAAGCACTCACAAGAATGAAAAAAACTAAAGGTTTAAACATTTGGTGATGCAGTAATCCCTTAATTTGTAAAAATATGTTTTTTAGTGTAATATCCATGATAACACACGGAGAACGGGAACTTTATGCTCACCTGTCCCTGGCATCGCTGTCCGTGGTGCTGATCTTCGGTCTCCGATCCTGCCGACTCCCCGCTGCTGCAGTTTCCGGCCGCAGTGAAGTGAATATGCAGTGAGCATAATGAGTGGTGGTTGGAAGCAAGTGACAGCAGCAGCAGAGACAGGAGGGCTGGACCAGGTGAGTAAAGTTTTTTGTTTTTTTTCTCAGACACGTGTGTTTTCTCTGGTGCGTGTCACGCGGAGCACCTCCGTGTGGTCCATTTGCGTTCCGTGTGATACCCGTGATGCCGGAGAAAAATGGACATGTTGACGTGTGGAGCACACAGACACACGTATGCTCCACACGTACACACGGTCCATGGCAGAACACGCACGTGAGCACAGACCCATTGATTTTAATGGGTTTGCGTTTGCCCGTGTCTCTGGTATGTGAGGAAAAAGACCAAACATGTACCGGAGACAAGGATATGTGAAAGAGGCCTTAAGGGTATAAAAATTAAAAGTTTAAAAATCGCAAAATATTTACCAAATTTCTGATATTTTTACAAATAAACGCCAAAGTATTGTCTTAATCTCACTACTACCATGAAATGAAATATGTCACACTAAAAAAGACACAGAATCAGTGGGATCTGTTGACGCATTCATGAGTTATTACCTCATAAAGTGACACTGGTTAATATTGAAAAAATTGTCCTGGTCATGAAGGCAAAAACCAGGCTGGAGGGTGAAGGGGTTAGATAACTCCAAGGACCAAAATGTTGATTATTTTTTTTTATTGAAGAGTTATGTCTTCTGTATCTATAGCCAAGCTGTAGGAGTTAGCTGACCCAGGATTTTACTGATAGAGTTGCCAAAGAGACTTTCAGTCCCTTTCTAATATTAAAGATGACCCCCTCACCAGTTTGCACATCTTAAACTGGCCACATAATGGACTAGGGCTCCTGCTGCTGATTCATCTGATTTCTGTCAACAGATCCTCTTCTTCTAGGCTGCTCTGTTGACAGGATGTGAATGCCAGCGTCATGCTGATTGACAGCTGGCTTCCTCCAGTTAGGAAGCAGGGACCTGGCTGTCAATCAGCATGACATAGGCAGTCAAGTCTTATCAACAGAGCAAAGCAGAAAAGAAGCAACCGCTCTGTTGACATAAGGTCAGACTGCAGCTGAATCTTTGTCAGGAATGGTCTGTGACTACTCTGTGCCAACATAGATTGGTGCTGGGCACAACAGGCAGGTAGTTAGCAACAACCTTCCTGTTGTACATGTTAGTCCTTAGGCCTCCTTCACACATCCATGTCTCCAGTCCGTGTGATGTCTGTTTTCACATATACTGGAGACACGGGCACATATAGACTAATTAAAATCAATGCGTCTGCGCACACATCCATGTTTTGACATGGACCATGTGTCTGTGTTGAGCACATGCATGTGCGTGTGCTCCATATGGCACAAGTACTGGAGAAAACACAGGCGACATAAAAATAAAGAGTTTTTATACTTAGCTGTCTCCGGCACTGCTGTCTCTGAGTGTGGTCACGCTCAATATGCCAGTTGCATATTTCACTGCACTCAGTGCAAACCCGGACGTAACAGCAACGCGGGAGACAGGCAGTATACCAGCTCATGCTGTCCATGTGCTATCCAGATGTCACATGGATAGTATATGAACTGCATATGTAAAACACACACACACACACACACACACACACACAGACACACACGTATTTTCACCACAGACTATGCAAAATGTTAGTGTTTTGCACGGACATGTGAAGGAGGCCTTAGTTGGTCAAACTCACAAAGGGGGAGAAGTACACATTCCCAGAGACAAATCTCAGAGACACCCAGTTGCACTATGACATAAATTATAACCAAAACTTTAGACACTATTATCTCCACAATAGAGTGGAGAAGTAATGAAAAAAACTTTTACTCAGCTCTACAGCCACTTTGTCATGACGTGGCAAGTATAACATGCTCAAACTGGTGAAAGGTCTTCTTTACAGTATATCAGCACCTGGTATTTTATGTGATGTGTTTCTTGATGTTTTGTATTTTGCTTCAAAAATAGAGCAGATACTAACTCTGCAATAAAAACCTTTTGGATAAAGAATTGCTCAGGGGGAAATAACCTCAAAAAGCACTTTTGGTCACAGCCTTTTCATCCCAGCATTTTATTTTGTCTTAAGCGGGCTTTACACGCTACGACATCGCTAATGCGGAGTCGTTGGGGTCACGGAATTCGTGACGCACATCCGGCCGCATTAGCGATGCCGTTGCGTGTGACATCGATTAGCGATTTTGCATCGTTGCAAAACAGTGCAAAATCGCTAATCGGTGACACGGGGGTCCATTCCCCATTATCGTTACTTCAGCAGTAACGAGGTTGTTCGTCGTTCCTGCGGCAGCACACATCGCTGCGTGTGACGCCGCAGGAGCGAGGAAACTCTCCCTACCTGCCTCCCGGCCGCTATGCGGAAGGAAGGAGGTGGGCGGGATGTTACGTCCCGCTCATCTCCTCCCCTCCGCTGCGATTGGGCGGCGGTTCAGTGACGTTTCAGTGACGTCGCTGTGACGCCGCATGGACCGCCCCCTTAGAAAGGAGGCGGTTCGCCCGTCACAGCGACGTCGCCGGACAGGTAAGTATGTGTGACGGCTGTGGGCGATGTTGTGCGGCACGGGCAGCGATATGCCCGTGTCGCGCAACAGATGGGGGCGGGTACCCACACTAGCGATATCGGGACCGATATCGCAGTGTGTAAAGTAGCCTTTACTCTAGGAAATATTTTAAAGGTCTTTCTCGTTTTACTCAGATCTGTCATTTTGTTTAGCAATAAAATTCCTAAAAATTCTATCTTGTTTGATAGAAGCAGGATCTTGTACAAAAGTGCAGTTCAGGAAGTTAGTTGGACATATTGTGCCAATGGTAACCACAATGCACCCGCATGATCTCAATTAGGCCATGCATGTTAATGCAGCCATGATTCAAGATTTGGCATGGTGATTGAAAACAGATACTATAGAGAAAGTACTCACGTTAAAAGCGTTAAACTAGGGCCCATTTAGGCCACAATTGGTTTCAGTGCAAATGAGGAGCTGTACTCTATAATGTTGGTGTCAATTCACATCAGAATTAGAATATTTTTAGTTGAACAATCAAGAAGTGATCCCTTGGCAAGAAAATGTGCCCAGATAAAGGTTCAACATACAGCTTTTGGGATTCTGCTCTCTAAGTGTAACAGTTCAGCTGAAAGTGCTAGATGGCTTATTCATTATATAACACTAACATATTCTGCAGCACTTTACAATTAAGAGGGGTCATGTACAAACAATGTAAGGCCTGTGCCACACTCACGTTAAAATAACGCATGTGCTGCGAGACACGTATTTTCCTTACGTGTTGCGTGAGGTAAGTACGTGTCTCCGGTATGTGCGGTCCACGTGTGTTCTCCATGTGCTATATATGATAACACACGGAGAGCCGATAATTTACATACTCACGTGGTACTCACTATTGTCCATGGTTCTGATCTTCGGCTCCAGCCTCGCCCACTCCCAGATGATGCTGCTTCCGGCCGAGCAGAGGGGCGGAGATCAGCACCTGTGACAGCACGCCCACCTCCATAACACGCTCATAACAAGCGGCGGGCGGCAGCAACTGTTTGGAGTGGAAGATTCTGCAGGGCTGGTGGAGGTGAGTATGTGTTTTTTTTATTTTAAAATAATGACATGTTTTTCTCCGGCGTGTGTCACACGGGACCGCATCCACACTACATCCGTGTAGGGTGAAACACACACACAAAAAAAAGTGCTTATCATGTATATACAAGTCATCATTATAATAAATAGGTGTATTCAAATAAAAGTGCATCAGTCAATATCTGTGTAAATATGGATATAAAGTGCTATTGAGTGTATTGATGGTGTGGAAACACATGGCTGACAGTATGTGTAGGAAGAGAGAAAATAATTAGATTAGTGAGGTGAGGTGATAACTCAATCTAAAGAGATGTGTTTTTAGAGATCACTTAAACTGTAGCTACAGGGAATTACTCGTAACTGTATTATCTGTAGTAGACCATTCCAGAAAACTGGTGCAGCATGAGAGAAACGGATGTGTGAGTTTCAGATATAAAGGATGTTAGTCTTACATTATTAGAAGAATGGAGATCACTGGTAGGGTGATAGACCGAGATGAGGGAAGAGCTGTAGAGTACTGCAGCTCTATGGAAAGCTTTGTGAATGAGCAAGATAAATCAATGTTGTACTCCGTAGAAGGTGGGCAACCAGTGCATTGAGTAGCACATCATGGAGATATTTGGTATATCGGCTGGACAAAAGAAGTCCCTCTCTAGGAATAGCGTTTAGTAAGAGGGAGATCAAATAGTAGAGAGTTGCAGTAGACTAGGCAATAATGAAATTAGAGCAACAGTAACAGATTTTGCTTTGTCAAAGGTTTGATTCTGGAAATGTTTTTGGAGTGGAAGGGACATGAGTGAGTGGTTACATATAGGGAGTAAAGAAAGATCTGAGTCAAATATAACCCTAAAATGTGAGTGTATTGCTTGGAATCATGGTAGAGCCACCTACAAAAATGGTAAGTTTGGGTTTGGGTAGATTAGCAGAGGGAGAAACACATGAAGTTCAGTTTTGTAAAGAGTTCTTTTCAGAAAGAAAGAGGACATAATGTTAGGCAGCAGGCAGACAGTCACTGGTAGTTTGTAGTAACACAGGGGTGATGTCAGAAGCTGTGCATAAGTGGATATTATCAGAATAGAGATGGCACTGAAAGCAAAATTTGCTGATGGCTTGTACAATAGAAGTGGTGTTTAGTGAAAAGAAGGGCGAATCTAGGGCTCAACCCTGAGGACCTTCAACAGTAAGGTGGAAGGAGAGATGAAGAAAAGCCTTCAAATGATACACTGAAGGAGTGGTCAAAGAGGTAAGAGGAAAACCAAGAGAGCAGTATGCTGAAAAGTAGAGTTCGAGGTTCACCAATTTCATGTTCGAGTGATTTTGGGGGGTGCTCGAGATCGAACTCGAACTCAAGCTTTTTGCTAAAAGGTCGACGGTTCGAGTTACGTTCAAGAACTGTTCGATCACCATAAATGTGGCTTTTCACAGTAAGGCTATGTGCACATGTTGCTATCTGCATGCGTCCTGCGTCCCCAGCACAATCCCTTTCCCTTTCCTACTCACCGATCACGGGTATCTCGCTCCATGTCTGTCACAAATCTGCGGAGTCTTTTCCTCTTTAGAAAATGGCTGCCACTTCATTAGTCAATTAGTTGTTTCGTGGTTTCCCCGCCCACCGGTGCCCATGATTGGTTGTGTGACGCCCTGGGCAAGCCAGGGGTCACAGGTCATAACACCACCACACCCTACACCCCAGATAGGTACACCAAAGCTACACAAAAATCCTTGTTGCCTTCCCCCAGGGGCTGATGTCCACACCAGGGGGCGGGCCAGGCGGTTGGCTCCGCCCACCGAGGAGTTCACAGCCCTGGAGGCGGGAAAACCAGGCAGATCAGTTGAGGGAGAGGAAGAGCCAAGAGTGAAGTAGTAGAGGAGCAAGAGAGAGGAGTAAAGTGGAATAGACAGTGACAGTTAAGGAAGACTGAAGTTGGTCCGGGTGTGTGCCCCGGACTGAGACAGCAAGGTCAGCAGACGGCGGTGACTGTCTGCAGGAGAGGCTGCTTGGAGGTTGCCGGAAGGACCTTGGATGGGTGGTGGCCCGGCGGTACCGGAGCGGTATACGAAGAGCAGTCAGCACCATTGGCAGGGGCCTTTTGGATCCCGGCAAGGCTAGGAGTCGCCGTGAATTTGCCAAATCCGTCAGTGAAGGGGACCTCTGGGTCTCCAAACAACCAAGTTAGAGAGAGACACCGCCACCGCCAAGGCACCAGTTTCTCAGGGCCAGCGCCTGCGGGCAAAGTAGGGCTCCTCCGGCCCATAACCAAGTCGGGGAGCGGGTTACCGGTGGGAACCCATCGCTACCATCATCATCTTAGGTGCAGGAAAAGGGACCGTCACCGTCAACTACTGGGGAAAAGCAACTGCAGCCGTCCATGGGAACCGTCTTTCCAGCCGTGTGTTTTACCGAGAACTGTGTCCCCGTCTCAGGCTGAGTGAGTACCACAGTGCCGTGAGGCACAGCGCTGCCCCCGCGTCCCTGCACCCCACCAAGCCCTGCACCGGCCCCGCCATCCCTCATCACCCACCTCATCACTGGGCCCCGGGACAACTACCCACGGAGGGGAGAACAAGCAACTTTGCTGCTCCCTGTCATCGCTCCCGGGATCCCCATACAGAGCAGCGGTGGTGTCCACATAATCACCACAACCGTGGGTGGCGTCACGGACAATAAAGAATCCCAAAAACCAATCCCTTTTCACTCACGGGCGAGGAGCGCCACTCGAGTGCCCGGGATCCGGCCCATCGCTCGAGCCACCGAGCAGCAGCAGGCCGCAGCCGCAGCCGGACCCGAGCAGTGGGAGAGCGCGGCGTCCCCTCCTCCGCCCGCGACAACTTGGCATCACGAACAGGATCTTACCGCTCTGCCGTCTGGTAGAGGTGCGCCTTGTTACCGCCGGAGGTGTCCGGCCAGAAAATTTTAGAAGCCGCCATCTTTGGCGCGAAGAGTTCCCGCTCGAGCGTCTTCTCGAGTAGTGGAGGCGCGAAGGCCAAAACCCCGCCCCGATAGAGGAGGGGCCGGAAAGAGGCTAAGGGGGACGAAATGGCGACTGAGTGCATGTAGCCGCGGCTATAAAGGCAGGGACGCCAGGACTCTGCAGCCATCTTGTTCCTGGGAGAAGCCGCCAGCAACATGTGGATGCCGTCCCGCAGCACCGTAGCCCCCGCGCCTGGAACCGCGGCGTGGGTGGAGATCCGGACCGCGCAGCTCTACCAGAGGCTGCAGGTCAAAATGCAGCTCCTCATGGAGGAGTGGGAGACCGACATGGCGGATGTCATAGCGACCGTGCGGAGACGCGAGGAGGAAGCGGAGGAAGGAAGGGTGAGTGACCCACGCCCCGATGCCCTTGAAGGACCGGTCATCGCGGCTGCGGGACCCGGTCTAAACCCTCTCGCCCTGCTGCCTCCCTCGCCACCCATCTCGGAAGCCGTGACCCCGCTACTAGGCCCGCTACCACCGCAACCGGTAGCGATACCCAGCATGCCCGCCCAGGCGGGCCGACCTGTAGCCGGAGCCCGTAGTCGACCGGAGGTGCTGCCGTGGAAAGCCCCGAAAACCGAACCGGAGGCGTCCCCCGAGAAGTCCCCCGAGCCGGAGCCGATAGCCCGCTCCGTGCCGAGGGCCCAGCAGTGGAAAGCCCCTGTGCCCATCCCCCACACCTTGGCTGAGGTTGTGCCGGGTTGCCGATGCAAGGCAGCGTCTAAGGCCAAGTCACCGCGGGACCTGCCGCCCAGATCCCCAGCAGTGGGCAATGTCCAACAGGTCTCGTGGGGCCCGACCCGTGCGCCGGAGCTCGCAGCAGCGCCGTACTGGGACAGGGAGCCGGTACCGTTGGGCCTGGAGATTGAAGAGAGGGAAAGAAGGACAGTGGGACAGACACCCAGACACCCACACCCACTGTTGTCTGACAGTGTCAGACAACAGACACCCGACAGTGGGTGAGTGCGGCGTCCCCTCCTCCGCCCGCGACAGTTGCAGTCAGACATGTCCTCAAGCTGAGTGACAGCTGTCTCACTGCAACCAATATAATAATAGATTCACTGCACTCAATATGTAAATTTGCAAGAAGGTGAAAAATCATTTATTTTAAACAGGTGATCAAGCAACATCCAACGACGTTTCGACCCACCTGGGTCTTAGTCAAGTCGCTAGGTGAAGAGATACAAAACATATGATCAAAATACAGCAAAAATTATATACAATAACTACTATATACATATTAAAGAGATATATACAGGATATATACAAACTATGTACAGATCAAGACAACTGGTCATAAAGTACTGTCATGTTTAATTTGTTGTATAGGCTATAGTAGCTAGGTGGCATTTTAAATATAGTATATGCAAAAAAAGGTTTTTTTGCAAGAAAACAATGTAAACATAAATATAGCAACCTCAGTATTAATAAAACAGACAAAATTCCTGTTGGTAAAAAAGGGGGGGTTATTACATGCTGGTATGGAACAATTTAGGAAAAAATAAAATAAAAAGAAACGTATACAATTGTATAGTACACCGGCTAAGATACGGTACCTGTATAATAGGTGACTGAAGGGTGAGGGATGATGTGCACTGAAGCATGGAAGTATATGGAAAAAGTGCCTGGTGGGAATAGAACATAGTAAACAACGGATATAGTACACAGATTGCAATAAATGTAACCATAGAGATAATAGAAAAGAAGTTACCTTGGGGATATATATGTTATGCAGGCGCAGCAGCGCTATTGCTATTAGAATCTTGTGCCCTAAGGCATAGTGGAGGAGGGGGAGTATATATCTAAGATAGATAAGGAGATCAGCCAATCAGGGATCAGAAATGTGGGGGCTTGGTATCGAACATGTGATGCCACGTCATAGATGAGGACGTGGCAGTGAGAGCCTGGAGTAAATGGCTCATGCGCAGTAAAGCAGCGCGTTAGACATTATGCCAGTGTGTGGGAGATACATATGCAGTGTCTGCGCAAGCGTAGTAAATATACGTAGACCGGGCCGAAAAGTTGCGTAAATATACGTAAATTGCGTAGCGTGTATCACGCACGCGCAGTGAGAGAAACCGCTCGGCTAGTGTAACAGTGTAAAGCGCTGACATGTAGAGAGGCTGGGTGAAGCCAGGGAGCGTGGGTAGTAAAAAGATGTAGTCTTACGTAATAGACGTAAGTGTCTAGAGCATGCGTAGTAAAGGGAGAAGAGAACTTGGAAACGGAAGGAGAGATGTATTGGTGTAAAAAGGAAGTAAATAAGAGCGTGGAGCTGATGTATATGAGCTGTGCATCATGAAGTACAGGGAACTACATATGGGTGAAGGGGCTATGAATATAGTAGGGTAATGTATATAGTATAAATAGGATGAATATGAAAATGATAAGATAAGATAATTATGAGTGAAAGAAAAAGTAATAAAGGCAACGACCAGTAAAAGAATTAGGAGATGGGAAATGAAGAATAAAAGAACTGAAAGTAAGTGAATAGAAATAAAAGTGAATAATGAAAATAAAAAATAAAAATAAAAATAAAAATAAAAATGAAAATAAATAGTTATAAATAAGGAAAAAAATAGGGAAAAGGGGAAAAAATATAGAAAACAGAAAGAAATGAAAAAAGAAGAAAGAAGAATGGAAAGTGAGATTGAAAAAATAAAATAAAAAATAAAAAATAATAAAAAAAAAAAAATAAAAATAATGATAAAAAATAAAAAATAATGAAAATAAAATAGAAAATAAGTGAAGAAAGAAAATAGAATACAATAGGAATTATAAATAAGATAAAATAAAATAAATGAAAATAATAAAGATTAAGGAAAGAAAAGGAATGTCCAAGGAGAGTTAGGAATTGTGGGAAAAAGAAGGAGATATGTCTATGAATAACGGTTATATTGGCAAAAAGAAAGAAAAGAAAATATGTAAACAGTAACCTGAAAATATAATTTATAGTAAAAAAAGGGGAGAGGGAGAAGAGTAGATAGAAAAAGCATGAGTACTAAAGTCGGTGGTGGGGAAAGGGGGGGGGGAAGAAGGGGGAGGTAAAAGAGGTAGAGAGTAGAAAAGGAGGGGGTGAGGATAGCCGGTGTACTTACCAAAGGACTGCAACCAATCACAGCCGCCGGCGGGCGGGTCTATATCGTGCAGTAAAATAAATGAATGAATAATAAAATATGCGGTTCCCCCATATTTGATACCAGCCAGGATAAAGCCGAATGGCTGGAGGCTGGTATTGTCAGGATGGAGAGCACCACGGTATGGGGAGCACTCCAGACTAACAATATCACCCAGCAGCCGTCCGGAATAGCCGCATCCATTAGATGCGACAGTGCCGGGGGGACTCTACCCAGCTCATCCCAAATTGCCCTGGTGCGGTGGCAATCAAGGTAATAAGAGGTTAATCATGCCAGACGTCTCCCCGAGACACCTTCTATGATCAACCTGAAAGTGAAAGTAAATAAACACACACACACACACACCGAAAAATCCTTTATTTGGAATAAAAGACAAAAAACCACTCTGTTTCACCCCTGTATTAATCCCCAAATACCACTCCAGGTCCGACGTTATCCACACGACACTGTCGGCTCTGCTCCCTGAAGATGTAGCAGCACCGTAGAACACCATCGAGCTGTATCAGGTCCACGTAGCAATGAAGTGAATCGCGCTGTCAGAAGAGACTTCAGCAAGATTACCAAATTTCCACCTATCTTTATCA
The DNA here is from genome assembly GCF_048569485.1 of Anomaloglossus baeobatrachus. NCBI lineage: Eukaryota > Metazoa > Chordata > Amphibia > Anura > Aromobatidae > Anomaloglossus > Anomaloglossus baeobatrachus. The sequence goes on along the minus strand of NC_134356.1, from coordinate 319,895,567 downwards.
ATAGAGTCAGTAGCTGAGTGGATAGAGTGCTTACCTAAGAAGCATTAGGTCGTGAATTCTAGGCCCAGCAAAGAACTTTTTTTTTTATTTTTTTATTTTTCATTTTAAATTATATTTATTATATATTTATAATATATTTATAATTATAATTTAATTATGCACTCAGGGGAGGAGCCGGACATCAGCTGTGAGCCGCGGGACACACCTATAAAATCGGAGCAGTTCAGCAGTTCACGGAATGAGGCTACATTGCTCTCTCCTCTCTCTCTTTCTCTTTCTCTTTCTTTCTCTCTCTTTCTTTCTCTCTCTTTTCCTCTCTCTCTTTTCCTCTCTCTCTTTTTCTCTCTCTCTCTTTCTCTCTCTCTTTCTCCTCTCTTTCTCTCTGTCTCTTTCTTTCTCTCTCTTTCTCTCTCTCTCCTTTCTCTCTCTTTCTCTCCTTTCTCTCTCCTTTCTCTCTCTCTTCTCTCTCTCCTTTCTCTCTCTCCTTTCTCTCTCTCCTTTCTTTCTTTCTTTCTTTCTCTCCTTTCTCTTCTTTCTCTCTCTTCTTTCGCTCTCTTCTTTCTCTCTCCTTTCTCTCTCTCTTCTCTCTCCTCTCTCTCTTTCTCTCCCTCTCCTCTCTATCTTTTCTCTATCTTCTCTCTCTCTTCTTTCTCTCTCTCTCTTTCTCAGACCTGGTGGTGATCAGCTGATGCGGTCACCTGACGGAATCAGCTGACACTATAAGTCGAGCGGTGTGGCCGGCTTCTTACCGCCCGGCCGCCTAAACTATCAGCTGATACGGTCGGAGCGGAGTCTGCACTGAAGTATGTCGTTTTTTTTTTTTTTTTTTTTTGCACTGATGCATCAGCTGATTATATAAAAGCCGTTTATACAATCAGCTACTGTGTCATGTGATTCAGGCCCTTGAACCTGACACATCATCTGATTGCTTTGCCTTCCAGCAAACCGATCAGATGATATTGGATCTGGATTGGACGGCGCGGGACCCTTGACCCAGGATTACTGCGGAGGGAGGTTCTTTATTTCAATAAAGATGGAGTCACTAATTGTGTTGTGTTTTATTTATAATAAAAATATTTTTCTGTGTGTTGTGTTTTTTTTAATCGGTACTAGAAATTCATGGTGGCCATGTCTAATATTGGTGTGACACCATGAATTTTGGGCTTAGGGCCAGTTGATAATATACAGCTATCCCCAACCCCATTATTACCCAGCGAGCCACCCGTCACCAGGGCAGCTGGAAGAGTTGGATACAGCGCCAGAAGATGGCGCTTCTATGAAAGCGTGATTTTCTGGGGCGGCTGTGGACTGCAATTCGCAGCAGAGGGGCCCAGAAAGCTCAGGCCAACCTGTGCTATGGATTCCAATCCCAAGCTGCCTGGACACAAAAATGGGTGAAACCCACGTCATTTGTTTTTTAATTATTTCATGAAATAAGTGAAATAATTAAAAAAAAAATGGGCTTCCCTATATTTTTGGTTCCCAGCCGGATACAAATAGGCAGCTGGGGGTTGGGGACAGCCCGTAGCTGCCTGCTGTACCTGGCTAGCATACAAAAATATAGCAAAGCCCACGTCATTTGTTTTTTAATTATTTCATGAAATTCATGAAATAATTAATAAAAAAAAAGGTCTTCCCTATATTTTTGGTTCCCAGCCGGGTACAAATAGGCAGCTGTTGGTTGGGGGCAGCCCGTAGGTGCCTGCTGTACCTGGCTAGCATACAAAAACATGGCGAAGCCCACATAATTTTTTGGTGGGCAAAAAACTCCTGCAAACAGTGCTGGATGGAGTATGCTGAGCCTTGTAGTTCTGCAGCTGCTGTCTGTCTGTATGGAGGAAAGCAGACAGCAGCTGCAGAAGGACAAGGCTCAGCATGCTTCATTCACTAGTGTATGCAGGAGAGCAGACAGCAGCTGCAGAACTACAAGGCTCAACATACTCCATCCAGGACTGTATGCAGGAATTTTTTTTGACCACCAAAAAAATGATGTGGGCTTCGCCATGTTTTTGTATGCTAGCCAGGTACAGCAGGCACCTACGGGCTGCCCCCAACCCCCAGCTGCCTATTTGTACCCGGCTGGGAACCAAACATATAGGGAAGCCTGTTTTTTTTAATTATTTCACTTATTTCATGAAATAATTAAAAAACAAATGACGTGGGCTTCGCCATATTTTTGTGTCCAGGCAGGTACAACTAGGCAGCTGGGGATTGGAATCCGCAGCACAGATTGGCCTGAGCTTTCTGGGCCCCTCTGCTGCGAATTGCAATCCGCAGCCGCCCCATAAAATGGCGCTTTCATAGAGGCGCCATCATCTGGTGCTGTACCCAACTCTTCCAGCAACCCTGAAGCCGGGTGGCTTGCTGGGTAAATATGAGTTAATACTAGCTTTGTTTTATTAGCTAGTATTAAGCCAGAGATTCTTAATGTCAGGCAAGTTTGACCCAGCCATTAAGAATCTCCAATAAAGGGTTAAAAAAAGACACCACACAGAGAAAAAATACTTTAATATAAATAAATACACACTTAGAGACTCCATTTTTATTACTCCCTCTTATCCCTCCATGATCCATGGTCTTCTGTCTTCTTTCTCCTTCAACCCATGCAGCTCTGCTATATCAGACAGCGCTGCATGGGAGGAAGGATGCTGCTGCTTCCCGTGCAGTCTTTTCACTCCGTGAGTTAGAAGAAGCTGCTGGCTGTAAGCGGTGACGTCACCACTGACAGGCGCGTTGCTATTGCAACGGTGATCTCCGTTATTGATCGGCTGCGGCAGCCGGTGAATAACGGAACGGGGAAGCAGAACGGGGAGTCGACCGTGTGCCAAGACATCTCGCTGGTACTTGGGGATGCACAAACGTGCACCGCGTACCGGAGAGATGCAATGTCAGGACCTAGCATGACGTCTAGCCATGTGACCAGTCTGTAGCCACTGAGATAATAGACACGTGGCTGGTCACATGCTATTTTGACATCACGATAGGTCCTATAATCAGTGCTGGTTCCCGGGAGGATGCAGCGATTATCAGAAGGAAAAGCGGCGGGAGACAGAGTGCAGGACGTGTCGCGGGGACAGGTAAGTGTTATGGCAATGCTTATTAACTGTATGTGTACATTTATAATGTGTTTTTATGTGTTTGTGTTTGCCTGCCATTGGTTTCAATGGAGCTCGAGAGGGTCGTCGAACGGCTCGCCGAACCGAACTCGAACGCGGCCTCCGTTCGACAAACCGAACCGAACTCGAGCCTCTAGAGGCTGGCTCATCTCTACTGAAGAGTGATAAAAATTACCATAGTGAGGATGAGTTGGTGATTCATAGTGTCAAATGCTGCAGAGAGATCCATAAAATCATCATGGAGTAGTGACCATTAGGATTTTAGCTGATAATAGATTATTAAAGACTTTAATAGGCAGTTTTTCTTAACGCCACGTCTCACTAAGTGACATCACTAGCGATATCACTGCTGAGTCACGGTTTTTGTGACGCAACAGCGATCTTGCTAGTGATGTCGCTGTGTGTGACATCCAGCAACGACCTGGCCCCTGCTGTGAGGACGCCGGTCATTGCTAAATGTCCTCGACCATTTTTTGGTCGTTGCTCTCCCCTGTGAAGCACACATCGCTGTGTTTGACAGCTAGAGGGCAACGATCTGAATGTGCAGGGAGCCGGCTTCTGCGGACGCTGGTAACCAAGGTACACATCGGGTAACCAAGCAAAGCACTTGGAACCTTGAGGAAGGGGACCGGTAACGCCCCCGAAACACGCGTCGGATTTGGACTTTGCTCAGCTTATCTTGTGTGGCGACACTCTTTCTAGTGACTTCTCCCTCGTGTGGATAAAATCAGCCTATTAAGGTTCCTTGAGGAAGGGGACCGGTAACGCCCCCGAAACGTCAGATTCGGACTTTGCTCAGCTCATCTTGTGTAGCGACACTCTTTCTAGTGACTTCTCCCTCGTGTGGATCAAATCAGCCTATTAAGGTGACTGCCCAAGCTGCACTTGAAGAGTTGGAGAAGCTGCATTTTGTGCTTAAATTATATTCCTCCTTGGAGCCAGCACCATATAGTGCTTTGTTGGCTCTGCTCCGCTCGCTCTGGAAGCGCTAATAGGAGACTCCTGGACTGCTTATTTTACATCTCTCATTAGAGCCAGCTCTGCTTAGCGTTGTCGGCTCTGCTCAGTTTGCTCTGGAAGCGGTAATAGGGGACATCTGCACCAACTGTACCCCTCCTTAGAGCCAGCACTATATTGCGGTTCACCGGCTTTGCACTGCTTGCTCTGGAAGCTCTGACAGGGGAATCCTGCATTGAAACGGCTCCAGTTACAAAGGAGGTGTGTGCAGCAACTAAATCTGCGGGGATTTCTGCCCAAATCAAGCTGCAGGTAAAAAACCTTGTTGGAATAACTGTATGAACCGGTGCCCTACCACATTGCCGGCTTAGACTGACCGGAGAGCGGTCCACTTTATCTGGAGGCACCTGGAACGTTGCAAATTATATGCATATACTGCAAATTGCTATTAAATAATTCTGGACCCTCTACAGATTACAGCGTTAGCTTGATCCTGTTTTATATGGTATCTGTATTACACCACCATTATACCATACTATTATAGTTGGTTGTTTTGCCACCGGCCGGGGCATTACAACAGACTATTCAGAGAAAGCCTGCTGTGATAATTTGATATATTAATATTTTTATTTACTATTATTATTTATTATTTTTTCTTTTATGTATCTATGTACTGTGATTTATTATTCTTATCTTATCTAGAACAAGGATAGCAACAAATTGATAATAAAAATTTTAAAATGTTATAACCCTTTTCTAGCGCTGGTTTTTGAGGATTTTCTATAAAAGGTCCCATCTATAGATTTTGTGATATCATGCAAATTGAAGGGGTCATTTTGTCATTTAACCTAGCTGCAAGAGTATAAGGGTTATTAGGTCAAGCGCTAACAATTGCTTACGGGCAGTTTACATTAAATATTATAGGTAGTAAGTGACAGCCAAGGAGAGGGACCAGAGGAGGTGTGAGTGTCACTGAGGCAGGTAGCAGAGCAAGAGGAAGTGAGGAACCTGGTAACTTCTTCTTTCATGACTGGTTCAAACGGTGGAAAATGAATTTAATGAAGTTCAGAAAATAAATTTCCTATTGGATGTAGTTAATATTTTCTTTGCAAGTAGTTGCCTGCACTTTAGGACTAAAATGCTATTGAAAAGTGTCAGAGTCATTTTAGATTGTTGGATAGGGTGGTAATAAGCGTATTACAGTAGGCTTGTTTGGCAAGATGAAGATCTCTAAGCTAAAAGGATTCTCTCATCCAGATTTGCACCATCTTACGTCTTGGAAACTGAAAAGGCAAAATTTTAAAATTTCTGTTTTTTAACCAGAAGTAATCTTCACTGTTATCCTCAATCAATTGTAGCTACTAGAGATCCTTCTACCATGAAGATTTAACTTAAGATACTTTCCAGCTGGTGCAAGGATAAGTCATTCTCCTCTTTGGAATTGCCAAAACATACTTTAATTCATTTAATACCGTTTAAAAGGGCATAAAATGTAGCAAACTAAGTCCATTTTTGTTCTGCGTTAGCTGCCTTCCCTGAGAAATTTTCTAATAATCCATTGGTTAGAAGATTATTTAGGGCTATAAACAATCTCTATTCAGCCATACATATTCCAATGTCTTTATGGGATCTTGCCCTTAAGGTACCGTCACACTAAGCAACATCGCTAGCAACATCGCTGCTGAGGCACAACTTGCTAGCGATGTTGCTGTGTGTGACATCCAGCAACAACCTGGCCCCTGCTGTGAGGTCGTTGGTTGTTGCTGAATGTCCTGGACCATTTTTAGTTGTTGCTCTACCGCTGTGAAGCACACAGTGTGACAGCGACAGAGCAACAACTAAATGTGCAGTGAGCAGGGAGCCGGCTTCTGCGGACGCTGGTAACCACGGTAAACATCGGGTAACCAAGAAGCCCTTCCCTTGGTTACCCGATATTTACCTTCGTTACCAGCGTCCGCCGCTCTCACACTGCCAGTGCCGGCTCCCTGCTCCCTGCACACGTAGCTGGAGTACACATCGGGTAATTAACCCGATGTGTACTGTGGCTAGGAGTGCAGGGAGCCAGCGCTAAGCGGTGTGCGCTGGTAACCAAGGTAAATATCGGGTTGGTTACCCGATATTTACCTTAGTTACCAAGCGCAGCATGCTTGCACGTGTAGCAACGCTCCAGCATCCCTGCCAGGTCAGGTTGCTGGTGGATTGCTGGAGCATCACTTAGTGGGACATCTCACCAGCGACCTCCTAGCAACTTACCAGCGATCCCTATCAGGTTGTATAGTTGTTGGGATCGCTGGTAAGTTGTTTAGTGTGACTGGGCCTTTATTCTGGAAAAATTGATTCTTTATCTGTTCAAACTAATGAAAGAAGTTGAAATAAAATGTATATAATGGAAGACTGCTTTTGTGGCAGAATTTGCATTCGCTAGAAGTGTCAGTGACCCCATGCTCTTTCCTATAGAAGTTGAAACTTCAAAGATTTTACAAATTACCGTTCAGTCAGAACTGTTCCATTGTGTCTTCCTAAAGTCTCATCTCCATTGGCAGTGAATTAAGAAATAATCCTTCAAGCAATAAGTTTTGATTTTTACAAATCAATATTTGCATGCTGTGGATGTATAAAGAGCAGCTATCATTTATCTGGAAAAAGGTCAGTTTTATTTTATAAAGCAGTGTTTGTTCATTCTATTTTTCATGATTAGTAAAGGCCAAAAAAAAAATCACTAACGCATGCTAGTCAGATTTATCTGGTGTACCATCTCAGAAACATATTCAGAAGAAGGTAAATAGTTTCTTTTGGAAATCAGAGGTCATTTGACTTGTTTCACAACACCTTGGTTTCTGTCTCTGAAACCTGGTCGTCATTACCACATACAGTTAGGTCCAGAAATATTTGGACAGTGACACAATTTTCGCGAGTTGGGCTCTGCATGCCACCACATTGGATTTGAAATGAAACCTCTACAACAGAATTCAAGTGCAGATTGTAACATTTAATTTGAAGGTTTGAACAAAAATATCTGATAGAAATTGTAGGAATTGTACACATTTCTTTACAAACACTCCACATTTTAGGAGGTCAAAAGTAATTGGACAAATAAACCAAACCCAAACAAAATATTTTTATTTTCAATATTTTTTTGCGAATCCTTTGGAAGCAATCACTGCCTTAAGTCTGGAACCCATGGACATCACCAAACGCTGGGTTTCCTCCTTCTTAATGCTTTGCCAGGCCTTTACAGCCACAGCCTTCAGGTCTTGCTTGTTTGTGGGTCTTTCCGTCTTAAGTCTGGATTTGAGCAAGTTAAATGCATGCTCAATTGGGTTAAGATCTGGTGATTGACTTGGCCATTGCAGAATGTTCCACTTTTTTGCACTCATGAACTCCTGGGTAGCTTTGGCTGTATGCTTGGGGTCATTGTCCATCTGTACTATGAAGCGCCGTCCGATCAACTTTGCGGCATTTGGCTGAATCTGGGCTGAAAGTATATCCCTGTACACTTCATAATTCATCCGGCTACTCTTGTCTGCTGTTATGTCATCAATAAACACAAGTGACCCAGTGCCATTGAAAGCCATGCATGCCCATGCCATCACGTTGCCTCCACCATGTTTTACAGAGGATGTGGTGTGCTTTGGATCATGTGCCGTTCCCTTTCTTCTCCAAACTTTTTTCTTCCCATCATTCTGGTACAGGTTGATCTTTGTCTCATCTGTCCATAGAATACTTTTCCAGAACTGAGCTGGCTTCATGAGGTGTTTTTCAGCAAATTTAACTCTGGCCTGTCTATTTTTGGAATTGATGAATGGTTTGCATCTAGATGTGAACCCTTTGTATTTACTTTCATGGAGACTTCTCTTTACTGTTGACTTAGAGACAGATACACCTACTTCACTGAGAGTGTTCTGGACTTCAGTTGATGTTGTGAACGGGGTCTTCTTCACCAAAGAAAGTATGCGGCGATCATCCACCACTGTTGTCATCCGTGGACGCCCAGGCCTTTTTGAGTTCCCAAGCTCACCAGTCAATTCCTTTTTTCTCAGAATGTACCCGACTGTTGATTTTGCTACTCCAAGCATGTCTGCTATCTCTCTGATGGATTTTTTCTTTTTTTTCAGCCTCAGGATGTTCTGCTTCACCTCAATTGAGAGTTCCTTAGACCGCATGTTGTCTGGTCACAGCAACAGCTTCCAAATGCAAAACCACACACCTGTAATGAACCCCAGACCTTTTAACTACTTCATTGATTACAGGTTAACGAGGGAGATGCCTTCAGAGTTAATTGCAGCTCTTAGAGTCCCTTGTCCAATTACTTTTGGTCCCTTGAAAAAGAGGAGGCGATGCATTATAGAGCTATGATTCCTAAACCCTTTCTCCGATTTGGATTTGAAAACTCTCATATTGCAGCTGGGAGTGTGCACTTTCAGCCCATATTATATATATAATTGTATTTCTGAACATGTTTTTGTAAACAGCTAAAATAACAAAACTTGTGTCACTGTCCAAATATTTCTGGCCCTGACTGTACCATCATGAAGAACTTCAGCTTGGACATCGAGGCTGCGTTTGGTTAGTCCTTCGGAAAAGGGTGCTGGAAAAAGCTAATTCCTATATCCCTTCCTAACACCTAGACCAGGATCAATACACTTGTTGAATATATGCGAATAATAAAAAAAATTCAGCTTGGCAGAACATTTGCAGTCTTTAACCCCTAAAGGACTGGGCAATTTTTCATTTTTGTGCTTTCTTTTTTTCCGCCCTTATTGCAAGAGCCATAACGTTTTTTATTTTTCTGCCAATATAGCCATATGAAGGCTTGTTCTTTGCAGGATGAGTTATACTTTTGAATGATATCCTTTATTTTATCATATGATGTAATGGTAAGCAGGTCAAAAATTTCAAGTGTGGTGGAATAGCAACAAAATTGAAATTCTGCAATTGTTTTATGTTTGTTTTTTTTCTAGAGTTCATTTTTAGAGATGAACAAACTCGAGGTTCAGTGTTCGGTGTTAGTACTAAACACAGATTTTGCAAAAGAAACAGAGTTTTACGTATAGAAACCACTCTCGCGAGCATCGCTATGCTCAGGTACACTTGGTGCTCATCCCAGTGTGAGCCACTTGCAGTGTCTGAATGGCTTGCACTGGGGGTAACAACAGCAAGATCAGATGTAGCACCCCAAAAAATAAAAATATGGAAGACCCCTACCCACCTGCCCCTAGAAGCAATCTGTTTATGGCTGGCTGAATGTAGGTGGAGATCCGAACTGCCCAATTACTGACTTCCAATGGGGTTCAGGTCAAGTCTGGATCCCAAAGTGAACATTATCTAAAGTTTGTCTGAACCTGCAGAATTGTACTTCCACTTGTCTGCTTACCTGTATTCATTTTATTATAAAACTGACCTAGTAGTATGATTCTCCAGGTCAGTATAATTATGTAGATACCAAACCTGTATAGTTTTTGCTTTATTTAAGTGATAAAAAAATCTGCTGAAATTTTAAAGAAAAAAATCTTGCTTATGTCGCAAATTTCAGAGAGCCGTAACATTTTCAATTTTTTGCTACATAGAACTGTTTGAGGGCTTGTTTTTTGCCCACATAGCTGATGTTTTTATTGATATATTATTTTACAGTATATACAATGTTGCTGTTTATCAATCAGTTAATTTATTTGATATTTTGATAGATCGGTAGGGATGACCAAATACCTCAAATATTCGGCTTTGTGAATATAAAATGAATAGGTCACTGCTATGCGAATAGTCGATGCGCAATGTAAGTCTATGGGAAGCACGAATAATTCTGAATAGTTGTTATTCGGGTTTCCCATAGACTTACATTGCGCATCGAATATTCACGAATAGCGACGACCTATTCGGCAAATATTCGCGAAGCCCAATATTTGAGCTATTCGATCATCCCTATAGATCGGACGTTTACGAATGCAGCGATACCAAATATGTGATTTTTTTTGTCTTAAATCTTAGTGTGGTAAAATGGGGATGATTTGAACTTTTGTTTATTTTTTTTCAAAACATTTTTTTCTACTTTTACTGTATTTTAGTAGTTCTCGTAGGGCATGTGAACCTGCAATGGTCGGATTAGAATTGGTCTGTAGGACTGCTTTGAACTACACATATGAGTCTTGTATATTTTGTGAATGAGATATAGTTGTGAGAGCCATAGTATAAGAACCAGGTTGGATAATGTACTTATCATTTGTATTTGGACCCAGGTGCCTTCCCTATTTGGCTAGAGCCTGCATTGGGAACTTTGTAAATTAGTTTTGTAATAAGGCACTATAAGGCCTCTCTCACACATTCATGCCAAACACACACATTTTGCACTATTCGGGGTTTAGGTGCATATGTGTGTGTGTTCAGTGTACTATACGTGTGACATCTGCATAGCACAAGGACAGCATGAATTTCTATACTCACCTGTTCCCAGCGCTGCTGCTGTTTCTGGGTCTGCAGTGCAGTGAATATTCATGAGCATAATGAGCGGGCCCAGAAGCAAGTGACAACAGTGCTGTAGACAGGTGAGTATAGAAAACTATTTTATTTCAAACACGTGTTTTCTCTGGTATGTGTCACACAGATCACATCAGTGTGTGGGCCATGTGACATCAGTGCTTCTGGAAAAAAACGGACATGTCGCTGTGTGGAGAACACGGACAGAGTCCATCTCAAAACACAGCCGTATATGCAAGCCCATTGATTTTACTGAGTCTACATGTTTCCGTGTCTCCGGTACTAGTGAAAATGGAGGTCATACATACCGGAAACACAAATGTGTAAAAGAGGCCTAAATAAGTGAAATAAGACCAGACGTGATCCCCTCTACACAGCACATGTCTGTTACAACCTATTTTCAATGTGCAGGTTTGTCATTTTACTATGAGTATTATATACATGTCTGATATAAGAATACAGAGGTTTTTGTTTTTTTTAAATTTGATGCTGAAAACATGGTTATTAGTATGACGTAGTACTGTATATGCTTTTAGAATATGTCGCGGGCGGGGAGGAGGGTGTCAGCACACTACGCTCACCCCTTCTGCTCGGGTCCGGCGGCTGCTGCTCAGTGGTGGCTCGAGCTGTGGGCCGGATCCTGGGGGTTCTCGAGCGGCACTCCTCGCCCGTGAGTGAAAGGGGGATTTGTTGGGTGTGGGGATTGTTTATTGTCCGTGACGCCACCCACGGTTGTGGTGATTTTACCACCGCTGCTCTATAGGCCCGGGGACGATGGTGTGTAGCAGCGAGATGTTGCGTTGTCCCTCCGTGGGTAGGGGTTGGTGATCCCGGGGCCCGGTGATGAGATGGGAGGTGCAGGGCCTGGTGGGCGCAGGGACGCGGGGGCAGCGCTGTGCTTTGCGGCACTGTGGTACTCACTCAGCCTGAGACGTTGACGCAGTTTTACGGTAAACCACACGGCTGGAAAGACGGTTCCCACGGACGGCTGCACTTGCTCTCCCAGTAGGTGACGGTGATGTCCCTCTGACCTGCACCTGATGTGTCTGTGTTGGTAGCGATGGGTCCCCACCGGTAACCCGCTCCCCGGCTTCAAGCTGGACCGGGGGAGCTCTACTTTGCCCGCAGACGCTGGCCCTGAGGAACTGGTGCCTTGGCGGTGGCGGTGTTCCTCCTAAAAGGTTGGACTGTTGCCTTCAATCGGGACTTGGTTGTTGGGGGATCTACGTCCCCTTCACTGACGGATTCGGCAAATTATGGTGACTCCTTGCCTTGCCGGGGTCCGAGAGGCCCCTGCCCTGGTGCTGACTGTCCTTTGCACGCTGCTCCAGACCACCGGGTCACTACCCGTCCGCGGTCCTTCCAGGAACTCCCGAACAGTCACCCCTCTGGACAGTCACCGTCGTTGCTGACCTTGCTGACCCTGTCCTGCACACAGCTGGACTACTTCAGGCTTTCTTTCTGTCACCACTCTTGCTTTCCTCCTTTACCACTTTACTCTTCCGTTACTCCTCTACCTAGCTCCTCACCCTAGCTCTTCCCTGAGCTTTCTTGTTCTGCCTGGTTCTTCCCGCCTCCAGAGCTGTGTCCTCCTCGGTGGGCGGAGCCAACCGCCTGGCCCACCCCCTGGTGTGAACATCATCCCCTGGAGGAAGGCAACAAGGATTTTTGGTTAGCTTTGGTGTTCCTAACTGGGATGTAGGGTGTGTTGGTGCATGACCTGTGACCCCTGGCTTGCCCAGGGCGTCACAAATAATTAACAGAAAATAAAGCTCTTTCACAACCACAGTTTAATAATAGACAATAATGATCATGGCAGCACTGTGCAATTCATATTTCTTTCACCATGTAAAATATTATCATCATGTTGCTTTTATAGCAAGAAGAAAAAGTCCTTGCACAAAAAAAAGGCAGCAGTCAGATGAAAGTCACTTCCTTTAGACTAGGTTATTTAAAGATTTCTTATGTAATTCCCCAAAATTAAAATTTGCTATTACTCTAAAAGTAGGACGTATTGATTAAAAACTTAAATACACCACAGGCGAAGAGATTTCAGCTAGAACAGTCATTGCACTTTTGCTCTGTATGTGTTTTAAGAGCATAAAAAACATTGATTGGCACTGAATAAGAAGTCTATGCTAAAGGCTAGAGGCTCTCACAGCCTAGGTATTTATAGATGTCTGTTAACCCTGTACTTATCAATTATGGTTAAAATGACAAAAGACTTGATAACAAAGTAATTCATTTTACTTTCTTAAAAAGGTCATGTAATATGTTTTGCAATGTTTAAGAGCTAGAAGTGCAAGATGTTCTAAATTGATCTATTAAATTTGTATTACAGAACAGAGGCCGCCTACCAGAGAAGCTTCTTTCAGCTATACACAGGTGCCCTACTATTCATCAAAGGAGAAAGCCCAATCTCCACAACCCTAATTAATGGTTACTTCAAGAAAAGTAGCACTAGAAATAGGGACCAACATAAAAGATAAAAAACACCTACCGATAAAACCTGGAACTCAAGAAAGTGCAATAGAAGAAACAAAATATAATCAATAAGAGAAATCAGTACAAGTGATACCTAATTATGTTTTCTTTAAAAATTGTCTTTAGAATAAAAATAGATCATTTCTAAGTTAAGCTGCATTTTTTTTGTCTCATATTGGAGAGATTGAAAGAAGCACACGTTATAAAAGAGATAAGTTAGCCATTTGTGAATAAATGGGTTATTATAGTAATACATATGTGTTAAGCCCTGTTCACATCACGCCTAGGGTATACCTTATTGTGTATGCTGAGAAAACATTTAACGTCCATGCTGTCTATAGACCTACAGATTTTGTAGATCCGTTTATCATATAACCTGATGGTTTAATTTTTTTACCTGTGTGACTCGCGGATAACTGGGATTGGCAAGTCCGCCCGGTTAAAAAAACAACAAAAACCCCGTTTGGGTCCGGAATTGATCCTGGACATTTGGCCAGATGTCGGTCCCCATATAAGTCTATGAAACCAGAATCCTGCACTTTAAAATGGTGTTTGAAAAAATAGGGGTATTGGAGCAGGTGCATTATACTTACCAAGTCTCCGCGTGGCTCAAATGCTGCTTCCAGGGCTGCTCATTATCCTTCATGCAGATGCACTGCTTCCCCCGCCCACCAGCAGTCCCCATGTCTCTGATTGGTTACAGTCAGATGCAACCCCACCCTGTGTAACAGTGTGTCTGACTGCTTGCAATCAGAAGAGCTGTTTGTGTGCATCTCTATTGCTGTAAAAATAAATTAAAAAATTGGCATAGAGCTCCCTCATAATATGAAATCCAGCACAGATAAAGCATATGGCTACAGCTGAAGGTCCCAGTTGTGTGCTTATCAAGGCTGTGTATGAAAATAAGAGGAACAGCATGCGCTTTTTTTTTTAAATTATTTAAATAAATCATTTAAAATGGCATGCAGTACCCCCCAAATATATATACTACTTTTTATATATAAAACCATATACTTTATTATAACAACTGCACAAACATACATAGATTGTTTAAAATCAGGGAGGAAAGGAAGGATAATTGACCCTATTCCTTTTCCTACCTTACAACAGGGGTCGGCGTCCTAATAAGAGAGACGCCCCTGTTCCACGACGACTGACCCTAGGTAATCCCTCCCTACGTATTCAAAGTGTACTCCCCTCAAGATTGAAACACCCCAACAATAGTAACACCACAGTGAGGAAAAAAGGGGGTGCTCAGTCAGTAATGGCTAATTTGTCTGTATCACCAATGTAACCACTGAGGATTGGGGGTTTAGGGTCAGGAGCTGTCAGTTAGGTCTGTGTGCTCAGTATTAGATATAGAGAGTTAGATATTAATAATTCGCTATTCAAGAAGTGCCCAAAATTATTTCTAGCCGTATCAAAGACTGCCCGACGCGTTTCGCCCTTTAACCAGTTGAGGGCTCATCAGGGGCTTTGTGACTGGGTCTTGAAGATTTTCTTTTTGGCAATTCAATACTAGTGGACTCCTTTTTTCATCACTGTAAAAGATGGTTGTGATGTGTGGGAGTATTGACTCACTGGAGTTATGTCCCAAGATATGTAGGTTAAGGACATGTCCTCCTATGTGGATGAGGTGTTTCATCCAGTGTTTAGCACCGATGTGTCCGGAGTATAGCTAAAAATTGGTCTCAGGTGTTCCACTTTACTAATATGCGTCTGTCTATTGCAATTCTCTGGCTCCACAATGCCTTTAGCTCTTAGATAGAATTCATTTGATTGCCACACTAAGCTTGCCAGCTATAAAGAGTAACCTTGCCTTAATTCAGGAATTCAGTGTCTCCAAGTGGGCGATCCCCCGGGTGTCCTGTATGAATTTAGTACTGTCCCCTGTGTTAGCAGACAGTAACCGACATACTCGTAGTCCTGATTCCAGTCCCACAATGGGGTGACAGTGAAGGGATCCACCGCAGCAGGTATCTTAATTCAGGAATTCTGTGCCTCCAAATGGGCGATCCCCCGGGTGTCCTGTATGAATTTAGTACTGTCCCCTGTGTTAGCAGACAGTAACCGACATACTCGTAGTCCTGATTCCAGTCCCACAGTGGGGTGACAGTGAAGGAATCCACCACAGTAGGTATCTGCTCCGGTCTGTATGGGGAATCCCAGGACAGGTGTTCAGTGGTCGCGACCACTGAACACCTGTCCTGGGATTCCCCATACAGACCGGAGCAGATACCTACTGTGGTGGATTCCTTCACTGTCACCCCACTGTGGGACTGGAATCAGGACTACGAGTATGTCGGTTACTGTCTGCTAACACAGAGGACAGTACTAAATTAATACAGGACACCCGGGGGATCGCCCATTTGGAGGCACAGAATTCCTGAATTAAGATACCTGCTGCGGTGGATCCCTTCACTGTCACCCCATTGTGGGACTGGAATCAGGACTACGAGTATGTCGGTTACTCTCTGCTAGCACAGGGGACAGTACTAAATTCATACAGGACACCCGGGGGATCGCCCACTTGGAGGCACTGAATTCCTGAATTAAGGCAAGGTTACTCTTTACGGCTGGCAAGCTTAGTGTGGCAATCAAATGAATTCTATCTAAGAGCTAAAGGCATTGTGGAGCCAGAGAATTGCAATAGACAGACGCATATTAGTAAAGTGGAACACCTGAGACCAATTTTTAGCTATACTCCGGACACATCGGTGCTAAACACTGGATGAAACACCTCATCCACATAGGAGGACATGTCCTTAACCTACATATCTTGGGACATAACTCCAGTGAGTCAATACTCCCACACATCACAACCATCTTTTACAGTGATGAAAAAAGGAGTCCACTAGTATTGAATTGCCAAAAAGAAAATCTTCAAGACCCAGTCACAAAGCCCCTGATGAGCCCTCAACTGGTTAAAGGGCGAAACGCGTAGGGCAGTCTTTGATACGGCTAGAAATAATTTTGGGCACTTCTTGAATAGCGAATTATTAATATCTAACTCTCTATATCTAATACTGAGCACACAGACCTAACTGACAGCTCCTGACCCTAAACCCCCAATCCTCAGTGGTTACATTGGTGATACAGACAAATTAGCCATTACTGACTGAGCACCCCCTTTTTTCCTCACTGTGGTGTTACTATTGTTGGGGTGTTTCAATCTTGAGGGGAGTACACTTTGAATACGTAGGGAGGAATTACCTAGGGTCAGTCGTCGTGGAACAGGGGCGTCTCTCTTATTAGGACGCCGACCCCTGTTGTAAGGTAGGAAAAGGAATAGGGTCAATTATCCTTCCTTTCCTCCCTGATTTTAAACAATCTATGTATGTTTGTGCAGTTGTTATAATAAAGTATATGGTTTTATATATAAAAAGTAGTATATATATTTGGTTGAAAACAATATCTACTTTTAGTTATTGATATTGGTATACAATTCATGCAGTACCCCCAAATTTTTATACCCAGACATGAAAAGCCGACAGCTGGGAGTTGATATACCCACCCTCTTTCACCCCTTTATTAAAAAAACACCCAGGTCCGTTTTAATCCACACAAGGTCCAACAACGATTACAGCTCTGCTACATGTGAAGTGACAGCATGTGGGAATAGAACATGACCACCTGCTGTGAGATTCAGGTAGAGACTGAGCCACACAATGCAGTCAAAGCTGGAAGTTTCTACGGTCCTTGACCTGTGATGGCATGTAACCTCACCTGAGGTCACTCAGTTCAATGAGGTCACCTGATGTCAGGTTATCTGCAATCACAGGTGAAGGACCATGGGAAACTCCACTTTTTGATTGCAAATAACCTGTGTGATGTCATTGGTTATCACGCCTGAGAATACCAGCCCTCAGCTTTCGGCTTTATCTTGGCTGAGTATCAACATTGGGGAGACCGCATGTAATTTTTAAAATTATTTATTTAAATTAAAAATTGCTGCATGTGGTTCCTTTTATTTTGATACACAGCCAAGATAAGTGCATGGCTGTGGTATGCAGCCAGTAGCCGTGTGCTTTATCATGGATGGGTATCATAATATGGGGGACCCTATGCCAATTTTAACCCATTCAGCCCCCCCGCCACTTTCCGTTTTTGCGTTTTAATTTTTTGCTCCCCTTCTTCCGAGAGCCGTACCTTTTTTATTTTTCCGTCAATCTTGCCATATGAGGGCTTGTTTTTTGTGGGACGAGTTGTAATTTTAAATGAAACCATAAGTTTTACCATATAGTGTACTGGAAAACAGCAAAAAAAATTCCAAGTGTGGAAAAACTGCAAAAAAGTGTGATGGCACAATAGTTTTTGGGATGTTTTATTCACCGTGTTCAATATATGGTAAAACTGATGTGTGGGTATGATGCCTGAGGTCGGTGCGAGTTTGTTGACACCAAACATGTATAGATTTACTTGTATCTAAGGGGTTAAAAAATTCACAAGCTTGTCCAAATAAAAGTGGCGTACGTTTTGCGCCATTTTCCGAAACCCGTAGCGTTCTCATTTTTTGAGATCTATGACTAAGTGACAGCTTACTTTTTGCGTCTCAATCTGACGTTCCTAATGGTACCATTTTTGATCGCCTGTTATTGCATTTTGCGTAAAACTTGCGGCGACCAAAAAAACGTAATTTTGCGTTTGGAATTTTTTTGCCACTACGCCATTTACTGATCAGATTAATTGATTTTATATTTTGATCGGGCATTTCTGAACGTGGCAATACCAAATATGTGTATATTTATTTTTTTTTTAACCCTTTAGTTTTCAATGGGGTGAAAGGGGGGTGATTTGAACTTTTAGGTTTTTTTTATTTTTTAAAACTTTTTTTACTTTTTTTTTTTTATTTTACTAGTCCCCCTAGGGGGCTATAGCGATCAGCAATCCGATCGCTCTGCACTGCATCTGCTGATCACATCTATACAGCTGTAAACAGCAGATACGGTCACTTCCTGATTCATTCGGCTCCGGGCCGAGTGAAAACGAAAGTGATTTGTCATAGCTGGAGGCATCATCACATGACCCTGTGCTACCATGGCAACCACCGAACGTCACGTGATCACTCACGTGACTTCCGGTTGGGGCGGCGGTAAGTAAAAATCATGACCGCGCGTATATACATCTAGCTGCCAGACTTTGGCAGCGAGATGCAAGGGGTTAATGTTACGGGTGGAATGCAATTCCACTCATAACATGCAGGCACACATGTTAGCTATTAAAAACAGCTATGTGCACGGATCGCCGCATCCTGCCCGCGAAAGATCCGTCAAAGGTCGTGAAGGTGTTAACTATTTATTTTTACATCAATCTAGATGCACACACAGCACCTCTGGTTGCAATCAGACACACTGTCACACAGGCTGGGGTTGCTGTCTAACTGCAAACAATCACAGACACCGGTACTGCTGGTGGGTGGAGAAAGCAGTGCATTTGTCTGAACATAATGAGCGCAACTGAAAGTAGTGAACGGCCTGGAAGCAGAGTTACAGCTGCGTGGAGATCCGTAAGTATAAAGTGTTTGCTTTATTCTTATTTCCTTTCTTTTTTCTTTGATTTTTATTTTTATTACCCGGATCGTTGCCCAGAGTTTCCTGAGAACTTTGGGCCTGGTGTCAGTGCTCAGATTCTTTTTTACCTGCACAGATCCGGACTTTTACAGTCTGGGTCCGCCAATCACTGAAAATTACCATAAAGGAGTTCTGCAGGACTAAAATGTTTGGGGTTTATAGGCAATTCAGAGTGTCTATCCAGACTCCTGAGATCCGATCGATCATTAGAATGAAAATGGCTATAGTACCTGTTAGAACATAGTGGCCCCACATTACTCAGATGCATTGACACATTAGCCAGATACTGCCAATATACGACATTGGTTCTGTAAAAAAAAGCAGGCAGCCCATTTACTGATCTACTTCAAAGAGAACATTGTACATTCCATTACAAAAATGTCAGGAACCCTAGGAGACATGAATAAACACTCTTACTAGGGGTTTTTATTTATTTATTTTTTAACTGAAGACCCCGTTACACGCAGCGATATCGCTAGTGATATCGCTTGCGAGCGTACCCACCCCCGTCGGTTGTGCGTGATGGACAAATCGCTGTCCGTGGCGCACATTGTTAAGAGCCGTCACACGTACTTACCTGCCTAGCGACAACGCTGTGGCCGGCGAATCGCCTCCTTTCTAAGGGGGCGGTTTGTGCGGCATCACAGCGGCATCACTAAGTGGCCGCTCAATAGAAGCGGAGGGGCGGAAATGAGCGGGACGTAACATCCCGCCCACCTCCTTCCTTCCGCATTGCCGGTGGCTGCAGGTAAGCTGTAGTTCATCATTTCCGAGGTGTCACACGTAGCGATGTGTGCTGCCTTGGGAACGACGAACAACCTGCGTGCTCAACAATCAACGATATTTTGAAAAGGAACGATGTGTCAACGATGGACGTTTTGGTGAGTATTTTCCATCGTTAACGGTCACTCCTTGCTGTCACACGCAACAACGTCGCTAACAATGCCGGATGTGCGTCACGGAATCCGTGACCCCAGTGATATATCGTTAGGTACGTTGTTGTGTGTAACGGGGCCTTAACGCTACTTTCACATGGTAATATATTGATCAGTGTTTTGCATCAGTTATTGTAAACTAAAACTAGGAGTTGAGTATAACAAACTATAATTGAAACACTTGCACCCCTTCTGTGTTTTGTATGTACTCCTGGTTTTGGCTTATGGATGTTGACCAAAATACAGTGAAATTGGTCTCATAATGAATATGGCGATACATGTCTGAAGTATTTACTGTTTCCAGCCGCCAGAGTTTCCAGCTTCTCTCAGGTGTCGTTTTCTTTAAATTTACAGTAAATGTGACATCAACTCCAAAAAGTCAAACAGGCTAAACAAGGTCAGACCAGACATAGTCAAGTAAAAAGTAGAAGATTTGACATTTCTATTTATATTGTGGCATTTAAGAGGCATTTTAACTCCACAATCTGATATTCCTCTTCAGTTCTGTGTCAAAGTAATGGTTTTGTCACATGATTACAGGAATCCCGTTCCATGTTTACAATTTTCGGAAATACGTATTAAAGAGTTATTCGACTCAGTAAATCTCAAAATGTTAATTCTGTTTTAAAAAAGTAACCTTTTGATATGGAGGTAAACCATCCTAGAACACTTGTCAAATAGTCCTAAAGTAATATCACTATGGCACGGTTGTAAATATTTCACTGTCTGCAGTTTAAAATAGAATTTGATATGTATTATTTATATAATTCAATATTATATTGTGTTGAGAAAAGAAAATATTCCCACTTGAGACTGTCACAGTCTTCCATGGGTCAACGCAGAGTCACACGCAGTCTGACAATTTCAAATTGATGTTTGACAACATTGGATGGCGTAAATACACCTTAGAGTTATCACTGTGGTATAAATTATGCAGAAAATTGTTTGAATATGTTTGATTTAATTTCTGCTATAGCAATAAGATGTATAGGGAAATGCGGCTCGTCTCTTCCATACAGACATTTTGAGAGCTGAGCCCTCTAGTGAGATGGGAGTATAACCCTATGTTTATGTTTTTCTGATAATAATACATGTTCATCTATGATATTATGTGAAAACTGTTTTTGAGAAGGAAAAGGTTTGAGTGCAGGTCAAGTGATTGTGTGGGCTGGGGCTAGGAGCCCCTTGACTTAGAGAGCCCAGAGCAGTATGCCTGGAAGTATGCTGGAGAGCAAATGTATAGTCTTATAAATAGGGTGTAGGAATTTCTCAAATTAAAAGGTTGTGCGAGACAGAACTACTATATTGGCTTATCCTCAGTGACAGCAGGCTCACCAATCTATATATATAATTGCATTATTCAGTCTGTCTGTCCGTCTGTTTGTCTTGCTCCAAAATGACATCATTAGAGTGACAACCGTCGCCACACCGCGCGTGCTAAAGAGCCTGCGACCAACGGCTGAGCAAACTGAACAGCCCGAACTACGGGCCGACAGGACGACGCTTGACACTTTTCCCCGCACCCACACGGAGCACCGACTCCCCGGTGAGTGCTGCACCCCCGGGAACCCACACTGGCACCCCAGCTGACCCATACCCACCACTCGCTTCCGCCCTCCCACACACATTACCCACTCAGCTCCACCTACCCCCCAGCACTCCACCCTCCGCTTGTATACACTGAACACACACACACGAATAGTCACCTGTCCCCAGCCATGCAGTCCCCAGCACTGACGTCTTCAGTGCCATGGCCCCGCTTGACTCCACCCCCCAGCACTCCGCCCCCCCCATACACATTACCCCACTCAGCTCCGCACCCCCCGCACTCCGCCCTCCGCATGTATACATTGAACACAAACACACACACGAATTGTCACCTTTCCTCAGCCATGCAGTCCCCAGCACTGACGTCTTCAGTGCCATGGCCCCGCTTGGCTCCACCCCCCAGCACTCCGCCCCCCGCACACATTATCCCGCTCGGCTCCGCACCCCTCACACTCCACCCTCCACATGTATACACTGAACACAAACACACACACGAATTGTCACCTTTCCCCAGCCATGCAGTCCCCACCACTTACGTCCTCAGCGCCATGGCCCCGCTTGGCTCCACCACCACCGCACTCCGCCCCCGCACACATTACCCCGCAGGATGGGGGCACATGTCAGGATGTTGGCTGCACCACGATGGGGGCACATAGCAGCATTGGGCCACATCACAGCATCAGCCCACATACCAGGATGGGGGCCATACAAGGATGGAGACTATACCAGGATTGGACACAGACCAGGATGCTGCATATAATTGCCTTATTTTGTCTGTCTGTCTTGCTCTAAAATGTGGTGTACAAAAATATTTTTACTTAACTTTACACTGTTCATGGCCTTCTTTCATTACAAGCCATGGACATCATTAAACATTAGACTCATCTATTAAAACTGTTCCTTCTGTTGTTTGTCATTTTAAAACCAATTGACAATTATGAGAATACTAAATTAAACCTAACCCATCCAGTCCATTCATTACCTTATTATTCAATCTGCTAACCTACATACACATTCTAGACTACCCGATACGTTAGAATCGGGCCACCTTCTAGTCGTTAATAGCAGACCGCAGAATAGAATAGCGGGATATCTGCACTGCTGACAATTCCAGTAACCTGTCCACGAGACAGAAGATGATTCAAGGTGAGGTATTGTCTACATTTTTAAGAATAGATTAAAATGTTTATTAAATAGTGAAATACGAGTAATTGTAGCGGCACTGATGAATACAAAATTGAAATATTAAGGTATTGGTAATAAAACAAATAGTATGACTAACCAGATCTAAAGGGTTACAGACAATACATGTAAGTGCGGTGATCAGACTCAAGAGAATAAAACTATGCTAAATAAAAATGTTGGAAATTTAGTTCAGACCATGTGATTTCAAAGTATTCAGTTTGTAGCTCCAATAAATTTCTTTTCTATTTAATTGTTGTATATGGTGCACATGCCACTCGCACATTAGACACATGCCATATACACATTAATCACACAACAGAAATATGCCCCACACATCACATGCATATTAAATACATGCTGCATGCATGACACTCACAAATTACATACATAATTCACATATCACTAGCACCCTAGAAACATGCCATATACACAATCACACAAAAGATACATGACACACACGTCACTCAAATACTAGATACATGATGCACACTTCACTCATCTAATATATAAAGCTGAATGTGTGTATGTATGTATGTATGTCCGGGATTGGCATCCGCACCGTCGCAGCTACAGCCACAAAATTTTGCACACTCACACATCTGGACCCTGAGAGCATCATAGGCTATAGTGTGAGGCGAAATTTTAACCCCGCGCGTTCCAATTTACCAATCAATTTTGCCCCTATCTACATAATGGGGAAAAAGTGAAACGAAAAGTGTATCCATACCGTCACATTTACAATCACGAAACTTTGCACAGACACCTCAAGTGACCCAGGGATCATCGTAGACTATGTTTTGACAGGAAAATGTAACCCCGCGCTTTACAGTTACTCTCCAAAGAACATGGCTCCATTAAAGTAAATGGAGCCTGGAACTACAGGTTATTAGTAGGAGCTGTGATTGGTTGCTATAGGAACAAAAGACATTCATAGTATAAGAAGCTTATATGTGAGGTAATAAGATGTCGGTGGGGAGATGGATAGAGAGAGACAGACAGAGACAGACAGAGAGACAGACATACAGACAGAGAGACAGACAGAGACAGACAGGGAAAGAGACAGAGAGATAGAGACAGACAGGGAAAGAGACAGACAGAGACAAATGGTGAAAGAGACAGACAGAGACAGACGGGGAAAGAGACAGACAGAGACAGACCTGGAAAGAGACTGACCTAGAAAGAGACAGACCTGGAAAGAGACAGACCTGGAAAGAGACAGATGGGGAAAGAGACAGATGGGGAAAGAGACAGACAGACATGCAGACAGGGACAGATACATGCAGACAGGGAAGGAGGAGACAACCAGAGAGACAGACAAAGATAGATAGGGAAAGACACAGACCTTGATAGAGACAGACGGGGAAAGAGACAGAGAAATAGAGACAGACAAGGAAAGAGACAGACAGAGTCAGGCAGACAGGGAAAGAGACAGACAGGAAAAGACACAGACAAAGAGACGGGGAGACAGACGGGGAAAGAGACAGACCTAGGAAAGAGACAGACCTAGAAAGAGACAGATGGCGAAAGAAACAGAGAGATAGAGACAGACAAAAAAGAGACAGACAGAGACAGGCAGACGGGGAAAGAGACAGACGGGGAAAGAGACAGACCTGGAAAGAGACAGACCTGCAAAGAGACAGAAGGAGGACATTACTTGGCCAATTTAGTTAAATCTGTGTGGAATATCTGTGGTGTTGAAATATATGTTGTGAAATGCTTCTATTAGCTTAGTTTTTGCCTTTTAATAATTACATTTCTATCTATTTGTTTTGTGTTTTTTGTGTGCAGAATAAATTTTTGTTAATACATTCTATTTTGTTAACAACAGTTATTAACCCGGGCGAAGCCGGGTAGTACAGCTAGTACACTATATATCTGTTACGTACACATGTAATCTACATTGATCAACATTTGAAGGTTTTTTGTAAGGGGATACACCATGCCACAAGAACAGTGTTTTACAAAAGATCCAAATTTTATCGCAGAAACCCTTTATTTTGCCCAAACCGGGATGATCATAATTAGAGAACAGCAATGACAATTGCACAGAGAAAGATTATAAGTAAATTTTCTGAAGGTAACAACAGTCGCCAATCAGTAGGAAGTATACAAGCCTTTGCTTTGAATGACTTCAGCACATGTGCGGCAACAGGGCATCACTAGTCTCACACTGCTCCGCTGTGATTTTGGTCCACTCTTCTTCCAGTCTCTTCCACAGTTCTTCAACAGTTATGGGTTTCTTGGCCATAACTTTGTCACCAAAAATTTTCCAGAGGTTTCCTATTGGGTTTAGATCAGGGCTGGCCATTTCATTGTTTCAATGTTTTCTGTTTCAAGGAACTGCTTTACCCGTTTTGCTGTGTGACAGGGGGCATTGTCCTGCATGAAAATTACTGGCTGATTGAGTGATGAATGCAAGTAAGGAACCACGAGTTGTTGAAGAAGGTTCTGATACACACTTTCATTCACTCTGCCATGTAGCTGTATGAGAGGTCCAACTCCTGCTACAAAAACATTCCCCAAAACATGACACTTCTTCCACCACCTTTCACTGTCTTCTTAATACATGTTGGGTTCTGTCTTTCCCCAGTTTGTCAATGAACATTATGTTTCTCATCAGACCCAAATAAATTAAACTTGCTTTCATCACTAAAATGAACTGTGGACCACTTCTCTGTCCTCACAACATACTCAACAGAGTATTGCAACCAAAATTGGGTGTGATGCTAACCCGAATCCCGAGGGGATCAGTCCCGGTTACACCACATTACACACTCAAATACACACCAGGTTGCCCTGTTCCCACTGGGGACTGGGTTAGGGTCGGGTAATAAAGGGATCGCCAACAGAGAGGCATTTTCAGGATGCCCTCAAAAGGGACCCGAGTCCCACTAGCTTAGAACATGGGAGGGGGGAGTTGCAGCCAGCAGGAGGAGTCAGGAGCCAACACAACAGTTAGAGAGAGTTCTCCAGCAGGAGAGCAACAGAGCAGTCACATCTTTAAGTGCTCCAGTGGGAAGGAGGAGAAGTTTGCAGTGGTTGCCGTGAGGAGAGGGATCTCTACTCCCCACGGAACTGACGCTACACAGGGTGGCAGGACCCTAGGGAAGATCATACTTCACATTGGTTTTCCAGAATCTGCCTGGATGGGGATGGTTTCAAGCCTCCCTGACCACAAAGAGCCCGACAGCACAGTGCCATATAAGATCCGGGGCCTCGCACCAAGCCGGACTCCACATTGGAACAGCGGCACCTGCGTATAGGGACAAGAGTACATCTCATGAAACCCGGGTCACCTTGTAGTTTTAAGCCAGGGGATAAACAGACAGGCGTTACAAAGGAGGGAACTCACCGAGCACCACACTGGACTGATCTCTAACCGGGTTCAGGTTGACGGAGCTCGTCACAGCAAGTGACTGGTATTACCTGGGTGAGTGGCACAGCCCTAACAGTGAGTAAACAACCTGGAACCGCAACCATAGACTCTGATTCTTTATTGCCCGTACTGCCGCTCTCCACCGCCATTACTACTCCCCTTATTATCGTCCCCGGGGCCTGCTCTATCTGTGGAGAGCGATACCTTCACTTACTGCTACTAACATATGCCCCGGAGGACGGCGACAGCAGCGGCGGCCCATTCCCTGGCCACATGCCACAGGTGGCATCACGACAAACACCTCATCACTACTACCCCCATCCGCCTATCCCCCCAGCCATTTTCCTGCACGCTTCGGGGCAACGGTGCCAGGCTAGGCCACCCGTGACAAGTGACAGACGATGGCCCAGCGACGAGTAGGTTAACCGCCTGCCCCGTGGGGCGCTACACATATATGGCAAAAGAAAAGAGAAAAAAAATACCTCGTCCACCCCTTAAGATATATTCACACATATAATATTTGCTGTGTTTTTGCACTCTCATTGCTTTCAATGTTGAAAAAACGCTGCAAAAAAGCTGCAAGAACACTGAAAGAGTCGAGATTCTGCAGTATTCCATTTCAGTTACGAAAAAGAAAACAAAAACAATTGTGTGCATTAGATTTATTACACCTCTTAGCTTTTCTGGTACTGGAAAAATAAGTTTTAAATTTACATAAAACTCATGATAAAAGGGTCCAAAAAACATAGCAAACATGCAATGTATGTTTATAGCCTTAATATCCGTGCCATTTCTCACCGTATTTCCCCGTCACTTATGACCACAGTAGAAGACATAGTAGAGGGAGAAATAAACCTACACCTGCCAGTAGTCACGGCTAAATGTAATTTTTAGCTTTTTACTGTCTGTGCTTGTGATGAGTGTGACATAGTCAGACACATCCTGTTTAATTTATGAAGAAGGGACTCTGAAACTCAGAAAACCTATGTGGAATATGCAAAACTTGTCAGAAATTAGAAGGAAAAGGGACTCCAATACACCATGTATTAGACATAAAGGAGGGCCTCATACAAATTCTGTTAAAACTGTTCAGTAGTGGGACCCTAAAGCCTATGCACTAAGTGCAAGAGCTGCCAAAAATTAGAAGGTGGGACTGCAATACACCCTGAAATACAGGATGGCCTCAAAATAATTTTTTTTTCTTATTATTAAGGATTGGGAAGCCTAAACTAGTAAAGCCTATGCATTCAGCCCATGCCAGGACTTCTATCAAAGGAAAGAAGAAATTGATCAGGAGTGCCGCGGGACAAGGTTCTTAGCCCAAGCCAGGAGGCCTAAACAACGAGCAGAAAAATCATTCAGGAGTGTGGCAGGACACAGTTCTAATCCCAGGCCAGGAGGCCTATTCAAGTGGAAAAAAAAATTCTCAGGAGAGCAGTGGGACGAGGTCGGTAGCTAAGGTTGGGAGGCATATTTAAAGGGATAGTCAATTTCATGAGCTGAAGGCCAGGAGGCATCGATCACGTGAGCTGGAGGTCAGGAGCCCCAACTAAAAGAATGTTTGATCATGTAAGCTGAAGCCCAGGAAGCCTTATTAAAGAGGTGGTTGATCTTGTGAGCAGGAGACATGCATAAAGGGATGGTTGACCAAGTGACCTGAAGGGCAGGAGGCCTAATTAAAGGAGTGGTCGTTCATGTGAACAGGAGGCCTGCTTAAAAGGACGGTCGATCGAGTGAGGCTCAGGCAACAGCACTCTAGGATATGAAGGCAACCAGAGTAGCTTCTGGGTGTAAGGAGTAAAAAGCAGGTTACAGTACAAGACTTGCAGCCTAACAATTAAACATAGCTGACTCTTGTTAAGGCCTGTAGTGGTGACCACTAATGACAGTCTGAGAGGTTGCGTAAATCCCTATACAGTAATAGTACAGACCCTTGATGGACAACTGACTACAGTATCCTTTCTACTATGGTTAAATATACCATATAGTTAAAGTCTGTATTGTAAAGCAATTTAACCCTCTTGATTTAAGTATTGCTATTTATCAGACATTGCATTTTTGACTATTCACATTGTAAATAGTCAATAAATAACAGACTTGTTTGACTCTTCCACTAAGTCTGTTGGCCGGGAAGTGGAATTTTACAAGATGAAGGAATAGGGTCACTAGTAGTAGGACAAGAAGAAACGAGGAGACTGTTAAAATTTTCTTTTGAGATTGGTTCAAAGGTGGAAAGAAAATTGAATAAAGGATTGGAAGGAAGGGAATTGATGCTATTAAGGGTTTGGGAGATCATTTCTTTTCTGATATTGTCAATTTTTTTATTTGAAGTAAGTGGCCAGATTATCAGCGTTTAGTTGGTGATAGGAGCCTGCTTTTTAGGTTTAAAGAAAGATTGAAAAGTCTCAAAGAGTCTTGTGATTCATCTCATGGACAGATGTTGTAACCTTTTTCCTTTCAATTGGTGATAAAATTTAGAATTCATTGTTCCATCAATGATTGCAAGCCATGCTGACACAGATGTAGCAAAACAGGACCCAATCATAATACTACCATTACCATGGTTTACAGATGGTATTAGATTTTAGTACTGTAATTCAATGTTCTTCTTTCTCCAAAGATAACATTATCTTCTCAACCAAAAATCTCTATTTAAGTTTAATCTATCCACAAAACATTGTTCCAATAGCCTTCTGACTTGTCCAGGTGATCAATAGCAAATTGCAGATGGGCAACAATTTTCGTTTTTCAAAAGCAGTGGCCTTATTCATGCAATCTTGCCATGGAAATCACTGTTGTTCAGTGCCCTCCTGATGGTGGGCTCATGAACATTAACATAAGCTAATGTGAGAGAAGTCTTGAGTTGTTTAGAGATTACCTTGAGTATGTTTGTAACGTTGTGGACTATTATAATCTATGCACTTACATTGATGCTAGGTCAGTGTTTCCCCAAACTCCAGTGCTCATGGTTCCCAAAAGGTCATGTTTTCAATATTTCCTTAGCATTGAACAGGAGATGGAATCATAATTAAGGCATCACCTTTGCAATACTAAGGAAATCCAGAAAACATGACCTGTTGAGAGTCTTGAGAACTGGAGTTTGGCAACTGTAACGCTCCTGTAGCATGGTCGTTACAGGGTATTGTATAATATCCTTTCCCGGGCAGGAGGAGGTAAGTTCACACACACACACACACACACACACACACACACAACACATCACCAGGAAGGGGTTAATAGATTTTCAGCATGTAGCTCAGGTTTGCATGACTCATCCTGTCTCCTAAATGAGCAGGAAGCAGGTGGCTTCACACAGACAGGTCACCATGATGACGTACTGAATTCCTGGTAGGGTGGGGGCCTGAGTTAGGAGTGAGCTGCAGAGCAGGCAGGAAGTCTAGTTAGAATCGTCTGGAATGTGAAAGAGGACAGACCTCTGCAGGGGTAGCTCCTGCAGGGGGAACAAGCCATACCAGGTCTAGTAACAGCTGGAGAAAAGGAACGGAGACAGGAACAGGGGATTGTGGAGAATGTACCTGGCACTACTGGAATAGTAGAGAGAGACAGAGAGGCGGCGAGTCCCCAAGAAGCTCCATTCCACAGGGACAGCAACTAAAAGCACACGAAATAGAGACCCTCAGATTACCCTGCCGGACCCTGCCTCTGACCTGCCCGGGACCAACCGGAGTCTACAATGGCGAGGACCAGCGATGTTGGAAAAGACTGGTAAATAAAAAGGAACTGGAACCTGCACCCGGTGTCTCTTGTGAGTAAATGCTGCCGCCCTGTGCCCCGGTGCTCCCGTGGACTGCCGCCCCCGGTTCTCACTAACCTCCCGAGGCTCCCCCGCTCCACCTGTGGGAGCGATTCCATCTTAGCTGCCCGTAACACCTGCCCTGGAGAGAGACTGTGCAGTAGCGGCTAAACACCTGGCCGCATACCACGGGTGGCACTGCTTGCAACCCCCATTCCCATCCCATACCGCTCCTGGGGAAAGAAGAGTTGCAGGGAAAGGGGGTCCACGGCAGAAGGCCGGGACTTCAGTCGTCGCTGCAACCGGTGACGTGCTCCCCAGGAACCCCGTTACCCTCTTCCCGTTATCCCCCTTCGTAACATTGGACTTTCAAGCTGCTTTATTTAATGAAACCCGTCGGGGTCAAGGAAGCCGGTCGGGCCACTCACAGCTTGACCCCGAACACCACCGGCCCGGTGACCATGCGAGCCCCGCAAGCCTTGGCGTGGGCGTTTCACAACCACAGTCTTAGGTGGTCGACAACTCATGGGGAAAGTAATAATGGAATTGAAATAGCTACATTTAAACACAATCTGACTGTATACTGGTGGAGTCCAAGCTCTTTAGAGATACGTTTTCTAAGCTTTTCCAGCAGTCTGAGGGCATCAACAATTCTTTTTCTGATTTCCTCAGGAATCTTTTTGGTTCATGCCACGACTCAGTTCCACAAACATAGTGATGAGTAGAGATGAGCGAACCGGTCGTGGTTCGGCTCGAGTTCGGTTCGCCGAACGGAGGTCTTGTTCGAGTTCGGTTCAGCGAACCGGTTCGTTGAACCACTCGAACTGCATAGGAAACAATGGGAGGCAATCACAAACACATAAAAACACCTAGAAAACACCCTCAAAGGTGTCCAAAAGGTGACAAACAACTCACAACACAACACAAACACATGGGAAAGTGACAAGGACATATACTCATGTGAAAACAAAAGAGCTGGACAAGGAAAAAGAGGAGGAGACACAGATATAGGCATGGCATGCCCTTCTAAAATCATGTAAAACACCGCAAGGTTACTCCAAGCGGAGTCTCCCTTTTTTCCAAAAATTGAGCCACACACACACCCACCCCTTCAGTGGCAGCACTTGTGCCCCAGTTGTACACTTCACAGGTAGATTTGCATCAAGCACATTCAAAAATACGCCATCCTTAACCGTCCCCAGGATGACACCGGGGTAGGTAGCTAAGTCTTTCCTGATCCCAGCTCTGTTCATCTTGGATCATTTTTAAAAACATTGTAAGCAAGGGTTACTCCAAGCGGAGTCTCCCTTTTTTCCAAAAATTGGGCCACACAGACACCCACCCCTTCAGTGGCAGCACGTGTACCCCAGTTGTACACTTCACAGGTAGATTTGCATCAAGCACATTCTAAAATACGCCATACTTAACCGTCCCCAGGATGACCCTGGGGTAGGTAGCAAAGTCTTTGCTGAACCATGACTTGTACATCTTGGCTCCTTTTAAAAAACACAGCAAGCAAGGGTTACTCCAAGCGGAGTCTCCCTTTTTCCAAAAATTGGGCCACACACACACACATCCACCCCTTCAGTGGCAGCAATTGTGCCCCAGTTGTACACTTCACAGGTAGATTTGCATCAAGCACATTCAAAAATACGCCATCCTTAACCGTCCCCAGGATGACCACGGGGTAGGTAGCAAAGTCTTTGCTGAACTATGACTTGTTCATCTTGGCTCCTTTTAAAAAACACAGCAAGCAAGGG
Source organism: Anomaloglossus baeobatrachus (assembly GCF_048569485.1). NCBI lineage: Eukaryota > Metazoa > Chordata > Amphibia > Anura > Aromobatidae > Anomaloglossus > Anomaloglossus baeobatrachus. Next base: position 319,864,411 of record NC_134356.1, on the reverse strand, counting down.
TTACTCCAAGCGGCGTCTCCCTTTTTTCCAAAAATTGGGCCTCCCACACACCCACCCCTTCAGTGGCAGCACTTGTGCCCCAGTTGTACACTTCACAGGTAGATTTGCATCAAGCACATTCAAAATCCACAAGCATTTACTCTCCCCAGGATGACACAGGGGTAGTAAATTCCTTGTGGATCCATGACTTGTTCATTTTGATGAACGTTAGGCTGTCCACATTGTCACTGGACAGGCGCATGCGCTTATCTGTCAGCACACACCCAGCAGCACTGAAGACACGTTCAGAGACAACGCTGGCAACTGGACACGACAAAATCTCCAAGGCGTAAGTGGAGAGCTGTGGCCATTTTTCAAGATTTGAAGCCCAAAATGAGCAAGGCTCCATTGGCAAAGTCATGGCATCGATGTTCATTTGGAGATACTCCTGTATCATCCTCTCCAACCGTTGACTATGTGTCAGACTTGTTGTCTCTGGTGGCCTTGCAAAGAATGGTCTAAAAAAATTATGAAAAGATTCAATAAAATTGCTGTTACCAGCACCAGATACGGTGCTACTGGTACGGGTAGACTGTTGAAGATGACGAGACCGTCCCATGTTTGTCAAGTTACAACTGGGAGATTCACTCCCTGCACCACGGTTGTTTGGTGGAAAAGCCGAGCTAAGATCGAGTAACAGCTTCTGCTGATACTCCTGCATACGTGCGTCCCTTTCTATGGCTGGAATTATGTCACAAAATTTGGACTTGTACCGGGGATCTAATAGTGTGGAAAGCCAGTAGTCATCATCACTTCTAATCTTGACAATACGAGGGTCATGTTGGAGGTAGTGCAGCAAGAAGGCGCTCATGTGTCTTGCACAGCCATGCAGACCAAGTCCACGCTGTGTTTGTGGCATAGAGGTGCTAACCGTTCTTTCTTCCTCTGACATCTCCCCCCAACCTCTTTCAACAGAAATTTGACCAAGGTCTCCCTCATCCGCTGAGTCTTCCATGTCCATGGACAGTTCGTCCTCTATTTCTTCATATTCTCCTGCACCTTCCTCAACATTTCGCCTGCTACTATGCGCCCTTGTTGATCCCTGTCCCCCATGGTCCCATGCCTGCCGCGTTGGTGATGATGAACGTCTGGACCTTGGTGATGTTGTTGTGTCTTGCGCATATGAATCCTCCTGTAGTTCCTCCCCTTCCTGTTGTCCCACCCCTTGACTCCGAATAGTGTTTAGCGTGTGCTCCAGCATGTAAATGACTGGAATTGTCATGCTGATAATGGCATTGTCAGCGCTAAACATATTCGTCGCCATGTCGAAACTGTGCAGAAGGGTGCATAGGTCCTTGATCTGAGACCACTCCATCAGGGTGATCTGCCCCACCTCTGCATCTCGTTGGCCCAGTCTATACGTCATGACGTATTGCACCAGGGCTCGACGGTGCTGCCACAGTCGCTGTAACATGTGGAGAGTCGAATTCCAGTGTGTCGGCACATCGCATTTCAGGCGATGAACCGGCAGGCCGAAAGACTTCTGGAGCGATGCAAGTCGCTCAGCAGCGGTGGTTGAACGGCGGAAGTGAGCAGACAGTTTTAGTGCCCTGTTCAGAAGGCCATCTAGGCCGGGATAGTGTGTTAAAAATTGCTGGACAACAAGGTTCAACACGTGAGCCATACAAGGCACGTGTGTCACCTTGCCCAGGCGAAGGGCCGCACCCGGGTTTGCAGCATTGTCACATACGGCCTTACCAGGCTGCAGGTTGAGTGGAGACAACCATTTATTAAACTCAGTCTCCAGAGCTGCCCACAACTCAGCCGCTGTGTGACTCTTATTTCCAAGACATTTCAAGCTAAAGACCGCCTGATGCCGTTGCGCTCTGCTGCCAGCATAGTAATGAGGGGTGCGTGATTCCTTCTGCGCAGTTAGGACGCTGGTGGCCTGACCAGGCAGGCTTGGGGCAGAGGTGGAGGACCCAGACGAGGTGGAGGAGGCAGAAGCAGTGGCGGAACTTGGACAGAGGATTGACACACAAGTTGTGGGGACGGCAAGACTTGTGCAGCAGACCCTTCACCATCTATCACCATAGTTACCCAGTGCCCAGTCAGCGACATGTAACGTCCCTGTCCATGCTTACTGGTCCAAGTATCGGTGGTGAAATGCACCCGTTCACACACAGAGTTTCTCAAGGAAGCGGTGATGTTGTGTGCGACATGCTGGTGTAGCGCATGCACACCTTTCTTAGAGAAGTAGTGGCGACTGGGCATCTGGTACTGGGGCACAGCAACAAACATAAGGTCTCTAAAATCCTGTGTGTCCACCAGGCGGAAAGGCAGCATTTCGGTAGCCAAGAGCTTACAGAGGAATAAAGTCAACCTCTTAGCTTTGTCATGGGTCGCAGGAAATGGCCTTTTATTTGTCCACATCTGAGGGACAAAGATCTGGCTGCTGTGTGTAGACGGTGTTGAGTAGGGTGTCCCTGGAAAAATGCAGGTTTGTGAGGAAAGTGCAGGCCTGTAGACATGATGTTGCCTTCATTCAACGGTGGTGCTATCAATGTCTGAGAGAGCTGTACACACGCACTTGTTTCCCCTTCCAAACCAACTGACGACCTACCAAGCAAACTGCCTGTTGTGGTTACAGTGGTGGAAGCTGTGCATGGAAAACCAGGTGTGACAGCTATCCCCACAGTCCTAGAAGATGAAGAGCGTGCGAATGCACTGGAAGGGGCAGGCGGTGGATGGTTCGCTCATCTAAGCCGCATTGCAGCACGGTGAGCTTCCCACTGGGACATATAATATTTATTCATGTGACGATTCATGGAAGAAGTTGTCAAACTGCTGAGGTTTTGCCCTCTACTAACAGAATCACGCCAAATTTTACAGATCACATAATTTGGGCGATCTTTTGCTATGTCAAAAAAGGACCAGGCTAGGCAAGACTTAGAGGGCATGCGACCTGCTGATCCACCCCGACTAGTGCTCAGAGGCACAGTGGTGGCTGAGGATGCAGTTGTAGACGTGCTACCAGTACTCCGACTCTGTCCAGGAAGGAGCAAGGTAACTTCGTTGTCAGTTGCATCCTCCTCCACCGCCTCTGTTGACCTCCTCGAGTGCCTGACTGTAGGTTGACAGTAGGTGGGATCTAGCACTTCCTCATCAATTGTTGTGTTTGCACTCCCCTCACCCTCAGACCGAGCCTCTTCTTGCCCTGACCGAAAATTTAAGTTGTCATCCCAATCTGGTATCTGCGTCTCATCGTCATCAGTATGTTCCTCATTGTCTAGTCTATTACAACAGGTGCTTCAGTTTGTGAATAAGGGTCAACATTATGCTCAGAAACTTGGTCCTCACGGCCTGAATCTGAGTCACAAAGGTTCTGGGCATCACTGCAGACCATTTCCTGGTCTGTACTCACTGTAGCTTGGGAGCAGACCTCTGATTCCCAGGCATTAGTGTGACTGAACAGCTCTGCAGACTCAGCTATCTCAGTTCCACCATACTGTGCAGGGTGGATGGAGACTTCAGAGCTGGGAGAACACAAGTGTGATTGGGATGACAACTCAGAGGACTGGTGTTTTTTGGATGCGGTAGTTGAGGTGGCGGAGAGGGCACTTGTTGGACCACTTGAGATCCATTGAAGCATTTTCTTTTTTTGGCCATCATCTACCTTTGTTCCAGTTGTTCGTGTCCGTAAAAAAGGGAGCACATCGGATTGTCCACGGTAAGTAGTAGACATCTTACTTTTGCTGGAAGATGGTCTATCTTCAGCAGATGTTAATGGAGCTTTGCCACCTTCCCCATGGACAAACCCTTTTTTTCCTTTTCCAACACGCCTCTTTCCCTTTCCACCAGCATCTGTCATTTTGCCACTCATTTTGATAGCGACAAGATTGTGCACTTAAAATGTGGTAGTAAAAACTGAGAGGTGGTGTAGATTGCAGCGGTGGTCTATCTTTATTAACAGCAGAATAAACAACAATAACTATCCCTGACAATGCAACTACGGCCCTTAAACTGGCAGCAAAGTTTGCTAGTATAATGGCTTAGTAACAATGAGTTTGAGTGTGCAATGCAGTGGTGCTGCAAATAGCTTTACACCAGTGGGACACTAATGGAAGTCCAACAGGCACTTTTAGGATGCCACTAAGTTTACTCAGTGTTTGCTAGTATAATGGCTTAGAAACAATGACCTTGAGTGTGCAATGCAGTGGTGCTGCAAATAGATTTGCACTAGTGGGACTCTAATGGAAGTCCAACAGCCACTTTTAGGATGCCACTAAGTTTACTCAGTGTTTGCTAGTATAATGGCTTAGTAACAATGAGTTTGAGTGTGCAATGCAGTGGTGCTGCAAATAGCTTTGGACCAGTGGGACACTAATGGAAGTCCAACAGCCACTTTTAGGATGCCACTAAGTTTACTCAGTGTTTGCTAGTATAATGGCTTAGTAACAATGAGCTTGAGTGTGCAATGCAGTGGTGCTGCAAATAGATTTGCACTAGTGGGACACTAATGGAAGTCCAACAGACACTTTTAGGATGCCACTAAGTTTACTCAGTGTTTGCTAGTATAATGGCTTAGTAACAATGAGCTTGAGTGTGCAATGCAGTGGTGCTGCAAATAGATTTGCACTAGTGGGACACTAATGGAAGTCCAACAGCCACTTTTAGGATGCCACTAAGTTTACTTAGTGTTTGCTAGTATAATGGCTTAGTAACAATGAGTTTGAGTGTGCAATGCAGTGATGCTGCAAATAGCTTTGCACCAGTGGGACACCAATTGAAGTCCAACAGCCACTTTTAGGATGCCAATAAGTTTACTCAGTGTTTGCTAGTATAATGGCTTAGTAACAATGAGGTTGAGTGCGCAATGCAGTTTTGCTGCAAATAGATTTGCACTAGTGGGACACTAATGGAAGTCCAACAGCCACTTTTAGGATGCCACTAAGTTTACTCAGTGTTTACTCAGTGAGCTTGAGTGTGCAAAGGGCAGGAGGGTACAGTGGCAGGGTTGTGGGTCAGTGTACAGGAAAGGAAGCCTCACTTTCTATACCTCCTAATGGGGAAATGCAGCGAGGAAGTCCCTGACCTTAGCTACACACACGCTGTTATCTTCTGTAGCTGTTAAAATCTGTTTCCACGGACCTGACTGTCACCTATGGCTCTGAGCCTGCTGTTATTAGCCCTTACAAGGGCTAATAGAAACTTCTATCCCTATTCTGTATAGCGCTGTGTGTAGAGCGTACACAGCAGTATCGGAGACAGGAGCTACGCCAGCGGTGACTGACACCCAGACGCAGAAGAGATAAGGGCGTCCGGACGGGCAGATACCCGTTTTTATAATGCAGGGACATGTGACATGGACATCCTATCACACATGCCGTTGCTTCTCTGGCTAAAAGTCCACTTAGCTGTGTGTGTGTCTGGGATTGGCTGACATGCTGGCCCGCCCCACTACACACGCGTGCTTAGGGAAGGAAGACATGGAAAAAAAAAAAATGACGATCGCCATTATCCCAGTAGCAGTGATCTGAATGCGCTGTTCCCACACACTATACGCTGAAATTTCATAATAGTGTGAGTCACAGAGTGACTTACAATATTACAGCGGAAAGCCAGCTAGTAATTAGCTTGGCTGTTTGCTGCTAGAACCGTTCTCGAACGTAACTAGAACTATCAAGCTTTAGCAAAAAGCTCGAGTTCTAGTTCGATCTAGAACAGCCCCCAAAATCACTAGAACCGCGAACTGGAGAACCACGAACCGCGAACCGCGCTCAACTCTAGTGATGAGCGAGCACTAAAATGCTGGAGTGCTCATTACTCGAATTAAGCAGGTGTTAGACGCTCAGATGGACTTGACTCGAGTAACGAGGATAATAGACGTCAGTGGAGAACATGAGCATTTTTCCAGAAGACCCCCCCAGAAGGGTTGAGGGGGCAGTAAAATCACTGAAATAGATGAAAATGGTGCTTAAATGTAAAGGAAACAGCATGGGGAAGACTCCTGGATGCATCTCTGATTCCCAGGTTGCTGTTAAGAAGTAAATCTAATATATAAAGCTGAATATGTGTATGTGTGTGTGTGTGTGTGTGTATATATGTGTATGTGTGTGTGTGTCCAGGATTGGCATCTGCACTGTCGCAGCTACAGCCACAAAATTTTGCACACTTACACTTCTGGACCCCGAGAGCGTCATAGGCTATGTTTTGAGGGGAAATTTTAACCCCGCTCTTTACAGTTATTCACCAAAAAACCTGCCTCCATTAAAGCGAATGGAGCTGGGAGCCACAGTGCAGCCAGAACTTCAGAAGAATGCGCGGCCACGCCCTTATATGAAATGTTGGCGTGTCACAATGCAGCCAGGGAAAAAGACAGACACAGACAGGGAAAGAGGCAGACACAGACAGAGTAAGAAACAGACATAGACAAGGTAAGAGACAGACACAAAGAGACAGACACAGACTGACAGGGAAAGAGACAGACAGGGCTGTGTGTGTGTGTGTGTGTGTGTGTGTGTGTGTGTGTGTGTGTGTGTGTCCGGGATTGGCATCTGCACCATCGCAGCTACAGCCACAAAATTTTGCACACTCACACTTCTGGACCCCGAGAGCGTCATAGGCAACAATTTAATAATTACATTTCTATCTATTTGTTTTGTGGTTTTTGTGTGCAGAATACATTTTTGTTAAGACATTCTATTTTGTTAACAGCAGTTATTAACCCGGGCGAAGCCGGGTAGTACAGCTAGTGATCAATATTTCAGCTTTGCAACAACTTTATTTTCATAACTTAAACCAAGGGAGGGTTTCAGCTTTCAAAAGAGTAATTTATAAAACCAATGGTTGAATTTAAAGTCAGGTTATAAGCTTTTATTTACATAACATGGATAAGCAACAGAACATCTGTCAGGGAGTATAATGTGTTGGTTGCGGCTACTTCTACCCCATTTGGTGCCCGCCGCAGTGGTTGTCCTAGCGACTGGGAAGAACCCAGCTAATAATCCTGTCTGCCCTAGTCCAACCCCCTGTGAGTAAGCACCTTTATTGTTGTTTGTGTGTTTTGTGAAGGCACCGGCAGGTTAACCCCCTCCTGACCCGAGATAGATATTACCCCATAAAAGTGATGTAATACCTTGTGGCGCCTGAAGCCAAGGGGCGCCACACATCTCCTGGGAGAAAACTGTTTTTTTGCCAGAAGATGCAGATTTGGTGCTGAAATTTTTAGACCAGATTCCTGCACCCAATCTACATCTCCTGGCAAAAAAAAGCATACATACTGCATCATAATGCATGCATTTTTTATGCAATTTTTTTTGCTAGGAGGTTTAGATTGGTTACAGGATTATGGTGTCAAATTTCAGCTCAAAATCTGCATCTCTTAAGCGGGCTTTACACGCTACGATATATCTAACGAGATGTTGGCGGGGTCACGTCATAAGTGACGCACATCCGGCCTCGTTAGTGATATCGTAGCGTGACAGCTATGAACGAGCAGAAATACTCACCTTCTCGTTCATCGCCGACACGTTGCTCATTTGTTAAAAATCGAACGTCCTGTTGTTCATCGTACCCAGGGCAGCACACATCGCTCCGTGTGACACCCCGGGAAAGATGAACACAGCTTACCTGCGGCTGCCGGCAATGCTGAAGGAAGGAGGTGGGCAGGATGTTTACATCCCGCTCATCTCCGCCCCTCCGCTTCTATTGGCCAGCCGCTGTGTGACGTCGCTGTGACGCCGAACGTCCCACCCCCTTCAGGAAGTGGATGTTCGCCGCCCACAGCAAGGTCGTTTGGAAGGTAATTACGGGTGACGGGGGTTACAGCATTGTGCGACACTAGCAAGAAATTGGGGGGCAGGTGTGATCGCAAATGCTATTGCACAATACATTGTAACGTGTAAAGCAGCCTTTAGCAAACAATACACAAAAAATGGTTGTGACGGCATTTTGGTGTGGTTTTCTGCCAGGAGGTGAAAATTTGGTGCTGAAATGTCTGCACCAGATTTCAGTACCAAATTTGAATTGTCTGGTAGAAAAAACACCTAAATGCTGGATTACCGGATTAGGCTATGTGCGCACGTTGAGTAATAGGGCAGCACGGTGGCTCAGTGGTTAGCACTGCAGTCTTGCAGCGCTGGGGTCCTGGGTTCTAGTCCCACTAAGGACAACATCTGCAAGGAGTTTGTATGTTCTCCCCGTGTTTGCATAGGTTTCCTCCCATACTCCAAAAACATACTAAAAGGGAATTTAGATTGTGAGCCCCAATGGGGACAGTGTTGCCAATGTATGTAAAGCGCTATGGAATAGCGCTATATAAATGAATAAATATTATTACTATTATTATTTGGTTGCAGACATTTCTGCACAAAATCTGCATCTCCTGGCAATAAATGCACCAAAACCACATGCATTTTTTATGTGGTTTTGCTGGATTTTTCTGCCAGGAGATGCAGATTTGGTGCAGAAATGTCTGCAACGAAATACTCAATGTGTGCATATCGCCTAATCCAGTAATCCGACAATAAAGGTACCGTCACACTAAGGCCTAAAACACACTTCCGCAAAAAAAACGTCCGTATGACACGGTCCGTTTTTCGGGTCCGTGTTCCGTATTTTTGGGGCGTTTCTCCGATACGTATGACATCCGTGTGATGGTGTATGCGAGCCGTGTGTACGCGTGGAATGTCCGTATTGACATAAAATACGTACGTGTGCTGTCCGTTTTTAAAGGCCCACATTCTTAACCAATTAACGATTTTAATCATTCATGATGAGATCCTGGTGTTGTTGTTGGCTTTCAAATGACCTGATAGATTGGAAACAAGTGTTTCAAATTTTGTGATGAAAAACGGACACGGATGATACGTGCTGAACACGAACATACTCCGTGTGCGGTCCGTGCAGGCACGGACCCATAGACTAAAGCGGGTCCGTGCCTGCGTGTTGCCGGCAAAAAACGGACATGTCGTCCGTGTAGAAAAGCGCACACACGTACTTACGACACGGACACACGTTCCGTGTGATTTTACGTGTGTGTGCCATCTACCATTGAATAACATGGGTCTCTGTGTGTACGTGTCTCCAGTACGTGCAAATACGTACCACACACATACAAAAAAAACGGATGTGTGTTGCGGGTCTAAGCGACGCTCCAGCGATCCCAACAGCAACCTGACCTGGCAGGGATCGCTGGAGCATCGCTACACGGGTTGCTGGTGAGTTGTCAAACAGGCAGATCTCACCAGCAACCAGTGACCAGCCCCCAGCCAGCAGTGACGCGTGGAAGCGATGCTGCGCTTGGTAACTAAGGTAAATATCGGGTAACCAACCTGATATTTACCTTGGTTACCAGCGCACACCGCTTAGCGCTGGCTCCCTGCACTCCTAGCCAGAGTACACATCGGGTTAATTACCCGATGTGTAGTCTGGCTATGTGTGCAGGGAGCAGGGAGCCGGCACTGACAGCGTGAGAGCGGCGGACGCTGGTAACGAAAGTAAATATCGGGTAACCAAGGAAAGGGCTTCTTGGTTACCCGATATTTACATTGGTTACCAGCGTCCGCAGAAGCCGGTTCCCTGCTCACTGCACATTCAGTTGTTGCTCTCTCGCTGTCACACACAGTGATGTATGCTTCACAGCGGGAGAGCAACAACTAAAAAATGGTCCAGGACATTCAGCAACAATCAGCGACCTCACAGCAGGGGCCAGCTTGTTGCTGGATGTCACACACAGCAACATCGCTAGCAACATCGCTGTTGCGTCACAAAAGTCGTGCCTCAGCAGCAATGTTGCTAGCGATGTTGCTTAGCGAGACGTGGCCTTAAGTTCAATGACTTTATCTCAGGTGATGTCACTGAGTTCAATGAGTTTACCTTAGGACAGTTCACCTGAGGTCACAGTTGGGGTACAGTGGGAACCGGCAGCTGTGACCTCAAGTGAACTTACTGATGTCACCGCTCACAGCAGTGGCTCAGCAGAGCCAGGATTTTTGTGGTACCTCGTGTGGATTATTTTGGACCTGCATGGGTGTATAAGGTTTAATAAATTGGAAAAAGTGGGTGCATTTTTTTTTCTAAATAAAGGATTTTTTTCTGTGTTTTGTATTTTTTTTTTCTTACATGATTAGTAACGCCTCCCCCTTATAACCTTGGGCTTAACGACAGCTGTGATTTTTTGGCAAATCACTGCTGTCATTAACCACATATATTACCTCGATTGCAATGCTTCAGGGCAATCGGGATGAGCTGGGTAAGGGCCAGGAGTGGCGCATCTAAAGAATGCGCCAATTCTGGGGTAGCAGTTGCAGGCCGATATTTTTATGCTGGGGAGGGCCCAAAAAGCATGGGCCTCCCCAGCCTGAAAATACGAGCCCCAAGCTGTCTGTCTGCATCTCCTGGCGGACATGTTGTTTTCACATGTTTTTCTGCCAGGAGATGCGGTTTTGGTGTAAAAATCTGCATCTCCTCGCAGAAAACGCATCTAAACCGCATTACATTTTTGGTGTATTTGTCTGGCAGGAGATGCAGATTTCGTGCAGAAAATTGTTGCAGAAATGGATGCGCCATTGGTGGGGTGGCTGCGGGCTGCTATTTTAGGCTGGAGACCATCCAATAACCATGGGCCTCGTAGCCTGAGAATACTAGCCCCCCCGCTGTCTGCTTCATGTGGGCTGGGTATCAAATCTGGGAGGGGGACCCCCCATGATTCTTTTAAATTATTCACCTAAATGATTAAAAACAGTTGGGTGTCACTTATATTTTGATACACAGCCAATATAATGCACACAGCTGTGGGCTACAGGACCCTACCCTTTTTTCTAATTATTTATTTTTACGTTCTTTTCTAGTAACCAAGACAGCTACTGTGAGTGCAACCAATCACAGACAACAGCACATGCTGGCAGTCTGACTGCAACAAATCACAGACGCTGTCAGAGAGTGTGGGCAGTGGCAGCAGTGAATATTCATGAGATCTAATAAGCAGACAAAGAAGCAGTGTGATTGCCACACAGAAGACTCAGTAACTATAACTGTCCTGCAATAATCCCAATTTTGCTTCCTTTTACAGGGTTCGCAGTTTGGGCTGAAGTTTGGGTTTAAGTCCAGCCCCGAACCGGACTTTTTTTTTAAAAAGTCTGGCCGAACCAACTGAACCTGAACATTTGTGGGTTTACCTATCTCTACTTGTAACACTAATGAGTAACATGACACCAGGGAGGGAAAATGACTAATTGGACACAATATGGCCGTTTTCACTTAGGAGTGTACTCACTTTTGTTGACAGTGGTTTTGACATTAATGGTGGTGTGTTGAGTTATTTAGAGGGCACACCAAATGTACATTGTTATACAAGCTGTACACTGACTACTTTACATTGAATCCAAGTGTCATATGTTCGGTGTTGTCGCCTGAAAAGATATAATAAAATATTTACAAGAATGTTAAGGGTGTGCACTTTTGTGATATACTATATACAGTCAGGGCCAGAAATATTTGGACAGTGACACAAGTTTTGTTATTTTAGCTGTTTACAAAAACATGTTCAGAAATACAATTATATATATAATATGGGCTGAAAGTGCACACTCCCAGCTGCAATATGAGAGTTTTCACATCCAAATCGGAAAAAGGGTTTAGGAATCATAGCTCTGTAATGCATAGCCTCCTCTTTTTCAAGGGACCAAAAGTAATTGGACAAGGGACTCTAAGGGCTGCAATTAACTCTGAAGGCGTCTCCCTCGTTAACCTGTAATCAATGAAGTAGTTAAAAGGTCTGGGGTTGATTACAGGTGTGTGGTTTTGCATTTGGAAGCTGTTGCTGTGACCAGACAACATGCGGTCTAAGGAACTCTCAATTGAGGTGAAGCAGAACATCCTGAGGCTGAAAAAAAAGAAAAAATCCATCAGAGAGATAGCAGACATGCTTGGAGTAGCAAAATCAACAGTCGGGTACATTCTGAGAAAAAAGGAATTGACTGGTGAGCTTGGGAACTCAAAAAGGCCTGGGCGTCCACGGATGACAACAGTGGTGGATGATCGCCGCATACTTTCTTTGGTGAAGAAGAACCCGTTCACAACATCAACTGAAGTCCAGAACACTCTCAGTGAAGTAGGTGTATCTGTCTCTAAGTCAACAGTAAAGAGAAGACTCCATGAAAGTAAATACAAAGGGTTCACATCTAGATGCAAACCATTCATCAATTCCAAAAATAGACAGGCCAGAGTTAAATTTGCTTAAAAACACCTCATGAAGCCAGCTCAGTTCTGGAAAAGTATTCTATGGACAGATGAGACAAAGATCCACCTGTACCAGAATGATGGCAAGAAAAAAGTTTGGAGAAGAAAGGGAACGGCACATGATCCAAGGCACACCACATCCTCTGTAAAACATGGTGGAGGCAACGTGATGGCATGGGCATGCATGGCTTTCAATGGCACTGGGTCACTTGTGTTTATTGATGACATAACAGCAGACAAGAGTAGCCGGATGAATTCTGAAGTGTACCGGGATATACTTTCAGCCCAGATTCAGCCAAATGCCGCAAAGTTGATCGGACGGCGCTTCATAGTACAGATGGACAATGACCCCAAGCATACAGCCAAAGCTACCCAGGAGTTCATGAGTGCAAAAAAGTGGAACATTCTGCAATGGCCAAGTCAATCACCAGATCTTAACCCAATTGAGCATGCATTTCACTTGCTCAAATCCAGACTTAAGACGGAAAGACCCACAAACAAGCAAGACCTGAAGGCTGCGGCTGTAAAGGCCTGGCAAAGCATTAAGAAGGAGGAAACCCAGCGTTTGGCGATGTCCATGGGTTCCAGACTTAAGGCAGTGATTGCCTCCAAAGGATTCGCAACAAAATATTGAAAATAAAAATATTTTGTTTGGGTTTGGTTTATTTGTCCAATTACTTTTGACCTCCTAAAATGTGGAGTGTTTGTAAAGAAATGTGTACAATTCCTACAATTTCTATCAGATATTTTTGTTCAAACCTTCAAATTAAACGTTACAATCTGCACTTGAATTCTGTTGTAGAGATTTCATTTCAAATCCAATGTGGTGGCATGCAGAGCCCAACTCGCGAAAATTGTGTCACTGTCCAAATATTTCTGGACCTAACTGTATATTGTTTAACACTGGAGTTGCGACACCAAAAAGGATAAGTAGTGGAAGTATGAAAAACACAAGATTGAGAGATATGTTCTACTACTAACCTGGTTATCATGGCACCATGAGTGAAACTTTTGTAAGGGTTTGTTTTGATGCCACTGTTATGATGGGGAATATTGTTTTGTTTCATTTGCATGTGTCTATTAGTGTTAATTGACATGTATGCTTGTGTAATGCCCATGCCGGCATCCTTGCATGCTCCTGCTCCCCTCCCCCAGCTAGGAAACTGGCGGTCTCATCTGTCTGGGCGTCCTGCTGCAGGGTCCTGGATTATTGGTGCACCTTGCAGAGCTTCAATCTCTGCCTGTAGGGCACGTCAACAGCCAAGCTCCTTTTCTTAAAGGGACAGCATCCTCCTAACCCAGAAGTGCTCCCAGGTCAGCACTTAAGGCACCCGAAGCCTTATGCTCGGTGCCTGGGCAACGAGTTAAGTCATTGCTAGTTGTCAGGTCCTCTAGCCCTGTTCTGCTGTACTAGACATACTGCTTATACTTGTCTGTATTGCAGGGTGCCGCTCCCACTACCTGCTGCGAGCTACCACATCAGCCGCCTACCACGATACCTGTTGCCATGAGTTATCATCTCCAGCTGCTGCCATCCATCCGTCCATCCATCCTGGATGGAACCGCTACACCAGCTGTGCGTGTGTGTGTGTGCACATGTGTCCATGAGCATGAGCAATGAACACAAGGTAGCACCTTGCTTTGTAAAATCAGTAGACTGCTTTTGCCACTAGTGGTTTCATGAAGCTTAATTTTCAAAAATAGGTTATTAAGTTTTTTACTATGTTAAATGCTGTAGGTAGGTAGCACAATACACATATCTTTAAAAAAATTATGCACATTGCTAGTAGATGTGTGCAGTGATCACCTAATATGTGGCATACAAATACAAAGCAATCAACATCACTTACTCCATAGATATCTGCTTTGCATACCAGATACACTGCTCGAAAAATTAACGGGAACACTCAAATAACACATCCTAGATCTGAATGAATGAAATATTCTCATTGAACCCTTTGTTCTGTACAAAGTTGAATGTGCTGACAACAAAATCACACAAAAATCATCAATGGAAAACAAATGTTTTAACCAATGGAGGCTTAGATTTGAAGACACACAAAATGAAAGTGAAAACGAGTCAAAATGAAAATCAAAACAAGACAAAATGAAAGGGGAAACAAGTAAAAATGAGGCTCAGTATTGTGTGTTGCCTCCACGTGCCTGTATAACCTCCTTACAATGCCTGGGCATGCTCCTGATGAGGTTGCCGAGGCTCTCCTGAGGGATCTCCTCCCAGACCTAGACTAAAGCGGGCTTTACACGCTACAATATTTCTAGCAATTGCTAGCGATATCGTACGCAAAAGCACCAGCCCCCGTCGTACATGCAATATCGTGTGATCGCTGCCGCAGCAAACATTATCGCTATGGCAGCGTCACATGCACTTACCTGGTCAGCGGCGTCGCTGTGACTGCCAAACAATCCCTCCTTCAAGGGGGAGGTGCGTTCGGCGTCACGGCAACGTCACCACCATGTCACTAAGTGGCCGACCAATCAAAGCGGAGGGGTGGAGATGAGCGGGACGAACATCCCGCCCACCTCCTTCCTTCCCCATTACGGGCGGGACGCAGGTAAGGTGAGGTTCCTCGCTCCTGCGGTGTCACACACAGCGATGTGTGCTGCCACAGGAACGAGGAATAACATCTATAAGCAACCATTAACAATTTTTGGTTTTATGACGACCTCTCCATGGTGAATGATTTTCATCACTTTGGAGGATGTTTAAGGTCGCTGGTAAGTGTTACACGCTGCGATATCATTAATGACGCCGGATGTGCGTCACTAACGACGTGACCCCGACGATAAAACATTAACGATATCGTAGCGTGTAAAGCCCCCTTAAAGCATCCGCCAACACCTGGATAGTCTTTGGTACAATGTGACATTGGTGGATAAAGTGAGACATGATGTCCCAGATGTGCTCAATCGGATTCAAGACTGGGGAATGGGCGGGCCAGTCCATAGCTTCAATGTCTTCATCTTGCAGGAACTGCTGACACACTACAGCCACATGAGGTCTGGCATTGTCCTGCATTAGGAGGATCCCAAGGCCAACCGCACCAGTATTTGGTCTTACAAGGGGTCTGAGGATCTCATCTCGGTACCTAATGGCAGTCAGGCTACCTCTGGCAAGCACATGGAGGGCTGTGCGGCCCTCTAAAGAAATGCCACCGCACAACATTACTGACCCACTGCCAAACTGCCAAAGCGGTCATGCTGAAGGATGTTGTAGACAACAGATTGCTCTCCACGGCGTCTCAGACTCTGTCACGTCTGTCACAAGTGCTCAGTGTGCACCTGCTTTCATCTGTGAAGAGCACAGGGCACCAGTGGTGAATTTGCCAATCCTGGTGTTCTGTGGCAAATGCCAAGCGTCCTGCTGGGCAGTGAACACATCCCCCATCTATGGATGTCAGGCCCTTATGCCATCCTCATGGAGTCGGTTTCTAACCGTTTGTGCAGACACATGCACATTTGTGGCCTGCTGGAGGTCGTTTTGCAAGGCTCTGGCAGTGCTCCTTCTGTTCCTCTTTGCACAAAGGCAGAGCTAGCATCCTACTGCTGGAGTGTTGCCCTCCTATGGTCCCCTCCTTGTCTCCTGGTGTACTGGCCTGTCTCCTGGTGGCGCCTCCATTCTTTGGACACTACGCTGACAGACACAGCAAACCTCCTTGCCACAGCTCGCATTGATGTGCCATCCTGGATGAGCTGCACTACCTGTGCCCCTTGTGTGGATTGTAGAGTCCATCTCATGCTACCACAAGTGTGAGAGCACAACCAACATGCAAAAGTTACCAAAACCTCAGCCAAAAAGCATTGGTACTGAGATGTGGTCTGTGGTCCCCACCTACAGGAACACTCCTTTATTGAGTGTGTCTTGATAATTGCCAATAATTTCCATCTGATGTCTATTCCACTTACACAACAGCATGTGAAATTGTTTGTCAATCAGTGTTGCTTCCTAAGTGCACAGTTTGATTTCACAGAAATTTGATTAACTTGGAGTTATATTCGGTTTGTTAAGTGCTCCCTTTAATTTCTTGAGCAGTGTATAAACATATACATGGCCTGAAGTAGAGAAGAACTCTACAGATTTGGAAAACAACATTTAGTTACTTTGATATTGCTATAATTTCTGTCTATTGCACTTTTTTTACTAGTACATCTTTAATATGGCTCAGAACGCAATGTTTTATTTCAACATGACACTTGAGAATTAAAAAAAATTAAATATGAGACATCTGCTGAACAGACATTAGTTTTGTGTAGGTGTAATGATTGCTGGGTCAGGCAGCAGAAATGCAGGAGGCAATTCAGGAACACAGGTGTAAAAGCAGAGTAGTACATGATCTCTTGTATAGCTTAGAGAAAAACAGCATCTGTTGAAATATAGATATTAAAAGTGTTTACACAATGCATTTTTTCTGAATATGGGGCAAAACAACAATTTTCTTGCAAAAAACCCAACACATTGTGAATGCATTATGTGAAGACAGCTTAGAGTAAGGGGCACTTTGCACACTGCGACATCGCAGGTGCGATGTCGGTGGGGTCAAATTGAAAATGACGCACTTCCGGCATCGCATGCGACATCGCAGTGTGTAAAGGCTGGATGATACGATTAACGAGCGCAAAAGCGTCGTAATCGTATCATCGGTGCAGCGTCGGCGTAATCCATGATTACGCTGACGCGACGGTCCGATGTTGTTCCTCGCTCCTGCGGCATCACACATCGCTGTGTGTGAAGTCGCAGGAGCGAGGAACGTCTCCTACCGGCCTCACTGCGGCTTCCGTAGGATATGCGGAAGGAAGGAGGTGGGCAGGATGTTTACATCCTGCTCATCTCCGCCCCTCCGCTCTGATTGGCTGCCTGCCGTGTGACGTCGCAGTGACGCCGCACGACCCGCCCCCTTAACAAGGAGGCGGGTCGCCGGCCACAGGGACGTCGCACGGCAGGTGAGTGTGTGTGTGAAGCTGGCGTAGTGATAACTTTCGCTACGCCAGCTATCACCACATATCGCTACTGCGACGGGGGCGGGCACTATCGCACTCGGCATCGCAGCATCGGGCTGCGATGTCGTAGTGTGCAAAGCCCGCCTAAGTTCACTCTCAATGGATTTGCTGTGGAAAAATATCTGCAAAATATTGCAACAGTTTATTCTGGATTTTTCCATTCTGAAAAACTGATGTTTTAAAACAAAAATAATACACTCACCTTAGCACACCTTGGGCACTTTCATTACTTGTCAAATCTCTGTATACTGGACAAAACTTAAAGGAAACTTGTCAGGTACAATATGCACTTAGAACCACGAGCAGTTCTGGGTGCATATTGCTAATCCCTGCCTAACAGTCTCTGTATATAGTAGCATAGATACACAGATCTTTAGAAAAAGTACTTCTAAAGATTCTTTATAATATGCTAATGAGCGAGGGGATTAGTCCCCTGGGCGTTAGTTCCCCTGGCTAGTCGGCCCTATTAGCTTGTTAGTACACCCCTGTGGGCATGCTAACATGCTAATGAATGTGCAGCGACACAGGATGATCTCACTCACCTCTCTGCTGCCATCGCTGCCCGACGCTGAATTTCGGCTCAGTGCGCATGACCCTGGAGTTTCGGTCATGCACACTATGAGCCGGGTGTACGTGTCCTGGCTTCAAACTGAAGTAGTGCAGTTGACCGAAACTCCTGGGTCATGTGCACTGAGTCAAAATTCAACGTCGGGCAGCGATGGCGGCAGAGAGGTGAGTGAGATCATCCTCTGATGCTGCACATTGATTAGCATGTTAGCACGCCCACAGGGTACTAACATGCTAATGGAGCCGACTAGCCAGGGGATCTAATGCTTAGGGGACTACTTTTTCTAAAGATCTCTCTATCTATGCTAGTGTATACAAGGAAGGTTAGGCAGGGATTAGCAATATGCACCCAGAACTGCTCGTGGTTCTGGGTGCATATTAGACCTGACAGGTTCCCTTTAAAGCAATTCATGGTAAAGGACATTAATTCTATTCTCCCCTCCCCAGAAGACACAGAAAAACCATCCATATTTGCCAATACCTGATCAGAATACTAATGCACAAACATTGTCCAAGAAAGAGATTGCCCTCAAATAGAAGTTCCATAAAATATTGTGCCATGTGTCATTATACATCAAACCATAATACATTGTGCTTTGTGCCATAATACATTTTGCCATGTGCCATAATACAAGGGGCCATGTGCCATTATATATCTTGCCATAACACATGATACATAATAGATTGTGTCATGTGCCATTATATATCAAGCCATAATACATTGTACCTTTGGGCCATGTGCCATAACACACTGTGCCATAATATACAGTCACTATACAGCAAGCCATAATAGATCATGTCATGTGCTATAATACATTTTTGCATGTGAAATAATACACGGTGCCATGTGTCATAAAACAATATGCCATAAAACATTGCGCTATAATACATTATACTATGTGCCGTTATACATCATGCGATAATACATCGCGCTATAAAAAAATTGTTTCATGTACCATAATATATGGTGTAGCTTGTCATGCCCCCCAGACAAAGTTGTTAGCTGGCCATTATTATTACTATGATTTATTCCTAAAGGGAACCTGTTACCCAGTGACATAATTAGAGTCCAATGGGCCCCAGTGCAAAGTTTAGGCCTGGGCCTTCCCCACCCACATGTTGATCAGATGTATAGGTCATTGTAGCAATCTAAATCCTATAAAGACATACGAGTTACCCCTCTTTCTCCTTCAATATGTAGTAATGTCCCCCATCCTGTACTAATGTTCCCATCTTGTGCCACTTCCTGGTAAATATGTCTCCCATCCTGGTATATTTGTTCCCATTCTGATATATACTGCTCAAAAAAATAAAGGGAACACCAAAATGCAAAATCCTTGTTTAAGTGTTCCCTTTATTTTTTTGAGCAATATATTTACCTTGCTAGCAGCTGTCCAGTACTGGTCATTAAAGTTTAGTACATAATTATACATTTAATTTCTTCTGCCTTAGCGCATGACCTTACATTTTTCTACATTTAAATTCTATTGTCATCTCTCAGCCCAAGCCACCAGTTTACATAAAAGTCTCTATAATATTAAATTATCCTCCTCTGTATTGATTACCCTGAAGAGTTTAGTATCATTTGAAAATATTGAAATTCTACTCTGTATGTTTTCTACAAGGTCAGATATCTTAAATAGAAGAGGGCCCTATACTGACCCCTGTGGCAATGTCTTATTTTCAGGGGAGGAATTCTTTTCGGGGGATGTATTATATTTAAGCCTTGCTGAAAACTCCTGCTAGTCCTTATTTTCGAGGAAACATGGTAGTTACACGTAGCAGTCCCTGTTTTCTCATTTTATGTAGCAACTAGTGATGAGAGAACACTGCCATGCTTGGGTGCTCAGTACTCGAAATGAACAGTCAGACGCTCGGGCTCTACTCATGTACTGAGTATAATGGAAATCTATGGGAAGCTTGAGCATTTTTCTCCAAGGTCTTACAGAAAAATGCTCATGTTCCCACTGAATACCATTATACTAGACTATGTACATGAGTCGGATCCATCTGAGCGTCCGACTGCTTGTTTCGAGTACCGAGCACATGAGCATGGTAGTGATCGCTCATCACTAGTACCAACCTTTTATATGGCACTATATCAAATGGCTTTGAAAAGTCCAGATAGATAACATTGATGGCATTGTAAACAGGATGCAACCAATAAAGGCAACTTAGTGATGACTCACAACGGGTACTTATTTTACAAAAATAGAGTTAGCAGTGATAAGGGATAATCCAGAAACCATATAGATGACTATCAAAAAGCAGACTAATATGCAGACAGTTATCTAAGACTCTAAATAAACAGTATCATCTAATGTTAACTTAATTCCAGTCTCTCTGTCGGGAAAATATCAGTTTCACCCTAACTGGTCACCACTTTCCCTAAATTGGATGATTCAGTATAACAATAAATAAAATGATAAATCAGCGTTCAGGGCTTAACTGCACTACAGTATAATTCGCTAAGCCGCAAGTCCTATTTCAGTTATAGACTTTCCTCAATTATTATTGTACGCCTCAAAAGGAAGCAACAGCTCAGCTCACTCAGAACTTCTATCTTCTGTATTTGGTAATCAGCGTCTGGACTTCGGTGCTTGACCTGCGAACTCTCGTTTTTGGTGCTTGTCCAGTAATTAGTCTTTGGTGCTTGACCTGTGAAGTCTGATCTTCGGTGCTTGACCTGCAAAGTCTGGTTCTCTCTGGGATCTGATTATTCTCAAGTAATTTTGCTGCAGTCGTTGCCACGAGCCTGCTCTGTTGCTCACACTTCTGCTTCTTCTCATGTCTTGGCACCAACTCTTTCCCTTCTTTACCGTCACCCAGCATTTTAGATCTAACAACTGCGCCACAGCTGTCACCTGACCCAACATCTCCTTCAAACTCTTCCCTCCAGGAAACACGATTTCTGTTCTTCAGTTCCTGCCTGTCCAGTCCATCCAGCAGATGGTGGTAATTACTTTCAAGTACTGTGAGATGTTAACAGAGTGAATATTTGGTTCACCACCCCCTTACATAATTACTCAGGTCTAGTCTGGCACTTTCCTCATGATAGAAGTTGACCAGATTAGTTTGACAGGACCGATCCCTCATAAACCCATGTTGATGCTTTAGTTATGAGCTTATTCTTATTGAGATACTCCAGGATAGCATTTCTTAGAAAACCCTCAAGGATTTTACCCACAGTACAGATTTAGCTTCCCAGTCAATAATTTCCAGCCGTAGATGTTTCCCTCCTTTGGAATATTTGCACCACATTTGCTATGCATAAGTTCTGTAGTACAGACCCTGTTATTATGAAATCCTTGATAGTTAAAAATATGGTCTGTCTTTCCACTGTGAATTTCTATGTGTAAACCCCTGCAGCATGACTTCTTAACCCTAGAATGCATACCCGGGGCCTCGCAGGCCTGCTAGGTTACTTGTTTTCTTTTTTCTGCAAGATTACTTTAGTTAGAAATTTTAAACTCTAGGTGTTACTCAGGTATATAGTTGTTAATAATTTCCAGTTGTTCATATATTTTTATGTTATAGGCATTTCGGTAAAACAACACTTTTTGGGACTACCCCATATTCACATACCTGGGGCCTTTTAGGCCTGTACTTGGTTTACATGTGATCCTCAGTCTTTTTTGTCTGTACTGTTGCTAGGGAAGACTTTGTCTTTATTACTCAGTCTTTATGACTCTGCTGTTGCTGGGAAGAGTGTGGATTCTGCCTGACTACATGGTCATGTGATCTTAGGAGGGAGGCTTCCTCACAAAGTCATGCGTCTCTGACATCATCGCAGGTCATGAACACACAGGAACAGGAGGACAGACAACATCCTGTTCATGGTGTGCTTCTTGCTGAAGAGACTTTGGAGGAAGGAGTCAGCTTTCTTGTTTCTGAAAAAAGAAACTTTCTGAGCTTCAAAAATCCAGAGGCTTCTACTGCACCCAAAATAAAATGGTGACCTGCAGAAGGTAAGAGGAGGGGGGCTGCACTTTACCTTTTGCACACTATCATGCTCCAAGGATCCTGGCACTGCCCGTCACTCACCGATCCGGTTCCCGGGTGCTCTGGCCGCGGCTGCTGCTCTCGCTCTCCCTCCTATGTGTGCTCCGTGCTCCCTGCCCGTCGGTCCTGGCGTCCCGCTGCATTCCGGGACTCTGCTTCCGGCTCCCTTGCATCTCCTCCACCTCCTCCTCTGCGTCCTGCACTGGTCTCCAGCACTCGGGCCTCGCGCATGCGCACTAGAGCGCGGGCACGCTCACTCACCTTTTCTTAAAGGGCCAGCGTCGCTGAAACAGGATATGGCTGATTACAGGTATAGGGTATATAAGACTTCCTTTTTCTTGTGGGCGGTGCCTGTTCAACGTATTCTTGTAGCTTGCCTTTAGGTGTTCAGGTCCCCCTGTGCTTCGTACCCAGGTTAACCCTGTCTCTGCCCACAGTGTCCGACTGCCAACCT
Source organism: Anomaloglossus baeobatrachus (assembly GCF_048569485.1). NCBI lineage: Eukaryota > Metazoa > Chordata > Amphibia > Anura > Aromobatidae > Anomaloglossus > Anomaloglossus baeobatrachus. The sequence continues at coordinate 319,842,150 of NC_134356.1, read as the reverse complement.
GAGTGCGTCCAACCTTCTAGTTTCCCAGGAGTTGCCCCGGTGACTATCAGCTATGGATCCCGTCATCTTCCGCCAGCCTGTACCCGTCGCCGGTTCTGGATTCCATCTGGCAACATCAGCCTGCACTACTCGCTGGACCCAGACTCCATCTGTTGTTACCACTCAGCACCTGTACCCGGTTCCAGTCATCCGTCCTGCCCACGACTACCGTTGGACTAGTAGCCACATCCCACACGTACATCTGAAGGACGTGGAACCCGAACTCACTTGTGTCCCGGCTGCTGTGCATCTAGGCCCTCTGGGGGGGCCACCAGACAGTCCCTGTATAGGGGTTCGCTCCTGCTTGTCTCTCTGGGGGAGTCCGGTGCGCGGTCCCGTGGAACCACCTCTGGACTGAACGTTACACACACACACACACACTAACAAAGAGTGCACAACCCTGATTGTAATCATTTTTTTTATTTTAGTTTACTAATATCTAAGGTTACAATGGCACAGTCTACATCCAGGGGTTTGACTGACCAAGAAATCGAGGCAATCATTTTTGATAGTGATGAAGACAGTGAAATTTCTTTGTCCGATGAAGAGTAAATGCCACTAGCTAATGTTTCTACTTCATCGTCCAGTGATTCTTCAGATAATGAAGAAGTAGTGGATCCAGCAAAGCGTACAAATACACTGTGTGCAGAATTATTAGGCAAATGAGTATTTTGATCACATGATACTTTTTATACATGTTGTCCTACTCCAAGCTGTATAGGCTTGAGAGCCAACTACCAATTAAGTAAATCAGGTGATGTGCATCTCTGTAATGAGGAGGGGTGTGGTGTAATGACATCAACACCCTGTATAAGGGGTGCATACTTAATAGGCAACTTCCTTTCCTTTGGCAAAATGGGTCATAAGAGAGATTTGACAAGCTCTGAAAAGTCCAAAATTGTGAGAAGTCTTGCAGAGGGATGCAGTAGTCTTGAAATTGCCAAAGTTTTGAAGCGTGATCACCGAATAATCAAGCATTTCATGGCAAATAGCCAACATGGTCGCAAGAAGCGTGTTGGGCAAAAAAAGGCACAAAATAACTGCCCATCAATTGAGGAAAATCAAGCGTGAAGCTGCCAAGATGCCATTTGCCACCAGTTTGGCCATATTTCATAGCTGCAACGTTACTGGAGTATCAAAAAGCACAAGGTGTGCTATACTCAGGGACATGGCCAAGGTAAGAAAGGCTGATAAACGACTACCTTTGAACAAGAAACATAAGATAAAATGTCAAGACTGGGCCAAGAAATATCTTAGGAATGATTTTTCAAAGGTTTTATGGACTGATGAAATGAGAGTGACTCTTGATGGGCCTGATGGATGGGCCAGATGATGATCAGTAAAGGGCAGAGAGCTCCACTCCCACTCAGACGCCAGCAAAGTGGAGGTGGGGTACTGGTATGGGCTGGTATCAGATGAACTTGTGGGACCTTTCTGGTTTAAGGATGGAGTGAAGCTCAACTCCCAGACCTACTGCCAGTTTCTGGAAGACAACTTCTTCAAGCAGTGGTACAGGAAGACGTTGGTATCATTCAAGAAAAACATGGATTTTCATGCAGGACAATGCTTGATCACATGCATCCAATTACTCCACAGCGTGGCTGGCCAGTAAAGGTCTAAAAGATGAAAAAATAAGGACATGGCCCCCTTGTTCACCTGATCTGAACCCCATGGAGAACCTGTGGTCCCTCATAAAATGTAAAATCTACAGAGAGGGAAAACAGTACACCTCTCAGAACAGTGTCTGGGAAGCTGTGGTGGCTGCTGCACGCGATGTTGATCGTAAACAGCTCAAGCAACTGACAGAATCTATGGATGGTAGGCTGTTGAGTGTCATCATAAAGAAAGGTGGCTATACTGGTCACTAATTTTTTGGGGTTTTGTTTTTTCATGTCAGAAATGTTTGTTTTTAAATTTTGTGCAGTTATGTTGGTTTACCTGGTGAAAATAAACACGTGAGATGGGAATATATTTGGTTTTTATTAAGTTGCCTAATAATTCTGCACAGTAATAGTTACCTGCACAAACAGTTATCCTCCTAAGATAGCCAAATCTAAAAAACCCCACTCCAACTTCCAAAAATATTAAGCTTTGATATTTATGAGTCTTTTGCGTTGATTGAGAACATAGTTGTTGATCAATAATAAAAATAAAATCCGCTAAAATACAACTTGCCTAATAAATCTGCACCGAGTGTAGAAATCCAAAACTAATGTTTTTTGGAACAGTACTGCTGGGGTTCTTGGACGCACCCCATCACATAATATTATGAGAGTTGCTGAAGGAGCTGTAGGAATTCCCCAATTCTTGTCAAAAAGAGATGTTTTCTGTAAAAAATTTTCAGATAGTATTGCAGATGATGTAGTTTTGTGTACTAACTTAGAAGGAAAACATATCGCTTCAGGAAAAATATAACAAAAGAGGAACTATATGGTTATATTGCCCTTACTCTTCTGGCAGGGTGTACAAAATCGTATGATATTCCAATCAGAGAATTATTTCTGAAACCTTTTTCAGATCCACACTACAAAGCTACAATGTCAGTCAATAGATTTGAGAATATTCGGAGAAGGCTTTGTTTTGATGATAAGAGAACTCGTCTTGTGAGGTTGGAAACAGACAGATACATTAGCCCCTATTAGCTACATCTTGAATCTTTTCATCAAAAACTGTACAAAGCTTTACCATTCTAATGACATGTGAGAGTGGATGAGCAACTTCTTGCCTTTAGGGGACGTTGCAAATTCATTCAGTATATGCCCAGTAAACATGCCAAGTATGGCATAAACATTTTCTGGATGTGTGATTCTACAAGCTATTATGACAAGATTGGTCTGATTTACTGTGGCAAACAAGCTGATGCTTCAGTCTAGAAAGACCTATGTTCTGACATAGTAAAACCACTTGCAGTACCAATTTTCAATTCTGGAAAAAATATAACAATGGAAAACTACTTTACTAATCTGGAACTGGGTAAATTTTTGCTTCAGAAAAAGCTCACACTTGCTGGTACTATGAGGCCAAACCGCCGCAAAATTCCTCCAATCATGAAGCACAATCCCAAGCGACCACTTTATGAGAGTTTCTTTGGTTTCTGCAATCAAGCAACAATGGTATCTTATAAAGCAAAGAAAGAAAAATCCGTGATATTACTGAGTACAATGCATCATGATGGAATTATTGACACCGATGACAGGAAACAGAAACCTGAAATCATACTGCATTATAATAAAATAAAAGGAGGTGTGGACAAGATGGATGAAATGATTGGAGAGTATTCGTGCAAGAGACAGACAAAACGTTAGCCTGTAGTCATTTTTTATAATATTCTTGATATGTCAGCCCTCAATAGCTATATTACTCATCTGGAATTCCATGCCAAAAGGAAGGACAAGAGACATCTATTCTTGACGGAACTTTGCTATAAACTTTTGATACCTACCATGATGGAGCGAAGCAGCACGAAATGCTTGCCAAGGCAAATTACAGAAGCTATGATCCGATGTGGTATACATTTTCAGGAATATCCAGAGCCAAGAGAAAAAAAAAGAAAGCGCTGTTATGTTTGTCCAGCAAAGAAGGAAAGGAAATCTGAGCGTTTCTGTACTACTAGTGGACAAAATGTCTGCAAGGAACATTCTTCCGAAGAAATAATAGGTGAAAATTGGGTAATCAGTAAAGTTGAAAAGGAAAGTTTTTGAAAATAAATATTTACTACAACTTGTATACAAAAAACTTTTAGACACAAAAATGTTTTATATATTATATACAGTATATATATATATATATATATATATATATATATATATATATATATATACAGTTAGGTCCAGAAATATTTGGACAGTGACACAAGTTTTGTTATTTTAGCTGTTTACAAAAACATGTTCAGAAATACAATTATATATATAATATGGGCTGAAAGTGCACACTCCCAGCTGCAATATGAGAGTTTTCACATCCAAATCGGAGAAAGGGTTTAGGAATCATAGCTCTGTAATGCATAGCCTCCTCTTTTTCAAGGGACCAAAAGTAATTGGACAAGGGACTCTAAGGGCTGCAATTAACTCTGAAGGCGTCTCCCTCGTTAACCTGTAATCAATGAAGTAGTTAAAAGGTCTGGGGTTGATTACAGGTGTGTGGTTTTGCATGTGGAAGCTGTTGCTGTGACCAGACAACATGCGGTCTAAGGAACTCTCAATTGAGCTGAAGCAGAACATCCTGAGGCTGAAAAAAAAGAAAAAATCCATCAGAGAGATAGCAGACATGCTTGGAGTAGCAAAATCAACAGTCGGGTACATTATGAGAAAAAAGGAATTGACTGGTGAGCTTGGGAACTCAAAAAGGCCTGGGCGTCCACGGATGACAACAGTGGTGGATGATCGCCGCATACTTTCTTTGGTGAAGAAGAACCCGTTCACAACATCAACTGAAGTCCAGAACACTCTCAGTGAAGTAGGTGTATCTGTCTCTAAGTCAACAGTAAAGAGAAGACTCCATGAAAGTAAATACAAAGGGTTCACATCTAGATGCAAACCATTCATCAATTCCAAAAATAGACAGGCCAGAGTTAAATTTGCTGAAAAACACATCATGAAGCCAGCTCAGTTCTGGAAAAGTATTCTATGGACAGATGAGACAAAGATCAACCTGTACCAGAATGAAGGGAAGAAAAAAGTTTGGAGAAGAAAGGGAACGGCACATGATCCAAGGCACACCACATCCTCTGTAAAACATGGTGGAGGCAACGTGATGGCATGGGCATGCATGGCTTTCAATGGCACTGGGTCACTTGTGTTTATTGATGACATAACAGCAGACAAGAGTAGCCGGATGAATTCTGAAGTGTACCGAGATATACTTTAAGCCCAGATTCAGCCAAATGCCGCAAAGTTGATCGGACGGCGCTTCATAGTACAGAAGGACAATGACCCCAAGCATACAGCCAAAGCTACCCAGGAGTTCATGAGTGCTAAAAAGTGGAACATTCTGCAATGGCCAAGTCAATCACCAGATCTTAACCCAATTGAGCATGCATTTAACTTGCTCAAATCCAGACTTAAGACGGAAAGACCCACAAACAAGCAAGACCTGAAGGCTGTGGCTGTAAAGGCCTGGCAAAGCATTAAGAAGGAGGAAACCCAGCGTTTGATGATGTCCATGGGTTCCAGACTTAAGGCAGTGATTGCCTCCAAAGGATTTGCAACAAAATATTGAAAATAAAAATATTTTGTTTGGGTTTGGTTTATTTGTCCAATTACTTTTGACCTCCTAAAATGTGGAGTGTTTGTAAAGAAATGTTTACAATTCCTACAATTTCTATCAGTTATTTTTGTTCAAACCTTCAAATTAAACGTTACAATCTGCACTTGAATTCTGTTGTAGAGGTTTCATTTCAAATCCAATGTGGTGGCATGCAGAGCCCAACTCGCGATAATTGTGTCACTGTCCAAAGATTTCTGGACCTAACTGTATATATATAAAAGAATTATATACAATGCATATATTGGGTGTTTTAGGCTGGTGTAATTACTTTTTTGTTTTTTTTGTTTTATGCACATAATTATAATGTTTTGAAATATTGACATCTCAAATAAACTTTGAAAAGTACCGTATTTTTCACTTTATAAGACACACCTGATTATAAGACGCACCCCAAATTTGGTGAAGGAAAAGAGAATTTTTTTTTATGTTAAATGGGGTCCATCTTATAATGCCAGTGTCCGTCTAACAAATCATATAGGGTATATGTCCCTCATAGCCCCCATCCTAAAATTAGCCCCCCCTTAATGTGGATATGGCCCCCTTATATTGAATATAGCCCCCTTGTGCTGGGACACGTCCCCCTGTGCTGCCCATGGCTCCTATAGATGGCACACCTCCCCTGTGTTTGATATGTCCCCCATGTGTGCTGCCCATGGCACCTATAGATGGCACACCTCACCTGTGTTTGATATGGCCCCCATGTGTGCTGCCCATGGCCCCTATAGATGGCACACCTCTCCTGTGTTTGATATGGCCCCCATGTGTGCTGCCCATGGCCCCTATAGATGGCACACCTCCCGTGTGTTAGATGTGCCCCCATACTGCTGCCCATGGCCACTATAGATGGCACACCTCTCCTGTGTTTGATATGGCCCCCATGTGTGCTGCCCATGGCCACTATTGATGGCACACCTCCCCTGTGTTAGATGTGGCCCCCATACTGCTGCCCATGACCACTATAGATGGCACTTCTTCCCTGTGTTTGATATGGCCCCCATACTGCTGCCCATGGCCACTATACATGGCATATCTCCCCTGTGTTAGATATGCCTCCCATACTGCTGCCCATAATAAAATAAAACACTCTTACTTTCCTTACCTTCTCAGCGCTGTAATCCCTGTGTCTCCCTCCGTGGGGTTGAGCTCCTCCTCCACTTCCTGGTTCTTGCTGCCGGTCATGTGATCAGCAGAGCAGAGTGATATCATCTTTGCGTGCTGATCACAGACAGAAGCAGCAGAGACACCGGGAGATCAGCGCTGGAGGTAAGTAAAGTTTTTTTATTTTACTATGGGCAGCAGTATGGGGGCCATATCTAACACAGGGGGATCATGTGCGATCAAAAGAGGGTGCAGGCAGATATAATATGCGCCCCTTCCCCAGTCCATCAGCGCGGTGCGGTTTCAGCACCATGGTGATGGACAGTGGCTGTGCATATTATATGAGCAGGAGATCAAAGGCTTCCTCCCGCAGCTTCACCAGCTCCCAGCACCGCTCCAGAGCGGACCATGCAGTATATACATATATATATATATATATACACCCCCGTATATTCGGTTTTTAAGACGCACCCCCTACTTTCCCCCAAAATTTGGGGGAACAAAAGTGCGTCTTATAAAGCGAAAAATATGGTATTTCTTTTTGAGTTAGTCCATGTTATTTGCACACAGATCTAAAAGGCCCCAGGTATGTGAAAGTGTAGATTTCTATGGTTGCGCGTTCTGGGTTTAATTCTCTTTCAGGGGACATGTTGAGAAAAAAAGATGCATATTACCTGACAAAGATTTGAAAAGAATCAAAAGTGAAGTGACAAGGAACCTATTATCATCCAAAACTGTCATATTCCAATAATGAAAACTCTCTGGAGAGCGTAGAAGTACAAGGTGTTCAGTACTCATTGACATGGCCAAGGTAAGGAAGGCTGAAACCTGACCATAACTGAACAAGACACAAAAGCAGAAATGTCATTATAATGCCAAGAAATATCTGAAGACAGATTTGTGAAATTGTTTATGGACTGATGAGATGATAGTGATGTTCAGCAGGCCAGATGAATGGGCCAGTGGCTGGATCAATATCGGGCACATACCTCCATTTTGACTCAGACGCCAGCAAGGTGGTGGTGGAGCACTGTTAGGGGCTGGTTTTACTAAATATGAGTTCCTTGGACATTCTTGTGTTGAAGATGTACTCAAAATCAACTCCTAAGCCTCCAGCCAGTTTTTAGAAGAAACTTTCTTTAGGCAGTGGTACAGAAAAAACTCTGCATCTTTCAAGAAACTCATGAGTTTTATGCAGGACACTACTTTACCGCATGAACAGAAGTACTTTTCTGCTTGGCTAGCTAGTAACAGTCTTACAGATGAAAAACCTTACTTTTACTATTTCTTAAATATTTATGTTTATTAACCTTTTTGATTGAATGGCACTAGTGTAGTTATTCTTGTTCAATAAATAAAGCTAATTATCAAAAGTACAAATTGCCTAATAATTGTGCACACAGTGTATGCATTGTTAATCATTATGGAAATATATTTATACTAGAAGGTGGCCCGATTCTAACGCATCGGGTATTCTAGAATTTACATATTGTGTAGTTAATGTATGATTTTTGCTATATATATAGATGTTGTTGTTGTGTGTAGTTGCCAAGTGTTTGTGTATGGCGCTGTACATGTTCTGGGTGTTGTCTGGGTGTGGCGGTGTGAGAGAGCGGTGTTGTTTGTGTGTTATGTTGTGTGTGTGTTGCGTTATTTGTGCAGCACTGTGTGTCTGCAGCATTGTGTGTGTGTGGTGCTGTGTGTGTTGCGCGGTTTGTGTGGGTGTGGCTGTGGGGTGCGTGTGTGTTTTGGGGGAAGTATGTTTTGTGCAATGTGTGTGTGTTGCGCGGTATGTGCGTTTATTTGTGTATGCCGCGGTGTTTGTGTGTTGAGTGTTGTGTGTGTGTGGCGTTGTCTGTGTTTGTGTGGGTGTCTGTGTAGGGCGGTGTTTGTGGTTCCCAGTGTGTGTGTGGTGTGGTGTGTGGTGCGCGTGTGGCGGTGTGTGTGTTTTGGGGGGAGGTGTGCACCCCCATCGTGCTCCATTTCCCATGCTGCGCACCCCCCATCGTGCTCCATCCCCCATGCTGCGCACCCCCCATCGTGCTCCTTCCCCCATGCTGCGCATCCCCATCGTGCTCCATCCCCCATGCTGCGCACCCTCCATCGTGCTCCATCCCCCATGCTGCGCGCCCTGCAACGTGCTCCATCCCCCATGCTGCACACCCCCCATCATGCTCCATCCCTCATGCTGCGCACCCCCCATCGTGTTCCATCCCCCATGCTGCGCACCCCCCAGTGTGCTCCATCCCCCATGCTGCGCACCCCCCATCATGCTCCATCCCCCATGCTGCGCACCCCCCATTGTGCTCCATCCCCCATGCTGTGCACCCCCTATTGTGCTCCATCCCCCATGCTGCGCACCCCCCCATCGTGCTCCATCCCCCCTGCTGCGCACCCCCCATCGTGCTCCATCCGACATGCTGTGCACCCCCCATCGTGCTCCATCCGACATGCTGCGCACCCCTCCATCGTGCTCCATCCGACATGCTGTGCACCCCCTATTGTGCTCCTTCCCCCATGCTGCACACCCCCCATCTTGTTCCATCTCCCATGCTGTGCACCCCCATCGTGCTCCATCTCCCATGCTGTGCACCCCCCCATCGAGCTCCATCTCCCATGCTGTGCACCCCCCATCGTGCTCCATCTCCCATGCTGCGCACCCCCATCGTGCTCCATCTCCCATGCTGCGCACCCCTCATCGTGCTCCATCTCCCATGCTGCGCACCCCCATCGTGCTCCATCTCCCATGCTGCGCACCCCCCCATCGTGCTCCATCTCCCATGCTGCGCACCCCCCAATATGCTCCATCTCCCATGCTGCGCACCCCCCATTGTGCTCCATCTCCCATGCTGTGCACCCCCATCGTGCTCCATCCTCATGCTGCACACCCCCCATCGTGCTCCATTCCCCATGCTGCACACCCCCCATCGTGCTCCATTCTCCATTCTGCACACCCCCATCGTGCTCCATCCCCCATGCTATAATAGTCCTCCTATTATACTCAGAGAGGAGCATAATAGGAGGACTATAATAGGAGGAGTAGTCCTGGGGAAAGAGGAGTATAATGGGAGGAGTGGTTGTGGGGAAAGAGGAGTATAATGGGAAGATGGTCCTGGGGAAAGAGGAGTATAATGGGAGGAGTAGTTCTGGGGGGGGGAGGTGTATAGGTGCCCAATGTGTGCCGGGGCAGGGCCGAGCGGGCTAACGTGTGCCGGGGGCGGGGCCGAGCGGGTCGCCGGGTGCGGGGCAGAGCAGGTCGCCGGGGGCGGGGCTGAGCGGGTTGCTGGGGGCGGGGCCGAGCGAGCCAACGTGTGTCGGGGGCGGGGCCAAGCGGGCCGCCAGGGGCAGGGCCTAGCGTGCCAACGTGTGCCGGGGGCGGGGCCGAGCGGGCAAGGCATCAGCGTATGCCGGCTCCCTGCACATGTGTACCGGGAGCCGGTGTACGCTGGTAACCATGATACACATCGGGTAACTAAGGGAAGCGCTTCCTATAGTTACCCGATGTGTAGCATGGTTACCAGCGTACACCGGCTCCGTCACGATCCCAGCATCGCAAGGTTATATCCGCCAGGGGCGGGGCCAAGCGTGCCATTGTGTGCCGGGGGCGGGGTCGAGTGGGCAAGGCATCAGCATATGCCGGCTCCCTGCACATGTGTACCGGGAGCCGGTGTACGCTGGTAACCATGATACACATCGGGTAACTAAGGGAAGCGCTTCCTATAGTTACCCGATGTGTATCATGGTTACCAGCGTACACCGGCTCCCTTACGATCCCAGCATCACAAAGTTATGTCCACTGGGGGCGGGGCCAAGCGTGCCAACGTGTGCCAGGGGCGGGGCCGAGCGGGCGAGGCGTCAGCGTATGCCAGCTCCCTGCACATGTGTACCGGAAGCCGGTGTACGCTGGAGCGGGCGATGCGTGCGGAGGGCCGGGGCGAGCGGCCAATTTATGCGGGGGGCGGGACCAGGCAGAGGCGAGCGGCTAATCCGTGGGGGGGACGGGGCAAGGCCGAGCCCAGTGGCCAATCCGACAGTTGTCACTGTAATGACACTGTCACTGTAACCACACAATTTTGGAGCAAGACAGACAGACAGACAGAATAAGGCAATTATATATATAGATGTTATTAACTGGGAGTTACCATTACAGTTCAGAATAGGAGGTATCCAACACCACATTGCTTAGTTTGTACAGTGTCATTAAAAAACTTGCTCTAGGATTGTGGAAAATTCAAGTATTTAAAGGGGTTGTCCAGGAGTTATATATTTATGATGGATAAATTATTGGGAATACATGCAGCAAATGACATGTTGTACTGACATAGGAATACTACAGGCTACAGCAGTCACATATGTAAACTTTGATGCCAGTAAACAGATGCCAACCAGGAACATGTTATAAGAGAAGTGCCAAGAACCCCAACCAATCCAGTATTGATGACCTATCATTATCAATAGCAGGTGCAACTTACCTAATATTGAAACATGAAATGTGCTGTTTTGACTTTGTATACTGTATATATCTGGCTCCAGTGGGAGCTGCCACAGCATTCACTGATTTACAGACTCTCTTCAGATTTTTCTCTGGTGGGCATGCCTCTCCTATTAATGCATGCTGGATGTCAGGTCTGTTCGTCTGGGAAGTTGTCTTATCAACAGAATTACATCACTGGAGTGATTGCTTGTGTTTTGTTCCTTATTTGCAGCAGATTTTTTCTGCTATTATGAGAAGACAAATGCTTCTACCCTACTCCACACTCCAAGAGAGAAAACAGACAGAAGAAGATCACTACTATCCAAGGCCCTTTGCAGTCCAGTATCTTTTCATCATTTACAATTCCATCTGCATTGGAGGTGGAAGTGGGCCCCCTTATCTCCTGGGCCCCTGTGCAGCTCAACAGGTTGCAAGAATGGTTTGTCCACTCCTGTCATACCCCTGGATTTGTGTCCAATATTTGGAGACTAGCTATCTACGTGAAAGATTTGCACAAGTTCTACAGTAGCAAAATGGAAACAAAATAATAATAATAAAAAAGACTATTTAGATAACTGTTTAAGTCTGTATTACAGATGCAAATGAACCATAAAAAACAGTGTATTGAAGGGCATTATCCCAATGTAATATTGTAGTCATTTTTGTATTAGTATCTAATAGTTTCCTTTAGAAGGAAAATATGATAGATAAAAAAATATATGGTCAACATGGTTGAAAAGTTGAATAAAAGAAAAGGCAAATAATTGCTTTACAAAAATGCTAATCATTCTTCTTGTATATGGATGAATCTTCTTAATTAGTTGGAGTTATATAAAGATTGTCAAATTACACCTTGCAATTTACATATGGTCTGAAGCTCCTTTCATCCCGAGTCTGAGGTCCTTTGATCTTTTCAACCACATTAACCTTTTTTTTTTTTTTTACATAATTTTTGTGTTCTAATTTAACATCAATTGAAAAATGTTCATTCAGCTATTCTATTTTTCTTGCCAATAATTGAGTCAGATATTTGAAGGGAATTTGCAGTTTAATAGCTCTCTGAACTGCATGTTTTTTTTATTAACTGGGAAATGAGGGAAAGTTTCAGGGAGTGTTTATTGAAATAAATTATTTTTGTGTGTGTGTATGTGTGTGTGTGTGTGTTAGTAATGGGGGCGTCTGATAGACACCACTCCATTACTCACACTAGTGCTTGATGCCAGCTGACACTGCAAAGCTAACATCTACCCTATAAACTATTACTCCGATAGCCACCACACCGGGGTGATGATGAAGAGAATTGGCACATCTAATATGATTCACCACTTCGGGGGCAGCTGCAGGCTGGTATTTTTTAGGCTGGGAAGGGCAAAATAATCGTGGACCTTTCCAACTTGATAATATCAGTCCGCTGTCTGCTTTACTTTTGCTGGTTATCAAAAATAAGGCGGACACCACCTAGTTTTTTTCTTTTAATGATTTATTTATTTGGTTAATAGATGTGAAATCTATCTATCCTTGCACATCTTTGACACTTAAAAGACTATTCATTTCAGTGTCAGTGTCATATTTTTTTCCTGTACATGAATGTCATATGGACAGCACATGTACTGCAGACATGTATATAGGAAAAGCACACGGATGACACACATGAGTGTAGCAGTCCCACTACCTAACAATTTTATCAGAATGTGTATGATGCCCTCTTTTATATGTAACACAGTAATAAAGATTGTTTTGGAGTCCCTCTTCTTTCTAATTGTTGGCAGTTCTTGCATTGACCACATAGGCTTTGTGAGATTCAGAGTTCCTCCTTCATAAATAAAATAGCATGTGTCTGACCATGTGACATACATCACATGCTGAGATAAGGTAATAAAATGTTACATTTACATTTACCGGTATCTACCAGCTGGAATAGTTTCCCCCTCCACTATGTCATGTACTGTAGTGATAGGCGATGGGGAAATATAGTGAGAATGGCCTAGATATTAAGGGGTGGAGGAGGCTCTATTTTTTTCTTTTTTTATTTTGCCATATAGACAAGTCATTATACAAGAAATGTTTCCCAACATTTTTCCTGTAAAATTAATTTTATCTTTGGTTTTGTATGTTTTATAGTGAGAATGTAAAAGGAGCAGTGACCTGGGAGTCAGAGATGTGTCCAGTTGTCTGCCCCATGCTGTAACCATTCCATGTGCTGTTTCTATCCGTTTCAGCAATTTTCATTCTTCCCCAATCACCCTGGGGTGTCTTCCAGAAAAATGGTCGAGTTTCCCATTGACTTTGATTTAACTCGGTACTCAAGTCTAGCCCAAGCGTCAAACCTGCTTGATTTGAGTACTGAGCACTCAAGCATTTTAGTGCTTTCTCATTACTATAATTGGCTTATTTTGTGTTTTTTTAATGCTAAACATGATTCAAATATACATAAAATTACATACATATTTTTAATATTTTTTAATTTTTTTATTAACTGAAACCACTGGTAAGGTCCAGGATAAATTTATTTTAACTAGAAAAGGCCAAAAGAAAAACAATTTTAGAAGCACTGCAGTAAGTATGGCACCCCTGAGGTGCCAGGTGCCACAGGGTATTGCATCCAGTAACAGGTGCAGTGCTAACCTGGGGTTCCTAGAAAACCATTGCCGGTAAACACCAACCAAACACACACAAGTTGACCCTTTTTTCCCAGACTGGGTACAGGCTAGAGATGGACCTGGTGGATGGCCACCTATAGTGGGGACTTACCCAAGCCGCTAGTCAGAAACCCAGGAGGGGGAGGGGCCAGAGAGCGCAGTAGACAGCTGGAGACAGACATCATCAAAGATTGTCTGAAGTCGGCGTGCAGACAGAAAGTGTGAAGTGACTTGTTGGGCTAAAGGAGTACCGTTGCCGGGAGAATACGGTGTCAATACTCACGGGACTGAGCACAGGCAGGGTGCAGAGCCCTAGTTCAGAAAGATGCTTCAAGCTCATCTAATAAATCTGCCCGGTGAGGGAATCATCAGGGTTCCTCACCAACGTTAGTGTCCGGGACACAGCAGCAAAGAGGGAACCTGGGAGCTGAGACAGAGGTCCAACCCAAGAGAGGTTCAAGCTGCCTGCCCTACGGGCTAGGACTGTGACAACAGAAGGGGGTCCCAGAATGTTTCAGGCTACAGGGACCCACCAACTACAGATGGGTGAATGGAAGTAAAGCTCACCAGGTCACAACACCGGCACTGGGACAAAAGAAATACCGGATTACCTGAGGCCCAGATTGGTACAGACCAGCACCAGCCGGGTTGCAGCTCCACAGAACCAGTGAGTAAAGAACTGCAGCCCCTGTGTTGCCTGAATTATTCCTGCACCTTTTCCACTAACTGTCACCATACTACAACCACCATCATTTTCCCCTGGGGCTCAGCTCTACTTGCAGAGGGCCATAACATCCAAGCTGCTCAATACTACAAGCCCCAGCAGTGAGAGACTTTGCAGCGGCGGCTTCCCTCACCTAGCCGCATACCGCAAGTGGTGTCACGAAAAATATTTTATTATTTTAGTTTTCCTTAAGTCCCCTTTTTAAGCGACTCCCAGGGCCATGGAACCGGGTATCGGCCAGCCCCGTGACATGTCCCTATGATTCAATGTCCGGGACCGAGTACCCCACAGCCCTGGGGTGTGTCAGCTTTCTGGCATCACAAACAGGATTGGACTAGACCCGCAAATACCGGGTGACATGCGCCTTGTGGATTGTGGTGTGATTGAACTTGTGAATTTACCCATCTTGTGTGACAGAAAGTTACTGCATCACACAGAGAACGGTTGTGAAAAGGGCACGAAAAGAAACTCCGCCCACGACTCTGTCAAGAACGGGCGAAGGGGTCAGTGACCTGATCCGGAAGCTCCCAAAGTGCTCCAGTCCCGCGAGAGAGAGCGGTAAGAGAAAACCAAGGGGTGAAGCAAGATGGAGGCACCAGGAGGAGACGGTAATGCAGCGGGGCCTCATCCGGGCATGGAAGCTGCAGCGCCCGTAGAGGTGGTACCGATCATGCCGATCACCCTGCTATATGTTCCGGAAGCGGCGTGGCTGCCCCAGTATTATAGTAGACCGGATGCCTTAATCAGATTTAAGAAGAAAATATGTACTGTATTTGATATGTATGCAATGACTGACAAACAAATAGTGTCTGTTGTGATGGGACAGTTAACGGGTTCAGCAAAGCTGGAAGTAGAGACCTGGTCAGATGCAGATCGGGAATAAGGAAACACCATTTTTGAAAAGTTGAAGATTGCTTTTGAAACCCGTACAGAGGCAGAGTTGAGAATGGGATTTTCCAATTGTAGACAGAGGCTGCAGGACAGTGTAAGAGACTATGCTCTAAAATTACAAGCAGCACTGCGGATCTTGAAACATGTAGACCCCATCAGTGCCAAGGAAGGGAATAAGATGATGATTGAACAATTACTGCAGGGGTTGCAATCATTTGAGGACAGTAAGCAGTTGCGTCTCTGGGCTATGGAACACCCTGATGTGGACTTTGTTGTTTTAAAGGACCGGGCAATAAATGTGCTGCAAGCCCTATCAACCACAGACCCTGCCCCTTAGTCATGGCAAGTCAATACCTCACCTCTGAGAGTGGAACCCTCTTCCTTAACCATTGTGGAGACTAATGTACAGGCTGCGACAACCTGGTGCTTCTAATGACTTATGTTCCCAAGTGCAACAGCTAAGTAAGGATGCGGCTATGATCTTAAAAGTGATGCAACTCAAGCCAGAATCCAAGTTATCAGAGAAGATTCAGTTGGCCGACTGCCCTGAGGATATTCCATGGATGCGAGGAAAGAGGACCCCATCATCTCGAGGAAGGAACAGTGATCGCTACGACTCATCAGGGCAACCCATCTGCCGTCATTGCAACAAGGCAGGCCATATTGCAAGAGCGTGTCCTTTAAACTGGCAATCCCTGGGGCCAAGGGCCAATCCCCAGGGATTAGACGACAAGGCCCATCTGATTGGTGTGATAGATATGTGCGAGGATGACCTGTCCTGTCCATCACGCTAGATGGGATCCCCACATCTGCATTGTTGGACACTGGCTTTCAGGTAACAACAATCCCATATGCTCTCTACAAGAGATTTTGGTCTGATACTGAGCTCACCCAACCAGACTCAGGCCTCATCATTTAGGCTGTTAATGGATTACCTGGATTACCAGTGAATCAAATAGGGTTCAGGGAGGTAACCATAAAGGTGGGGAGGGTAGAGCTAAAGGGTCAAGGATTGATTGTAGTTGAAACTGATGCCAAAGAGAAAAACCCCCAGATGATTCTGGGTACAAATGTAATTGAAAATTGTCTGGAGGAAGTGCTGTTCTTACTCCAACAGATTGCTAGAACTGCCAGCGTCGGGCAGCAGAGGATCCTGCAAAAAAAAATCAGAGCCCTCCTGCAGAGGCAACAGGTAAACCTATCTGGTGGGGAAATTGGTAATGTACGGGTAATAGACTCTGGCCCTATTGTAATACCCCCAAGAAGTGAAATGATGATATGGTGTCGGGCAGCAATAGGTCTCCAAGGGCGAGATTACTTGGCAGTGGTTGAGCCCGCATACTCAGAGTATTGGTCCACAATCCTGACAGCTCGGGGGGTGCTTGATGTACGCAAGGTAAGGGTACCCGTACGAGTATTAAATTGTGGGGAAGAGGAAACTAAATTGCCCAGGTACGCTACTGTGATGCCCTGGCAAAACCAGGTAGTCACAGTTAGGCCCCTGCATAACACCTTCCACACACAGCTGAAAAAGAAACCCTAGTCACCCCCCTTAGGGAAAGATAGACACACCAGTTGGCGTGACCAGGCGGTTGGAACACGCCCACCCAGGGGTCCAGACAGCCCGGGGTGGGAAAGCAAGCAGAGAAGTTTTGGAGTTCAAGTTGGAGAGGAGTGTGGGCTGGAGCTAAGGGTAGCTCCAGCAGAGAAGTCCAGATTGAACGGTACCAGGGTAGGAGCCCTGATACCATTGGCTAGGTGGCAGATGGTGATCTCCATCAGCAGGAGACGGGAAGACGGCTCGGTGGAACCGAGGTGGACTGGGACAGGGTTGTAGCCCGCCGGTACCGACACGGGGAACCGACCCAGAAACCGTAGCACAAAGGAGGTACTCGGACCCTGAAGCCAGAAACCGGAACCAAGTGGACTGGTTAATTAACCGATTGAGGCCAGGACTAGAGGTCCTGTCCTACCCAAAGTCCCTCATAGAAGACAACAGCCCACCGATTAGGGATAAGAGGTCCTGGCAAGGGCCCATAGATCCCACAGGCCAGCGTCTGCGGGCACGACTCCTTAGGCCACATCCAGCCGGGAGCGGACTCCTACGTTTCAAACTGGGAAGTCATTTCTACTTAAAACAGTGCAGAGGACAGAAATAGAGACCACCAGCCGGGTGCGGGACCCTGAATGCAACCGGCCGCTGCACCGGCCACCATCATCTTGGTTTACCAGAGACTCATGTGTTTTACTAACAGTGAGTACACCAGCACCCCCCGCAGTCGCTAGCCCCCGCACCGAGCCACCGGGCCCTGGGGCCACCATTCCTGCCCACAGAGGGGTTAACAACTTGCTGCACAACTTCTCCTCCGGGCGCCCCATAACTGCAGCAATCCCGTCCCAGTTCACCACGCACCGTGGGTGGTGTCACAAACTTAATACGGCCCAGCCGGTACATATACGTCCTCCCTTTTAGTAGGCGTGTCCGCGAGACCCCTGGGTCCGGAGACCCTTGAGCCACCATCCCTGAAGGTCCGGACCCGAGCAGCGGCGGCTGCTGGCACGGGGGCGGCACACCCCGAAACTTGGCATCACAAACAGGATACTTACCCATCCACTTACCTTGTGGAAGTGCACCTTGTATTGGACAGTCTTCTTTCCCGAGAAAAGGGTGCAAAAGCCGAAGCCCCGCCCCCTGAGAACACGGACGGAAAGTGAGCCGGAAGTCGCAAAACTAAACTAACAGGAAGGATGTCGGCTCCGGCAGTCCGCCTGGCCACAACGGGAATACCGCCCGGCTCAGAAAACCCCTTAGCTGCCAGCTTGGAGTCGGAGAAGACGGATGAAAGCAGCCCCGGTGTCGACACCTCAGTAGCAGCGTATATCCCGCGATGTGGTGGGAATGGATATCGGATGGCTCTGTCGTCCCGTACGTACTGTATGCTGGAGGCGTATGAGGCTGATGCGGAGTCCACCTCCGAGGATGAGGCCCCGACTGCCGGAAGGGGTTTGATAGTGCCAATCTGCCGGCACTGCGAGCTGCCCGGGCACTTTGCCAGTGCATGCCCCGGGAATGCCCGGCCTTAAAGGGGCCGGAGCCAGCTGCAAGTTTTGAAGTTTACAAGTTGTAAATTTGATGTTTATGGACTGTCACCCCTGTTGAATGTCCTTGTGTTCCTGGAGGAGGCCATCTGCACCGCAGGTGGGGGGTAGCAGGGCAGTTAAAGAGTAAAATGACACAGTGCTCCGTTCTTGTTGAACATCTTCACCCCTGCAAATTCCAAGTGAAGAGGCCATCTGGGGTCGGAGCCCCAGGTGGAGGACGGAGCCCGTTCCGGAGGAGCAGTTGTGCCTGCACCATCGGCAGCTGAAGATGGAGTCTTTTGGACAGTGCCGCCCCGGAGCGAAGGTGGCATTGGGGACTCGTGCTGTCCAGTGGTGGTCAGGGGAAAAGCTGCAAGAGAAGGCTGTTCCTACAGCGGAGTTTAAATATTACAACTGACCAACCTTCTCACCATGCACCAGTCTCCGGAGAGGCTAATTGGAGGAAGGGCCTGCGGTAGAGTTGGCCGAGGCCCAGTCACCATTGGCACCGGTGACTATCCTCCGGCTCAGGGGCCCCCTGTACGTGGGGTCCCTGTAAAGGATTGCCGGCTAAGGAACTTTTTACCCGGCCCGTTTGGGCAACACCCGGACCTAACCTGGACTTGGGCAAGGGGTGCCAACCTGTGTTTTAGAGGTGACATCAGAGCTAGGTTGTTTTGGGTGGGTGAGGTGAGAAGGACTCTGTCCCGGTTGTTTATATGTGCAACGTTTAAGCAAAATGCCTCCCGTAAGGGAAGAGTTAAAATATACTTCTATGTAAATATGCTATTATAATTGTAAAATGTTTTACCCGTTTTATCTCCTTTTTCTAGTTCAATAAACGGTGGTGGTCGGACAGCCCGCGGACGGTCTGTATTCAACCAAAGGGGAATGTGACACCCTGGCAAAATGAGGTAGTCACAGTTAGGTCCCCGCATAACACCTTCCCTCGTTAGGCAACACACAGCCGACCAGAAACCCTAAACACCCCCCCTTAGGGAAAGATAGACACATCAGTGGGCGTGACCAGGCGGTTGGAACACGCCCACCCAGGGTCCAGACATCCCGGGCCGGGAAAGCAAGCAGAGAAGTTTTAGAGTTCAATTTGGAGAGGAGTGTGGGCTGGAGCTAAGGGTAGCTCCAGCAGAGAAGTCCAGATTGAACGGTACCAGGGTAGGAGCCCTGGTGCCATTGGTTAGGTGGCAGACGGTGGTCTCCATCAGCAGGAGATGGGAAGATGGCTTGGTGGAACTGAGGTGGACCGGGACAGGGTTGTAGCCCGCCGGTACCGACACGGGGAACCGACCCGGAAACCGTAGCACAAGGGGGGTACTCGGACCCTGAAGCCAGAAACCGGAACCAAGCGGACTGATTAATTAACCGATTGAGGCCAGGTCTAGAGGTCCTGTCCCACCCAAAGTCACTCATAGAAGACAACAGCCCACCGATTAGGGATAAGAGGTCACCGCCAGGGCCCATAGATCCCACGGGCCAAGGTCTGCGGGCATGGCTCCTTAGGCCACATCCAGCCGGGAGTGGACTCCTACGTTTCAAACTGGGAAGTCATTTCTACTTAAAACAGTGCAGAGGCCAGAGATAGAGACCACCAGCCGGGTGGGGGACCTTGAATGCAACCGACTGCGGCACCGGCCACCATCACCTTGGTTTACCAAAGACTCGTGTGTTTTACTAACAGTGAGTACACCAGCACCCCCCGCGGTCGCTATCCCCCGCACTGAGCCACCGGGCCCCGGGGCCACCATCCCTGTGGTTAACAACTTGCTGCACAACTTCTCCCCCAGGCGCCCCATAACTGCAGCGGTGCTGTCCCAGTTCACCACGCACCGTGGGTGGTGTCACGAACTTAATACGGCCCAGCCTGTACATTTATGTCCCCCCTTTTATTCGGCGTGTCCGCGAGACCCCCGGGTCCGGAGACCCTCGAGCCACCACCCCTGAAGGTCCAGACCTGAGCAGCGCCGGCTGCTGGCACGGGGGCGGAACATTACCATTGCCAAACTGTTTACTGTCACTGATGACTCCATCCAGACAGTGGAACCCTTGACCCCATCAGAACTGGCAGAGGATGACAGTTCCCAGGAACAGTTAGAGGATTGGTGCCAGAAACTGCATGTAGGCACTGATTCCACTCCTTCTCACCAGAAACACAGAATTTATTGGGTAGCACAAGAGTATGAACAGGTCTTTAGTAAGCATCCACTAGATTTTGGGAGGATCAAAGGGGTGCAACACCATATGCCCACAGTAGACCATCCCCCCATTAAGGAGAGATATAGGCCTATACCACCAGCTCACTATCAGTGTCGTAAAGAAATGTTGCGGGACATGAAAGAGGTCGGGGTTATCAGAGGCAGTTGTAGCCCCTAGGCAGCTCCACTGGTCCTAGTGAGAAAGAAGAATGGCACAATGAGGATGTACAGTGCCTACAAGTAGTATTCAACCCCCTGCAGATTTAGCAGGTTTACACATTCGAAATTAACTTGGCATTGTGACATTTGGACTGTAGATCAGCCTGGAAGTGTGAAATGCACTGCAGCAAAAAAGAATGTTATTTCTTTTTTTATTTTTTTTTTAAATTGTGAAAAGTTTATTCAGAGGGTCATTTATTATTCAACCCCTCAATCCACCAGAATTCTGTCTGGTTCCCCTAAAGTATTAAGAAGTATTTCAGGCACAAAGAACAATGAGCTTCACATGTTTGGATTAATTATCTATTTTTCCAGCCTTTTCTGACTAATTAAGACCCTCCCCAAACTTCTGAACAGCACTCAAACTTGGTCAACATGGGAAAGACAAAGGAGCATTCCAAGGCCATCAGAGACAAGATCGTGGAGGGTCACAAGGCTGGCAAGGGGTACAAAACCCTTTCCAAGGAGTTGGGCCTACCTGTCTCCACTATTGGGAGCATCATCCGGAAGTGGAAGGCTTATGGAACTACTGTTAGCCTTCCACAGCCTGGACAGCCTTTGAAAGTTTCCACCCGTGCCGAGGCCAGGCTTGTCCGAAGAGTCAAGGCTAACCCAAGGACAACAAAGAAGGAGCTCCGGGAAGATCTCATGGCAGTGGGGACATTGGTTTCAGTCAATACCATAAGTAACGTACTCCACCGCAATGGTCTCCATTCCAGACGAGCCCGTAAGGTACCTTTACTTTCAAAGCGTCATGTCAAGGCTCGTCTACAGTTTGCTCATGATCACTTGGAGGACTCTGAGACAGACTGGTTCAAGGTTCTCTGGTCTGATGAGACCAAGATCGAGATCTTTGGTGCCAACCACACACGGGACGTTTTGAGACTGGATGGCACTGCATATGACCCCAAGAATACCATCCCTACAGTCAAGCATGGTGGTGGCAGCATCATGCTGTGGGGCTGTTTCTCAGCCAAGGGGCCTGGCCATCTGGTCCGCATCCATGGGAAGATGGATAGCACGGCCTACCTGGAGATTTTGGCCAAGAACCTCGGCTCCTCCATCAAGGATCTTAAGATGGGTCGTCATTTCATCTTCCAACAAGACAACGACCAAAAGCACACAGCCAAGAAAACCAAGGCCTGGTTCAAGAGGGAAAAAATCAAGGTGTTGCAGTGGCCTAGTCAGTCTCCTGACCTTAACCCAATTGAAAACTTGTGGAAGGAGCTCAAGATTAAAGTCCACATGAGACACCCAAAGAACCTAGATAACTTGGAGAATATCTGCATGGAGGAGTGGGCCAAGATAACTCCAGAGACCTGTGCCAGCCTGATCAGGTCTTATAAAAGACGATTATTAGCTGTAATTGCAAACAAGGGTTATTCCACAAAATATTAAACCTAGGGGTTGAATAATAATTGACCCACACTTTTATGTTGAAAATTTATTAAAATTTAACTGAGCAACATAACTTGTTGATTTGTAAGATTTATGCATCTGTTAATAAATCCTGCTCTTGTTTGAAGTTTGCAGGCTCTAACTTATTTGCATCTTATCAAACCTGCTAAATCTGCAGGGGGTTGAATACTACTTGTAGGCACTGTATGTAGATTATAGGCAAATAAATCACATAACCCATAAGGATGCTTACCCATTACCCTGCATAGAGGAATCACTAGCTGCACTGAAAGCTACAAACTACTTTTCCACCCTGGATCTTACTAGTGGGTATTGGCAGGTCTCTGTAGCAGAAGAAGACCGGGAGAAAACTGCATTTGCAACACCAATGGGCCTGTGTGAGTTCAATAGCATGCCATTTGGACTCTGCAATGCACCAGGAACGCTCCAAAGACTGTTGGCTAGGACACCGCAACTTTAAGACCGTGCTACTCTACCTAGATGATGTCATAGTGTATTCAAAAACCTATGAGGAACATCTGAAACATCTAGCTGAAGTGTTCGAAGCATTGTCAAAATATGGAATGAAGTTGAAGCCCTCGAAATGCCATTTGCTGAAGCCAAAGGTCCAGTATCTCGGAGATGTGGTCAGCGCAGAAGGAGTGGCAGCAGACCCAGAAAAGATCACCGTCATCAAGAACTGGCCCAGACCAATCACCATAAGAGAAGTACGTCAGTTCCTGGACCTGGTAGGATATAACAGGAGATTCATAAAGGGCAATACGAAGATGGCAGCACCTTTGCTAGAACTCCTGAAGGCCAAGCGAAGAAGGGCAAGACTTCTGGTCCTCCATTTGAATGGGGTGAAAAAGAGGAGAACTCCTTCAGGCAGATGAGGTGGGCTCTGACTGGTGAATAAACTCTGGCCTATCCTGATTACAACTTACCATTTGTATTATATACTGATGCCAACAACGTGGGACTAGGAGCAGTACTATCTCAAATGCAGAAGGGCAAAGAATGCATGATTGCTTATGCAAGCAGGAAGCTCCATCCTACCGAGAGGAACCCAGAAAACTACAGTTCATTCAAGTTAGAGTTTCTGGCCTTAGCCTGGGCTATCACTGAACGGTTTAAACATTATCTAGCCACTGCAAAGTTCACTGTCTTCACAGACAACAACCCTCTAACTCACCTGGATACCGCAAAGTTGGGTGCACTAGAGCAACGTTGGGTGGCCCGGTTGACAAACTATGACTTCACCATTAAGTACCGGACTGGTCGCAAGAATGCCAATGCGGATGTGCTGTCAAGGATGCCTCACTTACCAGATGCGGGAGAAGATGTGGATGAGCTAGAGGAAATAGAGTTGCCAGCTTTTCACCGCCACAGTGCATCCCATTATCAACAATCTTGCACCAAACATCAAGAAGTGGTGCTGAACCCGTTATCTTACCATGGGTGGAAGGAACACAAGATAGCGATCCAAAAGTTGGTTTAGTTAAAGACCTGATAACCCAACCAGACTCATGTCTAGGTCCAGATGCCCCACTCAAAGCGCAACACCTATGAAAGGAGAGGAGCAGCCTGTTCATCCATCAAGGCAAGCTGTATAGATGTGTTACCAACCCTAAAACCCATGAGAGGGTGTGGCAAGTTGTGGTACCCAAGAGAGATGTCCAAATGGTGCTGGAGGTGTACCACAATGGAGCAGGACACTTTGGATGTAAGAAGTTGGAGACACTGTTACGTGAAAAGTTTTATTGGGTTGGCATGAGAACCACCATAGAGAAATGGTGTAGAAATTGTGGTCCCTGCACCCTAAAAAGAAAAGACCGTGACAGCAAAAGGGCACCGCTACAACCAATTATAACCAAACAGCCATTAGAGCTTGTAGCCCTGGACCATGTGAAATTAACACCCAGTAGAAAAGGCTATACATATGCTCTTACAATGGGAGACCACTATTCCAGGTTTCTAGTGGCAGTTCCAGTAAAAGACTTAACAGCACAAACTGCAGCAAGAACGTTCCAAGCCTACTTTTGTAGACCACACGGGTATGCAGAATAGGTACTAACAGATCAAGGCCCTGCATTTGAAGCTGAAGTATTTCAAGAGTTTTGCAACCTATATGGCTGTAAGAAAATTTGCACTATGCCTTATCATCTACAGACCAACGGCATTTGTGAGAAAATGAACCAGATAGTCATCGACCTGTTGAAAATCTTGCCATTGGAAGAAAGAAACATGTGGTCAGAAAAGTTGCCTGACTTAATGGACATGTGTAACAACATCCCTGTGAGTTCCACCAACTTTAAATCAGCATATCTCATGAGAGCAAAACCGGAAGATTACCAGTTGATCTAGAGATGGGAATTGAAGTTCCTGAAATCAATTCACCATATGCTGATTGGGACTCTAATCACCAAGCACAATATAGAAGAGTACAAGAGTGTGTAGAGAGAAATTTAAATCAAAATAAAGAAAAACAAGAAAAGGATTACAACAAAAATGCACAAGCTGTTCCGTTGACACCTGGAGAAATGGTTCTCAAGAGAAAGAGGAGAGTTCATAAACTTGATGACCAGTGGGAAGCAGAACCCTACACTGTACTATCCTCTAATTTTGACAATAAGAAGACTTGCTTGATTAGCAAGGATGGATGGAAGACAACAGCAACAATCTAAAGAGATCACCTAAAGAAATGCCCAGAACAATTGAAACCCAAAGAAGAGATTCCCTGTACACCGCAATTGAAGGAAAAGAAAGAAAAGGTGATACATACAGTACTCGGAGACTTTCCTGAGAATTGGCCCCAGTACACTGGAGCCATCATAGTGGCATTACTTACTTTCCACAATCAGCAGAAGTACAGGAAAGGATAGAAGAACCTGTTCAAGTTCCAGAAGAACTACCTGTTGTAGTAGAACCAGAGGCACCTGTAAACAGTGAACCTGTCAATCTTGCAGTGAGACTAAGGCGGGCTTTGCACGTTGCAACATCGCAAGCCGATGCTGCGATGTCGCATGCGATAGTCCCCGCCCCCGTCGCAGGTACGATATCTTGCGATAGCTGGCGTAGCGAAAATTATCGCTACGCCAGCTTCACATGCACTCACCTGCCCTGCGACCGTCGCTCTGGCCAACAACCCGCCTCCTTCCTAAGGGGGCGGGTCATGCGGCGTCATAGCGACGTCACACGGCAGGCGGCCAATAGCGGTGGAGGGGCGGAGATGAGCAGGATGTAAACATCCCGCCCACCTCCTTCCTTCCGCATAGCCGCCGGCAGCAGGTAAGCTTATGTTCCTCGCTCCTGCGGCATTATACACAGCGATGTGTGCAGGAGCGAGGAACAACATCGTACCTGTCGCTGCAGCATAATTATGAAAAAGACGGAGCCTGCAACGATGATACGATAACGACGCTTTTGCGCTCGTTAATCATATCATCTAGCATTTACACACTACGATCTCGAAAGTGACGCCGGAAGTGTGTCACTTTCAATTTGACCCCACCGACATCGCATGTGCGATGTTGCAACGTGCAAAGCCGCCCTAAGCAGTCGCAGACAATTACCCAGTCTACTTATAACACATAGGTCTATGCAGAGTACAGACACTAGTGGGATACTTACACCAGACACAGTACACAGTACAGCAGGGACAAGCTGAGACACTTGAGTTACGTAGGTCAAGTCGCAGCAACTTTGGTCAGCCCGCGCTCAGGTACAGAGAGTAGGTGTCAAAATAAATGAAATATAAAAAGGAATCCTTATGTGCATAGATTGTAAATAGTTGTGTACAGAATGGTGGAGGAACTAGGCTCCGCCCTATGTACATTAAGTTAGGAAAGCAAGTTTCTGGAGTTGGGAGGTAGAAACCAGAGCTCCTAAGCCGAGACACCCATAGGGAACTGTGATGGTGGAATATTGGGGGAGGTGTATCATGTTGTGCAGATTCCTATTTTAAGCTTGGTTCACTGTCCATTATTTGTATTGCTTGTGTGTGCATTGTATTGTCTGTAGGTAATCACCCCCTATAGTACAAGATTATAGCTTCTTGAAGCGCTTCTGTAATGCCTGCCTGGAAGACTCAGAGTCAGATGGGCTGTAATGGACAGGCTAGAGGGAAGCCACTCACCAAGCAGGAACCTCAGAACCCTGAAACCCTCTAACCCCTATACAGGGATTTGGAATTACACAGGGCCCTGGAGATCACTACCTGTGGAAGGCTGCAGTCTGAGAGAGTAGTCGTCAGGCAGGGACAGGGACAGAATCATCAGGCAAGGACGTAATCAGAAACAAGCAGAGGTCAAAACCAGATCGGGCAGCGAGGTACAAAAATGTCAGGCAGGAGAGTAGTCAGGAAACAAGCGGTAATCAGCACACAAAATCAAAGGACGGAGCAGGAGCCAGAATTTTCAGAACTATCTCTGAGGTCAGCAGACAGGAGGGGCATTAAAAAGGGTGTGGTGTCTTCCCATAGGCTGTAGCTGAATGATGGTACTTCAGCTGGGAGACACCCGCCACCTACAATCAGCCAGTGACACTGCAGATCCCCAGGAAACCAAGACCAGTGGATGAATAGAGCCTGCGCCCACCAGCGCCGCTGGCATCGACTCCTCTCCCATCACCAGGACTATCCATGGCAGGAACATGGCGTCGCCTGGCGATTGGAGTAGAAGTCAATGGAGCAGACTCCGGTGGTGACGTAACAGATTCTATCCCTAGGTGTGGGGGGAGGTGGGTGTGGAATCCACCTACTGTAAACTCTCTGGCTACCTGGTGAGAAGTGTCAGTTTGTTTGAGAACTTGAAGAGAGAAGGATTGATCCTCTGGGAGAAACTGGATTCTCAGAGAGACCTGGACATTTATCGCTTACCGGACTATATTTGTGTTACTGGACTGATTTTACCCTCTTGTGGATTATGTTATGGACCGTTTTGATTTGCTTGGAGTAAATGTTCTTTGGATTCTTCAGCTATCTCTCTCTCTGTTGATTGTGTGATATGAGAGAAGGACCCTGTCACAACTGGTGGCAGCGGTGGGATCAACAGAGCACAGCCCAATGGAGATCCACCCACAGAGTTAGTACAGAAACTGGACCGCATCCAGTCTAAAGAGAGAGCCAAAGATCTGGGCCTGAACTACCAGGGAGTGAGTAAAGAAGCCTTGATTGATCTATTGGTGGGTGCGAGCCAGTCCACCTCCTCCCAGATGTCTGACGAACAAGCACTGGGGATGGAGATCCCTGCCCCAAAAAGCCAGTGGTTGGTGTGGTTCGAAGAAGAAATGGCAGCTCTTGGCTCCAGTATATCTCAGCAGCATAAGGAGGAGGCTGCTCGCTGAGCACAGAGGAGACAAGAAGCAATGGAGTCTGACAGAGGGAGTAATGTGAGTTGAAGTGTAAACCTAGCGATCCGGGAGCCTGTACGGATCACAAGAGTGGACTTCAAGCCATTTGATGATGCTTCTGGAGATGTGGAAGGGTTCTTCAAGGACTTTGAGCAGCAGTGTGTCATGATGGAGATTCCAGACTCTGGGTCGATGCGTTTGTTAGTGGGACTCCTGAATGGAAGCCTGGCAGAGGCTTATCTCACCATTGACTCACAGCAGTACCAGGATTACAACATTGTAAAGTGGACTATCCTGGATTACAATGCCATCAACCCAGACTCACATAGGGCACAGTTCCGAGACCTCCCATGCACCACGGGGGGATTGTTTAGGATGTATGCCCATAAAATCTCCCAGGCATGTCGGAGATGGCTGGAAGCAGAAGTCTTCACTGTGAAAGATGTTATGCAGGTATTTCTTATAGAACAATTTCTTTACAAGTGTCCCTCAGAAATACGGGAATGGGTCAGAGAGCGCACGCCATGCACCTTGGATAGAGCTGCTGCCCTGGCTGATGAGGCCCTTACTATCCGACCGCAATGGAGGGGGCTTCTGGACAATAAGCCACAGCCTGCTCCTGCTCACCGGCCCTCTCCAGTTATATATGCCCTTCCAACCAGCCACAGACCGATGACAACCATGGCTTACAATCCTGGGCCATTAACAGTTCCGACCATGCCCTGGGGGAATCACAGAGAGGAGATGTTATGGGTGTGGGTAACCTGGGCACCTGCAATCCAGTTGTCCCGCAAGGACTCGGAGGGGCCCCCACGCACCTCCATCTCGTCCGGTGCATTTTGTGCATTCCATCTCACCTGAGGAAGAGTTACCACCACCTCTACCGGAGTGTACCGCTGACCCCTGCACCATAGATACCCCTGTTGTAGTGTATGGCCTCCGGCCTTTGTCACCAGGCTCTCCTATTTCCTTCTCCAGAATGCACCTTAGAAGGAATATGACGCAGAGGTGATGTTATCGATGTGGGCAGCCTGGGCATTTGCAAAACACTTGCCCTTCCGGTCGATTGAGGAATGACCTTGCACCAAATCGACCTGTTCATTCTCTACTGCTGAATACAAGGTGGGAAGAGTTCTCACCCCTTCAAGTTGAGTTGCCTAATGACTCTGACACTCGTGGTCGACCACTAGGGGTTTATGGGGTGCGAGGCACAGCACCGAGTTCCTCTTACCATCAAGGTAGCACTTACAGTAGGTTGTGCTGAATGAACAGAGAGCTATTGGATTTTGTGACTCCGGGGCATTTCTCACAATAGCTGATCCCCGAGTGGTTCAGCCAGAGGCAATTCATCATGGACGAGGGATTGTTATTGAATTGGCTGGAGGACAAAGGAGGAATATCCCAAAGGCGACTGTAGATCTGGACTTTGGCTTTGGGGTCAAGCAATGTGTGGTTGGGGTGATGAGCGGCCTGCCTGCAGATATTCTCCTAGGAAATGATGTGGGAGATCTACAATGTCGATTTGTGGGTGCAGGAAACAGTTTGAGTGAAGGAGGACACAAAGGGAAGCTTGTCCTTCCAACCCTACTGCTGTACAAGGGACTATCTACAGCTTCTCCATTCAATACAAGCGTGGAAGCCAACAACAGAATGCTGATTTACTGTCCCAGCAAGAAGAACCATAGACTATCCACAGCTGAGCAACATGGAGTTAAGTGAGATGGCCAGAGGTCTGTGTAGACTTCATGGCATACTCACTTTATCAGAAGGAGGGAGAGGTTTTGATGGTGGAATATCGGGGGAGGTGTATCATGTTGTGCATATTCCAATTTTAAGCTTGGTTCACTGTCCATTATTTGTATTGCTTGTGTGTACATTGTATTGTCTGTAGGTAATCACCCCCTATAGTGCAAGGTTATAGCTTCTTGAAGCGCTTCTATTCCTTTGGTGTGGGGGGAGGCAGGCGTGGAATCCACCTACTGTAATCTCTCTGCTTACTTGGGACGAAGTGTCAGTCTGTTTGAGAACTTGAAGAGAGAAGGATTGATCCTCTGGGAGAAACTGGCTTCTCAGAGAGACCTGGACATTTATCGCTTACCGGACTATACAGTCATATGAAAAAGTTTGGGCACCCCTATTAATGTTAACCTTTTTTCTTTATAACAATTTTGTTTTTTGCAACAGCTATTTCAGTTTCATATATCTAATAACTGATGGACTGAGTAATATTTCTGGATTGAAATGAGGTATATTATACTAACAGAAAATATGCAATCCGCATTTAAACAAAATTTGACCGGTGCAAAAGTATGGGCACCTCAACATAAAAGTGACATTAATATTTTGTAGATCCTCCTTTTGCAAAAATAACAGCCTCTAGTCGCTTCCTGTAGCTTTTAATGAGTTTTTGGATCCTGGATGAAGGTATATTTGACCATTCCTGTTTACAAAACAATTCCAGTTCAGTTAAGTTTGATGGTCGCCGAGCATGGACAGCACGCTTCAAATCATCCCACAGATTTTCAATGATATTCAGGACTGGGATGGCCATTCCAGAACATTGTAATTGTTCCTCTGCATGAATGCCTGAGTAGATTTGGAGCGGTGTATTGGATCATTGTCTTGCTGAAATATCCATCCCCTGTGTAACTTCAACTTCGTCACTGATTCTTGCACATTATTGTCAAGAATCTGCTGATACTGAGTTGAATCCATGCGACCCTCAACTTTAACAAGATTTCCGGTGCCGGCATTGTCCACACAGCCCCAAAGCATGATGGAACCTCCACCAAATTTTACTGTGGGTAGCAAGTGCTTTTCTTGGAATGTCGTGTTTTTTTGCCTCCATGCATAACGCCTTTTTGTATGACCAAACAACTCAATCTTTGTTTCATCAGTCCACAGGACCTTCTTCCAAAATGTAACTGGCTTGTCCAAATGTGCTTTTGCATACCTCAGGCGACTCTGTTTGTGGCGTGCTTGCAGAAACGGCTTCTTTCGCATCACTCTCCCATACAGCTTCTCCTTGTGCAAAGTGCGCTGTATTGTTGACCGATGCACATTGACACCATCTGCAGCAAGATGCTGCTGCAGGTCTTTGGAGATGGTGTGTGGATTGTACTTGACTGTTCTCACCATTCTTCTTCTCTGCCTTTCTGATATTTTTCTTGGCCTGCCACTTCTGGGCTTAACAAGAACTGTACCTGTGTTCTTCCATTTCCTTACTATGTTCCTCACAGTGGAAACTGACAGTTTAAATCTCTGAGACAACTTTTTGTATCCTTC
The DNA here is from genome assembly GCF_048569485.1 of Anomaloglossus baeobatrachus. Lineage (NCBI taxonomy): Eukaryota > Metazoa > Chordata > Amphibia > Anura > Aromobatidae > Anomaloglossus > Anomaloglossus baeobatrachus. Next base: position 319,811,475 of record NC_134356.1, on the reverse strand, counting down.
CCCTGAACAACTATGTTGAATAAACTTTGTTTTCAGATCATTTGAGAGTTGTTTTGAGGAGCCCATGATGCCACTCTTCATAGGAGATTCAAATAGGAGAACAACTTGCAAGTGGCCACCTTAAATACCTTTTCTCATGATTGGATACACCTGCCTATGAAGGTCAAAGCTCAATGAGGTTACAAAACCAATTTAGTGCTTTAGTAAGTCAGTAAAAAGTAGTTAGTAGTATTCAAATCAAGAAATTGATAAGGGTGCCCATACTTTTGCACTGGTCAAATTTTGTTTACATGCGCATTGCACATTTTCTGTTAGTACAATAAACCTCATTTCAATCCAGAAATATTACTGAGTCCATCAGTTATTAGATATATGAAACTGAAATACAGTTAGGTCCAGAAATATTTGGACAGTGACACAATTTTCGCGAGTTGGGCTCTGCATGCCACCACATTGGATTTGAAATGAAACCTCTACAACAGAATTCAAGTGCAGATTGTAACATTTAATTTGAAGGTTTGAACAAAAATATCTGATAGAATTTGTAGGAATTGTACACATTTCTTTACAAACACTCCACATTTTAGGAGGTCAAAAGTAATTGGACAAATAAACCAAACCCAAACAAAATATTTTTATTTTCAATATTTTGTTGCGAATCCTTTGGAGGCAATCACTGCCTTAAGTCTGGAACCCATGGACATCACCAAACGCTGGGTTTCCTCCTTCTTAATGCTTTGCCAGGCCTTTACAGCCGCAGCCTTCAGGTCTTGCTTGTTTGTGGGTCTTTCCGTCTTAAGTCTGGAGTTGAGCAAGTGAAATGCATGCTCAATTGGGTTAAGATCTGGTGATTGACTTGGCCATTGCAGAATGTTCCACTTTTTTGCACTCATGAACTCCTGGGTAGCTTTGGCTGTATGCTTGGGGTCATTGTCCATCTGTACTATGAAGCGCCGTCCGATCAACTTTGCGGCATTTGGCTGAATCTGGGCTGAAAGTATATCCCGGTACACTTCAGAATTCATCCGGCTACTCTTGTCTGCTGTTATGTCATCAATAAACACAAGTGACCCAGTGCCATTGAAAGCCATGCATGCCCATGCCATCACGTTGCCTCCACCATGTTTTACAGAGGATGTGGTGTGCCTTGGATCATGTGCCGTTCCCTTTCTTCTCCATACTTTTTTCTTCCCATCATTCTGGTACAGGTTGATCTTTGTCTCATCTGTCCATAGAATACTTTTCCAGAACTGAGCTGGCTTCATGAGGTGTTTTTCAGCAAATTTAACTCTGGCCTGTCTATTTTTGGAATTGATGAATGGTTTGCATCTAGATGTGAACCCTTTGTATTTACTTTCATGGAGTCTTCTCTTTACTGTTGACTTAGAGACAGATACACCTACTTCACTGAGAGTGTTCTGGACTTCAGTTGATGTTGTGAACGGGTTCTTCTTCACCAAAGAAAGTATGCAGCGATCATCCACCACTGTTGTCATCCGTGGATGCCCAGGCCTTTTTGAGTTCCCAAGCTCACCAGTCAATTCCTGTTTTCTCAGAATGTACCCGACTGTTGATTTTTCTACTCCAAGCATGTCTGCTATCTCTCTGATGGATTTTTTCTTTTTTTTCAGCCTTAGGATGTTCTGCTTCACCTCAATTGAGAGTTCCTTAGACCGCATGTTGTCTGGTCACAGCAACAGCTTCCAAATGCAAAACCACACACCTGTAATCAACCCCAGACCTTTTAACTACTTCATTGATTACAGGTTAACGAGGGAGACGCCTTCAGAGTTAATTGCAGCCCTTAAAGTCCCTTGTCCAATTACTTTTGGTCCCTTGAAAAAGAGGAGGCTATGCATTACAGAGCTATGATTCCTAAACCCTTTCTCCGATTTGGATGTGAAAACTCTCACATTGCACTCTCACATATATATATATACAGACTAAAAGTTTGGACACACCTTCTCATTCAAAGAGCTTTCTATATTTTCATGACTCTGAAAATTGTAGATTTACATTGAAGGCATCAAAATTATCAATTAACACATGTGGAATGAAATGCTTAACAAAAAAGTGTGAAACAACTGAAAATATGTCTTATATTCTAGGTTCTTCAAAGCAGCCACCTTTTGCTTTGATTACTGCTTTGCATACTCTTGGTATTCTCTTGATGAGCTTCAACAAGTAGTCACCGGAAATGGTTTTCACTTCACAGGTGGGCCCTGTCAGGTTTAATAAGTGGGATTTCTTGCCTTATAAATGGGGTTGGGACCATCAGTTGTGTTATGCAAACATCTGGTAGATACACAGCTAAAAGTTCTACTGAATAGACTGTTAGAATTTGTATTATGGCAAGAAAAAAGGAGCTAAGTAAAGAAAAACGTGTGGCCATCATTACTTTAAGAAATAAAGATCAGTCAGTCCGAAAAATTGGGAAATCTTTGAAAGTGTCCCCAAGTGCAGTGGCAAAAACCATCAAACGCTACAAAGAAACTGGCTCACATGAGGAATGCCCCAGGAAAGGAAGACCAAGAGTCACCTCTGCTGCAGAAGATAAGTTTATTCGAGTCACCAGCCACAGAAATCGCAGGTTAGCAGCAGCACAGATTGGAGACCAGGTCAATGCCACACACAGTTCTAGCAGCAGACACATCTCTAGAACAACTGTTAAGAGGAGACTTTGTGCAGCAGGCCTTCATGGTAAAATAAATGCTAGGAAACCACTGTTAAAGACAGGCAACAAGCAGAAGAGACTTGTTCGGGCTAAAAAACACAAGGAATGGACATTAGACCAGCGGAAATCTGTGCTTTGGTCTGATGAGTCCAAATTTGAGATTTTTAGATCCAACCACCGTGTCTTTGTGCGACACAGAAAAGGTGAACGGATGGACTCTACATGCCTGGTTCCCACCGTGAAGCATGAATGAGGAGGTGTGATGGTGTGGGGGTGCTTTGCTGGTGACACTTTTGGGGATTTATTCAAAATTGAAGGCATACTGAACAGGCATGGCTTCCACAGCATCTTGAAATGGCATGCTATTCCATCCGGTTTGGGTTTAGTTGGACCATCATTTATTTTTCAACAGGAAAATGACCCCAAACACACCTCCAGGCTGTGTAAGGTCTATTTGACTAAGAAGGAGAGTGATGGGGTACTACGCCAGATGACTTGGCCTCCACAGTCATGTTAGAGTAGCTGATGATTATGAAAGTTTAACTCAATATTTGCCCACCTAGCCTCTGACAAACCTCCCCTTAGCATACCTCTTGCCACTAAGATCTTTCACTGTTCAGTACAAGCTGCAGCTGCCAATCCGGTTGGATGGATATAAATAAAATACACTTGTGGAAATCCTAATATCAGCCTTATAAAGTTATTCTAATGGAGGTTCAAAGTAATTGTAACTGGGAGAGATCTAGGAGATTTAAAGAGTAACTATACTTTCAAGTATGCCCTGTTTGTTTAGAGGAATAAAACTATTTCTAGCCATTTATCTTACATTTTCACTAGTTTTTCCCTGTGTAAACTCTATGTCACGCGCTCACCGATGGGGATAAGAAGGCGAGCGAGGGTGTAGAGGTGGACCCACAGGACCATAGGCCGCTTACCCTTATGGAAAGGGCTTGATAGTACCCGTCGCAAGTTGAGACGCCAGGTGCCACTCAAAGGGCAGCGACCATGACTGTGGCAGCTGAGCAGGACACTATGACAGCAGGACTGGGGGAACATAAACTCAGAGCAGCACAAGGGGCACAGTCCTGAATGAGCATGAGCAAAGCAAGAACTAGTAGACAGAGGACATGAGGCACTAGGCACCAGGCGCAGGATGTCAGGCACAGGTCATCAGCTGGTACAGGTCATCAGGCGGCCATGGTAGTCAGGCACGGATCATGTGCCGACACATATGGCACAGGTCCTGGAGCCCAGGACCTCAGACATGAACCACAGCAAGATGACACTGGCACAATACAGCAGGAGTTTGGGTACATCGCATGACAGGCTATGAGATAACACAGCAGGACTTCAAATACAGAACACATGGGCAAGGCTGGAGTTTAAAGCGGGGTTTACACGCTGCAACATCGCTAGCATCGGCTACCAATGACGAGCGCGATAGCACCCGCCCCTGTCGTACGTGCGATATTGTGTGTTCCTTGCCATAGCGAACATTATCGCCACGGCAGCGTCACACGCACATACCTGCTCTGCAACGTCGCTCTGGCTGGCAAACCGCCTCCTTTCTAAGGGGGCGGTTCGTGCGGCGTCATAGCGACGTCACACGGCAGACGTCCAATAGGGGCGGAGATGAGCAAGATGTAACATCCCGCCCACCTCCTTGCTTCCGCATTGCCGGTGGAGGCAGGTAAGGGAATGTTCGTCGCTCCTGTGGTGTCACACACAGCGATGTGTGAAATGTGGTGCCCTGGAGTAGCCAGGTCGTCACAGGGACTACAACACAACACCCCCCACCCTGAGATAGGCACATCAGCCAGACACAAATCCTTGTTGTCTCCCTCCAGGGGCTGATGTCTACACCAGGTGGGGTGGAGCCAGGTGGTTGGCCCCACCCACTGAGGAGTTCACAGTCCTGGAGGCGGGAAAAGGAAGTCAGAGAGCAGTTCAGTTAGGGAAGTAGTAGGAGAGGAGCAAAACTGACCGTGTCTGGGTACGTGGCCTGGGCACCAAGAGCAAGGTTGGCAGACGGTGGTGCCATCTGCAGGAGAGGCAGATCGACGCGGAACCGTAGGACCGGGGCTGGGCGGTGGCTCGCCGGTACCGAACCGGGGAGCGAAGTGAAGCCAGCACAAACCGGCAGGGCCTGCGGACCCCGACCAGGCTTGGAGTCGCCGTTAAATAGGTCAAATCCGTTAGTGACCGGAACCCCAGGGGTTTCCTAGCAGCCAAGACCCGATTGAAGGCAACCGCCCAAACAGCAAAAGGGAAATACAGCTACAACCACAGCTAGAGTTCCCAGGGCCAGAGCCTGCGGGCAAAAGGGCTCCTCCGGCACATATCCACGCTGGGGAGCGGGTTACCGGTGGAAAGCCATCGGGACCGAACACACACAAAAGGTGCAGGGAAAGGCAGCCACCACCAACCGTCCAAGAGAAGCCACAGCAGCCGGCTGCGGAACCCGTCCATCCAGCCGTTTGTTTTACCAGAGACTTTGCATCCATTTGTGGCTGAGTGAGTACTACCGTGCCGACCGGCACCGCGCTGCGCAGTCCACGCGACCCTGCACCTTGCCAGCCCTGCTTCCCCGTCACCCCCAACCAGGCCCCGGGACCACCAACCCCTACCCACGGAGGGGGGAAAACATCTCAGCTGCTCCCTAACAACGCTCCCGGGATCCCCGTCACCAGCAGCGGTGGTGCCCACCTTCACCACAAACCGTGGGTGGCGCCACGGACCAAATCCACAAACCAAACCACCCCTTTCACTCACGGGCAAGGATCGCCGCTCGAGTCCCCGGATCCGGCCCACTGCTCGAGACACCGAGCAGCAGCAGCACCGGACCCGAGCACCAGCGAGAGCGTAGCAGCGACCGCTCCCTCCCCGCCCGTGAGAACTTGGCATCACGAACAGGATCTTACCATTCTACCGGCTGGTAGAAGTGCGCCTTGTGTCCCGCTGGCGGTGTCCGGACGAAAAATTTCAGAATCCGCCATCTTGGGCGCGAAGATATTCCCGCTCGAGCGTCTTCTCGAGCAGTGGAGGCGCGAAAGCCGAAGCCCCGCCCCTGTAGAGGAGGTGCTGAGAAAAGACCAAAGGGGGCGGAAGCAAGATGTCTGCGCCCGACGAGGACGCTGGAGGAGTGGCGGTCGCAGCCGCGGCGGCATTTAACTAGCGCTGCAGCATGCAGGGACGCCAGGACTCTGCTGAAACACGTTCCTGGATCCAGCCGCAAAATGTGCCAGGAGTTCCAGGCCCAAGTCCACTTCATGCTGGCGAAGTGGACGTCGGAGATGAAGGGCCTGGCTGCAAGCGTTTGGGCATCTGAAGTGGAGGTGGTCTCAGAGGAGCGGGTAAGCGACCCATGCCCCTATGTCCCCGATGGATCGGTCGATACGGCTAAGGGGCCGGCCTGCTGCCATCCACCACGCTACCTCCCTCACTGCCCATGCCTGCGGCTAACGCCCCGACTGACCTGTTGCCCCTGCCACCGGTAGCGGAGCCCGCAGTGTCTGTGGGAGAGGGCCCAGACCTGGGCCCCCCGGGCCTTACTTTTGTCACCGCCCTGGCACCCGTCCCAGCTTCCATCCCAACTGGGACGGAGATAACGACGGCCCCGGCAGTCCGCCCGGCCGCAGCAGAGGTGATCCTCGACCAGAGGCCAGCACCGCAAGTCACGTCAACCGCTCCCAGACCCCGGGCCTCGGCTGAGGCACGGCGAGGATGCAGCTGCCAGGAGGCAGAGCAGGCCACGTCACAGCGGGGTCCCTCATTATCGAAGGTACCGGTCGTAGCCGGCATGGAGGGACTCTGTCTGGGCCCATCCCCCACACCACCTGAACCGGAGCAAGCAGAAGGTGCTCCACACTGGGAGCGGCAGCAATGGCAGCTGTGCCGCGGGATTGTTGTTTAAAGATGAGGAAAAGAGCAGTTGTCCCCGTTGGGACCACCAGTACCGTTACCTGTTGAATGAAAGTAATCAAACCGAAGATGTCACCTGATTGTCGACTGTGATTGACCCGGCCGTTCCCGGCAAGTTGTCCCCATATGGACCATTTGTTACCGTGCATAAGAAACTGCTTATGGACATGCCTGAGAACTAGCAGGGCACCCACAAACTAGTGGAAATGTAAATATGTTGGCATGTTTCCGTTGCCGCCTCCGGAGAGGCAGGTTGGAGGAAGGGCCCGCAGCAGAGTAGGCTGGGGCCTGGCCACCACCAGGACCGGTGGCCATCCTCCGGGGATCAGGGGTCCCCCTGGACGTGGGGTCCCCTGAAGTGACCGTAGGGTGCGAAACAACATACCCGTTCCCGCTCGGGCAGCCTGGATCTGGACTGGGGTCAAGGGGTGCTGCCCACAGTTTGAAAAATAAAACCGGTGATGGACGGGCAGCCCGCGGACTGTCTGCATTTAACCAAGGGGGAATGTGGCGCCCTGGACTAGCCAGGTCGTCACAGGGACTACAACACAACACCCCCCACCCCGAGATAGGCACATCAGCCAGACACAAATCCTTGTTGCCTCCCTCCAGGGGCTGATGTCTACACCAGGTGGGGTGGAGCCAGGCGGTTGGCCCCACCCACACAGTCGCCGTTAAATAGGTCAAATCCGTTAGTGACTGGAACCCCAGGGGTTTCCTAGCAGCCAAGACCCGATTGAAGGCAACCGTCCAAATAGCAAAAGGGAAATACAGCTACCACCACAGCTAGAGTTCCCAGGGCCAGAGCCTGCGGGCAAAAGGGCTCCTCCGGCACATATCCACGCTGGGGAGCGGGTTACCGGTGGGAAGCCATCTGGACCGAACACACACAAAAGGTGCAGGGAAAGGCAGCCACCACCAACCGTCCGGGAGAAGCCACAGCAGCCGGCTGCGGAACCCGTCCATCCAGCCGTTTATTTTACCAGAGACTTTGTATCCATTTGTGGTTGAGTGAGTACTACCGTGCCGACCGGCACCGCGCTGCGCAGTCCATGCGACCCTGCACCTTGCCAGCCCTGCTTTCCCGTCACCCCCAACCGGGCCCCGGGACCACCAACCCCTACCCACGGAGGGGGGAAAACATCTCAGCTGCTCCCTAACAACGCTCCCGGGATCCCCGTCACCAGCAGCGGTGGTGCCCACCTTCACCACAACCGTGGGTGGCGTCACGGACCAAATCCCCAAACCAAACCACCCCTTTCACTCACGGGCAAGGATCGCCGCTCGAGTCCCCGGATCCGGCCCACCGCTCGAGCCACCGAGCAGCAGCAGCAGCGCCGGACCCGAGCGCCAGCGAGAGCGCAGCAGCGACGGCTCCCTCCCCGCCCGCGACATGTGCAGTATACAATATGACCAGTGTGTCATGGCTGTGTGTGGTATACGACCAGGGTGTCAGAACTGTGTGTTGTATACAGCCAGTGTGTCAGAGCTGTGTGTGGTATACGGTCATTGTCAGAGCTCTGTGCGATATACGGCTAGTGTGTCAGAGCTGTGTGTGGTATTCGGCCAGGGTGTAAGAGCTGTGTGCGGTATACGGCCAGTGAGTCAGAGCTGTGTGTGGTACACGGTTAGTGTATCAATGCTGTGTGCGGTATACGGCCAGTTTATCAGAGCTGTGTGCGGTATACGGCCAGTGTGTCAGAGCTGTGTGTGGTATTCGGCCAGGGTGTCAGAGCTGTGTGCAGTAATGGCCAGTGTGTCAGAGCTGTTTGTGGTACACAGCCAGTGTATCAGAGCTGTGTGCGGTATACGGCCAGGGTGTCAGAGCTGTGTGCGGTATATGGCCAGTGTGTCAGAGCTGTGTGTGTTATTCGGCCAGGGTGTCAGAGCTGTGTGCGGTATAAAGCAAGTGTGTCAGAGCTGAGTACAGTATACGGTCAGTGTGTCAGAGCTGTGTGAGGTATATGGCCAGTGTGTCAGAGTTGTGTGTGGTATTCGGCCAGTGTGTCATACCTGTTTGTGGTATACGGCCAGTGTGTCAGTGCTGTGTGCGGTATATGGCCAGTGTGTCAGAGCTGTGTGCGTTATACGGCCAGTGTGCCTGAGCTGTTTGTGGTATATGGCCAGTGTGTCAGAGCTGTATGTGGTATACAGCCAGTGTGTCAGAGCTGTGTGTGGTATACAGCCAGTGTGTCAAAGCTGTGTGTGGTATACAGCCAGTGTGTCAGAGCTGTGTGTGGTATACAGCCAGTGTATCAGAGCTGTGTGTGGTATACGGAAAGTGTGTCAGAGCTATGTGTGGTATACAGCCAGTGTGTCAGAGCTGTGTGCGGTATAATGCCAGTGTGTCAGAGCTGTGTGTGGTATACGGCCAGTGTATCAGAGCTGTGTGTGGTATATGGCAAGTGTGTCAGAGCTATGTGTGGTATATGGCCAGTGTATCAGAGCTGTGTGTGGTATTCGGCCAGTGTATCAGAGCTGTGTGCGGTATACTGCCAGTGTCAGAGCTGTGTGCGGTATACTGCCAGTGTGTCAGAGCTGTGTTCAGTATACTGCCAGTATGTCAGAGCTGTGTGTGGTATACAGCCAGTGTGTCAGAGCTGTGTGTGGTATACAGCCAGTGTGTCTAATTGACCCGGGGTCCGGCACCCGGCACCCTCGCTAATTGGCTGTTTTGGTGCCGGTGGCAGCTGTAGATAGCCAGAGTTTTCAACTCCAGATCTGCTTCGTCTTCTGATCATGACTGTGGCTGGGTACTGTACATCCGCTCCTATCCAAATCAATGAGGTGGATGTGCAGTACCCGGCATACTTGAGCTCACATGACCGTCTACTCTCGCCACTGGCATGGGAAAATCTTAAAACTGTGCAGAGCATACATTGTGAGAACTCAGAAGCCTGCAGTCATCTAGAGTGACTGCAGACTTTCATCATAAACCTGGACAACCCCTTTAACTATAAAATTAAGCAATGTAGGTCAGTGATAACAGCATGTAATATACTCCCTGTAAGGGTATGTGCCCACGATCAGGACTCACTGTCCTGGACACAGCAGGTCCTGACCTGTGGGGCTGCGCGTTTCCTCCACAGGAGAATGCAGGAGATCGCAGCTGCTTGTACCCACAATCAGGGCTGCGGTCTCATTGCTGTGTTTTCCCTATGTAGCACTCATGCAAATCCGCAGCAAACAATTGACATGCTGCGGCTTGGAAAACTGCACTGCAGGTCAGTGTTTGCAGAAGAAAAAACAGTCACAGTGGGCACGGGATTTCTAGATATACTAGAGATATACAGAGATACTGTACAACGCAGCATTTTGGATGCAGCTGAAACACGCTACATCCAAAATGCTGCAAACACTGATCTTGTGCACGCAGCCTTAGGATTCAACTCTGCATTCTGGTTCCAGCAGTCATCCTGTGGCCGCTCCACTCCAATTTTCATGTTTAGTCATGTGACAATTCGCTTCTCTTTCTACTTCTGTTTTTAATTGAACATGGCAGCTTGCCTGCATGTGACTAAGTGTGCAAATCATACATAAATGAGCGGTCACATGACAACTACCCAAACTGTGGGGGGGGGCACCAAACAGAATTCTTGCCCTGGGTGCCAGAAAGCCTAGATACACCTCTGGTCCCAGAGGTATCATTTTAGGCTTACAGCTCACCTTTGGATATATTTAGAAGAATCCAGGGACTAGATGACCATTGGGCTAGAGTATCTGGGATGGGCCAAAGGAAGTCGAATGACTAGAAGCTGTCTGAGGCAGTGAGAGGACCATGGTTAGCCAAAGAGCGACAGAAAGAAAGGGGATGAAGAAGGCTTATGCACGGCAGTGGAGGACTAGGTCCCAGATAGTGGGATAGGCCAACAATGAGTTACCCAGAAGAAAACGGCAGCAGAACCATATAAGTGTGGCAATGTCTGTCATGAAGGTGGAATAAACCGTTTGTGGTTTTGGCAAGAGTTCTCCAGTGTCCTGTGTCTCTTTGCTACGTCTTCGATGGTGACTGACAGCGAGATGAAGCATGCTGTCTTGAAGAAGACAGTAAGTCTCGTACACCCAGCCTGAAGCAGTTTATAAACACTGGTTCTCTCTGGCAAAGGAATGCGGAGTCCTCACGGCCCAGCATCCGAACCTTCTGTTATTGTCACACATAATATAAAGAAGGATTTCTGTTCTTAATTCCCTATGTATCATGCAGAGAGAAGCAGAAGCAGCAACTTTATGGACATTATACAGCAATATTGAGCTGTGTAGATGTGAATCAAGCTCTGGGGTGAAGTAAAAGACTTATTAGAATGCTCAACATGATCATCTTTTGCTTCTCAGCTCACCTTTACCCACACCTCTCCATGGAGTGAAATAAGATGTAGTCAAAATCAGATTCAAATAGTTTTAGGAACATTTTTCTTTAAATAAATATTGACAGACATTTAATTTACCTATGTCTTCTAATTTTGCATGGCCCATTTACTGGCTTGACGGAGATTCCTGGTTTAAAATTTACACCACTGATCATGAAACATTGTTTAAGAAATAACCATTTGTATTTTGTTTCTTTTTTTTTTCTGGTTGTGCTTAACAAAAGGTAATTGTACCAATACATGCAAGCAAAAGTAGGAAGGAACAGCCGGGCACTTCAAGCGATACTCACAGACCGCAATCCTGCTCAGTAATGGACTTCCAACAGTCCCAGGTGGTGCAGCTCAGCCAGCGTTATAATAGATAATCAGCTGAATCCAGGAAAGGAAGAAAGGTGGCACTTCACAGTAGGAATCTGCGATTTTAATAAATTATTGTAAGCAAGTTACAACATAAATGGGGAGGGGGGAGTGCAGGCACACCGGACAACGGCCGTTTCGCACTGAGGCAAAGTGCTTCCACGGGTCCAAGCTTGTAACGTCAGCTGACTTCCTTTAAAAAAATGTATTAAAATCGCAGAATCCTACTGTGAAGTGCCCCCTTTCTTCCTTTCCTTCGTACCAATACATATATTTATTAAACAAAAAAAACAACAAAAAAAGCAAAAATATTATTAAACAAAATAGTAGCATTTTAAAAAATAGTAGCATCATTGTATAATTCGTAGTTTTTGTCCAATATTTGACTAATGAGGTGACAGGAGAGAACGTGCAATTGTGCTTTGATGTCTTGGTATTTATGGTATAAATATTGCTTGCAATTCAAAAAATGTCTAGAGGCAGGTACACTTTAATATATCTACAAGAAAATTAAAGTTTTTGATCCTATAGCTTTTTAAAAATATACAATCAGTGTGCTACAGCTAAATAAACTGTAAATATTGCCAAGAGCCCTAAATCTAGAGAAATTCATTTGAAGGACTCAGACCCTTGCCATATATTTGTTCCTCCTTCAATTTCAATCAATTGGATTTAAAAATGCACTGCCAGGATATTTCGATCTTGCATAAAATTTCTGTAGATGATCTGACAAAAGTAAGAAAGATGATGATGTTGAGAGGAGTCGTAGGAAGCAGCAGAGTCATATTTTATCACAAGATGCCACAGAGAGTCAGATAATGTTTTGGGAAAATAACTTAAAAATATTTATAATCTCTGAATTTACAAGCAATCTTCCATAGAGTATACTTATTTACTTAACTGTGAGAGTGACTCCATAAACACACGTAATAACTCATAAACACATGGTGATAAAAAAGTATGATGAATAAAAAAAATGGTTCAATACAACACATAATAATAAACTAAAGAGCTGCATAAGAGCCTCTGTAGCAAGATTATAAGTTTTGTGAATGGCATAAAAGCTTTCTTTTTATTATCCAATTTTTCCATTGAATCTTTAAAATGCAATTTGTGAAGTCTATGTTTGTTCACTTTAGAATGAATATATAAACATATTCTCTAGCATCTTGACGTGAAAACTATGTAGCCAGGTACGCGCAGACTGCTGTTTTCCATAATTTTACAATAAGAACAATAATGATCATAATAATAAACCGCTTGATTGCTAGTCTACAAAATAATATTTCATTATTCTAAATCACTGCAGTTAATGCAAATACAGGCAGAGAACACTTTAGCGACGATCTTACTTTTTTAAAAGATGCAAATTAGTTTTCACGTAAGGAGTAAAAAGACTTTCAAGGTCAATCAGAGTTTGAAGTTGTGCTAAACTAAAGAAAGTGCGGCATCATCAAAAGGCCTATTGTTTGAAACAAGATTTTCTTTTAAACATTTTTTAGTCATTTTGTAATTTTTTTCTTTAAATTTCCCCGCAAGAATACTAGATATCTAGCAATTTTCAATTAGATTACTAAGCCTCATAATAGACTCATTCATGCTCTGTAGAGATCACCTTTTCATAGTCATATTATCATCACAGGCAGAATCACAGTGACATGTTCCACATCTATTTAGGATCCCCTTATTCATAAAGGGTGATAGTCATAGCTCACCTCCTCCTACTTCCTGCCAAGCATATTAAACCATAAAAGGAAATCCATTGCTAATTTAACTTAAATATAGCAAAACTCACCATATCAAAACCATAACCCATAAATTGAGTATGCATAATAAATATCAAAATCACCCATAAATATGGAAATTCATTATTTTCATTGACATCATATTAATATTACAAAAAAATATATATTTTTTTAATAATTGCTGGTACCCACAAGAAAAAAAACCCACCCCATAAAAACAAGCACAGAACAAACTGGTGCAGTTTGGTCAATACAAAAAAATAAACGGATTAGTCCATAAATATCTAGAATATACTTCATGGTTGAAAAGATTATAAAAAACAAAGTTTTTTCCAATATGTAATAGGTCTCATTAGCTGGCCAAAAATACAATAGTATAAAGTGCAGTGTGCAACATGGAGAGAGAAACTGACATACACATAAACCCCTAATCAAGAAATTGCAAACATAGACATACACTAATAGTAATTTATGTGTATATAACACTGTTGGCTCAAAACCTGTAGTCCTAATAACATTAAGTATAAGTTAGAATACACTCGGGGCATCAATTATATATTACCCTCAGTAGTGAGTCATGCCACCGAGCATATTCTATATAGGAGCCAATATGCCCAAATGAGCGACACAGCAAGAGGTAAACAAATATGGCAGTAACCCTAGGACCAGAAAGGAGCCAGGAAAATACAAACCAAGACGCAGGCGACACTGCCCAGCACCTTGATGCGCGTATCGCACTCGCTTCATCAGGAAAGCATACATGGAAAAGTGACCAAAGTCGACAATTACCATATCCAGCCATTTATTTTATGAAACACCTATAAAGCATATCTACTGTAAATGCTGTTAACAGCTATGACAGAAAAACTACCCCCATAATCATAAAATAAAATACAAAATCTAGAATCTGAAAATTAAAAACAGATTAGAATAAAGCATCATGCATCAGTATTTGGTTTAATTTTGTTAAAGAAAATAAGTAATACATTTCCTTTAAATAAAATGTTTATTTCGAATGGATTGTTTCCACTTTATGATTCATCGCATATGTCTTGGGTTATCTTGAAACCTATCCTCTAAACGAACAGTGAATATTTTTAGAGTAGTGGTGGTACATAGCATGCAAATTATAATTATACACAGACTACAGCTGGATTTACACTGAAAGATAATCATGGACAAGCATTCTTAAAGGGAACCAGTAACCAATTTTGTGACATTATGAACAAATGCCACCACTGCGAGCAGAGTATAGAACATCACTATGCAAGCGCCAAGAGACGTCATTGCGATGTCATTCTGATTTCGGCTCTTGCACAGTGATGTTCTATGCTCTGCCCATAGTAGTGCACAGCAGAGTGTACCTGCATGGTTGTCATACGATGTTTAGCTCTAAACTCGCCGAGTGCCATAGCGGCATCTGATGCTCTTCTCACAGCAAAGTCTGATACTCCTCACTGTGCCTCCTTTGGTGCTTCTGAGTTACACAAACAGGCTCTGGTGTCGACCAGCTGTGTTCTTATTAGTGAGCAGGAGATAACTTCTGCTAGCCTGTTGGTTACCTCTTGGATCATATGTTGTGGGAGTCCCTCCTTGCCTTTTTAAGATGAAGGCGCATGTCTTCTCGTACCATCTATAGCTTTAGCTACACCGATATGTGTGCTGTTGTGTCCCAGTCTTGCTGGTGATTGTATTGCTTGGTGTGTGGAGCTGTTGAGGAGTTCTGTTGTCATCTCATTGTTTCCTCCCTGCTCTTTTTTTTCCTACTTATCACTTGTTGTCTAATACCTATGTGTGAGCGTGCTGTGTAATCAAGTTTTGTTTTCCTCTGCTTCTCCTTATTTGTGGGTTCTATCACTTCTGTCCCGAACCTTCTCTGGGGTGAGGTAACATTAGGCCATCTTTGTCCACTGTGGCTGCAGGTTTCTTCTTTTTCAAAAAGAAGGATGGTGGATTGAGTCTCTGTTTTGACTTCTGTGACAAGCTTAACAAGATTATGGTAATTAACATATCCAATGATGCCATTCATTCTGTCATTCTGGACCTATTTAACCAGATTTCAGGTGCTAAATTATTCTCAAAACTCAATCTCAGGGTAGCCAATAATCTGATTCGGGTCCCACAGAAGGATGAGTGGAAGACAGCATTCAATACACTAGAGGGTCACTTGGAAAATCTGCTGATGCCATTTGGCCCACAGTTTTTCAGCACTTTGTGAATGATGTACTTTTTTACCTGTTGGGGAAATTTGTTATCATTTACTTGGAACTTGGATGACATTCTCATTTATTCACAGGATTTTGGGTCACATTTGAAACATGTTAGGCCTCTTTCACACGTCCGTGAAAAACCACGCACGTTTTTCACGGACGTTTCAGAGGTGCGTTTTGCCCTCTGTGAGCCGTGTTTATGGCACACGTGTGTTCTCCGTGTGTTATCCGTGATAACACACGGAGAATGGGAACTTTCTGCTCACCTGTCCCTGGCGTCGCTGTCCGTGGTGCTGATCTTCAATGGTATAGTTTCTCTCTGCCGGTGAAAAGGTCTTAGCAAAGAAAAAACATGGCCTTTTTCTACCTGCACCGTTCTTTTGATACAAGACCGCACCAGCACCCACTGAAGAGGCATCAACCTCCAAGAGGAAGGGCTTATTCTCATCGGGTCTTTGAAGAACGGGAGCAGTTGAAAAGTGTCTTTTTACTGCCTCAAAAGCCTGGGATGTCTCAGTAGACCAGACTTTTGGATTAGCACCTTTCTTAGTCAAGGCCACCAAAGGGGCCACCAAAGTGGAGAAATGGGGTATGAACTGCCGGTAATAATTTATGAATCCTAAGAAGCATTGCACCGCCCTCAAGGAATGAGGTTTGGACCATTCCAGGACAGCAGAGAGCTTCGCAGGATCCATAGCCAGACCCTCTTGTGAGATAATGTAACCCAAGAAAGGCAAGGATGACTGCTCGATTACACACTTTTCGAGTTTAGCAAACAATGAGTGCTCCCTTAAACGGGAAAGGACACGAACGACATCCTGACGATGAGTCTCCAGATCAGGAGAAAAAATCAGGATGTCGTCCAGATACACCACGACGGAGGATAACAGTAAATCCCTGAATACATCATTTACGAAGTCCTGAAATACTGCGGGTGCATTACATAAACCAAAAGGCATGACGAGGTATTCATAGTGACCGTCTCGGGTGTTAAAAGCGGTCTTCCATTCGTCACCCTCTCGAATTCGTACCAAGTTATACGCACCCCGCAGATCCAACTTCGTAAAAACCTGAGCTCCCCTCAGTCTGTCAAAGAGCTCCGAAATTAAAGGTAACGGGTATTTGTTCTTTATTGTGATTGCTTTGAGACCCCTGTAATCTATGCAGGGATGCAAATCACCCTCTTTCTTCCGAACAAAGAAAAACCCAGCTCCCGCAGGAGAGACAGACTTACGAATGAACCCCTTCTCTAAACTCTCTCTTTTATAGGTCGACATAGCCTCAGACTCAGGTATTGACAGAGGGTAAACCCTGCCCTTAGGTGGAACCGAACCTGGGATAAGGTCTATGGCGCAGTCATACGGCCTATGGGGTGGAAGAACCTCAGCACCCTGTTTGGAGAACACGTCAGCGAAATCCAAATAGGGTGTAGGTATGGGAGAGAGATCAGTTGATGCAACCGCAACGACCTTAGGTGGTAAGGGAAGACATCGGGATTGACATTTCGAACCCCAACTAATAATGCTGTCGGACTCCCAGTCAATTAGAGGAGCATAAGTCCGAAGCCATGGGAGACCCAGAAGTACATCGTCTATACCCTCAGACAAAACAAGAAAATAAATCTCCTCTATGTGACCCTGAGACAGGGAAAGGCGCAAGGGAACTGTCCTCAATGTAATGGAGTCAGACAACATAGTCCCATTAACAACACGGACAGGAATAGGCGCCTCTAACATGATAGAGGGAATATTGTGTCTCTTTACAAATCCTGAAGACACAAAAGTCCCGTCAGCTCCGGAATCCACAAAAGCCATAATAGGCCATGTATTCTCAGAGAATGAGAGCTGACCTGGGATACTACACTTAGAGGGTGCAGAAGGCGTCTTTAGTAACCCCCTTCTAATGGTTACTAGGCCTGGGAGTTTCCCTGATGGCTAGGACACTTGTTGGCATAGTGCCCAGCCTGACGACATACGTAACATATAGGGGGACCAGACTTGCATAGTCTGGAGGACGTATGACCTAACTCCATAGGAGTGGGAGATGTCTCAGATGCTGAGGAAGATCGTGGTTGGCCCTTAACAACTGGAATAGTCCGATGCTTAGGGCGTGAGGAAGAGACCTTGAATCTACGTTCCCTATGGCGTACGTCAATCCTCGTTGCTACTGTGATCAAGTCCTCCAGAAAAGCAGGGACCTCACGAGTAGCAAGGGCATCCTTGACATAGCCTGCCAATCCTCTCCAGAAGATAGGAATCAACACCTTCTCTGGCCAATCTAGTTCTGCCACCAGAGTTCTAAAAGCAATGGCATAAGAACTAGTGGATAACGAACCCTGAGATAGATCTAAGAGTCTCAGGGCCGCATCATGGGTAACCTGCGGACCCATGAATACCGCTTTAAGAGCATCAAGAAAGTCTTGATGTCTCAGAGTAACCACATCAGAGCGCTCCCATAAGGGAGTCACCCATTCTAAGGCTTTGTCCTGAAGTAAGGAGATGATAAAGCCTACTCTGGACCTCTCCGTAGAGAAGCGAGAAGAGTTGACCTCTAGGTGTATCTGACACTGACTAATGAAACCACGACATGATCTGGCATCGCCAGAATATCTGTTTGGCAGAGCAAGTCGAGGATTATGTGCAGATGTCACCATGGTCTGAGGTTTATCCTCTATACTCTTGAGCCGCGACTCAAGTACTTGTATGTAACGATGTAACTGCTGATATTCTGCCATAACTGCCAGACCCTTGGCTCAGTCCTAATGTTACGGGGGGCTGTCTGATAATAAAATCTAAAGGAATATCAGACAGTCAGGGTCCACCGTGCAGAGACTCTGCTGCAGACTACGACAGAGGATAAGGGGTATACAGTCAGGGCCAGAAATATTTGGACAGTGACACAAGTTTTGTTATTTTAGCTGTTTACAAAAACATGTTCAGAAATACAATTACATATATAATATGGGCTGAAAGTGCACACTCCTAGCTGCAATATGAGAGTTTTCACATCCAAATCGGAGAAAGGGTTTAGGAATCATAGCTCTGTAATGCATAGCCTCCTCTTTTTCAAGGGACCAAAAGTAATTGGACAAGGGACTCTAAGGGCTGCAATTAACTCTGAAGGCATCTCCCTCGTTAACCTGTAATCAATGAAGTAGTTAAAAGGTCTGGGGTTGATTACAGGTGTGTGGTTTTGCATTTGGAAGCTGTTGCTGTGACCAGACAACATGCGGTCTAAGCAACTCTCAATTGAGGTGAAGCAGAACATCCTGAGGCTGAAAAAAAAGAAAAAATCCATCAGAGAGTTAGCAGACATGCTTGGAGTAGCAAAATCAACAGTCGGGTACATTCTGAGAAAAAAGGAATTGACTGGTGAGCTTGGGAACTCAAAAAGGCCTGGGCGTCCACGGATGACAACAGTGGTGGATGATCGCCGCATACTTTCTTTGGTGAAGAAGAACCCGTTCACAACATCAACTGAAGTCCAGAACACTCTCAGTGAAGTAGGTGTATCTGTCTCTAAGTCAACAGTAAAGAGAAGACTCCATGAAAGTAAATACAAAGGGTTCACATCTAGATGCAAACCATTCATCAATTCCAAAAATAGACAGGCCAGAGTTAAATTTGCTGAAAAACACCTCATGAAGCCAGCTCAGTTCTGGAAAAGTATTCTATGGACAGATGAGACAAAGATCAACCTGTATCAGAATGATGGGAAGAAAAAAGTTTGGAGAAGAAAGGGAACGACACATGATCCAAGGCACACCACATCCTCTGTAAAACATGGTGGAGGCAATGTGATTGCATGGGCATGCATGGCTTTCAATGGCACTGGGTCACTTGTGTTTATTGATGACATAACAGCAGACAAGAGTAGCCGGATGAATTCTGAAGTGTACCGGGATATACTTTCAGCCCAGATTCAGCCAAATTCTGCAAAGTTGATCGGACGGCGCTTCATAGTACAGATGGACAATGACCCCAAGCATACAGCCAAAGCTACCCAGGAGTTCATGAGTGCAAAAAAGTGGAACATTCTGCAATGGCCAAGTCAATCACCAGATCTTAACCCAATTGAGCATGCATTTCACTTGCTCAAATCCAGACTTAAGACGGAAAGACCCACAAACAAGCAAGACCTGAAGGCTGCGGCTGTAAAAGCCTGGCAAAGCATTAAGAAGGAGGAAACCCAGCGTTTGGTGATGTCCATGGGTTCCAGACTTAAGGCACTGATTGCCTCCAAAGGATTCGCAACAAAATATTGAAAATAAAAATATTTTGTTTGGGTTTGGTTTATTTGTCCAATTACTTTTGACCTCCTAAAATGTGGAGTGTTTGTAAAGAAATGTGTACAATTCCTACAATTTCTATCAGATATTTTTGTTCAAACCTTCAAATTAAACGTTACAATCTGCACTTGAATTCTGTTGTAGAGGTTTCATTTCAAATCCAATGTGGTGGCATGCAGAGCACAACTTGCGAAAATTGTGTAACTGTCCAAATATTTCTGGACCTAACTGTATAAGTGTGCCACTGTAAATAATAATAGCACAAGTGCAGAGTGCAATACCTCTGTTAAACTCACAGAGGAATATAATTAGAAAATAAAGCAATTCCTCCCATACTTGGAGGGTGTGTGGAACGGTCTCTGTTAAAGATCACAGAGACACAAGCAGTGAGTGTGAAATGGCACCTACCTAGGTCCGTTCCTCTAGTGGTGCCAGGAGACGGACAGCAGCGTAAGCCGCACAAAGCTCCTACCTGCGTTCGCTCCACTAGTGTGCGAGGACACGAACCAATAGATATGGCACCTGCCTAGGTCCGCTCTTCTAGTGGTGCAAAAGAGACAGACAGCAGCGTAAGCCGCACAAAGCTCCTACCTGCGTTCGCTCCACTAGTGTGCGAGGAAACGAACCACTAGATATGGCACCTGCCTAGGTCCGCTCTTCTAGTGGTGCAAAAGAGACGGACAGCAGCGTAAGCCGCACAAAGCTCCTACCTGCGTTCGCTCCACTAGTGTGCGAGGACACGAACCACTAGATATGGCACCTGCCTAGGTCCGCTCTTCTAGTGGTGCAAAAGAGATGGACAGCAGCATAAGCCGCACAAAGCTCCTACCTCTGTTCGCTCCCCTAGTGTGCGAGGATACGAACAACTGCCAGACGCAGTATAAGGAATGTTACCCTAGCGGCAACGTCCACCTACAAGTAGAATCACAAGGCCCAGCCGGACCATGTGCCTCAGGCACCTGCCTATGTCCGCTCCACTAAAAGGTAAGGATACGGACTGCAGCCGAAGCTGTAAGGTATAAGAACGCTACCCTGCCGGTAGCGCTCACCTAATATAGACAGAGAGATGCCTAGAGGAACGTGCACAGGGCGTCTACCCTCATGCATGAACCAAGAGGACTGAGCGCCGGGCGGCGTGCGTCAGGGTCTTATATAGACTTTGTGCCTCATCCAAGATGGAGGACACCAGAGCCAATCCGCTGTCAGAACGACAGGAATGACGTCACACTGGCCTATCACTGAGCAAAGCGTCACAAGCACATGACCAGCGACCAATCGGCATAGAAGGTGTCAGAGACATGTGACCACGTGTCATAAGCACATGACCAGCGGCCAATCATCTTAGAAGGTGTCAGAGACATGTGACCTCGTGTCAGCGATGATGTAACCCGCACATGTGCAATGGCTCCAAGATAGAACTTAGTCTCCAGCGCTTGCACATGTGCAGTAGCAAGAAATCCGGACATAGTCTCCAGAGCCACAGCAACTGTAACAGTACCTCCCCCTCAAGGGCCCCCCTCCCGGCGACGCAGGTAAATGGCAACTAAGTCGGGAGCATGGACAGCCTCCTCAGGCTCCCAAGAGCGATGTTCCGGGCCGTAGCCCTCCCAATCTATCAAGAATAACCTGCGCCCTCTAACCATCTTAGAACCAACTATGGCTCGTACCTCATAGCTAGAGCGAGAGGAATCAGAGAACTTAGTCTCCAGCACTTGCACATGTGCAGTAGCAAGAAATCCGGACATAGTCTCCAGAGCCACAGCAACCGTAACAACAAGTCAATTGTCTCCCTTAATCTTGACCTTAGGGTTCTGGGGAAACATTATGATTCTGTCCAAGCTGGTCACCCTGGGCTGAATGGTACTCTGGACCTCTTATTGCGTCATTTTTGGTTGCCCAAAATCCAGAGGGATGTGGTGTCCTATGTGTCTTCTTGTGCCACTGTGTGTTCTAAGACATTGCACTCTCGTCCGTCAGGTTGTCTGCTAAAATTCAGTGTCCCTAGTAAACCTTGGATGGACATTTCCTTGGATTTTATTACTGATTTTCCTCCCTCTGTGGTAATATGGTTATTTTTGTTGTGGTGGGCAGGTATTCCAAAATGACACATTTTATTGCCTTTCCATCTTTACCCAATACTAACCCTTTAGCTCAGGTATTTATACATGAAATTGTCAGACCCCTTGGAGTCCCATCTGATATTGTTTCTGATAGAGGTACTCAATTTATAGCCAATTTCTGGAGGTCTTTCTGCTCATGCTTAGGGATTAAACTGTCTCACTTTTCAGCGTGCCATCTGCAGTCTAATGGGAAAACAGAGGCCATGAATCAGAACTTGGAGCAGTATTTGCGCTGTTTTGTCTCAGATAATTAGGAGGAGTGGTCCCCGTTCTTTCCTCTTGCAGAATTTGCTATCAATAATCACTGCCATGAGGCCTCTTGTATATCTCCTATCTTTTCTGTCTATCATCACCATCCCCAGTTCAGTACTTTTCTTAAAGAGCACTCTTCCGTGCTACCCGAAGAGGACCAACTGGGTTCAGCATTATCGCCTACATGGAAAAAGGTTCAGCAGCACTTCCTTAGCATGGGCTCTAGCTATAAGCGTGTGGCTGACTGTAGAAGTGTGCCTGGTCCCCGGACATGTGTGTGGGTGATCTGGTGTGGTTATCCACTAAAAACATTAAGCTTAAAGTACACATAAGTACACAAGTTCACTTAAGTTAGGACCTTGCTTCATTGATTCATTCAAAATTACTGCTGTCATCAATCCATTGGCTTTCCGTCTGGCCTTATCAGCATCATATAAAATCCATCATGTCTTCCACAAAACTCTATTAAAGAAATGTGTGGGTTCAGGAACTTCTCTTCCTGCCTCTCCACCTTTGGTCTTAATTGATGGATCATTGGCATTTCAGGTATCGAGAATTACAGATTTTCAGGTTGTTTGTTGTTCTCTGCAGTACCTGGTTCACTGGCAGCATTATGGTCCTGAGTAAAAGACTTGAGTACAAGCCTTTGATGTTCATTAAGAGTGCCTGGTTAGGGAATTCCATCACCATCATGCGGACAGACCTGGTTCTGAGGGTCCAGAGAGACCTCATAGAAGGAGGGTAATGTCACACGGTGTTTGGCGGATTCTAAAGCTGTTCACACTGTAGAGTCTGACACTTCTCACTGTGCCTCTTTTGGTGCTTCTAAGTTACACAGACAGGCCTGAGCGTCGACAAGCTGTTTTCTCATTAGTGACCGAGATTGCAGGAATTAATTTCTGCTAGCCTGCTGGTTACCTGTTGGATCACATGTTGTGGGAGACATATCACAGTCACACACCACCTTTTTTTAAAATTAAGGAGTCTGCCTACCTATGCCGACTATAGCTTTAGCTACACCAGTCCATGTGCTGTTGTATCCCAGTCCTACTGGTGATTATATTGCTTGATGTGTGGAGATGTTGTGGAATTGTCTCATCATCTTGTTGTTTTCGACCTGCTCTTATTTTTCTCCTTATTGCTTGTTGTCTAATACCTCTGTGTGAGTGTGCTGTGTGATCGACTATTGGTTTCCCCTGTTTGTCCTTATCTGTGGGTTCTACCACTCTTGTCCCAGCCCTCCCCTCCTCAGGGCTGTACAGGAGAGCCCCGATCCATGGTTTTCCCATTACACCCTGTGATAATGGCCCTGCTAGGCTATTGTGCAGAAATTATATCTTGGTTAACTATATGGATGACACAGGACACTTCATTCAAAGCAGGAGGCTGCGATTAGCAGCAGAAAGTAGGGACAGGCGCCGTAGCAAAGACGCCCAATGGATCGGACCACTAGTTTATATACAGTGCAGGAGCATATCAAATGGTATTTTGGGGTTACACAGGGGGAATAAGATGCTGATAGACTCGTTTGTAGACTGCAACAAAAGAACACTTAAAGGTGGTTGCAGTTGTTCATAGGGTCAAACACTGATGACAGGTTCCCTTTAAAACTGCTCATTTCACTAATATTTTTTAGTGGGAACAGGCTGCCAATTACTTATTATTGTCATGTCTCTGCCAGTTGGTCCATGTAAATGGACCCTTACAGCTTGATCCATGAATAAGTGCCCTAGACCAAAGTCCAACACAATGTATGGCCAGAAACTAAGGGGCACTTTGCACACTGCGACATCGCAGGTGCGATGTCGGTGGGGTCAAATTGAAAATGACGCACTTCCGGCATCGCATGCGACATCGCAGTGTGTAAAGGCTGGATGATACGATTAACGAGCGCAAAAGCGTCGTAATCGTATCATCGGTGCAGCGTCGGCGTAATCCATGATTACGCTGACGCGACGGTCCGATGTTGTTCCTCGCTCCTGCGGCAGCACACATCGCTGTGTGTGAAGTCGCAGGAGCGAGGAACGTCTCCTACCGGCCTCACTGCGGCTTCCGTAGGATATGCGGAAGGAAGGAGGTGGGCAGGATGTTTACATCCTGCTCATCTCCGCCCCTCCGCTCTGATTGGCCGCCTGCCGTGTTACGTCGCAGTGACGCCGCACGACCCGCCCCCTTAACAAGGAGGCGGGTCGCCGGCCACAGGGACGTCGCACGGCAGGTGAGTGTGTGTGTGAAGCTGGCGTAGCGATAACTTTCGCTACGCCAGCTATCACCACATATCGCTGCTGCGACGGGGGCGGGCACTATCGCACTCGGCATCGCAGCATCGGCCTGCGATGTCGTAGTGTGCAAAGCCCGCCTTAGGGTGGCTTTACATGCTACGATATCAGTACCGATATCGATAGCATGCGTCCCGCCCCCATTGTTTGTGCGAAACAGGCATATTGCTGCTCGTCACGCACAAAATCGCGCACCTGCGTCACACATACCTGCATAGCGACGTTGCTGTGACCGACGTACCGCCTCCTTTCTAAGGGGGCGGTCCGTTTGGCGTGACAGCGACGTCACTAAGCGGCCGCCCAATGAAAGCGGAGGGGCAGAGATGAGCGGGATGAACATCCCGCCCATCTCCTTCCTTCCGCATTGTGGCCGGCGGCAGGTAAGGAGATGTTCCTTGTTCCTACGGGGGTCACACACAGCTATGTGCACTGCCGCAGGAACGAGGAACAACAACGGCAAAGCGATAGTATCAATAATTGGGAGCGGACCCCCATGTCAACGAGGAGCGATTTTAGACGTTTTTGCAACGATCCAAAATCGCTCCTTGGAGTCACACACTACGAGATCGCTACAGCGGCCAGATGTGCGTCACAAATTCCGTGACCCCAACGAGATCGCTGTAGCAAAATCGTACCGTGTAAAGCCCGCTTAAGTGTCACAGGTATGACAAGAAAATCAAGAGTAGGGGTGTCTAGACTGGCCCTCAGAGTAGGAATACTACACTGTCCTTTCTCTCAGAGGTACACCTGATAGTGTTTAGGTATGGACCAACAACATAGCCATGGTTTAATACCACCTCTCACTCACCCCAGTGGAGGGCCGGGATACGAGATATGAACCCCACAAAATCCAACAGACAGAGCAAAACCACAGCTCAAACTCACTGCATGCACACACAGGGGAGAAGACAATAAATGTTCAGGGATAAACAAAGTCCAAGGAGGAAATAAACGAGAAGGATATTTCCTCCGCACACCCAATAGCATACAACTGTTCACTAATATCTGGATCACCACACAAAAGAATCGGTACAGGGGAGCAAAGCTAGAACTAAAATCGGCATGTGAGGTTATGTACCACTATTTTTATAAGGTGGAGGTGGCTGTGATAGGACATCAGCAACCTATGTCCCCAGCAGCCATTCACCAGCCAGCAGGATTTAACTCCTGCTATACAGATGACCAGTGAGCACTAAACAGTGGATGCTCGACTCTGCATAAGCAAGGAAGAAGCATCAGGTTACCTGACGGACTCTGCAATGTAAACATAGTCTGAAGTCACCATGGCCCCTAGTGAGTGAGGAGCAGATCACCGCATGACACCAAGACAAAGTCAACATACAAAGTAAAGTAGACAACCGATCCACAGAGGGCAATGTAGTTACGACAATGAAATCTAAACTTGAATTATAATACTTATGACTGAGAAGTGACATATAGCCTACTGGGAATTACAAAATGACATATCAGGATTATTACTTAAAAGGAAGAGCTTTTCATAAATTAAGTGGAACCAGAAGACTGTAGTTAAAGAGGAAACATTTTGCGCACCTACTTTCTTCTCTGATTTTATGTTACCACTGCATATATGGACAAAAAGATTCTTAAATTGTCAGCCCTTAAAAATGGTGCTTTCTATAACAATTTACTGTGCTGTGCTGCAATTTATGAGTGATTTCAAGTGCTTCAAAACCACAACATTTTTGCATTTAAATTATGTATCATATTTTACATGTGGTTTATCAAAAGGCTATATTGTTGGTCTTTCATCATATATGATGCCAAAGCGATGCTTGGTAAATGTATTATTAATCTGTAGTGGAACATGTCAGTGCATCACATTGACTCTCCTACACAAGCTGTTATGGAAATGTGGATCATCTGTGATGCATGTCTCTTTACAATTTCTGTTAACGCATATATTTCCTTTTCTATTTAGACGCACACTATATTGTTATTTCGATGAAGGACACTACAGCCTGCCATATACACTAGATTAGGGGTCTCAAACTCGGCTGTGTATATGGGCCGCACATAGAAAAAAAATTAATTTGGGGGGGGCCGCATTCTTTGTAGGACAAAGTGACATTTTACCATACTTTTTTCTTTACAACTTTGGATCACTATTTTTAAACATTGTTTGCTCGTATATTTTAACAATTGTGCAAATTGTTTATATATAAAAATGCATTTTTAATTGTGAAAAATCATGCAAATTTTTTTTTATTTTTTTGTTTGCATTTTATCAGCTTCTTTTAAGTAATATTGTTTTACAATTAGCACCATATAGAAATTGTGGCCAACTGCTTCTAGTAATGCTCCCATCCTGGTCCTCATTCTGTAATAATGTACCCATCCTTGTTCCCATCCTGTAGTAATGTGCTAATTCTTGTTCCCATCCTCTAGTAATGTGCCATCCTTGTCCCCATCTTGTAGTACTGTGACCATCCTGTAGTAATGTGCCCATCATTGTCCTCATCTTGTAGTAATGTGCTCATCCTTGTCCCCATCCTGTAGTAATGTGCCCATCCTTGTCCCCATCCTGTAGTAATGTGCCAGTGTTGTCCTCATCCTGTAGTAATGTGCCCATCCTTGTCCCCATCCTGTAGTAATGTGCCCATCCTGTAGTAATGTGCCCATCATTGTCCCCTGGTATTAACTGGTAACCGTGGATGATCACAAAAAAGACCATTAATTAGGAAAAAAACAAAAACCACAAGAGTAGTTGGAAACTAAGTTGACCGCAATCCCCTATCTATCGGACAACACTAGAAGTAGCAGTGGGATGTTCCTAACACACCTATAGACACCTCGTCACTGCCGGAGAAACTTGCTACACCTCAAAGATAGAAATGAGGAATCCTAACTTTCCTCAGAGCAGTCCCCAAAGGAATAGCAAGCCCCCAACATGTAACGACGGTGATGTAAGAAAACACAATACACAGATAGAAAATATAGATTAGCAAAGGTGAGGCCCGACTTACTAGATACAACAGGACAGGAAAGATAACTGATTGCAACCAGGAAAAAACCCTACATAAAATACCAAACTCCTGATAGAATAAAAGACCTAAGACCACTCTATATCAGGTACTCCTGTGCCAGACACTTTAAACAGAACTGCAGAAATAATGAGAATAAACCTGCAATTAGGAAAAGAAAACCTGCAGACTTATCTGGAGTGAATTCTGGCACAGGATAAATAGAGGAAACTGAAGAACAAACTCCAAGCCATCTTCAGAGGCAGAAGCAAACATTTATCACTGGCAGCAGCTTAGCAAAAACTGCTCTCCTATATACACCAGGCTGGTCAGCAATAGGACTTACTGGATTCCCAAGTAATACCAACACCTGGTTGAGTCACAGATTCAGAATCAGCTTCATTACCATTCCTGGCCACCAGCGGGAGCTTAAAGCCAGCACCCACTCAGATGACATTCACAACAGTCCCCATCCTGTAGTAATGTGCCCATCCTTGTCCCCATCCTGTAGTAATATGCCCATCCTTCCACCCATCCTGTAGTAATGTGCCCATCCTTGTCCCCATCCTGTAGTAATGTTCCCATACTTGTTCCCCTCCTTTAGTAATGATCCCATCCTTGTCCCCATCCTTTAGTAATGTGCCCCATCCTTATCCTCATTCCATAGTAATGTGCCTATCCTGGTCCCCATCCTTTAGTAATATGTGTGCCCATTCTGATTCCCATCCTGTAGAAATGGGTCCATCCTTCTCCCCATCCTATAGTAATATGCCCATTCTGGTCCCTATCCTGTAGTAATACCGTGTTTCCCCGAAAGTAAGACAGTGTCTTACATTCTTTTTACCCCCAAAAGTGCCACTATGTCTTACTTTCGGGGTATGTCTTATATTGGAAAAAATCCCACAGCAATCGCAGCAAGTCTCCATGCAATGTACCGTATGGGGACTTGCCGCAATTGCGCCCTAAGTGTACCGCAAGTTAAGGAAATTTAACCACCAGCGGATGCACATGAGGGCACTGAGGCTGCGTGATTTTGTATGTTGTCCATGGTCCTGATGGACCACGGACAACATTACTGCAACATTTCAACATTTCTCGGTAGCCGAGCGTTCAGCTGAGCGCCCGACCGCTGGCATGTGTCAGCTCTCAGCTGAGCGCTCAGCCGCCGGCATGTCAGGGCGTTCAGCTGAGCGCCAGACCGCCGGCATGTGTCAGCTCTCAGCTGAGTGCTAAGCCGCCGGCATGTCAGGGCGCTCAGCTGAGCGCCCGACCGCCGACATGTGACAGCTCTCAGCTGAGCGCTCTGCCGCCGGCATGTCAGGGCGCTCAGCTGAGCGCTCGGCCGCCGGCATGTCAGGGCGCTCAGCTGAGCGCTCGGCCGCCGGCATGTTAGGGCGCTCAGCTAAGCGCTTTGCCGCTGGCAAGTTAGGGCGCTCAGCTGAGAGCTGTCACATGCCGGCGGTATGTCAGGGCGCTCAGCTGAGCGCTTGGCCGCCGGCATGTTAGTGCGCTCAGCTGAGCGCTCGGCCGCCGGCATGTCAGGGCGTTCAGCTGAGCGCTCGGCCGCCGGTATGTCAGGGCTCTCAGCTGAGCGCTCGGCCGCCGGCATGTTAGTGCGCTCAGCTGAGCGCTTTGCCGCCGGCAAGTCAGGGCGCTCAGCTGAGCGCTCGGCCGCCGGCATGTCAGGGCGTTCAGCTGAGTGCTCGGCCGCCGGTATGTCAGGGCTCTCAGCTGAGCGCTCGGCCGCCGGCATGTCAGGGCGCTCAGCTGAGCGCTCGGCCGCTGTAACTGTACTGTAAAGAAGAAAATAAATAAATAAATAAATTTTTACTACGTCTTACTTTCGGGGTACGTCTTACATTAGCCGACCCCCCCAAACCCACACTACGTCTTACTATCGGGGGTGTCTTAGTATCGGGGAAACACGGTATGCCCATCCTTGTCCCTATCCTGTAATAATGTACCCCATCCTGTAGTAATGTACCCTATCCTTGTCCCCATCCTGTAGTACTGTGCCTATCCTGGTCCCCTTGCTTTAATAATGTGCCCCATCCTGTAGTAATGTGCGCATCCTGGTTCCCATCCTGTAGTAATGTGCCCCATCCTGGTCCCCATCCTGTAGTAATCTGCCCCATTTTTGTCCTCTTGTAGTAATATGCCCATCCTGTATTTATGTGCCCATCCTTGTGCCCATCCTGTAGTAATGTTCTCATCCTGGACCCTATCCTGTAGTAATGTGCCCATCCTTGTCCCCATTCTGTGGTAATGTTCCCATCCTTTAGTAATGTACCCATCCTTGTCCCCATCCTCTAGCAATGTGGCCATCCTTGTCCCCATCCTGTAGTAATTTGCCCATCTATGTCCCCATCCTGTAGTAATGTGCCCATCCTTGTCCCTTTGTAGTAATATGCCCATTGTTGTACCTATCCTGTAGTAATGTGCCCATCCTTGTCCCCATCCTGTAGTAATGAGTGCATCCTGTAGTAATGTGCAAATTCTGTAGTAATGTGCCCATCCTGTAGTAACGTGCCCATTATTGTCCCCTTTTACTAATGTGCACATGCTGTTCCTCTTCTTGTAGTAATGTTCTTTTTCCTGGTACCTTGTTTGTAGTAGTGTCCCATCTTGTAGTAATGTCCCACACTGTAGTAATATCCCCTATTTTGCTGTTCTTCACATACACATAAAAACTATTCTTCTTACCTGTTCTCCATTCTATTGGTGTCCTCTTTTCTGCTCTTTGCGATTCGCAGGCCCATGGCCCCCTTGATCACGGCTGATGCAGGGGCTGTTACTGTCAGCGCTTTATTTCAGATGAATGATTTGCTGGCACTGCGCATAGACAAGCTCTCTACACAGATTCTCCAATGGCATCTGTGGGCCAATCAGAGGCCAGTAGCTGATGCATATGACGTTGGAGAATCTGTGTTGTGAGGTTATTTTTGCTCAGAGCCGGCAAATCATTTGTCTGAAATTAAGCGCTGTTGGCGGCAATGATTATGAAGGTGGCTACAGGCCTGTAGGCCAAAATAATCAGATTCAAGGGTCGCATGTGGCTTGCAGGCGGTGTGTTTAAGACCCCGGCACTAGATGGTGTGAGATGGTGTCAGCTGAATGATGGTTTAATGATCATTTAAAAGTCAGTAATATCGACTGGTTCTCCCATACACGGGAGTGATTTTTTTGGCTGAGCGCTCCTATGTTTGAATGAGTACTGCCACTATTCATGTCTTAACTCTGGGAGAACAATACAATTGGCAGTTCATAATAAGACATGCCAGATCCTTGACTTCACTAGGAGTACGTTATCTGTGGCTCCCCTACACATTAGAGTGTTGGCTGATATTGTGGAACTTACTACTGAGCACTTATTTTATACTTCATCTATGCAGTAAGTCACATAAAGCAGATACATATCAAATCAAATTTTCTTCCAATATTAGAGACAATGAAGACTAAAGGTCCAGTCACACTAAGCAACTTACCAGCGATCCCAACAACGATAGGGATCGCTGGTAAGTTGCTAGGAGGTTGCTGGTGAGATGTCACACTGCAACGCTCCAGCGATCCCACCAGCAACCTGACCTGGCAGGGATCGCTGGAGCGTGGCTACACAAGTTGCTGGTGAGCTCACCAGCAACCAGTGACAAGCCCCCAGCGCCGCGTGGAAGCTGCTGCGCTTGGTAACTAAGGTAAATATCGGGTAACCAACCCGATATTTACCTTGGTTACCAGTGCACGGAGCTACACGTGCAGAGAGCAGGGAGCAGCGCACACTGAGCGCTGGCTCCCTGCTCTCGTAGTTACAGCACACATCAGGTTAATTACACGATGTGTACTGCAGCTACATGTGCACAGAGCAGGGAGCAGCGCACAATGCTTAGCGCTGGCTCCTTGCTCTCCTAGTTACAGCACACATGGGGTTAATTTCCCGATGTGTGCTGTAGCTACATGTGCAGAGAGCAGGGAGCAGCTCACACTGAGCGCTGGCTCCTTGCTCTCCTAGTTACAGCACACATGGGGTTAATTTCCCGATGTGTGCTGCAGCTAAATGTGCACAGAGCAGGGAGCAGCGCACACTGCTTAGCGCTGGCTCCTTGCTCTCCTAGTTACAGCACACATCGGGTTAATTAACCCGATGTGTCCTGCAGCTACATGTGCACACAGCAGGAGCCGGCAGCACAGGCAGTGAGAGCGGCGGAGGCTGGTATCAAAGGTAAATATCGGGTAACCAAGGACAGGGCTTCTTGGTTACCCGATGTTTACATTGGTTACCAGCCTCCGCAGAAGCCGGCTCCTGCTGCCTGCACATTAGTTGTTGCTGTCTCGCTGTCACACACAGCGATCTGTGCTTCACAGCAGGACAGCAACAACTAAAAAATGGCCCAGGACATTCAGCAACAACCAACGACCTCACAGCAGGGGCCAGGTTGTTGCTGGATGTCACACACAGCAACATCGCTAGCAACGTCACAAAAGTTGTTCGTTACCAGCGATGTTGCTAGCGATGTTGCTTAGTGTGACGGGGCCTTAACTATTTCTTATCAATCCAGAACTGAAAATAGCTATTTAACTGTTCAGATAGGGAACAAATTAGCATACAATAAAATGCCTTCCAAAGGCATCATAACTGACAGCAGATGCAAGGTCAGCTTGTTATCTACATTTACCTAATTAGAAAGTTTCTCCATATTGTCAGGTATAACAGCTGTCAAAATTTCTCACCATTCCTAACTGATCATCTCTAATAAACCTGTCATGGCTAACATTGCCAAAAATTCCAGCTATGATCAGATGATCTTAGCTAATTAGTAAACTAAACAGAATATCAGAAAAAAAACCATTACAGATAAGAAAAAATATTAATACATAGATGGCAATGACATTTTGCCAATGTGGATATTATTAATTTCTATTTCTATAGTTTCAAAGAGCAGTACATGACTGCAGAAAAATATTCCAAACTTCCATTCTAAATGTCATAGACAATAGATACATGCCGCAGAACTGATTGTATGGTTGTATCAAACAGTATAATGTCATTTGCAGAGCAGAATTTCAAACCAGGCTCGCTGAAGGGACTGCTATGCCATCATGATGAATTAGAAATATTACAAATATGGCTTACACAGGTAGAAAGACAGTAAGGCTGTAAAATCTTTCAATATTATTTTCTGATGGTTAAGCAATAATGACACTAACTGATAAAAATGATAGGTGGAAACATTACCTCACACGTTTATCACAAAGTCTCATCACACATAATTTCTTTAATAGAAGGAGAAAAGAGTCAGCTCACCAATCCTTGAGGCATGGACAGACTAAAGGCAAATGTCTTTTTTATCAAATGGCTATCTGATAAAGAGGCAGGACAGGATATGGGGTAAAATGCTGAGTTTTTTAATTATGCTTATGCAATGAGTAAACATTTATGCTGCTGACTTTCCGTGATATAGCCAAAAGTTTTTTACTTAATGCAATTTTCCTTTGTGATGATTTTAAGGTTTGGGAATAAAATATTCGATTTTTTACAAAGTTTTTTGAATGCTGGATTTGTTTGAAACATAATATCTTTGCCCACATCATTATCTATTGTAATATTATACTTTCACTGACCAGCCCCAACATTTTAACTACCTGCCTATTATTGTGTTGGTTTCCATTGTATGGCAAAGACAGCTTTGTAAGCTTTCTGGCAAAGACCCCGCAAGATCACTCATTGTATCCTGTAGTAACCAAGATCTTACCAGCAAATCCTAAATTGGGATTCCTCCTCATTGGATGGAGATCAAGGAATATGAATGTCACGTCAACATCTTGATTTATACCTCAAACCATTCCTTAACAATTTGGAAATACC
The DNA here is from genome assembly GCF_048569485.1 of Anomaloglossus baeobatrachus. Classification (NCBI taxonomy): domain Eukaryota; kingdom Metazoa; phylum Chordata; class Amphibia; order Anura; family Aromobatidae; genus Anomaloglossus; species Anomaloglossus baeobatrachus. The sequence goes on along the minus strand of NC_134356.1, from coordinate 319,778,421 downwards.
ATTGTCATGCTTGGTTTTAGGTGGCATATGTCCATTTTTACTTAGATACCAGGACCTAAGGTAATCCAGCAGAACAAAGCGAACAAAGCATTAAGTGTAAAAGGATAACACACGGCCATATTTCTCATTAATGAAAAACGTCTGTTATAACAGCATCACAAAATTACTTACTGTATTTGTAATTCACATGGTAAAACAGACTGATGTGTTTCTGGAAGTTGTAGTCTAAACCACCATAAACCACCATGATCCCAGGAACAAGACCAGTGGGACCTTCCCATATGAAAACCTCTTCTTGGTATTGCCTTCGTGGTTTTCAGACCAATCTCCAATGATTGCTATCATTGCATCAAAAAGTAAAGCAGAATTCATTGCTGAAAAGAGTAGACCCCAATGGCATCCTTCAATAATCCATTTAATTAAATGGTCTCCACCTGAAGACAACATAGCCAACACTATAAAGAGGTCTTCAAGAAGGAATGTCACACTGGCCCTATTCCTGGGATTGTGGTGTGGAGTTGCATAATATATGATAGCCATGCCCCTTAATTTTTTTTCTACAGGTTTAATAATAATTAGATGTTACATTGAGTTGGTCATGGAGCCAGTGTTATGGTAATTTCTCCAAAATATTCTAGGAGCCATAAATCAAACATAACACCTCATGCTACTGTGAACAGCCTGTATGGCTTAATCCTTCTACCATGGCAAGCCAAGTCTCCAAATTGAAATGTCATTGATCAAAAACTGAAACGGGAACTGCCAGCACATGATTTTGAAGGCCAAGTGCATTCAGCGCTGCAGGATATTCCTCACTCAATGATTACGAACCTCAATGATAGCATGCAAAGGCATGAAAGAGATTAGTTTTTGCATGTGGCACTCATACTTGATACTGAATAAATCAAAATGTTTTGAAAACTTTGTTTCTATTTTTTTTCTCATTCACATATCATTATCATGTACATATATCCTGCGATTTGCATAATACCAAAAGTTTTCCTGTTTGGTTTTGCAAGTTTAATGTTGAGATTTTATACATCAGCAGTAGGGATGATCGAATACCTCAAATATTCGGCTTCGCGAATATCCGACGAATAGGTCGCCGCTATGCGAATATTCGATGCGCAATGTAAGTCTATGGGAAGCCCAAATAGTTCCGAATAGTTGTTATTCGGGTTTCCCATAGACTTACATTGCACATTGAATATTCACAAATAGTCGAATAGCGGCGACCTATTCGGCAAATATTCGCGAAGCCGATTATTTGAGGTATTCGATCATCCCTAATCAGCAGTTATTACAATATACAAGACCAAATTCAGTTTACTATTTTAAATAATGTCAATGTATTCAGTGTATTCAATAGATTCAGGTCTGGACTTTGACTTGGCCATCCTAACACCTGGATACGTTTATTTGTGAACCATTCCATTGTAGATTGCTTTATGTTTTGGATCATTGTCTTGTTGAAAGACAAATCTCTGTCCCAGTCTCAGGTCTTTTGCAGACTCCAACAGGTTTTCTTCAAGAATGGTCCTGTATTTGGCTCTATCCATCTTCCCATCAATTTTAACCATCTTCCCTGTCCCTGCTAAAGAAAAGCAGGCCCAAACCATGATGCTGTCACCACCATGTTTGACAGTGGGGATGGTGTATTCAGGTTGATGAGCTGTGTTTTTTTTACGCCAAACATATCGTTTGGCATTGTGCCCAAAAAGTTCGATTTTGGTTTCATCTGACCAGAGCACCTTCTTCCACATGTTTGGTGTGTCTCCCAGGTGGCTTGTGACAAACTTTAAACAACACTTTTTATGGATATCTTTGAGAAATGGCATTCTTATTGCCACTCTTCCATAAAGGCCAGATTTGTGCAGTGTACGACTGATTGTTGTCCTATGGACAGACTCTCCCATCTCAGCTGTAGATCTCTGCAGTTCATCCAGAGTGATCATGGGCCTTTTGGCTGCAGCTCTGATCAGTCTTTGAGATTAAATTTTTGAGGGATGGCTGGGTCTGGGTAGATTTGCAGTGGTATGATACTCCTTCCATTTCAATATGATTGCTTGCACAGCGCTTCTTGGGATGTTTAAAGTTGTGGAAATCTTTTTTAAACTAAATCCGGCTTTAAACTTCTCCACAACAGTATCACGGACCTGCCTGTTGTGTTCCTTGGTCTTCATGATGCTCTCTGTGCTTTAAACAGAACACTGAGACTATGACAGAGCAGGTGCATTTATACGGAGACTTGATTACACACAGGTGGCTTATATTTATCATCATCAGTCATTTAGGACAACATTGGATTATTCAGAGATCCTCAATGAACTTCTGGAGTGAGTTTGCTGCACTGAACGTAAAGGGTCCAAATAATATTGCATGCCCCAATTTTCAGTTTATTCTTTTCACAAAAGTTTAAAATAAGAAATAAAATTCGTTCAACTTCACAATTGTGTCCCACTTGTTGTTTATTCTTCACCATAACATTAATTTTTTTATCTTTATGTTTGAAGCCTGAAATGTGGGAAAAGGTTGAAAAATTCAAGGGGGCCGAATACTTTCGCAAGGCACTGTATACAGCCAAGTGCTGTACTTTACTATCTCCAGCAATTCTATAAACAATAAATGGAGCAGAGGTATCTATGCGTGGCCACCTTTGTATTCTCATGGGTGTTGTAAAACTATGGTTTGCTGAGATGGAACTATCCTTTAATGTACTTCTGCACCTGCAATTATACTGCAGTTTGCTGTTTGGTTTAAAGGGAACCTGTCACCTAGAATATGTGTTCTGACCTATACTGTAAAATTGTATAATATGAAAGTAATAAAAAATGTTTTATTACCTTCATATTTTGAATGTAAATTGCAGTGAATGTGGTCACAGGGGCGGCGCCTTGGCCTATGGACGTCTGCATATTTCCGTGGTATCACGCCCCTGTGGGCGTGATACCATGGAGCGACGTCCCCGTTGCTCATTCTATCCTGCGCGCATTGCAGCAGGCTTCTTTTCCGGGTGTTCAATCGCACATGCGCAGTGCGCGTCTGAAACTGACAAGGAGAACCCGGAAGAGAAGCCTGCTGCAATGCTCGCAGGATAGAATGAGCGACGAGGACGTCGCTCCATGGTATCACGCTCACAGGGGCGTGATACCACGGAAATATGCAGACGTCCATAGGGCAAGGAGCCGCCCCTGTGACCACATTCCCTGCTATTTACATATGAAATATGAAGGTAATAAAACGTTTTTTATTACTTTCATATTATACAATTTTACAGCACAGGGATGGGTAGGGAGGTATAATTAGGGCACACATGCGTCTTCTGATAAGTCAGAACGCATATTCTAGGAGACAGGTTCCCTTTAATGTTAATGATGAAACAGAAATCTGTCGCTCCAGCACAAAAGAGGGAAAATTAATGCAAAATGTTTAGCCTTTTATGCTTCATATTTTCTGCAAACGTTGTTCAAAAGTGAGATTGACTTTACAAATAGTTTTAACTTTTTATATTGTTTTAGAATATTGTTGATCATAATGTCTCTCACAGTCCATCACATGATAACATTTTGTTACTATTTTTATTTACCTGGGTTTCTTTTATCTACAATAAAAGGAGTATTATGTAAGGTAATAGTATTACTTTTTATAGGAAATTAAATTATAACAATAGCATTTTGCCCAATGTTCTACAAGATTTTTAAATGAATAGTAAATTGCGATTGTACATCAGAATTTTTTCTGTTAGGATATATTTTGTCCTATTATCAAGACAAACAAGCCATGTGGAATAATTGCCGGTATGTAACATTAGGTGTATTTATAGAGATATTCTTTTATTTAAATTTTGCTGTGAACTTCAGTGAAGTTGCTGATTATAACAATGTTGAAATGTGTTAAAAATGAATTGATTTCTTCAAGCGCATACAATTTTAAATGTGCGCTTATGAAGCTAACTACATCCTCTTAACCAGGGTCGGCTCCAGGTTTTCATGAGCCCCGGACAAAAGAGTCTAAGTGGGCCCCATGCACACACAGACACGCGCATACACATACATATACACATACAGGCATACATACATATACAGTTAAAACCAGAAATTTACATACACTATCTAAAAAGACACATATGCATCTTTTTCTCACTATCTGACATGAAATCAGAATAACCCTTTCCCATTTTAGGTCAATTAGGATTACCAAAATTATATATATTTACCAAATGCCAGAATAATGAGAGAGAGAAATAGTTTAAGACATTTTTATTACTTTTGGCAAAGTCAAAAGTTTACATACACTAAGTACTATGCCTTTAAACAATATGGGACAGCCCATATGATGATGTCATGTCTTTGGAAGCGTCTGATTTATTGGTTTATTGGCAACATTTGAGTTAATTAGAGACACACCTGTGGATGTATTTTAATGCACACCTGTAATACACTGCTTCTTTAAGCAGCATCTTGGAAAAAGTCAAAACAAATCAGCCAAAATCTCAGAAAAAGAATGGTGGACTTGCACAAGTCTGGTTCACTCTTGGGTGCAATATCTAGATACCGGAAGGTGCCTCAATGTACAAACAATTATAAGCAAGTGCAAAAAAGATGGGAATGTCCAGCCATCATACCGCTCGGTAAGGAGACTGGTTATGTGTACCAGAGATGAACATGCTTTGGTCAGACATGCATATCAATCCAAGAACAAAAGCAAAAGACCTAGTGAATGTGCTGGCGGAAGTTGGTAAGATCGTGTCATTATTCATAATGAAACGAGTACTGTATCAACATGGGCTGAAACCATAATGATCGTCGTTATGTTTGGTGGAATAAAGGAAAAGTTTTGAAGCTTAAGAACGCCATCCTTACTGTGAAAGACGGAGGTGGCAGCATCATGTTGTGGGGTTGTTTTGCTGCAGGAGGAACTGGTATATTTCACAAAAAAGATGGCATCATGAGGAAAGAAGATTATGTGGCAATACAGAAGCAACATCTCAGGATTAGTGTTGAGCCACCCCCCTAGTGTTCGAGTTCGGTTCGTCGAACGGCAGCTCAGTTCGGTGAATGTTCGACAAACGTTCGATGAACCCATTCGAACCCCATTAAAAACAATGGCAGGCAAACACAAACACATACAAACACATAGAAAACACCTTCAAAGGTGTGAAGAAGGTGACTAAAAACTCACAAGACACCACAAACACATGGAAAAGTGACAAGTACATATACTCATGCGAAAACAAAAGAGCTAGATGAGTAAAAAGAGGAGGAGACACAGATATAGGAGTATCTGCAAGTGAACATTGATGCCATTACTGTGCAACTTGAGCCTTGCTCATTTTGGGCTTCCAATCTGGATAAAATGCCTGAGCTCGCCATTACACCTTGGGGATCTTGTCGTGTCCCGCAGCCAGCGTTCTCTCGGAACGTGTCTTCAGTGCTGCTGGGTGTGTGCTGACAGATAAGCACACGCGTCTGTCCAGTGACAAAGTGGACAGACTAACGTTCATCAAGATGAACAAGTCATGGATCCGCAAGGACTGTTCTACCCCTGTGTCATCCTGGGGAGACGAAAGGCTGGGGGATTTTTGAATGTGCTTCATGCAACAATTTTAAGTTTGCAACTGGGGGACAACTGATGCCAGTGAAGTGGTGTGTGTGGCCCAATTTTTTGGAAAAGAAGGAGACTGTGGTTGGAGTCCCTTTTTTTTGAAAAATGAACCAAGATGAAGAAGTCATGGATCAGAGAGGACTTTTCTACCCCTTTGTCATCCAGGGGAGACGAAATGCTTGTGGATTTTTGATAGTGCTTGATGCAAATCAACTTTTTAAGTTTGCAACTGGGGGACAACTGATGCCAGTGAAGTGGTGTGTGTGGTCCAATTTTTGGAAACGAGGGAGACTGTGGTTGGAGTCCCTTTGCTGTGTTTTACATGATTTTAGAAGGGCATGACATGCCTAAGAGGTTGACTTTCAGCATATGCAACCTGTTGGCTACAGAAATGCTGCCTTTCCACCCTTTTGACACACAGGATTTTCGAGACCTTATGCCCATCGCAGTGCCCCAAGAGCAGATGCCCAGTCATCACTCCTTCTCCAAAAAAGGTGTGCCTGCGCTACACCAGCATGTCGCACACAACATCACCGCTTCCTTGAGAAACTCTGTATGTGACAGGGTAAATTTCACCACAGATACTTGGACCAGTCAGCATGGACAGGGCCACCCGCGTTGTAACTGTGCACAAGGAAACCCGCACACCTCCTTACTATGCTGGCAGCAGAGCTCAACGCCATCAGGCGGTCAAATCTTTACTTTTAAATGTATGGTAAATGTGAGTCACACCGCTGAGGAGTTGTGGACGGTTAACTCTGGAGACCGAGTTTCATCAATGGTTGACTCCACTTAACCAGCAGCCAGAGAAGGCCGTGTGCGACAATGATGCAAACCTGGGAGCGGCCCTTTGCCGTGACAATGTTACACACGTGCCTTGTATGGCTCATGTGTTCAACCTGGTTGTCCAGCAATTTTTAAACCACTATCCCGACCTACATGGTCTTCTGCAGAGGGCACGGTGTAACGCCTGCCTGGATCCACACACTCAGAGGGGCTGTAAAGGATAGGCTAAAGGGAAGCCACTCACCAAGCTGCACCCCTAGAACCCTGAAACCCTTTAACCCCTATACAGGGATTTCGAATTACACAGGGCACAAGGTGATCAATAGCTGTAGAAGGCTGTAGTCCGAGAGAGTAGTAGTCAGGCAGGGTCAAACCATGAATTGAGGAACAGGAACAGAATCGGACAGCGAGGACTTAATCAGAAAACAAGCAGAGGTCAAATGCGGATCAGGCAACGAGGTACATAAACAGCAGGCAGGAGACGCAGTCAGGAAACAAGCGGTAGTCAGCACACAAAATCACAAAATGGAACTGGGCAGAACAGGAACCAGAAGTTCAGAACTATGTCTGGCAGTGGTCAGCAGATGAGAGGAGCCTAAAAAAGGGTGTGGTGTCTTCCCATTGGTTGTAGCTGAATGATGGTACTTCAGCTGTGAGACAACCACCACCTACAGTCAGCCAGTGGTACTGCAGATCTCAAGGTAACCCAGCCCGGTGGATGAGCAGAACCTGCGGCCACCGGCGCCGCTGGCATCGACTCTTCTCCCATCACCAGCACTATCTACGAAAGGAACACGGTGTCACCTGGTGATCGGAGTACAAGTTGCTGGAGTGGACTCCGGTGGTGACATAACAGCCGTGTGCGACAATGATGCAAATCTGGGTGCGGCCCTTCACCAGGGCAATGTGACACACGTGCCTTGTATGGCTCACGTGTTGAACCTGGTTGTCCAGCAATTTTTAAACCACTATCCCGGCCTACATGGCCTTCTGCAGAGGGCACGCTCGCTATGTGCTCACTTCCACCGTTCACACCCCGCAGCTGAACAACTTGCATCGCTCCAGAAGTCTTTCTGTCTGCCGGTTCACCGCCTGAAAAGCGATGTGCCGACACGCAGGAATTTGAATCTGCACATGTTGCAGCATCTGTGGCAGGACCGGCAAGCCCTGCTGCAATACGTTATGATGTATAGCCTGGGCTAATGAGATCGAGAGGTGGGGCAGATCACGCTGCTGGAGTGGTCTTAGATCAAGGACCTATGCACCCTTCTTCACAGTTTACAAATGGCGACGAAGATGTTTAGCGCTGACGATGCCATTATCAGCATGACAATTCCGGTCATCTACATGCTGGAGCACACTGTAAACAGTATTCAGAGTCAGGTGGTGGGACAAGAGGAAGGGGTGGAAGTACAGGATGAGTCATATGCGGAAGGGATAACAAGATCTACAAGGTCCAGACGGTCAGCAGCACCAAGGCGGCAGGCATGGGACGGTGGGGGAGAGGGATTAACAAGGGCGCATAGTAGCAGCCAAACTGTTGAGGAAGGTGCAGGAGCCCAGGAAGAAATGGAGGACGAACTGGCGATGGGCATGGAAGACTCAGTAGATGAGGGAGAGCTGATCACATTTCTGTTGTGCGAGGTTGGGGGGAGAGGGCAGAGGAAGGTAGCATGATTCTCACCTCGCCGCCACCAACACAGCAAGGACTTGGTCCTCCTGGATGCGCAAGACACATGAGCGCCTTCTTGCTGCACTACCTACAACATGACCCTCAGATTGTCAGAATTAGAAGTAATTCTGACTACTGGGTTGCCACACTGTTAGATCCCCGGTACAAGACAAAATTTGGCGAAATAAGTCCTGCCATAGAAAGGGACGCACGTATGCAGGAGTATCAGCAGAAGCTGGTACGGAATGTTAGATCTGCTTTTCCACTAAACACCAGAGCTGCACAGAGTGAATCTCAATGCTTTGCCATGGCTAAGAGGAAATGGTCTTTTACTTGTCCACATCTGAGGGACCGAGGGCTGGCTGCTGTGCAGAGACGGCGTTGAGTAGGGTGTCCCTGCAGAGTTGCAAATTTGGTCATATACAAAATGAGTGGAAAAAGGACAGATGCTGGTGGAAAGGGGAACAGGTGTGTTGGAAAGGGGAAAAAAGTTTGTGTCCGTGGGTTTGGTGGTTAAGCAACAGTAACATCTGCTGAAGAAACACCATCTGTTACGGGGGGACTGGCAGATTTGGATAAGGTGGTATATATCCCAATCGCCAGTCGGGGCCCACCATGCTCCCAGATGGAAAAGGAGATGCTGGCAACCCGAAGGTTAGGCGGAGGATACAGAGCTGGGTGGCTCTGAAACTAATAGTAGCCTGAACTGAGTTAGACGACACTCGGATCTGGAGACTGTGAACCCTGTTAGCATCACAGGGTCCACAGACCCAGCCCAGGAACCCCCTGTTAACAACACAGGGGCCATTGAGTTCACTGTCCATGTGCGTAGGGGGCACACCTGTGGACAGAAGGCGCAGCAGCAGCAGCCCAGTTAATGTCACTGTGCTGCACTAGCAGGACTGGTAGGACAGTAGCTAGTCGTAACCATTCTGCGTTACCAAGTGTGGTGGTGTCCTGCACCGACGCCCTATCCCTGCCTACCTCTGGCCTAAAGCCGCAATGGGTTCAACACATGGAGGTGTGCTCTGTCTGAGCATAATAGAAGACTGCGCACCTCCTTGTTGTCTACAGCCCCATTTATAACCTGGGTCCGCCGCAACCCTGGGTGGACCACAATGTACCTCTAGGAGCCAATAGCAGAGTGCCACGTCAACAGTGACATAACCAGTGGCCTATCCGGAACCGCCACTTCAATGATGACCTCATGGCAGCCACGCCCCAAACACCATACCAGTCATCATCTGACGAACATTGATGAGGTGCCAAATCATAGGGGCGGGCCTCTGTGAGCCAGTCCGGAGTGGCCACATCATCATTATCATCATGCCCTCTGGATTATCATGAACTGTCACCTCACGGACATGGCCAGGGAGTTCCTTAATGGACCTAGCCTCTGATGCACTAAGTGCCTGAGCATGCTCAGTAGCCTGAACAACAGTTTCAGAAAACAGACAATCAGCTTCTGCATGCTCTGTAGGCACAACATGGCACGGTCCAAGTACCTGTGCAAAGAGGCTTTTCTCACTAAGTGTGGGAGCATGCTCAGTAGCACAAACTGAGGACTTATCCTCAGGAATGACACAGTCATGCTGAGCATGCTCACTAGGCGAAACACTGGACTTAGGCTGTGTCTGGGGTAAATTGGCATACGCATGCAGACTAGCCGTCTCTCCACACTTAGACATGGAGGAGGAAGCAGCCAGCTAGACGACCCGAGGCAAAAATGCCAAAAATGGCAGCTGACGCCTGGGCGCAACTGGAACCGCAGCAGGCTGCTTACGTCTACAGTGGCACCGATTCGTAACACCAACTGCCAGCCAAAATAAGAGGTGTACTTCTTCCCGTGGATAATATGATATAATCCCTTTTTTCACAGACACGTCCATCGATACCAAATGTAGATGAGGCACCAAAAGACCAGGTGCTTCAATGGATCTCAAGTGCTCCATCAAGTGGCCTCTCCTCCACCTCAACATCAATATCCAAAATACTCCATTCCTCTGTGGTGTAAACCCAATCGCACTTGCTTCCTACCAGCTCTCAAGTTTCCACCAGCCCTGCTGAGTATGGGGTAACAGAGATGGTTGAGTCTGCAGAGCTGTTCAGTCACACTATAGCCTCAGAATCAGAGGTCTGCTCCAAAGCTGCAGTGAGTCCAGACAAGGAAATGATGTGCACTGATGCCCAGAAGCTTTGTGAGTCGGATCCAGGCCACGATGAAGAAGGTTCTGAGCATAATGTACACCCTCATTCCCAAACTATAAATCCTCCTGGTGGAGACAATGGGGAACATGCTGATGAGACTCAGATACCTGATTGGAATGACAACTTTACTATTCGGTCAGGGCAGGAAGAAGTTGGCTCTGAGGAGTCAGGACGAGGGGAGTGAAAACACACAGGGTGATGATGAGGTTGGAGACCCCACTTACTGTCAAACCACAATCAGCCAGTCGATGAGGTCAGCAGAGGAGGTGGAGGAGGATGCTACTGACGATGAGGTTAGGTTGTGTCTTCCTGGACAGAGACAAAGTACTGGAAGCATGTCAACAACTGAATCCTCAGCCACAACTCTGCCTCTGAGCAGAATTCGTGGTGGCTCTGCAGGTCGCATGGGCTGTAAGCCTTGCCTAGCTTGGGGATTTTTTGTACAGCGCAAAAGATCACCCAAGTCATGTCATCTGTAAGATTTGTCACCAATCTCTAAGTAGAGGTCAAAAACTCACTACTTTGAGTACTTCGTCCATTAACTGTCACATGGATATGAAGTGATAGCGTGAGGGTGTATTGATGAGCTTTATCTACTGTGAATGCAACATGCTTATTTGCCGTTCATTGTATGCATTGTTGTAGACTACCCACAAGGGGCTGCTGTTTTTTTGCATCTGCCTTTGACTGTTTGGTCACTATAGCAATAGCAAAACGGTCTTCGGCTGTGGACTTGGAGACCGGAGGAGGTGCTGTCTGTGAACTGAAGGAAAAGCTAAAGGTGTGTGTTACATCAAAGAGCCACCGCGGAAACACTTCGGTCAATTGTGAGGGGAGTCGTGTTGAAGTTTGGTGAGGAGGACCGTAACGCCTGTGAGCAGCATCCTGTGCCGGAGACCGACATTCTTCCGGTGCTGTCTATACTGTTTACTGTGAGAGGATCGTAAACTCTGTATTTATGGCAACTGTACACCACAGTACCCGGTTACGGTAGGCTGGGCCCAGACAGTAATGCGTGCACGCAACACTTTGTTTTGTTAACAAAACACATATCTGTTCTGCTTAGGCCAACTATATAGACAATAAGACTTGCTGCCTCTGCTCTGTCCATTTGTCAGTTACAGTTAAAATCCTAGAGGGACAGCAACACATGTTTGCATTGACTATTGCTTTACAAGATTTCCAGGACTGTGTTGCTGAGCTGTGTGGTTTGACTTACCACTGTTATCATCTGCCTTATCTGTGAGACTTCAGCTAACAAGGGTATTCAGGGGGGTTAATGGGTTTTGTCTATGTTTAGGTAGATAAGTTGTAAGCACTTGTGATGCGCCACTGGTAAGTCATGTTCGCGCACACACACACACAGTTACTAATGGTACACAGAGGGATTAGCAGGTAGTAGTCAACTGTTTAGACAGTCCCTTATTTAGGCAAAGGTTGGTGAGAAGGGGCTATAAATCGCCATTACGAGTGTCGCAGCATAGGGGTGTAGGCTTTTCGACTTGTGAATAGATTGTTCTATTCTTTTAGTTTTATGCATGGTTGTTATTGTTTGTTTTGGTAAAGTTAAACAATTGTTTATCAACCCAACTGCCTAGAGTCCTTTTCCTAGTGCGTGCTTTTGCTGTATACTGGGGAGCCCACCCTGTACACAATTTAAATGAAGCATAAGTCGCAATGGGAAGTTCACTGTGCTACATTGCGGCCTAGTGGGGCTGTGCAACCACCGTCTGCCCCATCAATGGCATCTGCGTGCTCTTCATCCTCTGTGACTGTGGGGACAGCAGTCACACATGCTTATTGACACTGACCTTCCACCCCTTTACCCGCAACAGGCAGTGTGATTGGCAGGTCGTCAGTTGTTTTTGAAGTGGAAACAGCTGATGGTGTTGAGCTCTCTCAGACATCGAGAGAACCACCTTTGGATGAAGGCAACATTATATCCACGCCTGCACCTTCGTCACAGATTGGCTGGACTACCTGCAGTTAAAAATTGCGTAGCAAAAATGGAGAGGTGTGTGGAATGCATGCTTGGTGTACCTTGCTTGACAGGAGAGGAACCCTAAGTTAGTATCCCAGACAATTTTACTATGCCCCTAAAAGTGTCAGCACTGTTTGCAATTAAAATTGTGTAGCAAAAATGGAGAGGTGTGTAGAATGCACAGGTGCTGTAGCTAGCATGACAGGAGAGGAACCCTAAGTTAGTATCCCAGACAATTTTACTATGCCCCTAAAAGTGTCAGCACTGTTTGCAATTAACATTGCGTAGCAAAAATGGAGAGGTGTGTAGAATGCACACTTGGTGTACCTTGCTTGACAGGAGAAGAACCCTAAGTTAGTATCCCAGACAATTTTACTATGCCCCTAAAAGTGTCAGCACTGTTTGCAATTAAAATTGCGTAGCAAAAATGGAGAGGTGTGTAGAATGCACAGGTACTGTAGCTAGCTTGTCAGCAGAGGAAGTTTCACTTTCTATCCCTGTCAATGAAACAATGCCCCAAGGAATTGCCTGAGCTGATTTAGCCAGACGCTGTGATTTAAACCCCTGCACAGGGCTGGCACAGACCTGCCTAGCAAAAATAGCTATGAACGGCTGTAATGTAGCCCTGAAAAGGGCTGAAATTACAAGTAGTCCATAATCCCTAAAGCAAAGTGGAGATTGCAATGTATGTCTATAGCGCACGCAGCAGCAGCGGGAGCGGGAGCGGTGACTGTCACCCACCCGCAGCAGAGAGTTAATGGCGGCGACGGGGAAAATGGCTGGGTCTTATAGAGAAAAAACATGTGACATGCACAGCCAATGACACATGCCCTTGCTTGTTTGGCAAAAATCCACTTTGCTGTGTGTGTGTCTGTGATTGGCTGACAGCCTGGCCCGCCCCACTGTACGCGCGGTTAGGAAAAAAAAAATGGCGATCGCCATTCTTTCTACACTCAGCAGCAGCACTGATCTAAACCCAACCACATCCCCCTCACACACTATACGCTGAATTTTGATAATATCATGATTCACAGTGACTCACAGTATTACAGTGAAAAGCCAGCTAGTAACTAGCTACGCTTTTTGGTGATCGAGCCCTTATCGAACGCTAACTTGAACTGCTGAACTTGAAGCAAATTGTTCGAGTTCGTCCTCCCCCTTCTTAATATTAGCCAGACATGATAGGCTTCCGATCATCCTTCTCCTCTTGACGGCATTGTCCTTTTTAATGGTGAGGTCAGCAACAGAGGCTCACATCTATACACCTCCCCCTGATTACCTCCCCCAGGTTGAACAGCCATATTGCGGACAAGCGCTAAGATGGGGTCCGTGAGTTGGGCTTCCCTGAATTCCTTACAATCTATCTCCCCCCAGTCAATGGCCACAATTGGGTCTGAGATACTCACATTCATTGGATCTGAGGAGGAGGCTGAAGATTGAGGAGGAGGGTTCCCCTCGGATGGGTTGGTAGAAACACCTGCACCAGGATGGTGTATGGCTTGGCTGCGGGTGATGGCAGTAACAAACTGGCTGGATAGTCCTTGTCCTAGGTCATTCTCCAAAATGAATGGTGTGAGCGGGTGATGGCAGTAACAAACTGGCTGGATAGTCCTTGTCCTAGGTCATTCTCCAAAATGACTGGTGTGAGCAGGTAATCCACAAGCCCCACTTCCACTTCCCTCTGGGTGGTATCCGAAATAACAGGCTTGGTGGGGCCATCCATGAACCCCACTTCAATTTCCTCCTCGTTAGTCCCCGAAATAACAGGTGTGGGGAGGCTGTCCATAAGCTCCATATGGACCTCTTCCTGGTCAGACCCCAAAATAACAGGGGTGGGGATGCTGTTCATAAGCTCCACATCAGCGTTGCTCTGGTCAGTCTCCACAATGACAGGTATGGGGAGGCTGTTCACAAGTCCCACATCGATCGCTTCCTGGTTGGTCCCCAAAATATCAGGTGTGGGGAGGCTGTTCACAAGCTCCACCTCGACCTCTCCCTGGTCGGTCCTTAGGTCCAACTGCACACATGCCAGAGGGATGTCCGAGCGCTGGCCCTCAGCCAGGGAGATGGATAATTGGGAATCTGGTAAATGGTCTTCTGGGGAAAAAATAACTGGGCTTACCAGGGTAATGGAGGAACCAGTGTCTCGTAGTCCCTGGCTCTGTATGTCACAGACCTTGACCGGCTGAGCTGGCAGATGGGCTCCAAGCATGGGGCCTCGGTTTTGGAGACAATCTTTATCAATATGTCTAAGGCGCCCACATGTATAACAGCGCCGTAGATTGGGCAAGTCACATGCCCTGTTTGTAGACCTTTGTTTTGGTGCAGCTTCTGCTGGGTAGCGGGACCATCCTTCTTGAGCGGCTGGTGTTAGCAGTATGGCAGCTGAACCCCATAAACATATTCCAGAACACAAGCCCTCTCTTCTCTTGAGGATTTAGGCCCCAATGCAGCCAACAATGCTGTGGCTCGGGCCATTTGGGACAAAGTTGATTCCCGATTGTCAGTAGATACATGATGCGGCACATAGTTTAAATCCTCTGAGTCAATATCAGTGGGATCCTCATCGTCCTCTGCATCATTCTGGGCATCCCAACAAACTAATTTCTGGATCAAGTCCGACCGAGTGTCAGCGTTCCTGTAGTCAATCTTTCGCCTCTGGCCCAGATCCTGTAGCATCCATTTACTGCTGTGGTCGTAACTCCTCTCTTGTCCTTGACCCATGGCTGAGCTAGTGGGGTTGGACATGGCAGCGTCCGAAACCTGAATGCCTTCCCTATGGCCTGCTAGGTATGCTTATGTGACTCCCTGGTTGTTGAGCCCTGGACGGTGTCCATGAACACCAGTCCTCTGCAGCTCCCCTGGATAAACCAGGCTGAGTAGTGTCCCACTGCTGCCACCATTTGTGGAGACACGGGGGTCAGTGGGTGCTCTCGTCCGCTGGCCTGACCACCTTTAGAAAGACAGAATGGCCCAGAGCTCATCCCAACTGAACGCCCAACCTCCGTAACCGTGGGCAGAACACTACTCAGACAACACAGGGTGAGGGAATCACAATAGTAAGACTTTATTGGATCCCCAAACAATTAACGGCACAAAGCACATAACCAGCAAAACACACAAATGTAAACGGCAACAGAGTCTCACCCTTCCGCTGGCTCACCAGGGATTAGAATGTCCGTGCCTCAGAGCTTCCAGGGCTACTTACTCCAATCCAGCTGCACCCCGCTTTCGGCGGGCACCCACAGAGAATGAAATAACGCCAGATTTAGGAAGCTGGCTGAGGTCTGCAAAGTCTGTAGCCAGGGGACCAAATTGTCCCAACCTGGGTTTCTTCCTTAAGTAGTCTCTGGTATGATGTTATAATCCTGGCAGCCAGAATCAAAATCCCTAGACTGTGGTTATGGTCTAGAATCAGAATCGGAGTCCCTAGATTGAAGCCATGTAGCTAAGTGATCCTCTAGTCGGAGCCAAAGTCCCTGGACCGAGTCCACAAGGCATCCTGGTTCTGATCCCCTAGCCAGCTGCTAAGAGCTTAGACTGGATCATGCAGCATCCATCAACAACCTGGTGACTCCAAGAAGTCACCTTTTATAGCCATAACCTTCCCTTAGGATATACTGTGCTCTTATCGGATTGGTTGTACAAGGTTGCTTCTCTTATTGGATGAATTTCAAGCTATATTCAAATATCCAGAGACAAGGGTGAGACAGGTATGTTACATCACATCTAGCAATTCACTTAGTAATACAATGGGAAGTTTGCATAATTGAGTTATCTGGGTGTCTGGCCATCAGTGGCCAAAACAATTAAATGAGTCAACAAAAACTTCAATACTAAACTCCCAAGAGTCTTAAGAGTCTTGTAGAACAATGAGGGATTATCCCCCATCTATTAACAAACTGTCTTCATGTCTGGCTGAATTTTAAGAAAGGCTGCTAGGCTCTCAGAGACCATGTGAAAAGCCAGCTAGTAACTAGCTATGCTTTTAGGTGATCGAGCTCTTATCGATCGCTAACTCGAACTGCCGAACTTGAAGCAAATTGTTCGACTTTGTCGAACGACTCGAACACCGCCCAAAATCACTCGAATTTGAAATTGGCGAACCATTCGACTCGAACATTGCTCAACTCTACTCAGGATATCAGCCAGGAACTTAAAGCTTGGGCAGAAATGGGTCTTCCAAAAGAAAAATGACCTGAAGCATACTGCCAAACTGGTTATAAAGTGGTTTCAAGAGAATAAAGTCAATGTTTTGGAGTGGCCTAATCTCAATCCTATTGAAAATTTATGGAAAAGCTGAAAAGGCATGTACGAGCAAAGCAACCTACAAACATGGCTCAGTTACACCAGTTTTGTCAGGAGGAAAGAGCCCAAATTCCTACCAACTATTGTGAAAAGCTTATGGAAGGATTTCCAAAATGTTTCACCTGTCATACAGTTTAAGTGCAATGGTACCAAATAATAATAAAATGTATGTAAACTTTTGACTTTGTAGAATATAATAAAAATGTCTTAAAACTTTTTCTTTCTCATTATTGTGCCATTTGGTAAATATACATAATTTTGGTAATCCTAATTAACCTAAAACGAAAGGTCTATTCTGATTTCATATGAGATAGTGAAACAAACATGCATATGTGTCTTTTTAGCTAGTGTATGTAAACTTTTGGTTTCAACTGTACAGTACATATTTGAAGACAAATACACAAAAATACAAATAAACAGACATATATACAGTCATTTAAACTACATACATAGATACATTTATCATACATGCACTCACAGAGACACATTAGTGATATTTTTAATATGGGGAAGCCGTCAGTAGCCTCACTCACCTCCCCTGCTCTCCCATCCAGCTATTCCCGGGCATGTGGCTGTGCAATCCACGCTGCTTGATGGCTGTCACTTTAAAGGGAACCTGTCAGGTGCAATATGCACCCAGAACCATGGGCAGTTATGGTTGCATATTAGTAATCCCTGCCTAGCATTCCCTGTATACACTAGCATAAATAAACAGATCTTTAGAAAAAGTATTTCTAAAGATTGTTTATTATATGCTAATGAGGTCAGGAACTAATCACAATGGCGTTAGTTCACTTGGCTAGTCGGCTCCCTTAGCATGTTAGCACGCCCCTGTGGGCATACTAACATGCTAATGAATGCGCAGCGATGCCGCACTTACCTCACTCTTGATGGCGGCCAACGGAGGATGGATGCGCACTGCACATGATCCAGAGTGCCCGGGACTTCCTATCAAGTGCACTATACCTCACTGAGGCTGGGAAGCTTTCACCCGGCATCAATTTATTGTGCATGATTGGAAGTCCAGGGGACTCTGGATTATACACAGTGCACATCCATGCTCCGCTGTTCGCCATGAAGAGTGAGGTATTTGCGGCAAAGTTGTGCATTCATTAGCATGTTAGTACATCTACAGGGGTGTGCTACCATGCTATATGGGCTGGTTAACCAAAGAAACTCACGCCCTTGTGACAAGTCAATGGTCTCACTAGCATATAATAAATGATCTTTAGAAATACTTTTTCTAAAGATCTGTTTATTTATGCTAGTGCATACAGGGAGGTAAAGGCAGGGATTACTAATATGCACCTACAACTGCCCATGGTTCTCGGTTGATATTGCACCTGACAGTTTCCCTTTAACAGACATGGTCACGCAGAGTACACTGTGTGGCCGTATATGCTAGCAGTGACACAGGCTGGCTAGCACTGCACCTTTAATTCTGTTTGTATGCCAGTCTGGCAGTCTCAGTGCTAGCAGACAAGGCCGCTCAGTGCACATTGAGACTACCGTTGGGCCTGGGTTCCCTCACCACCCTAGATAGTTTCTGCATTTCTGCGCCAAGCTGGATACCTGGCCTCATCTGATATCTAAGTAGGGAGCTGATGGGATGAGCTGTTTGTCAAACCCTAAAGGGGCCTTTACACACTGAGACTTTCTAGCGATCCCACCAGTGATCCCAACCTGGCCGGGATCGCTACAAAGTCTCTGGTGAGTCGCTGGTGAGCTGTCAAACAGGCAAACCTGGAAAATGACGCAACAGCGATACAGACCTGCAGAACGACCTAGCTAATCATTGGGGACGTTGTAAAGCAGCTTTTTGAAAGGGAAGTCGCTAACGAAGTCGCTGTAAGGACACACAGGGATGACAAACAAGGGAAAACAACAAACAACTCTTCAGTTGACTCAGAGAGTGAAACTGCAACAACCAAGATTTCCCAGATGTGCTGACTGCTAGCACTGAAGACTTGAAAAAGATATATGAAATATCACCAGCACCGAGTAATAGAAAGTGAAGGTATATAAAAACAAGGGAAGTACTGATGAATGATTGCTGACAGGCTGAGGAAATCCACATGGTCCTAAAGGGAAATGGAGAAAAAAGAAGCAGAAATAATAGAAGTTTAGGGAGCAGTTTGCACAGCCAAAGCTGTGACCTGCTATAGCCGACACCACAGGACTGTGTCACCCATGACACACCCATGACACTTGGGGGCATACACATTACTGGGGTTCATACACATTACTAGGGGGCTTACACCTTACGGGGGCATACACATTACTAGGTGGCATAGACATGTGAAGAAAGAGTTAACCTTTTTCACTGCTTAGAAAAATAATAGAAATTCATTCTCCCTTGCAAGAACAAAACCAGACTTATTTACGTAAAACTCTGAGACCAAACTCAAGGGCGCAGAATGTTTTGACTTAGAAACGACTGACAAACATCTTGTTATGGGAAGAAGAAATGTTATAGACTGTTATGGGAGTATAAGTCATTATGTTAATTTCTCTTGCTGGGAATATGTAATTCACGCTTTTAATGAATATGTATGTTGCATAGTTACGCCCTAATCAACTTGTATAACTTTGCAATGTAAACAAAACCAATACAGTTCTATTTTTGAGCCACACATCTCCAAATCTTATGTGTATAACAGCGTCTGCCTGTTTTCATTGAGCTGGAATAGCCGAGGGGGGGTCACCGGTACCCTCTCCGCATTCGGACATTGCTGGCAACAGCTGTGACCGTTAGGTCAACCTAACAGACATTACTGGAAAACAGACATTACTGGGGGGCATAGACATTAATGGGGGCATACGTTATATTACTGAGGGGACATACACATTATTGGGGGGCATACACGTTACTGGGGGGTATACAGGGTAATGGACAGCACGGTGGCTCAGTGGTTAGAACTGTTGTTTTGCAGCGCTGAGGTCCTAAGTTCAAATCCCAACAAGGACACCAGCTGCAAGGAGTTTGTATGTTTTCCCCGTGTTTGTGAGGGTTTCCTCTGGACATTCCAATTTCCTCCGACACACCAAAGGCATACTGATAGGGAATATAGATTGTGAGACCCATTGGGGACACTGATGATCACATCTGTTGGGGCATACACAATAATATGGGCACATACAGCAATAGGGGATATTGGAACTGCAGCTCCTCTCTTCATCGCTGGGTTGGGAAGTGCAGGTTTAAAGGGTTGGCAGGCAGAAAAATGTGGCTGCTGGCCTGAGCACTGCGGTCCTCAGGGATCTGTCACAGAAAAGGTCACCACCCCTGGCGAGGGAGGGAGTCCCCCTTTGTCCAGGGCCCCGGCACTTGCCCAGGTGTGGTGAGTGATAACACAGCACTGCTCTTAATGGACTGTGAGTTGTTAGGAACTACTATAACATAACAGTAGTACCTAATGTAAAGTATTGTCTGAGACTTATCATCCACAGCCTTTAATTACATGTACATTCTGAAGTTGACTACTGTTACATATCACTGTAACATTTCTTATCATACACATAAATGAACAAATATAGTAGTAAATGCGTATTATCGTTTGCACACTGTTCTATTTATCCCACGCCTGGAAGCACATGTCAAGGTTGTATCAAATACTATAACGCAATCGTAATGCCTAATTTAAAGTGTTGTGTCTCATAGACATTCTGATGATGACTGCTATTACATATAACATGAACATTTCATATCATACATATAAATGAACAGATACAGTAGTGAATCTTTTTTATCAGAAGTATATTTTGTTCTATATGCTGCGCGTGGGTGCACAGGTCAAGGTTATGAATGATGCAGGTATATTAATATATCAAATACTATTACGCAACAGTAAAGCCTAATTTGAAGTGTTATGTCTCATGTACAGTGTGATGTTGACTATTGTAAGATAACATTAACATTTCATATCATACATATAAATGAACAAATACATATTCATAACGTTGTCAAGGATAAGGTTTACCGTACTTTTGCTTCCTCTATAATTATTCATGTGTAACATTTCTTAAAGGGGTATCTCATAGTGTAGTGTTCTTTGGTGCTACTAGAATAATGTTTGCCATATATTGAGTCTCACTTTAGGCATTCCAAATGTTATGTTCTATAATGCTTGCATTTTTAATCTTGTGAACTAGATTCCAGTTAATATTGCCACACATAGCCTGTACAAATTATTACTTTATGTAAGGGAAATTATGAGATCAGTAAAACAACATTAGATTAAGTCTGCCATTCACATGATTGTCACTACACAAAAAGGGCCATAACACCTATGTATTCTTATTACAGTAATTCAGAACCGAGGGGTGGTATCACCATGAATTCAGAGAGTGTCATTCCTGACCCCTTGGTTTGGTTAGCCGGAGCTTCAAAGCTTGGCCAGGCTGGATATATCCTATTATATACAACATGCTCACTTCTTTATTAGCCTAAAGTCCTTGACACACCTGCAATTTCAATAATACGAAATAGGCAGTCCTGGAAACTTAAGGTTAGGACCAGCCATATAATAGATAGGCTTTACAATAGAAAGATTTTCACATGTGTGGGTCAGCCTGAGCTGGATGTGATCCCTAAACACTTTCTCCTACTGTAAATGAAATAGAAGAAAAACTTTACATGGAAGCGTTTATGTATTTTGGTTGTTTCTCAATTTTTATTATATAACTGTTTTGTTTATTTGTGTATCGCTTTATTTTTCTCTTTTTATAGCTCTTTTGTAAGCACTGCATTTTATATATTAAGCTTAAAACGTTAACAACTTTAGTCCTTTTATGCTCCAAAGAATACATACCATGTGTTTCCAAAAATAAGACACTGTGTTATACTTTTTTGCCCTAAAAAAAGCACTAGGGCTTATTTTTGGGTAGGTCTCATTCTTCGGGAAACATAGGTTGGGGAAAGTTTACCCTCCAAAAAAGCAGACCCCCCTTCCCAGGAGAATCATATTAACCAGACCCCGAACGTTTGCATGGTTCTCAGGTCCTCCTGCGATCTTCAGTGGTCGCTCCCAGCAGGTATGCTGCACTCGGTCCTCTCCTGCTTCACAAACATCAGATCGCACACACAATCTCACATCAGATTGCACACACTCACCACATCCAGCGATAAGGATTGCTGCCGGCCAGCAGGGGAAGATGGGATACAGTGCAGTGGAGCATGAGGACCTGTGGTAGAATGAATAGAGGACCTGCGGTGGAACGCATTGATGGGTTCCACCACAGGTCATCTATTTGTTTAATCGCCCTGCATCCCAGGATTCTCTGCCGGCCAGAAGCCGATGCTTCTTATGACGATATTGAAGTCGAGGTGTCTTCACCTTTTTTCGGGCTACCACTCTAGACTTGTGTAATTTGCCTCCCACGGTGCTTGCATGAACATCTGTAATCTCACTATTACGAAGCATACAAGCCATCTCCACTGCTCTATTTATTGCACCAGAACTGATAGACCTTGTGATGAGCTGACTTGTTGACTCCAATATTTTGCCTGAAGGTCCACCTCTTGGATTTTGAATGGATGGATAGACTTCATTTCATATTCTTCCAACTATCATGGCACTCAAATAATACAGTTTGGCAATATTCTTGGCCAATGAGCTAGATGATGGTATTTCTCTTTTCTTGAGAAATCTTCAAACCAATGACCTTTCTCATGGGAATTAACCTAATAACACACTGAGCTATTAGGGAATATGAGAACAGATTGTAATTTGCAGTATACAAGAAGAAAAAAGATTTTTACAGCACTAGGAGCAAAACAGTAACAATGCAATGATATGAGAAGAATCTGCATAAGTTAAAAGTGCTGGAAGAGACAGTAAGTGCAAATAGGGTCTTATCCTAAAACACTGTTAGCAAAGGTGCTGTAAGGGTAGTCTCACCTGGTGTGGTTGTGAGAGTCACAACCACTGTAATGGCGTAAATATGGCTGCAGCAGAACCCACGTGGAGATGCAGTTCAAATATGGAGAGAAAAGGGTTATTAGACCACGCTGCCATAGAAAGGAGTACCCATGTAGAAGGAATGATTTTATTTGTCTATGCAATTCAAAGCCTTATGGCTTCTTCCTCAGGACAAATCATATACCTTCATATATGAAAGTATATGATTTGTCCTGAGGAAGAAGCCATAAGGCTTAGAAATGCGTAGACAAATAAAATCATTCCTTCTACATGGTTCCTCCTTTCTACTGCAGCACAGTTTAAGAATCTGCATAGGTAATCATAAGCTGAATAGTTGGGAGTCAAATTTATGTATGAGATAGCCAAGATGATGGTATATAAAATTAAGGTAGATTCATGTTTGAAGCTGTAGTGGATAGTGAGATATGGAGCCCGAAAGACAAAAAAAGTTAAAAACATGGTTACACTTTTTTTCATCAGTATATTTCCAGGATTCGTCATCACCTTGTGTGTTTAATGAGTGGTGGCATTGTGTTGTGTATCTGGAGTGTGTGGACTGAGTTGGGTTGTGATCTATGCTCACTTTACAGCCTATAACAGAGGTTAAGTGAAAAATTGAGTTAGAGGAGTTAAATTAAGGCCGGGGCCACATGGGGCACTAGTGCGATCCTGTCATGACACTCGGCTCATGCTGGCAGTACAGCAGAGCCGAGTGTCATGCTAGTATCCCTGCGATTGAGGTCCGACTGTGCGAGCGGACCTCAGCTGCGGGTGGCGGTCCGGCACTGAGGAGGGGCGGGCCGGCATGGAGGAGGGGAGGTAGGGATTTATCTCCCTCTCTCCTCTGTAGTCGGCTATTGCAATTCTCGCTCTGCGCTCATGGTACACCGGTGTACCGCGAGTGCAGTGCGATTTTTCTCTCGCCCCATATACTTGAATGGGTATGAGAGAAACAATGATCGCATTACACCCGCAGCATGCTGCGATTGTTTTCTCGGTCCGATTAGGGCTGAGAAAATAATCGCTCATGTGCGCTGACACACAGGCTAGAATTGGTCCGAGTGGAATGCGATGTTTTATCGCACTCCACTCGCACCGTTTTTCTTGCTGTGTGTCTTAGGCCTAACCCTTGCAGTCGCACCTCACATCATGTACTGTGAAGTTTTAAGTGACATTTTACTACACCAATAATGAATATTTTACTTAACTGCAAGCATCCTAAAAACATTCTTGCGTTGTAAGGATCTGTGAAGTAATCAATGTATTACCTATATGTAAGCTTAAATACACATCTTGAGGGTCCCCTGATAAATTCCTTCAATTCTCGGAAAGTTGGGTAAATAGACTTGCTATGAGCTGATAGACCTTTAGGGTGGTCTTTTTCACATGCTTTAAGAATATTGTCACTAGGGTTCACCTTCTATGCATATACAACTGTCCGTGGAGCTATTTGTTTTAATTCTCTCTCCCCTAGTTTAGGACCCTTGTAGACACCATGTTGGGGCAGTTCTACTTCTAAATGGCAGTACTGCTACCGTATATAGATTACTTATTATGATATAGCAAACACTATGAGAAATGCCCAATTATTTTATATTTCTGCTATATTATACTGTTTTCTGTGTTAAACATAACTTTCTTGTTATTCTTTATTCAATTCACAACTTTTGTTCAGAAATTTGCTAAATAAACGTTCCTTTAAGAAAATAACAAATCTGACCGCATTGTGGAATAACTTGGAGGATTTAGATTAGAAACTAGTCACTGTTAAACATCCCCATATATTGTAAGGGACGATTGTCCCATAGCAAAACACGCACTACAGTGATCATTGATAAAATAGACCAAATGTAATCACCCAAAACTCAACACACAAACTTTTTTCAAGCAAATCAATATCTTACATTATCAGTGATTAAATGGATATAGAGATTGTAAAGATCTGCAAATACACACGGGATTCTTAATTTAATTACAATATTTAAATAAAGACAATTCTTAATAGGGAAACCCAATATCCACATACAGATGTAAGAAAGTGTTACTATACAAATAAGGCACCATATTAACTTTTCTCAGAAAGTTCTCACTTAAAAAGATTTAGATGATTTAACATTGCAAAAGTCTTTGTCTGATTTCAAGTTCAGATGACACTTTTCTGTGCTGTGATATCCCAGTGCTGCGCTATCTCCGTTATTTTAACCATGGCTAAATCTGTACGTGATGCCATCTTGCAGAAATATAATTGGCGTGTGGGTAAAGAACCAAGGAATTTTGTATGGAAAACACATGATAAAAGGAATCTGCCACTAGGTTATGCCATCTGGGAGCAGTATATTGTAGGGGCAGAGACCCTGATGCTAGTGATGTGTCACTTACTGGGCTGTGAATTGTATTACTGATAAAATCTGCATTTTGTCTGCTGCAGATCAAGCAGTTATCTGAATGCTGATATCTTTATTACCCCAACCACACCTCTGACTGGCAGCCTTCTTTGTACACTGTGCATAGGCAGAAAGTTGCCAATCAGTGTTGGAGCAGGGTTATATATAGCTCATGGAAACATGGACTATATAGCAGTAGATTTACTAGTACTCTAGTGATAATCTCCTTTTGATAAAACAAATATTTTATCAAAACTACAGCAAGCAACCCAGTAAGTGACATTTTGCTAGAATCAGGTTCTTTACATAATTTGCTGCTCTCAAATTAGGAGGAAAAAAAAAAACTGGTGACAGATTCCCTTTAAAACCAGTAATCAACATACAGGGTGTCAAAGGAAGTATCACACAGAGTACTGTATTTTCCGGATTATAAGATGTACTTTTTTCCCCCCGCACTGGGGGGAAAATGGGGGTGCATCTTACAATCCAGATATGGCTTACCAGGGCGGCAGTGGTGGAGCAGGGTCGGTGATACTGAGGTCTTAAGGGAGCAGTGGAGCGGCTCAGGAGGGTCACAGGACAAGAAGTCTCGGCAGCGGATGCATTGATCTGACAGCAGGCTTGATTGAATTGCCCGCGGTTGATGTGATGGACTGCATAAAATGGCCATGGAAGCGGAGCGTACGCAGATTGATGCGATGGATTTCAAGAAAATGGCCACGCACCACTTCCATTGCTATTTTCTTGAAGTCCATCTTGTCAACCGCGGGGGATTCAACGGAGCCCACAGTCAGATCAATGGCATCCGCTGCTGAGACAACCCCGTCTTGTGACCCTCCTGAGTCGCTCCACTGCAGTGACATCCCCGCAGCCGCCGGCAGATCAATGGTGCCCGCCGCCATGACACCCATGAGCCTGCAGTACTGCCAACCCTCCTGAGCCAGAACACCTCCTCCTCTGAGCCTGCAGCATCGCCTTGCCTCCTGTGACCTTCCTGAGCAGCTCCACCACCGCTGCTCCCCCCTGGTATGCATTAGGATTAAGGCGCACTAGGATTATAAGATGGACCCTCATTTTAACATTAAAAATTATTTCTTATTTTCCTCCTCTAAATGTGGATAATCCAGTGCATCTTATAAAATGGAAAATATGGTATATGTATTGAAGAGCAAAAAGGACCTGATAAATATTCATTTACCAACTGATGTAGCATCAAATATACGCAATCACACCTCCAGTTATTTTGAAGATTAATAAAAGTGAGGACTCTTTCACTTAAACTTCTCTTAAAATATTTAGTGATAAAGTCATTGCAGGCCTATTTAGTGCAATATGTATACAATGTAGATATTGCTCTAGAGTGTCATCATGGCAAAATTACCTGCAAAAATGCGTAACTTTACAACCACATACTGACTATTCAGTGTATAAAAAAGATGACAAATGTAATGACGAATTTTAATAAAACCGAGGTACCAGATGATACTGTGGTCATTGGGATAAAACCTAGAATGGTGAAAGGAACCGACCATGTATTCAACAGCCTCCTGTATCGGAGGGTAAACACATTTTTAGTCTATAGTTAGAAAACATTCTCTTTGGAGCTGAAATTCTGTACTAGTAATGCTGAAAGTAAACAAGCATCACTACTATGTGATTGGTGATTATCTTGATTAAAGCATTCAACTAATCAGGTACATCAAAGTAGATAAACACTGGGGATGATGCATTTGAATAGAGTTGTTGAGTATTCTACAACCTAAAACCAATGTTTATCCCGTATATTTTTTAAATATGTTTTACTTATGATAATGAAATACATCATTGTTATCATTTAGCAATAGTGTTACATGGAGAGCCTTTACATATTCCCAAATTCTGTTTCATTTTACCATTCAGTGTAGTCCTAGTGTTATTCTGTACTGTTCCTCACATCATGTAAAGTATTCATTTGTTCCTCAGATGTAAAATGTATGAAGATGATAAAAAAGCTTGAATGTGCCACTATCAACCCTCATTTAATCTGAGTATATGTATATATATTCGTATTGCCATCTCCCTTAGGTTCATTTTTCTCGTTACTCTGCTAGAAGTAGGTAAAATGATTAAAGAGCATTTCTCCAGTGCAGAATCGAATGAAAACTGGCCTCACGTGTGTCTTGTTTATTATAAATGCAGTTCTGTTCTTCTAGTATAGTCTATTGTACCTAAACTAATAAAGGCAACAGGTTCACAGGTACCAAGAACCATATGCTGCTCCTTACTAGCTTGTCACATATCTATTCAACAAGAGCTTTCAACTCTTTCAGTGCTTTCTGTTCTCAATTTATGTAGCGATGCTCATCAAACCCATAGTAAAAACTTCTACTTGCTTCCTTCTGCGTGTTATTTACAAAATGTTTGGTCAGTCTTCTATATATGTTTAATCGTAATAAGAACATAGAGAAAATAATCTATTCCTGACATATAACTCTACAATGTCTGTATTCCATCGGTGATACAATTGCATTAAATTTTCACAAAGCTCAAAAAAGCACAGAGACCAAAGTTCACATTGAAGGAGCTGCAGAGTTCCCAAGCAGAGACTAAAGTATCTATCCATATGACCACAATGAGCTGTATACTCCATAGAGATGGCCTTCATGGATGAGTGGCTAGAAAAAAGCCTTTACTTACAGCCAAAAGTTGGAAGGCTCATTTTATTTTGCCAAAAGCCATGTGGGAGACTCCCCAAAAGAGGAAGGGGTTGTGAGGTTGACTCGCCCACCCCAGGGCTATGGAACACCCGGTGCCGGGCCGGACTAGTCTGGTGGTAGTCAGTGGTGGCGGGGCCCGACTCCCTGACCCTGGCGGGGTCAACTTATATGGCTTTAGTGGGGGTGGTGATTATTAAAGTTTGTATTCGTGACGCCACCTGTGGTTTGCGGCTATTAAGCCGCCGCTGCTGTATGGGGCCTCCGGGGCTGGTGGAATGGCAGCTTGGATGGTCCTGCTCCCCACAGGTGGATCGGTACCCCGGGGTAACCGTTGGTGCTTGTAAGAGTTTATGAGGGTGTTGTAGATGGTGCAGTGCAGGCGAAATAATGGAGGCAACACCAGGGGGTGCAGTTTCAAGATGTTTATTCACAGTTCCTGGGCTGCAGCACACTGGTGCCTTTGGACTGCTGGAACCCACTGTCAGGGACCTCCGCCGATCCCGGGTAGATCTGGGAATAAAGGCCGGTGCACCCTTCTATTGTGTCCCTTTCTTCAGCTGTCTTCAAAGCCTTGACTTTTCTGGATAAACCTGTCTTGGCCTCCACTATAGGTTCTGGACAAGAGGGCTTGCGTAGCTGGTACTGTGCCCTCTTCCCAGGGGTTCTACAGTGGGATGTGGCCCTGGGCGCTTGCAACCACCCTGGGCCTCGGTGTTCACCTTTGGAAATGACTTCTCTTCCTCCAGTTTTTAGGGATCGTTCCCCGTATGCAGCTTGATCCCTCCACCCGATGACTTGGTGGAACAGGCCACAAGCTTGAAAGCCTTGCAGTGGCCCTGGAATCCTTTCTGTGGTTTTCTGCTGTGGTGTCACCTGGACCTAGCTGGGCCCCAGAGTCTCCACCAGGAAGCATCACTTTCTCTTGCTGTTTCACTGCTCACTCCTCTCTCAGACTATCTGCCTCCTCTGCCTCCCGCAGACTTCTCACTCCCTTCAACTCCAAACTCTAGCTCCCTAAACTTGACCTTCCTGTCTCTGCTCTACACTCTGCTGGCTCCTCCCACCCTCCCAGTTGCTAGACCCCACCATATGGGAGAAGGGATGGGTCTTACGCCCCCCCCAGCATGCAGCATGGGGGGTAGCTGCCACTATCCCCAATCCCTGTGTGTGCCTAACAAAAGGTGTAGTGTAAATTTGCCTGTGGACCGGCGTTTACTCCTTTCCTTACCCAGGATGGGATATCACACCTGGCTGAGGTGCAATGTCTCTGTGGCGACGGAAGCCTCAGGGGCGCCACAGTCATATGAGTCCAAAATGTAACTTTTTAGCCACCAAGGTAAACGATATGTCTTGCGCTAAACCAACATAGCTCATCACCCCAGGAACACTATCCCTACAGTGAAACATGATGGTGGCAGCATTATGGTGTGTAGATGTTTATCAGCAGCAGAGACATGAAAAATGGTCTAAGTTGAGAGGAAGATTGATGGTGCGAAATACAGGGATATTCTTGAGCAAAACTTGTTTGTCTGTCAGTGATTTCAGACTGGAACGGAGGTTCATCTTCCTACAAGAAATAGCACAAAGCATGTTGCTAGAGCAACACTCAAGTGGTTTAAAGTACACCAATCAGCAGGATTTTCCTATATAAGCTAAAGCCAGTGCTATACTGTCACTATCAGGCTGATTCTATACATATCTTTAGTTGTCAGCTCAGATGTATATTTTTCGAAACACAAGTAAGTAAAATTTGTAAAATGAACAGTTTTTTGATTGGCAGCAGCTGCAGCAGCTAATAGTTGGGGTCGGTATTCATAGTGATTCCTGCCCCCTGCCTGTCCATCCTCCCCCTTTTATGTATGCTAATTACATTATAGAAGTGGTTTACTAATGGTTGTGGCTATAAATCATGGTGGCTAGAAGGGGCAGGGCCTCAGCCAACATAGCTGATACCAGGAAGCAACATTATTTTTCTGTTGACTGAGTCCCCGCCCCTTCTAATCACATGGGTATGACATCAGCACAAAGGTCCTTTTAGCCCCCATGATTTATAGCCACAAACTTCTATAATGGAATTAGCATAAATAATAGAGGGAGGATGGACAGGCAGGGGGTGGGAATCACTATCAAACTCCACCCCAGCTATTAGCTGCTCGGCATCTCCTGCCAATCAAAAAACTGTTCATTTACAAGCTTTACTTGCTTGTGTTTCAAAAACTATACATCCAATCTTACAACTAAATGGTATGTATAGAATTAGCGTGATAGTGCCAGTATAGCACTGGCTTTAGTTTATATAGGAAAATCCTGCTGATTGGTGCACTTTAAGGGAAAACGTGTTTTTATGTCCTCCAAACAAATAGTCATGCCACACAAAATAGTTAATAAACATTTACCACATGTCTATTTTATGTCAGAATCATTTTTTAAACCTATATTTTTTTAAAAAAAAGTTAGAAGGCTTTAAAGTTTAGCAGTGATATTTCATATTTCCAGCAAAATTTACATATCCTAATTCTTTAGGTATCACTTAAATTTTGAGGTGAATTTGATGGTGCTATGTGTCAGAAAACCCCCCAAACAAGACCCCATTGTAAAAACAGCATCCCTCCCAGTATTAAAACTGCATTCAGGAAGTTTGTTAACCCTTCAGGTGCTTTAGAAGAATAATATCAAAATGGAAGGAAATTGTAAAAAAAAATACCCTTTTCCCCCCAAACATGTTAATTAGCACCAAATTTTTCCTTTTAACAAGGGCAAAAGAAAAAATGAACCAATCTGTTTATTATCCAATTTCTTCTGAGTATGTCGATGTACCATATGTGAGGGAAAACTACTGTTTGGGTCTCCCAGGGTGCTCAGAAGGAAAGGGGCTCTATTTGACTTTTTGAGCGTAGATTTGGCAGGAATAGATTGAAAACGGTATGTCGCACTTGAAGAGTCCCAAAGGTGTCAAAACAGATGAACCCCCAAAAGAGATCTCAATTTGGAAACTATACCCCCTCAAAGAATTTATCTAGGTGTGTGGTGAGCATTTTGAACCCACAAGTGCTATACAAAATTTAAAATTTTGATTTTGACTCTAGACAAATAAAAAATCAATGAAGTGTAGCCAGTGTAAATCTAGAGCCAAGACCCATTTTCCCCAAAACTGCCCACAGGAAGTTCCATTCAATACTATAAAAGGCCTTTGCTGCAGGACCACCCTATTCCCCTTATCCACCCCCCCAGAACTAAGCTGTACCCCTAAAAATAATTGTCTCAGATTAATGGAGGTGGATTTATTTGGGATGAACACAGTCTAATCCTCATGGATCATCAACATAATCACCTGGGACAGTCTATTAGCTAGTATCTTCACAATTAATTTAATGTTCAATGTACGGAGTGAAATAGGACGGTAGGATTTAGGTGTCGTTGGGTCTTTCACAGGTTTTAAAATTAACACAATTACTGCCTCTCTCATGGATGCAGTGAGAGACCCCTGTTCCTAAGTCTTTCTGAACACACCCCAGAGCTTTGGAAACAGCAGAGGGGCATACAATTTATTAAATTCTACTGGGAGCTCATCCACTCCAGAGGCCTTTTCATTCTGAATCTGGCCAAGCACCTCCTCTAATTCCTCCAGATCTATATCCCTATTCAGGGAGTCTCTCTCGCTATCTGACAGGCCGGAAATAAGTAAAGATATGGCTGTAAGGGTACTGTAATACCAATTACATTTATATCTGTTGAAGAAATCAACTTTGTGGTTTTTCTTTAATCACCTTTTGATGTTTTCTGCTTATTAAATTTTAGTACACAGTGCACAGGATTTCCCTCCCTGTCTATGATTTTCCAGTCCCTCCACCTGCCTCCAGTCTGTAATTAACCAGCCTCCTCCATTTAAAATGTCAGCAGTGACTTGTCATTCACAGACCAGAGGCAGGTGGAGGGGCTGGGGAAACACTGACAGGGAAGAGAAGAACTAATTAGTAGAAAAATCCAAATGCTTATTACAGAAGAATCATAAAGCGGATTTTTTCACCAAACAAACTCAAGCTAACAGGTTGTCTTTAAAGGGAAGGTGCCGCATTTTTTATTTTTGTATTATTAATAGTGATTATGAAATCAAGTATTTTTAATACAAAATTAAACTCACTATTTCCTTAGCTTTTTTTTTTTTAATTCTAGTGTTACTGAAGCACTGGGGGCTGCCATCTTGGATTTGCTGTGTGTAACGACAGTTACTCATCTCCTTTATGGCAGCCCATGTGCATTCACTCTGATAGTCGGACTGCGACCACATACTTAATACAAGACGGCTCCCTGCTGGGACCTAGACATGCCCCCTGGGCTGTCCAGATCACAGCAGAGGGAGGAGATTGGCACCACGTTTGTGCAGCTTACAGCGTATGCTGTGTGCTGCACTTTCCCCCTGTCAACCATTCGGCCTGTGTGTGTACCGGCGCCCCTCCCCCTGACGCCGCTGCTACAATCTTCAATGACACCCCCCGTGCCTCCGCTACCCTCCCCCCGCTCTCCTTGCCACTGCTACCGTCTCCATGGACACCCCCCGCTCTCCTTTCCACCACTGCTACCATCTCCAATGACATCCCCCCGCTCTCCCTCCACGCCACCGCCGATACCCTCCCCCCACTCTCCTTGCCACAGCCGCTGGGGGCATGCATGCAGAGCATTGCGTGCGGGCATGTGTGCATGCAGAGCATTGCGTGCATTCAAGCAGAACATTGCATGCATGCAGAGCATTGCTTGCGGGTTTGCATACATGCAAAACATTGCATACGGACGTGCATGAAGAGCATTGCGTGTGTGCATGCAGAGCATTGCATGCATGCATGCAGAGCATTGCGTGAGGGCATGTATACATGCAAAGCTTTGCACGCGGGTGTGTGTGCATGCAGAGCATTGCGTGTTTTCATGCAGAGCATTGTGTGCGGGCATGCATGCATTTGTACATGCATAGCATTGCATGCGGGTATGCAGAGCATTGCATGCAGGCATGCGTGCACGCCTAAGCATTGTGTGCGGGCATGCAGAACATTGCGTGTAGGTGTGTGTGCATGCAGAGCATTGCGTGTGGGCATGAATGCAGAAAATTGCGTGCAGGCATGCTTGCATGCAGAGCATTGTGGGCGGGCATCTGTGCGCGCATGTGGCAGAGCAGTGTGTGTGTGCGTGCATATAGCAGAGCATTGCAGGCATGCGTGTAGCAGAACATTCTGTGGGTGCATGTTGCAGAACATTGCGGGTGGACGTGCATGCGGCAGAGCATTGCTGGACCGGGGTGTAGGGAGCACTATGCAGCTGTCCTTGGTGACACTTTAGACATTTGTGGTCACCAACAAAATGGCTCCGCACTGTGACCCTAAATTTCATCTTCCCTTATCCTTTTGGAAACACCTAGATTGGTAGGGGAAGCTGTGACATCACACACAGGAGAGCAGATTCTGTCCACTTTACTGCAGCTGTAATGTAAGCTAGTTCTATAGTAGTTCTACAGTAGGATTTCAGCAGCTGCTCCCCCTAGTGTTTAAGAGTGGAAAATATCAAACTTTTCTTTTTATATATTTTGCTCAATTAAGAACAAATAATAATATTTAAACACAACATTAAAACATTAATACTTTACAGTTTTTCAGTTATTAAAAAGGAAAAGAACTATTTACCTATCGGAAAGTGCCACCTATAAGTGAATTATGTATGTTGTATAGTAGCAGAAATATCACAGCTTTAAATCAGTCTTTTGTTTAGAGTATGATGCTGTGTTTAGAAGACAAATCATTTTAATTTGGTTTTTCAGAAAAAAAAAAGCCGAAAATATAGTGTGACAAACCGTGTAAGAGATTGTTCTACTTATCTACAGGACTGACAAAAACTTAATTTATATCCTGCTTACATTGTGATGTAGAAGATGATCTCTTAAAGGGAACCTATCACTTGTAAAAACACTATTAACCTGCATATATGGGGTAAATCTGAAAGTTAATAGCATTCTGAACCTGCCCATCACCTACACATTAAACTCTGCTGCTGGGAGGAAATTAACTTTATTCCTCCCAGCAGTGTTTGGATTTCAGTCAGAGGCGGTGCTAGTGCGGGGTCAATCACCACTCTATATGGAGAGTGGTAGCTGTAACCATGCTCTCTGCACTGACTGAGAGCCACTCATCATTAAACCTAGCTGTCAGTCAGTCCTGGGGGTGTGGTTACAGCTACCCCTCTCCATGCACAGAGTGGGGACTGAACCCCTGCCGGCACCACCCCCATGACTGTAACTGAGAGAATTAAAGGGTATTTCCTCCTGACAGCAGGGTTCAAGGTGCAGGTGCTGGGCAGGTTCAAAATGCTATTAACCTACAGATTAACCCTGTATCAGCAGGTTAGTTTTTACACAGGACAAGTTCGCTTTAAATTAAATTAATCCAAAAAATCAAATTCACATGTTTAAACTTTAAAATATATGATAACATAAATGAAAGACGCTGAAAAACTAAATAATGGAAGTTTCTCAGCGGAACAGGCTTCGATGTAGAAAACATACGGCTAAGATGCCTTTTTATATTACAGAAAATCTATCCATATTGGAAACTATTCACCTGCCGCCCGTTTGTTATTCTAGGGACGTCTTCTGCTGTATTTTCCGATACAGTTTGTTGTGTACATACGATTCACTATATACACATATGTGGATTACAAGTTAATGTAGTGGCTAATATGATTCTACATTTACTCCCCGAGCAGAATTTTTTCTCCCACTGACTGTGTCATTTATATGTAAGGTTTCAAAAGTATTTCAAATGGAAAAAGATAAATGGGATATTTCTACAGCTGTCCAAATAACTGGATCAGAATTGCCATGGTAACTGCTACCAGGAAACACTTTAGGAGCCATCCAAGTCAAAGATTTACCATTTGACAAATTCAGTTTTCTTCCATCTGAGATATAGAAATGCACCTGCAATTTTGGATGTAAGATAAGCATTTCCTAAATGA
The DNA here is from genome assembly GCF_048569485.1 of Anomaloglossus baeobatrachus. Taxonomy (NCBI): domain Eukaryota; kingdom Metazoa; phylum Chordata; class Amphibia; order Anura; family Aromobatidae; genus Anomaloglossus; species Anomaloglossus baeobatrachus. The sequence continues at coordinate 319,743,865 of NC_134356.1, read as the reverse complement.
AACATGGAGGAAAATACCAGAAGCCCATCTAGGAGAGAGCAAAGCGAGAGAACAGAATACTCCACGATAAAAGGAGAGAACTTTTGTATTTTATCATATTGCTATGTAATAATGAGTGGGCTCGTGTCTGGTGTATATGTACAGCAGTAAGGTGTAGCCATCAATGCATTATATTAAGAGAAACTAGCAAAAACTAGATTATAGTAAGTAATTAATCAAATGCTGTGCTTCAAATAGGCTATGTCTGATTAGGAAACATACGAATTCTGACCAGCCGTGTCTTCTACTCTTCAAAGATATCATAAACGCAGGGGGGCGACTATGCTGGACCAAGATGGTTGGGGCGCCGCAGTATCTATCCTGATTTTTATACAGTGATGCGGCATATAAACTTAGGGGCTGCCAAGCAGAAATGGGTAGGTCAAGTAAGGGGCTGGAGGAGCCTTCAGGGTTGCCAACTTGACTTTTTATTTTTTTCTGGACACCTTATGAAAATATCACAGACAGACAATAGTTTTTTCATACACATTGGAAAGTAAAATGAATAAAAAACAACTTAACAAACAACAAAAATGAACTCTTTTGCCCCCACAGGCTTCCGTAGCCTGCTCCGAGCCAGTGACGTCACACGCTCTTTCCACGCATGCGATCAGGTAACTATAATACTAATATATTTATTCACTTATATAGCACCATTAATTCCATAGCACTTTACATACATCAACAACACAGTCCCCATTGGGACTCACAATCTAAATTTCCTATCAGTATGTCTTTGGAGTGTGGGAGGAAACCGAAGAACCCCGAGGAAACCCACGCAGACACCGGGAGAACATACAAACTATGGAAGTCACCAGCCAGGACTCCTAGTTACCCGTGTTAGCTCTTGCCGAATACCACCCACATTGCCTGTAATAGTTAATATTTACACTGTGAGCATCCTTTGATCCCGTGCCACCTACCACAGCTGCTACTCACACCCCCTGGATCCCGTGCAACTCCATTGTGGCCAGAAACTCTGCCCAGCTCTAGGCTGTCCCAACCAACTGTTCTTGGTCCAGCTTCAGCACGCTGCAACCTCCTTACAGATTTTATACTACCATCATCTCGGGTTCCAGTGCATCCCCCAGGCAGGTTCTTATTATATTCTTTATAAAGCTCATTCTCTGACAGCTGAGTTTGTTCTCTAGTATACAACACTTGTATACTTTTAACTGTCCAGGGTACCTAAATAGTAGTATCCAGTGTGCACAGTATACGTTGGGAAGCGCAGTAGTATGTTTTTATTCATTTTATTCTTTATTGTTTGATTTAGTCTCACGTGGAGTTTGTCTGCTACATGCAGCTCCACATAATCAGGTGTTTTCTTATAATGTTGTGTGCTCATGCCTTTCCAGTATACTATTTTTTACCTCTGACCACTGGTGTATTCAATATTTTAGAAATCCCACATTGGAAAATAATATAATCTTTAGGATTATAAGTATGATACATATCTACAGTCTATTATTGTAATAAAAAGACATTAGCCGCAATCACTGTAAACTGTAAAATGATTGTACCATGTTTTCCCAAAAATATGACACTGTCATTTTTTTTTTGCCCTGGAAAAAGCACTGGGGCTTATTTTTGGGGTAGGGCTTATTCTCAGCGAAACACAGTTGTGTTGATACTGTTCTTTTGTCCTGATGAAGAAGACGTATATGTCTTTGAAACGCATTGACCTGCAGAAATAAAGAAAAAGGATTTCATCACATACTCCTGGATTCATGTGGTTTTTAGCGCTGCATTAAACCCGGATTTCTTTTATCCATATTGCTTTATAAGAGACTCTTGACAGAGCACACTGGGGATTCACAAGCCTGTAGTCACTTTTTATTGCTTTTACCAGTCCCTAGAGGGGACTTGAAGCTGCGATTGTCTGATCACTTGTGCTGTACAGAACGGTGCATCAGCATCACCCTGTACAGTACAAATGCTGTATTCCTATGAACACTGATATGCAGCCGGCATTCACAGGAAGTACGACATGACAGATCATCAGCAGGGATCATCAGCTGATGCCTGGCTGTTATGACAACCAATCGGCGCCCACGTCACGGGCCCGCTGATGGGAGTGGAGAATGACGTGCTCCCCACTACCATGCATTAAATCCCGCTGTCAGAGCTTGACAGTGGGATTGAACTAGTTAAGAAGCATGATCCACCCACGCCTGTTAGAGTCCCATTTCAGATGATGACATCAACCAACATGTGAAGGGAAACACGCACACTCACTGTGTGAGCCGGAATCAAAGGCAGGCACACAACCTTGGATTTACCAGTATGTGTAAGATCGTGATAGGTTTTATTTAAATGTTTTTTATTGCAGATTTTCAAATTTAAGGTCAGCAGTCAGACTGCTGCACTGCTTTCTCGGGGACTGCATTGCAATCCTCAGACTGGCCGTCTATTCTCCTGACACGAGAGTGATAGCATGCATTTCTATACCACTGTCACTCTGGTCAGGACAGCAGACAGCCAGTCTGAGGATTGTGATGCGATCTTTTGTCGAGTAATACGGCAGTCTGACTGCACGCACAGGTACAGGTAAAATATATCTTTGCACCCACAGGGACAGTTATAAACAAAAGAAAAACAAACCCACCTTACTCCCCATCCCCCATCACAGTATAACAAGTCATATCGAAGAGCAAAAAAATCAACCACATTTCAATTAAGGAAAAATACCATACTTATTTGGTAATCGTTAAATTTATAAAATAGACATTAAATACAGATTAATTTTGGTATCTTAGGAAACGTATAGCCAAGAAATATACTGTATCTGAAATTGATGTACTACATAGGCCGGGTACTCAGAAAATAAGAAAAAGGGTATGTAGCATACTGTCATTTTAGGTAGATGGCAAGAAGGATTCAGGAAAGGAAGAAGGAAGTATGTGGGCCTAGGTGCGAGGACTAGTCCTGCACCACAAAACCAATCTCTGTAGGTCTGAAGCACATGGCTCTTCCCGGTGGGCTTGTTGAAGCCTTCAGGATAATAAATGGATAAGGAGTTGGAAGAGAAAAGAGGGGACGATCCTGGAGTACCATGGACCCTTGTCAGAGAATAAAGGTTTACTGATGGAAAACAGAGTTGCTGCTGCACCGATAGTGGGAGTTTAGTAAAGAAAATAGGATACTGAATGCCATGTCTGCCATGAAACTGTTGAACGCAAGTAGAGAAAGTTTTGTTAAAAAAACACTGGTGTTATGTGATTCCTACACAGCAGCATCTACACAAAATGGATGCCGACTCTGAGGAGCAAATGAGTGCCACTCACCCCACCAAGGGCACCGATGAAGCCAGGTGCCCTCCTTCATCGATTCTTCCCTCTGCTGCTGTTATACATTCAGAAACATTTTGCAAACCTTGCAGCATATAGGAGAATTCATCCTTCAGCAGACCCATCTGAGTATAGATTGAGAACATAGCATGCTGCAGTGTGTTATAGCAATAAATATGTCCTTCATTGTAGGCTCAGTCACATGCTGTTCTGGGCTGTTCGCAAAAGAAGAGTCTCCTGCTGGAATTGGAAGGTAGGGAGTAGAGATAAGCGATGTGCGATGTGCGAGGTTCGCCAATTTCATGTTCGAGTGATTTTTGGGTGTGTTCGAGTCGTTCAACGAACTCAAACAATTTGCTAAAAGTTCGGCAGTTCGAGTTACGTTCGAGAACGGTCCGAGCACCAAAAGCGTGGCTTTTCACAGTAAGCATGTGCTTTCGTATCTGCATGGGTCCTGCGTCCCCAGCACAATCCCTCTCTCATTCCTACTCACTGATCACGGGTGTCTCGCTGCACAGCTGTAACAAATCTCCAGCGGCATTTCCTCTTTTGAAATTGGCTGCCGCTTCATAATTCAATTAGTTATTCCGTGCTTTCCCCGCCCACCGGCGCCCATGATTGGTTGCAGTCAGACACGCCCCCACGATGAGTGACAGCTGTCTCACTGCAACCAATCACAGCCGCTGGCGGGCGGGTCTATATTGTAATTGCAGTAAAATAAATAAATAAATAATAATAAAAAAAAAATGCGGTTCCCTCCATATTTGATACCAGCAAGGATAAAGCCACACGGCTGGAGGCTGGTATTGTCAGGATGGAGAGAACCACATTATGGGGAGCCCACCACCCTAACAATATCAGCAGGCAGCCACCCGGAATTGCCACATCCATTAGATGCGGCAGTCCCGGGACTCTACCCAGCTCATCCCGAATTGCCCTGGTGCGGTGGCAATCAGGGTAATAAGGAGTTAATCATGACAGGCGTCTCCCCGAGATACCTGCCATGATTAAACTGTAAGTCAAAGTAAAGAAACACACACAACAAAAAATCCTTTATTTGGAATAAAAGACAAAAAACACCTCATTTACCTTTTTATTAATCCCCAAACAACAATCCAGGTCTGAAGTAATCCACACGACACTGTCAGCTCTGCTACATGAAGATGACAGGGAGCAATCTGTGTCCTCTCCACGTAGCACCTAAAGTGAGTCGCGCTGTCACCAGACTTCACTCTGCAAGGTAGACGTCAAGATTACCAAATCTGCCTATGTTTCTCAATAGAGCCAGTGGCTCAATGGTTAAAGCTACTGCATATGAAGCATAAGTTCACGAGTTCAAGTCCTGGCCGTTCCGCTAAAGAATTTAATTTATTTTTATTTTATATTATAATTATTATTTATTTATAATTATAATTTAATTTAATTCTGCACTGAGGGGAGGAGCCGAACATCAGCTGTGAGCCGTGGGACACAACTCTAAAATCGGAGCAGTTCACGGAATGAGGCTGCATTGCTCTCTCCTCTCTTTCTCTCTCTCTCTCTTTCTCTCTATCTCTTTCTCTCTATCTCTTTCTCTTTCTCTTTCTCTCTCTTTGGGGTACTTTGCAGGTTGCGACATCACTACTGCGATATCGTCGAGGTCAAATCGAAAGTGCTGGTAACGACGCTGGTAATCCGGCGCTGGTAACGACGTCGCAACGTGTAAAGCCTAGGAGAGAAGATGAACGAGCATGAAACAGTCAAAAATCGCTGATCTGTGTCACGTCGTTCATTTTCATAATGTCGGTGCGTCCGCAGGTATGATGTTGTTTGTCGTTCCTGCAGCTCCACACATCGCTGTGTGTGAAGCCGCAGGACCGACAAACATCTCCTTACCTGCGCCCGCCGTCCACCGGCAATGCGGAAGGGAGAAGGTTGGCGGGATGTTTATATCCCGCTCATCTCTGCCCCTCCACTCCTATTGGCCGCCTGCCGTGTGACGTCGCTGTGATGCCACACGACCCGCCCTCTTAGGAAGGAGGCGGTTTGCCGGCCAGAGCGACGTCTCAGGGCAGGTAAGTGCATGTGAAGCTGCCGTAGCGATAATGTTCGCTATGGCAGCTATCACAAGATATCGCATGTGCGACGGGGGCGGGTACTATCGCCCTTGGCATCGCTATCATCGGCTAGCGATGTCGCAGCATGCAAAGTACCCCTTTCTCTCTTTCTCTCTCTCTCTCTTTCTCTCTCTCTTTCTCTCTCTCCCTCTCTCTCTCTTTTTCTCTCTTTCTCTCTCTCTCTCTCCCTCCTCTCTCTTTTTCTCTCTCTCTCTTTTTCTCAGTCTCTCTTTTTTTCTTCTTCCCTCACTCTCTCTTCTTTCTCTTCTCTCTCTACTCTCTCTCACTCTCTCCCCCTCTCTCCTTTTCTCTCTCTTTTTCTCTCTTTTTCTCTCTCTCTCTTTCTCTTTCTCTCCCTCTCTCTCCTCTCTCTCTCTTTTTATCTCTTTCTCTCTCTTTTTCTCTCTCTCATTGTCTCTCTTTTTCTCTCTCTCTCTTTTTCTCAGTCTCTCTTTTTCTCTTTTTCCCTCTCTTTCTTCTCTCTTCTCTCTCTCCCTCTCTCTCTCTTTTTTTCTCTCTCTTTCTCTCTTTCTCTCTCTCTCTTTCTCTCTCTCTCTTTCTCTCTCTTTCTCTCTTTTTCTCTCTCTCTTCTCTTTTCTCTCTTTTCTCTCTCTCTTTACTCTATCTTCTGTCTCTCTTCTTTCTCTCTCTCTCTGAGACCTGGCGATTATCAGCTGATGCGGTCACCTGACGGGATCAGCTGACACTATAAGTCGAGCGGTGAGGCCGGCTTTTTACCGCCCATCAGGCTTAACTATCAGCTGATGCTGTCGGACAGGAAACTGCACAGAAGTGTGTAGTTTTTTGTTTTTTTTTGGCACTGATGCATCAGCTGATTGTAAAAAAAACGTTTATAAAATTAGCTGCTGTGTCATGTGATTCAGGCCCTTTAACCTGACACATCATCTGATCGCTTTGCCTTCCAGCAAACAGATAAGATGATATTGGATCTGGATTGGACAGCGCGGGACTCTTGACCCAGGATTACTGCGGTGGGGAGTTCTTTATTTCAATAAAGATGGAGTCACTAATTGTGTTGTGTTTTATTTCTAATAAAAATATTTTTGTGTTGTGTTATTTTTATCTGTACTAGAAATTCATGGTGGCTATGTCTAATATTGGTGTGACACCATGAATTTCGGGCTTAAAGCCAGTTGATAATATACAGCTATCCCCAACCCCATTATTACCCAGCGAGCCACCCGTCACCAGGGCAGCTGGAAGAGTTGGATACAGCGCCAGAAGATGGCGCTTCTATGAAAGCGCCATTTCCTGGGGCGGCTGCGGACTGCAATTCGCAGCAGGGGTGCCCAGAAAGCTTGGGCACCTTGAGCTGCGGATTCCAATCCCCAGCTGCCTAGTTGTACCTGGCCAGACACAAAAATTGGGCGAAGCCCACGTCATATTTTTTTTTAATTATTTCATAAAATTCATGAAGTAATTAAAATAAAAGGGCTTCCCTATATTTTTGGTTCCCAGCCGGGTGCAAATAGGCAGCTGGGGGTTGGGGGCAGCCCATAGCTGCCTCCTGTACCTGGGTAGCATACAAAAACATGTCGAAGAGCACGTAATTTTTTGGGGGGGCAAAAAACTCCTGCATACAGTCTTGGATGGAATATGCTGAGCCTTGTAGTTCTGCAGCTGCTGTCTGCTGTCTGTCTGCATGCATATTTTTGTATGCTAGCCAGGTATAGCAGGCAGGTACGGCTGCCCCCAACCCCCAGCTGCCTATTTGTACCCGTCTGGGAACTAAAAAAATAGGGAAGCCCTTTTTTTAATTATTTCATGAATTTCAAGAAATAATAAAAAAAAAATCGACATAGGCCTCGATCCTTTTTTGTGTCCAGCCAGGTGCAACTAGGCAGCTGTGGATTGGAATCCGCAGCACAGGTTGGCCCGAGATTTCTGGGCGACTCTGCTGAGAATTGCATCTGGCGCTGTATCCAACTCTTCCAGCAGCCCTGAAGCCGGGTGGCTTGCTGGGTAATAATGAGTTAATACTAGCTTTGTTTTACTAGCTAGTATTAAGCCAGAGATTCTTAATGTCAGGCAAGTTTGACCCGGCCATTAAGAATCTCCAATAAAGGGTTAAAAAAAAGACACCACACAGAGAAAAAATACTTTAATAGAACTAAATACACAGACACACTTAGAGACTCCATGTTTATTACTCCCTGTCAGCCCTCCACGATCCTGCTCTTCTGTCTTCTTTCTCCTTCAATCCATGCAGCTCTGCTACATAAGACAGCACTGCATGGGAGGAAGACGATGGTGCTCCGTGCAGTCTAATCACTCAGTGAGTGAGCAGAGGCTGCGGGCTGTAAGCGGTGACCTCACCGTTGACAGGCGGGTTACCATAGCAATTGTGCTCCAATCACGTGATTTCCGGTGCCGCAATTCAATGGCTTTGGCATCTAGTCCTTGCATGTGCGCTGACTCTAAAAAGAGCGCCAACATGCAAGAACGGGGAAGCCGACCATGTGCCAGAGCATTTCGCCGGTACACAGAGCTGCTGGAACGATCACCACGTATTGGAGAGATGCACTGACAGGACCTAGCATGACGTCTAGCCATGTGATCAGTCTGTAGCCAATGAGATAATAGACACGTGACTGGTCACATGCTATTTTGAAGTCACGATAGGTCCTATCATCAGTGCTGTTTACCGGGAGGATGCAGTGATTATCGGAAGGAAAAGCTGCGGGAGACAGCGTGCAGGATGCGTCGTGGGGACCTGTAAGTGTTATGGCAATTTTTATTAACTGTATGTGTATATGTATAATGTGTTTTTATGTGTTTGTGTTTGCCTCCCATTGTGTTCAATGTGGTTCAAGTGGTTCGTCGAACGGTTCGTCAAACGAAGACTCCGTTCGACGAACCAAACCGAATGCTAGGAGGGTGGCTCATCTCTAGTAGAGAGAAGCTCAGGATTGTGTTTATCAAAACTATTTAAATCCCCTAAAGGCTTTAAAGGCATTACGGGCTGTCCATTATCCCAATCGAGTGATAGCTGTACCTTTACTGGGCAAGAAACCATTTTGTCTGGGGTCCTGCTATCTGCTAAAGATGATAGATTCTCTGCCCACTGTGTGTGCTGCTTCTCATAGCTTTTTACCAACGTCTCCGGCCATAGTTGCAGTGCAATAAATGCCATGAGATGCAGAGGATATTCAGAGGCTCTTACAGCTGAAGAGCATCTCAGTGAAATATTGCAGACCTAGAGCTCTCTTGCTGCACCACCGCTCACATGCCCAGCCAAGTCATGCCCCCCCATTAACCATAATTACCTCCATGGTAGTCATGTCTTTGCCTCAAAAGAGGTTAACAGGCACAGACCATGCTGCTTGTACGTTTGCTCCTAAATGAACTAATCACTAGAGTTGAGCGATGTTTGAGTCGAACGGTTCGCCAGTTTCATGTTTGAGTGATTTTGGGGGGTGTTCGATTTGCTTAAAGTTCGGCAGTTCGAGTTACTTTCGAGAACGGTTCGATCACCAAAAACGTAACATAAGCGTGTGCAGGGAGCCATCGCTGTTAGCCTGCGGTAAGCTAGTAACCAGGGTAAATATCGGGTATCCAAGCAAAGTGCTTTGCTTAGTAACCCGATGTGTACCCTGGCTACGTGTGCAAAAATCCCCGGAAGCCACACAGAAGCACTTCCATGTGACTTCCGACGGATGCCACTGCAGTCTGTGTCCCGCTCCAGCCCCAGTCCCAGCCTCGCGACTGACCGCTCAGCAGTGTCCGCAGCTGCCCGCACTGTCCTGTGTCCGCAACTGCCCACACTGCAGTGCTGGCAGCTGTGAGGATAAGCACTGCCGTCAAGAGGTTAGTAAAGTTCATTACCTGTGGTGATGAAGTCCTGCCCTCCTAACGTCAGCGCTGTCACTGTCTTCTATGGCCGCCGCTTGTCACATCTCCTCTCGCTGCTGACCCGAGACTGTGACTAGCGGTGACGTCACAGGCCGCTCGCGATACTTGGTCTGTGAAGGCGGCAGTCATTGAACTCAGTGACAGTGCTGCTGTCAGGAGTGCAGCTATCACTGCAGGTAATGTACCTCGCTAACCTCCTGACAGCAGCGCTCGTCATGCCCTGCAGTGACCTGGGCTGACCTATTGATGTTAGCTCAGGTCACTGCATGGTTCTCCCAGCTAATATGGAACATTCTGTTTTCATTGACTGGGAAATTGACGTGGGACCCCCTTGTATTACACCAGACCTGGATTTGTTTTTCTTTCTAATAAATTGGTGAAAGAGAGAATGTGTTGAGGAGTGTTTTTTCAAATAAAAATGTGTTTGTCGTCTATTTTGTTTTTTATTACTGACTGGGTTGGTGATGTCGGGTATCTGATAGACACCTGACATCACCAACCCCAGGGCTTGATGCCAGGTGACATTATACATCTGGTATTAACCCCATATATTACCCCATTTGCCACCGCACCAGGGCAACGGGATCAGCTGGAGCGAGCGAAGCACCAAGATTGGCGTATCTAATGGATGCGCCACTTCTGGGGTGGCTGCGGCCTGCTATTTTTAGGCTGGGGAGAGTTCAATAACCATGGACCTCCCTAGTCTGAGAATATCAGACCCCAGCTGTCCGCTTTACCTTGGCTGGTGATCCAATTTTGGGGGAACCCCCACATGCTTTTTTTTTTTATTATTATTTATTTAATTTAAAATAACAGCATGGGGTGCCCTCTGTTTTGGATTACCAGCCAAGGTGAAGCTGCCAGCTGTGGTCTGCAGGCTGCAGCCGTCTGCTTTACCCTGGCTGGCTATCAAAAATAGGAGAAATCCGACGTCATTTTTTTTTTTTTTTTAATTTATTTATTTTTTTTGGCTAAATACAAGGCTAAGCAACCCTTAGTGCTACATGAAAGGCACCAAAGGGTGCAAAATTACAAAATGCAGGAGAGTGGGACATTATGTGTCTTTCTGCCATTATAATGACAGAAAAGACTGATATGAAGTGTACAAGCACAGGAAAATCACCAGAGCGGTCTACGCTGTGAAAAGCAGTAGACTGCCTCATGTTTGGTTGAAGCTATGGATCCTGGGTAAATTTATGTATTTTCTCTCCTTCAGTTTTTTTGTGGTACGCAAAAAAAACGGAAGGCACACGTATGATAAACAGATGACATATACGGAGAGGTATGGAAACGGATGCCCCACGGATGCGGACCGCAAAAACAGATCGGTCGTATGAATGTAGCCTTATTCTGATCTGCCGTTTATAAACAGCAGGCAGAAATAGGTGAATAGCGCCCCCCAGCGTCAGAGAATCTCCGGGGTTTCAGGGGGTAGCTGAGACCCTGGAGATCATGATTCAGGTCGGTTTTTCCGGTCCCCGCTGACGTGATCACTGATATACACCGTATACCGATGATCACGTTACTGTAAATGACAGCGCCGGTAAAAAATTATTTATCTCCCATCTGACATGAACAAACATCTCAGATGGGAGATAAATCTCCTCCCCGGTCCCCTCCAGTCCCCCGGTGTCGCCAAAGTGCCCCCCCGACCCCCTCCCGGAAATCCAAGATGGCCGCGCGCACAGCAGCGCGCCAGCCGCATTCAGCCTACTCCTCTGATTTCTGTCGCATGTGCCATGACACATGCAACAGAAAACTCCTCCCCAGGCCCTGCCAGGTCACCCCCTATAACCCCTCCGGTGTTCTCCGGTGTCCCACGGTACCTGTGCAGTGTCGATCCCCCGCGGCCTCCTCCTTCACAATAGACGCTGCCGCATGCACAGAGAGGCTGTCAGCTCAGCTTCCTGTCTTCAGTCACAGTGAATAGCAGTAACCATGCATTTGTAAGCTACTGCAATGCCCTGCTCATGAGGTAAGGAACATAGTTGATCAGGAGAGCTATACTACATTTCAAAATGGAGGTATTTGCTTTTATAGTTGCCCTGCTGAACGACTACCAAACATGACAGTCCATTATACACCACAAGAAAACATGTCTAAATAGCGAGCTCGGTTGTTTAGTATTCATTCAGCAGGATAACTGGACTTAAAGGGGTATGCCATTTCTAAGATCCTATCCCCAATATATAGTAGGTGTAATAGCAATAATATTAGAAAATACCATTTTTTGGAAATGTAGAATAGTTCTCCTGATTAGGCATGCCCTTACCTAATGAGCAGGGCATTGCAGCTTTGGTAGCAACAGTTACGACCAAGAGCAACCCACTGTCTCTATGAATGGTGGTAACCATGCATACGTAAGCTACTGCAATGCCCTGCTCATGAGGTAAGGAACATAGTTAATCAGGAGAGCTATACTAAATTTCCAAATGGAGGTATTTGCTATTTCTGTTGCCCTGCTGAACGAATACCAAACATGAGAGTCCGTCATATGGCGCAAAATAACATGTCTAAATAGCAAGCTCTGTTGTTTAGTATTCATTCAGCAGGATAACTGGACTTAAAGGGGTTTCCATCTCCAAGATACTATCCCCAATATATAGTATGTAGAATAGTAATATTATCAGCAAATACCAATATTTGGAAATGTAGAATAGTTCTCCTGATTAGGCATGCCCTTACCTCATGAGCAGGGCATTGCAGCTTAGGTAGTAACAGTTATGACATGGACTCTGCTTCTGTGGACCCGGGGAGAGTGGGTGCAGATTCATTGCACCCACACTCCTCACATGCAGGGTCTGCACTAATAGAAAATGGGGGATACGTTCCCTAAGCATGTCCCCCCATATTCTAGACAGTCCAGAGTCGTCGTGGGACCCCCTTATTTTTTTTTCCTTACAATGAATTGGTGAAAGAGGGAATGTTTTGGGGAGTGTTTTATCAAATAAAATTTTTTTTGTTGTCTATTTTTTTTGTTAGTACTGACAGTTTGTGATGTCGGGTATCTGATAGACGACATGACATCACAAACTGCTGGGCTTGATGTCAGGTGACTTTACAGCTAGTATCAACCCCATTTATTACCCCGTTTGCCACCGCACCAGGGCACGGGATGAGCTGGGGTGAAGCGCCAGGATTGGCACATCTAGTGAATGCGCCACTTCTGGGGCGCCTGCGGCCTGCTATTTTTAGGCTGTGAAGGGCCAATAACTATGGACCTTCCCACCTTGAGAATACCAGACCACAACTGTCCGCTTTACCTTGGCTGGTGATCCAATTTGGGGGGACCCTACTTTTTTTTGTAATTATTATTATTTATAAAATAATTATAAAAAAAACCATTGGTGACCTCCACATTTGATCCCCAACCACGGTAAAGCTGCCAGCTGTGGTTTTCAGGCTACAGCCGTCTGCTTTACCCTAGCTGGCTATCAAAAATGGGGGGACCCCACGTCATTTTTTTTTTTTACTATTTTTTTTAAATACAAAAAAAAATTAATGGGCTTCCCTGTATTTTGATTGCCAGCCAAGGTAACGCCAGGCAGATGGGGGTGGCAACCCATAGCTGTCTGCTTTATCTGCGCTGAGAATCAAAAATACCGCGGAGCGCTACGTCATTTTTTTTAATGATTTATTTTTACAGTACTGTGATGTCAGGCAATCAAATTACAGGGAAGCCCATTTTTTTTTTTTTGTTATTTAAATAAATAATAAAAAAAAAATATGTGGGCTCCCGCTGCATTTTTTTGTATTGCTAGCTAAGGGTAATCCAAGCAGCTACTGGCTGCTAACCCCCACTACTCGGTGTTACCTTCACTGGGAATGGAAAATCCAGGGAAGCATTTTTTATTTTTTCTGCCAAAAAACTAAAAAAAAAAATGACATGAGCTTCGCCATATTTTTGTATGCTAGCCAGGTACAGCAGGCAGGTACGGCTGACCCCAACCCCCAGCTGCCTATTTGTACCCGGCTTGGAAACTTAAAATATAGGGAAGACCTTTTTTAAATTATTTCATGAATTTCATGAAATAATTAAAAAAAAAAAACACATTGGCTTTGCCCCATTTTTGTGTCCAGCCAGGTGCAAGTAGGCAGCTGGGGATTGGAATCCGCAGCACAGGTTGGCCCGAGCTTTCTGGGCCCCTCTGCTGCGAATTGAAGTCCGCAGCCACCCCAGAAAATGGCACTTTCATAGAAGCGCCATCATCTGGCGCTGTATCCAACTCTTCCAGCTGTCCTGGTGACGGGTGGCTCACTGGGTAATAAGAGTTAATACTAGCTTTGTTTTACTAGCTAGTATTAAGCCAGAGATTCTTAATGTCAGGCAAGTTTGACCTGGCCATTAAGAATCTCCAATAAACGGTTAAAAAAAAGACACCACACAGAGAAAAAAAAATGTAATAGAAATAAATACACAGACACATTTGAGACTCCATGTTTATTACTCCCTCTCAACCCTCCACGATCCTGGTCTTCTGTCTTCTTTCTCCTTCAACCCATGCAGCTCTGCTACATCAGACAGCAATGCATGGGAGGAAGAACGCTACTGCTCCCGTGCAGTCTAATCACTCAGTGAGTAAGCAGAGGTTGCGGGCTGTAAGCGGTGACGTCACCGCTGCCACCGTTGCTAAAGTAATCTGACAGGCGGGTTACTATAGCAACGGTGCTCCGATCACGTGATTCCCGGTGCCGCAATTCACCGGCTGTGGCAGCCAGTCCTTGCATGTGGGCTGACTCTGTAAAGAGCGCCCACATGCAGGAACGGGGAAACCGACCATGTGCCAGAGCATCTCGCCGGTACATAGAGATGCTGGAACGAGCACCGCGTACCGGAGAGATGCACTGACAGGACCTAGCATGACGTCTAGTCATGTGACCAGTCTGTAGCCAATGAGATAATAGACACGTGACTGGTCACATGGCTATGATGACGTCACGGAAGGTCCTTTCATCAGTGCTGCTTACCGAGAGGACGCAGCGATTATCCAAAGGAAAAGCGGCGGTAGACAGAGTGCAGGACGCATCGCGGGGAGCTGTAAGTGTAATGGCAATGTTTATTAACTGTATGTGTACATATATACTGTAATGTGTTTTTATGTGTTTGCCTCCCATTATTTTCAATGGGGTTCGAATTGGTTAGTCGAACGTTCGCCGAACGGAGCCGAATGGAGCCTCCGTTCGACGAACTGAACCGAACTCGAACTCTAGGGGGGTGGCTCATCTCTACTATTCACCAAACAATCAAGAAATTGAAAAAAAAACCCGTTAAATTGCTTTGAAGATTTAAAGGTTCCCAAATACAGCAAATGCCAGTTCCTGACATTCTCATGGAAGTAGAGGGATTGAATTACAGAGGACTGGTGTGAAGTTATTTTCTATGACTTTCAGACTTTTTGGGACATCTTGAAGAAAAATTGTCGCGAGAAGAAAAAGTAAGCACTACCATGAGTCCTGGTTCATGTCAATGGTAAAGCATCCAGAGACCCTTCATGTGTGGGATTTTTGTTCATCGAAGGGAGTGGGTTCTTTCAAAGAACACTGCCATGAAAAAAGAATGGTATCTAAACATCGTCCAAAAGCAACTTTTTTTTACTATCCAGTAGTAGTGATGGGCGGACTCACAGATTGGTGGGTCTAACCGGATTTAAAAAAAGAAAAGGAAAAGAGTTCCAGCGCCAGGAATGAGAAAATTAAAAATCCATTTTATTGTGCCAATGCATATTAAAATGTTCTGGAGAACATGATTAAGACCTGAGGCGTCGAAACGCGTTGTTCTGCTGCCATCCGACTGATATGCTGTACCTGCTGGAATTTTAATATGCATTGGCACAATAAAATGGATTTTTAATTTTCTCATTCCTGGCGCTGGAACTCTTTTCCTTTTCTATTACTGATTGACTGCCAAGTCAAATCCGTGCGCAGGATCTGGAACACACCAGCAAGGCAGTACAGTGAGCTGGATTACCCCTTTTCCCTCTGGATTTAAAAAAACAAACAAACAAAAAAAACAGTTCTGTGTCCGCAAATAACCTGAGGGACATCACCGCTCATCATTACAGATCATTCTCTGCCTGAAGCTCACTGCAGGTGGTCATATTCTATGCCCGTGCACTGTCACTTCAGATATAGCAGAGCTGGAATTGTTGTAGGACCTCCTGTGGATTACATCTGACCTGGGTGTTGTGTGGGTTAATAAAAGGGTGAAAGGGGGTGGGTTTTTTTGTAGTTCATTTAAAATAAAGGATTTTTATGGTGTTTGTGTTTATTTCTTTTTACTTACAGATTGTAAATTGGATGTCTCATAGACCCCCCTATTACTAATCTAGGGCTTAGTAGCAGCTGTGAGCTGTTATTAACGCCTTATTACCCTGATTGCCACCACACTAGGGCAATCGGGATGAGCTGGGCTTAGTTCTGGGATTGTTGCAACAATCCTGGTCAGCTGCAGGCTGCTTTTTTTGGGCTAGGGGGACGCAATACCCATGGACCTCCCTAGTCTGATAATACCAGCTCCCAGCTGTTGGGCTTTATCATGGGTGGGTATCAAAATTAGCGGGGGGGGCTAACCATACTTTATTTAAAATTACTTATTTAAATATTTAAGAAAAAAAGCCACATACGGTTCCTCTTATTTTGATACACAGCCAAGAAAAAGCGCATGCCTGTAGCTGTATGCTTTATCTGTTCTGGGTATCATAATATAGGGGGACCCTACACCAATTTTTAGAAATTTATTTTTACACCAATCTACAGTGACCCACAGACAGAGTCTGTGATTGTAAACATGTGAGCAAGGATGGTTGACCTTAGGGAGATCAACATCCACCACTGCAGAGACACCATCACGTGTTTCTCAATGCAGTGATTCTAGAGCAATGCCCCCTGGGAAATATTCAAAGCAAGAAGGCCTGCGGAGACACCATCACATGTTTCTCAACGCTGGCAGGAAACTAGCCAGGTCTTTCACCGGGAAGGAACAACCACGGGAAGGGCAGTCTCCAGTCAAGGAGACCACCTATGCCAAACATGGTATCCATCCACAGACAGCCGTTTCGGGGTATTTGCCCCTCATCAGTGTGGAGTAGGAATCTGGCTAGTGGGACATTGCCTAGTAAAAGACTATGTGAGCAAGGATGGTTGACCTTAGGGAGATCAACATCCACCACTGCAGAGACACCATCACGTGTTTCTCAATGCAGTGATTCTAGAGCAATGCCCCTGGGAAATATTCAAAGCAAGAAGGCCTGCGGAGACACCATCACATGTTTCTCAACGCTGGCAGGAAACTAGCCAGGTCTTTCACCGGGAAGGAACAACCACGGGAAGGGCAGTCTCCAGTCAAGGAGACCACCTATGCCAAACATGGTATCCATCCACAGACAGCCGTTTCGGGGTATTTGCCCCTCATCAGTGTGGAGTCGGAATCTGGCTAGTGGGACATTGCCTAGTAAAAGACTACTTAAGCAAGCATTGTTGACCTTAGGGAGATCAACATATCCACTGCGGAGACACCATCACGTGTTTCTCAACGCAGTGATTCTAGAGCATTGCCCCCTGGGAAGGCATTGCCCCCTTTTACTAGGCAATGTCCCACTAGCCAGATTCCTACTTCACACTGATGAGGGGCAAATACCCCGAAACGGCTGTCTGTGGATGGATACCATGTTTGGCATAGGTGGTCTCCCCCTATTACCCCGATTGCCACCGCACCAGGGCAATTCTGGATGAGCCGGGTGGAGTCCCGGGACTGTCGCATGTAATGGATGCGGCAATTCTGGGCAGCTGCTGGCTGATATTGTTAAGATGGTGGTCTCCCCATAACGTGGCGCTCCCCATTGTCTGGTGCGTCTTATAGTCTGAAAAATACGGTAACATGAATATTGTTGTTTTCACTGACCAATTCCAGATTATCTGCCACGTCTTTGGCAACAATTCCTCCTCAAACAGGATTCCTACTTGACCATATCTAGTAATAGTGCTTAACCTGAGAAGACCCCAACCATGGGCCCTGCATCCTATATATCAAAGATTAAACCATTAGTATAAGGCCCCCTCCTACAGAGTTTCTCAATCTCTGTTGGTTGGGAGACTCCCATGGAGCCAAACAAAGATGATGATAGGTGTTTAATCTGGATATAGTCATATGGAAAAGTTTGGGCACCTCTATTAATGTTAACCTTTTTTCTTTATAACAATTTGGGTTTTTGCAGCAATATTACTATTATTATCAGTCCATCAGTTTCATATATCTAATAACTGATGGACTGATAATAATAGTAATATTTCTGGATTGAAATGAGGTTTATTGTACTAACAGAAAATGTGCAATCCGCATTTAAACACAATTTGACCGGTGCAAAAGTATGGGCACCCTTATCAATTTCTTGATTTGAACACTCCTAACTACTTGTTACTGACTTACTAAAGCACTAAATTGGTTTTGTAACCTCATTGAGCTTTGAACTTCATAGGCAGGTGTATCCAATCATGAGAAAAGGTATTTAAGGTGGCCACTTTTAAGTTGTTCTCCTATTTGAATCTCCTATGAAGTGTGGCATCATGGGCTCCTCAAAACAACTCTAAAATGATCTGAAAACAAAGATTATTCAACATAATTCTTCAGGGGAAGCATACAAAACGTTGTCTCAGAGATTTAAACTGTCAGTTTCCACTGTGAGGAACATAGTAAGGAAATGGAAGAACACAGGTACAGTTCTTGTTACGCCCAGAAGTGGCAGGCCAAGAAAAATATCAGAAAGGCAGAGAAGAAGAATGGTGAGAACAGTCAATGACAATCCACAGACCACCTCCAAAGACCTGCAGCATCATCTTGCTGCAGATGGTGTCAATGTGCATCAGTCAACAATACAGCGCACTTTGCACAAGGAGAAGCTGTATGGGAGAGTGATGCGAAAAAAGCTGTTTCTGCAAGCACGCCACATAGAGAGTCGCCTGAGGTATGCAAAAGCACATTTGGACAAGCCAGTTACATTTTGGAAGAAGGTCCTGTGGACTGATGAAACAAAGATTGAGTTGTTTGGTCATACCAAAAGGCGTTATGCATGGAGGCAAAAAAACACGGCATTCCAAGAAAAGCACTTGCTACCCACAGTAAAATTTGGTGGAGGTTCCATCATACTTTGGGGCTGTGTAGCCAATGCTGGCACCGGGAATCTTGTTAAAGTTGAGGGTCGCATGGATTCAACTCAGTATCAGCTGATTCTTGACAATAATGTGCAAGAATCAGTGACGAAGTTGAAGTTACGCAGGGGATGGATATTTCAGCAAGACAATGATCCAAAACACCGCTCCAAATCTACTCAGGCATTCATGCAGAGGAACAATTACAATGTTCTGGAATGGCCATCCCAGTCCCCAGACCTGAATATCATTGAACATCTGTGGGATGATTTGAAGCGTGCTTTCCATGCTCGGCGACCATCAAACTTAACTGAACTGGAATTCTTTTGTAAACAGGAATGGACAAATATACCTTCATCCAGGATCCAGGAACTCATTAAAAGCTACAGGAAGTGACTAGAGGCTGTTATTTTTGCAAAAGGAGGATCTACCAAATATTAATGTCACTTTTATGTTGAGGTGCTCATACTTTTGCACCGGTCAAATTTTGTTTAAATGCGGATTGCACATTTTCTGTTAGTACAATAAACCTCATTTCAATCCAGAAATATTACTGAGTCCATCAGTTATTAGATATATGAAACTGAAATAGCTGTTGCAAAAACCCTAATTGTTATGAAGAAAAAAGGTTAACATTAATAGGGGTGCCCAAACTTTTTCATATGACTGTATATCATAAAAATTCATGATTAGTAATGGAATAATTAGATTTAATGTAGTCAAAAGTGTGGATTTCCAGCCAGTCTCCATCAACCAAATCCGAATATCTGAACAACTGGGCAGAAATCAACGAATGGACTATGGAGGATTCTAAACTATTTTGAATCATAAGTTGATAAGTGAATGATGTCACTGGTAAATTTGTAGACCTCAACCCAAACTTATTTGCACATGAGCACCAATATCTCTGGTGAGCTGAATGGGGTCTAATAAAGTAAATGGTAACCTAATGTGACTACCAGGGCACATGAGGGAATTCGGGTGAATAGAGGCCAGCCACAGTTTCATAATTTCTGTCCACCTATTAAAGGCCCACAGCAAAGCCCAAGGTGGAATCCTTAGGTTTTAGAAATGTCTGGGACTGAGAGACCTCCCTGAGATCGATGAAGTTCACCTGAGGTTACATTTACAGTGAGAGTCTTAAAATAATAAGTTAGTTTACAGAGGAGCATCATTTTTCCAGCAGCTAACAGCCTAAATGCAAGATTGAATAAAGCTTCCATTTTTCTAGCAAATTCTTCAAATTTCTAAAAAGAGGATGGAAAATTACCTGAATACAAGTTCTTATAGGAAGAAGTTAAGTTAACATCCAGATGTTTTGTTTCATCTAGTTTCCAACTGAATTAATAGTTTGTTTTGAAATAGTCCAACACATCTGGTTGTATATTCTGCGGGATTGCGTCCATCTTTGAAGCATTGATCTTATACCCTGATAACATCCCAAACTCTTTGATGGCTTCTTTCAAGTTGGGCACAGTAACATGAAGTTAAGTGAGGGTTCATAAGACAACATCGGCAAATAGAGACATTTTAAGAACTTTGTATTTTATTTCTACCCCTGAAAAATCAGTATTTTGTGAATAATTGCTGCCTTAATTGAATACACATAGCAAATAGTAGAGGGGACAAGGGACAGCCCTGTCTTGTACGATTCGAGATTTTAAAGCTAGATGAAATGTGGTATGGAAGTTTTATTGAAGACGATGGCAATTTATAATGTGCTCTTAGTGCTACTAGGAATGAACCCGAAATGGCAAAAGTCTTCATTGTCTCAAACATAAAGGACCAGTTAAACCAACCACCCTCCTAGTGTTATCCCCACCATGACAGAAAGGAACAAAAATTCTTTATGAATCAATTGTGGAACCATATGTTGGATCTATTGGCTAAAAGGTAAGTAGAATCTTCAGATCTTAGTTAAAGTGAACCAATCACCAGGATTTTCCTATATAACCTAAAGCCAGTGCTATACTGGCACTATCAGGCTGATTCTCTACACACCCTTAGTGGTCAGCTCGGATGTATAGGTTTTGAAATCCAATTAAAGTTTGTAAAATCACCAGCTTCTTGAGTGACAGTAGCTGCAGTAGCTAATAGCTGGGGAGGGTGGGTATTCATGGTTATCCCCTCCCCCTGTTATTTAATTCTATTATAGAATCGATTTACTTTCTGACTAAATGGATCTGTGCTGATGCCATACCCATGTGACCAGAAGAGGTGGGGCCTCAGCCCACAGAAAAATGTTGCTTCCTGGTATCAGCTATGCTGGCTGAGACCCCAACCCTTCTGGTCACATGGGTATGACATCAGCACAGGTCCTTTTATTCAGAAAGTAAATCAATTCTATAATAGAATGACTAACATGCGGAGGACGGACAGGCGGGGGGGAGAGGATAACTATGAATACCCCAGCTATCAGCTGTTGTAGCTGCTGTCACTCAAGAAGATGCTGATTTTACAAACTATTCTTTCTTGGATTTCAAAACCTAAACATCCGAGCTGACAACTAAAGGTATGTAGAGAATCAGCCTGATAGTGTCTATATAGCACTAGCTTTAGGTTATATCGGAAAATCTTGGTGATTGGTGCGCTTTAAGATTATCAATTGGCCTATACACTGTGTGCAGACTTATTAGGCAAATGAGTATTTTGATCACATGATAATTTTTATACATGTTGTCCTATTCCAAGCTGTATAGGCTTGAGTGCCAACTACCAATTAAGTAAACAAGATGATGTGCATCTCTGTAATGAGGAGGGGTGTGGTGTAATGACATCAACACCCTATATAAGGGGTGCATACTTATTAGGCAACTTCCTTTGCTTTGGAAAAATGGGTCAGAAGAGAGATTTGATGGGCTCTGAAAAGTCCAAAAGATGTCTTGCAGAGGGATACAGCAGTCTTGAAATTGCCAAACTTTTGAAGCGTGATCACTGAACAATCAAGCGTTTCATGGCAAATAGCTAACAGAGATGCAAGAAGCGTGTTGGGCAAAAAAGGCGCAAAATAACTGCCCATGATTGAGGAAAATCAAGCGTGAAGCTGCCAAGATGCAATTTGCCACCAGTTTGGCCATATTTCAGAGCTGCAACGTTACTGGAGTACCAAAAAGCACAAGGTGTGCCATACTCAGGGACATGGCCAAGGTAAGGAAGGCTGAAAAACAACCACCTTTGAACAAGAAACATAAGATAAAATGTCAAGACTGGGCCAAGAAATAACTTAGGAATAATTTTTCAAAGGTTTTATGGACTGATGAAAGAAGAGTGACTCTTGCTGGGCCAGATGGATGGACCAGAGGCTGATCAGTAAATGGCAGAGAGCTCAACTCCGACTCAGACGCCATCAAGGTGGAGGTGGGGTACTGGTATGGGCTAGTATCATCAAAGATGAACTTGTGGGACCTTTTCGGGTTGAGGATGGAGTGAAGCTTAACTCCCAGACCTACTGCCAGTTTCTGGAAGACAACTTCTTCAAGCAGTGGTACAGGAAGAAGTCAGTATCATTAAAAAGAACATGATTTTCATGCAGGACAATGCTCCATCACATGCATCCAACTACTCCTCAGCGTGGCTGGCCAGTAAAGGTCTAAAAGATGAAAAAATAATGACATGGCCCCCTTGTTCACCTGATCTGAACCCTATAGATAATCTGTGGTCCCTCATAAAATGTAAGATCTACAGGGAGGAAAAACAGTACACCTCTCAGAACAGTGTCTGGGAGGCTGTGGTGGCTGCTGCACGCAATGTTGATCGTAAACAGATCAATCAACTGACAGAATCTATAGATGGTAGGCAGTTGAGTGTCATCATAAAGGAAGGTGGCTATATTGGTCACTATATTTTTGGGGTTTTGTTTTTGCATGTCAGAAATGTTTATTTCTACATTTTGTACAGTTATAGTGGTTTACCTGGTGAAAATAAACAAGTGAGATGGGAATATATTTGGTTTGTATTAAGTTGCCTAATAATTCTGCACAGTAATAGTTACCTGCACAAACAGATATCCTCCTGAGATAGCCAAATCTAAAAAAAACCCACTCCAACTTCCAAAAATATTAAGCTTTGATATTTATGAGTCTTTTGGGTTGATTGAGAACATAGTTGTTGATCAATAATTAAAAAACGTCCGCTAAAATACAATACAACTTGCCTAATAAGACTCCACCCAGTGTAATTTGCACAATTAAGGGGATTTCTACCAGGTTTGGGTATGAGAAAGAGTATTAAGTATGGGAGATCCTAACACAAAAGAATTAAATAAGTTGCTCATTTCATATGCAAGCCCATCCTCCCACCCATCATCTCTCAGCGCTGAAGCCGGCGCTGAGAGGTGGGTGGGATGATGGGCAGGGGATGCGCGCATACTAAACAGCCGGCCCGCATGATCACCCCTGGCAACTACAGCCTGGAGTGATCATGTGCGGCTATATTCACTGCCCCCCCCCCGAGCATCATCATCAGCGCGGGGTGCAGTGAATCAGTATACTAACCGGCCAAGATCCTTGCAGCATCGCTCGTCCTCCTGTCTGTGCTGGCCGCAGCTGTGTGTGGAGACTAGTGGTGCGTACAGCGATGACGTCATCGCTGTGCGCACGTGTCCACACACAGCCGCGGCCGGCACAAACAGGAGGACATCACGATGCTGCAGGGATCGTGGTTGGCTCCACACAGATCAGTAGGGATGATCGAAGTTTTGAATTCAAAGGTAGAAAATCCTTGAGGTTATAGAGGTTTTCTTATAGAAATTTAGAAAAATATTTTACATAGTAGAAGGATTGTACTGGATAGTACCATCGCAATCTCTAAGGTCCTGGGGTACAAAGGCCACAGAATGGTCCTGGAGTTGATGGTCAAGAAGTGAGTGAGGTTTGATACATTTTTCGTAACTTTTTAGTGTAGTGTATAGAAGCAGTTTTTCAACTTTGTGCTTTGGTCTTTGAGTTTGTGCGTTGTTGCTATCACCATCCTCAAGACCACCATAGTTGGCGATATAGATAGTTTGTTTTCCAAATATTTATGCTGAGAGGAAAGTTTAAAGGGTAAGCCATTAATGTGAGCTTCCCACAGGACCGCTGGTAAAGACACCGAGCCTGACTCATAGCTCTATTTGTTACTACAGTATGAAAACAAACCCAACTTCATAAGAACAGTGCAAAGTTATAACAATCCCAGCACCTAAAAAACTAAAGTCATTTATGAAGAGGCAAAGTAAGCAAAATTTTTTGAAAAAAACAAGATAATGGAAAATGATGCCCGATAGGAAAATTTTGATTGCAAGTTCGGAATCAGCACACGAATATGCTTTACGAACAACCAAATCTTTGTTGATCAGTGTAGTCTGGATGGGAATATGTTGCTTTCCCTTCTAATATTTCACAGTTTACTACTGTAATGAATCTAGAAAATTGGTTTAAAATATATTATGACTGAATTAAAATGTTATCTTAGCATTTGCATGTGGTTAGGCAGATTATATATACACCCCTGCAATATATTTTAGATATCTGCCTGTCATCATGTATACTGCTATCAAACATTAATTTGTGAGTGCTTGGCAGATCTTTTCCAAGAAACATAATATTTATTCTAGCAATCTGGTATTGGAAGAAATGCGCTGCCAACTAATCTAAACACGCACAAGACGATATCAAAATAAATACCAGTGGATATGCTCAGTAAGTTATGTCAAGCATCCACCTCTTGACAGAACAGTGTAGAGGTGAATACTTAGCTTTGCTGAAAATAACATAAATACCATAAAATGATGTCTGTATACTAAAATATAATGTAAGAGTTAATTTGTGGAACATGACCTAAACAGCCATTACATCACATTTAAACATTGTTATCCAATAACAGCTATAGCTGAAAGCTAGTTCTCACGGAGTGATGTACATTTTCGTGATTGTAACCTTGTGGGGGCTATTATTGCACATGCGACATCAGCGGTGCTGAGATCAGAAAAAACTCAAAGATGACTCTAAAGCGGGCTTTACACGCTGCGACATCGCTAGCGATGTCGCGAGCGATAGCACGCGCTCACGTCGGTGGCGCATCACGAGGTGATCGCTGCCGTAGCGAACAATATCGCTACAGCAGCGTCACGCGCAAGTACCTGTTCACCGACGTCGCTGTGGCCGCCGAACAATCTCTCCTTTAAGGGGGAGGTTTGTTCGGCATCACAGCGGCGTCACTAAGCGGCCGCCCAATAAAAGCGGAGGGGCAGAGATGAGCAGCCAGAACATCCCGCCCACCTCCTTCCTTCCTCATTGCCGGCGGCCGCAGAAACGATGTTGTTCCTCGTCCCTGCGGTGTCACTAATAGCGATGTGTGCTGCCGCAGGAACGACAAACAACCTGCGTTCCAAACGAGGAACGATTTTTTAAAAATGAACGACATGTACACAACGAACGATTTGACACCTTTTTGCGATCGTTACTGATCGCAAAAAGGTGTCTCACACAACGACATCGCTAACGAGGCCGGATGTGCGTCACCAACACCGTAACCCCGACGATATCTCGTTAGCGATATCGTTGTGTATAAATGGGCCTTAAGGGTTTGCTCACATCTGAGTATAAATACACAGATTGCAATCCGATAAAAAATCATTGCATTGCATCAATGTTATTCAAAGAGGCAGTGCTGATCTGCGATTTTATTCTCAGCTGTTTCCAGCCTGAGGAAAAAATCGCAGCATGCTGCATATGGTCGCGTGAAATAGCCGAGACTCGCCAATGCAAGTCTATGGGTGCGAGAAAAAAACACAGACGGCACATGGACCATCAATATGTGTCCGATTTTTATGGATGCACTATCATTCTGTACCACAAAACACTGTAAATGATTGTAGAATAATAGCTGCTGAGAAAAAAACCCACATTGCATACAGATAGGATACAGATGGCATATGGAGTGATTGGGATGGAGGTGATACCTGTCTGAAGCTGTGCTTTGCCCAGCTGCTCAGGACCCTGTTCACTTTCAATGGCATCATGCATAGCCCATTTAGTAACGAGTCCACCACCGGATACAACTTTAACAACTTTACTAATTACACGTTTCACAGTTGCTTTCCAATCTGTGAAGGGAGATTTCACATCAATATCTTTCACTGTCATTCTCTGTTTTTTTACAGTAGATCTGTCATCATCATCAGCTACAGGCTTGATAGCACATTCTTTAAGGCCTGAAACACACATCCATGAAACACGTGCGTGTTTGGTCCGTTTCCGTGTATACTGGAGACACGGCCAAACGTGCACCAATGTTACTATATCTCAGCGGTTACAATTGCGTTTTTGGTTATGTCCGTGAGTCCGTCTCCGTGATGCGTTTTTTGGTCCGTGTCTCACGCCAGCATGTCCGTTTTCTGCACGCAAAACGCAGAACGGACCCAATGAAAGTCAATGGGTCTGTGCGCACGTCCGAGTGACACGGACGCATCTCTGTTTGCTCCCTGTACGTTTTGTGCTTTTTTCATGTGATGTCGGTCTTTTTTCTTTTTCTGTTTCGTTCTCTCCCTCAGTCCGTCGGTCGGTCTCTATGTCTGTCGGTCGGTCTCTCTGTCTTATCTGTCCCTCTAGCTGTCTGTCGGTCAGTTCCCCCCCCCTCTCATACTTACCGTTCCCCGATCTCCGGCGCGGCGCTGCACGGCTGTTATAATAACTCCGGCGGCTTTTACTATTTTGAAAAAGCCGGCCGCCCATTAATCAATCTCGTATTCCCTGCTTTACCCGCCCACCGGCGCCTGTGATTGGTTGCAGTCACACACGCCCACCACGCTGAGTGACAGCTGTCTCACTGCACCCAATCACAGCAGCCGGTGGGCGTGTCTATACTGTGCAGTGAAATAAATAAATAAATAATTAAAAAAACCGGCGTGCGGTCCCCCCCCATTTTAATACCAGCCAGATAAAGCCATACAGCTGAAGGCTGGTATTCTCAGGATGGGGAGCTCCACGTTATGGGGAGCCCCCCACCCTAACAATATCAGTCAGCAGCCGCCCAGAATTGCCGCATACATTATATGCGACAGTTCTGGGGCTGTACCCGGCTCTTCCCGATTTACCTTGGTGCGTTGGCAAATCGGGGTAATAAGGATTTATTGGCAGCCCATAGCTGCCAATAAGTCCTAGATTAATCATGTCAGGCGTCTCCCCGAGATACCTTCCATGATTAATCTGTAAGTGACAGTAAAAAAACACACACACACCCGAAAAAATCCTTTATTAGAAATAAAAAACACAAACACATTCCCTGATTACCAATTTATTAACCCCGACAAACCCTCCATGTCCGGCGTACTCCACGGACCTCCAGCGTCGCATCCAGCTCTGCTGCATGGAGGTGACAGGAGCAGCAGAAGACACCGCCGCTCCGGTCACCTCCACGCAGCTAATGAGATGAGTAGCGCGATCAGCTGCTGTCAGTCAGGTAACTCGCGGCCACCGCTGGATCCAGCGGTGGCCGCGGGTAACCTCAGTGACAGCAGCTGATCGCGCTACTCATCTCATTAGCTGCGTGGAGGTGACCGTAGCGGCGGTGTCTTCTGCTGCTCATGTCACCTCCATGCAGCAGAGCTGGATGCGACGCTGGAGGTCCGTGGAGTACGCCGGACATGGAGGGTTTGTCGGGGTTAATAAATTGGTAATGAGGGAATGTGTTTATGTTTTTTTATTTCTAATAAAGGATTTTTTCGGGTGTGTGTGTTTTTTTACTGTCACTTACAGATTAATCATGGAAGGTATCTCGGGGAGACGCCTGACATGATTAATCTAGGACTTATTGGCAGCTATGGGCTGCCAATAAATCCTTATTACCCCGATTTGCCAACGCACCAAGGTAAATCGGGAAGAGCCGGGTACAGCCCCAGAACTGTCGCATATAATGTATGCGGCAATTCTGGGCGGCTGCTGACTGATATTGTTAGGGTGGGGGGCTCCCCATAACGTGGAGCTCCCCATCCTGAGAATACCAGCCTTCAGCCGTATGGCTTTATCTGGCTGGTATTAAAATGGGGGGGACCGCACGCCGTTTTTTTTAATTATTTATTTATTTATTTCACTGCACAGTATAGACACGCCCACCGGCTGCTGTGATTGGGTGCAGTGAGACAGCTGTCACTCAGCGTGGTGGGCGTGTGTGACTGCAACCAATCACAGGCGCCGGTGGGGAGAGAAAGCAGGGAATACGAGATTGTTTAATGAGCGGCCGGCTGTTTCAAATTAGAAAAAGCCGCCGGAGCAGTGTGAACGCCGTGCAGCGCCGGTGATCGGGGAACGGTGAGTATGAGAGAGGGGGGGACACTTCAGTCACTCGGGGGATTAGCGGTCACCGGTGAATCCTTCACAAGTGACCGCTAATCAGTACACGGCACAAAGACAGAGCCGCGGCATGACTATGAAGTCGGGTGAAGTTCACCCGAGTTCATTCTCATCCCGCTACTCTGTCTTCCGACATGTAGTAACGACATTTTGCATCACACACGTACATTTCACACGGACAACACACACACGTCAGTTATTTCACTCACGCACACACGGACATTCCACACGCACATACGGCTAGCATACGGGATACACACGCAGGCCACACATACCATAAAAACGGACCTAAAAAACGGAAAACGGACCCGAAAAACGGCCCGTTTTACACGGACGTGGTTTTCACGGATGTGTGGTGGAGGCCTAACAGACAGTTTCTCATATACACATTCCATTCCATTACGGCTGCTAACAGAGTCCAACCGGCTATCATGAAGGATGAGGGGCTGGTGCTGCTGTTGTTAAGCGCTGTGCTGTTCCTCCTACGCTACTTTCCCAGGATAACTTGTAGAGTCTTCTATCCTGTGGTGTCAGTTGCCCTGTCAGTCAACACCGACTCCGCCAACAGTCCGC
Source organism: Anomaloglossus baeobatrachus (assembly GCF_048569485.1). Lineage (NCBI taxonomy): Eukaryota > Metazoa > Chordata > Amphibia > Anura > Aromobatidae > Anomaloglossus > Anomaloglossus baeobatrachus. The sequence goes on along the minus strand of NC_134356.1, from coordinate 319,715,521 downwards.
ACCATTCACAATAGCCCACTTGAGGAGGGGTCGCTATCTGATTCCTTTTCTCACCTCACTGTAGCCTCCTTGCTGCCAGCTGTATTTCTGGTCACCTGGTTTCTTCCTCCTGCACAGTCTTCTGCCTGTTCTCCCCACCACACTGTTCCACTCTGCTACATCTACTTCATCATTCTCTGCTCACGTTTCCCTAACTGACTCTGCCCTGGCAAACTCTGCCTATATATCCCTTCCTGTGCTGGTGAACCACCCCCCCTCACTTAAGCCCTGCTGCCCTCTCACTTCCTATCCATCCCTTCTCACTAAGAGACCCGGAAAACAGTGACACCTGGTGAAAGCCAGTCATATTACATAGAAGGTGATGTCATACAATACAATGCAATGCAGTAAAAGAAAACACACACATATACATTGCAATACCAAAAGTCACCAGCTCGAAGTGGGGGCGGTAGCGCACTGGACACCCTATTACAAAAACATACATCACAGAGTGGGAAATAGCTTCCAACTATAATTATGTTGTTGGGAAACCAGATAAAAATGTGATGTAATGCCTGATTGGGTCATTGATTATACCATATTACACACATTATACTCTAATAACAATTCTCAATATATGAGCCATTTGGGGTGAACACAGGTGCAGCCTGGATAAGGTTGAACTAGTGTTTTGCACTACTCAAAAAATACATCAAAAAGCAGGAGAAAAAAAAGAGTATATGTGCAAAATATAGAAAACTTAAAAATCACAAGTATTCACAAAATCAAAATATTAAAAACCACCACAGGAGATGAGGGGGGTACATGACATATAGTGGGAAATGGTCCCCAGATAATAAATCATAGTAGTACAAACATCCCTTCCACAGTCCACTAATAAGAAAGATGATATAAATGATATCTCATATTAAAATGGTATATTATAGACAAAAGGAGGGTGTAGTTTTAAATAGTACTCATAAAAGGGACCATAAATACCTAAAGTGCATGTGCACCTAGGAGAACACACAGGCCCAGTCCCATATCAACATGTCACACCCGAATCAAAGATAAGGGGGATACATGATGTCTGATGGGAAATGGTACCCCAATATAAAAAATGTAAATGTAAATAAACACTCCACAGTCCATTGTAAGTGGGAGTAAATTAACTTCAGTAAGGAGAAAGTCTCACATCAACAACCACAATGTGGAAACAGGGAGGATATAGATATTACACACAAGAGAGGACCATAATTTATCTAAGGTGTACGTGCAGCAAAAGAGTGCAAGGGCCTAATCACACATCAGTACGGATGCCCCAGATCAGGAGCGCAGGATCACCACCAATGCACATTTTGCGAAGGTACTGTTGCTTTCTCAAGGAGGGAGATCCCAGTGGCGGATGTATCCCAATGGCTATAAATAACCCCTCCATTAATGTATAAAATAAAACAGATGCTGTGTGTGCCAATACTCGCAGCGGCGAAGGTTGATACCACTCCCGGAAGACTCGCCTCACCACCTAGCTGGAGAGCGCATGCGTGGTACCAGGGACGCGTCACCCAGGCAACCACACAGCACGTCTCATCACGGCCAGTCCAGGCAGGGCGCATGCGCCGCGACCAAAGCCTGGGTGCATGCGTCCTGCCCAAGACAGATCACACAGCTAGCATGCATGCGCAGCCCCAGGGATGCGTCACCAAGGAAACTGATCTCGCGCACCAGGCCACATGACCGTCAGCGGGGAGAGAAGATCTTTGAGGAAAAGTGAACCGGCAAGTAGAAGATGTAACTACAAAAACATACATCACAGAGTGGGAAATAACTTCTAACTATAATTATGTTGTTGGGAAACCAGAAAAAATGTGATGTAATGCCTGTTTGGGTCATTGATTATACCACATTACACACATTATACTGTGTATAGTCTATAGCAGTGATGGCGAACCTATAGCACGCGTGCCAGACTGGGCACGCAGAGCCCTTTGTGCTGGCACGCGCGCTGTCGCCACATTCAGCCACTTTGCACTGTCGGTGTGATCGCGCCGACAGTGCAAAGTGGTGTTGGAGCAGAGGAGAAATCTCTCCTCCTTCTGACACGCCTCCTCTCCTGAGCCGCAGGCCTGTTGCCTAGGAGACGGAGGAGCGTCAGTAGGCGGCGCTGGCGTCTTGTGGCCGCGCGGGAGCCGGGAACTGAACTGACTGAGGACACAGCGATGGAGCGGTGCTGCAAGGTGAGTATTTTTTTATTTTTATTTTTAAGCTGTGTGCGGCTATGCCAAGGTGTGGGGGACAGAGCCAGCACTAGGCAAACATGGAGCGCACTTCGAAACATGGAGCGCACGGGGGAAACATGGGGAGCATGGGGGAAACATGGGGAGCACGAGGGAAACATGGGAAGCACGGGGGAAACATGGGGAGCACAGGGGAAACATGGGGAGCACAGGGGAAACATGGGGAGCACGGGGGAAACATGGAACACACGGGAGAAACATGGAGTGCACGGGGGAAACATGGGGAGCACGGGGGAACATGGGGAGCACGGGGCAAACATAGGGAGCACGGGGGAAACATGGGAGCACGGGGGAAACATGGGGAGCAGGGGAGCGCGGGGCAAGCAAACAGAGCACGGGCCAAGCAAGCAGAGCACGGGGGCAAACAAAGCACGGGGCATACATGGCTGCAAGGATGGGGGAAACATGCAAAGATGGAGAGAAACGTGCAAAGAAGGGGAAACGTGCAAAAATGGGGGTAAACATGGCTGCAAGGATGGGGAGAAACATGGCTGCAAGGATGGGGGGAAACATGGCTGCAAGGATGGGGAAAACATGACTGCAAGGATGGGGGAAACATGGCTACAAGGATGGGGGGAAACATGCCAGGATGGGGTACATTTAGCAGGAAGGGGAACATGCCAGTAAGGGGTACCTTTACCAGGATGGGGGATACATTAACTAGGATGGGGAAATATGAAAGGATGGGGGGAAATATGCCAGGATGGAGGTACATGAACATGATAGGATGAGGACAAATGCCAGGATGGGGAACATTTGGCAAGAAGGGTGACATTTATCAGGATGGGGTACATTTACCAGGAAAGGGGACATTTACCAGGATAAGAGAACATGCCTGGATGAGGTACATTTACCAGAATGGGGTCATTTAACAGAATGGGGGAACATGCCAGGATGGGATACATTTACAATGATGGGGTAGATTTACCAGGATGGGGTACATTTACCAGTGTGGAGGACATTTACCAGGAATGGGGTACATTTACCAGGATGGGGCCATGATGGGGCTAATATACCAGAATGTAGGAAATATATATCCGGATGGGGGACATGTTTACCAGGAAGTGGCCAGGAAGGGGGACATAAGTACACAATGAAGGGGGAGGGGAGCAACTCGCACGTCTTTATGGGATTTCAAGATGTTTAGACTTTGAAATGTATATGTGGATTACAGGTTGACCTCTGATTGCATTCCAGGCTAAAATCTCTGTCTAATATGCTGCAATTTTTTTTCAGAGGGATCAATGCAACTGCTGTGTCTGGAGCGGGCAGGGGCTCAGCTTCAATGTGTGGTAAGCATGCATGAGCGTGATGCCCCCTGCTGAAGAGAAAACTGCAAAGGTAAGGTTACAATCAACTATTTACATAATAGGATTGGTTGGCACTTTGAAAAAAAAAATGGGTTTAGGGCTACACTTTGGGCACTCGGCCTGTGAAAGGTTCACCATGACTGGTCTATAGGAACTACAGCACCTAAGATGGTTAATAGAGGGAGTGGAATCTCTAAGTCACGGCATAGGCCTACACACAAGGTGTTCATATGGTGCTGATTGGTTGTTATGGCAACTTAATAAGGTTGCAGGTCAAAAGATATTGATGATCTAGGCTTATGTATCCTTAGGATAGGTCCTATTGATAAATCCATAGAATAAGTCCTGAGGGCACGTCATCACTCATCAGTTTGGAATCTGGTGGGGAGCAGGGCCGGATTAAGGTTGGTGGGGGCCCCTGGGCAGAAAATCTGGTGGGGGCCCAATAACGTTAACATTTTAACCATAACAGTAGAGCACGAACTGTAGCATTTAGATATAAATACTGCACCTCAGTCTCACATTCCCCCTCCTCAGCATACTGTGCCCTCCATACTGTGCCCTCACACTGGCCCCCATGCTGCCCCTTCTCTATACTGCCTACCTCCTTCACTATCCAGTCACTATACTGCACCTTAGTCTTGCATTCCCCTCCGCAGCATACTGTGTCCTCCATACTGTGCCCTCACACTGGCCACCATGCTGCTCCTTCTCTATACTGCCTACCTCCTTCACTATCCAGTCACTATACTGCACCTTAGTCTTGCATTCCCCTCCGCAGCATACTGTGTCCTCCATACTGTGCCCTCACACTGGCCACCATGCTGCTCCTTCTCTATACTGCCTACCTCCTTCACTATCCAGTCACTATACTGCACCTTAGTCTTGCATTCCCCTCCGCAGCATACTGTGTCCTCCATACTGTGCCCTCACACTGGCCACCATGCTGCCCCTTCTCTATACTGCCTACCTCCTTCACTATCCAGTCACTATACTGCACCTTAGTCTTGCATTCCCCTCCGCAGCATACTGTGACCTCCATACTGTGTCCTCACACTGGCCACCATGCTGCTCCTTCTCTATACTGCCTACCTCCTTCACTATCCAGTCACCATACTGCACCTTAGCCTTGCATTCCCCTCCGCAGCATACTGTGCCCTCCATACTGTGCCCTCACACTGGCTCCCATGCTGCCCCTTCTCTATACTGCCTACCTCCTTCACTATCCAGTCACTATACTGCACCTTAGTCTTGCATTCCCCTCCGCAGCATACTGTGCCCTCCATACTGTGCCCTCACACTGGCCCCCATGCTGCCCCTTCTCTATACTGCCTACCTCCTTCACTATCCAGTCACTATACTGCACCTTAGTCTTGCATTCCCCTCCGCAGCATACTGTGTCCTCCATACTGTGCCCTCACACTGGCCACCATGCTGCCCCTTCTCTATACTGCCTACCTCCTTCACTATCCAGTCACTATACTGCACCTTAGTCTTGCATTCCCCTCCGCAGCATACTGTGTCCTCCATACTGTGCCCTCACACTGGCCACCATGCTGCCCCTTCTCTATACTGCCTACCTCCTTCACTATCCAGTCACTATACTGCACCTTAGTCTTGCATTCCCCTCCGCAGCATACTGTGACCTCCATACTGTGTCCTCACACTGGCCACCATGCTGCTCCTTCTCTATACTGCCTACCTCCTTCACTATCCAGTCACCATACTGCACCTCAGTCTCACATTCCCCCTCCTCAGTATACTGTGTCCTCACACTGGCCACCATGCTGCCCCTTCTCTATGCTGCCTACCTGCTTCATTATCCAGTCACTATACTGTATCTCCGTCTCACTTTCCCCCTTCTCAGCATCCTATGCCCTCCATACTGTGCCCTCACACTGGCCACCATGCCGCCCCTTCTCTATACTGCCTACCTCCTTCACTATCCAGTCACCATACTGCACCTCAGTCTTACATTCCCCTCCGCAGCATACTGTGTCCTCCATACTGTGCCCTCACACTGCCCACCATGCTGCCCCTTCTCTATACTGCCTATCTCCTTCACTATCCAGTCACTATACTGCACCTCAGTCTCACATTCCCCCTCCTCAGCATACTGTGCCCTCCATACTGTGCCCTCACACTGGCCACCATACTGCTCCTTCTCTATACTGCACCTCAGTCTCACATTCCCTCTCCTCAGCATACTGTGTCCTCCATACTGTGCCCTCACACTGGCCACCATACTGCCCCTTCTCTATACTGCACCTCAGTCTCACATTCCCTCTCCTCAGCATACTGTGTCCTCCATACTGTGCCCTCACACTGGCCACCATACTGCTCCTTCTCTATACTGCACCTCAGTCTCACATTCCCTCTCCTCAGCATACTGTGTCCTCCATACTGTTCCCTCACACTGGCCACCATACTGCCCCTTCTCTATACTGCTTATCCCCCCTCCCCCACTACCCAGTCTCCATTCTATGCCCCGCACACTTTTCTTTCCCAATACTGTCCACTTACAATTTTCTCCCACCATACTGCTGCCTCACATTTTCCAATGGTGCCCCCCTGATTGCTGTGCAGGGACAAATATGCCGCATGCCCCCCAAAGGTACGCCCCTGTACAGTGTACAGGAAAATACATGACTGGTACACGCAGGGCCGGCTCCATGTTTTTGTAGGTCCTGGGCGAAAAAGTCTCAGTGGGCCCCATCCACACATAGACATGCACAGATACTGTACATACACATACAGGCATACGTACACATACAGTATATATTTAAAGACAAATTCACAAAAACACATATAAACAGACATAAATCTAGACACAGTCATACACACCGACATACATAGATGACACATAGATACGCATCACACATGCACACACAGACAAATTTTTATATTTTTATCTAATTTTTAATATTGGGAAGCCGGCAACAGCCTCATTCACCTCCCCGCTTGTCTCCATCCAGCTCCTCCTGGGCACGTGTCTGTGCCACGCTGATTGGTGGCTGACACTAACAGACATGGCCGCACAGAGAACACTAACACTGCTGTATATACATCACAAGAGAGGCTGGGGACATACACATTACTGGGGACATCCATATTACTGAGGAAAGGGGTACATAGCAATGGGGGGCATACAGCTCTAGAGGGGGGCAGTGGCTCTGAGGTGGGGGAGACAAAGAGCTCTGAGGTGGGGGATGACATGCAGCTCTGGGGATATACAGCTCTGTGGTGTAGAGGACATACAACTCTGGGGGTATAGTATTATGCAGCCCCCATATTCCTCCATATAGTGTTATGAAGCTCCCATAGTCCTCCATATAGTATTATGCAGCCCCCATGTAGCACTATGCAGCCCCCATATGGCACTATGCAGCCCCCATATGGCATTATGCAGCCCCCATATGGCATTATGCAGCCCCCATATGGCACTATGCAGCCCCCATATGGCACTATGCAGCCCCCATATGGCACTATGCAGCCCCCATATGGCACTATGCAGCCCCCATATGGCACTATGCAGCCCCCATATGGCACTATGCAGCCCCCCATATAGTACAATGCACACCCATATAGCATTAGGCACCCTCATGTAGTACACAGCCCCTATATAGCACAGTGCAGACCCAGATAGCATTAGGCATCCTCACATAGTACACAGCCCCTATATAGCACAGAGCAGACCAAATAATATTAAGCACCTTCACATAGTACACAGCCCCTATATAGCACAGTGCAGAGCCAGATAGCATTAGGCATCCTCACGTAGTATACATCCCCTATATAGCACAGTGCAGAGCCAGATAGCATTAGGCATCCTCACGTAGTATACAGCCCATATATAGCAAAAAGCAGACCCAGATAGCATTAGGCATCCTCATATAGTGTACAGCCCCTATATAGCACAGTGCAGAACCAGATAGCATTAGGCACCTTCATGTAGTATACAGTCCATATATAGCACAGTGCAGAACCAGATAGCATTAGGCACCCTCATGTAGTATACAGCCCCCCATATCATTTAATGCACCCCCATGGTCGTCTGGCCACAGTGATTGTACATACTCACTTCTCCTCGTTCCCCCGCTCCTCCGGTCTCCTCAGCGTGTCCACTGCTGTCGCTTTCTCTGACCTCTCAGCAGGCGCGCAGTGATCACGTCACCACGCTCTGCTGCAGAGCTGTCAGAATGCCGACAGACACAGCGAGAATCATGAGAGAGAGCGCGCCGCTCCATCTCATCATTGCTCTCAATTGTATCGGCAGCTGCGATGCCGATACAATTGAAAGCGCGATCCTCGGCGGGGGGAGGCAGCGCGGGCACCGGGCCCCCCTTACTAGCGCTACGCCACTCCTGCCACCGCGAGTGGGCCCCCTGAAATTTGACCGGGTTTACTGTGATACAGACACCAGATGTTATACAATATACACATTATTATATACCATCTGATGTGTGTACACAGTATATCACACTACTCTGTACACTGGATGCGGTATACCATGTACACAGATATACAATCCTCTGCACTGATCACACCTGGGCCTACAGGACAGGATGTAACATATTCTAAATGTAATATGGGCCATATAGTGTAATGTGTGCTGCAGGCTCAGATGTGATCAGTGCAGGATTCTGTGTAGTGCTGTCTGTGCTGGAGATCAGTGTGAGTTATTGCAAGGGAGAGATGAGGCTGCAGCCGATGACCCGGCACTGACAGCCCGACCTGATCTGCTGCAGTTCAGACTCCGGCAATAACTCACAATGATCCCGGGCAGAGCTGCCGCTGACACTATGGAACCGGTCTGGAGTTATCAGCGGCGTCCTGCTCCCTCCTCACTGCAGCCTCCTGCCCGGCCGGCACCATGATTAATCATACTTACCGGGATCCACTGAGACCTCCGGTCCTCCCACAAGCTCCTCTACGGCAGGAACTTAGAAGCAGCAACAGGTGCGCGGTGACGTCATCCTAGCAGACGCAGCCCACAGAGCGTGCAGTGGGCGTGTCTGCAGAAAAGTGACGGCCGGGATTGAAATTCTTTAAAGGTACAGTGCGGTCCTGAACCACACTGCAGCGTTAATAAAATGGCGCCCACACTGATGGTGGTGGGGGCCCCCTCAGAAGCTCTTGTGGTGGGGGCCCCTGGGCGGGAGCCCCGTCTGCCCCGCCTATAATCCGGCCCTGGTGGGGAGAGAAGGTGCAACACTGGTCCCTCCCACCATTCAGCTGCTATTAGCTCTGGAGCAGCCTAATATCAACGATAAACAAACCTGCACTGTACAGCTCTGTTCAAAATGTAGCAGCCACTGCTGGATACTGCAGATCAGCCCCCGATACAATAACAAAGCCATAAGAAATGTGACTGCACTGGATTGGAGGAAGATACCTTTATTGTGCAAGAAATATAATGTTACAGCCCAAACATCGGCTCAGTGTACTGTAGGGGAGCAGTCACATCCGGTATTCATTTATTATAATAGTGATCTAGCACTCTGGACCAACCAGCAGACAGGGTGGGCAAAAGTATACCTTTATTATTCAATTATAGACTCTTTTAAGGGGCAACTTTATAACATATAGTTAGTGATAATAAACGTCCCCATTACTTCCTAGAAACTAATAGCCCTTTGACCAAATTGACATAATCTATACATAGAATTGGCAGAAATAAGCAGGATAAAATACTCCTTATTAGTTTCTAATTAAAAAGAATAAAAAAAACCATACTATTCACAAGGAAATTCATTAACTACATGAGCAAAAGTCTCACGTGCATATATTTCTTTTAGTAAAACATACTGTATAATGATGACACTTTGCATTAGAGTTGGATATTCAAAAAATATTCATGAGTCCAAGATTTAGAAAGCATAGAGAGTTATATATTAATAAAGATGGTTAAATAGGAAATATTGATAGTGAACACTTACAAATGATATACAGTGCATACACAGCGGTAATGATATGTGCTCACCCAGAGAAAACACATCTTATGCACATTTTGCATCAAGCTTCGTTTGACGGACTGATGAAACAAAATTAGATTTTGATGATTAAAAATAACCTGTAAGAAACTTCCTCCTCCAAAAAATTTACCGCATTTTTTCGGATTATAAGACGCACTTTTCCTCCCAAAAAATTGGGAGGAAAATGTGAGGTGCATCAAAAAATCTGAATGCACCTTACTGGGAGGTGGTGGAGAGGGGTCGCAGGATGCATGTGCTGTGCTGGCGCCTGCGGGGCGCTGTGCTGGGGCCTGTGCAGCGGCAGGCTGTGCTGGGGCCTGTGTGGCGGCGGGCTGTGCAGCAGTGGCATCCTAAAAATGTCAGTGGTGCAGGGTCCAAATGGTGCCCGGAGGCGGCACGTGCGCAAATGGCTCTCTCGGCGAAATATGTCATCTGCGCACATGAAGCCTCCTGCCGATTGATCTTCTAGCAGTGGACTTAAGGAAAATGACGCCCGGAAGTGGCGCGTGCACAGATGAGATCTTGGCTTGTCATTGAGCCAATAGCTCAATCTGTGCACGCGGCGACTCCGGGCGCCATTTCTTTGAAGCCCGCACCGCCGTCAATTTCTGTAAGTTGCCTACTTCACAGCATCTTGCACTACCACCAGCCACACTGCCTACAGTATTGACCTGCTCCACCACTGCCCCTGCCTCCTGTGACCCCGCTCCACCACCGCTGCCATCCCTTCCTGGTAAGATACCAGATTGTAAGACGGACCCCATTTTTTTACCTTTTTTTTCCTCTAAATTTTCTGTGTGTCTTATAATCCGGTGCGTCTTATAAACCCAAAAAATATGGTATATTACTATTTAAGAGATAAGACAGTTAATCCCCTTATGACCCCAAAGCACCGCTTAAACAATCAAAATCAGATATTTGAGATTCCTTCCTTTGAATATTTCTCATGTGGCCATGCATCTGATATGAGGTTTTAATGATATAAGGTTATCAGGTTATAAGCCTCACTGTGAGCCAAGGAATGGTGAATACTGACATTATCTGTATATAGGCAGCTAAAGCATAATGATAAATAATACCCTTAATACAAAAAGTGGTTGTCTCAATGGTATCTTTGTTTCATAACCTGGGGGAACTTGCATAATTTTACATAGTTGTGATCTACATTTCATCATGCAATGCTTATGAAATAAAGTAGAATTTCTGAAACGCGTTGTACGTTATATTTTTGTCTGTATTTGTTCCCTACTGTTATCATTGCTATATTATGGGCTCCTATAGTTCTTCAGCTTGGATTGTTGAAGTGTTACAATGTTGTTACTCCTTGCTACTGATTTTTCATTAGAATCACCTTCATGTCACCTGACGGTCCTTAGAGCTGAAATAAGTACTGAACACATGTACTCACTAATGAATAGTGCAGGGGCAGCCAAGACCTTCAAAATACTTTTACAGTCATTTTAAATGGTTTGGGTTAAGCACTCATTTCAAGGCCAGTAAAAATAATAAGTTCCAGTTCAGGCATTTTTCATTAGCTCATCATGATTCATTAACCACCATTCATTATTGCTGATTAATTTGCTCGTGCTCAGACAAACAGATGAAAACTCTTTAACTTTTCAGTCAGATACAAGAGATATACCTTGGCAGATGTGATCATAAAATACATTGTCTCATTTTATAGGCCTTTTATGAGGAGGATCAATTTATTAAATGTGTAGCCGTAATGTTTTTTTTAGCCTACAATGAGATAACAGTCATAAATGTAAAATTCCCATAAGTATGTAATGTATATCTAGGTTTACAGTTTAATAACTATATTTACAAAGACATAATTATGACGCATTGTCTCATTTTCAGGAATGGGCTCTGCTCTCTTCTCCTGAGGCAGCTGACCATTGTTGTGCTCTAGTATAATTAACTTCCAAATGTTCAGCATCCAACAAGAATATGAGATGCAGAGGACTGTTCACACCATAGGGATATTTTTTGTAGCTTTTATTCACATTAAAAGCATCGCTGACCCGTTTCGAGTTGTCAGTAGCTCTTAGTCGTAGACGACTAAGAGCTACTGCCAGCTCGAAAAACCTCAGCGATGCTGAGCTACTGTTTTTATTGTATTGATTATTGTAACTCTTTACTAATTGGTCTCCCTGTTACTAAACTCCCCTCTCCAATCCATTCTGAATTCCGCAGCCAGGATAATTTTCCTCTGCAACCGCTTCACTGATGCCTCTGCTCTTTGCTAGTCATTGCACTGGTTGCCTATGCGTTACAGAATCCAATATAAACTTATCACTCTCACTTACAAAGCTCTCCACGGTTGTGCACCACCCTACATCTCCTCCCTCATCTCTGTCTATCACCCCACCCGTGCCCTCCGCTCTGCTAATGACTTAAGACTGACATCCTCAACAATTCGAACCTCCCACTCCCGTCTTCAAGATTTCTCACGAGCTGCGCCTATGCTCTGGAACACACTACCAAGAGAAATCCGATTAATTCCCAACATCCACACCTTTAAGAGGGGCCCCAAAAACGCATTTCTTTAGACTAGCCTATCAACTCACTGCCCTGATCTAATCTAGTCCCTTTCAAAAATTTACTTCCAGTTCTCGTCCCCTGTACCTGTATAAATTCTCACCGACGGGTTCATGCAGCTGCTTTTGAATACCCTATTAAATCGATGGCTGGACCATATATGACAAGCTCTTCTCCTCCCCATTCACCTTTTGTGTCTCCCCTATTTCCTCATAGACTGTAAGCTTACGAGCAGGGCCCTCACTCCTCCTGGTATCTTAATTTTGTTATTTTGTATTGTCTCATATTGTCTGTACATGTCCCCTCTTAATTGTAAAGCACTGCGGAATATGTTGGCGCTATAGAAATAAAACTTATTATTATTATTATTAACACTATAAAGTTTATTATGGATGCATCTGTAACAGGCTGCAGAGTGCTGCAAATGCTGACATTCCTGTGTGTGATTCCTTGTGTGTGGGGAGAGCTGTGGGACCTACAGGACCTCTGAAACTCATCCCTGCCAAAGGTGGGGCCTGCTTGTGAGGGAGGACAGTGGCTGTGCTTGGAAGAAAGAAGAAGCAGAGCAGAAGGATTTCTGGCAAGTGTGTGAAGAGCTTAGAGTTTTGTAGAGGTCACTGGTTGAGACTGCAGAGAGTGGATGCTGACTGGGCCGAGTGGCCAGGACACTGATCGCCCCACAAGTGAATCGTTGCCTGGAAGAAGGAGCCTGGAGAAGAGCATTTGTGACACCCTGAGCAGTGCGTTGAATCCTGCAGCATTGTGAGTAGATGATGATTGGGAATTAGCAGGGCCCTGTTGCAGGCAGAGACACGGACTCTTTTTTTGTGTGATTAGTGGTTCCTCCTTGTGAAGTTTGGCGCCGAAGACCTCCCGGAACTGCTGCAGCCAGGACATACCACAGGCCTGTGTCAGATTCCATCAGTAACAGGTCTCCAAGTAGTTGAAGCTTACATAGGTTGCACTTGCAGTTGTGACCTTTAGTAATGGTAAGTTGTAAGCCAGTGTGTTAATTCCAGAGATTTTCACTATGTTACACCCATTGAGTTTACACCCTGTTTGTTATAGTGTTTAAGGAGTCACTGTTTGTTCCACATAGGATTCATAGGTAAATGTGTTCCCGCAGTTCATGATACACATGGGAAAGATCACTGGTGCCAACACCCTCACCACAGCGTATAGCCTGCCTATGTAAATGACAATAGTAGTGACTGGTGAGAGATTGTAAACGAATTTCCTTTTGAGCCTCTCCCCTATCCCTGCCAGTAAATACAGTATTGAGACATTTCTGCTTGGGTGTCAGTTTGTGACTTGCTGCACCTCATTCAGACCTCTGGTCATGGTAAAATAGAAGTCACGGGGCACTCAGACTTCAGTCCAAAAATTTATTTTCACATCAGGATACAAAAATGAATGAATCCATATTATAGCGAGGGAGGGGAAGCGGTGAGGGAGAGCTCTTCAGACGACGTCTGTTTCACCTGTAGAAGCGCCTGGTCGGCGTGAAGCGGCTGTCGTCTGAAGAGCTCTCCCTCACCGCTCCCCCTCCCTCACTATAACATGGATTCATTCATTTTTGTATCCTGATCTGAAAACACATTTTTGGACTGAAGGGTGAGTGCCCCTTGACTTCTATTTTACCTTGGAAATTGCTCCTGCAGCTCGGACTACACACGGAGGGAAGCACCGCTGTCCTATAATATACGGACCCCACAAGGATTCCTGTGAGTACACCTTCTCCTGTTTGCAATGTGGTGCCGCCATTTTGTGCATTTCTTGCTCCTTTTATTTGGCAGACCATTGGTCATTACACATCAATAATTGAACCAAAACCATCCAACAATTTGATATGTGCAGGAAGAAGATTATTAACACCCTCATGCCACAGCAAATGTTTGATCTTTGATTTTACATTTTCTCTCCTTCTTTTTCCAAGAGCCATAACCTTTTTATTTTTTCATCATAATAGCCATATGAGGGCTTGTTTCTTTGCGGGACAAATTATACTTTTCAAATACACTATTTATTTCATCATCTCATTCACTGGAAAACAGGAAAAAAAAATAAAATCGAGTTGAAATTACAAAAATTGTGGAATCACAATTTTTTGGGGTGGTTTATTTACCATGCTCACCATATGGTAAAACTGCTCAATTTCTATAACTGAATATGGACAAACAAAACAGAATTCATCATCTTTTCCCCACCTCACTTCTCCACTCCACCTAACCTAGCCATCAAAGTCAATGGCTGCTCACTCTCCCCAGTTCTGAGTGCTCGCTGCCTGGGGGTGACCCTTAACTTTGAGTCTGCTTTCTCCTTCAAGTCCCATATCCAAGCCCTTTCCACCTCCTGCTGACTCCAACTCAAAAATATTTCCTGGATCCATACATTCCTTGACCAAGAATCTGCAAAAACACTAGTGCATGCCCTTATTATCTCCCGCCTGGACTACTGCAACCTCCTGCTCTCTTGCCTCATCTCTAACACTCTCCCACCCCTCCAATCTATTCTAAATTCTGCTTCCCAACTAATCCACCAATTGCCCGCTATTCACCAGCCTCTCCTCTCTGCCAATCTCTTCACTGGCTTCCCATTGCCCAAAGACTCCATTTCAAAATACTAACCATGACATACAAAGCCATCAACAACCTGTCTCCTCCATATATCTGTGACCTAGTCTCCCATTACTTACCTGCATGCAACCTCTGATCTTCACAAGATCTTCTTCTCTACTCCCTGCTTATTTCCTCTTCTGTCATGCAATGTTTGGCTTCACACGCACCTGTGGGCATGGTGTTGTCGGACTCTATTCATACCTCAAAGCCTGACAACCTGAGGCTTTTGTATTGTTCAGCCTGAACTGGGCGTTGGCTGGTTCAGGCTCACTGGTCTTCAGCTCTGCAGGAGGTCATTTCTGTAGACTGGTGAGCAGGACCTAAGAGCTGAGGTTGCTAATTGCCTCATGCAACTGTCTCCTTCCTAATTAAAGCACAGATTTCTTCCTGTAGGTGCCGATGATAGCTTCAGCTTTTGCTCCAGTGATTCACGGTCTTGGTGATTTTCATGTTTATGGTGATCTGTGTTGCAGTTCTGAGTGGAGTGAACATTCACCTGTTCCCCCTTTTTCCATTGTTTTCCCAGTACACATATTGTCTTTCCTTTGCTTTGAGTGCTGTATGTACAAGTTTCCGTTCTCTCTTATCCATGCTTATCCATGTTGTTTTGTGGGGTTTTGTCTTTGTGTTTTCTGGCCACCCCTGAGGATGTGGGAGAGGGGGAGTAAGATCAAGGCTCAGACAGGAGTCACACTGGTGGCTCGGATCTGGTAACCATCAAATCTATCTCTGAGATAAAAGACAGCGCAGGGACCCCAGTCTGAGGGCCAGCCTAGGGTCACCTGTCCCATCATTACATACCCTGTGACACCCCAGGACATCTTCCCTCAATTGCATAAAAGATTTCTCCTGTGCCCCCTTATTCTCTGGAACTCTCTACTCCAAAACATCAGACTCTCGCCTACCCAGGAAATCTTTAAAAAGAACCTGAAGACCCAACTCTTCCGACAAGCCTACAACTTTCACTAACCCTCAGTCCTCCTTAAAAAATAAAGAAAATATAGTGAGGTCCCATAGATTCGATGGGCATCATGGGACATGGATTATGTAGTAACTTGGAGGATTTCTTTTGAATTAATAAATTGGTTAACAAGAGAGTTTAGGGGAGTTGTTATTTAAATAAACTATTTTCCTCTGTGCATGTGTGTGTTTTTTAACTGTACAATGACCGGGGTAGCAATGAAGGTGTCTAATAGATGCTTATTCATTACTAACCCCTAGAGTTGATGCCAGCTGTTAATTCACAGCTGACTTAAACCCCTGTCAGTTTTACCTTGGTTGGTTGCCAAAAATAGGGGGGACCCTACGATGTTTCTTAAAATTATTGAAATAAATTGGCTTTGTTATCCCCTCTATTTTTGATAACTAGCAAAGGTAAAGGAGACAGCTAAGGGTTGTAGTTCACAGCTGTCTTCTTCTGTGCTTGTTACCAAAAAAAGGTGGGGTCCTCATGTCATTTTTTTATTGTTCACAGCAGTTTCCGCATGCTAAAAAGCTGTTGATTGGCTGCACTTCAGCCTTTCAACAAACTTTTTTAGCATACGAACAGCCCCCAAACTCTGAACTCAGGCACAGACTTTTTTTTAAATGTCTGTGTTCAAGTTTGAGCCCCAAACACCAGGTGTCCAGTACAAACACTGAACTTTGCCGTTCGGCTTCGCTCATTCCTGTTCATGAAGAATGTTAACTGCAATGAATGGAAAATCACACATATATATTCCAAGCAAGTCTAAAATCAATTTTTTTTATGTTTAGGTTCTTGTAAACTTGAGTAGCTCTAAGCAATCTTATCTCTTCCAGAACAGTATGTCCATCAAGCATATTCTCCAAACAGCATCAGCTCATCCATGATATCTGATCGAAAATAAACCAACTGGCCAATATCTGCAGCCAGATGCATCTGATTCTGAAGACTTTATGTTTAAAGTACAAGCACAAGACTTGAAAAAGAGATGTTTTATTATATCAACTGTTGTAATCATAGAGCATACAGGCCAAACAGAACAGCAGAAAATCCCAATGGGACAAAGAAGAACATCAAAAGACAAGTGAGAGTCATTATTGATTAACACTCTAGGAATAAAGAAAAGGTGTCTGTTATTTGAAAGTACTGTATACACTTACTTCAGATGAAACTTTGGCATGATGAGTATCCCCTGCATCTTTGATCACATGTTGTAAATGAAAAAAACCTTATGCGATACCCAGTACATAATTAGCTGACTGAGACCAAAACTACAGGGTTACTTGGAACATGTGGCCAAAATGTGGCTATTTTACTTGTAATAAGTTGCATGTCCCAAAATCAAAAACAAAATTGATTGTGTTGCTAAAGTAGTATATAGACTTTTTGCATAAATTTGTTTTTATTAAATGAGTTGGCTAATCTATCTTTATTTTAACAAATGTATTGGGAACATTATTTTTGTGGTCCTCCTTACTAATGTATAAGTATTACATGTTCTCAATTACTTCCACTATGGGTCTATACTATTACATGAAATTCCTTTACACCTTCCAGTAATTCACTTTCTTCCACTGAAGGAGAAAGAAGAGTCATATCGTCACAGAGATAAAAAAAAAAAAAAGAGAAGAAAAACAATGAGGGTGGAGAGCTTGGAGGGGTTAGTGGTCAGTCAAGGAGACCAACTGACCTCTCTAAAGAAACCTCCTTCAAAACAGCTTATGTCCTGAAGTGAAATTCTTTAGTCGTAGAATAGTATTACATTCTGGCACCCATTCCTATAACCTAATGTATTTCACATTTACCTCATACGCCCACAAGACTTAGTAAATACAGATGATTCTTAAGCTCACCTGGGTCCCTTTTCCAGAGGACGGTTCAAGGTCAGCTCCATGCTCATAGAGGCAAGATCCAGCAGAAAACGTTTTTTCCAGAATCACGCCCAAAATTGTTTAAAATTTAATTTTTATTTCATAAAGTTAAGGTTGAATGGACATCCATGAATTATGAAACAACGTCTTACCCGTTTCAAGCCTGAAAAGGGCTCTTAATCTTAGACATATAATGCCAGAGACACATTACATACACAAGTGGGTAAATGGACACCCCCCCAACAAAGTTAGGAAGACACTTCTGGTTTAGCTGAGCTGAGCTGCAGGTTAATTAAGCAAAGCAGAGAGAAGAAGAAAAAACAAAAAAAAAAAAACACCTTCTTATATACAATTTATATAGATGACAATATAATGGAATACATGAATGCATCAATGTATATACATAAGGTCAGTTCTGATGTTCGTACCCCTAGGTGTATGTACAGGAATCATATCTTAGAATCCATTTAGCCTCCCTGTCTTGTAATCCCCGCAAGCGATCACCTCCCCTCCTTGGCTGAGGAATCTGTTCTATCGCATTAATGTGGAGCAAATTCACATCACCCGCATGTTCATATAAAAAATGGCATGATGCCCCCGACAGGCTTCTTGAGGTGTGATTCAGAATATCATATATATGCTCCACTTATACATTTTCTAAGGCTGCAGCTTGTGCAACCAATATACTGCTTGTTGCATTTCTCACAGGAGCATTTCTCACAATTATTTTATTACTTTTTGGATCAGTATTACATTCAGGTGTGTGGCTGCAGCATTGGGGCGAAATTTGCGCCATCTCTTGCTTATATTTACCTGAATTGGTGGGAGGAGAAGTTCATCTATAATGTTTTGAATCCATTTCTTTCATTTTCTGTTATGGCCGGTTCATTGACGATATTTTGATCATCTGGTGAGGTCTTGAGGCGGCCATAAAAGAATTTTTAAAATATGTCAATTCAAATTATTATAATCTCAAATTTCTTTCCAATGTCCAGCAGAAGTCTGTTTCTATTTCCTTTTTGGACTTGACTCTCACTGGGAATTGTGGAAGTAATAAAATCATTTCGGGACTCTACAGGAAATCCATAGCTGGCAATTCACTTCTCCATGCTGCTACCAATCACCCTAGACATGTGGTCAGAAACATCCCAGTAGGGGAATATGTTAGGGTAAGGAGATCTTGTAGTACTGAGTCTATTTATCTTAAAGAATGTGAACGTATTGATAACTGATTAACATGTAGGGGTTACAATATTACTCTTTTGAATAGGGCCAAGGGGATAGTGGACAGTAAGCCTAGGTTTCATAACTTACACCAGAATCGCAAAGCAAATACTAAGTCTGACATAGGAAATAATAAGATGTTTTTTCGACTCAATATAGTGATAGCTTTCACAAAATAATGCAGGTTATCTATAAATATCTGCCGATCTTACATTCTGATAACAGAGAGAGATAGTGGAGAGGGGCTTTAGACAACCGCGCCAGAGATCCCAGATGTAAGCTTGAATCAATGTACTCTTTATTTCGGCATAGGTCTACGCGTTTCAGGGGTCTCAGCCCCCTTCCTCAGGACCAGCAAGCACAAGATACATCAAATCATCAGAGATTTGATGTATCTTGTGCTTGCTGGTCCTGAGGAAGGGGGCTGAGACCCCTGAAACGCGTAGACCTATGCCGAAATAAAGAGTACATTGATTCAAGCTTACATCTGGGATCTCTGGCGCGGTTGTCTAAAGCCCCTCTCCACTATCTCTCTCTGTTATCTGCCATTCGGGGTACTGCTGCCGTTGATCTATATATGCGGTTACAGGAGTTGTGCCTTTCACAACCCTAATCGGTGAGTAGGATTACTCTTCACTATACCCCCTGTTTACCAGGGTAAGACCCTATGCGCTTTTTCTTCGGCGCTCCATTGGGAGACCCAGACGATTGGGTGTATAGCACTGCCTCCGGAGGCCACACAAAGCAATTACACTAAAAAGTGTAAGGCCCCTCCCCTTCTGGCTATACACCCCCAGTGGGATCACTGGCTCACCAGTTTTCTGCTTTGTGCGAAGGAGGTCAGACATCCACGCATAGCTCCACTGTTTAGTCAGCAGTAGCTGCTGACTATATCGGATGGAAGAAAAGAGGGCCCATATAGGGCCCCCAGCATGCTCCCTTCTTACCCCACTTGCGGTTTGTAAGGTTGAGGTACCCATTGCGGGTACGGAGGCTGGAGCCCACATGCTGTTTTCCTTCCCCATCCCCCTGAGGGGCTCTGAGGAAGTGGGATCTTTCCGGCCACCAAGCCCTGAGGCCGGGCTCCATCCACAGACCCATAGAACCTGCTGGATGTGGAGCGGGAGTGCCGTTCAGGGACAAGGCCCTGCAACTTTCAGGTACTCTGTGTCCCCGTATGGCAGGCCACGCACACCCCAGGCTTGCTGGGTGTGCTAGTGCGCCGGGGACTGTAGCGCTGTGCGCTGGGCTTATAGTCCCCGCAGATTACTGGGGGACTTTATGTGTGTGGATCGCCGCGCCGACCGCCCCTGGAGCGGCGGCGCAGCTGCGACTTGTAGTGCGCCGGGGACGCGCCGACCGCGCTTTTACGGCGGCGGCGCTTCTAACTTTAGTCCCCGGTCTTCTGCGGCCTAGCTCCGCTTCGTTAACGCCCCCCACCCTGTCAATCAGGGTAGGGGAGAGACGTTGTTCAATCGGCAGCGCCGAGGGCTGGAGCACGATTTACATGCTCCAGCCCTCTCACTGAGCACAGTAGGACACAGGCTTCGCGCTTTTTCTCTGTGCACGCCCTAGGCCCGCCCCCAGGCTTGCAGCTCCCCAGGACGCCGGCAGCCATTATACACATGCAGTCTGGCTGGAGAACGGACACAGGCTCTGAGGGACCCAGGCTACGGGTTTCTGGCGACCACACACCCGCGCTCAGCGGGCGGTAAGCAGCACATACGTGCAGCCCCACTAGTGCCACAGTGTTATATTTGTGTACTGCACTGTACGGTCGCTTCTTGGCTGTACACCCTATATTGCTTTGAGGAGACAACAGCATGTCATCCGCAAAACGCAAGGGTGCCAAGGCACGGGCTGTCTTCACTGCTTGTACAGCATGTGGGGCTAATCTACCGGCAGGCTCCAACGACCCTCATTGTGTGCAATGTTCAGTCCCAGTGGCACTTCGTCAGCCAGAGCCTAATGTGGTGGTAGCCCAGGCTGAGGCGCCTGTGAACCCTGCCCCGGTGACGGGGACAGACTTTGCAGTCTTTGCTGATAAAATGTCTGTTACTATGACAAAAATCCTGGAGACCTTGCAGTCCAGGCCAGTTGCTCAGACCATGGACACCGCTGTGTCTATGTTCCCCGGCCCCCCTCAGCTGGAATTAATCCGTAATTCAAGGGGGTCCCAGGCATCACAGGCTGAGGGCTCTGACTCCGATGACAGTCCCAGCCCGCCTAAGCGAGCTCGCTGGGAGAGACCCTCCACGTCATCACGCGGATCAGGGTCTCAGCGAGAAGGGTCTCTATATGATGGCTCAGAGGTGGGTGATCAGGAGTCTTGTCCTGACGCCGCACTCAATTTGGATACGCCAGATGGTGACGCCATGGTAAATGACCTTATAGCGGCCATCAATAGGCTGTTGGATATTTCTCCCCCAGCCCCTTCTGCAGAGGAGGCAGCTGCACAGCAGGAGAAATTCCATTTCCTGTATCCCAAGCGTAAATTGAGTACTTTTCTGGACCACTCTGACTTCAGAGAATCAGTCCAGAAACACAATACTTATCCGGACAAGCGTTTTTCTAAACGCCTTAAGGATACCCGTTATCCTTTTCCCCCTGACGTGGTCAAACGCTGGACCCAGTGTCCAAAAGTGGACCCTCCAATATCCAGGCTTGCAGCTAGATCCATAGTTGCAGTGGAGGATGGGGCTTCACTTAAAGATGCCAATGACAGACAGATGGACCTTTGGTTGAAATCTGTCTATGAAGCTATTGGCGCGTCGTTTGCTCCAGCATTCGCGGCTGTGTGGGCGCTCCAAGCTATTTCAGCTGGTCTGGCACAGGTGGACTCTATCATACGTCCAGCAGTGCCGCAAGTGGCGTCCCTAACTACGCAAATGTCTGCGTTTGCGACCTACGCTATCAATGCGGTACTGGACTCTACGAGCCGTACCTCAATGGCATCCGCCAACTCTGTAGTTTTGCGCAGAGCCTTGTGGTTAAAGGAATGGAAAGCAGATTCTGCTTCTAAAAAATGTTTAACCAGCTTGCCATTATCTGGAGACAGACTGTTTGGTGAGCAATTGGCGGAAATAATTAAACAGTCCAAAGGTAAGGACTCCTCCTTACCCCAGCCCAGATCAACCAAACCTCCACAGAGGAAGTGGCAGTCAAAGTTTCGGTCCTTTCGAGGCTCGGGCAAGCCCCAATTCTCCTCGTCCAAGGGGACTCAGAAAGAGCAAAGGAGCTCTGATTCCTGGCGGGCTCACTCACGCCCCAAGAAAGCAACCGGAGGTACCGCTTCCAAGGCGGCTGCCTCATGACTTTCGGCCGCCTCCCTCCGCATCCTCGGTCGGTGGCAGGCTCTCCCGCTTTTGCGACATTTGGCTGCCACAGGTCAAAGACCGGTGGGTAACAGACATTTTGTCTCACGGGTACAGGATAGAGTTCAGTTCTCGTCCTCCGCCTCGGTTCTTCAGAACTTCCCCACATCCCGACCGAGCAGATGCCCTTCTGCAGGCGGTGAATTCTCTAAGAGCAGAAGGAGTGGTGGTCCCTGTTCCTCTTCAGGAACGAGGTCAAGGTTTTTACTCCAATCTCTTTGTGGTGCCAAAAAAGGACGGCTCATTCCGTCCTGTTCTGGACCTAAAACTGCTCAACAAGCATGTGAACGCCAGGCGGTTCCGGATGGAATCCCTCCGCTCAGTCATTGCCTCAATGTCTCAAGGAGATTTCCTAGCATCAATAGACATCAAGGATGCTTATCTCCACGTGCCGATTGCTACAGAGCACCAACGCTTTCTACGCTTCGTGATAGGAGACGACCATCTTCAGTTCGTAGCTCTGCCATTTGGTCTGGCGACAGCCCCACGGGTGTTCACCAAGATCATGGCGGCAGTGGTAGCAGTCTTGCACTCTCAGGGCCACTCTGTGATCCCTTACTTGGACGATCTACTGGTCAAGGCACCCTCTCAAGAGGCATGCCAACTCAGCTTGACGGTTGCACTGGAGACTCTCCAGACGTTCGGGTGGATCATCAACTTCTCAAAGTCAAATCTGTCACCGACCCAATCACTAACGTATCTTGGCATGGAGTTTCATACTCTCTCAGCGATAGTGAAGCTTCCGCTGGACAAGCAGCGGTCTCTACAGACTGGGGTGCAGGCTCTCCTTCAAAGTCAGTCGCACTCCTTAAGACGCCTCATGCACTTCCTCGGGAAGATGGTGGCGGCAATGGAGGCGGTTCCGTTTGCGCAGTTTCATCTGCGCCCACTTCAATGGGACATTCTCCGCCAATGGGACGGGAAGTCAAAATCCCTGGACAGGAAAGTCTCCCTTTCCCAGACGGCCAAGGACTCTCTGCAGTGGTGGCTTCTTCCCACCTCATTATCACAGGGAAGATCCTTCCTACCACCGTCTTGGGCGGTGGTCACGACAGACGCGAGTCTGTCAGGGTGGGGAGCAGTTTTTCTCCACCACAGAGCTCAGGGTACGTGGACTCAGCAGGAGTCCACCCTTCAGATCAATGTTCTGGAAATCAGAGCAGTGTATCTTGCCCTACTAGCCTTCCAGCAGTGGCTGGAAGGAAGGCAGATCCGAATTCAGTCGGACAACTCCACAGCGGTGGCATACATCAACCACCAAGGGGGGACACGCAGTCGGCAAGCCTTCCAGGAAGTCCGGCGGATTCTGATGTGGGTGGAAGCCACGGCCTCCACCATATCCGCAGTTCACATCCCCGGCGTAGAAAACTGGGAAGCAGACTTCCTCAGTCGCCAGGGCATGGACGCAGGGGAATGGTCCCTTCACCCAGACGTGTTTCAGGAAATCTGTCGCCGATGGGGAAGGCCGGACGTCGACCTCATGGCGTCCCGGCACAACAACAAGGTCCCAACCTTCATGGCACGGTCTCGCGATCAAAGGGCGCTGGCGGCAGACGCCCTAGTGCAAGATTGGTCGCAGTTCCGGCTCCCTTATGTGTTTCCACCTCTGGCACTCTTGCCCAGAGTGCTACGCAAGATCAGATCCGATTGCAGCCGCGTCATACTCGTCGCCCCAGACTGGCCGAGGAGGGCGTGGTATCCGGATCTGTGGCAGCTCACGGTCGGCCAACCGTGGGCACTACCAGACCGACCAGACTTACTGTCCCAAGGGCCGTTTTTCCATCGGAATTCTGCGGCCCTGAACCTGACTGTGTGGCCATTGAGTCCTGGATCCTAGCGTCTTCAGGATTATCCCAAGGGGTCGTTGCCACCATGAGACAGGCTAGGAAGCCCACGTCCGCTAAGATCTACCACAGAACGTGGAGGATATTCTTATCCTGGTGCTCTGCTCAGGGAGTGTCCCCCTGGCCATTTGCATTGCCTACCTTTCTTTCTTTCCTGCAATCTGGGTTAGAAAAAGGTTTGTCGCTCGGCTCCCTTAAAGGTCAGGTCTCGGCGCTATCCGTCTTTTTTCAGAGGCGTTTGGCACGCCTTCCTAAGGTGCGCACGTTCCTACAGGGGGTTTGCCATATCGTACCCCCGTACAAGCGGCCGTTAGATCCATGGGATCTGAACAGGGTACTAGTTGCCCTCCAGAAGCCGCCCTTCGAGCCTCTGAGGGAGGTTTCACTTTCTAGACTATCACAGAAAGTGGCTTTTCTGGTAGCGGTCACGTCTCTTCGGAGAGTGTCTGAGCTGGCAGCGCTATCATCCAAGGCTCCCTTCCTGGTCTTCCACCAGGACAAGGTAGTGCTGCGCCCCATTCAGGAGTTTCTCCCGAAGGTGGTATCCTCTTTTCATCTTAATCAGGATATCTCTTTGCCTTCGTTTTGTCCTCATGCAGTTCATCGGTATGAGAAGGATTTACATTTGTTGGATCTGGTGAGAGCACTCAGAATCTACATTTCCCGCACGGCGCCCCTGCGCCGCTCGGATGCACTCTTTGTCCTTGTCGCTGGTAAGCGCAAAGGGTCGCAGGCTTCTAAGGCCACCCTGGCTCGATGGATCAAAGAACCAATTCTTGAAGCCTACCGTTCTGCTGGGCTTCCGGTTCCATCAGGGCTGAAGGCCCATTCTACCAGAGCCGTGGGTGCGTCCTGGGCATTGCGACACCAGGCTACGGCTCAACAGGTGTGCCAGGCAGCTACCTGGTCGAGTCTGCACACTTTCACCAAACATTATCAGGTGCATACCTATGCTTCGGCGGACGCCAGCCTAGGTAGAAGAGTCCTGCAGGCGGCAGTTGCCTCCCTATAGGGGAGGGCTGTCTTGCAGCTCTAACATGAGGTATTCTTTACCCACCCAGGGACAGCTTTTGGACGTCCCAATCGTCTGGGTCTCCCAATGGAGCGCCGAAGAAGAAGGGAATTTTGTTACTTACCGTAAATTCCTTTTCTTCTAGCTCCTATTGGGAGACCCAGCACCCGCCCTGTTGTCCTTCGGGATTTTTGGTTGTTTTTCGGGTACACATGTTGTTCATGTTGAACGGTTTTCAGTTCTCCGACGTTACTTCGGAGTGAATTTGTTTAAACCAGTTCTTGGCTTTCCTCCTTCTTGCTTTTGCACTAAAACTGGTGAGCCAGTGATCCCACTGGGGGTGTATAGCCAGAAGGGGAGGGGCCTTACACTTTTTAGTGTAATTGCTTTGTGTGGCCTCCGGAGGCAGTGCTATACACCCAATCGTCTGGGTCTCCCAATAGGAGCTAGAAGAAAAGGAATTTACGGTAAGTAACAAAATTCCCTTCTTTTCCACAGGTTCCTTGCCTTTGTGATCTTACATTCTGATGAGATTTTGAAAGATATTTCAGGTCAGGGTCGCCGATATGTGCCCAAACGTGCACCTACGATTGGCAGTAATATTTCTCCTAGTGACATGATCCCCAGAAAAACACTTTGTAATGATAAAAATTGGTTGCCTGCTATGGGGTCTTATAGATGAAGTCGCAAACAATGTGGATTGTGTAAGTATATGTATAACACCAGAGAAAGCAACTCCTCCACTACTGGGTTGCGCTATAAAATAATATCTTTTATTAATTGCAGTAGCGATTGTTGTGTCTATGTAATCACCTGTGAGAAGTCTAAGGCGGGCTTTGCACACTACGACATCGCAGGCCGATGCTGCGATGCCGAGTGCGATAGTGCCCGCCCCCGTCGCAGCAGCGATATGTGGTGATAGCTGGCGTAGCGAAAGTTATCGCTACGCCAGCTTCACACACACACTCACCTGCCGTGCGACGTCCCTGTGGCCGGCGACCCGCCTCCTTGTTAAGGGGGCGGGTCGTGCGGCGTCACTGCGACGTCACACGGCAGGCGGCCAATCAGAGCGGAGGGGCGGAGATGAGCAGGATGTAAACATCCTGCCCACCTCCTTCCTTCCGCATATCCTACGGAAGCCGCAGTGAGGCCGGTAGGAGACGTTCCTCGCTCCTGCGACTTCACACACAGCGATGTGTGCTGCCGCAGGAGCGAGGAACAACATCGGACCATTGCGTCAGCGTAATTATGAATTACGCCGACGCTATACCGATGATACGATTACGACGCTTTTGCGCTCGTTAATCGTATCATCCAGCCTTTACACACTGCGATGTCGCATGCGATGCCGGAAGTGCGTCATTTTCAATTTGACCCCACCGACATCGCACCTGCGATGTCGCAGTGTGCAAAGTGCCCCTAACAAGCAGTATATTGGTTGCACTAGCCGCAGCCTTAGAAAACGTATAGGAGAGCATATATATGATATTCTGAATCCCACCTCGAGAATCCTGTTGGGCGCATCACGCCATTTTTTATAAGAACATGCGGGTGATGTTAGTTCGCTCCGCGTTAACGTGATAGAACAGATTCCTCAACTCAGGAGGGGAGATGATCGCTTGTGGGGATTACAAGAAAGAGAGGCTAAATCGATCCTAACATATGACTCCTGTACACCTAGGGGTATGAACATCAGAACTGATCGTATGTATTTATATACAGTGTCCACCTATATTATATCCACCGCCATTAACTTGAGAACGGCGGCAGCTATAGGCATAGAAGTGGTGTCTAGGTATAGTAAAGTAGCCATGTGCTATGCAATGAAACCACCTATAGCACCACCTGGTGGTAAACAACGGAGTTAGCATTTTTATCTCGAAAACAGAACGAGATAGAGAAAGAAAGGGAATTAAAAAATTGTAGGGCATCATCAATTCAATACGAATCGACACCTTGCATACAGAAATGCTATGATATGAAACCCATGACCCCAAAACATTGAATGCTGGTCACGCATATGGCACTCATTTAACTTTGATGCTAAAAGTGGCCAACATCAGCTGCAATGCACATCTGGACTCTGCACAGCATACTGTATCTTGCTGCACGTTGTGCAATATGGTAGGTGACATGTTTGCACAAGCATCTGTAATACGTCGTCGTAGGTCCTGCAATGTTGGTGGAGGGGTCGAATACACCTACTGTTTGATGTGACCTCACAGAAAGAAGTCCAATGGGGTCAGGTCAGGTGAGCATGGAGGCTACTCCACGCAGCCACCATACCCAATGACTTGTAGGAAGGTCTCCATGAGGTATCGCTTCATGTATGCAGCCTTATCAGTTTTACACGTTCTAATCCTAGCATTTCTGTATGCAAGGTGTCACTTCGTATTGAATTGATGATGCCCTAAAACTTTGTAATTCACTTTTTTTCCTCTATCTCGTTCCGTTTTCGAGATAAAAATGCTAACTCCGTTGTTTTCCACCAGGGGGCGCTATAGGTGGTTTTATTGCATAGTGCATGGATACTTTACTATACCTAGACACCACTTCTATGCCTATATCTGCCGCCGTTCTCAAGTTAATGGCGGTGGACAGGATATGGGGGACACACTGTATATTGATGCATTTATGTATTCAATTATATTGTCATCTATATGAATTGTATATGAGATGGTTTTATTTGGTGGTTTGTTTGTTTTTTCTTCTCTCTGCTCTCTGCTTTGCTTTATTAACCTGCAGCTGAGCTCAGCTAAACCGGATGTGCCTTTCTAACTTTGTTGGGGGAGTGTCCATTTATCCACTGTGTATTTAATGTGTGCTACTCTGGCATTATATGTCTAAGATTAAGAGCCCTTTTCAGGCTCAAAACGTGTAAGATGTTGTTTTATAATTCAAGGATGTCCATCCAACTTTGTGTTGGTTTCAGCTTTCTGAAATAAAAATTAAATTTTATGGGGGGAGGTCGGGAAGGGGATTGGGATTTGAGGAGATACATTATCTGTAATTTTGTAGTTTAACATAATCATAATGTATTGTATTATATGATTACTGATTATCTGCTTTTGTTATTATAAACTAATAAAAGGAAGGTGAAAAAAAAAAATGTAAACAATTTTGGACATGATTCTGGAAAATAACTTTTTCTGCTGGATCTTCCCATAAGACTTACCCTGTGCCCCCACTGATCAGATGTTATCAGAAGGGCTAGATGTGGAACACTACTATACCGACAAACTGAGTACTGCCGCCTCCTGGATACTACAGATACGATCGTATTCAAGTGTCAGCCAAACCTAAAATTCCAATAATTTAAGTAAAAAGACTTATGCTATGTGCGCACGTTGCGTATTTGCATGCAGTTACGCTGTGATCTGCACCGCAGCGTAACTGCATGCATCCTGCGTCCCCTGCATAATCTATGAAGATTATGCAGGAGCCATGCGCACGTGGTGCACTTTTTCCGTGCGCTCTGCCTGCAGCTCCTGCTCAGTCTATGGGAGGGGCTGCAGTCAGAGCGCATGAAATCGGCTTTTTTTTTTTCATTACGGACTGTTTCTGCAGCGATTTGAAGCGCACGTGTGCTGTTCAAATCACTGCAGAACTTTCTGCAGGGACAGTACGCAACGTGCGCACATAGCCTTAGGACACTTCCAAACATGCAAGTGTGAACAGGTGCATACTGAACATAAAATGTATTATAACAAATAAAGAGACAGTTGTTCTCTGAAATGCTAATAAACAATATGTTAACAATGAATATAGGAATATAAACATGCATTACTGCTAAGAAAATAAGAAAATACATATAGAAGTTGAGATATTTAGCATTTAAAAAAGGCCAGTTTTATGTAACCCCAACAGCCAACGTCAAGGCATATCTATAAGAGAGCTCACTGCTGGTTGGCAGAGAGTGAGAGAGAAAGGTATAAAGTGATGAAATATGATATATTAGCTAGTGTGACAATCTCTTTCCTTCATTTCAGTTATAACTGCTGCTTCTCTGCGTTGCACTCTAGTCTGCATCACTGTAAATCTTAGAAGATTTACAGTGATCTCATTTCATCTCATCAGAGAGCTCATTTTGCCCTAATCAGCGTGATTTCGCCAGAACAGCTAGATCATGTCTTTTCATGTGTTAAATGAAACATTATCATCCTTTTTTCAGCAAGTTTTTAATTGTGCTATGCATTCCTTGACCCAACCAGATGACCCTTTGTGAAAGAAAATATAACTATAAATTATTCAGAATATCAGCAATTCATGTTACCACCACTCCATTTCTTCCTCCAGAAAAAGAAAAATTAAAAGTATTTTTTTTTAAATGTATAAACTCTTTTAAAGGCCTGTTTTATTTAATAGATGTTGATTATGTAGCCTGTTATTTTTCAAGGCTACTTGTAAGTTAATTTTCTCCACTTTTCTTTTCTGGAACATTTTCAACAGTCTTTTATGTTTTATAAGTTTTTTTTGTTCTTAAATAATCAATAGTTATTATACTTTCCCAAATCACCTAATTACATTCATATTCTATTTATGTATACTTCCACCTCTTGCTCACCTTCTTTGACTCACACATCTGCTTAAAGGTGCAAGCACATATATAAATCTTTAATTGGGTGTCTATGTAGTCCCCTAATCTAAAGTATTTTGTAATATACTTGCATTAAAACTTCTGTACTGTTCCCTAACTACACTATCCAACTGCAATTCTAGGTTTTTCCCTAATTCCTCTTTGATGAGGTTTCATTTGAGAATCCCAGTGCATTCTGTTATACTGAAATGAAGCACCATCAAGGACCAAAGGCTATGGTCACTGCCACTGCCCCTTTCTCCTCCCTGAAATGAAGCATCATCAATGTTGCTTGTTTCATGGGCTGGGCTAGTCCCACTATGGTGTGCATTGTGCGATGAGCACAACAACACTGATGAGACTTCGTTTCATGGACGGGGCAAAGGCTGTGGCTAGCCCCTGTGAGCCATGGACTGTGCACAATGGCAGCTTGTGCTCTGTTGCCTGCTCAGTTCGCTTATAACGATACGGCAAAAGAGCGGTGTCAGAATACTCAATGTGCAGAGACCAGTGCCGCCACTGCAATTGATGTCACTGGTCATTGCACATCAGGTAGTCTACAACGGAGGAACATCGCACTATGCACAGTGTGCAGGGACTAGCCCAGCCACTGAAATGAGAATCACTGATGATGCTTTGTTTCAGGGAGGGGCAGAGGCTGTGGCAGCCTATGACCCCTGATGATGGTTCGACTGACTATAACAGCATGCACTGGGATTCTCAAACAAAATGTCAGCAGAGAGGCGGTAGGGAAAAAAATAGAATAGCAGTTAGGCCCCCTTCCCACGTCCATGATAATCACGCACGTTTTTCACGGACGTGTCAAAGGTGCGTATATCCCTCTGTGTGTCGTTTTTATGGCACAACGTGTGTTCTCCGTGTGTTATCCATCTATTATTTTTTTATAGCTCTGTTTAGGACTGCAGCTTTTTGCAACTCAAATAAATGGAACTGAGCTGCATTACCATGCACAGCTACTAGTAGATATACAGAGCTGTCCCTGAGCAGTGTTCCCTTCAATTGGCTAATTTGGTATACATGCAGGGAGGTAGACCCCCACTGAGTTGATATTATTGACCTCTTCCAACAATAAATTATTAAGATTTCAGTGTGGAGAAAACCTTTTAAATGCTTTGTTCACCACAATAATCTATATTGTTTTAAATATTTCAATTAATCTAAAAGAACTAAATAGGTAGCTTTGCAAATAGTCTTCAAATCTCCAGTAATTTTGTGTACAGCTACACAGATTAATGTAATTCTACGATGTCAGATTATCTATGTTTATTTAACTCTTGTTTGGTACCTCTATGTTAATGACCTACTTCTATATAATTTCGATAACTTTAACTTTTAAACACTGTCAGCAAAAGACCCATATGATTTTGGAATTCTCTACAGTCCCTATTATGTAGTAATAGCATGACAGTAAAACTATAGTTGAAATCATTAAAAGATGCAATTTTACTTTCCAGATTCTTTCAAAGAAACCAACTTTGAAGGCATGGATGTGAGACTCCAGGGTATTTTATGTCTGATAGCAGGAGGGGTTTTCACATTTCACATTGGTACTCTAAGAGGACTTCCTTCCTAAGGGATCAGATTGTTTTTGTCATTTGAATTTTTATGGTGCGATTCCTCAAAATGTTTGAAAATGAAGCATAAAACATGTTCTGGTTTTAACAACCTCCTGAAAGCAAAGGGATTATGATGAAGGTCTGTTCCGTGAATTACAACCCTACTCTTCAGCCAGTGGACTTTGGCATATAACAGCTGTGATTTATAGAGACGATGTGTCACAGAAATTAATTTTTCAATGCTTTAAAAAGAGGATGCCATAAGCTATGCTAACCATTCATTTTTCTTGATTCAAAAATGTTATTACATTCTCCAAAAATGCAGATGAGCACAAAATTGCTTTTGTGAATATTTCCGCTTTGTGTATTTGACTGTTGATTTTTTTCTTTTGCAAATGCTGCCTAACAGAGATGGTAAATGAAATGTTACTGTTTAAACTGGGATTAAAGGGTCTTAATGTTTTTTTTTTTTCCAGACCTGGGGTGCAGATAAGCTGCACGTCTTGTGAACAAATGTAGTAAATCCAAATAAATGTTTGCTAGCGGCGAGAGATCCAAATAGAATCTCTCCATATGCTCCGGAATCCACAGAGACTCATTATAATCCCCGGACCTTTTGAGCACAATGTTTTTCAGACCAGACAACACTTTCCACCATTTGCCTTTATCTTTCTGCTACATAATATATACTTGTTTGTCCTCTGACCTACTATGTTCAAGAACCTCTCTTTCCCGGATCTTACAAGCCATGCCAGGTTACATTATTATTTCAAGAGGGTTCCTAGAACATGATTAATGGGAATAACATCACGCTTAGTTGTAAGGCCTACGATAACAGCACACCGATGCTAGTTAAACCAATACATAACAACCTCAATCTACAAACTTTGTTTCCGAGAAAAACATCAAAAAAAGGCCACTCTGTTGACCTCTCTATTTTTGCTTTAGTAAAAACAAAGTTCTATGTGTGCCACGCAATAAACTACATTTAAATAGGAGATATGAGGGACGCTACGTTTACATAAATGACTTTCAGGAGAGCAATACATTTTCTACGAGTGTAGCTGTCATCTTCGTAATGTCCTTTCATAAGGCAAAAGTGCCTTCGCCTTGGTTGCCAGGATACTACCTTGCTTTTAAAATGTAAAGTTCACACAGCTCTTGCGGGCTCATATTAGGAAGGCTCCGAAGTGCAAAGAGGAGTAATAAAATTTAATGTCAATTCATACTTGGGACCTGATTTGTCAACCTCGACAAAGTAAAGCTTGAGAAAAAGTCATTTGGGACTCAATTATTTCTTGTGCAAGTTATGTGAAAAATATCACTCAACAGTGATCATGTACAGCCAAAAGAAAAAGTAGGCCTTACTGTATAAAGACTGTGGAGCAATTAATATT
The DNA here is from genome assembly GCF_048569485.1 of Anomaloglossus baeobatrachus. Taxonomy (NCBI): domain Eukaryota; kingdom Metazoa; phylum Chordata; class Amphibia; order Anura; family Aromobatidae; genus Anomaloglossus; species Anomaloglossus baeobatrachus. Next base: position 319,682,962 of record NC_134356.1, on the reverse strand, counting down.
TAGATTTTTTTATTCACAAAATGACATCTGAAAAGGCTTTTGACTCAAAGATGGTGTGTAACAGTAATTGGCAGATAGGGATGATATTTCCCCGGAGTGACTTAGGTGAACCCAGGGGAGCCTATACTGGCCCTAAAGCTGGGGCCCCTGCGCTCACTCTAACCCTGTAGGTACACTTGATGGTAGGGAGGTCCAGGTCACCACCCTTGGCCCTATCTCCTGTCCTCATCCCTGATGTTATGACCCCCCTCCACAACCCACACCTGGGGGGAAAGAGCAAGAACAGGAGTCAACACCCCACCAATGAATATGGACAGGGGTAACAACAACAACAAAACCTACTCGTACATATGGCAACCACACACAAAGGAGCCACAGGAGGTGCACGAGGGGAGACAACATAAAAGGGGGGAATCAACACACTACTGGGGAACTTCCAAACGAGAACAAACACACCTGAGAATGCTGATGCAAACTCTAATGCTGCAGCCAACACAACAACTGAGAGAGTAAATAACAGCTCCTTCCACCTCCTGGCAAAGCTTTCTAATCATAGAAAATAACTGGTATCCTCTGGTGGATGTAGAGGGTATTTATAGAACCTGAGCATTGTCCCCACTGGAAACACCTGACCAGGAGTCAGAAGCTGCTGGAATTAACCCTCCCTCCTCAAGGGAAAGGGAATTCATTTAATCTGCAAAATCCCACAAGACAAAGTGAGACTCTGACCCAGAACATGTCACAAAACTCCGCAACAGGGGAAAGTCCGTGACAGATATAAATCGTGACCGATTTTTAGCAGGTGCCTGGGGTGTGAATATGCTGCCTGGATAGTTTTCATACAAAACATCAGCTATTCACATTTGCTGCATTGGCTTTATCTACAGAGGCTGATTAGGCTGAGAGGTTTTTATATCAATATGTTCACATGGAGATTAGTCAACTTAGAACAAAAAAGTTACAAGATGTGTAATAATTATTATTATTTTCAGTCTCTTTTTGATTCTCATGATAAAAAAATATAGAAAATTCAGTGAACTAACCAATTGCTAACTTGGTGAAGTTATGAGGCTGCATTCATCTGCCTTGTGATCATTGGCAAGCAGTAGGGTGATTAGTGCATCACATTCTCATTAGCTGGCATCAGTGTTTGATTGTTTGATTTTTGCATAGTCCATCACTGCTGTTTCCTCCTGTGTCCTGCTGTTCCTCTATGCTGGCATCTGTTGGTCCAGATATGTTCCTAATGTAGCATAAATGCTTTGAATCTAGCATTATAAAAATAATGGTGGACAAAAGAAAAACGGGTATATGCCGCGCTTAAAAACCACTGAGTTGGAAGTGATATAATATTTCTCTTTTATTTACAGCATTCCTACGCGTTTCAGAGACAACAGACCGTCTCCTTCTTCAGGGAAAAAAGAAATCATCGTTTTTTTGAGAGCCCATGCAGGAGAAAACCAGTTTTAATATTATGGCGATGTGAATTCAGCCTGTTATGGAGGGCCTGGCTTGTTCTGCCCACATATTGTTTGCCGCAAATGCAGTCAACCAAATAGACAACAAAATCAGACTGGCATGTTAGGTGTTTACTGATCTTAAAAGATTCATTGCCATTTGATGAGCAGAACGTAGTTCTGCCATGATAGATGCTTTTACAACATAGACAGTTTTTTGAACCACATCTGAAGGCACCTGTTTTAGTCCCAAGTATATTTTTATTTTTAAAAAATCTATTCCTTAGCTTACTGGGTGCTACAATATTTTTGATGGTGGGAGCCCGCCTAAAAGTAATACCCGGGGTGAGGGGTAAAATGGGAGTGAGAATGGGATCACTTTTCAGGATGTCCCAATGCTTGGATAAGATGTGTTTAATGGCCATATTGTCGCTACTGTAGGTAGTGATAAAGTTCAAGCTGAAGTCTCGACCCCCGTTTACATCGCAATTGATATTTTTGTTTATATTTTTATTTGTATTTGTATTTGCACCCCTACGTGTTTTGGCAAGGTCAACCTGTCTAAGTTTGGAAGATTCCTTGTAAGCTTTCTGTAATAGGGGCTTAGGGTACCCTTTGTCCTCAAACCTTTGTCTCAGTACCCCTACCTGTACATTAAAATCAGTGTCCTGGGTGCAATTCCTCCTGATTCTCTTGTATTGGTTGAGCGGAATATTCTTTAGCCATTTATTATAATGCTCACTATTATAGTGGATATAGCTGTTGGCATCTACTTTTTTGAAGTGGGTTTTTGTGAGGATTTTTTGCTCCTGGTGAAAAACAACTAGATCCAGAAATTGTATACTGTCAGCACATACCGAGGCAGTGAATTTCAAACCCCAGTTGTTGCCGTTTAAATCATCAAGGAAGGACCGGACGTCTGAGCGGTTGCTGTCCCAAATGATGAACAGATCATCTATAAATCTCTTAGAAAATACTACACCCTCTCTGTATTTGCTGTTTTGGATATAAATCATCTCAAAGATTCCCATGAAGAGGTTAGCATATGAACATGCAGCCTTAGACCCCATCGCTGTCCCGAGTCGCTGATGGTATAATGTGTTGTCAAAAGTGAAAAAATTATTACAAAGTATGAAATTCATACTTTCCAGTATGAAGTCCCTTTGGATGGGTGGAATCTGGCTGTCATTTTCCAAAAAAAGGGAAATACAAAAAAGACCTAAATGGTGTTGTATGTTGGAATACAATGAAGCTACATCAATAGTTACAAAAAGAAAGGTGTCCTTCCATACAATTCTACTCACACTTTCTATGAGATGGGCAGAATCTCTAATGTGACTGTCCAGTTTAAACACATATGGTTGTAACAGTAAGTCGATATAATTTGCTAAATTCGAAGTCAAAGAGTCAATTCCTGCTATGATTGGTCTGCCGGGGGGGTTACATATATCCTTATGGATTTTTGGCAGGTGATAAAAAAACGCCATTACTGGGTTTTTGACCTGTAAAAATTTTTTCTCAGCAGGATTTAAAATGCTTTTTTCTGAAGCTTTCAGGATGAGAGTTTTATATTCAGAAATGGCCCTATTATATTCCATTTGGTTGGCAGTTTCATAATAAATAGGATCTGACAGGATCCTGTGCGCCTCTTTGAGGTAGTCCGTTCTATTTTGTATAACAACCCCCCCCCCCCTTTGTCGGCTGCTCTAATAACTATATTACAGTTATCCTTTAAGGTTGTCAAAGCCTCCCTTTCGGAGTATGTTAAATTGTATTTGGATTTCCTTTTTTGGCCAATGGTTTTTTTGAGGTCTTCCAGGACTAAATCACAATAAGTTTTCAAGAAATGCCCTTTACTTTGTGTGGGGTAAAATTTAGACTTAGGTTTCACTGCAGCATGGCAATAAGGACTTGCTTCAGGAGGAGTGATGGTGGGGTTATCCTTTTTTAGAAGAAAGTGTCTTTTTAATGTGAGTTTCCTGATATAATTTTGCACATCCAGGAACACGTCAAAATCCTTGGATCTATATGAAGGGCAAAATGACAGACCCTTGTTTAGGACCCTTGATTCACCCTCACTGAGCACATGATCGGAGAGGTTAAAAATATTATTTATATTTTTAGTATTATTGATGTTTATTTGTCCGGATTTCTGGGGTATTGTCTGAGGTGAGATGTCAGTAGTGTTATTTTTAGCTGTAGTGCCTAGACAATCCTTTTCTCTCTTTTGTTTGAACTTGAGTCCTGCTCTTGTTCCTCTGCGGTGTTTTTTCTCTTTTTTGTGGAGGATTTTGGGACTAAAAAATCCGTGATCAGATTGGGTTTCAAGGGTCTGGCTGATGGCAAAAAAGGGACAAGTGGTGAGGCCCTATTTGTATTATCTAGGATAAACTTTTCTGCGCCCATACTGATATTTGGCATCATAGTGGGATTCTGTGAGGAGGGAGTAGGGTCTTCATGGACAGTTAAATTTAAAAGATCTATGAAGTCCTCATCCTGACTTCTATTGCTATGTATGGAGGGATCATTTAGATCCAAAAGGGCTCTTTCCTTCCTGATCCTGTCAATCTGCAGCCTTATTTTAGCTAAGTGAGCTCGTGTCTCATCTGGATTCAATGGAGTGGGTGCTGACTTAGCAGGATTGGATACACTGTTCGATGTAGAGGGGAGGATGACCTCCACGTTAATATTCTGTCTACTAGGGTCATCCTGCAGAAAGACTTCTTCTGCTAATTTATCAATATGGTCTGGGATTTTTTGTGTCCTTATTAGAGATATATCTGTCTCATTTAACCCATCCTGTCGAGCTATAGTGTTCCCACTACTATTAGTATTGGTGTTGGAACTTTTTCTATCCGTCCTGTGGAATCTGCTATTCACAAAACTCTTCCTGGTGAAATTATTATTATTATTGTTTGTAGAGCTGTGCCTCCTGAAACTATTGTTTCTGAATGAGGGAGGAGGTTTTTCAACAGGTGCGGTGGAATTAGCCTGATGCCTCTCATATCTGTCCCTCTGTAATTTCTTTCTTTTTTTTTTTTTTTTTTTTTTCTTTTTTCCCTGAAGAAGGAGACGGTCTGTTGTCTCTGAAACGCGTAGGAATGCTGTAAATAAAAGAGAAATATTATATCACTTCCAACTCAGTGGTTTTTAAGCGCGGCATATACCCGTTTTTCTTTTGTCCACCATTATTTTTATATCATACCTACGGGGCCGCTGCTTGAACCACGCGGACACTCACATGTCTTTGAAGGAGTTGTGACTGGCACAACCCCACCAGGTGAGTGTTACTGTACCTTCTCTAACATCATATGTTATATCGGGTAAGACCCTATTGCGCCCTTTTGTCTCCCCACTTTAGTTCATTGAATCTAGCATTGACAGGTCTTCTGCAAAATAAAAGTGAAAGATTACTGATAGCAATAGACAAGAATCAGGAAGGAGATAAGATGACCTCTTAATGACAACAGAAAATATCAAATTATGATGGAGATTTGTTTTTTTCAAGTCATACATACATAATCTGTTGCTGTCATACAGCCCAAGAATATGCAGCACTGTGCAAAAGTTTTAGTTAGATGCGGGGAAAAATGCCGCAAAGTAAGCATGTTTTCAAAATAGAAGTGTTTATAGTTTATTTTTATAAATTACCACTATTCAAACTGACATTTCAGCTCCAAGTTTGCACCTCCTGTAAGAAAACTACACCGAAGCGGCATCAGAGCTGTTTTGGGGCATTTTTTTTGCCAAGAGATGCAAATTTGGTGCTGAAATTTACACCATATTCCTGCACTGAATCTACACCTCCTGGCAAAAAATTTTTGCATCACTACCACATCATACCACATGCAGTAGTGATGCGGTTTTTTTTGCCAAGAGATTGGGTGCAGGAATATGGTGTAACAATGTTAGCACCAAATCTGAATCTCTTGGCAAAAAAAAACACAGTTTCTGCCAGAAGATGCAGGACTGTGATCTCTGTGAGAGTTTATTGAGGTCACCTGAGGTGGAGGGCTGTAGGAACCTCCAGTTGTGACCGCAACTAACCTCATTGATGTCACTGATCATCGCTGTCTCAGTCTCTGCCTGAACCTCACAGCGTTCGGTCATGTTCCTTGATCGCGCGCTGTGCCTTCAGTAATGTAGGAGAGCCAAGAACCTCGTGTAGATTACGTCGGACCTGCAGGGGTATATTGGGGAGTTAATAAAATGGTGAAAGAGGGTGCTTTTTTGTCCTTTATTTCAAATAAAAGATTTTTTTCGTGTTTGTGTTTATTTCTTTTCACTTACAGATTAGTAATGGGGGGTCTTATAGACACCTTACATATCAAAATTGGAGGGGACCACACGCAGGTTTTTAAAATTTATTTATTTAAATAATTGGGCGGGAGGAGCCTCATATGGTTCCTCCTAATTTGCTACACAGCCAAGATAAGCGCACGGCTGTGGGCTGCAGCCTGTAACTGTGGATTTATCTGTGCTGGTATCAATAGATGGGGGGACCCTATGCAAATTATTTTATTTATTTATTTTATACCAGGATATAGACCCGCACACAGAGTCTGTGATTCCAAACAATCACACACGCTTTTTGGGGTCAAGGTCTGACTGCAGCCAATCAGAGATGCTGGTGAAAGGGGAAAGCAGTGAATATTTATTAGAGATAATTATTGGCACCAGAAGTAGCGCTGCAGCTGCAGGAGACTCAGTAAGTATGTACTGCTTTAACGCTTTTGCTTCCTTTTTTTTTTTTTTTACAGTGGCCAATCACAGTCATGCCAATACATGACATGGCTGTGTTGACTAGGGAGAGGATCGCTTTTGCCATTCAAACATTTACTGATCCTCGGCAAGATCGCAGACTTTAGCGGTCAATGATCGATTGTCCGATCCCAATCCAATCCAGCCAAAGATCGTATGAATTTAACATTTTACGATCTTTGCTGATCAGAATCACTTTATTCTAGTGACAAGGACTCCACAACAAAGATTAAGGACTATATGTATTATGATCCAGTGATGACATAGATGAATAACTAATTATGACACAGACAAATCTTTAAGAACTTATTAATGAAATTTATATTATATACCTATGTACAGCTCTACAGTGATAACATATATCTGTGCAAGCTTATGTATCTATACAAAGTATTTACAGAATTTATGCAACATAACAATATGATGAACCCAAACGGTTGGACCCCATTTGATGTGGATGCAACTGATACGCTATTTCTCAAGGCTTAAGAGAGGTTTCCTTTTCTTGGACCTGGTGTGACCTCTGTGCATTAGAACTTCATGGATATAATATAAAAGTGTATCCCTGTGGTAGGCTGGATGGACATTCTGCAATCTACAATAGTTAAGCTCTGAATTTAAAACGTTCATCGCTGGTGAAGGCGAGTGTCAGTGGACCCACTAGACCACAGGGGGCCATGCAGGGAAGAGGAGAGTGCAGGGACAATGGCGCTAGGGCGTTGCGGAGTGCCAGTGCACTAGGGAAGCTGGCGTTACAGTATCCCCTCCTTTACACCCCATCTCAGAAGGCCTGAAAGTAAAATCACCAAAGTAAAAAGGCTGTTCAATCCTCTGTCACCAACCGCAGGGGTTGGGAAAAAGTCCTGCTATCCAAGGGGGCTGCTGACCGCAATCATAGGAGTCTATGGCCAGAGCAAACTGTAACGCTCACTGCTCGTGAAAGTAGCTAGTCGGAGTGAACACACTGGACCACAGAGGGGACCAAGGCTTACCCTTTCGTGAGTGGGGCTTAACTAAGAGACTGCTAGGATGCAGAATGATAGGTGCCTAGCATTCTGCATACACACAGAATACACACAGGGCATTAACCAGGATTGTGGCAACTGAGCAGGGAAACAGCAGGACAGGTAGAACAGACACAGAGCTGGTGGGACAAACAGGGCAGAACAAAGGCACAGTCTGAATGGTGAATGGTTGGGTGGGCAAAGGCAGGTAAGAAATTTCGTGCATTGGTCATTAGGCTCATCAGGCTCAGATTCAGGATATCGGAAAAAGGTGCAGCAGGGACGGCTGAGGCAGACAGGACGACATGTGCAGGTAGCTAAGGCCACAGGTGCAGGATACAGGCAGGCATGGACACAGGTGAAGGATACAAGCTGGTACCGGGGAACAGACTGGACAGTTCCAGGGGAACAGACAGGACAGACACAGCAGTGCAGAACTGGTTGCATGCAGGACTGGTGCTGGAGGCTGGCAGACCAGAACAGACAGGCAAGACCAACACATAGCTAGAATCAAGCCCTTAATAATTGCTCTGGCCACTTCCATAAGGGGAGGGAGCCTTAAATACCTGGTAACTCTCAGAGATAGGCTGGGGACACCTTTTCGAGGTTTGCATGCTTCATGTTAAAGGGAAGCATGCACGTGCGCCCTCTAGCCTAGAGACCGGGAAATCCCATGCAGCATGTGCAGGGCCTGAGGCCTAGGCAGGAGATGGAGACCGACAGACATGTGGGCATCCATAGGGGGAGGTGGGGGTGAGCCAGGGACTGCACCACACATGAGCAACAATGAAGGGTGCAGAGGACCACACAACACATAGGTGGCCATGGGGGGAGCAAGATGAGGCCTGCACAAGATGAGGATGGCTGTATGAGAGCACAGAGGACCACGCAACATATGGGTGGCAATGCAGGTAAGCAGAGGACAATGCAGCACGAGGATAGCCATGCAGGAAATAGGAGAGTGCAGGGACTATGGCGCAGCGAAGCGCCGACACACTAGGGAACTCAGCGCTACAGTATTTTGTGTAAGAAGGACATCTCAAGACTCTCTTGATAGGGTTATTTTTTGTAAATATATCCTTACTTAAATGAACAACCAAAAGAGGTGAAATTTTGAAAGTTAAAAGGGTTTTCCCACAAATAAAACTCATTTAAATGAATAGATCTTGGAATAATAATAATCTCCACATTTGGATGTTGTAGCGCTGGCAACCCTGCACCACTCGCCCCCCCTCCTTGCAGTTGCTGACTAACTCCCCACCACAGCCAGCCCTCATCACACTGCCCGGCTTCCCTGTGGTCCTTCATGTGGGTTTCTCCTGCTTCCTCCTCCTGGGGCCTGTGCACCCTGATAGGTCCTCCAGGAGTGATCCTAGGCTGTGTGCGTGCACCGCTGCCCTTCTCCAGCATGTAATTTTATTGAAGTGCCTCTCAGCCTATCAATGAGAGGCACTGTGTACTTAAGGCACTCTCCCACTAGGGGAGGTGCCTTATCAATGTGGTTAGTTAGTGATCCGTGCCCTAGCCAGCTAGTTGTTAGATCCCCATGTCCACGATGTGTCCCCATGTTAATGAACAGTGTCCCACTCCTGGTTTCCAGCTCCATCAGTACCCAGGTGCCTGTCCATCCTGGCCGTGCTATCAGCCTTGGCAGTTCCAGTGGAGCCTTTTGCCCTACTGACAATGTCTGTCCATTTTGTCCGTGCTATCGTCCTCGGCCGTCCCAGTGGTTCCTGCTGCACTAGTGACTCTGTCCATCTGCACCTATGTCTGTCCTTGCTCAGGTCAACCTGTCAACTGTGCACCCCCATGTCAGTGTACAGTGTCCCATTCCTGTTTCCCGGCACCATCAATATCACCGGTCTCTGTCATGGGAGTGGCATCTGGAATCTGCCTCATGGTGGGTGCTTAGTCAAGACCCTCCCAGTAAAGGGTAAGCCCAGGTTCCCCCTGTGGTCCAGTGGGTCCACTCCTGCTCGCCGCTTTATCACCTCCAGTGGCAAGCATTACAATTTGATCAGGCCATGTACTCTGCTGACTCTGGCTCTCCGCCCCTGCAAGAATTATATCATGAGATGTCGCAGATGCCGGTATAGCAAAATAAAATTTTTGCATATCTACGGTCAGTGAATGTCCACCTGAACACTTCAGCTCCCGCTCTGCCTGTATCTGGACCTCGTCTGTCTGCCCCACTTTGCTTTGACGGCGACCCAAAGCAATGCCAAGGTTTCATCAACCAGTGCAGCCTGCACTTTGAACTACTGACCCATCAGTTTTTTTCAGTCCACTCCAAAATGGCATTCCTGATATCGCACCTCAGTGAAGAAGCTCTTGCTTGGGTCAATCCCCTGTGGGAGAGAAATGACCCAATTATTGCTGAAATGCTGGAATTTCTGCAGGCCTTCCAGAAAATCTTTGATGAGCTGGACCATGTTGTTTCTGCTGCATCCTCTCATCTGCATTTACGCCAAGAAGTCCAGACTGTGGGTCAATATGTGATTCAACGCTGCACTTTCTCTTCTGAACTTGGATGAAATAATTGGGTGCTTGTGTCCACCTTTTGGGAAGGTTTATCCGGGAGAATCAAGGACGAACTGGCCAGTCGTGATATTCCCGTTACTCTGGATGATCTTATCTCCTTAGCCACACGGGCCGAACGCAGGTTCTAGGAACGATACAAGGAAGTCTCCCATGAGATTTCTTCAGAGACCATTGGCTTCTCAAGCTCTAGCTTTCTCCCTGGTTCGTGAACTTATGCAAGTGGATGATATCAAAATGTGTGATCACCAACGAGAACATCACCAAGCCTTGGGATTGCACTTCTTCTGTGGAGGAACAGAGAACTTTATCCAGGTCTGTCCTTTGAGACTGGAAACCTTTTACCTTGGCTCAGAAGTGGGGGTCTCCCTTGGCCAACGCAACTCCTCTGCTTTGTTGGCGTTGTCAATGTCCATATTGTATGGAGGAGTTCAGTCCTCTGAGAAGGCTCATCTGGATTCTGGTTCTGTTGTAACTTTCGTTCAGCGACCTGTGGTGGATCATTACCAGATTCCCATCCGACGCCTTCTGAAGCCATTGTTGGTATCATCCGTGGATGAAATGCTCCTGTACAAACTCATATGCTTAATTTCTGAGCCTGTGTCTGGTTAGTGCTCATCCGTCCAGGTCTTTAGGTGTATCATCTCGCCATCCGGTCTTGCCTCCTGCCTGTTTGCCAATTACCATTGACTTCGTCAAGAGGAATCTCATGGTGTTCCTTTATCCTCTGTGATGTCTACCTCAGTTATCATTTTTGTGTCTGAGAGAAAGCCTTTTAAACAAAGGCTATGCAGCCTACCCCTTCCATCAGCCATCTCTTCTTCCTCCCACTCTGAGGACATCATTATGGAAAAGAAATCTTTTTCTAGCCTGGTGAAGAGGAGGCGTAAGGAGGTGGTACTGTAGCACTGGCATCCCTGTAAGGTCCTCCAAGTGGGATTTCCCTGCTATCAGCTACCGGGGCCTATGCATGCCACACAAGTCCTCTGGGAGTGCTCCTAGGACGTGCGAACGCACCACTGCCCATCTCTTAAAGATCCAGTGTGTCATTCTTTGAAAGTAACTCTCAGCCTCTCGCTGAGAGGCACTGGGTACAAAAGGCAGTACGGGAGGTGTCTGATTAATGTGGTTAGTTAGTGGTCCATGACCTAGCCAGCTAGTTGTCAGGACCCCTTGTCCACTGTGCATCACTGTGTCAGTGTACAGTGTCCCACTCCTGTTTCCTGGCCCCATCGGTACCCTAATGCCTGTCCATCCTGGCCGTGCTATAGGCCCCAGCTGTCTTAGTGGTTCCTGCTTCACTAGTGACTCTGTCCGTCTGAACCTGTGTCCGTTCTTGTTCAGGTCCCCCTGTCTACTATGCATCCCCATGTCAGTGTACAGTGTCCCACTCCTGTTTCCCGGCCCCATCAGTATTCCTGGCTGCATCTACCACGCTAGTGACTTCGTCCGTCCAGCCTGGCCATACCATCTGCATCAGCTGTTCTGGCTCCACCCACCTACTACACTAGTGACTCTGTCCATCTGCGCCTGTGTCCATCCTTGCCCTGGTGGTCAACTACCACAGTCCTGGTCTCGGCCCTGGAAGTGACTTCTGGCATCTGTCTCGCGGTGGATGCTTACTTAAGCAAATCCCACTAAAGCGTAAGCCTGGATTCCCCCTGTGGTTTAGTGGGTCCACTCCCACTCACCACCTTACTACCTCTAGTGGCGAGCGTCACAGATGTGTTTTAAAAAAAATGTTCCTGTGCTGACATAATCTTATAAATATGCCCCTGGTATGTACTGTGTAATGGCCGTGTCTGACTGTACAGGGACATGGTCTGATCAGATCATATCTCCTGAGTCAGGGAGGAAATTAAAAGAATTAAAAAAGCAGGCAGAAAAATGTTTTACAAAAAGAATCACATCATCCTGTGCTGTCCTCTGTTTATAGTTCTTTCCTCTTTCCCCCGCCCTGGAGCTGTGGTGTGATCAGACTATGTCCATGTACAGTCAGACATGGTCATTACAAAGCAGGGGCACATTTTTAAGATTATATCAGCACAGGAACATTTTTTAAACACATCCTTTTGGTGAACTTATTATTATTCCATGATCTATTGATTAAAATTAACTTTAAAATTAACTTTGTTCATGTTAAAACCCCTTAAAGGGTTATTTATGTTATTGAAGTATGACCTTTAGTTGTTATTCACTCATGGTTAGGAAACAGAGCAGTGTGTGGTAGTGAGGGGAGTATATATACCTTGGAAAAAACGTATTTAGTAATTGTGCTCATGGAATCTCTACCGGAATTTCTGTGATGGGGTCATGGACACCACCCCACAATAGCAATAAAAAACACAGGAAAATAGTTTGGAACTAAAAAGGCTGTGACTTTTATTATAGGTTACAGTAATAATAAATTATATTTAAAAACATAAAACCAACTATTATAAGCCTTTATTTATTTTAATATATTAAATAACCAAAATAAATGTCTATGTCCACCGAGCATTAGCTGGGTGACAACCCACTAATAAAAACCACAATATAACTGGAGAAGAACCATCTAAGGGTGGATGGGAGGAATGCTTCTTCACATGACGAACAGCAAACTGAACAGCAAGATAAGCTCTATAAACACTCCAGTCTTCCCACTGAAATAATTTTCCATCAATCCAATTATTTATAACCATATCTGCCCAGTAATGGAGACAACCTGGGAAGATTCTAGAAGAAGGAGTACCACTAGTACACCCCAAAAGGGGTGCAGAATATACCAGCAAGTAAATAAAGAGGAACAAATGAATAAAGGGGAAAATTAACAGCTGACAATACTGACAGAAGGGGAGCATTAACATTAAAAGAGAGAGAGTCTGATGAGAAACCCTAATCATGGAAGAATAAAGGACTGGGGAGTGACATAGTCCCTTGAGCCCCCCACGCTATTGGCTCTAAAGGGGACCCTCTGGGACCATAGACACCAACACATAATAGAAAAAAAACAAAGGCAATTAGCTTGGAACTAAAAAGGCCATGGCTTTTATTATGGGTTACAGTAACAATAAATAATATTCAAATATATAAACCAACTGTGATATAAATCTTTAGTTTAATAATATAAATTACCAAAACAAATGTCCAAATCCACCCAGCGTTAGCTGTGCAACAACACAAAAGCCGTGACGAATTAAGGTTTCCATAGCCCTCCCCCAGAACCGCAGTCTTAACAATTGTATACTGCATGCCTAAATTAAATATTTTGAGACCAACTTCCGAGAAATGAATCAAATCATCCCTGTTCAATCCACAAATAAAACCTTCCAAATACACTTGTGTATATGACAACCAGCCATAAACTTGGCCATACCTCTGTTCAGCATTTTACGTATTTTTTCCATGAAAATTCAATACCGAGTTGCTCAGGCCAAATGGGGAAGGATTTTCAGAAAAACACAAAACTACGCATGGAAATAGACATTAAAGCACTACAAAGAATATCTGCATGTCACCTATTAACTGAACAGTTTTGGCCCAGCCCACATCATTGCCACCTGCAAGAACAATAATATCCGAGGGTTGAAAATTAGCATTTAATTTTAAAATTAAACCTTGAAGCTGACCCCACATGAAACCTCTAATTCCCTGTCAAATGATAAGAAATGGATTACTCATGAAGCTAAGGGGTACTTTACACGTTGCGACATCGCTAGCAATTGCTACGGCAGCATCACATGCACATACCTGTGCAGCGATGTCGCTGTGCCCACCGAACAATCCCTCCCTCAAGGGGTAGGTGCATTCGGCGTCATAGCGACATCACCGCGACGTCACTAAGCCGCCGGCCAATAGAAGCGGAGGGGCGGGGTTGAGCGGGACGTAACATCCCGCCCACCTCCTTCCGCATTGCCGGTGGACGCAGGTAAGGAGATGTTCGTCGTTCCTGCGGTGTCACACATAGCAATGTGTGCTGCCGCAGGAACGACGAACAACATCATACCGGTTGCTGCAGCGATATTAAGTAAATGAACGACGTGTCAACGATCACCGTTTTGGAACGATTTTGCGATCGTTGATTGCCGCTCATTAGTGTTACACGCTGCGATGTCGCTACCGGCGCCGGATGTGCATAACTAACTACAGGACCCCGACGATATATCGGTAGCAATGTCGCAGCGTGTAAAGTACCCCTAAGATTATCACTGTAGATCGTAGAAGCTGCTTTTCTGTGTGCCCAAAAAATAAAAGAATGCTTAACCATCAAGAACACACATTCCTTTAGACTTAGGAAATAATAATATAAAAAAATATTCAAGTCAGGTCTGATATAATGTTTAAAACAAGCACAACGCCATCTACTACTATCTGTAACAGCTTCTATGCTTAAGCTAAGGTTTAAGCCTCATTAGTAGTTTCCATCCTAAATAAATGAAATCTCAAAACCACTTAAACCCAAAAGGTGAAAGCATTTCTTCAAAACCGACAAGAATTGGATTTTTTTCAATGGAGAACAATCTTCATAAACAAAACAAGATAATGGGCCTATTGGTCTACATGCAATAAAATTATGTAAATGTGTAACAGGGCAGTACTTGTCAAAAAGACTACTAATGTTAACCACAACACCCTTTCCCAACTGATTTTTTTTTAGATTTTCTAACTAATATGGATTCTTGACTCAAACTAACTAATATCAGACAAGAGAAGGCTCAAAATACAAGACTTATTAACATCTATAATTTCACTCAGCCTAAAAGACCCCAAAAAATGCTAACAAAAAAGTGGTTTTAAAAAGACTAAACTTGTAAATAGAGATGAGCGAACCGGTCCCGGTTCGGCTCGAGGTCGGTTCGCCGAACGGAGCTCCCGTTCGAGTTCGGCTCGTCGAACGTTCGACGAACCGAACTCGAACTGCATAGGAAACAATGGCAGGCAATCACAAACACAGAAAAACACCTAGAAAACACCCTCAAAGGTGTCCAAAAGGTGACAAACAACTCACAACACAACACAACACAAACACATGGGAAAGTGACAAGGACATATACTCATGCGAAAACAAAACAGCTGGACAAGGAAAAAGAGGAGGACACACAGATATATGAGTATATGCAAGGAAACATCGATTCCATTATTGTGCAACTTGAGCCCTGCTCATTTTAGGCTTCCAATCTTGATAAATTGCCTGAGCTCGCCACGTACGCCTTGGGGATCTTGTCGTGTCCTGCAGCCAGCGTTCTCTCGGAACATGTCTTCAGTGCTGCTGGGGGTCTGCTGGCAGATAAGCACATGTGTCTGTCCACTGACAATGTGGACATGGCTCTCAGAGGACTTTTCTTCCCCTGGGTCAGCCAGGGGACGGGAAAGGCACGCGTATTTTTGAGAGTGCTTCATGCCAAGCATCTTTTTCTTTTTCAAAAGGGAAGGTCAACTGATGCCAGTCAAGTGGGGTGTGTGTGGCCCAGTTAGTGGAAACGAGGGAAACTGTGGTTGGAGTCCCCTCGCTGTGTTTCTAAAAGAACCAAGATGAACAAGTCATGGCTCTCAGAGGACTTTTCTTCCCCTGGGTCAGCCAGGGGACGGGAAAGGCACGCGTATTTTTGAGAGTGCTTCATGCCAAGCATCTTTTTCTTTTTCAAAAGGGGGGGTCAACTGATGCCAGTCAAGTGGGGTGTGTGTGGCCCAATTAGTGGCAACGAGGGAGACTGTGGTTGGAGTCCCCTCGCTGTGTTTCTAAAAGAACCAAAATGAACAAGTCATGGCTCTCAGAGGACTTTTCTTCCCCTGGGTCAGCCAGGGGACGGGAAAGGCACGCGTATTTTTGAGAGTGCTTCATGCCAAGCATCTTTTTCTTTTTCAAAAGGGAAGGTCAACTGATGCCAGTCAAGTGGGGTGTGTGTGGCCCAGTTAGTGGAAACGAGGGAGACTGTGGTTGGAGTCCCCTCGCTGTGTTTCTAAAAGAACCAAGATGAACAAGTCATGGCTCTCAGAGGACTTTTCTTCCCCTGGGTCAGCCAGGGGACGGGAAAGGCACGCGTATTTTTGAGAGTGCTTCATGCCAAGCATCTTTTTCTTTTTCAAAAGGGGGGGTCAACTGATGCCAGTCAAGTGGGGTGTGTGTGGCCCAATTAGTGGCAACGAGGGAGACTGTGGTTGGAGTCCCCTCGCTGTGTTTCTAAAAGAACCAAGATGAACAAGTCATGGCTCTCAGAGGACTTTTCTTCCCCTGGGTCAGCCAGGGGACGGGAAAGGCACGCGTATTTTTGAGAGTGCTTCATGCCAAGCATCTTTTTCTTTTTCAAAAGGGAAGGTCAACTGATGCCAGTCAAGTGGGGTGTGTGTGGCCCAGTTAGTGGAAACGAGGGAGACTGTGGTTGGAGTCCCCTCGCTGTGTTTCTAAAAGAACCAAGATGAACAAGTCATGGCTCTCAGAGGACTTTTCTTCCCCTGGGTCAGCCAGGGGACGGGAAAGGCACGCGTATTTTTGAGAGTGCTTCATGCCAAGCATCTTTTTCTTTTTCAAAAGGGGGGGTCAACTGATGCCAGTCAAGTGGGGTGTGTGTGGCCCAATTAGTGGCAACGAGGGAGACTGTGGTTGGAGTCCCCTCGCTGTGTTTCTAAAAGAACCAAGATGAACAAGTCATGGCTCTCAGAGGACTTTTCTTCCCCTGGGTCAGCCAGGGGACGGGAAAGGCACGCGTATTTTTGAGAGTGCTTCATGCCAAGCATCTTTTTCTTTTTCAAAAGGGAAGGTCAACTGATGCCAGTCAAGTGGGGTGTGTGTGGCCCAGTTAGTGGAAACGAGGGAGACTGTGGTTGGAGTCCCCTCGCTGTGTTTCTAAAAGAACCAAGATGAACAAGTCATGGCTCTCAGAGGACTTTTCTTCCCCTGGGTCAGCCAGGGGACGGGAAAGGCACGCGTATTTTTGAGAGTGCTTCATGCCAAGCATCTTTTTCTTTTTCAAAAGGGAAGGTCAACTGATGCAAGTCAAGTGGGGTGTGTGTGGCCCAGTTAGTGGAAACGAGGGAGACTGTGGTTGGAGTCCCCTCGCTGTGTTTCTAAAAGAACCAAGATGAACAAGTCATGGCTCTCAGAGGACTTTTCTTCCCCTGGGTCAGCCAGGGGATGGGAAAGGCACGCGTATTTTTGAGAGTGCTTCATGCCAAGCATCTTTTTCTTTTTCAAAAGGGGAGGTCAACTGATGCCAGTCAAGTGGGGTGTGTGTGGCCCAATTAGTGGCAACGAGGGAGACTGTGGTTGGAGTCCCCTCGCTGTGTTTCTAAAAGAACCAAGATGAACAAGTCATGGCTCTCAGAGGACTTTTCTTCCCCTGGGTCAGCCAGGGGACGGGAAAGGCACGCGTATTTTTGAGAGTGCTTCATGCCAAGCATCTTTTTCTTTTTCAAAAGGGAAGGTCAACTGATGCCAGTCAAGTGGGGTGTGTGTGGCCCAGTTAGTGGAAACGAGGGAGACTGTGGTTGGAGTCCCCTCGCTGTGTTTCTAAAAGAACCAAGATGAACAAGTCATGGCTCTCAGAGGACTTTTCTTCCCCTGGGTCAGCCAGGGGACGGGAAAGGCACGCGTATTTTTGAGAGTGCTTCATGCCAAGCATCTTTTTCTTTTTCAAAAGGGGGGGTCAACTGATGCCAGTCAAGTGGGGTGTGTGTGGCCCAATTAGTGGCAACGAGGGAGACTGTGGTTGGAGTCCCCTCGCTGTGTTTCTAAAAAAACCAAGATGAACAAGTCATGGCTCTCAGAGGACTTTTCTTCCCCTGGGTCAACCAGGGGACGGGAAAGGCACGCGTATTTTTGAGAGTGCTTCATGCAAAGCATCTTTTTCTTTTTCAAAAGGGGGGGTCAACTGATGCCAGTCAAGTGGGGTGTGTGTGGCCCAATTAGTGGCAACGAGGGAGACTGTGGTTGGAGTCCCCTCGCTGTGTTTCTAAAAGAACCAAGATGAACAAGTCATGGCTCTCAGAGGACTTTTCTTCCCCTGGGTCAGCCAGGGGACGGGAAAGGCACGCGTATTTTTGAGAGTGCTTTATGCCAAGCATCTTTTTCTTTTTCAAAAGGGAAGGTCAACTGATGCCAGTCAAGTGGGGTGTGTGTGGCCCAGTTAGTGGCAACGAGGGAGACTGTGGTTGGAGTCCCCTCGCTGTGTTTCTAAAAGAACCAAGATGAACAAGTCATGGCTCTCAGAGGACTTTTCTTCCCCTGGGTCAGCCAGGGGACGGGAAAGGCACGCGTATTTTTGAGAGTGCTTCATGCCAAGCATCTTTTTCTTTTTCAAAAGGGAAGGTCAACTGATGCCAGTCAAGTGGGGTGTGTGTGGCCCAGTTAGTGGAAACGAGGGAGACTGTGGTTGGAGTCCCCTCGCTGTGTTTCTAAAAGAACCAAGATGAACAAGTCATGGCTCTAAGAGGACTTTTCTTCCCCTGGGTCAGCCAGGGGATGGGAAAGGCACGCGTATTTTTGAGAGTGCTTCATGCCAAGCATCTTTTTCTTTTTCAAAAGGGGGGGTCAACTGATGCCAGTCAAGTGGGGTGTGTGTGGCCCAATTAGTGGCAACGAGGGAGACTGTGGTTGGAGTCCCCTCGCTGTGTTTCTAAAAGAACCAAGATGAACAAGTCATGGCTCTCAGAGGACTTTTCTTCCCCTGGGTCATCCAGGGGACGGGAAAGGCACGCGTATTTTTGAGAGTGCTTCATGCCAAGCATCTTTTTCTTTTTCAAAAGGGAAGGTCAACTGATGCCAGTCAAGTGGGGTGTGTGTGGCCCAGTTAGTGGAAACGAGGGAGACTGTGGTTGGAGTCCCCTTACTGTGTTTTACATGCTTTTAGAAGGGCATGACATGGCTTAGAGGTTGACTTTCAGCATCTGGAAACTGTTGGCTACCAAAATGCTGCCTTTCCAACCTTTTTAACCGAGGATTTTTGAGACCTTATGCCCATCGCAGTGCCCCAAGAGCCGATGCCCAGGCGCCACTCCTTCTCCAACAAAGGCGTGCACGCGCTACACCAGCATGTCGCACTAAACATCACTGATTCCTTGAGAAACTCTGTGTGACAGGGTGCATTTCACCACAGATAATTGGCCCAGTAAGCATGGACAGGGGCGTTACATGTCGCTGACTGGGCAATGGGTTACTGTGGGGAGAGATGGAGAAGGGTCTGCTGTACAAGTCTTGCCGTCCCCACGAGTTGTGTCAATCCTTCTTCTGTATGTAGAAGTTAATACACTGCTTCTGCCTCTTCAACCTCGTGTGGGTCCTCCACCTTGGCGCAAACCCTGTGTGGTCAGGCCACCCTTCCTTGTAACTGCGCACAAGGACTACCACACACCTCCTTACTATGCTGGCAGCAGAGCTCAATGCCATCAGGCGGTCAAAGGTTTACTTTGAAATGTATGGGAAATGTGAGTCACACCGCTGAGAAGTTGTGGACGGTTAGCTCTGGAGACCGAGTTTCATCAATGGTTGTCTCCACTCAACCAGCAGCCAGGGAAGGCCGGGTGCGACAATGATGCAAACATGGGTGCGGCCCTTCGCTGTGACAATGTGACACACATGCCTTGTGTGGTTCACGTGTTGAACCTGGTTGTCCAGCAATTTTTAAAGCACTATCCTGGCCCACATGGCCTTCTGCAGAGAGCACGGTGTAACGGCTTCCTTGATCCACACACTCAGATGGGCTGTAAATGATAGGCTAGGGAAGCCACTCACCAAGCAGGACCCCTAGAACCCTGAAACCCTTTAACCCCTATACAGGGATTAGGAATTACACAGGGCCCAAGGTGATTAATACCTGTGGAAGGCTGCAGTTCCAGAGAATAGTAGTCAGGCAGGGTCAAAACATTAATTGAGGAACAGGAACAGAATGGGACGGCCAGGAATTAATCAGAAAACGAGCAGAGGTGAAATGCGGATCGGCCAACAAGGTACATAAACAGCAAGCAGGAAAAGTAGTCAGGTAACAAGCACACAAAATCATAAAACTGAACTGGGGGTAAAATTAACCAGAGGTTCATAGCTATGTCTGGCAGTGGTCTGCAGACAGGATGGGCATAAAAAAGGGTGTGGTGTCTTCCCATTGGTTGTAGCTGAATGATGGTATTTCATCTGTGAGATACCCACAAGCTACATTCAGCCAGAGATTCTGCATCTGTCAAGGTAATGCAGCCCAGTGGATGAGCATAACCTGCGTCCACCTGCGCCGCTGGCATCGACTCCTCTCCCATCATCAGCACTATGCATGAAAGGAACACGTTGTCACCTGGCGACCGGAGTACAAATTGACGGAGCGTACTCCGTTGGTGACTTAACAGCCGTGTGCGGCAATGATGCAAACCTGGCTGCGGGCCATCGTCAGGGCAATGTGACACACGTGCCTTGTATGGCTCACGTGTTGAACCTAATTCTCCAGCAATTTTTAAAATACCATCCCGGCCTACATGGCCTTGTGCAGCGGGCACGCTCGCTATGTGCTCACTTCCATCGTGCGCACACAGCAGCTCAACAACTTTCATCACTCCGGAAGTCTTAGGGTCTGGCAGTTAAACGCCGGAAATGCGATGTTCCGACACGCAGGAATTGGAATCTGCACATGTTGCAGCGTGTGTGGCAGCACCGCAGAGCCCTGCTGAAATACGGTATGACATATAGCCTGGGATAACTTGATCCAGAGGTGGTGCAGATCACGCTGCTGGAGTGGTGTCAGATCAAGGACCTATGCACCCTGCTACACAGTTTACAAATGTCGACGAAGATGTTTAGCACTGGCAATGTCATTCTCAGCGTGACAATTCTGGTCATCTACATGATGGAGCACACTGTAATTATTATTCGGAGTCAGGTGTTGGGACAAGAGGAAGGGGAGGAAGTACAGGAGGAGTCATATGCGGAAGGGATAACAAGATCTACGAGGTCCAGATGGTCAGCGGCACCTATGCGGCAGTCATGGTGAGGGAGAGGGATTAACAAGGGCGCATAGTATCAGCAAAAAGTGTTGAGGAAAGTGCAGGAGCCCATGAAGAAATGGAGGACGAACTGGCGATGGGCATGGAAGACTCAGCAGATGAGTGAGAGCTTGCTCACATTTCGGTTGTGCGAGGTTGTGGGGAGAGGGCAGAGGAAGGAGGCACGATTCTCACCTCTCTGCCACCAACACACCAAGGACTTGGTCCTCCTGGATGCACAAGACACATGAGCGCCTTCTTGCTGCACTACCTACATGACCCTCGGATTGTACGAATTCGAAGTAATCCTGAATACTGGGTTGCCACACTGTTAGATCCCCGGTACAAGACAAAATTTGGCGAAATAATTCCTGCCATAGAAATGGACGCACGTATACAGGAGTATCTGCAGAATGTAGTACGCAATCTTAGATCTGCTTTTCCACTAAACACCAGTGCTGCACAGAGTGAATCTCAACGCTTTGTCATGGATAGGAGGAAATGGTCTTTTCCTTGTCCACATCGGAGGGACCGAGGGATGGCTGCTGTGCTGAGATGGCGTTGAGTACGGTGTCCCTGCAGAGTTGCACTTTTGGTCATATACCAAAATGAGTTGAAAAAGGACAGATGCTGGTGGAAAGGGGAACAGGTGTGTTGGAAAGGGGAAAAAAGTTTTGGTCCGTGGATTTGGTGGTTAAGCAAAAGTAACATTTGATGAAGAAACACCATCTGTTACAGTGGGACTGGCAGTTTTGGATAAGGTGGTATATACTATGTTACCGCTATATAACGAAAATTAATAAGAAAAGAAAGAGAAAGGTATATATCCCCATCAGCAGTCAGTGTTCACTGTGCTCCCAGTTGGAAAAGGAGAGGTTGGCAACTGGAAGGTTTGGTGGAGGATACAGAGCTGTGTGGCTATGAAACTAATAGTAGCCTGAACCGAGTTAGATGCCATTCGGATCTGGAGACTGGGAGCCCTGTTAGCGTCACAGGGTCCACATGCCCACCCAGCCCAGGAACTCCCTGTTAACAACACAGGAGCCATTGAGTACGCTGACCGTGTGCGTAGGGGCCACACCTGTGGACAGCAGGCGCATCAGCAGTAGCAGGCCTGTTAATGCCACTGGGCTGCACAAGCAGGACTGGTAGGACAGGAGCTGGTCTTAACCGTTCTGCGTTACCAACTGTGGTGGTGGCCTGCATCGACACCCTATCCCTGCCTACCTCTGGCCTAAAGCCGCAATGGGTTCAACACATGGAGGTGTGCTCTTTTGGAGCATAATAGAAGAATGCGCACCTCCTTGTTGGCTCCAGCCCCTTTTATAACCTGGGTCCGCCCCAAACCAGGGTGAACCACAATGAACCTCCTGGAGACAAAAGTAGAGTGACACGTCATGAGTGGCATAACTAGCGTCCTATTTGGAACCGCAACTTCAATGATGACCTCATGGCTGCCATGACCCAAACACCTCACCAGTCATCGTCTGACCATCAATAATGCAGTGACAAGTCATAGGGGTGGGCCTCTGCAAGCCATTTGGGAGGACACCTGATGCCCTGTGGTCTATATGGGACCCCCACATCAGGGGCAGGGCCAAAGAGTTCATTACCGGACCTAGTCTTTGATGCAGTAAGTGCCTGAGCATGCTCAGTAGCATGAAATACAGTCTCTGAAAAAAGACTATCAGCTTTAGCATGGTGTCTAGGCACAAAACAGGACTTAGACCCGGCACGGAATGCAAGTACCTGTGCAAAGAGGCTTTTCACACTTAGTGTGGGAGCATGCGCTGTATCCCGAAATGAAGACTTAGCATCAGGAATGGCACAGTCAGGCTGAGCATATTCACTAGGCGAAACACTGTAGTTAGGCTGCAGCTGGGGTAAATCGGCATACGCATGCGCACTAGCTGCCTCTCCACACTTAGACGTGGAGGAGAAATTGCTCTTCGGGGGTGAACTTGGAGATGCTGTCTATGAACAGAAGGAAAAGCTAAAGGAAGCCTCACTTTCTATCCCTCCGAATTATCAAATGCAGCAATGAATTCCCTGAGTTTGCTATAACATTAGCGTAGCAAAATGTGCATGAGGGTGTCATGTAGAGGTGCTAGAAATAGCTTGGCACCAGTGGGGCACTAATGGAATACAACAGCCAGTTCTATGATGCCACTAAATGGCAGTATTTTTTGCTATCATTATAGCTTATTAAAAACAGAGCAGGAGGGTGTCATGCACAGGTGCTAGAAATAGCTTGTCACCAGTGGGGCACTAATGGAATACAACAGCCAGTTCTATGATGCCACTAAATGGCAGTATTTTTTGCTATCATTATAGCTTATTAAAAACAGAGCAGGAGGGTGTCATGCACAGGTGCTAGAAATAGCTTGGCACCAGTGGGGCACTAATGGAATACAACAGCCAGTTCTATGATGCCACTAAATGGCAGTATTTTTTGCTATCATTATAGCTTATTAAAAACAGAGCAGGAGGGTGTCATGCACAGGTGCTGCACATAGATTTGCACTAGTGTGACTAGACAAAAGTCCAATAGCCACGTTTAGGATGCCACTAGGTTCACTGACTGTTTGCTAGTATAATGGCTTAGTAACAATGAGTTTGAGTGTGCAATGCAGGCAGAGGTGCTGCAAATATCTTTGCACTAGTGGGACTATACAGAAGTCCAATAGCCACGTTTAGGATGACACTAAGTTCACTCAGTGTTTGCTAGTATAATGGCTTAATAACAATGAGTTTGAGTGTGCAATGCAGGCAGAGGTGCTGCAAATATCTTTGCACTAGTGGGACTATACAGAAGTCCAATAGCCACGTCTAGGATGACACTAAGTTCACTCAGTGTTTGCTAGTATAATGGCTTAGTAACAATGAGTTTGAGTGTGCAATGCAGGCAGAGGTGCTGCAAATATCTTTGCACTAGTGGGACTACACAAAAGTACAATAGCCACGTTTAGGATGCCACTAGGTACACTGACTGTTTGCTAGTATAATGGCTTAGTTAAAAAAAGTTTGAGTGTGCAATGCAGGCAGACGTGCTGCAAATATCTTTGCACTAGTGTGACTACACAAAAGTCCAATAGCCACGTTTAGGATGCCACTAGGTACACTGACTGTTTGCTAGTATAATGGCTTAGTTAAAAAGAGTTGGAGTGTGCAATGCAGGCAGACATGCTGCAAATATCTTTCCACTAGTTTGACTACACAAAAGTACAATAGCCACGTTTAGGATGCCACTAGGTACACTGACTGTTTGCTAGTATAATGGCTTAGTTAAAAAGAGTTTGAGTGTGCAATGCAGGCAGACGTGCTGCAAATATCTTTCCACTAGTGTGACTACACAAAAGTACAATAGCCACGTTTAGGATGCCACTAGGTACACTGACTGTTTGCTAGTATAATGGCTTAGTAACAATGAGTTTGAGTGTGCAATGCAGGCAGAGGTGCTGCAAATATCTTTGCACTAGTGGGACTATACAGAAGTCCAATAGCCACGTTTAGGATGACACTAAGTTCACTCAGTGTTTGCTAGTATAATGGCTTAGTAACAATGAGTTTGAGTGTGCAATGCAGGCAGAGGTGCTGCAAATATCTTTGCACTAGTGGGACTATACAGAAGTCCAATAGCCACGTTTAGGATGACACTATGTTCACTCAGTGTTTGCTAGTATAATGGCTTAGTAACAATGAGTTTGAGTGTGCAATGCAGGCAGAGGTGCTGCAAATATCTTTGCACTAGTGGGACTATACAGAAGTCCAATAGCCACGTTTAGGATGCCACTAAGTTCACTCAGTGTTTGCTAGTATAATGGCTTAGTAACAATGAGTTTGAGTGTGCAATGCAGGCAGAGGTGCTGGAAATATCTTTGCACTAGTGGGACTACACAAAAGTACAATAGCCACGTTTAGGATGCCACTAGGTACACTGACTGTTTGCTAGTATAATGGCTTAGTTAAAAAAAGTTTGAGTGTGCAATGCAGGCAGACGTGCTGCAAATATCTTTGCACTAGTGTGACTACACAAAAGTCCAATAGCCACGTTTAGGATGCCACTAGGTACACTGACTGTTTGCTAGTATAATGGCTCAGTTAAAAAGAGTTGGAGTGTGCAATGCAGGCAGACGTGCTGCAAATATCTTTCCACTAGTTTGACTACACAAAAGTACAATAGCCACGTTTAGGATGCCACTAGGTACACTGACTGTTTGCTAGTATAATGGCTTAGTTAAAAAAAGTTTGAGTGTACAATGCAGGCAGACGTGCTGCAAATATCTTTGCACTAGTGTGACTACACAAAAGTACAATAGCCACGTTTAGGATGCCACTAGGTACACTGACTGTTTGCTAGTATAATGGCTTAGTTAAAAAGAGTTTGAGTGTGCAACGCAGGCAGACGTGCTGCAAATATCTTTCCACTAGTGTGACTACACAAAAGTCCAATAGCCACGTTTAGGATGCCACTAGGTACACTGACTGTTTGCTAGTATAATGGCTTAGTTAAAAAGAGTTTGAGTGTGCAATGCAGGCAGACGTGCTGCAAATATCTTTACACTAGTGTGACTACACAAAATACAATAGCCACGTTTAGGATGCCACTAGGTACACTGACTGTTTGCTAGTATAACGGCTTTGTTAAAAAAAGTTTGAGTGTGCAATGCAGGCAGACGTGCTGCAAATATCTTTGCACTAGTGTGACTACACAAAAGCCCAATAGCCACGTTTAGGATGCCACTAGGTACACTGACTGTTTGCTAGTATAATGGCTTAGTTAAAAAGAGTTGGAGTGTGCAGAGGACAGAAGGGTACAGTGCCAGGATTGTGGGGCTCTGGGTAGAGGAATGGAAGCCTGCCTTTCTATTCCCTCCTAATGGGGAAATGCAGCGACGAAATCCCTGACCTTGGCTACACAGACGCTGTCTCTGTTTTCAGGACCTGTCACCTATGGCTCTGACCCTGCCGGTTTGAGCCCTTAAAAGGACTGATAGAAAGTGCTCTCCCTAAGCTGTCTAGCGCTGTGTATGGAACGCATACAGCTGTATCGGCGATAGGACAAAGGACGGAGTTGCGACAGTGATGTCTGACACCAAGGACGCAGAAGAGATAATGGCGTCCTGGAGGAAAATGTCCGGTTTTATAATTCAGGGACATGTGACATGGACATCCTATCACACATGCCATTGCTTCTCTGGCTAAAAGTCCACTTAGCTGTGTGTGTGTCTGGGATTGGCTGACATGCTGGCCCGCCCCACAAGACGCGCGCGCTTAGGGAAGGAAGACAAGGAAAAAAAAAAAAAAGGCGATCGCCATTATACAAACAGCAGTGATCTGAAGGCGCTGTTCCCGCACACTATACACTGAAATGTCATAATAGTGTGAGTCACAGAGTGACTTACACTATTACAGCGGAAAGCCAGCTAGGAATTAGCTGTTTTTTTGCTGCTAGAACCGTTCTCGAACGTTTCTAGAACTATCGAGCTTTTGCAAAAAGCTCGAGTTCTAGTTTGATCTAGAACAGGCCCCAAAATCACTCGAGCCTAGAACTGGAGAACCTCGAACCGCGAACCGCGCTCAACTCTACTTGTAAACTGAAGAACACACAAAAGCACAAGAATCCACTAACTTCTTAAGTAAAGAAAAACTAATTGGTCTTCACTTATCCACAGATTTGTGAAACTTCCTATACACTTTTAGAACCAGTTTGACTTGAAAATAGGAATTAATTGGCCTGCCATGAAGCCATTTTTGAAATAGTTGTATACCAGCTAACATTTCAGATATGTAGCTAAAAGAATACTCTTTCAATTAACTGAACAACAAAAGAAAGAACAAATCCAGAATCCTAGATAAAAATATTATTGCCCTTTCGTAGCTGAATAATTTCCAAGCTCTCCTTTCAGAAACATACTCTGAGCACATCTTCACAAATAATGAAGTCTTAAAAAAATTCTCAGCTATTTCCAAATCAAGTCCCATAGATGATGAGGTCATGGAACACCTTCCGAATCGGCCATGGGTGCTAACTCCCGTAACCTTTTTAACTGACAACGAGAGAGAGAGTCTGCTGAAACATTGTGTACACCGCTAAGATGCTTTCATCAAAATGTTAAATCTGAAGCAAAATTAAACTAAATGTCTCAACATGTTAATGACAAATTCACAGTTGGAAATAGATAGTTATCACATATACTACACCTTCATTATCTGAATTAATAATTATTCTTTTATTCTTAAAGCACTGCCCCATATAACAATAAAAAATAAAACAGGAAATAATTACAACAAAACTAAATTCCTATTCACACTATTGGACACCCATACTTCGGCACACCAATGACTATCTCAATATGCCCATAAACCTATTGAGCAGGACGCATCTGTAAAAAGGGCTAATACTTACGCTTCAACAAAATCAGACTGCAAAGAAGAACGGTCATTAAATTCTTGCAGGAAATGTATTTCTGATATGTGACAAAGGAGACTTTAAACCTATAGTAGACATGTACAGTCTTCTTGAAAATATCATACTTATAGGAATGACCCTAGAGGAAAAAGCAAGTGTGACGCCCTAGCAAAACCAGGTAGTCACAAAAGTGTCCACCCTCCTTGTTACCACCAAAAACCCACACCCAGGTACAACACACAGCCATTAAAGCCTAGCCACCCCCTCATGATAATAAGTACACACCAGTGGGCGGGATCAGGCAGATGAGAATGCCCACATGGAGTCCTGAGGTGTCAACGGCGGGAACACAACAGAACAGCCCAGACAGTGGAAGTAGATGTAGTTTGAGTTTGAACAGTGGAGGAATGGAGTTGAGTGGAGCTGTCAGTTCAAGTATAGTCAGGGGTAGGGGCAATTGGACTACCTGGTTAGGTGGCAGACAGTAAACAGGGCCACAGGCGACGGAGATCCGGGTACGGGAGACCTTAAGTGGACCAGGGCAGGGTTGTAGCTCATCGGTGCCGACTGCTGGAATCCGGTCTGGAGGCCGTGCACAGATGGGGTGTCTGGACCCTAGGACGAGGAAGGTTGCAAGCCCCTTGTTAATCACCAGCAGAGGACGGGGTTTCAGGCCTTGTTCTCCAGAAGCCCAGAGAGCGAAACGGAAGCCCAACGTGAGGGATAGGGTGTCTGTCAGAACCCACAGAAATCCCAAGGGTCCAATTTGTGGGCCAAAGCTCCCAAACACACACAGTACCGGGAGTGGAGTTCCCCGTTCCATGCGGAGTCTTCCCACTGAAGAGACAAACACAAAGTGCAGGAGTAACGGACACCTGTTTACTACACCTGGGTGTAGGACCCGAATACACCCCCCAACAGCAACCAGTCACTGGCAACTTGGTTTACCACTGGACTTGTGTGAGATTACTGAACTGTGAGTACACCATTGATTCCCGGTCCAACCCGGCATGCCACCTCCAGCAGCCATTACTCCCGTGTACCGTCAACGGGCCCCGGTACTACACCTCCCCTACCCGTGGAGGGGATCCCATCTTGCTGCCCCGCTCCATCAGCCCCGGGTGCCCCATCAACAGGTAGCTGCGGTGTTACCATCCCTCACCGCAACCCACGGGTGGCGTCACCGACACAACAAATCCCCTGTAAATATCCCCTCTTCCGACGGTTGTGAGGACGGACGGCCGTGGGAGCCCGGGTCCGGCCACCACTCAAGCTGCAGCCTCGAATCCAGATCTGAGCGGGCCCCAGAAGCGGCAACGGCCCCCGCCCGCAACACAAGCAAACCAATTAAAGATTGCATCTCTTTAAAAACAACATTTTTCTTTGACAGAAAATGTTTTTACACAGCCAGTATTTTGGAGATTTTATTAGCAGCAACCTAAACACTGCTTAGACCATATCAATTGTTATGCCTTAAAACGCAAGACATCTGTACGGTTGGACATTTTTTCCTTTTGCAAGTTGCACACCATCAAATTCTTGAACATTGACAATAAACCATAACAATTATTAAAATATGCATTACCTAAAACTAAAAAAATCATCCAAGTAATGAAACAAACCACCTTCCTGAAATTCCTGATAAAACACCCAGTTTAAAAATTAAGAGAATGACTCCAACTAAATACATGAGTGTGAAAAATCCATTGGTAAAGCCTTATCAAAGTAAAAACAATCATTGAATTGGAAGCTTAAAGACTTAACTTAGTAATACTGGCCATAATATAGCACAGCTTTAAGGTCAGCTTTTGGTAACGAAGCACCTTGGCCAATTTTTTTTTAAGATCAAGGCTTGATCAAATGATGCATAAACCACAGCTGCATCTGTCCTGTCTACTGAATCATTTAATTATGACTTCCTAAGAAGGGACAAATGATGGATTTAAACAAAATCAATTACCTTCTTTCTTTGGGACTAAACCTAAAGGGTAAAGCCTAAAATTATAAAATCAAGGAGCCAAAAAGGGCCTTCAACCCTACCTTACTTTATTTCTTTCCTAATGTTCTCAAAAAAAAATATCCTTCTTGTCAATTACACACTTTAAATTATCTACACTAGAAAAAACAGTTTTTAAACCCAGAGAAAGGCTTCAATATAGAGTTGGTACCCAGTTACGACATATGCCATGACGTAGCGACTGGGCAGATATAAAAAGGGCCATTTTTGTATGCTAAATATCTCATTTTTCTTAGAAATTCCTTAGCAGTAATGCATATCTATTTTCTTAAATTCATCTTTTTCATGCTTTAGCATTTCAGAATGCAACTGTCTCTTTTTAAATTTTATGTCATGTTCAGTTATGCACCTGTTCACATTGCAGTTTGGTGAGAGCTGACTAGAAAAACCAGGCCCAAGGATATCCAGAACAAAAAATTCTTCCAAAACATCTATCTTTCATTCAGTCTGGATAATCCTTGAGCCATGGTACATTCTTTCCAATTTCACTGGTTTCAGTGCTCTTCGAAATTGCTTATCTTACCTGATTAGCTTTCTTGAGGCAATACAACATGGAGTGCAAACACCCAGAGTGCAAGCATTCATGACGGTATCTGCAATTATTGAATAAGTTCCACTGTGCTTGATTAAAGGTGAAACAGATACATTTGCAAACATTAGCCTGAAAATTAGATGATACTCTACAATGCTGAGGAATCAACAAGTTAATCCACAGGCCAACATCCTTTTGGCAATTAAACCGATAACTTCTGATGAAACATTTCATCATACAAGCATCATGCCGTGCCACCAAAATTCCTGAATGCTTCCAGCACAATATCCATGTGCTGACATAGACCTGAACATTTTTAAGGAGACCATTACCCATGAATAGAAACAAAGATACAGAATGCTTGAAGCCAGTTAAATATTTTGAACCTTTTCTTTCTATTAGCTTTTTCTTCTTTGTCATTTTTAACATTTCCCTTATAAGAAGGTAATAAAGAAAACAGATCAACATATTGATAGCGCCAAATATATTCTTATACTGTTGGCACTGAATGAAAACCCAGAGGAGAAAGATTTCATGTCATAGCCTCTTTCAAACAAATCTCAGATACTCCAGAATTACTTCAGCATTTAAATTCCTGGAACATACCAAATCGCTTCTTATAAGAGGATTAACCGATGCTGCAGCAGCAGTATCCACACGAGCCACATTAATAGGTAAAGCAGTATTACTAAAAATCTTTGACAATGACAAATTAGCATTTGGCTGCTTGACACTGACAGGGTTAATAGATGACACACAGATGCTCTCACTTACAGTAGGTTCCCACTCACTGTTCCGCTCCACTGATTGATTCAGCTGCTTTGGGGTCTGTGGAGAAGAAGCTGATAGTTCAC
Source organism: Anomaloglossus baeobatrachus (assembly GCF_048569485.1). NCBI lineage: Eukaryota > Metazoa > Chordata > Amphibia > Anura > Aromobatidae > Anomaloglossus > Anomaloglossus baeobatrachus. Next base: position 319,652,449 of record NC_134356.1, on the reverse strand, counting down.
GTCATCTTCTTCTGATGTGAAGTAGCTGGTGACTAATGGTGGCTTTACACGCTACGATATCGTTAATGTTTTATCGTCGGGGTCACGTTGTTAATGACGCACATCCGGCATCATTAACGGTATCGCAGCGTGTGACACTTACCAGCGACCTTAAGCGACCTCAAAAATGGTGAAAATCGTTTACCATGGAGAGGTCGTCCCAAACTCAAAAATCGGTAAGGGTTGTTTATCCATGTTGTTCATCGCTCATGCGGCAGCACACATCGCTATGTGTGACACCGCAGGAGCGAGGAACGTCTCCTTACCTGCCACCAGCCACAATGCGGAAGGAAGAAGGTGGGCGGGATGTTACGTCCTGCTCATCTCCACCCCTCCACTTTGATTGGCCGGCCACTTAGTGACGTAGCGGTGACGTCACGGTGACGCCGAACGTCCCTCCCCCTGGAGGGAGGGATTGTTTGGCAGTCACAGCGACGACGACGACCAGGTAAGTGTGTGGGATGCTGCCGTAGCGATAATGTTCGCAGCGGCAGCGATCACATGATATCACATGGGTGACGGGGGCGGGTACTTACACGCTCGATATCGCTAGAAATTGCTAGAAATATCGTAGCGTGTAAAGCCACCTTAACTCTTCTGTTGTCTTTGGATCGTCTTCTGTCCTTGTAGACTCTTGCTTCTTCCGGCGCCGCCACCTCTTGATCAGATATTGCCGTCAATACTTCCACTTCCTCTATGTACCATCCTGAAGAAACTTGTGTAGCCACTGGTCACCACCGCTCTGCTACGCTCTGACTATTAGGAGTCTCAATAACTCTTCCATCCTTTGCTGCTAAGACATGATTTGGCTCCTTCACAGGATGAAGAGCTGACTGGACCGTGAGATGAGATTAATATACATTTGAATCTTCCCACTCAAACTGCTCTCTACCAAGACTATAGTTGGGAACAAACGTAGTTTCTCTGCGCTACTATAGAAGTCACATAAAAGGTTCTAGACACATGAGTGTATAATAGTTGTGTTTTAGTCAACGCTTTTTGAAGTTTTCCAACTTCTTCCTCAGGATACAACTGAGTAACTGCAGCAGTACCAGACAATCAATTTATAACGAGACACCATATTCAAATTGAGGTACAAAGTAAAGTTTAACACCCACATAACTAATCGAAAAGAATCAGTTACCTCTCATATGGTGGACAATCCAATTGGTAATTTTAAATATCCTAACAATAATAGAAATTTTATTAATAACAAGTTAAAAAAAAGTCAAATAAACATAGCAGACATCAAAATAACGACCACAAAACAACAATCAAGGGAATTTGGCAGCACATCTCATAGCACTACTCTGCTGCTCACTCTAACTGAAAACCGACCCTCGTCTCCCTCTTCTAACCCTCTACTAGATGCCAAGAAACATCGAGAAATAAGGACACAAATAAACAGGATTAATAATGAGAGAATAAATTCTTTCTCTAACTCTTACCATACAATCCCTTGTATGATGACTGTTACTATTAAGGAAAACCTTGGTATCTTTACATCTACATTAACAAATCTCCATCCCCCAAGTATTAGTGGATCTCCCCCACTAATTGAACTCAAATCAATAAAAATAATTCTGACCGAAATAATGGGACCATCACTGTGGACAATACTTTGGCAGGAGCTTTAGTCTGTGTTCCATCTTTGGCCCAAGCCTTCTCACCAAAAAAGCTTATGTATACCAATACATCTCTACGTAACTGGGAAAATGAAAAAAAAATGAATTAAAGGAGGCCGAAAGGAAAAAAGGAAAAAAAAAGTCTACCTCCCAATCCTCATGAAATTAAAGGCAGAAATGTGTTCAATTCATCTGAACATCAACTGTCTGATACCGAACATTCAGTTCTAGCTAAAGGTCTCTCTTTTTGCTCTACTTTTTTCCCAAACATTTTGATCTATTTCCAAATCTTTAAGTCTTTATCAGAAAACTGACATTAAAGAGACATTTTAATATGAATAAAGGAACAAATCCCTCTATCTTGCTAGCATCCTTGATTGATTCAAGCTCCAACATTGACTTTAAAGCCAAATCACATTTTTATCCTTTAGAAAGTAAAGGACATCACATCAGTACCTTTAATGATTTAGTCTTATATCAACTCAAATCCATTTCCAATAGAGCACTCACTGCTTGCATAAAATCACATCAACTCCCATTAACCGAAAGAAAAGCTCTTCGTTCCGTCCATGAGAACAATAAGATACTAATAAGATCTGCCAAAAATGGTGGAGGTATTCTTATGCAAAATTACACTGATTATTGTAAAGAAGTAAACAGAATTCTTTCAGATCCCAATTATTATGATACCGACAGATGTCCTCCCTGAATTATACAGCTACAGTATGTAACTCTCTAATCCATCAAGCAGTTGCCAACAATATATTAAACACATCAGAAAAACGAATGTTAACTGTTCTCTATATAGGATAAAGCCAAAGCAGATTCATCAGCAACATCAATGGAAATACTTGGGGCCTTTCCTTTTTTTCCTATTACCAACCCTAACCATTTTGATTTCCTGGATTTTATTATTTTTGTATCTGGTAACCACATTTTCACTAAACCTTTTTATAAAAGGTAGACCCAAATAATTATATCCACTATACTAACTATACCCCTCAACCAATTCAAAAGGATCTGAAAGAAATGAAAACAATGATACCAATTTTGCTGCCCAAGCAGATATTCTCTGATGAGCCCTTATGATGAACCAACTTGATGACTATTATAATTATAATATTTTGCCTCAACATCCACCTCATGGCTTTTCATGGGTACATGGACTTAATTTCATATTCTTCCAACTGTCATGGCACTCATATAATGTATCTTGGCAATTTAATTGGCCTAGAGACTGTAACAACCTAATAAAACACTGATCTATTAGGGAATATGAGAACAGGTTGTAATTTATAGTATACAGGATGAAAAAGATTTTTCCAAAACTAGGAGCAAAACAGTAACTATGCAATGACATGAAAAGAATCTGCAAAATAAGTAATCTTACTAGATACTTACTAGTTTCTTACATCACAGCCCCCTGAGGATATCTTAGATCCTGGATAATGAGTGATGGATGCTGAGGCCGGGAATAGTGGGGGCCAACATGTTACTCATCTCTTTGAGGCCACTTTCATTACTTGTGAGAAAAATGTTAATTGGGGGCAGTGCTATATGCTGTGAGTTACATCATCCCTGCCCACTGCCTCCAGCACTGCCCTCAAACTAAGCATTGTCAGCGGTGGTGTCACTTCCTGCCTCTAGCTCTGCCCTCAAATTAAGCATTATCAGGGGGTGGTACTCATATCACTCACTACTTCTAGCACTTCCCCATTATGACGTTTTGTTTGAGGGCAGTGGTGGAAGCAGTAAGTGACAACAGCACTGATGACGCTTCATTTGAGGTGCTGGTGTGACTCACTGCACCTTTAGAGATGAGATACATAGGGGAGAAGTGTAGGGATTTGTATAATAAAGATAATTCCAAAAGTGGCTAGGGGGTAAAGATAAATAGTATGAATTTAAAATGTCAGGAATTATGCAGCAATGTCAATTAATTAGCCTCTTAACTTGAGAATTTCTGAATTTAAGTGGTACATGATCTATTAAGCTTATCAAATGTGTCCTACCTAAATTATGTGCAGCTTTAACTGGAACAATCTTTAAAAGCAAAATACATTTTTTGATAACACAGCCTATATCTGACTGGACAATAACTGAAATAATACATCTTCTTTGTCTTACTGTTTCTGAATAAAGATGGTCAACCAGTTGCCTCTGCAAGGCGGTGTGACTTGTATTTAATAATGTTTCACTAATAGAGATGAGCGAACCTGAACTGTAAAGTTTGGTGTCCAGACCGAACACAGTGTGTTTGGTGATGAACACTGAACACAGACGTTTGACTTTACGTCCAGTTCCTGTGCCGGTTTGTCACCTGAATAAACCTTATTGAAAGGTTGTAGAGCAGCCAATCAGCAAGCTTTTAGGCTGTGAGCCATTGCAGTCATGCCAAGTAATGATAATGACATAGCTGTGATTGGCCAGTTAACACTAGAACTACTGAGGTAGTCATTTTGACTACTTTGCACCATGTATTTCTATATAGGTGTCACGAGTCCAGTAGTTCTAGTGTTAAACCACTGTAAAAAAAAAAAAAGGAAGCAAAATGGTTAAAGCAGGACATACTTCCCAGTATCCTTGGTATGGCTGTAACACTGCTTCTGAGTCTGCTCATTACATCTCATATATGTTCACTGCTTCCTGTGCCCACTCTCTATGATGCTGTCTGTGATTGGCTGCAGTCAGACTGCCAGCAGTGTGATTGGTTGACATCACAAAGACTGTCTATGTGCCTGAGCAAAGTGTAAAAATAAATAAAAAAAGGACATGACTGCAGCTCCCAGCTGTGCCTGATATCTTGGTTGTGTATCAAAACAAAGGGGCCCCCATCCTGCTTTTTTATTTATTTGAATAAATAATTTTAAAAAAGCATTTTGCGGTTCCCCAAAATTTAAATAATTAGCCATGATAAAGCCAACAGCTGGGGGCTGGTATTCTCAGCCTTTTGAGGCCCATGGTTATTGGCAAAACAAGTTTTCTGCCAGGAGATGCAGGTCTCATTAAACCCAATGAGTTCACTGGTTGAGTTTACCTGCGATTATAGGAGGGGGACCCTGGGAACCTCCAGCTATGACCACAGGCAAACTCAGTGATGTCACTACTCACAGCTGCAACTCAGTCAGTGTCTGCCTATAGCCGCAGTTTTCTAATGTGCCCGCACACTGCGACTTCAGTATGTAGCAGAGCTGGGACCGTCGAGGGACTTTGTATGGATTACATCGGATCTGCAAGGGTGTTTTTGTGGTTAATAAAGGGGTGAAAGAGGGTGTGTGTATTTTATTTCAAAGAGAGCATTTTTTCAGTGCTTGTGCCTTATTTCTTTTCACTTACAGGATTAGTAATGTTGAATCTCATAGACCCTTCCCCATGGGGGCTGCAGCCTGTAGCTGTTTTACCAGAGCTGGCTATGTATTTCTTTTTACACTACAATACAGCAAACTGACTGCAACCAATCACAGATGCAGCCACAGGGTGGGGGCGTGTATAGCAGTCTGCAACCAATCACAGACACTAGCTCAGAGGGTGGGCAGGGGAATAGTGAATATTGAAGAACCTTAATAAGCAGGCCCAGAAGAGAGTCTGACTGCAGTGTGACCCTCCAGAAAACATCGGGAAGCATGTTATGTATAACTATCCTGTTCTTACTACCATTTAGTTTCCCTATGCAGCCAATAAGCTCTTGGTACAGTCATTTTACAGCCCAGAACATCTCATCTGCATTGATTTTTATGGGGTTCATTGTTCGGGGTCAAGTTTGGCATCATGTTTGTTTGCAGAACCATGCTGGTTTAGTGAATCTGAAAACTCATGGGTTTGCTCATCACTAATCACCAATCATCTTCTCTGGCAATTTATCCGTAATGTCCAATCCTGTAGAGGATGGCACTTCATGCTGATTATCGGCTGATTACTGCTGGGATGTGGAAGGCCAGTTACTATACGAGATAAATTCTAGTCAAGAACAGGATCCAGAAGGCTGTCCCTAAACTCTTCTGCTTGGATAAGCATTTCTACTGGATATCATAAAATGAAGGAAAGCGATCCAGCTGAGTGACCAGGTGATTTATTCAGTGCAGTACAGACATGGCATAGTCGTGGTTAATGCGTTTCTGGCTTAACGCCCTTAAACATAATGTTATGATTAAGGGCGTTAAGCCAGAAACGCGTTAACCACGACTATGCCATGTCTGTACTGCACTGAATAAATCACCTGGTCACTCAGCTGGATCGCTTTCCTTCATTTTCTCATTGCTGCGGCCAGGGCAGGGCCGGATCCGTGTCTGAGGTGTGGTGAGGTCAGACGTGGGTGAGCTGGATTCCATTACAAATATCATAAAATCATTTGAAATTTGAATTCACCAGATTCAGAAAAACTGTTTTGAAAATTTGATTTGTGGAGAAAAAAATTGCAGCTAATAATAAGATAATTGCTAATTACCCTGAAAAGATGAGTATAACATTCTGACTGATCTTAGGACTGTATCCAGCCCCTTTTAATTTCTCTAACCCAAACACAGCTTAAAGGCTACTTTACATGCAGTGACATCGCTACCGATGTTGCTGGTGAAAGCACTCCCCCCCGTCGGTTGTGTGTCACGAGCAAATCGCTGCCCGTGGCGCACAACATCGCTCGGACCCGTCACACATACCTGCCTAGCAACGTCGCTGTGGCCGGCGAACCGCCTCCTTTCTAAGGGGGCGGTTCGTGCATCGTCACAGCGATGTTAAACGGCAGCCGTCCAATAGAAGCGGAGGGGCGGAGAAGCTGCCGAAAGAAAGTGACGCCCACCTCGTTGCCGGAGGACGTAGGTACGGTGTTGTTCCTCGTTCCTGGGGTGTCACACATAGCGATGTGTGCTTCCTCAGGAACGACGAACAACCTGCGTCCTGCAACAGCAACGATATTTGGGATTAGAACGACGTCTCAACGATCAACAATTAGGCGAGTAATTTTGATCGTTAGCAGTCGTTCGTACGTTTCACACGCAACGACGTTGCTAACGAGGCCGGATGTGCATCACGAATTTCTGTGACCCCCAACGACATCTCATTAGCGATGTCATTGTGTGTAAAGGCCCCTTTAGTATTGTCAAAATGACATCACATCACCCATTTACAAACAGTGCAGAATTTTTTCAAATTCAAATACGGTCCAAAAATTATCCTTTTTACTCCTTTGTGATCAGACACACTATTCTTTGCAACACACTAACTCAAACTAACGGTGTCAGTGACTGAAAAGTTCTGTTACATATACTTCATATTGACTCTTTCTCCTCAGTAATATGATTTACAGATGCATGGTATTTTTTTTTATTTTACAGTACATTATCAATTCTTATTGCTACTATTTTTTTAACATAACCAAAACCAAACCCCACTATAAAAATATATCTTTAGTAAGTGTCAGGAAATCGGGAGAGGGGGGAAAAGACACCCCCTTTCCCAAAAGCGAGACTCGCCCTCTAGCGCCCACTTATCATCAGGCCAATTGTGGAATTGAAAGACGATAAGCAATGAGGCCGCTATTCTACTACTATGCCAATTATTGAAGGGCTCGTGTTGAGAGTAAGGTATATATTCCCCTTACTCCTGCGAGTGGAATATATCTAATTTTTCCCTGATCACACTGGTTGCCCCATAATGATTCTTGGCATAAACTCGCTGCCACCAATTGACTACGATAACTATTAAGCTGAGTACATGGACATGGGAACCAGGTATTCAGATAAAAGAAACAGCTCAACATTAAATTATATATTTATTCGCCTTAAGGGAACACTAGATACTACAATATATACAAGATGGAATTTACAGAATATATTCAGTACTAGCTGTACTATCCGGCTTCGCCCGGGTTAATAACTGTTGTTAACAAAATAGAATGTATTAACATTCCCGGGATAGAATGTATAAATAGAATGTATTAACGCCCGGGATAGTAACTGTCTCTCTGTTTCTCTCCCATTCTCTGTCTGTCTCCTCTCTGTATATATCTCTCTGTCTCTCTATTTATCTCTTTGTCTGTCTGTCTGTCTCTTTCCCTGTCTGTCTCTGACTGTCTCTGTCTCTTTCTCCGTCTGTCTCAATCTCTTTCCCTGTCTGTCTATCTATCTCTTTTCCTGTCTGTCTGTCTATCTCTGTCACTTTCCCTGTCTGTCTCTTTCCCTGTCTGTCTCTTTCCCTCTCTTTCCCTGTCTGTCTTTTTCCCTCTCTTTCCCTGTCTGTCTCTTTCCCTCTTTCCCTCTGTCTCTTTCCCTGTGTCTGTCTCTTTGTCTGTCTCTTTACCTGTCTTTGTCTGTCTCTTACCCTGTCTGTCTCTTTCCCTTTCTTTCCCTGTATGTCTGTTTCCCTGTGTCTGTCTCTGTCTCTTTGTCTGTGTCTGTCTCTTTCCCTGTCAGTCTGTCTCTTTGTCTGTCTCTTTGTGTCTGTCTCTTACCCTGTCTATGTCTATTTCTTACCCTGTCTGTATCTGTCTCTTTCCCTGGCTGCATTGTGACACGCCAACATTCCATATAAGGGCGTGGCTGCGCATTCTTCTGAAGTTCTGGCTGCACTGTGGCTCCCAGCTCCATTCGCTTTAATGGAGGCAGGTTTTTTTGGTGAATAACTGTAAAGAGCGGGGTTAAAATTTCCCCTCAAAACATAGCCTATGACGCTCTCGGGGTCCAGAAGTGTGAGTGTGCAAAATTTTGTGGCTGTAGCTGCGACGGTGCGGATGCCAATCCCGGACATACACACATACATACATACACACACATACATACACACACACATACACACATTCAGCTTCATATATTAGATGTCAGAATACATTTACAGATATGCAGATGCATCAATTACCTTATTCCCTAGCTGACATGGGGGGGGCGGCCCTGTGTAGCCACACGTTTCCTGGATCTTCCCCCACGTGTATCACAGAAGACCACCCGAAGAAGAACAACCCAAAATGTCTGCAATGTGGTTATCAATCTGGCTACATTGCATGTCCCCTCTCACCTGGTGACCTTGCAGGGCTGGCCTTATACTTATCCAGGGAAAGTATGGATTTTCAGTTTTTGTTCATAGCTCTGCCCCTGAGCATCTTACATGGATGATATGACCATTATATTTCTCCTTGTTATTTGATCTATTCATAGACAGTAAATATGATATGTGTGTAGGCTTCCTTCGGGGAGTTATTGATTATTAAGGGCTACACACATTGCACAATTTACAAAAATATGTGTTACATGCATCTGGCCATCAGGAATTTGAAAATATGCCTGTCTTGTTTGTGGGGACGACGCACTCCCCAATATTGTAACTCTTCTGATGGCACTGAAAGGGCTGAGGGAGACTGATTGAAGCTAGGTTATAAAACTTGTACTTGCCTGCCCCCTATATCCTGCTGAGGGCTCCACTCAGCACGGGTTCCTTGGACATTAATTGAAAGTTCTCACCTTCACCAGCATCTGGCCCTGGGGCAGAGTAGGATTTCTTCTGACTGTGAGGTAGGGGTTGGGTGTATAAACAGCGCAGCTGACTGACATGTAGGAATGTCATAATTCTCATCATATATCAGAATATTCCTTACAGTAAGTATGCAAAAGAAATGTGCCAAAAATATAATAAAGAGGTAGCAATATAATTCTAGAAAAGATAATTGAGATTAGATATAGCTCTTTTTTTGGCATACAAAGGGGATATCAGAAAAAAAAATACTGTAGCATAAATTGGTCAAGACATATTTATTACTGTCCCTGTTCAGCACCAGTAAGCTTTTCTTGACTTTGGAGATTGGCTCCCAAATGAACCCTTGTTCAATGTAGATTGGTCCTAAACAAGGCCCTATTGCACAAAAACCCATAAACCTAGCTGAAGCACTCACATAATCCAGCCAAACAATGTACAAAAGTTTTTATATATATATATATATATATATATATATATATATATATTATTTTCCGTATCCAAATGTTAAAGTCAATTTAGAAAGACAAGTGGTTTGCTTACAAAAAAATATGACAATACCGACATAAAAGATTTTTTTATATTTTGTTAGGTCTATTGTTTTTTTATCAGACAACTAAAAGAAAAAGTATAATAGCTCACACAATTTATAGCAGATAGCTCATGTTAGGACTGAATGATGATTTTTAACTAAGAAGGAAGTGTTTTTGATTTGTGTTATTGAGTTGTGATCAGTAGAACCTTATTATCCATCTAACTTTACATTTGTCCGTGATAGAAGATAGTTCAAAGACAAAATGGATAAAAGAATGCTGTTTGGTTGAAATGCTGCCAACATTATTTTTATGTTTTATGCTAATTGATATTTTTACAAAGAAGAACAGACAATAGCACACAGACATTCTTTATAAAATTAACATCTTAGAAAATAATGGACCACAGAAAGTGAGTCAGTAAACGCTGAATTAATTTGTCTACCAAGTGACATTCTTTTCTATCTGATTTTCACTTTCCCTGCCAAGACTGATATATTTAACAGTAGGTTATCATAAAAATGGTTCCACACAAAGAGGCATGCAGCAAGAAAAGAAACCTCGTCCTTTGATGACAAATACATTTTATGCCGGAATGAAGAGATGTTACATTTTGAGTTATATAAACATTTAACTGTAAATTGCTTTACTTATTTTATTAAATATCATTTAAAATGCATTATTTCATTACAGTGCCTTTGTGAAAGTATTCACCCCCCCTGGCTTTTTACCAATTTTGTTGAGATATTTTTGTAATCTGATTTGTGTGTGATGCATCAGCACTAAATAGTCTAAGTTGGGGAAGTGGAGAAAAAAAATAGGTAAAAATTACATTTATCAGATGAAATAAATAAAATTGCCATGTGCATATGTATTCACCCCTTTTGCTATAAAGCCCTAAATATTTCTGGTGCAAGCAATAATCTTCATAAGTCACATGCTTAGTCTAAGTAAGTCCACCTGTGTGCAATCTAAGAGTCACATGGTCTGTCAGTATATACACACCTTTTCTGAAAGGCCACAGACGCTGCAAACATTACTAAACATTAACCAAACACCACTGTGAAGACCAAGAAGTCAGAGACAAAGTTGCTGAGAAGAACAAGTCAGGGTTGGGTTCTAAACAATTATCCCAATCTATAATGATCCCCCAGAGCACCATCAAATACATCATCATCAAATGGAAAGAACATGGTTCCACAACAAACCTGCTAAGAGAGGGCCACCCAGCAAAACTCTCAGCCCGGGCAAGGAGAGCAATAATCAGATATCCAGTGCAAATACCAAAGGTAACCCTGAAGGAGCTGTAGAGTTCCCAAGCAGAGACAGGAGTACCTGTCCATATGACGACAATAATCTGTATACTCCATAGAGGTGACCTTCATGGAAGAGTGGCCAGAAAAAAGAGTTTACTTATAGCCAAAAATTAGAAGGCTCATATTGATTTTGCCAAAAGACGTGGGTGACTACCCAAATGTATGGAAGAATGAGTTGTGATTAGATGAGATCAAAATTGAACTTTTCAACCACCAAGGTAAACTTCATGTCTGGCACCAGACCAACACAGCTTATAAGTACAATAACACCATCCCCACAGTGAAGCAAGGTGATGGCAGCTGTTAGGACAAGGAGGACAGGTAGGCCCAGGAGGTGGATCCACTGGGCTGAACACCTCACCGAGGGCAAGGTGCCCGGTAGCCGGAGCACTACAGGTAGCAGGACAGTCCGTTCAGAGGAGTGGAGTGAAGAAGTCCCTGGGACCACGGAGTCTCTGAAGGTAGTCCGGGTGACGGAGCTCAGGTTCGGAGGCCGAGATGACGTCAGGCAGAATCCGGAACCAACGGAGCGAGGAGGTGGGTCACCACACGGATCCAGGGATCGGAGATGGTAGGGACTGACGGGATGGCAGGCAGTCACCGTTCGGGGTTCGGGAGTCGTCAGTACCGGTTGGCGAGACAGGGGCGACTCTACAAGACAGATAGGTAAGTATGGCACAAGACACAAGGAGACCTGACTCCTAGCTTAGCAAACACGAAGAACAGGCCCCGCCCACTTGGAAAAGATCCCCCTATATACCCTGTACCTGATTCTTCAATATCCTGTTGGAGTACACTGGCCCTTTAAGAGAGGGTCAATGACCGCGCGCGCGCCCTAATGCGCATGCGTGAGGCCCGGGTGCCAGAAGCCAGAGCAGGGAGCGGTGCACAGGAGGCAGGAGTGCCGGGCTGGTTCAGCGTTACCGATGGGCACCGGGAGCGGGGACCGGGCTGCCTGGGGACCGCAGGTGATGGGGCATGAAGGCTGTGGATTTGGGGACCGGGAAGCCTGGCACGGGAGCGGCAGAGCGTAACCTGAGAGCGGGGAAGCGTGGCAGGGGAGCCAGTGAGCAAGGCAGGGGAGCCGGGGAGCATGGCAGAGGAACCGGGGAGCGTGACAGTACCCCCTCCCCCACGCCCCCCTCCCCGCAACCGGGACAGGAAGGCACGTATCAGAGGAGTACCCACATTCTCCCGGGGTTCCCAGGACCTATCCTCAGGACCATACCCAGCCCAGTCCACCAGGAAGAACTGTCGGCCCCGCACGGTCTTCATGGCCACGATATCCCTTACCGCATAGATGTCATCATCAGCAATAGGAGGAGGAGCAGAACTGGCAACAGCGGAGAAGGGACTAAGGACAACTGGCTTGAGCAGGGAGACGTGGAAGGAGTTGGGTATCCTCATCGTGGCCGGGAGCTGCAGCTTGTAGGAGACCTCATTGATCTTGCTGATGACTTTAAACGGCCCGATGTAGCGAGGACCCAGCTTGTATGATGGTAGCTTCAATCGGACGTACTTGGAAGCAAGCCAGACCAGATCTCCCGGAGAGAAACACGGAGGATCCAGACGCCTCTTGTCTGCGTGTCTCTTCATCCGCAGGGAAGCACGTCCAAGGGACGTCTTGACAGAGTCCCAAATTGTTGTAAAGTCACGGACTACAGCATCAGCAGTAGGGACATCCGAGGAAGAGGATACAGGTAATGGGATGGAAGGCTGAAGTCCGTAAACGACATGGAAGGGAAAGCTGGAGGAGGACTCACTGACGTGGTGGTTATGGGAGAATTCTGCCCAAGGAAGAAGCGTGGACCAGTCGTCGTGATGGGTATTAACGTAGTGACGCAAGAAGGAGGTCAGGATCTGATTGACTCGTTCCACTTGGCCATTCGACTGAGGATAGTAGGCTGAAGAAAAGTCCAGAGCCACTCCCAGATGTTTGCAGAGGGCCCTCCAGAAGCGGGAGCTAAACTGAGTTCCTCTGTCAGACACAATGTGTGATGGAAAGCCATGCAATCAGAAGATGTGCTGTATGTAGGCGTCAGCGAGTTCCTGGGCAGAGGGCAATCCAGCCATAGGGACGAAATGAGCCATTTTGGAGAACCGATCCACCACGACCCATATGACTGTGTGTCCGGCGGACAAGGGTAAGTCTGTAATAAAGTCCATAGCAATGTGTTGCCACGGAACGGAGGGAATTGGCAGAGGCAGAAGGCGACCATATGGCAGGTGTTTGGGCGTCTTGTTCCGGGCAGGAGCAGGCTGAGACAAAGGACGCGACATCCGTGCGAAGGGATGGCCACCAGTAGTGACGTACAATTGTACTCCATGTTCTCTTCTGACCAGCATGGCCGGCTATTCTCGAGGCATGACCCCAATGCAACACTTTTTGTCTGTCAGTCTCAGAGACAAAGGTCTTCCCGGGCGGTATCTGGGCCAGGGTGACAGGAGCCACCGGAATGATTTTAGTTGGGCAGATGATGGGCTGGGATGTCTCCTCCTCCTGTTCCAAGGGCACGAATGACCTGGACAAGGCATCTGCTCGCACATTCTTATCCGCGGGCCGAAAATGGAGCTGAAAATCGAACCTGGCAAAGAACAAGGACCACCTCTATTTCAGTAGTAGTTTCTACTTTCTTTAGGTGACAAACAGCACACTGCTGCAGAGATCTTGAAAGGTATAACAGACCAGACAACTGTGACTCTCTCCGCTTTATCTACAACCAGGCATAGTCATAGTGTGATAATAGCCATAACCTGGTAGCAGCTCTGAAGCTTGGTAAGCCCTCAGTCATAAATTTTGGATGACCAGCAGGTGACCCTCAGTCATACATTTTGGAGGGCTAGCAGGCTGCTCTCACACATACATTTTGGAGGGCCATCAGGCTCCGTCACTCATAAATTTTGGAAGGCCATCAGGCGGCCTCAAAAAAAAATATTTTTCAGGGCTACTTTTTTATTTTCAAAAATAAAACCAGGGGCGTGGCCTGCACGCTGATGGCACTGGTCACCTAGGAACTGAGCTCCAGCCACAGTGACTCAGAAACAGCTCAGAACAGCTCACCAGAGACTCCAAATTCTCCCTGCATGGTGGGTAATCACAGAGATAACCCCCTGGAGCTAGATATGACAAAGGGAAAGTCCCAAAAGAGGCCTTCTCCAGCAAAAGTGACAGATTTCTTTATCAGTGCTGTAAGAGATAAGATGGCTGCATCCTCCTCCACTGCTTCAACACGCTCATCCAGGAGGGGCTCCACGGCTGCTACAGACCTTGACACTGATAATGCTGACATTCCACTTACAAAGCGCATGATGCAGAAGCTTCTCAGTGCCCTCCGTGCCTCACTGCAAGAGGACTGGAAAGGCATGGTAGCTGAGCTGCATGGAGATATTACAGCCATAGGAGCCTGCACCTCTCACATTGAAACAAAGATGGAGGAGCTCACAAGACACTTAAATACAATTTGCATAATAATTTGGAACATGGGGTAAACAATTTCATTAGATTTCAGAAATATTATTTACTTTGTTGGTTGTGCAAAAATCTGCATTTTTGAACAGGCAACGATGTGCAGAAAATCACAGCAAAAACACAGCTTGTGGAAAGGTAGATGTTATGGTGGAGAGGGGATTATACAAAGAAAGATTGGCAAGGGAGAGTGTTTTTTCACACTAGTGTACATAAGTAAGTTTGTTAAATTAATTTGATTCAAATTGATTCAAAGATGGACACTGCTAGTTTTTATTGTGTAAAAGCAGCAAAACATTAAAAAAGTTATAGAAATGTGGTACTGCTGTAATCGTATTGACCCCAAGAAAAAAGCTGCCTTTTTAATTTTACCACATGGTGAAAGGCATTAAAAAAAAAAAATCCAATTTCTAAATTGCTGACTTTTGTTAATTCTACCTCATAAAAATTGGAGTAGAAAGCAATCAAAAAATGATATTTTTTTTCTATAAACTGGTTTTATCATGTATAAGTGTCAAAACATAAAAAAAATATAAATCTTTTGATCTGAAAAATAAAAATGGCTTCCTAATTATACAGCAAGAGAAATAATGTAAAAAAGAAATAAAACCAATTTGTGACATGCTGTTGATTTGTTTATGCTGCCTCCCAAAGATTGCTGTAAGGCTTGGCTCACATTTATGCTGAATTCCACACTGAGCACTTACACTGGGGTGTCCATTTAAATCTCTGAAATATGTGATTCAGACAGAACCTCTGATGGAACATTCACTGTAATGAGGCAGAGGCAGTAATTTGAACTCTATCAGGCCTATGATCTGGCAGTAAAAGGGAGTAGACCTGGCTCAACTGTGATGTCAGTAGTGCTCTGAAGAAAATATAATACCCAAAAAGAAGAAATTAACTTTGGCACTCATGCAAGAAAAATACTGGAAATGATGGAATCCGTTTGGTGACATTTTTACAAAGAGAAATAAATAAAATTCCCATTTTTTACCACCGACGTTTCAGCCAAAGCATTGGCCTGTTTCAAGGTAGTATGGATCTGTATATTGTTAAGAATATATCACAATCATAATGTGCAAATAAAATTATTAGTTTGACAAACAAGATTATAGAAGAAAGTTTCATACAATTGAAAATTTCACCAAACAGATTTCATCATTTCCAGTATTTTTCTTGCATGAGTGCCGAAGTTATAATCTGGCAGTGCCTGTTTTTTGAAGTGCATATAAACGTATTGTGAACCACAGTTTTGTGCACTTCTGAAAAGATGGACATCCTTGAACAGAGTATTATGTTGCCTCATTATAGTGAATAAATTCCTCGGGGGATTAATCTGCTTTCACACTTCCGTCTTTTTCCATCACTCACAATCCGTTTTGTGACTGATGTGATGGATGCGTTGGGAGATTGTGGTACAACCGATGGGATTGATCCGTTAAAAAAACGGATCCGTTGTAGCAGTTTGTACCTGGCAAAGAGAATCCAGCTGTGGCCGTAGGTAACCTGAGTGACGTCACCGCTGACAGCGCGACTCACTTCAGTTGCTCCATGGAGCTCACAGCAAGCGGCGGTGCTCTATGGCCGCTCCTGTCAGCTTCTGATGTAGCAGAGCTGAAAGCATCATGGGACCTCGTGTGGATTATGTCGGACCTGGAGGGGTATTTGGGGATTAATAAAGTCGTGAAAGAGGGTGTTTTTTTGTCTTTTATTTCAAATAAAGGATTTTTCGGTGTTTTCGTTTATTTACTTTCACTACAGTTTAGTGATGGGGGTGTCTCATAGACGCCTGCTATCACTAAGGTAGGACTTAGTGGCAGCTATGGGCTGCCATAAAACCCTTATTACCCCTATTGCCACCGCACCAGGGCAATCAGGATGAGCCGGGTAGAGTCCCGGGATTGTTGCATCTAACGGCAATTCTGGGTGGCTGCTGGCTGATATTTTTAGGCTGGGGGCTCCCCATACCATGGGGCTCCCCATCCTGAGAATACCAGCCCTCAGCCGTGTGGCATTACCTTGGCTGGTATAAAAATTTGGGGGGGACCACTCAACATTTTTAAAAATTATTTATTTAATGTACTGCAAGATATACACCCGCCCAACTGCGGCTGTGATTGGTTGCAATGAGACAGCTGTCACTCAGCGTGGGGGCTCATCTGACTGTAACCAATCATAGGTGCTGGTGGGCAGGGGAAGTAGTGAATATGAGATGGAATAATGAGTGGCCGACATTTTTAAAAGCAGCAGAAGCTGCTAGAGCACTGCACCACGCAGGTGATCGGTGAGTATGAGAGAGGGGGGGAGAGGGAGAAACTGACCGACAGAGAGAGAGACCACCAGAGAGAAAGACGACCAACACTGACAGAGAGAGAGACCGACTGACCGACAGAGAGAGAGAGAGACCGACACCGACAGAGAGACCTAGACCGACTGACTGACAGAGCGTGAGACCGACACTGACAGAGAGAGAGACTGACAACGAGAGAGAGAGACTGACCGACAGAGAGAGAGAGACCGACAGAGAGATTTTTTCTTGCCAGAAAGGAATTTACACATCTGAGCATGTTCTGTTGCTAAAAGACGTAACCGTCGACGGAATCCATCATTTGACAGATTGGACGGATTCAGGCGCTCATAGGCTTCCATTATAACCAATGATGGACGCCAACGGAATCTTGTACACTGCGTTTTTTCGATGCTACAAAAACCATTACATTCTGCGTTGCTTCCGCCCGGAGGTCAGTCATTCCATGACTAATCAGTCACATAGCGGATGCAACTCAGGGCCATCATTCGCAATCCATCGTTAATACAAGTCTATGGGGAAAAAATGGAATCCTACAAATTATTATGCAGGATTCAGTTGTTTCTCTGAGCGACGGATTGTGACTGATGGAAAAAGACAAAAGTGTAAAAGCAGCCTAAGGCTATATACACACACGCTGTGATTTTTGCTGCGTTTTTTGGTGCAGTTTTGTTGTCAGCAATTACTGACTTTTGACTTCCCAGCAAAGTCTATGAGATTTCAGATTTGCTGTATGCAGCTTGCAGTTTTTTTTGTCTGCAGTTTATTTGTCAAAACAGTCTGACAAAAAAGAAGCAGCATGTTCATTCTTATTGCATTTTTTGTCACATTTTGTCATCCATTGAAATCAATGAATGAATGGCAAACGCAAGGAAAAAATGCATGATACCAAATCTGTGTCTTTTGTATGTGTTTTACTTGCGTTTATGTCACAAAAATCGCTGGTGACTGACATTGTTCCAGGATAAATTAATTCTCTCTCGCGCTCTCTCTCTCTGTCCAAGCGCTTCATACCAGCGCAGCTGTCACACTGCTCCCGCAGCCTCTCATTCTTCTCTTGGGGCCACTCATTAGGCTCATACATATTCACTTCTTCCCCGTCCACTGGCATCTGTGATTGGTTGCAGTCAGACGTGCCCCCACACTGAGTGACTGCTGTCTGACTGCAACCAATCAATATCATACGGTAAAATAAATAAATAATTTAAAAAAACGGCGTGCGGTCCCCCCAAATTTGATACCCAGCCAAGATAAAGCCGCACAGCATGGGGCAGGTTTTCTCAGACTGGGGCGAGGCTATTGTTATTAGGCTCTCCCCAGCCTTAAAATATAAGCCATCAGATGCCCAAAATTGCTGCATCCATTAAAAGTGACAGTCCCGGAACTTTATCCAGCTCTTCCCGATTGCCCTGGTGTGGTGGCAGGTGGTATAATAAGGAGTTAATGGCAGCCCATAGCTGCCACTTATTCCTAGATTAGTCACGGCAGGCCTCTATGAGACGCCCCCTCATTACTAATCTGACAGTGAAAGTAAATAAACACAAACACCCAAACAATCCTTTATTTGAAATAAAAGACAAAAAAACCCCTCTTTCACCACTTCATTAACCCCCCCCCATACACACCTCTAGGTCCGACATAAACCACATGAGGTTCCACGGTGATTCAGCTCTGCTGCAACCAAAACCCAGATGAAGGCTCAGAAAAGAACCGAAACGTCGGTTCAGGCTACTGGTTTATCTATGTTTGCAGAATATAATAAAACTTCTCAGCCTTATAACATTTCCCGCATATATTTGTTGTGCCAGAGCTATTCTCTACTAACAATTTGACATGACACCTGCAAATCATAACAGCAAATCTGCATTATAATATGGCACTGCTTCGATTCCAAGCAGTGCAGTGTGCCCAAGCAATAGTGTTCCACTATACATTCAGCAGAAATTCCACAACAAATTATATGGTCACTACAAAAAACAGCCTAACAAGTACAAAAGTAAGGCCATTGTATTGTACACTCACCCATAGTCTCCTCAGTTAGCAAGTGGCAACATAGTAACTCTGACAAGTGTTTTGCGTGGGCTTACTTTTCTACTTGTTAAATAGGCTCTTTTTCTGTAGTGACTGCTTATCACATATTTGTGCTTGCAATCTTCACCCTCCCCCTATTTTGTTGCTATAGTTTCTGACATCACAGCTATCTCTTGTCGGCATTTTTACTTTTACCTTTTTGTATTGATACTGTATGTAATAAAAATAATCTTTTTATCTATGAACTACTTTGGTGGGTAAATGACTTCATTCTGCTATAGGTTCACAGTTCGTCTGGGAGTTTTCACTTCTCTAAATATTGAACAGTGGGGATTATCCTAATTCCCTATTTACACCTGTAGACATTGGGGAATTTTTTTTTCAGTGTTTCAGATGTATTGAGAACTTGTTTTACTATAGATAATGATACAATCTTACCAGTTTCCGCCAGCATCTTCACAAGGTCTTTTGCTTTTGTCATTGAGTTGATATACACATGTCTGACCAAAGCATGTTCATCTCTGGTACGGGGCACCTTCAGGTATCTGGAAATTGCACTTGAGGATGAACCAGACTTGTGCAAGTCCACAATTCTCTTCCTGAGATCTTGGCTAATTTCTTTTTACTTTCCCATGATGCTACACAAAGAAGCAATGTGTTTTAGGTTTGCAATAAAATACATCCACAGGTGTGTCTCTAATTAACTCAGACGTTGCCAATAAACCTATCAGAAGCTTCCAAAGATATGACATCATCATATGGGCTGTCCATATTGTTTAAAGGCATAATGCCTCTTAGTATATGTACCCTTTTGATTTTGCAGAAAGTAATAAAAATGCCTTAAAACATTATTTTTCTCTCATTATTCTGGTCTTTGGCAAATATAAATAATTTTGGTAATCTTCATTGACCTAAAACGGGAAAGGTTTATTCTGAAGTCATGTTAGATAGTGAAAAAAACATGCATATGTGTCTTTTTAGATAGTGTATGCAAACTTCTGGTTTCAACTGTAATTGCAATATTTTTCTGGGAAACATGCTTAATTTTCTGGAACAATTTCAAGGATGACAACACTTTTGTCCAAGACTGTATGTTTGTCTATATAACCTACACAAAAAACTCCACAAATGTATTCACGTAATAAAACAGATATCTTTATTAATGTATTTCAATAAAAAAAGGATTAAAATTCAAAGGAAAAGTGGACACAAGAAACACCTTGTTCCATGCGGTAATGAATAACAGATTCTTACAATTATTACCCACAAGTAATCACATACATAATTTGACATATAATGTAATAAATTCTAGTAACACAAGGTGGCAGTCTATACCCAGGGCATTCACTATATCCATGTGGAAAAATCCATGGAAACCGCTACACTAAAATGGGTCCTCACTGATTAAATCTCACTCCAAATGGAGTATAGAGCGAGGAACCACAGCCAAAGATAATGTCAAAAGAATCCAAGGACAATCATACAAAGGGGTTAAAGGTCACCACCAAGTGTGATCACAAGGAACATAAATTATATTTACCTTGACGTACGTTTTGCCGCCGCGCTTCTTCAGAAGGGGTGTGGTTAATAGTGTGACCAGCGTGTCTTTTATATAGGGGACAGCCAATCAGCTGTCTCCAAAAAATTCCGTCATGCTGGAAATTACGGTCACCAGGGCAACGCACCACGCCGCGGTCACTGCCCAAGCCATGACAGACCCGCCCCTCCGATGATACACCCGGAATACGTCACACAGAGAGGCACGCCCACCATCGCCGGGACCATAACACACGCTGAGATAACGTCCCGCCCGCATGAGCGCAATAGCTCAGAAGTCAAGCAGTGTATTACTGCTGAATAGAGATGGAGAACCATAGGTTCAAGAAACAACATATCCATAGCCACAAATAATTAATACAATAATTAAATATGGATAATGTATAATATGGAATATAAAATACAGTGGCTACAAATAATACAATTGAACAATCAAATCATATACATATAATAACATCAACAAATATGTGCTTGCATTAAACACCACTTGTAAACAAACAGGAAATACATGCATAAACCATACATATATTATAAATTACATACCTAATATATAAAGCTCAGTGTATGTGTGTGTGTGTGTATGTATGTGTGTGTGTGTGTGTATGTCCGCTAAAGGAATCTGCACCGTCGCATGTACAATCACGAAATTTTACACAGACACTCCATGTGACTCAGGGAACGTCATAGACTATGTTTGGGAGGGAAAATTTAACCCCGTCCTTTCCAGTTACTCTACAAAAATCCTGCCTCCATTAATCTGAATGAAGCTGGGAGCTCCAGGCTGTAAATAGCAACTGTCAGTGGTTGCTATAGGAACAAAATAAACTGTTAGTATACGAAGCTTATGTGTGAGGTAAAAAGATGTCGGCTGAGACGGATAAGGCCACTTTATACACAAAGTTAAATCTTTGGCAGATCTGTGGTTGCAGTGAAATCATGGACATATTGTTCCATTTGTACACAGCCAAAAACCTGGCACTGATTGTCCACAATTTCACTGCAACCACAGATCTGCCAAAGATTTATCTCTGCGTGTAAAGTGGCCTATAGAGAAAGACAGAGAAAGACGGGGAAAGAGACAGACGCCCAAAGAGACAGACGCCAAAAGAGACAGACGCCCAAAGAGACAGAGCGGGAAAGAGACAGCCCTGGAAAGAGACAGCCCTGGAAAGAGATAGTTGGGCAAAGAGACAGACCGGAAAAGAGACAGACCGAGCAAAGAGACAGCTGGGCAAAGAGACAGCGGGGCAAAGAGACACCCGAGCAAAGAGACAGACCTGGAAAGAGACAGACCTGGAGAGAGACAGCCTTGGAGAGAGACAGCCCTGGAGAGGAACAGCCCTGGAAAGAGACAGCCCTGGAAAGAGACAGTCCTAGAAAGAGACAGACCTAGAAAGAGACAGACCTGGAAAGAGACAGACTGGCAAAGAGACAGACAGGCAAAGAGACAGACGGGCAAAGAGACAGTCCGGGAAAGAGACAGACCGGGAAAGAGACAGACCAGGAAACAGACAGACCAGGAAAGAGCAGACCGGGAAAGAGACAGACCGGGAAAGAGACACATCTGGAAAGAGACAAACTGGGAAAGAGACAGATGGGGAAAGAGACAGATGGGGAAAGAGACAGCGCTGGAAAAAGACAGCCCGGGAAAGAGACAGCCCGGGAAAGAGAGCGGGAAAGAGACAGAGCGGGAAAGAGACAGAGCGGGAAAGAGACAAACGGGGAAAGAGACAGCCCTAGAAAGAGACTGCCCTGGAAAGGCAGCCCTGCAAAGAGACAGACGAGCAAAGAGACAGCCCGGCAAAGAGACAGCCCGGCAAAGAGACAGCCTTGGAAAGAGACAGACTGGGAAAGAGACAGCACGGCAAAGAGACAGCCCGGCAAAGAGACAGCCCAGCAAAGAGACAGCCCTGAAAAGAGACAGCCCTGGAAAGAGACAGACCAGGAAAGAGACAGACCAGGAAAGAGACAGACCGGGAAAGAGACAGACCAGGAAAGAGACAGACCTAGAAACAGACAGCCAGGCAAAGAGACAGCCGGGCAAAAAGACAGACGGGCAAAGAGACAGACGGGAAAGAGACAGCCTGGCAAAGAGAAAGACCGGGAAAGAGACAGACCGGGAAAGAGACAGACCTAGAAACAGACAGCCAGGCAAAAAGACAGCCGGGCAAAAAGACAGCTGGACAAAGAGACAGACGGGCAAAGAGACAGACGGGCAAAGAGACAGACGGGCGAAGAAACTGAGAGAGAGTCAGACAGATATAGATATTGAGACAGATAGACTGATGCAAATACAGAGAGATAGAAACAGACCGACAAGGAAAGAGACAGACAGCGAGACAGACAGACAGCAAGACACAGACAGAGACTGGGAGAGAGACAGAGAGACAGTTACTATCTCGGGCAACGCCCGGGTACTACAGTTAGTAATTATATATATCTCATATTTTTAACTATAAATCTGTAAAGTGACATGTGCAAAATTTAATGAAAATAAATATTAATATATTATAATATGAAAATGAAAGGGGTGGTTATAAAACCGGCAGATAAAGGGGGAAATATTGTGGTGTGGCCAAACAATATGTACGAAAAAGAGGCCCTGCGTCAATTAAGAGACAGGAAGTGGTATAAAAGATTGACTTTTAACCCCCTGACGAGCTTCCATAATTCCTTGCAGTTGATACTGGATGAAGCCTTGTTGGATAATATAATTACTAAGGATCAGAAGGATTTCTTGACAGTTGAGTGCCCGAGAATACCATGCCTATACCTATTACCGAAGATTCATAAGGATGAAAAGGTACCACCAGGTCGTCCCATTGTTTCGGGTAAGGGGAACTTTTGTGAACCCATATGTAAATTCTTGGACTGGCATCTAAAACCTATTGTAACAACTTTGCCTTCCTTTTTAAGAGAATCAACTGATCTCCTATTGAGGCTTGAAGGGATTACTTTGGAAGATGACATGTGGATGGTGTCCCTGGACGTTGAAAGTTTATACACTTCAATAAGACATGAGGATGGATTACAGGCGGTGAGATATTTTTTATCCATGAGTTCCTTGGGATCGAAGCTGATCAACTTTTTGATGGAAGCTTTGGAGTTTGCGTTGTCCCATAATTTCTTTCTGTTCAAGGAGATTTTTTACCTGCAGCTCCAGGGAACGGCTATTGGGGCAGCATTCGCGCTCTCATATGCCAACCTTTTCCTGGGGCTGTGGGAGAGACAGGTTTTCTTATGGACACAACTGAACAAATTGAGAAGGTCCTTTTATGGGCCAGATTTATTGATGACATTTTTTTTAATCTGGCAGGGCACTGAGGGAGATCTGAAGAACTTTGTGGATAATTTGAATAGGAACTCATTAAACATCAAACTCACCAGCCACTACAGTCAGGTCAGTATGGATTTCCTTGACCTCAATATCTATAGAGATGTGGATAATGCTTTGCATACAAAGGTATTTAGGAAACCTACCGCTGTAAATTCACTTTTATCCGCCCAGTCTTCCCACCCACAACCACTGATTAGAAATATACCAGTGGGAAAATTTTTACGGTTGAGGAGGAATTGTTCGGATGATTCTGTCTTTCGTGAACAAACAAGAGAGTTATCTGATAGATTTGTTGACAGAGGCTATAGCAGACAGGTTGTAAAAAGACCATTCAACAGAGCATGGAACACCTCAAGGAGGGATCTCCTAATACCTCGTGAGAGGAACAAAAATGATCAAAAAGTGAAATTCATTTCCCAGTACCACAACAGTTGGAGGGAAATGAAGGGAGCTCTTGAGAAGTTCTGGCCGGTCTTGATGGCAGATCCAATTCTCAAGAACATTTTGCCTGAAGGTCCATCTATCACTTACCGGAGAGCTGACAATTTGAGGGTTAAATTGGTAAGAAGCTATTTTATTGGAGATAATGTGAACAGTTTGTTTGGATCAAAAGGACCCAGATGGGGATTCTTTCCCTGTGGGAAGTGCATTGCATGTCCTTCCTTATATGGTAAGAGCATCTGATTTTGTCTCGAGCGATATAAAGAAAGACTTCCGGATCACTAAACATACTAGATGTGAATCCGAAGCAGTGATTTATTATTCAAAATGTCCCTGTAACCTTGTCTACGTTGGATTGACAACAAGAAAACATAAAGTGAGGATCTGCGAGCATGTGTTGAACATTAATAATGCTCTGAAATCTGATGAAATTGCCACGCTGAAACCATTACCGAGACATTTTAACCCCTTTACGACCGCCGATACGCCTTTTAACGGCGGCATATTAGGGTACTTTTTCCGATCCGCCGCTTTTTAACGGCAAGCGGAAAAAAGGGTCTAGCGCCCCCCAGAGTCAGAAAATTTCCGGGGTCTCAGCTGCCGGGGGTAGCTGAGACCCTGGAGATCATGATTCGGGCCGGTTTTTCCGGTCCCCGCTCACCTGATGACCGGTATACACCGTATACCGATCATCAAGTTATAGTAAATGACCGCGCCGGTAAAAAATGATTTATCTCCCATCTGGCATGATCAAACATGCCAGATGGGAGATAAATCTTTTTCCCGGTTCCCTCCGGTCCCCTCGGTATCCCCAAAGTGCCCCCCCCGACCCCCAACACCCTCCCGAAAATCCAAGATGGCCGCGCGCACCGCCGAGCACAGCAGCGCGCCGGCCGCATTTACACTGTTCCTATGGTTTCTGTCGTATGTGCCATAACACATACGACAGAAACCTGCTCCCCAGGCCCCGCCGGGTCCCCCCCTACCCCACCCCCCTGGTGTTCCCCGGTGTCCCCCGGTGTCATACATACCGCTGATCCCCCGCGGCCCCCTCCTCCGGCTCCTTCTCAGCAGACTCCGGTCACATGTGCCGAGCAGCTGACAGCTTCCTGTGCTGTGAGACGCTGGCTGCTGCTGCTGCTCGCACACTGCAGCTGTGACCCAGGGAGGGTGGGTGCAGATTCTTTGCACCCACTCTCCTCAAATGGAGGGTCTGCCCTACTAGAAAATGGGGGATACGTTCCCTGAACGTGTCCCCCATATTCTAGAAGGTCCAGAGTCGACGTTGGACGTCCAAATGGATTATGGTGGATTTTTTTTTCTTTTCAATAAATTGGTCAATCAGGGAATGTTTGGGGGAGTGTTTTTTCAAATAAATTTTTTTTTGTTGTCAATTTTTTTTTTTATTACTGTCAATTAGTTATGTCGGGTATCTGATAGACGCCGTGACATAACTAATTGCTGGGCTTGATGCCAGGTGACATTACACACCTGGTATCAACCCCATTCATTACCCCGTTAGCCAACGCACCAGGGCGCGGGATGAGCTAGGGCGAAGCGCCAGAATTGGCGCATCTAATGGATGCGCCACTTCTGGGGCGGCTGCGGCCTGCTATTTTTAGGCTGGGAAGAGTCCAATAACCATGGCTCTTCCCATCCTGAGAATACCAGACCCCAGCTGTCAGCTTCACCTTGGCTGGTGATCTAATTTGGGGGGACCCCACGTTTGTTTGTTTTTTTAATTATTTATTTATAAATAATTAAAAAAAAAAAACAGCTTGGGGAGCCCTCCAAATTGATCACCAGACAAGATGAAGCTGTCAGCTGTGGTTTGCAGGCTACAGCTGTCTGCTTTACCCTAGCTGGCTATCAAAAATAGGGGGGACCCCACGTCATTTATTTTAATTCTTTTTTTTTTTTTTGGGCTAAATACAAGGCTAGGCATCCTTTAGTGTCACATGAAAGGCACTAAAGGGCGCCAGCTTAGAATATGAAGGGGGATGGGACGTTATATATGTTTGACATCTATCCATTCATCCATTGTAGCATTTTACGCTGTGTGCCCACAATCAGGGTTTGCAACGTTTTGGGCGCAGAGTGTTTTCCCTGCGTCCATAACGCTGCGTTGTGCAGTAGAAGCACAGTGGCAGGATTTTTAGAAATCCCGTGCCCACTGTGTTTCTTTTCTCCGCAGCATAAATCGACCTGTGGCGCAGCTTCCCGAGCCTCAGCATGTCAATTTATGCTGCGGAGATGAGTGTTCTTTGCAGGTAGAATAGAACTAAAGTCCACAGCAGCCTGAACCCAAATCGTGGGCATGGCCAGCTGCGTTCTCCCGTGGACAACACTCACATTTCTGCAGGAGGCTGACACTGGGTACTAGACGCCGTGTCGCTGGATCATGGCCACATAGCCTAAAGGCTACTTTACACGCTGCGATATCGGTCCCGATATCGCTAGCGTGGGTACCCGCCCCCATCTGTTGTGCAACACGGGCAAATCGCTGCAAGTGCCGCACAACATCGCGCAGACGCGTCACACATACTTACCTGCCCGGCGACGTCGCTGTGACCGGCGAACCGCCTCCTTTCTAAGGGGGCGGTCCGTGTGGCGTCACAGTGACGTCACTGAGCGGCCGCCCAATAGAAGCGGAGGGGCGGAGATGAGTGGCCGGAACATCCCGCCCACCTCCTTCCTTCCTCATAGCGGCCGGGAGGCAGGTAAGGAGAGGTTCCTCGTTCCTGCGGCGTCACATGGAGCGATGTGTGCTGCCGCAGGAGCGACGAAGTACATCGTTACTGCTGCAGTAACGATAATCGAGAATGGACCCCCATGTCACCGATGAGCGATTTTGCACGTTTTTGCAACGATGCAAAATCGCTCATCGGTGTCACACGCAACGGCATCGCTAATGCAGCCGGATGTGCGTCACCAATTCCGTGACCCTAACGACTCCGCATTAGCGATGTCGCAGTGTGTAAAGCCCCCTTAACAGTGAGAAATTTGTTGCTACAGCAACATTTTTGTGAAGTACCTGTGGATTCAAAATGCTTACTATACTCCTGAATAAAATCCTTGAGGGGTCCAGTTTCCAAAATGAGGTCACTTGTGGGGGGTTTCTGATGTATAGGTGCCCAAGGGGCCCTGCTAATGTGACATGGTGCGCGCAATTTACTTCAACTTTTCCAAAATTCAAATGGTACTCCTTCCATTCCAAGCCCTCCCATTTATCCAAACAAAGGTTTTTGGCCACATGTGGGGTATCCCTGCGCTCACAAGAAATTAGATAACAACCTGTGGGGTACACGTTTTGTTGTTGCCTCTTGAAAAAGTGAAAAATGTGTCGCTAAATCAACATTTTTGTGAAAAAAATGAAAATTTCAATATGGCAACCTAAGCTTATCAAATTCTGTGAAGTATTCGTGGATTCAAAATGCTCAATATACACCTAGATTAAAGCCTTGAGGGGGTCTTATTTCCAGAATGGGGTCACTTGTGGTGGACCTCCACTGCTTAGGCACCTCAGGGGTTCTCCTAATGCAACATGGCGTCCGCTATTGATTCCAGCCAATTTTGCAGTCAAATTGCACTCCTTCTCTTCTGAGCCCTGTAGTGTGCCCAAACAGTTGATTTCCACCACATATAAGATATCAACAAACTCAGGAGAAATTGCGCAATAAATTTCATGGTGATTTTTTTCCTGTTACCCTTGTGAAAAAAAAGCTACCTGGTTGAAGTAACAATTTTGTGGTAAAATTTTATTTTTTTATTTTCATGGCTCAACGTTATAAACTTCTGTAAAGCTCCTGGGGGTTCAGGGTACTCACCAAACATCTAGATAAATTCCTTGAGGGGCCTAGTTTCCAATATGGGGTCACTTGTGGTGTTTTTTTGCTGTTTACGTACCTTAGGGGTCCTCCAAATGCGACATGGTGCCCGCAATCTTTTTCAGCCAAATTTCCTTTCCAAAATTCAAATATTGCTCCTTCCGTTCCAAGCCCTCCCATTTCTCCAAACAAAGGTTTCAGACCACAAGTGAGGTATCACCGCGCTCATAAAAAAGTGGGTAACAAACATTGGGGTCAAATTTTTGGAATTACCTCTTGAAAAAGTGAAAAAATTGATGCTAAAGCAACATTTTTGAGAAAAAAATGAAAATTTTCAATGTGACAACGTAACGTTATCAAAATCTGTGAAGTACCTGTGGATCCAAAATGCTCACTATACCCCTAGATAGAAGCCTTAAGGGGTCTAGTTTCCAAAATGGTGTCACTTGTGAGGGGTTTCTGCTGTTTAGGTACCTTAGCGGACATGTAAATGCAACACGGTGCCCGCAATCTATTTCAGCCAAATTTGCTTTCCAAAATTCAAATATTGCTCCTTCTGTTCCGAGCCCTCCCATTTGTCCAAACAAAGGTTTCTGACCACATGTGGGGTATTGGCGCGTTCATAAGAAAGTGGGTAACAAGTTTTGGGGTTCATTTTGTTGTGTTATTTCTTCTAAAAGTGAATAAATTTGGGGTAGAGCAACATTTTAGGTAAAATTTTATTTTTTGCTTTTTTTCATTCCACTTTTCTTTAGTTCCTGTGAAGCACCTGAAGGGTTAATAAACTTCTTGGATGTGGTTTTGAGTACTTTGAGGGGTGCTGTTTTGAGAATGGTGTCACTTTTGGGTATTTTCTGTCACCCAGGCCTCTCAAAGTCACTTCAAATGTGATGTGGTCCCTAAAAAAATGGTTTTGTGAATTTTGTTGAAAAAATGGGAAATTGCTGATGAACTTTGACCCCTTCTAACTTCCTAACCCCAAAACATTTTGTTTCAGAAATTGCGCTAATGTAAAGTAGACATGTGGGAAATGTTATTTATTAACTGTTTTGTGTGGCATAACTCTCTGGGTTAAGGGCATAAAAATTAAAAGTTTGAAAATTGCAAAATTTTCAAAATTTTCATCAAATTTCCGATTTTTTCACAAATAAAAGCAAAAAATATCGTTCTAAATTTATAACTATCATGAAGTACAATATGTCACGAAAAAACAATGTCAGAATCACCGGGATCCGTTGAAGCGTTCCAGAGTTATGACCTCATAAAGTGACACTGGTCAGAATTGCAAAAAATGGCCTGGGCATTAAGTACAAAACTGGCTTCGTCCTTAAGGGGTTAAAACCCACCATGGATGTGATGCCTCCCACTTGAAAGTATCAGGGATTGATAGAATTGGTACAAATTTGCAAGGTGGAGATGTGAAAAAATGTTTGTCTCAATGAATGTGGCGCCTCAATACGGTGCAACCATATGGATTAAATGAAGTCTTGAGTTTTGTTCCCTTTTTATGAGGGGTTTCCTGGTTTTTGCTGAGTCCCATTCTCCTTTCTTTTAGTATGTTTGTGTGTGTTTTTAATTGTTTTTAATTGGTACTAATATTTTTTCTTTTATATTTTAGTGTCTTATGTATTCCGTATGTCTGATGACTTTGACCATTCGGATGTTTTTAGAGGAGGAACCTTGAAATTCAACAGAACATCTTACATCTACTTGTATTGGAGTTGTGTTTGTATTTTGTCTATTAGTGATGTGTGTCCAAGTTTTGGCTTGTTTTATTCATCTTTTTGCTCTCCAAAATATTCTCTTTGCACATAATATTTTAACACATAATATTTGTCTTAGTATCTTTATACACTTAATTTGTTTGACACATGTAGGGTTATTTATATTGGGAACATGTACATTACATATATGCATATACATGAATTTATAATATTTTATGGGATATAATAGTTTTACACATTTTTCATTTTCTTAAATTTCATATTTTTCACATTTTCCAAATTTTTTACATTGATTGGATATTAGAATAAAATAAAAATAATAATTGTTATCATATTTTTTCTATATATATTTTTTTATAATATATTAATACTTATGCTCATAAAATTTTGCACATGTCACTTTACAGATTTATAGTTAAAAATCTGATTGATATATATATATATATATAATTATTATCATATCATTGCACTTTATTTGCACTCATGATTCTTTTGATCACTGATTTGTATTTAATGTTAGCACACTCAAGTATGTATATAATATTAATATTTTTCCTTTTATATATATATATATATATATATATATATATATATATATATATACATACGTGGTGTCTTTTTGAGTATATATTTATATGTGTATATGTAATTTATAATATATGTATGGTTTATGCATGTATTTCCCGTTTGTTTACAAGTGGTGTTTACTGCAAGCACATATTTCTTGATGTTATTATATGTATTTGATTTGATTGTTCAAGTGTATTATTTGTAGTCACTGTATTTTATATTCCATATTATACATTATCCATATTTAATTATTGTATTAATTATTTGTGGCTATGGATATGTTGTTTCTTGAACCTTTGGTTCTCCATCTCTTTTCAGCAATAATACACTGCTTGACTTCTGAGCTATTGCGCTCATGCGGGCGGGACGTTATCTCAGCGTGTGTTATGGTCCCGGCGATGGCGGGCGTGCCTCTCTGTGTGACGTATTCTGGGTGCGTCATCGGAGGGGCAGGTCTGTCATGCCTCGGGCACTGACCGCGGCGTGGTGCCTTGCCCCGGTGACCGCAATTTCCGACATGACGGAATTTTTTGGAGACAGCTGATTGACTGTCCCCTATATAAAAGACACGCTGGTCACACTATTAAATACACCCCTTCTGAAGAAGTGCGGCGGCGAAACGTACGTCAAGGGGGGTCCTTACGGTAAATATATTTTATGTTCCTTGTGATCACACTGGGTGGTGACCTTTAATCCCTTTGTATGATTGTCCTTGGATTCTTTTGACATTATCTTTGGCTGTGGTTCCTCGCTCTATACTCCATTTGGAGTGAGATTTAATCAGTGAGGACCCATTTTAGTGTAGCGGTTTCCATGGACTTTTCCACATGGATATAGTGAATGCCCTGGGTATAGACTGCCACCTTGTGTTACTAGAATTTATTGCATTATATGTGATATTATGTATGTGATTACTTGTGGGTAATAATTGTAAGAATTTCATATGTTATTCATTACCGCATGGAACAAGGTGTTTCTTGTGTCCACTTTTCCTTTGAATTTTAATCCTTTTTTTATTGAAATACATTAATAAAGATATTTGTTTTATTACGTGAATACATTTGTGGAGTTTTTTGTGTAGGTCATATTGGTTGTTAAGCACCTTATTACTGATTTAAGGTCGGTTTTACTGTATATGTGTCTAATCATACCTCATCTCCTAGGTTGGGACAGAAGTAAAAATAGACATTACAGCACGGGATTGCAAACATTTTTTTTTTAGGTAAAACTTTAAAAAAAACAGGCAGGGAAGTATTTTACCTCACAAAAAGAATAAGCTATGATCCCATGCTGCAATGTCTGTATACTCTCTTTTGCGTTCTCCCCTGTCCAGGAGCTGTGGTATGATCAGACCATGTCCCTGTACGGTCAGACACTTCTGATCTGTGTTCTCTGATCTGAATAAAATATGGCTATATTTTTAACTCATTTCATTGTTGTATTAAATTTTACATCTCTTTTTGGAATTGTGTTTTTATTATTCCATGTTTTTACTGTATAGGACACACATTGTATTTGCTACCTTATCTACTTATTCTGCACTGAAAATCATGAGACTTTTCTACTTATCTACCAGGCATATAATTAATGTTTAGTTTGCACTTGTGGTTTTTAAAGGCTAGAAACCTAATACCTTCACACTTATTTTTTTAGTACTACAATGTTCTACTGTTACTGTTCTGCTGACAACATCCTGGAAAAGGATGTGGGTTCTGTTCTTTTTTTATCCCAGCCAACTTCACTAAGTTTCTTCAGAAAGTGATCTACAAATTACGTTCATTTCGTAGTATCTTTAAAATCTACAATTAACATCAGAATATAGTCAAAACTGTACTTAACAGACACAAATGAGACTGATGAAGAGTTCTGCAGTTGAGCTTACCACTGTATTGCCCCATGACTAATATAGTATATATTTACTCTTTCAATATTTCCAGTCTGAATAATTTCATTCAGTGCACGTATAATTTTAAAAAGAATATACATAAAGTGCTCAGGCTAAATTAGCACACCCCCTTTGTTCTTGTGTTCCGCGAGATATTGATTAAATTCTTACTTTTCAATTTCCAAAGTTTTCAAAAGACTCAGTTTCTCAGAACATTTTTTAAAATTAAGGGTTAAAATAATCTTTATTACAAAATCTTCCCTTTTTCTCAAATTAGTTGATTAAAAAATTGATACACCCAACATCAAAAAACACCTACATCTAGAATTTTGTATGACTTCCATGATTTTTAAGGACAACACCAACTCTTCTAGGCATGAAATGAACAAGTTTTGTGACATATTGTAACATTTATCCTTTTTCTATTCTTCAAGAACAACCTCTTTCACAGCCTGGTTGCTGGATGTAGAATGATGCCCAACTTGGCCTTATCAGAATTTCCATAGGTGTTTGATTGGGTTCAGATCAGGAGACATACTTGGTCACTGAATCACCTTCCTCTAGGGTCGTGACCGACCCGTTTTAGGTTTTAAATACATACAAATTCTACATACATTTGTTTATTGCATCAAGACCTTTTGACTTTTTCTGGAACTTATTTTTAAACAAAATACAATAAAATAAAACTATTTTACTAAATTTTAAAAAACTCTTATTAAAATTATAACATTTGTGTTGTTGGGGTCAATTTCAACCCAGGTCTAATATAAGAGTAAAAAAACAATAATAAGTCACAAAACTGAACTCATAAACACAATACAAACCAACAGCCCACAGCCAGCTCTACCTCCAACTACTTGAGTAAGGGACATGTCCAGGCATGTATGGCCAAATCAGCTTACAGTTGGTACTTTGCAGAGTATACATCTTCAGTTTACACCATGCAACAATGAGGAGAAGATTAGATGCAAGCCAAATTCTGGATTATATCTTGGATGATAATGAATCAGAGGACACACAGCAGCAAACTGATACAGATGAACAGGTTTCTGAAGAGGAAGATGATGTGGAGTATCAACCGGAAGACACAGACAGTTCTGATCAGTCTGATGGAGGTCACTGAAGCTGCTCCCACTGAAAGATTCAAATCCAAAAGTGGCAAGATCAGTTGGAGCTCAGTACCTCCAGATGCACATGGCAGGGCAGATGCTGCAAATGTCATAAAAATGACCCCTGGGATCACAAGGTTTGCTGTGACAAGAGTAAGTGACATCAAGACATGTTTTGATCTGTTTATGCCATTGTCAATAAAAAAAGTCATTATTGCTATGACAAACCTTGAAGGAAAAAATGTCCAGGGCAACATGTGGAATGACCTTCATGATGATGACCTGGATGCCTACATTGGTGTTCTTCTCCTTGCTGGAGTGTACAAATCCTGCAATGTGGCCACTGATAGTCTCTGGGACACATTGACAGGCAGGAATATTTTCCAGGCAACAATGTCACTTCAAAAGTTTCAAATGATATCAAGAGTAGAGTTGAGCGCGGTTCGCGGTTCGAGGTTCTCCAGTTCGCGGTTCGAGTGATTTTGGGGGGTGTTCTAGATCGAACTAGAACTCGAGCTTTTTGCTAAAGTTCGATAGTTCTAGTTACGTTCGAGAACGGTTCTAGCAGCAAAAGCAGGGCTTTTTACAGCTACAGTGTGCAGGAGCCATTGCTGGCAGCCTGCCAGAAGCTGGTAACCAAGATAAAAATCGGGTATCCACGCAAAGCGCTTTGGTTAGTAACCCGCTATTTATCCTAGTTATGTGTGCAGGAAGCCGACACTTCCCCGCTCAGCTCGCTCCGCCCCCTCCTGCACACGGCATGTACACATACATACACACACACACTCACACTCACCTGTCCCCAGCCATGCAGTCCACGACACTGACGTCCTCAGCGCCACATGACCCCGCTAGGCTCCACCCACTTCGCACTCCGCCGCCAGCACACATGGCTCCGCCCACCTGGCACTCTGCACACATGGTCCCGCTAGGTTCCGCCCACCTGACACTCTGCACACATGGTCCCGCTAGGCTCCGCCCACCTGGCACTCTGCACACATGGCACTGCTAGGCTCCGCCCACCTGGCACTCTGCACACATTACCCCGCTAGGCTCCGCCCACCTGGCACTCTGCACACATGGCACTGCTAGGCTCCGCCCACCTGGCACTCTGCGCGCATTACCCCGCTAGGCTCCGCCCACCTGGCACTTTGCACACATGGCACTGCTAGGCTCCGCCCACCTGACACTCTGCACACATTACCCAGCTAGGCTCCGCCCACCTGGCAATCTGCACACATTACCATGCTAGGCTCCGCCCACCTGACACTCTGCACACATGGTCCCACTAGGCTCCGCCCACCTGACACTCTGCACACATGGTCCCGCTAGGCTCCGCCCACCTGGCACTCTGCACACATGGTCCCGCTAGGCTCCGCCCACCTGACACTCTGCACATATTACCCCGCTAGGCTCCGCCCACCTGGCACTCTGCACACATGTTCCCACTCGGCTTACCTGCGGTGATGAAGTCCCGACCTCAGCGCTGTCACTGTCCTCCATGGCCGCCGCTTGTCACATCACCTTCTCTCGCTTCCGACCCGAGACTGACTAGCGGCGACGTCACGGGCCGCTCGCGATACTTGGCTGTGAAGATGATTGAAGTCAGTGTGCAGGAGATCAGCGCAGGTAATGTACCTCGCTGACAGCAGCACTTGTCATCCCCTGCAGTGACCTATTGATGTTAGCTCAGGTCACTGCACTGCTCTCCCAGCCAATGGGGAACATCCTGCTCTTCATTGACTGGGACAGTGTGGATCGTCATGGCAACCCCTTGGATTACACCAGACCTGGATTTGTTTTCCTTTCTAATAAATTGGTTAAAGAGGGAATGTATTGGGGAGTGTTTTTTCAAATTAAAATGTGTTTGTCGTCAATTTTTTTATTACTGACTGGGTTGGTGATGTCGGGTATCTGATAGACGCCTGACCTCTCCAACCCCAGATCTTGGTGCCAGGTGACATTACACATCTGGTATTAACCCCATATATTACCCCGTTTGCCACCGCACCAGGGCACGGGATGAGCTGGGGCGAAGCACCAGGATTGGCGCATCTAATGGATGCGCCACTTCTGGGGCGGCTGCGGCCTGCTATTTTTAGGCTGGGGAGAGTCCAATAACCATGGACTTCCCTAGTCTGAGAATATCACACCCCAGCTGTCTGCTTTACCTTGGCTGGTGATCCAATTTTGGGGGGACCCCTACGTGTTTTTTTTTTTTTAATTATTTATTTAATTTAAAATAACAGCGTGGGGTGCCTCAGTTTTGGATTACCAGCCAAGGTGAAGCTGCCAGCTGTGGTCTGCAGGCTGCAGCCGTCTGCTTTACCCTAGCTGGCTACAAAAAAAGGGGGAACCCTACGTCATTTTTTTTTTCATTTTTCTGGCTAAATACAAAGCTAAGCACCCCTTAGTGCCACATGAAATGCACCAAAGGGTGCAAAATTACAAAATGCAGGAGAGTGGGAAATTATGTGTCTTTCTGCCATTATAATGACAGAAAAGACTGATATGAAGTGTACAAGCACAAGAAAATCACCAGAGCGCTCTACGCTGTGAAAAGCAGTAGAAAATGGCACTGGAGTGAACATGTGACCGCCTCATGTAGGTTGAAGCTATGGATCCTGGGTAAATTTATGTATTTTCCCTCCTTCAGTTTTTTTGCAGTACGCAAAAAAAAGGAAGGCACACGGATGACAAACAGATGACATACGGACCGTCTACGGAACGGAAACGGATGCCACACGGATGCACCCGTGAAAAAAAACGGACTGTTTTTTCCAGACTGCAAAAATGGATCGGTCGTGTTAATGTAGCCTTATTCTGATCTGCCGTTTATAAACAGCAGGCAGAAATAAGTGAATAGCGCCCCCCAGGGTCAGAAAATCTCCGGGGTTTCAGGCGTAGCTGAGACCCTGGAGATCCTGATTCAGGACGGTTTTTCCGGTCCCCGCTCACGTGATCACAGGTATACACCGTACACCGATGATCACGTTACAGTAAATGACAGTGTCGGTAAAAAATTATTTATCTCCCATCTGGCATGAACAAACATGATAAATCTCCTACCCGGTCCCCTCCGGTCCCCCGGTGTCGCCAAAGTGCCCCCCCTGATGCCCTCCCAGAAATCCAAGATGGCCGCGCGCGCAGCAGCGCGCCGGCCGCATTCACCCTACTCCTCTGATTTCTGTCGCATGTGCCATGACACATGCGACAGAAAACTCCTCCCCAGGCCCTGCCAGGTCACCCCCTATAACCCCACCGGTGTTCCCCGGTGTCCCACGGTACCTGTGCAGCGTTGATCCCCCGCGGCCCTCTCCTTCACAATAGACGCTGCCGCATGCACAGAGCGGCTGTCAGCTCAAGTTCCTGTGTTCAGACACAGTGAGTGGTGGTTATGCATCTGTAAGCTAAATGGGCGGCACGGTGGCTCAGTGGTTAGCACTGCAGTCTTGTGGTGGCTCAGTGGTTAGCACTGCAGTCTTGCAGCGCTGAAGTCCTGGGTTCAATTCCCACCAAGGACACCATCTGCAAGGAGTTTGTATGTTCTCCCCGTGTTTGCGTGGGTTTCCTCCGGGTTCTCTGGTTTCCTCCCACACTCCAAAGACATACAGATAGGGAATTTAGATTGAGAGCCCCAATGGGGACAGTGTTCGCAATGTATGCAAAGCGCTATGGAATTAATAGCGCTAAATAAATGAATAAATTATTATTATTACTGCAATGCTCTGCTCATGAGGTAAGGAACATAGTTGATCAGGAGAGCTATATACTACATTTCCAAATGGAGGCATTTGATCTTATAGTTGCCCTGCTGAATGACTACCAAACATGAGAGTCCGTTATACGCCACAAGAAAACACATCTAAATAGCGAGCTCTGTTGTTTAGTATTCATTCAGCTGGATAACTGACCTTAAAGGGGTATTCCATCTCCAAGATCCTATCCCCAATATATAGTAGGTGGAATAGCAATATTATCAGCAAATACCAATATTTGGAAATGTAGAATAGTTCTCCTGATTAGGCATGCCCTTACCTCATGAGCAGGGCATTGCAGCTTTGGTAGCAACCATTACGACATGGGCTCTGCTGCTGTGGACCCGGGGAGAGTGGGTGCAGATTCATTGCACCCACACTCCTTACATGGAGGGTCTGCACTCCTAGAAAATGGGGGATACGTTCCCGTTTTTTCCTTACAATAAATTTGTGAAAGAGGGAATGTTTTGGGGAGTTTTCTTTCAAATACATTTTTTTTGTCGATTTTTTTTGTTAGTACTGACAGTTTATGATGTCGGGAATCTGATAGACACCATGACATCACAAACTGCTGGGCTTGATGTCAGATGACTTTACAACTAGTATCAACCCCATTTATTACCCCGTTTGCCACTGCACCAGGGCACGGGATGAGCTGGGGTGAAGCGCCAGGAGTGGCGCATCTAGTGCATGTGCCACTTCTGGGGCGCCTGCGGCCTGCTATTTTTAGGCTGTGAAGGCCCAATAACTATGGACCTTCTCACCCTGAGAATACCAGACCACAGCTGTCCGCTTTACCTTGGCTGGTGATCCAATTTGGGGGGGACCCTACTTTTTTTTTGTAATTATTATTATTTATAAAATAATTATAAAAAAAGAGCCTGGGGTGACCTCCACATTGGATCCCCAACCACGGTAAAGCTGCCAGCTGTGGTTTTCAGGCTACAGCCGTCT
Source organism: Anomaloglossus baeobatrachus (assembly GCF_048569485.1). NCBI lineage: Eukaryota > Metazoa > Chordata > Amphibia > Anura > Aromobatidae > Anomaloglossus > Anomaloglossus baeobatrachus. The sequence continues at coordinate 319,614,508 of NC_134356.1, read as the reverse complement.
GCTTTACCCTAGCTGGCTATCAAAAAAGGGGGGACCCAACATTTTTTTTTTAACTATTTTTTAAATAAAAAAAATTAATGGGCTTCCCTGTATTTTGATTGCCAGCCAAGGTAACGCCAGGCAGATGGGGGTGGAAACCCGTAGCTGTCTGCTTTATCTGCACTGAGAATCAAAAATACCGCGAAGCGCTACGTCATTTTTTTTAAAGATTTATTTTTACAGCACTGTCATGTCAGGCAATCAAAATACAGGGAAGCCCTTTTTGTTTTTAGTTATTTAAATAAATAATTAAAAAAAATATATATGGGCTCCCGCCGCATTTTTTGTATTGCTAGCTAAGGGTAATCCAAGCAGCTACTGGCTGCTAACCCCCACTGCTTGGTGTTACCTTCACTGGCAATGGAAAATCCAGGGAAGTATTTTTTATTTTTTTTGCCAAAAAACTCCAAAAAAATGACGTGCGCTTCGCCATATTTTTGTATGCTAGCCAGGTACAGCAGGCAGGTACGGGCCCAACCCCCAGCTGCCTATTTGTACCCGGCTGGGAACTAAAAATATAGGGAAGCCCTTTTTTTAATTAATTCATGAATTTTATGAAATAATTAAAAAAAAAAAACAAAAAAAAACGACGTAGGCTTCGCCCCATTTTTGTGTCCAGCTGGGTACAACTAGGCAGCTGGGGATTGGAATCCACAGCACAGGTTAGCCCGAGGTTTCTGGGCCCCTCTGCTGCGAATTGCAGTCCGCAGCCGCCCCAGAAAATGGCACTCTCATAGAAGCGCCATCATCTGGCGCTGTATCCAACTCTTCCAACAGCCCTGGAGCCAGGTGGCTTGTTGGGTAATCATGAGATAATACTGGCTTTGTTTTACTAGCCAGTATTAAGCCAGAGATTCTTAATGTCAGGCACGTTTGACCCGGCCATTAAGAATCTCCAATAAAGGGTTAAAAAAAAACACCACACAGAGAAAAAATACTTTAATAGAAATAAATACACAGACACATTAGAGACTCCATCTTTATTACCCCCTGTCACCCCTCCACGATCCTGCTCTTCTGTCTTCTTTCCCCTTCAACACATGCAGCTCTGCTCAATCAGACAGCACAGCTGCATGGGGGAAGATGCTGTGCTCCGTCCCCGTCACCGCTACCAAGTGCGTTGCTATGGCAACGGTGATCTCCGTGATTGACCGGCTGTGTGTGGCTTCTGCGGACACTGGTAACTACGGTAAACATCGGGTAACCCAGAAACCCTTTCCTTGGTTACCCGATGTTTACCGTAGTTACCAGCGTCCGCCACTCTCATGCTGCCAGTGCCAGCCCCCTGCACACATAGCCAGACTACACATCGGGTTAAATTAACCCGCTGTGTACTGTAACTAGGAGTGCAGGGAGCCAGCGCTAAGCGATGTGCGCTGGTAACCAAGGTAAATATCGGGTTGGTTACCCGATATTTACCTTAGTTACCAAGCGCAGCATCGCTTCCACGTGTGCTGCTGGCTGGGGGTTGTGGTCACTGGTTGCTGGTGAGATCTGCCTGTGTGACAGCTCACCAGCAACCCATGCAGCGACGCTCCAGCGATCCCTGCCAGGTCAGGTTGCTGGTGGGATCGCTGGAGCGTCGCTTAAGGGAACGGGGAAGCAGAGCGGGGAGTCGACCTAGAGCATGTCGCCGGTACACGGCGATACACAAACGTGCACCGTGTAACAGAGAGATGCAATGACAGGTCCTACATGACGCGTCAGAGTCATGTGACCAGTCTGTAGCCAATGAGATAACAGGCACGTGATTGGTCACATGGCTATTTTTCATGTCACGATAGGTCCTGCATCACTGCTGGCAGTGCTGGTTACCGGGAGGATTCAGCGATCATCGGATGGAATAGCGGCAGGAGACAGAGTGCAGGAGGGATCATGGGGACCGGTAAGTGTTATGGCAATGTTTATTAACTGTATGTGTACATTTATAATGTGTTTTTATGTGTTTGTGATTGCCTCCTATTGTTTCCTATGCGGTTCGAGTTCGGTTCGTCGAACGTTCGCCGAACCGAACTCGAACGAGACGCCCGTTCGGCGAACCGAACTCGAGCCGAACCGCGACCGGTTCGCTCATCTCTAATCAAGAGTCCTCAGATTTGACAACAGAGACACCAGAACAAAATCTGACAAACTTGCTCCCATCAGGGATGTTTGGGAGAAATGGGTGCAGCTACTTCCACTGATGTTCAACGCAGGGCCAGAGGTGACAGTAGATGAACGTTTTCTCCCTTGCCGCGGAAAATGCCCCTTCCGGCAATACATGCCAAGTAAGCCAGGCAAATACAGCATAAAAATCTGGGCAGCCTGTGATGCAAAAACTAGCTATGCATGGAATCTACAGATTTACACAGGCAAGTCTGCAAGCGGCATCCCTGAAAAAAACAAGGAAAACATGTAGTCCTCGATATGACTACTGGACTGCAGGGCCACAACATTACTTGTGACAATTTTTTTACCAGCTATGACTTTGGACAAGAACTTCTCAGGAGGAAAATCACCATGGTGGGCACAGTGAAAAAAAACAAACCTGAGCTGCCCACTGAATTGTTGCAGATGAAGGACAGGGCTCCACTTTCCTTAAAGTTTGTTTTTACAGACACCACCACTGCTGTTTCATACTGCCCCAAAAAATGACGGAATGTTTTACTGATGTCCACACTTCACAAAGATGCAGCAGTGTCATCAGGAAGTGACAAAAAGCCCAGAATCATCCTGGACTATAACAATAACAAAGGAGTAGTCGACAACCTGGACAAGCTGACTGCCACCTACACTTGCCAGCGAATGACTAGGAGATGGCCAATGGTTGTATTTTCAAACACCTTGATGTGTCAGCATACAATGCATTTGTGTTGTGGACCCACATTCACCAAGGATGGAATTCAAAGAAAAAAAACAAGCGGAGGATGTTTCTTGAGGAACTAGGAAGATCCCTTGTCAAGGCGCACATTGACCAAAGGGAACGAGTGCCCCGAGACCCAGCCGCTGCAGCCTTGGTCCGACAACTCCAAAGCTCAACAAGTGCTTCACCCACACCCACAGCAACACAAAGAGCATCATCACTAGCATCATCCTCAACCAGCCCTGCCTCAACATCAACCACAACAGCCACAACCCCAGTGAGACCACCTGATTCTAAAAGAAAGAGGTGTCAGGTCTGCCCTAGTAATAAGGACAGAAAGACAAACACATCGTGCTTCGCCTGCAAAAAATACCTCTGCAAAGAACACACAAAAAGTGTCACTTTTTGCCACACATGCATCTAAATACTAATGCATCTAAAAACTAGTACTTGATTTCTTTTGATTTGATTTGCTTGATTGATTGTTGTTTGTTTGTTTGACCTAGAAAAGCTACTTTTTATTATTATTGCTATTAATGTTGATATAATTTTCAACTTTTATTTGTATTAAAGTTCTATAAAAAAAAAAACAACTGTTTTTTGTCTTTTTCATAAAGTAGTTAGATATGGGTCAAAATTGACCCGTAACACCATAGATGTTACTAGAGTTAATATAATATATATATATGTATTTTTTTTTACATTTAAGAAATGTGTTCTAAAACCCTTCAGTAATAGTCAGATAATATAACAAACTTTTTTAAGTTTATATTATTCACTTGAGGTTTATTTGACAATATTTTTATATTGAAAATGAAGGGTATGCTCTCAAATGAAAGGCCCAGTGGGCCACAACAAAAATATTAAAATCAATCCTTCCATGGAGGAGAAACCCTAACAAGGTAACTAAGAGGTAAGAAACAAATTGGATCATAAATAACTGTTTTCAGGGTATCCTAGGGGTGATTTAAGACACGGGTCAAAACCGACCCGTTAACATAAGAAAGAGTAACAGAAAGCTAACACAAGAGGAAGGTTAACCCTGTTTATCTTTAGAAATGTAACAGTGGCCTTAGATGTATTTTAAATCCTTGTCATATTAGAAAAGTGCACATGTACCAACGGCTCAGAGTGACTAGCATCTTCTCTGTCAATATGAATCAGTACATCTGTGATTTCCTGATGCCATCAATGAAATATAGCTGTTCGATAACAGCAGCATTCATACAGCCCCATAGAAGGCCATTGACAGCACCATGTTTAACTGTAGGCAGGGCCATAGTTGGCATTCATGCTGACCTAGGAACTTTAAGGCTATGTGCGCACGGTGCGTTTTTCGCGGTGTTTTTGCGTGTTTTTCGGGTGCGTTTTTGGCCTCAAAACTGCAGGACTTTGCTTCCCCAGCAAAGTCTATGAGTTTTCATTTTTGCTGTCCGGACACATCTGTTTTTTTTACCTGCGTTTTTGAGTTAAAAAAAAAAAATGGACATGTCAATTCCTTCCTGCGTTTTTCTGCGTTTTCCCCCCATGCAATGCATTGGAAAAACGCAGCAAAACGCAGACATCAAAAACGCAGCAAAACGCAGCCAAAAACGCACCAAATCGCGGCAAAAACGCATGCGTTTTTTTATGCGTTTTTTAGACGCAGGTGCGTTTTTGTGCGTTTTTAGCGGCCAAAAACGCACAAAAACGCAGCGTCAAAAAGACGCAGTGTGCGAACCTAGCCTTAGTGGTCATGTCCCTTACTGATAAGTGAAACTGTGAGTATGTGCACACAATATCTATTTAAGGCAGTGCTACTCTGCAGCACACTTGAAAAGCACATATGTTCAGTCTTTTAAGTCTCTTTTAACAGCTGAAGGTTTTGAAAGACACTAAGCGGCTAAAATAGGTAACCTAACCATTTTTGGGACTGCTGCCGCTAGGAAGTATATGACTAGTATGTAATATAAATTAAAAAAAAATAATTTTAAAAAACTCAAAGAATTTGCATAAGTCTAAAAGACATTGTGTGCATGTCGCGGGCGGAGGAGGTGACGCTACGCTCTCCCACTGCTCGGGTCTGGCTGCCGCTGCTGCTGCGGCCTCTGCTGCTCGGTGGCTCGAGCGATGGGCCGGATCCCGGGGACTCGAGCGGCGCTCCTCGCCCGTGAGTGAAAAGGGGATTGGTTTTGGGGATTTATTGTCCGTGACGCCACCCACGGTTGTGGTGATTGTGTGGACACCACCGCTGCTCTGTATGGGGATCCCGGGAGCGGTGACAGGGAGCAGCTCTGTTGTTATTTCTCCCCTCCGTGGGTAGGGGGTTGGTTGTCCCGGGGCCCGGTGATGGGGTAGGGGTGGATGGCAGGCGAGGTGCGGGGCCTGGTGAGGTGCAGGGTCGCGGGGGCAGCGCTGTGCCGTACGGCACGGTGGTACTCACTCAGCCTGAGACGTTGACACAGTCCTCAGTAAAACACACGGCTGGAAAGACGGTTCCCACGGACGGCTGCTGTTGCTTTTCCCTGGTAGTTAATGGTGACTGTCTCTTTCCCTGCACCTTGTGTAATGTTGGTAGCGATGGGTTCCCACCGGTTACCCGCTCCCCGACTTGGATATGGGCCGGAGGAGCCCCTCTTTGCCCGCAGGCGCTGGCCCTGAGAAACTGGTGCCTTGGCGGTGGCGGTGTCTCTCTCATACGGTTGGACGGTTGCCTTCAATCGGGACTTAGTTGCTGGGAGACCCGGATGTCCCCTTCACTGACGGATTTGGCAAATTCACGGCGACTCCTAGCCTTGCCGGGATCCGAAAGGCCCCTGCCAATGGTGCTGTCTTCTCTTCGTATACCGGTCCGGTACCGCCGGGCCACCACCCGTCCACGGTCCATTCGGCAACCTCCGATCAGCCTCTCCTGCAGACGGTCACCGCCGTCTGCCAACCTTGCTGTCTCAGTCCGGGGCACACACCCGGACCAACTTCAGGCTTTCCAAACTGTCACTTTCTCCTTCACTTCAACTCCTCTCACTTGCTCCTCTACCACTTCCCTCTAACTTCAACTTTAGCTCCAACTAATCTGCCTGGTTTTCCCGCCTCCAGGACTGTGAACTCCTCAGTGGGAGGAGCCAACCGCCTGGCCCACCCCCTGGTGTGGACATCAGCCCCCGGAGGAAGGCAACAAGGGTTTCTGGTTTAGCTTTGGTGTACCTATCCGGGGTGTAGGGTGTGGTGGTGTCATTATCTGTGATCCCTGGCTTGCCCAGGGCGTCACATTCCCCCTTAGCAAAATGCAGACCGTCCGCGGGCTGCCCGTCCAACACCGGTTTTATTTTTCTGAAAAAAGATAAAAACATAATACAAATAAAATAACATCATCCCACAACGGGAGGCACTTTTCTTAAACGTTGCGGTAACGGTTTTAATGGTTGCGGCTGCCGCTCTCTCCCACCCAGGTAACCTGGCCCTGATGCTGCCCCTAAGAAACAGGCAGCACCCCTTGACCCCAGTCCTGAACCAAGTCGCCCGAGCAGGATCTGTCCTTCCCCTCCAGAGGGTAGCCACCGGTTCCGGTGGTGGCTGGGCCCCAGCCTGCTCCACTGCGGGCCCTCCCTCCAATCTGCCTCTCCGGAGGCGGCAACGGTAAGCTGCAACAACAACATTTTTATTTACAAGCCACTAACGTTTGCGGTTGCCCTGCAAGTTCACGTGCTTAACCGTAAGGAGTCCCTTACGCAACTTTAAGCGGTCCCCACGGGGACAACGGTGCCGGCAAAGGCCGGTTTCAAATCACGGTTGCAGACAATCAGATGAATCTTCAGTAATCATTTTCATCATTTTCAAAAACTCTCAAAACTTTAAAACACACACATACTCTTGTGGTCCCAACGGGGACGGTGCAACGGTGCTCCGCTGCCCTACTCCGATTCTTCAGCTGAGGCGGATCCATCCTCCGCCACCAGCATATCAAACATGCACTGACATGCCTGCTGTGACAAGGGTGCCCGGTACCCACTTCCACCGGTTCCCCCGGGAGTGATTCAGGGACGTCCTGAGCGTCTGCAGCCGGTTGGTGTGCCGGGGCGGATAGGCAGGGTATCGCTACCGGTTGGGCAGGTAGCGGGCCTAGCGGCGAAGCGGCATCAGCTAACACGGGTAGCAGGGAGAGAGGCAGGGTGAGTGGATGCAGGTCGGGCTCCTCAGCCTCAGCGGCCGATCCCTCGGGAATACAGGGGCGTGGGTCTCTTACCCGCTCCTCCAAATCCTCTTCCACCTCGCGTCTCCGCAGAGCAGCCACTACGTCCGCCATGTCGGTCTCCCACTCCTCTAGGAGGAGCTGCATATGGGCTTGCAGACGGTTATTTAACGGGGCAGTCCGGTCTCTCAGCCACATCGCCGTTCCGGGTGCGGGAGCGTCCTCGTTGGAGGTCGGACTGGGCATCTTGACAATCGAGCCTTCCAGGAACCCAGTATTGCTGCAGAGTCCTGGCGTCTCTGCTTTTATAGCCGTGGCTACATGCGACCAGTCGCCATTTCGTCCCCCTTAGCCTCTTTTTAGCACTTCCTTCTTCAGGGGGCGGGGCTTTGGCCTTCGCGCCTCCACTACTCGAGGAGACGCTCGAGCGAGAACTTTTCGCGCCAAAGATGGCGGCTTCTGAAATTTTCTGGCCGGACACCTCCGGCGGTAACAAGGTGCACCTCCACCAGACGGCAGAGCGGTAAGATCCTGTTCGTGACGCCAAGTTGTCGCGGGCGGAGGAGGGGACGCTACGCTCTCCCACTGCTCGGGTCCCGCTGCCGCTGCTGCTGCGGCCTCTGCTGCTCGGTGGCTCGAGCGATGGGCCGGATCCCGGGAACTCGAGCGGCGCTCCTCGCTCGTGAGTGAAAAGGGGATTGGTTTTGGGGATTTATTGTCCGTGACGCCACCCACGGTTGTGGTGATTGTGTGGACACCACCGCTGCTCTGTATGGGGATCCCGGGAGCGATGACAGGGAGCAGCTCTGTTGTTATTTCTCCCCTCCGTGGGTAGGGGGTTGGTTTTCCCGGGGCCCGGTGATGGGGTAGGGGTGGATGGCAGGCCAGGTGCGGGGCCTAGTGAGGTGCAGGGTCGTGGGGGCAGCGCTGTGCCGTACGGCACGGTGGTACTCACTCAGCCTGAGACGTTGACACAGTCCTCGGTAAAACACACGGCTGGAAAGACGGTTCCCACGGACGGTTGCTGTTGCTTTTCCCCGGTAGTTAACGGTGACTGTCTCTTTCCCTGCACCTTGTGTAATGTTGGTAGCGATGGGTTCCCACCGGTTACCCGCTCCCCGACTTGGATATGGGCCAGAGGAGCCCCTCTTTGCCTGCAGGCGCTGGCCCTGAGAAACAGGTGCCTTGGCGGTGGCGGTGTCTCTCTCATACGGTTGGACGGTTGCCTTCAATCGGGACTTAGTTGCTGGGAGACTTGGAGGTCTCCTTCACTGACGGATTTGGCAAATTCACGGCGACTCCCAGATTTGCCGGGATCCGAAAGTCCCCTGCCAATGGTGCTGGCTTCTCTTCGTATACCGGTCCGGTACCGCTGGGCCACCACCCGTCCACGGTCCTTTCGGCAACCTCTGATCAGCCTCTCCTGCAGACGGTCACCGCCGTCTGCCAACCTTGCTGTCTCAGTCCGGGGCACACACCCGGACCAACTTCAGGCTTTCCAAACTGTCACTTTCTCCTTCACTTCAACTCCTCTCACTTGCTCCACTACCACTTCCCTCTAACTTCAACTTCAGCTCCAACTAATCTGCCTGGTTTTCCCGCCTCCAGGACTGTGAACTCCTCGGTGGGCGGAGCCAACCGCCTGGCCCACCCCCTGGTGTGGACATCAGCCCCCGGAGGAAGGCAACAAGGGTTTCTGGTTTAGCTTTGGTGTACCTATCCGGGGTGTAGGGTGTGGTGATGTCATTACCTGTGACCCCTGGCTTGCCCAGGGCGTCACATGCACATAACCTAGCAGTTCACATACCCTTTAGATAGTAGTTAAGACACTCATACAGAGACAAAAATTGGCTGAACCCAGATATAGACAGGTTCAGCTTACAGTCTCATGATTGTCAAAGAACTAAGAACCCGGCATGTACGATTTCAGACTGTAGATCATTTTGTTCTCTAAGAGATGAGCACACAATCAGAGATGTCTAGTAGCAGCTCTTTCAGAGAACACAAGAGCACTTGACAAAGTGTGTATTGGAGAGTCAAGCAAGATAGTTGCCAGCTGAATGATGGGACAACTCTCTATAATGTATGGGGGTTTTAGTCAAATAGTTTTTACACTGACATATAGCCTCATTGAGACAGCTATATTTTTAATCTGGAATACTGACCATATAATGCTCTACTATCAAATCTAATAAATTAAATATTGCTACATCTACATGACTACATTATCAGAATCACTGTCAGTACATGACTACATCACCAGAAACAACCTCAATTCACAGCTACATCACCAGAACTACCATCGGTACATGACTATACTGTATCACAAAAACCGTCATTGATACACTACTATATCATGAGATTCTACCTCAATTCATGACTGCATCATCAGAACCACCATCGTAACACAGCTACATCATCATAACCACCATCAGTACACGACTACATCACCAAAACCACCATCGGTACACAACTAGAGCACCAGAAACAACCTCAATTCCCACTACATCACCAGAAACACTGGTGGTACATTGTTGCATCACCAGAACCACCACCAGCCCAACATTGTATGGCATGAAATAGCAGCTCCTAGTGTACCCGTATCCTTAACAATGGTAAGGAGATACTAGGCGCTGTTGATACCAGCTATCATCAGACTGCAGACCACACAGGAACTACAGTATTGATGAGGTGCAGACAGTAGCACTACTAAATATTTTGAAATACCTTGACGTTTGAGAGATACAGTAGGGTTCAAAATAATAGCAGTCCAATATGACTAACCATATTATTCACAATTTTTGGTATAAATTATATTGCCACATGTCAAACAATTTACCAGATGGTGCAGTAGATTCTTAGAAAACCAACAGACTCAGAATTCATGATCTACATGTTTTTTAGTTTGTGTATTTTAATAATAATGTAGCGCCGAGTCCTGGTCCCAGTGCGGCACAACAACATGCCTCCTCTCCCAGTCCTCAGTGGGCTCGCTGCTCTCCTCACCTGTCCGGCAGCTCCACACGCTCCTCTCCTGCCCTGGGGTCTCCCGTGGCCTCCTCCTGCTACCAGGCCACACGCAGGCCTTCTCTGAGTATCCTTATGATGTACACGTGGCCGCACCCCCTTTCTTAACGGGCCAACATCTTATTACTCAGAACTGGTTCCTGAGGTCAGATATCATTCTAAAGGTATTTAAGACTGACACTCTTTAGGGGATGCACCTGAGCAATGTTACCTTTAGTTAGAGTGTTGCTAGTTCAGGTCTCTACTGTATATGTTACTGTGCATAACTCAATCTGCTGTGTCCTTGTTCCAGTTCCGTGTGTCTAATCTGTGTCTTATCCTAGAGCCTGAGTCTCCCCTTCCGTGCTGCCACGTCTGAGCCATTCCACCTCCATGTTGCCATGTCTGAGCTGTTTCACCTCCGTGCTGCCACGTCTTAACCACTATCTCCTTGCTGCCATGTATGAGCCATTCCACCTCGTGCTACCACGTCTGAGGCACCATCTCCGTGCTGCTAAGCCTAAGTCACCACCTCCGTGCTGCTAAGTCCAAGTTACCACCTTCGTGCTGTCACATCCATGCACACTAGCACCGTACTTTAAGAGACTTTCCAGTCTGTAAGAGCCAACATTCACTGGTTCCTGGCAGTCATGCATTTAGGTCCCCTGGGGCTGCGCCAGACAGTTCCTGTATAAGGGTTCGCTACTGGTTGCTTCTCTAGGGAAGTCTGGTGTACGGCCTAGTGGGTCTCCTTCTGGATACTCACTGCCCCCCGGCGACCATAACAAATTAAATATAAATATAGAGTAGGACCCCCCCTATAGAGATTTGCCTTGACGTTGGCAGGGGCGGCTTAAATTATTGATCAATCATTTGCTAAAAATCTCAATTTGCATTATAGTACAGTTGGAATAATTGTGAACACAAAAATTTTTTTTTTTTGCATGCCATTCTCAGGCAGTGCTGGTTCCTCTCCCTGTCTGTTGTACTTTGGTTTGGTGGCTGACCCCTGCCATGCCGTGCATGCCTGACTTTGGTTTGCATATTCCTTCTGTTTCTAGCTACATATATATAATTTGGTGTCTATTCACACACAGCTACCACGCCCTTTTCCACAGGCATTGTTATTTAAGCACCATATGCTTGGGCCTGTTCCGCCTTCATTCATGGCTGCTGGGTGGGCACTGTGAGGGCTAGTTCTGACATTGTCCCAGTGTTTTGCGGCACACAGCTGCACGTGCTGGGACGTGGACTGCCTTTATTCGCAGTTAAACCTGTCTTTACAGCATGGGAGCGGTTCTGACATGTATCAGGTATATGTATGCTTTAATATGGTTCTGCTTTTAATTTAATCAGTTAGCCGTATGGTACATTGAAAATATAAATACAGAGTAGGACCCCCCTATAGAGATTTGCCTTGACGTTGGCAGGGGCGGCTCAAATTATTGATCAATCAGTTGCTAAAAATCTCAATTTGCATTATAGTACAGTTGGAATAATTGTGAATTTACACTAAAAAAATGTTTTTTTGCATGCCATTCTCAGGCAGTGCTGACTCCCTCCCTCTCTGCAGTTCCTGTATAAGGGTTCGCTACTGGTTGCTTCTCTACGGGAGTCTGGTGTATGGCCCACTGGGTCTCCTTCTGGACACTCACCGCCCCCTGGCGACCATAACAAATTAATTGAAAAAATAACCTGGAGACAGGGAAAGATAGAAAGAGACAAATGCAGCACCAATCTGAGTGTAGTGAGTTTTTTATATATATATATATATATATATATATATATACATATATATATATATATATATATGTGTATATATATATATATATATATATTTATATATAGGTGTTGAAATAGTGGAACTCTCACCTGGTTCAGAGATTAGTAAGCCTGGAATAATCCAAGAGGAGTTGATCCACTTTCCAATAGGATTATGGTGCAGTATGCAGCAATCGCACTGGATACTATAGAGGAGCCCTCCAGCAGGTCCACTTAGTGAAAAAAGTTACAAAGGCAATTACCAGCCTTGCGGCGCTCCTGCTACCAATGGTGCAACATATTGGATGATTTTTAGTCATATAACTAGACCAATATGTAAATATGTAAGGAGATATTTTATTTGTACATCAAAATATGGTTAATTATACAATGCGTTTCGGCTCGGATGTTTTATTCTTCAGCCTTCTTCAGGTATAATTGAGAGAAAAAAGATGTATACATCTAACTTCATGAAGAGGCATGCTTATATGGAGACTAATCTCTCATTTCAAGGTGGAGACATTCTGAACAGATAACTGCGCCCACCCGCCTCTAATCCCATTACATAGGAATCGCTTCTAATAATTATCTCCAATGCTTTAAACTGGAAGGCAAAAACAGAGAGGCGTGGAAGAAAATGGAAGATGACCATTCGAATGGATCGAAGAATAGCCAGACTGGCAAAGACGTGGCCTGCACGCTGATGGCTCTGGTCACCTAGAAACTGAGCTCCAGCCACAGTGACTCAGAAACAGCTCAGAACAGCTCACCAGAGACTCCAAATTCTCCCTGCATGGTGGGTAATCACAGAGATAACCCCCTGGAGCTAGATATGACAATGGGAAAGTCCCAAAAGAGGCCTTCTCCAGGGAAAGTGACAGATTTCTTTATCAGTGCTGGAAGAGATAAGATGGCCGCATCCTCCTCCACTGCTTCAACATGCTCAGCCAGGAGGGGCTCCAAGGCTGCTACAGACCTTGACACTTATAATGCTGACATTCCACTTACCAAGCGCACGATGCAGAAGCTTCTCAGTGCCCTCCGTGCCTCACTGCAAGAAGACTGGAAAGGCATGGTAGCTGAGCTGCATGGAGATATTACAGCCATAGGAGCCCGCACCTCTCACATTGAAACAAAGATGGAGGAGCTCACAAGATCCCATAACAGCCTCAGAGATGCCAATGCAGACCTGGAAGAGCAAGTACAGGGGCTGCAAACTAAAATCCTGGATCTGGAGGACCGATCTCGCCGGAACAATATAAGAATAAGAGGGATTCCGGATTTTATACCAGACGGAGGATTGCAGAGCTTCTTGATATCCTTGCTGCAGGAGGCCTTGCCAGATCTGGGCCCAAATGATTTCATAATAGACAGGATTCACAGAGTCCCAAAACCAAAATTTCTTAATGCTGAGGCCCCTCGGGATACCTTAGCTCGCCTGCATTTCTACAAAACCAAAGAGGCCCTGCTACAAGCTCTGAGGAAGAAACCATCCCTGTCTGAGAAATTCCGCCTTATATCCATTTTTCCTGTCGGCTAGAACTCTGGCAAAACGGAGAGAATTTGCTCCTTACACCAAGATCTTAAGAGATGAAGCTATCGCCTACAGATGGGGCTTCCCTGTCAAAATCCTGATCACCCAGGCAGGGAACACCCACGTGTGTCACTCGCCAAACCAGCTGGCTAGGCTCCTCTCTTCGTGAACTTGGTGAATCTCCCAGACAGATCTCCGAGAGCTGAAGGGCCATCCCGCAGGGAGAAAATTAATGAAGAGTGGTCCATAGCGTGAGTTATCTAATATTCTGAGTCGTGGTTGGGACTTAGTTATTTTTCTTGAAGGCCCTCTGGATATGGTTCATCCAGGTCCTTCTGGCCCCCAGGGCGGCAATTTCCTATCATGCCGCTGGTCCTTTTTTGGACTTTTTTTTTCCTTTTGGACAAATGTTGGTTATGCGTATTATGTTCTACCTAACCTTCCTTTCCCTCCTTGCAGTCTTAGCAAAGAGACTCTAATTCTAGCATAATGGTGTTTAACTGTATGTTTATAAATGTAAAAGGTCTAAATTCGCCAGCTAAGAGGTCTATGTTCTGGCGGGAAGTATCAAGATCAAAATGTGATGTGATTTGCGGACAGGAATCACATCTTCTCCAAAATGACACTTATCGGCTGAATAATCCTAAATTCCCATTTATTATGCATGCATGTGGTAAAAAAAAAAGGCGGGTGTATTTATTTGTGTAAAAAATACTGTCTCTTTCACTATGCTAGCCCAGCACTCAGACCCTGAGGGCAGATATGCCATTCTAAATTGCTCCATAAATGGGTCCAGGTATACTATTGCATCTGTATATGCCCCCAATACAGGCCAGATCTGTTTCTTGCGCAAATTCCTGCTTAAACTCTCAGCAGTCACGGGTGGTAAGCAAATAATTTGCGGAGACTACAATATGTTAATGTCAAGCTCCTTGGACAGTTCGAATGCTGCTGTACAGAGGAAGGAGATGAGAGTAGTGGTCTCAGAATGGCACCTTCATGATATATAGAGATACCATCATGTAAATGAAAGAGACTACACTTAAGGTACTGTCACACATAACGAGATCGCTAGCGAGATCGCAACTGAGTCACCGTTTTGGTGACGCAGTAGCGATCCCGTTAGCGATCTCGTTATGTGTGACACCTACCAGCGATCAGGCCCCTGCTGTGAGATCGCTAGTCGTTGCTGAATGGTCCAGGTCATTTTCTTCAAAGGCGATGTCCTGCTGGGCAGGACACATTGCAGTAGCGACCTGTATAACGATCTCAGCAGTCACTGTGACCCTGTCACACAGTGTCACAGTGACCGCTGAGATCATTATACAGGTCGCTACTGCGACCTGTATTGTTCCTGCATCGCTGGTAAGATCTGACTGTGTGACATCTCACCAGCGACCTCCCAGCGACTTACCTGCGATCTCTATCAGGTCGCATCATTTTCGGGATCGCTGGTAAGTCGTTGTGTGTGACTGGGCCTTTACTTCTCACCTCGGTTCCTCTCCTACAGCCGATTGGACTATTTTCTGGTAGATAGTACACTTATTACAGACTGTTCGGATTCAAAAATTGGAATAATATCATGGTCGGATCATGCCCCCATTTATTTGACTATTCGAGAGCAAGATCGCTCGCCTATATTTGACCGGTGGCGAATGAATGATTCCCTTCTAGCTTCCAAACAAGTAGCTGAGGAACTAAGATCTGACCTCAACGAATTTTTCAAATTTAATGATAATAACGAAGTAAAAGAGGAGTCATTGTGGTCCTCTCATAAAGCTTATATTAGGCGGTCATTCATAAAAATCGCCACTAGGGAGAAAAAAAGACGTCAGGCAGCTTCCAAAGCTATCCTAAACCAAATCAATTTCCTTGACTCTCTTAATAAATCCTCCCCAAGTCCTTCTGTTTCAAACGATCTCAGAAAACTAAGACTACAGCTCCGCCAATTGCTCTTGGTGGACTATGAGAAAAATTTGAGAGCTTTTAAGTTAAAATTTTATGCCATGGGTGACAGGGCAGGAGCCTTATTAGCCAGGAGAGTCAAAAAAAGAGAAGTACAAAACAAAATAGAGTTCCTAATATCAGGCCCTCATTCAAAAATTCGCAACCCAACAGAAATCGCCAATGCATTTGCTGACTTTTACCAATCACTATACAACCTTAAAGATGACCTCACCGCCCCAAAGCCCTCCCAAGACACAATTAGTTCCTTTTTAAATAGCATTAACCTCCCCCGGTTATCCACAGATCAGCTACAATTGCTCAATGTGCCCTTCTCTATACAAGAAGTTCGTCAGGCAATTAATTCGGCAAAAAGAAACTCAGCTCCTGGCCCAGACGGGCTCACTAACACATATTATAAACAATTCACTAACATTCTGTCCCCATTTATCCTGAGAATCTTCTCCTCTTGGCAAGAATCAGCAGCTATCTCGCCAAGTAACCTTGAGGCCATAATAACTACCTTACCTAAACCGGGAAAACCCCCAGTAACCCCCGGAAACTTTAGGCCCATATCCCTTTTGAATTGCAATGTAAAATGGTATGCAAAAATTATTTCGGCCAGGATTCATAACATTCTCCCAAAACTAAATGCTCCAGATCAGGTGGGGTTTGTGGTGGGCAGACAGGCGAAAGATGGAACAAGAAGGATGCTGGACCTGATCGGCTAGTTGAGAAAAGGAAAACCCCCAGTGTGCTCCTGTCCTTAGACGCAGAAAAAGCGTTCGACAGGGTGCACTGGGGTTACCTGAAATCGATACTAGATAAGTTTGGATTTGAAGGCCCTATTTTATCTGCTATAAGGGCGCTTTATTCTAGTCCCAATGCTAAGGTATTGGCGTCCGGGTTTATGTCTCTGAGCTTTGAAATCACTAATGGGACACGTCAAGGATGCCCCCTCTCCCCTATCAATTATGCTCTCACCATTGAAGCCTTGGCCCAGGCCATTCGTGAGTGTCCGCAGATTTCGGGAGTGAAAGCTGGCTAGATGGATCATGTGATCAGCTTATATGCAGATGATGTCATCCTATCGTGTACCAATGTGGTGGTGTCCCTGAAGCATATAATGGAGATTTTGACCTCTTTTTCACAAATCTCGTACTACAAACTAAACGTTAATAAATCCCTCATTTTTCCTTTTTTCCTGCCTGCCGCTACCAAAACCGCCTTATCTCAGTTATACCCCTTTAAGTGAGAAGAGGATGGCATCCCTTACCTGGGTATTATACTGGCCTCACTTAAAACCATAATTCAAAAAAAATATGATAGCTCTACATAATTCACTGGAAAATGAACTTGCCCGCCTCACTCTGCTTCCCCTGTCCTGGATGGCAAGAATGCAGACTTTGAAAATGATGTCTCCCAAAAATCATCTACCTCTTGAAATGCCTCCCCTTGGCAATCCCACACCGCTATCTATCTAAAATCCATTCACCAATGGGAAAATTCATTTGGGCTGGGAAAAAAACAAGAATAGCCCTGTGCTGTATGCATGCACCGTTAAATGGCGGAGGCATGGGCATCCCAAATATTCTAACATATCATAGAGCTGCCATTTTGGAGGCGGCCCATGACTGGTGAAAAACGAACTAGACCAGAGATGGTTGCAGATCGAACATTCCTCAATCAATTGTCACACCCCTAAACAGTTCATTGAATCATTAATTTTAGCCCCCTCCTCCCATGGTGATCTTCTTCCCACAACAGCAACACTGAAGAAAAATTGGATGAGTGGAGTGGAACAGTGTCAAAAGCTTTAAGACCAAATATCCCCCTGAGAGCGTTTGAATCCTTCATCCCAAATTTAAACCTCACCTCATGCGTTAAAAAAGAGCCTGTGGTGTTAGCGGACCTATATAAAGATGGAGTTTTATTTCCTTACTCAGAGATGTGTGAGAAATTCAATCTTCCTCGGCACAGCTTGTTCCAATTTTTTCAGTTGCGCCACTTTCTCATAAACGCTCTTATCTTTTCCAACCCTCTAGCAGCTGACCCCATCTCAATTAAAAACTTCTTTCAAAATAGTAAAATTAAGAGCTTCTCATACGTCTATAAATTACTAAATGGCCCGCTAGATGATAAACAACTCCCCTACATGCTTAAATGGGAGAAGGATCTTTCCTCCCCACTC
The DNA here is from genome assembly GCF_048569485.1 of Anomaloglossus baeobatrachus. Classification (NCBI taxonomy): domain Eukaryota; kingdom Metazoa; phylum Chordata; class Amphibia; order Anura; family Aromobatidae; genus Anomaloglossus; species Anomaloglossus baeobatrachus. Next base: position 319,597,023 of record NC_134356.1, on the reverse strand, counting down.
CCACCTCAGGCCTGACACTCTGCCTCAAAGTGGATCCAAAGATTTTCCTCATGCCTTAACCATATTGAACAACTAAAAAAAATCCACCTGAGATGGTATAATTTCCCCACCAAATTAGCAACCTTTTCTCCAAATATGTCCCCACTGTGCTGGAGGGGCTGCAACAACAGAGGTACTTTAAGTCATATGTGGTGGTTCTGCCCGAGGACCTTCGAATTTTGGAATTTAGTTTTTGAAATGATCTGGGAGGTCACTGGTCTCCGGATCCCCCCGTCCCCAGCTCTCGCCGTTCTACATATGGGTATAGACACAATTCCTGACCCCTTTAAAACCATTATTTCCCATTTCCTTATTGCAGGTAGGCATTGTATAGCTTACAGGTGGAAGTCCCTGCTGTCCCCAACTAGGACTGAGCTAACAGACAGGCTGAATCTACAGTGGGTATATGAAACGGGTTTAGCTTCTAGTCTGAAAAAGAAAGAGGCAGTGCTGGAACAATGGGCCCCCTGGGCGACCTCTCCATATGCCGTGGCTCTCCCGCAACCTTCTAACCCCCCACAGTCGCCAGGCTCCTCTGAACCTTGAAGTAACTTAGAGCTGGCCCCTTGAGACAGATAACCCCAGGGAAATTGCTAGACTCACTAAGGTAATTTATCTATATGGCTGCTACCCCCCTCCCCCCTTCCCCCTATGTTTTTCCTTAGTTATTCCCAGTTCGTACTGTAGGGGTATTTAATGTCCCACAATGATATGTTGATATACCCTATATGTACCCTATATGTACCCTGTTTTTGTATTGTCTCCTGTATGTGGTTTGAAATTGTCTAATTTCTTTGTTAGATGCTGGAAATTTAATAAAACCTTTATGATTAAAAAAAGACAGTCTCAAGTTAGGCCCCTTTGAGACGTCCGTGTTTCAGGTACGTGACATCCGTTTTTAACACAGATGCCACACATACCCATGTTATTCTCTGGAGTTATTCACACGGCCATGTTTTCGCGGAATATGTGGGCACTATATAAATAAAAATAACTTTTATTATTAATTATTATTATTATGGAATCTATGGCATACATTCGTCTATTTTGTAGTATGGTATCCCATAGAAAATGTTAATTCTGTAAGAAAATGAAAGATTTTTAATGCTTAGAACTATATCTGTACACAATGAAACAAAATGAGTAACTGATAATACATAACAAATACTATGGCGATGGGTGAGGGTAGAGGACAGTTAAATGTAGTAAAAATGTTCTGAGATTAAAATACCCCTTACTTTATATATTTTGTGCTCTGATAACTGAAATAAATTTGTTAGCAGATTTCACAATTCAAACTGCATATACTATTAAGTAGATATTAGACCTTATTAATTTGATGTCCTTAGTATGAAAATTCATGTCAAAATGACTGTACAATCTTCCCATTAAAATTTGTATTTGGTCAATTCTGGGATTATAAAAAGCTCATTGAAGAAAACTTTGAAAAATGGTGACACATCCATTGCATTGTGATTTTTTTTTTTTTAAAATCAAGTACATCACTGGGTCTTATTTTTTACAGTAATTACACCATCTTTAAATGAATTTATTTTTTACATATTTAGGAATCTGGTGAAAAATCCCCTTTAAATATCTTATATATTTGACACTTCAGTTTAGTCTTTTAAAGTTGGGACAAGCCTTTCAGATTTTCAACTTATCAATTGAAACTATCTCTATAACAATGTATACTAGCCACCATAGTGGAGTGATCCGAATTAATAACTGTGACCATACTATTTCTCAGTTCGCTTTTATACAGTACCTAGGGGTCCGCTTTCAAGGCATGATAGGCGTTAAAAATGTTCAGAAAGTACAAGTATTTTATTTTCGTAACTATGCTATATTTCTTCAAAAACATTAAGTTCCAGGAAATAGATTAGAGAAATGTAGTCATAATGTGTTCAGTAACCTGTGTAACCACCATTGTCACAACATCCTGGTCACGTAGCAGTGGGTAAAACTGAAAGTGATCTGTCATCAGACTATGTAAGGACCGCATCATTTAGGGACACTTAAACACTACAAATATTTTTGTGAAATTCTGGCTTACTAAATTGAGTGATCTCCACTGTTGTAAGTCCAATGTGTTTATGAGCTTCCCTAGCTCCTTGCCTCCATTTGATCCTTGATTAAAGGAAATCTGTCATAAAATTCATGCTGACAAATCATAGGCACCGTGAATCAGACTTTAGCTAAACATTTGCAGCCAGGTATGTTTTGCTCTGAAATGCTGTTTTAGAGTAAGCATACTCTGCCCCACTCCAATGACAAACAGGTATCTTGCTATATTTGCACTTAGGGTGAGTCCTGTCAGTCAAAGAGATAGGAACTGAATTCCAACTTTGTATAGTTAGCCGAGACACAGAGACGCCGATCAGCTTTTTACAGTATTTTTACGCTGAAACACTACAGCATTTCAGAGCAAAATATACTTAATTTATAAATACGCAGCCTGTGTCTGATTCATGGTAACCGTGGTTTGGGTAATATGAAAATGATAATAGGTTCTGTTTATGGACTGCTATGTATGCTGATTTTCAGCGGCGAACCATCAGTCAATTTTGCAGGTGGAGCGCTGAACTCATAAACTGATGTATTCTTTGACCACTCTTTAAAGCTGGGTTCACACAGAGCGATAGCGACAACGACGTCGCTGTTACGTCACCATTTTCTGTGTCGCAACAGCGACCTTGTAAGTCGCTGTTATGATCGCTGCTTAGCTGTCAAACACAGCAGACGCAGCAGCGATCATAACGACACGCGTCGCTGTGCTACATGTGCAGAGAGCAGGGAGCCGCGCACACTGCTTAGCGCTGGCTCCCTGCACTCCTTGCTACAGTACACATCGGGTTAATTACCCGATGTGTACTGCAGCTACATGTGCAGAGATCAGGCAGCCGCGCACACTGCTTAGCGCTGGCTCCCTGCACTCCTAGTTACAGTACACATCGGGTTAATTACCCAATGAGTACTGCAGCTACATGTGCAGAGAGCAGGGAGCCGCGCACACTGCTTAGCGCTGGCTCCCTGCTCTCCTAGCTACAGTACACATCGGGTTAATTACCCGATGTGTACTGCAGCTACATGTGCAGAGAGCAGGGTGCCGTGCACACTATAGCGCTGGCTCCCTGCACTCCTAGCGACAGTATACATCGGGTTAATTACACGATGTGTACTGCAGCTACATGTGCAGAGAGCAGGGAGCTGGCACTGGCAGCGAGAGCGGCGGACGCTGGTTACGAAGGTAAATATCGGGTAACCAGGGAAAGGTCTTCCCTTAGTTACCCGATGTTTACTCTGGTTACAGCTTACCGCAGCTGCCAGATGCCGGCTCCTGCTCCCTGCTCGCTTCATTTCGTTGCTCTCTCGCTGTCACACACAGCGATGTGTGCTTCACAGCGGGAGAGCAACGTCCAAACAATGAAGCAGGACATTCAGCAACGAGCGGCGACCTCACAGCAGGGGCCAGCTCGTTGCTGGATGTCACACACAGCGACAGCGACGGGACGTAGCAGCGACGTCGTTATCGTCGTTGCTGTGTGTGACACCACCTTTAGCCATTAGCACAGTATTTTTATAACCTGTATCTGGTGTACTTACCTAGCCATTTTAGATATTAGGAGTGCAATGCCTTTTGCATATTATGCTGCTCTTGAAAATCTTACTATGATTGACATTTACTATACAGTTATTGTGATATATTTGTAGTTTGACTTCATAGCATTTTTTGCCATTTTCACTTACTGTGCACTGTAAGGAAAAAAATCTCTTGATGCCAGATAAAAAAACATAAAATATAACCCAGCAAAAAATAGGTATAGGAGAGGACACCAATAGAAATAATATACTCCTAAAACGTAGGTTTTATTAGTAAACTTAAAAGACCATCGGACATATAAAAACGTGACTATAAACACAATCACATGTCACTTGGGTCACAAAGCTCAAACATGCCCAGTGACATATGAGGCACAGGTAATACAAATTCCCAGAGGCTAATAATTTGTTTATAGCCCTCTATAATTGTACTCCACAGTATCCTTAGTGGGGAACCGCCCCTAAAAGGATCACTGGGATTTTAATCAGTGGGAAAGGTACAAAACACACAGTTTTTACCTCAGAAGTGAGAAAAATAGTGAGGAACTACAAATACATATCAGTGATCAACAGACACTATTTCAAAACACAGTCATCTGTATCATGAAGTATAAAGATCTCACTGTTTTCTTAGTTGTATAACCGATCCATGGTACAGGGTTATCATATTATGGTCAACCCTTTTGTTAGTATAGTCGCCACCTACCACCTGTTTCCATGAGACGGTCACATAGGAAGATCAGACTTATCTTGTCATCCCAAAGAATGCAATAATACTCATCAGGGGAGTGCTGGTTTTATTGGTTGCTGTAGTCTCTCAGCAACATAGATTCTGCCTAAAACGAATTCAAAGTAAGGGAAAATAAATCCCCATTCAGCCTGCTACATTGCAATATGCTCTCAGCAATAGCGGTGGTAAAAACCACAGCACTCACCACATTATTCTCACGTGCTCGTTTAATTCCATGCCGCACTCGTGGCTTATGGGTGCCGCCATTAAATAGAGGCCTGCGCATGCCCAGTAAGCCCTAATCTAGGGGAGGAGTTTTGGGCCAGGTTGCATGTCCCGGTCATGTGATTAAGATCCTCCCACAGGCTGTGTGGCTTCAGGAGAGCTCTCATGTGTCTCACTGAAGATACGAAGCCACACCTCCTGAATCCTCATGGCCGATGGCCCTAATTGTAGCATAAGAATGCTGCTGAGAAGCAGGCTTGCGTTCCAATTCAGTCCATGTCAATAACACAGCTTTATTAACAAATGCACAGCCTGCAAAACATCACAATTTGTACAGAAGGATATAAATCACATTTTCCTGTACAGTATCCATAGTAGCATTTAAATGGACAGGATCACCATTCCTCCCACAATCCTATAATTCACACCACCAGTGCAAGCAAAATAGTACTAAAATCCAGGACCCATATTTAATTAGTTCTGCACAGCAAAAATTATATATGCATAGCAGTACTGTATAAATAGCAATACAGTTCAACTGATAGTCCCATACCCACCCATGATTATTTTATAATCCCAACATTAATATCTTGTTTTAATATATAGATGAACAAATAACCGCACTAATAGAACCAAATAAAATAGATGTCATCATAGTATGGAGACTATCGTCTGGAAGGTACAATGAACAGAGTCGACACTCTACCTCAGTGGATCCATAAGAGAGGAGGCTTTAGACAGAGCACTGACAAAAAAAAGGGGAATAAAACATCTGTATAGTAATAGAGAGGAATATTGGAAACCACCACCACTAGAAAAGTGAGCCCTCCGCCCTCATCCTATATCTAAAGATCTAACCCTACCTAACATGCGGAGGTCGGTACCCTACCAGTCTAACGCCAATGGCGCCCCCGCTCCTCGAAGGCTATCCCTCCTATGTTAGCCCTTAGAACTAACGTGCACCTATAAACGGAGCAAAGGACAGATTTTCATTAAGGCCTCCTGGCATGACTGTGTTTAGTTTGTAGATCCAAAAACATTCTTTTTTCAGTAAGAGGTTATCCCAATTACCTCCCCTAACTGGGGGCTCTATATGGTCAATCCCCATGAATGAAATATAGCCAATGTCGCTTCTGTGTTCGCCTATCCTCCTTTCATCTCCCTGATCGTTTTCCCGATATAAATTTTTCCACATTTGCACTGAATTCTGTAAATCACACCTCTGGTCTTGCATGTAATTAAAGACCTAATCGTATATTTTTTGTTAGAAGTAGAACTAGAAAATTCCTTGCCCTCTTCTACTAGTTTGCAGAAGCTGCAATCGTGACACCTATAACATCCCTTTATGGCCCTCTCTCTTCCATAAATGGCACTTGTTCCCTGGAAATGGCTATGTACCAATCGGTCTCGCAGGGATCTGGACCTTCTGTACGTAATTGATGGATTCATCGGTATCAATTTTGCCATATTTGGGTCCATCCTCAGGATTTGCCAATGCCTATCTAAGATATTTCTAAGGTGGCTAGAGCCATTGTCATAGGTCGTGATATATCGTAGAGTGTCAGCTCTGTCAGAGCCACCAGATGTCGGATTCAACATTTTATTGTGGTCCATGCCCTTCACTGTATTGAAGGCATGATTTACAAGACGTTTTGGGTAACCCCTTTCTTTCAGTCTAAGTTTTAAATCCACGGACTGCTTCAAAAATTCTTGATAGTCAGAGCAGTTCCACCGCATTCAGATGAACTGACTCTTTGGGATCCCTTTTTTGTGAGCTATGGGATGTGCGCTGTCCCATTTCAGGAGTGAATTGGAGGAGGTCTTTTTTACGGTATGTACTTGTGCATAGACGACCATCATGTTCTCGTTTGATCAGGACATCCAAAAATGCCAACTGATTTTCATGGGCTTCAAAGGTAAAGTGTAGGCCGATGTTGTTCACATTCAAATTTGTCACAAAGTTAAAGAAACTATTATTGTCTCCTTTCCAGATAACGAACACGTCATCTATAAATCTGACCCAAAGAACTATGTTGTTGGTATCCATGTCCCCTCCAAAAATTATGGTTTCCTCCCACCAGCCCAGGAGCAGGTTGGCATACGACGGGGCACAGCAACTCCCCATCGCGGTGCCCCTGAACTGGTGGTAGTACGTCCCATTGAATGTGAACACATTTTTGGTAAGTCAGAATTCAAGTGCCTTGATGGTGAAATCATTGCTTACTCAAATGATTGCCTCTTGTATTGAGATAATATCTTACTGCATTGATCCCCTCTTTATGTGGAATTGAGGAGTACAGTGCCTCTACGTCTGTGCTACACAGTAACATGCCTTCCTCCAAAAAGATATCCTCTATCCTGTGCAAAAAATCAATGGTGTCTCTCAGGTATGAGTTTAAAGAGATAACAAAGGGTCTGAGGATGTAGACAAGATAAATGCTTAAATTCTCAATGAGACTATTTATTCCGGAGACTATTGGGCGGATTCAAACCTTTATGGATCTTGGGAAAAGTATAAAATGTTGCCATGACTGGAAATTTGGGAAGGAGAAAATCATATTCATTAACATCAATTAGTTTATCATGTAGAGCTATATCCAGTAATTGTTTCAACTCATCCTTAAAAATGGGGATTGGGTTATTCCTCAATTTCTGATAGCAATCGCTATCCCCCAGGATGTTCATACACAATTCATTATACTGGCTGGAATCCAGCACAACCACATTCCCTCCCTTATCCGAGGGTTTTATGGTTCTGCTGGAGTCCAGTTCAAGTGATCTCAGGCTCTCCATTTCCCGTTTAGTCAAATTGTATGCATTTTTTATATTTTTGATGCCCTTTCTAATGTCCTCCATCACAAGGTTTACAAACACGTTGACTACATCCACTTCCCCACTCGATGGAGGCATTTTGCCACTTTTGTTTTTCAGTTCAGTGAATGGGCCTTCTCCTGTAATGCTAGGGACATTTGTGTCCAAACCATAGAGAAGTCTCACATCCTCAAGTAAGTCTTCCGGGATACCCAAATCATCACTAGTTTTTTTGTCCTTTTTTAAAAAGAACATTTTCCATTTTAATTTTCTAGCGAAAAGATGTAAATCTTTTATGCTCTTGAATTCATCAAAATCTGTAGTGGGAATAAATGAAAGTCCCTTGTTGAGGACAGAGAGTTCCAGTTCATTAAGACTCCTAGAAGAGAGGTTGACCACTTGAGTTGCTTGCCTTAATTCTGAGGATTTGTCTGGTTCTTTAAACTCCTCAGGTGGTACTGGTGTTCTAAAAAACCACCTTTGTTGGAATTATGCATGTTGCCTCTATTCCCAAAGCCACCTCTTCCCCTTGATCTAGTATAGTATTGTTTTTGTCTATATCCATTGTTCCTATTGTCTGAATCCGACAATTCCCCCTCTGTTGAGGAGACATATGTCTCAATACTTTTAGGGGGTCTATGCTGTGGAAACAAATACACTCTATTGTCTTTAAAGTCCTGAAGGTCTCTGACATAAAATTTATGTTTCTTTTCCTTCAGATGGTATTGAAATTTTTCTATTGCTCCCTGAAGTACAGATTCTTTACTGCTGTATTCAGTTTCCCCCGAAACATTTTCATGTAATCTCAATTTGTTCTTTAAGAGAACCCTCAAGGGTAGATAAGTTCTTTTTCTCTTCTTCTAGGAGTATTTTCATGAATCTCAAGGAACTCTCTGTTGCCTCCTTCTCCCATCTGGACATAAAGTCAGCATTTTTATATCTGTATCTCGGTTGTAGTGGAATTCTAAGATGCCTAGGCACAATACCATCTTTAATATAACATTCTAGCGATTGCACCTCCCACCACGAGACTCTTTTCTTTATAAATCTTTGTGAGATCCTTAAAGGCCCCATTCAAGGAGGGTGTGTATTTTTTCAAAACAAGGGTCTTTTCAGAAAACACATCTCTTGCTTTGTTAGTCCACTGTCTGGTATCTATTTCTGCGGACAGGAAGCCTGCCATTATAAATAGTAAGTATATAGATCAGCTGGATACTAAATAGTAATCCCCCACAGTCAAAAGATAACCCAGCAAAAAATGGGTATAGGAGAGGACACCAATAGAAATAATATACTCTTAAAACGTTGCTTTTAATAGTAAACTTAAAAGACCATCGGTCATATCAAAAGTGACTATAAAAACAATCACATGTCACTTGGGTCACAAAGCTCAAACATGCCCAGTGACATATGAGGCATAGGTAAGGCTGCTTTCACACATCCGTTTTTTCCTGTGCGGCACAATCCGGTGTTTTGCAGAAAAACCGCAACCGTTTTTTTTTTGCCGCTGGTTGCGGTTTTTTTGCATAGACTTACGTTAGTGCCGTATTGTGCCGCATGGGCTTGCGTTCCGTCCGGTTTTTGCCACATGCGGCAGATTTAGCCGATGCAGCGGCCGGATGGAATGTTGCCTGGCACGTTTTTTTGTCCGGCAAAAAAAACTGCATCGCGCCTCATTCGGCCGATGCGGCGTGATTTGCAATGCATGCCTATGGACGCTGCATGCGTCGTCCTGCGGCAAACACCGCATCTGGCCGCAGCATGCGTTTTTTTCCACTGTGCATGCTCAGTAGCCTGTCGCAAGCAGCAAAAACCGGATGGACCGCATGTGAAAAACTTATGCAAAGGATGCGGTTTTGTCGCCGCATCCGTTGCATAGGTTTTAGAGCCGGATTGGCCGGCTCTGCTAAAACCGGAGGTGTGAAAGCAGCCTAATACAAATTCCCAGAGGCTAATAATTTGTAATTTAAATATGGGTCCTGGATTTTAGTACTATTTTGCTTGCACTGGTGGTGTGAATTATAGGATTGTGGGAGGAATGGTGATCCTGTCCATTTAAATGCTACTATGGATACTGTACAGGGAAATGTGATTTATATCCTTCTGTACAAATTGTGATGTTTTGCAGGCTGTGAATTTGTTAATAAAGCTGTGTTATTGACATGGACTGAATTGGAACGCAAGCCTGCGTCTCAGCAGCATTCTTATGCTACAATTAGGGCCATCGGCCATGAGGATTCAGGAGGTGTGGCTTCGTATCTTCAGTGAGACACATGAGAGCTCTCCTGAAGCCACACAGCCTGTGGGAGGATCTTAATCACATGACCGGGACATGCAACCCGGCCCAAAACTCCTCCCCTAGATTACGGCTTACTGGGCATGCGCAGGCCTCTATTTAATGGCGGCGCCCATAAGCCACGAGTGCGGCATGGAATTAAACGAGCACGTGAGAATAATGTGGTGAGTGCTGTGGTTTTTACCACCGCTATTGCTGAGAGCATATTGCAATGTAGCAGGCTGAATGGGGATTTATTTTCCCTTACTTTGAATTCGTTTTAGGCAGAATCTATGTTGCTGAGAGACTACAGCAACCAATAAAACCAGCACTCCCCTGATGAGTACTACTGGTAACGAAACGCGTTGGGAGTAACTTTTATGATCTGCACTACATGGGAATGATTCATTTGGATCTGCATTCTATGTGATGACAAGATAAGTCTGATTCCTATGTGACCGTTTCCTGAAAGCAGGTGGTAGGTGGCGACTATACTAACAAAAGGGTTGACCATAATATGATAACCCTGTACCATGGATCGGTTATACAACTAAGAAAACAGTGAGATCTTTATACTTCATGATACAGATGACTGTGTTTTGAAATAGTGTCTGTTGATCACTGATATGTATTTGTAGTTCCTCCCTATTTTTCTTACTTCTGAGGTAAAAACTGTGTGTTTTGTACCTTTCCCACTGATTAAAATCCCAGTGATCTTTTTAGGGGCGGTTCCCCACCAAGGATACTGTGGAGTACAATTATAGAGAGCTATAAACAAATTATTAGCCTCTGGGAATTTGTATTAGCTGTGCCTCATATGTCACTGGGCATGTTTGAGCTTTGTGACCCAAGTGACATGTGATTGTGTTTATAGTCACGTTTTTATATGACCGATGGTCTTTTAAGTTTACTATTAAAAGCTACGTTTTAGGAGTATATGATTTCTATTGGTGTCCTCTCCTATACCCATTTTTTGCTGGGTTATCTTTTGACTGTGGGGGATTACTATTTAGTATCCAGCTGATCTATATAAAAAACTTAAACTAGCTCCTATTGATGGCGGTGTCATTGTCATTATGTGCTTCCTGTTATCACTTGCCGCAGTGAAGAGTCATGACGAGCTGTTTGTCTGAACGGTTTATTCGAAAATTTTGAACTCTGCAAATAAATTTTGTACATTGCATGTGGGAATTGTCAATGGTTACCTTATAGATTGAGCAATCACACCAGAGCCAGGATTGGTAACGTTAGAGTAAAGTCATCATCATTCTACCTTGTAATCAATCTTCAACTTCTGGAATAAATAGTATACCTTTCTGAGGATTTAAAGCACAAAAAGATGCTGAAATAATCTGTTGTAGCAATATTTTTACTTCATTAGCGGAATTGAAAAATAAAAAAGTGTAAACAGCAAAAAAAATAATGTAGATAAATAGTGAATACACATGTTACATCTAGACAGTCAATGATAATAGACTATATCAATGGTGTACAGAAATAAAGCATCATTTCATGCTGCCAGTCAAGCTGTCTGGCCCAGATGCATTCAGATAGTCATTTTCTTCTCCAATCTTAATAAAGGAAGTGCTGGGGTAAGATGCATCAATTTCATTAAGAGTTTCATAATAAATTTATCTTAATTAATTACTGCTGTGTTCCTCCGTCAGTGATGTCAGTCTAGCCAGGGGCTGCCATATAGTTCTTGCATAACTTTTGTGGTGTAAATTATGATTAATTTGTATGATGGACATCAACATACCCCAACCTCAACTGAGCTGGCCAGGACAAGAAATGCGAAAAATTCTGACATTTTTGACCAACTCAAAGTTGGCAAAACACCATGATGATTTGGGCTATGTTATTTTGTGCCTGTTCTCTTTTCTAGCCTTTACTATCAGTTAGGCACCATTTATAAGGCAGAACATCCCCTTTCTTAAGAAATTTTTATTTTCTATAATTCTGCCACCACAGTTCATGCTGATTTTTTAGAAAGTAGCTAATATAACTACTCTATGTAAGTACTGGGGAACCTACGGAGCTGATGAATTTTGTCCTTGTAAAATGCTACTTGTATGATCATTTATTCTTGATTCGAATGCCCTATGATTGTAAAAGCAATCGACTCTGGCTGCTGTCTCCAGCCAATAGGTATAAACAGCAGGTACACTTCAATATCTACTAAAACTGCACAAAAAAGCTTATCTTTATTTATAAACAGAATAAGCTCACATATTTCAGTTGCTATTCAGAGTAGTAGCCATGTGGTATACAGAGCTCAAACCTACAGAAGACTGTATATAACTCACGTACGGATATTGGTCAGTCCTGTTGTAACACTAAAGAGGTGGTTCACCCCTTTTTATTACTGGCCACATCGATATTATGTTGATAAACAAGGTTTCTCTCAAATACCCTGTGTTGCCAATTGTTATGGGTTGGCGGCTTAGAGGGAGGATAAGTACACACAATTCTAAACGCAACCCGAGGTCCACCATGCTATGGATGGATGTAGCTGCTAAGAGCCCAGAGAGCTGGACGGACAACTATGGACTTCAGCATAATTAGGTTCAAATTAACAGGGCGCAAAACGGTGTTATTTGCACATTCACTTTTCTCCGAACAACCATGGGGTCAGGTGACCACCGCGATTGAGAAACAAACAGAAGTACGGATGCAGCAGAGTCACACTATGCAAATCTGCGCAGCAGCACCTGCTGCAAATAATAAGATTCAGGCCAATAGCTCGCGTAACCAGTGCTGCTGCCTGATAAAGTAAAGGTACAGAAAACAGTATGCTTAACCAGCACTGTTATACTGGTAGAGGTGAAGCAGGCTCTGGAACAACAGTGGCTTCACCAGCACTGTCACAGTAACTAGCATTGTGGATATCAGTAAGCTAGATTGTACAGTCACTGTCTATAACTACTAGGTAGCAATTAAGTAAAAGACCTGCCTAAGAGATGTTCTCGCCGCAAGGCAAGTAAAGACTGAACTCCGTCCGGTGTCGGCGGCATCCATATATAACCTAAGCACCACCCAGTCTCAGCTCGCCAATCTAGAGGAGTCATGTCATCGGGGAAGCTGACATCCAACGGCCAATCTCAAGATGTCACGTCACGCGCATGCGCATTGTCTAAAGAGTCAGACTTAGGAAAAGACTCAGCCCGAGCATGTGCACTCTTAGACTTTGGTAGCTGAACAGCCACACAGCAGAGGATTTGACCAAACACTGAGAATGGCGCAGAGGCAGAGCAGAACCCATAGAATGAGTCTCGGGTAATGGAGAGACAGGAGGCACCCTGACTCTGACCCGAGAAGGAGGACGCCTCCGGTATATAGCCGTAAGACCAATAGTGCCTTTGAGTGATTCTATTGCAGTCCGCTCACCCCCTTTGCCTGATCCCCCGGGCTATGTGACTTCTGATGTCAGGTGATGTCACGTAAACTGAGGCAGGCCGCTGTCTTCTTGAGTGACTGGGTTGTGGGCCCAGCATCACAGCCCATCATCTCCCTGCTCCCTCCTGCTTCACTGCAGAGCACGCAAGCAGGAGCAATGCTGGGCTATGACGAGCAGTGAAACACCGCCCACATCTCAGTAACTCAGAAACTGAGGCCGACATCGATGATGTCGGGTAAATAGGAAGTTGGGGCCAGTAATGAAAAGGAGTGAACCACCTCTTTAAATAACTGTGTAAATGCTTGGTTATGCCTAGAGTGCACTATTTCCCTACAAGAAACTATCCTAATTCTGAGCCTATTTCTAGGCAAACTAACAGAATGTACCTGAAAATACCACATTACACACATAACTATGGAGTAAAATATCTACAATCTTGTATTTTTTACATGCTGTTAAGTTCAAAAAAATATTTAGTCATAGTAAAAGATGCACTTTAAAATTGAATTACTAGATTAACTGTAAGGAAAGGATGGAGCTGTTCCTGTCTGATGAATTCTTTACAGCCTGTGACCACATGTGAATACATTTTATTCCTATCCATTTATCTCTTTTATGTCATTTAATAGGTACAGGGAACACATACAATCCATTCAGTAGAAATAAACTGATAAGCTGGGGTATTCCAAAGTCGTCTGCATCTACTTTACAGGTCAATTACCCCCTGTTTTCTCCAGATATCATGGAATGAGTCTTTACAAAGGCTTTGGAGTATCTGTAAGTAGTGCACTTTACAGGTACTGCTATAGTATTCACAGAATTTACATAGCACAAGCACAAATACAAAGTAGAGTTTTGGTTTGCAGATGATTTTACGATAAGAGATTGTTAAGATAATATTATGCTGTTTATTAATAGGTGTAATCAGATATTCTGCAGTGGTGAGGAAACATGCGAGACAACGGCTGTTTACTGCAATCACAAAATACAGATTTATTCACATAGAATAGAACAAGCAGATTATTACTTGATTGAATCCACTGCTAAAATGATTCTTGCAAATTTTATTTCCAAGACTGATAAGTTGTCCATCCACCAGTGACAAATTGATACACAAGTTGAGTGTAAAAGCTGGTTTCCCTGGTCCAAATCCACAGAAAAGCTGCAGCACAAATAGCTGGAAAATGTCCCATGTCAACTTCTGTTCACCACAGAAATCAAATGGGCAGGAGTACATCAATACTAGACCACAAAGCAATGGAAGTAGGTGACCTTTCATACGTGTGAATATTAGTTCCACAAATACCTCTGTCTACATGTAACGAGGCGAGCAGCTCTGACTATTTTGTGATTAAAATGGACATGGAGACTGACATTACACAGGATGGTGCTGCCACCTTGTGGACAAGTGTTGAAACTGCTCGAGAGGTGGACGCTGTAAAATCTGATCCCCTCCCTCAGGCACTTGTTGTACAGGAAGTAAAAGTGCGGGAAAAGGACACTGAGCTACTGGAGCTGGACCTGAGCAGACCTGCCTCGGACTGCCCTCATCACTGCAGTGTGAGGGATTGCCAGAACTGCTGCAGACCAGACGGGTTACTGGACTCAAGGGACCTCCGGACCGTCTCCTTCCTCCGTACCAAGAGACTGTAAACTAGTCCTCTGTTGAGAGGGCTGAAGATCTTCCCACTTCTCTCCCTTGGAGTCGCCGCCGTTTACCCGGAGTCCAGGCCTGCTACGTGGGAGCCCTCCCTCCTTGTGTTTTGGACTGGTAATATAACCTATAGGGCAAGTCAGGGACAGAATTCTTGTTTATCATTGCTGTTTTTTTGTGTTCTGCGCCGCGCATCTGAAGTTAAAGACCCGGATAGCAAACCCTGGTTATGTGTGCTGCTAAGCCAGCGGCGTGTGTCATTGAGATGTTTACCAGTAAAGAAATGTACCCTTACATGAAATCCGAGCGTGGGGATTTTGTTGGCGCAGATCATGGGAACTCAGCCGCAGCCTTACCCGAGGTCACTTCATCTGGCGTAGTCGGCAGGATCTGTGACCAGCAAAATCCCCTCCCGGTGGTAGCTTATAGTCAGACAGCTCCTCCGGCGTCTATTGTAAATCAAGTGAGAAAGTTTAACGGACAGAATTACCTTGTACCTGAATGGGTGGAACAACTTAGGATAGTGGGGGAAATGTATAATGTTGATCCCAAGACCTTAGCGGAAATGGCTATGCTGACGTTAGAGGGGGAGGCATGGACGACAGTCAGACTGGAGACGGTTAGGGGCCAGCGTACATTAGATGACTTGGTGCGGGTGCTAGAGAACACCTATGGGCCGACCAGATACCTGGGAACACTGCGCTACATGTTCTTCCAGCGTACACAGCTCGAGTGGGAGGACATTCACCGATATGCGAATGCCCTCCAAGTACTGCTGCAACAAGCCTGCAAAAATGGAGAAAATCTAGCTGGTACATCCTCCCGCGACCTGGTGCTGAGGGACCAATTCGTAATAGGACTGAGAGATCCGTATCTCAACCGCTCATTTCAGGACTTACTCCGGATAAATCCAGCCCTTACATTTGCTGAGGTTAAACAAGAAGCCATAGAACGTTCTAGGGGACCTGTTATGGGAACAGAGACTTATACCGCTACTTGCAGATCCATGTACAGTACAAATACTCCGAACAGCGACACGGAGGAACAGAAGCAGATGGTGGCAGATTTACAGAAGCAGGTGCTGCAGCTCACATTAGACCGACAGGCGGATAGGCAAGTGAGACGGCAACCTAGCTGGCCTATGGGAAAGTGCTGGACATGTGGTGACCCCCGTCACAGAGCAAACCGTTGCCCCCAGAACTCCTTCCAACCCGACTCGCAGCTGTTCCATCGAATGGACTCTCAAACACCCCAGCAAGCGGAGTTTCACTCGAAACAGCGGATGGAGCCCCAGGCCTATTCACTAGAACCACCAAGCCGTACCTCTCAACAGCGGGCACCTTTAAACTAGACATCCCGGCTGAGGAGGCTCACTCGACCGTGAAGGCCAAAGAGAAAAGGAACCAACAAAGGAGCTAGCTTGCATCAAACAGCTCTACACTGAAAGTAATGCTAGAGGGGGTTGCCATGCAAGGACTAATGGATACTGGATTACAGGTGTCCACCATCTCAGAGCAGTTTTACGAGAAATATCTACAACCACGGGCTGCTTATAACCCGAATACCGTTATCAAGATCAAAGCGGCCAATAATCTACCCATTCCAGTAACGGGAGTAGCTTGGATGAGCACCAAAATGTGTGGACAGGACCTCGGGAAGAGGGGGATAATCGTGGTCAAAGAAGGCTTCAGTTCGGAAACGCCCATGATTATTGGGATGAACATCCTGAAAGACCTAGACCTGGTATTGTTTACCAAGCGGGGACCCAAGTACTGGCAGGAAGTTACCACACACGGGGCCACCCGCCGAGCATTCCGAAGAGTGGTTCGGGCCTGCAGCCTACAGCAAATGGCAGAGGAACAACGGCCCATAGCCACTATCACCGTGCCTCGCCACACTAGGATCACCTTACTGGCTGAAAAGGAGACAATTATCTCGCTACCCCTTAGCACCACAAGACCGCTTGAAGGCGTGGAGGTACTGATTGAGCCGCAAACCCCGAGGGATGGAAAACTGAACCCCTTAGTCGCTCGCAATCTGGCTGTCGTGAGGAGGGGAAGGATCCCTGTCTGTCTGAGCAATACGGCTAGTGTAGGCATCGACCTAGAAGCGGGGACACAGCTCGCCAGAGTCTACGCCCTACCTACAGAGGTGAATCCCAGGGGCCCCCTCCAGTTTGCCCCATCGGCAGAGGGAGACTGGACAGTGACTGTCTCCGCCATGGCCACCGCCACAGATGACACTGAAGCTGGAAAGGAGCTGCTAGAGAAGTGTCAGCTGGATATATCCCAATACTCTAAACAGGAAGTGTCCCAGGTGGAAAAACTACTGCAGGAATACCAGGCGTCATTTGCCCGGCATGACACCGACTTTGGATGCACCACCAGTATCCAACACGAGATCCCTACAGGTGACGCTTCTCCTATCCGCGAGAGATACCGGCAGATACCACCCCAGCAATACCAAGAAGTGAAAAACCTCCTGAACTCCATGCTCCATGCCGGAGTGGTATGAGAGAGCCAGAGCCCCTGGGCTGCACCGGTGGTAATAGTTAAAAAGAAAGATGGATCCCTGACTACCGCCGCCTGAATGCTTGCACCATCCGGAACTCATACCCTTTGCCGAGGATCGAAGAATCCCTGACGGCTCTGAAGAAAGCCAATTACTTTTCCTCCATGGATCTTGCCAGCAGCTATTGGCAGGTACCCATGAGCAAAAAGGACAGAGAAAAGACCGCTTTCATCCTACCCATGGGTCTGTACGAGTTTGACAGGATGCCCTTGGCCTGAACAACGCGCCGGGAACTTTCCAGAGGCTGATGGAGCACTGCTTGGGAGACTTCAATTTCGACTTCACCCTCATCTACCTTGATGACATTGTCATCTATTCAGCCACGTTCGAAGAACATCTACAGAAGCTGGGCCGCGTGTTCCAGAGGCTAAGGGAACATGGCTTGAAGTTGAAACCCAGCAAGTGCCGTCTTCTACAGCAGGAGATCGATTACCTGGGCCACAGGATCTCGGCCGAAGTGTACAACCATCACCGGAGAAAATAGCCGCTGTACGGGACTGGCCACAGCCCACAACTGTCAAGGAGGTCAGGGATTTTCTGGGACTGGCAGGCTACTACCACCGGTTCGTCAAGAACTTCGCCCGGCTTGCCGCACCACTGCACGACTTGCTTCGAGGAACCACCAACAGTCCCAGGGGACGACTCATCAATTGGGGACCTACCCAAGAAGAGTCCTTCCAAGCTCTAAAGGGTGCCTTGACGTCGTCCCCCATTCTGGCATATGCAGATTACACCCTGCCCTTTCAATTACATACTGACGCCAGCCTACAGGGTCTGGGGGCAATACTCTCACAGGTACAAGAAGGCAAGGAACGTGTTGTAGCCTATGCCGGTAGGTCCCTACATAAAGGTGAAAAGAATCCCACCAATTACAGTTCATTCCGGCTGGAGCTGTTGGCCTTGATGTGGGCAATGACTGAGAAATTTGCCGGATATCTTACGGGGGATAGAAGTACTAGTCCTGACGGATAACAACCCTTTGGCCCACTTAGAAAATGCGAAACTTGGGGCTATGGAGCAGCGATGGATGGCTCGGCTCTCCAAGTTTAACTACAAGATTAAATATAGATTTGGGGCTGAAAATCAGAATGCGGACAGCCTGTCCAGAAGAACATCCCCCTCGCCCACTAAGGACCGGGACGAGGAGCTGGAAGGAGACGAGATGCCAGAATTTGCAAGACTAGCCCGGCAGATGATGGATTGTCGCCAGTATGCTGTGGATGAGGCTGGCACTCCAGTAGGGTCCCCATTGTCCCCACAGGAATGGTGCAGAATCCAGGACCGGAATGCTGAATGTGCCCTACTCAAACAATGGGTGAAGCAGCAGCAGAAGCCGTCCTCTGACACGCGGTCACGACTGTCCACCAGTACCCTGACCCTGCTCAGCCAATGGGATCATCTGATTCTGAGAAAAGGAGTGCTATACCGGAGGATCTTCCTATCCCACATGCTGGTGGAGTGCCTACAGGTTGTAGTGCCGGCCCAAATGGCCCGTGAGATGGTGGGAGAAGCACACAAGAGGAACGGCCACTTTGTGATAGACAAGACCTTCCGGTGGATCCAACAGTCCATCTACTGTCCGGGACTCTGCAAGCTGGTTGAAGATGTCTGCCAAGCCTGTCGCACCTGTGAGCTTTACAAGTCCGCTGAGCAGCGTGCACCTGTCCAAACAGTTGAGGCATCCCGGCCCCTTGAGCTGTTGATGGTGGACTACCTGTCGATTGGGACGGCGAGTGGTGGCTACCAATACTGTCTGGTTATGGTAGACCATTTCACAAAATTCGCAGTTGAAGTTGCTACCAAAGATCAGACTGCCGAGTCAGCTGCGCGGGCCATCTGTCGACAGTTCATCCAGGTCTATGGGTGTCCGGAGAGGTTGCACTCCGATCAGGGGGCTTGTTTTGAAGGTCAAATTATCGAGGAGCTGCATCGGATGTATGGGATCCAGAAGTCCAGAACCACTCCTTACCACCTACAGGGGAATGGTGCGTGTGAGCGCTTTAACCGGACTCTACTCCAGTTGATCCGCACCTTAGCCAATGACAAGAAAGACCAATGGCCCCAATTCCTCCCAGATCTAGTGTGGGCCTACAACAATCATGTCCACTCCGTGACGGGCTTTACCCCACACACCCTTCTCTTTGGCCGCCCAGGAAAAGGGGTCCATGACCTAAACCTGACCAGTCCTGAAAAAGATACCGGCGGTACCTATCCATCCTGGCTACACACTCACCGTCAGAAGATGGAAACTGTATACCGACTGGTAGGCCAACAAATCCAGGGCCAGAGACATGCTGACCCGCTCCCCGTACAGGAAGAACCCTTAGAAGTAGGACAGCTAGTCCTGGTTCGAATTAAGAAGCCTCAAGGAAAACTCCGAGCTAAGTGGGAAGCTGAAGTCTATCGGGTAGTTGAGCACCCCTACCCCGATGGTCATGTGTACAGAGTCCGGGGCGAAGATAGCGGCAACTCTCGCACCTTGCATCGGAATATGTTGCGCCTTTGCCGATCTCAGCCTGACCCCCTGACCACAGTACCTGGTGAGGATGACTCTGCTGACATGACTGACACCATTGATATTACTCAGCATAGTGACCTTGTTGACTCCGGGACTGATTACCCACCTGCTCAGACTGGCTCTCCCTCTAGGGAACTGACGGAGGTAGAGAGTGTAACCGGTGATAGAGTGGAAGGAAACCAACCTCTGCGGCGTACTACCCGCACCACTGCCGAGGTTCCTCCTGGACAGTCTTATAGGGACCAGTATGTATGGTCCGCTTCTCAGCCTCCCCCTGCCACAGCCTCAGTCCTCGCTGCCTTGGAACCTGTGAATGTTGACAGGGACTGCCAACCTTTCAGTGGGGGGATATGTAACGAGGCGAGCAGCTCTGACTGTTTTGTGATTAAAATGGACATGGAGACTGACATTACACAGGATGGTGCTGCCACCTTGTGGACAAGTGCTGAAACTGCTCGAGAGGTGGACGCTGTAAAATCTGATCCCCTCCCTCAGGCACTTGTTGTACAGGAAGTAAAAGTGTGGGAAAAGGACACTGAGCTACTGGAGCTGGACCTGAGCAGACCTGCCTCGGACTGCCCTCATCGCTGAAGTGTGATGGATTGCCAGAACTGCTGCAGACGGGATACTGGACTCAAGGGACCTCCGGACCGTCTCCTTCCTCTGTACCAAGAGACTGTAAGCTAGTCCTCTGTTGAGAGGGCTGAAGATCTTCCCACGTCTCTCCCTTGGAATCGCCGCCGTTTACCCGGAGTCCAGGCCTGCTACGTGGGAGCCCTCCCTCCTTGTGTTTGGACTGGTAATATAACCTATAGGGCAAGTCAGGGACAGAATTCTTGTTTATCATTGCTGTTTTTTTGTGTTCTGCTCCGCGCATCTGAAGTTAAAGACCCGGATAGCAAACCCTGGTTATGTGTGCTGCTAAGCCAGCGGCGTGTGTCATTGAGATGTTTACCAGTAAAGAAATGTATCCTTACATAAAATCCAAGCGTGGGGATTTTGTTGGCGCAGATCATGGGAACTCAGCCGTGGCCTTACCCGAGGTCACTTTATCCACATAAATGGGAAAAAAAAAGTCCAGCTCACCTAAGGATTTTAGATGCGATACCCATTCATAGGCAGAAGAATTTGAAGTAAATCAGAATCCAAAGTTGAAATATTAACAGTTACTAATTTATCAAAACCTTGTAAGAGCTCTATCATATGTCAATGCAATACTGTCCAATTTTGGATTGCAATGCATGGACTGGCTGCAGCTCTCCCAACCAGTGGGTCAGAAAAACCACAGCCAGTGAATGGATTGCGATCCAACATCAAACTAAATTGCATGGACGTATGAAAGAGCCCTTAGATCAGGGCTCCTGAGCCTGTTACTTGGGAGCCACATGTGGCTTGCGGGCCTCTGATGTGCGGCTTGTGACTGTCTTCCAGCTTAGTATATCAGCACCAAATAGCTATGGAGAGCAGGTCTCCAGGTAGTGACTTTTGTGAGTAGCCCCGTACAAAAGAGCAGATCTGGATGTGCTGATAGTGGCATTGTGGGTTCAGAGCAAACTCAAGTACAGTGGAACCTTGGTTTATGAGAACAATCCTTTCTGGGAGTGTGTTCGTAAACCAATTTAATCGTTTAGCAAAGCAAAATTTCCCATAGGAAATCATTGGAATGCAGACAATTTGTTCAACAACTTGTAGTAATATCCCATCCTAGTCCCCTATTGTGCCATTCCACACATGCACAAACACGCACACACATGCACATACACGCGCTCGCACACACACCACACATTATGCTCACTTATTTTCCGTTCCCTTGCCGTCCTGGGTCTTGCGGTCCGCTGGTAAGCATGGCAGCCGATGCAAGGGCTGCCACTGTCAGGCCTTCAGCAGCTGTTGTCATTGGCATGAGCTGTCTGGCTTCATGATTGGTCAGCGTGCTGACGTCGGAGGCATGAGCCGCTTGCGTCTGATTGGCAAGGGCACTGACGTCAGTGGCACTGATTGGTCAGCACGCTGCCATTGGGAATCACAGCGGCAGCTCCTGTATCGGTCGCACTAGTTACCGGATCCACATACCAGCGGACTACAAGAACCAGCTATGAGGCCGGCGAGGGAACGGAGGATATGTGAGCATAATATGTGTGTGCTTGCATGAGTTTGTGCATACAGAACCGGACGTGCGTATGGTATTTTGCTCGTAGAGCAAAGCTTGCTCGTAAAACTAGTTAAAAAATTACAGCAAGCTTTGCTCGTATAGCGAAATACTCGCACACCAAGTTACTCGTAAACCGAGGTTCCACTTTATAGCAATCTGGAGATAGAATGATACTGCCAATAAAAGGAGGTGTTTGAAGCTGGATGCAATAGTGTGGTGGGAGTGCTTGATGCAAGAATACCAAATGGGGGTAAAGTGGGAACCCCGAATGTAAGTATGCTGTCTAAAAGGGAGCACAAGGTCTCAGTGTGATTTCTGGGGAAAAACTTTGCCTGGTATTATACTGGTAATGAGAGCTTTGAGTGTCACTACTTTGAAAGGGGGAGGGAGCAGGATGTCACTAATCCGGGACGGAGAGATGTATAAATGTGGCTCGCGACCATTTCTCATTGCATACTGTGGCTCTCTATGGAGGAAAGGTTGAGGAACACTGCCTTAGAGGATCAAAGACAAACACCTCTTATGCATTTCATGCCAACAACTCTTTTAATCAGAGTATATACCTGGCTTCAGTTATGCAGATTTGCATTTATTCATGTTTCTTGTGGTTTCTGCAGCATTATTTAGCTCGCAGGTATAAAAAGTGTTCTGTATTAGGCAAAATTGCTGCCACTATCAGTTGCTCAGCTAGTATTGTGTGAACATTATATTCTACCAAACAGGACACATGTAAGATACCTCTTAGGAGTCAGCCAGTTTTGTAGAAGCCATTTTGGCTACAATGGAGAAACCTTTCTTGTAATTTAATGCAAAAAAAAAAGCAAATTATTATGTGTAGTATACTTAGTATGGCTATGTTTTTGAAATTTGATGTGCTGGATAATAATGGAAATACAAAGGCTTATCTTTGTCCCTCCACTAAATATCCCAATTTTTCCTGACATGTTAATTACATTTAGAATCAAAAATCATTTATTCCTCAGTAACTTTTATTGCACAATTGATATGCCATTAACTATCTGTGATTTCTGGAAATGAAAAAGAATGGTGATATTTTATGATTTTTGTATTCCCTTCTTTGCATTTTTGTGACTTAGCGACACTTCGAGAATTCCAGAAGATGCTGATAAATAATCCATATTGCCTGGCTACAAGAGGAAGAAATAAAAGAACATCTAACGCAGCGCGGAAGAAGTGAAAAAAGTGCCAGCCTTCACTAAGTGAAGTGTTTGTTTCCTCCCATTTACTGTATTGTATGAAGGATTGTTGGTACAATAAAGACTATTACATAATAATTATGTTGCT
Source organism: Anomaloglossus baeobatrachus (assembly GCF_048569485.1). Lineage (NCBI taxonomy): Eukaryota > Metazoa > Chordata > Amphibia > Anura > Aromobatidae > Anomaloglossus > Anomaloglossus baeobatrachus. The sequence continues at coordinate 319,573,743 of NC_134356.1, read as the reverse complement.
ATTTACTCCAGAATCAACAGTCATTTATTATGACTCATAAACATCACCATATTTTTGCAGAAAAACTAATAAGCATAATAATTCCCAACATTTTTTGAATAGAGACATATTATAGCTACAAGTCTCTTGATCCTAGCTCAACATCTTTATAAATATCCATGAGGCTTTTGGGTTTGGGTCAGAAGACTTGTGGCCAATACATCCAATGACTGGCCAGAAGTCGTCTGGCCTAAACACAACAGCCTCATAGGAATTTATAAGGATGTTGAGCTAGGTCCCTCCCTCACCCCTAATAAAACTTATTGTTTCCTTCCCTCACCTTCTACTTCCCTTTTCTCTACTCTGCCCTCCCCCATTATGTATTTGTTGTACGTGATATTTATATCTGTGTGATGTTTTTGTTTGATATTTGTTTTTTTAACTTTTTCTTTCCTGAAGAAAACCCCCAAAAAATTCAATAAAAATTATTGTAAAACAGAAGACTTCTGGCTGGTCCAGACACCACACTCCATACTCAGACTGTGAATATTAGATATATGAATCATGTAGTTATCATAGCATCAGCATGTAGTTCTTATCTTGCTTGTGTATTTTTTGCAACATTTACCTAATTTTAATCTCTCTTTAATGAAACTTATACTTATTAATGAAACTATATGCTAATCCTATTTTTGTTGACTAGAAACATAATTTTTCAAAGAGAGAGAAAGTATTTACATTGATAGCTTATATTTTTGCATCCTTCAAATTAAATTTGATAGTAAACTAAGATCTGAATGAACGCAAAATACAGTTTTTCAAAAGATATTTACTGTACATTTTATTATTGACCTGTGACGTGTGTCAAAATATTTCCTCTTAAACTTAATGCTTGCTTGTGCCAACTATAACAGCAAAAAATGCAAACAAGCAATACTGGAGACGAGTCTTTGACCTCAATTATCTATGTCTACATGATCTTTGGACATGGAGTAAAAACAATTTACCAAACTGATAAATGAAGCATCTAACTTGAGAACACAGATAGCCCATGCCCTCCTCCCATAATTCTTCAACATTATCCACAGGGGGCTGCAGTTTGGGCAATAAAAAGACTCATGTATATGGACAAAAGGCCAATACAGCAGTTTACGAAGACCATATGGCCTAAGTAACAGCAGAATCATCCATCCATATAGCTGAATGTATATATCTGTAATACATATATATATATATATATATATATATATACACAGTACAGACCAAAAGTTTGGACACACCTTCTCATTCAAAGAGTTTTCTTTATTTTCATGACTCTGAAAATTGTAGATTCACATTGAAGGCATCAAAACTATAAATTAACACAATCCCACTTATTAAACCTGACAGGGCACACCTGTGAAGTGAAAACCATTTCCAGTGACTACCTCTTGAAACTCACAAGAGAATGCCAAGAATGTGCAAAGCAGTAATCAAAGCAAAAGGTGGCTACTTTGAAGACCCTAGAATATAAGACATGTTTTCAGTTGTTTCACACTTTTTTGTTAAGTATTTCATTCCACATGAGTTAATTCATAGTTTTGATGCCTTCAATGTGAATCTACAATTTTCAGTCATGAAAATAAAGAAAACTCTTTTGGTCTGTACTGTATATATCTAATATATAAAGCTGAATGTGTGTGTGTATGTGTGTGTGTGTGTGTGTGTGTGTGTGTATGTGTGTGTGTATGTCCGGGATTGGCATCCGCACCGTCGCAGCTACAGCCACAAAATTTTGCACACTCACACGTCTGGACCCCGAAAGCGTCATAGGCTATGTTTTGAGGGGAAATTTTAACCCCGCTCTCTACAGTTATTCGCCAAAAAACCTGCCTCCATTAAAGTGAATGGAGCTCAGAGCCACAGTGCAACCAGAACTTCAGAAGAATGCGCAACCACGCCCTTATATGGAATGTTGGCGTGTCACAATGCAGCCAGGGAAAGAGACAGACACAGACAGGGAAAGAGGCAGACACATACACATGCACATACAGGGTAAGAAACAGACATAGACAAGGTAAGAGACAGACACAAAGAGATAGACACAGACAAAGATACAGACTGACAGGGAAAGAGACTGCCATGGAAAGACAGGGAAAGTGACAGACAGGGAAAGTGACAGACAGGGAAAGTGACAGACAGGGAAAGTGACAGACAGGGAAAGTGACAGAGATAGATAGACAGGGAAAGTGACAGAGATAGACAGACTGGGAAAGAGATAGACTGGGAAAGAGATAGATAGACTGGGAAAAAGATAGATAGACTGGGAAAGAGATAGATAGACTGGGAAAGAGATAGACTGGGAAAGAGACAGACAGACAAAGAGAGAGAGAGAGACAGAGAGATATACAGAGGGGGAGACAGAAAGAGAATGGGAGAGAAACAGAGAGACAGTTACTATCTCGAGCAGCGCCGGGTGCTATGTTGTGAGGCGAAATTTGAACCCCGCGCATTCCAATTTACCAATCAATTTTGCCCCTATCTACATAATGGGGAAAAAGTGAAACGAAAAGTGTTGGGGGCAAATTGACAGCTGCCAAATGTGAACAAGGGGGACTTAAAGAATGAGAGCGATGGCGCCAAAGAGTATATACCGTACAGTTGTTAAGGTGGGGCCCCGACATGGGATACTCACCACACTCGGGGATATGAACACACACACAAAATGTGCCACACACTACCACGTACTTGAACACATATACCACCCTCAGCACACATCTCACCACACATACACCAAACTCGCCACATAATCGTCCTAAACACACACAAGTCTGCTACATATACAACCCTCAGCACACATCTCACCACACATACACCAACCTCGCCACATAATCGCCCAAAACACACACAAGTCTGGTACATATTCCACCGTCAGCACACATCTCACCACACATACACCAACCTCGCCACATAATCACCCTAAACACACACAAGTCTGGTACATATACCACCCTCAGCACACATCTCACCACACATACACCAACCTCGCCACATAATCGCCCTAAACACACACAAGTCTGGTTCATATACCACCCTCAGCACACATTTCACCACACATACACCAACCTCGCCACATAATCACATAACATTAATCTGCGCTCTGATTGGTTAATATAGGCAACAATTTAATAATTACATTTCTATCTATTTGTTTTGTGGTTTTTGTGTGCAGAATACATTTTTGTTAATACATTCTATTTTGTTAACAGCAGTTATTAACCCGGGCAAAGCCGGGTAGTACAGCTAGTATACATATAAAGTCATTACCAATAATATACTATGGATATATTTTTACATAAATGTGTGTGGATACCATCTTTACAGCACTTTTTTAGAATAAAAGGAAACCACAAAATAGTATTAAATAGTAATATATATACTCATGTATATATATATATATATATATATATATATATATATATATATATATATATATATATACATATATATATATATATACTAAAGGTCAATAGAAGAAATGTGAAGATGCAATGGTACAAATTTACATGTTGTAGATTGTAAGTTTTCATGGGCAAGGTTCTGTTGTTGCCAAAAAACAATTGCATATGCTATCTCTTTCGAAAAGAAGATTCCAACCTATGCATACATAGAAATGCAGCATACTTTTATATTTCTAGTAAAAACAAAAAAATATATTTCTGATATAGGGCACAAACATGGTGTGAATCTAGTGATAATTGCAGTTTCTTATGAGAATTTATATTTTGTAGTGGGTTTGTGTCCAGAAACAATCTCGTGGGATCTATTTCCTATTTCCTCTTACACATATGTAGCATTTCACACCTAGAGTATTCAGTTAATAGACCTTAGGTGGAGATATACAGAAAACCTAACTGTCTTAGATCTTATCTTTCAATCGAAATAAACAAAACTTTATACTCAGAAACCACTATTTTTGTCTAATGTGCAGTGAGTGTTTGATAAATGCATTATCTTTTCATCATAATTAGGAGCACATTTTTGACACGTACCAGTAATTATTCTTTTATTACATACAAAATACATTCTTTTGAGCTAATTTCATGGAATAAAAGAGAAATTTATTTGACAATCTGAGCTGTATCTATACAATAAACCAGACAGCTTCAACGTCAAATAAAAATATAAGAAGTTGTGTTCCTAGCATTATGAATTGTATTCATGGAGTTTATCATTACACCTATTAAATGGCACTTCAAATCCTCTTTGAGGAGCTGTATAAAGGAATTGTCCATTACTTGGATACCCCCTTCTCTTTCTCCTGTGTTTGCCTTTGTTGAATAAAAAGTTTATACTCACTTCTGCTGCTAGCGCCATTCTACTGCTGTCAGCATCTGCTCTACCGGGGCTCATAAGGAGTTGTTACATCACTCCAACCCCGAGCCCGGTGAGGGTCAGCTTCTCTCTCCCTGTCTTTGGACATATAAGTAGTCAACAAAAAATGTAATTTATGGGATAAAATAAAAAAAAATTGCCATGCGCATATGTATTCAACACTTTTGCTATGAAGCCCCTAAAAAATTCTGTTGCAAGCAATTCTGTTGCGTAGTGAAAGGTAGTGTGGCGCCCCAGTGGTCTGGTTGCCACAGTAGTGTTGTCCCACAAAGGTCAATACTAAGCCTGGAAGCAAGAGGGGGGAGTCCCTTGGCCAGTAATTACCTACAAACAATGCAGTTCCTACTCAGGTCAGCAGGAGGAGCTCTGCCCTGGGGGAGGAGTAGTGAAGTAGTGATCAGAACCGGTTACAACCAGCCAGGTCTTGTCTGAGTGAGTTTTCCAGTCAGAGAGAAAAGTGACAGTTGACAGGAGTCCAGTCCAGTCAGGAGTTGAAAGCAGACGGCTGAGGAGAGAGGAGCTTAAGTGAGGAACTGGAGTAGTGCGGACATGCGAGCTGGGGTCTGGGGCTAAGATAGCTCAGCCCAGAAAAGCAAGGTCTGCAGAGAGGCACAGGAGGAAGATTCTGGGGAGAGCAGAGCTGAACCGGCTCACCTCAGGAGAAAACGATAAAAATCGGACATCGGAGTCCGTGGTTGCCAGGGTGCTTGACTCCCGCTAACCGAATCCGAAGGGCAGGAGGACTGCAGGTCTCCTGGCCCCAAAACAACCCGAAGGTACAGCCGCACTTTAGGGGCCCGGTGTTGTCTCCAGCAGAGTGGCCTTAGTAAAGGCCCGAGCAGCCTACAATACGGGAACGGGAAGTACCACAAGTCCCAGCAGAGAGGGCTTCCGTCGAACTACCGCAGCGGGGTCTTGTAGAAGAGAAGAAAGTATAGGGAGAAGGCCTCAATACTCACCTGGCCAGGGAGATACCCCCCAACTGCTTCTAGGCCAACCGGATCACTACCACTATCTGTACCGATCTCCCAGGACTTCACTGGTTGTTGCAGAGTAAAAGGAAGGAGGTAAAGAAACTACTGTATTGGTCTGTTATTATCCGTATCCCGACCCCGCACCTTGAAGTCTACCAGGCTCCCAAAATAGACTTTGATACCATGCCCCGGGGTCCCGCTCCATCTGTGGGGAGCGAGATCACCTTAGCTGCGCCATAACCAACTGCCCCAGGGAACCCGCAGCGCAGCGGCGGCCCACATAGCCGCAAAATACCACAGGTAGCGTCACGAATTTTACTAAACATTAACTACAACTCCCATCATCATCCCGCCTTCATTATTAAAAGACACCGCCAGGGTCACGGAGCCGGACCCCCACCACCGCTGACATCCCCGGACTAGTCCGAACCGGTTCCGAGTGCCCCCGGCCCTGGGGCGGACATGTCAGTAGCCCTCCTATGTATAATCAAAATGTCCCGGGGTCTGTTAGTACATGTGCATCTCAATAAATAAGAAAATCATCAAAAGGTAATTTATTTCAGTAATTCAATACAAAAAGGGAAACACATATATTATATATTCATTACAAACAGAGTGATCTATTTCAAGTGTTTATTTCTGTTAATTTTGATGATTATGGCTTACAGCCAATGAAAACCCAAAAGTCATTATCTCAGAAAATTAGTGACACACCCCAGGGCTTGGGGTACTCGGTCCCGGGCGTGTGCAACACTCAGGGGGAGTGATAGCTGTGGTCGTGGCCAGTGCCCGGTCCCGGACCCTGGGGGTCAGTCAGAAAATAAAAGGGGAATGAAAATAAAAAGGAAATTTGTAGTGACTACGCCACTTGCAGTTTGCGGCCAGATTTGGGGGCCGCCACTGCACAGTTCTGCTGGGGCTGATGGAATATGCAGCTCTGATGACTTGGGCCCTCTGCAAGCAGGACCAGGCCCCGGCAGGTGATGATGGTGGCAGTAGTGTTCAGAACTGGTGTTGCGATGCAGTGTGCTGGCAATAATTCAGTCCACACGAGTCCTGCGTTTGATGCCACTTTACTCACGGTAAAAGGTGCAGCTGCCTGGTACTGTATTCTACCAAGGTGGACTCCAGGGAATCCCTTCTTCTCAGACTCCCGTGCCGGTACCGTGTCAGATGAACCCTTCCTGCACCTTCAGTTTCACCAGCGGTTAACAGACAGAACCTGGGCTGAGCTCCAGTTACCAGCCCCAGGCTACACACAGGTACTTAAGCAGCTTCGGCTCCTGCCAGCTCTGGGGCTGCCGCGCCACCAGACCTACTGGCTTCTCTGGACCCTCACTGCTCTTGTCCTCTGCTCCTCTCTGCCCGCTCCTCTGGTCCACCCGACAATGGTGGCCAGGCCGGACCCCAGTCCTCAAATCACCCAAACTGCGGGTCCCACAGAACTCTCCCTTCAACTTCTTGTTCTTCTCACTCCTCACTCCTAACTGAACTGAACTACTTCCTGCCAGCTCCAATCTACCACACCACTGTTCCCTCCCCCTGCTGGGTCTCCCCCCAAAGATTGGATGCCCAATTTAACCAATGAGTGCCATCTGTTGCTAGGCAGTCTCCCAGTCTGGTGTTGGGGGTATATGTGTGTACCTGATGGGGCTGGTGTGTTGCTAGTGACTTTTACCGACACAGGAGTCCTTAGAATCCAGGATGGGTATCACACCTTCAGGAGATGCATTACCCTGTGGCAACCTGGTATCTCAGGGGCGCCACATTAGAATATTATATAAGACCAACTGAAAAAAATGATTTTAAACTCAGAAATGTTGGCCTACTGGAAAGTATGTACAGTGAATGCTCTCAATACTTGGTCAGGGTTCCTTTTGCATGAATTACTGCATTAATGCAGTGTGGCATGGAGGCGATCAGCCTGTGGCACTGCTGAGGTGTTATGGAAGCCCAGGTTACTTTGATAGCAGTCTTCAGCTCATCTGCATTGTTGGATCTGATGTCTCTCATATTCCTCTTGACAATACTCTATAGATTCTCTATGGGGTTTAGGCCAGGCGAGTTTGCACAGTAATACTGTAGTTATTAAACCAGGTATTGGCACTTTCAGGAGTGTGCATAGTTGCCAAGTCCTGCTGTAAAATTAAATTTCTGTCTCCAAAAAGCTTGTCAGCAGAGGGAAGCATCAAGTGCTCTAAAATTTCTTGGTAGACGGCTGCGCTGACTTTGGTCTTGATAAAACACAGGTGACCTACACGAGCTGATGACATGGTTCCCCAAACCATCTCTGATTGTGGAAACTTCACACTAGACCTCAGGCAGCTTGGATTGTGGCCTCTGCACTCTTTCTCCAGACTCTGGGACCTTGATTTTCAAATGAAATGCAAAATTTACTTTCATCTGAAAACACCTTGGACCAATGAGCAACAGTCCAGTTCTTTTTCTCCTTGGCCCAGGTAAGACACTTCTTGCATTGTCTATTGGTAATGAGTGGCTTGACACAAGGAATACGACAGTTGTATCCCATGTCCTGGATACATCTGTGTGTGGTGGCTCTTGAATCACTGACAAATTTTTGAATGGTCTTTTCTTAACAATCCTAACAAGGCTGCAGGTATTCCGGTTGCTGTGCACTTTTTTCTACCACATTTTTTCCTTCCACTCAACTTTCCATTAATATGCTTGGATACATCACTCTGTGAACAACCAGATTCTTTAGCAATGACCTTTTGTAGCTTACCCTCCTTGTGGAGTGTGTCAATGACTGCCTTCTGGACATATGTCAAGTTAGCATTCTTTCCCTTGATTATGTTGCCTACTGACCCAAACTAAGGAACTAGTTTAAATGCTTAGGAAGACTTTCTAGGTGTTTTGTGGTAATTTTTCTAATTTTCTGAGATAATGACTTTTGGGTTTTCATTGGCTGTAAGCCATAATCATCAACATTAACAGAAATAATCACTTGAAACAAATCACTTTGTGTGTAATAACTCTATATAATATAAGCGTTTCCCTTTTTGTATTGAATTACTGAAATAAATGTATATTCTAATTTATTGAGATGCATTTTTATATACACACCTTTTCTGAAAGCCACAGAGGCTGCAACACCAAACAACACCATGAAAACCAAGGAAATCTCCAAAAAAAGCCAGAGACAAGGTTGTTGAGAAGTACAGGGGGAGAGAGGGTGCAGTTGTCACTTGTTTTGTCTTATTTGTTGTTTACTTTACAATAAAAAACAAATCAAATGGTCACAGTTGTAGACATTTTTTAGTTTAACTGATGCAAACCCTTAAAAACAAACAGTGAAATTCCAGGTTGTGATGTAGCAAAATACAAAAAATGCCAAATGGGGTGATTACTTTTGCAAAGTACTGTATATGTCTTTTGGCAGGTATGTTAAAGATAGTTCTGATTGAGTGTGGCGCCCGCTTGGAGTAACAACCTCATGGAGAGTGAGTGCCGACACCATTTGAAAGGTGTTGACAGCGAAGGTGAGTATAGGCCTTTTTTGCTATATCCCCTTCACCACCTAGAGATTTTCCGTTTTTTTTGTTTTTGTTTTTTCCTCCCTTTTTTCCAAGAGTCATAACTTTTTTATTTTTCCGTCAACATAGCCATATGAAGACTTAGTTTTTGTAGGATGAGTTGTACATTTAATAGAAACCATTCATTTTGCCATCTATTGTACTGAAAAATGGGAAAAGAATTCCAAGTGTGGTGAGATTACAAAAAAAGGGCAATTCTGCAATAGTTTTTTTTTAATTTATTTACATTGTTTATTACATAATAAAACTGATCTGGCAGTATGATTCCACAAGTCAGTACGAGTTCGTTGATACTAAACTTGTAGTATTATTTTAATTTATTTTTGTGAAAATAAAGGTCAGAAATTTATAAAAATAAATAAATAGCCTTTGTCACCATTTTCTGACTGAGACTTGTGATGTTCTCATTTTTCGGAATCTAGGGCTGTGTGATGACTTTTGCTCCTTGAGCTGACATTTTTAGAAATACCATTTTTTGGTAGGCATGATGTTTTGATCGTCTCTTACTGCATTTTATTGCAATGTTGCAGGGACCAAAAAAACATAATTCTGGTGCTACAGTATAGGAGGCTTTACACGCAACGACATCGCTAACGAGATGTCGTTGGGGTCACGGAATTCGTGACGCACATCCGGCCTTGTTAGCGATGTTGTTGTGTGTGAAATGCACGAACGACCGCTAACGATCAAAATTACTCACCATATTGTTGATTGTTGACGCGTTATTCTAATCTCAAATATCGTTGCTGTTCCAGGACGCAGGTTGTTCGTCTTTCCTGCGGCAGCACACATCTCTATGTGTGACCTCGCAGGAACGAGGAACAACATCGTACCTGCGGCCACCGGCAATGAGGAAGGAAGGAAGGAGGTGGGTGGGATGTTCCGGCCGCTCATCTCCGCCCCTCCGCTTCTATTGGGCGGCCGCTTAGTGACGCCGCTGTGACGCCGAACGAACCTCCCCCTTAGAAGGGAGACGGTTCGCCGGCCACAGCGACGTCGCTAGGCAGGTAAGTATGTGTGACGGGGACTAACGATGTTGTGCGCCACGGGCAGCGATTTGCCCATGACGCACAACCGAGGGGGGCGGGTGCTTTCACCAGCGACATCGCTAGTGATGTCGCTGTGTGTAAAGTGGCCTTATGTGGATGCTAAGTGAGAAAATAATCGCACAATTGTATAGCACTTGCATGATATACACTTGACACTCATCCAACCTTTCTGGATGAAAATGGTTAAAAAATGTACGATTTCCAGATAAAAACACTTAGTGGATGTGGTGAAGTGCAAATTCCAAATATGCCAAAGTAATACACAATACATTATACTTCCTAATACATTGTTCTGAACTTGTGTTGCTGGAGACATACACCTCGTAAATTAGTGGGTATCCTCTCTACAGTGATGCCAAACATGTGGTTACTAACTGCAGTTTAGGTACACTTTAAATGAAGGGGGTCATGTGGATTTGAGAGCACAGATTTTGCTGGATTCCTTTTGGGGTAGCCATGTTGCTTTTCCAGAGTCTTTGTGTTACCAGTAACCTGGAAGCCCCCAATATTTCTATTAATAATTGACAGCCCTGAGTGGGAATTTGCTTCCTGAGGGTTGAGTGGCATGCTATCAGTACTGTTTTGGAGTACAAAACATTTTTGATCACTTTTAAATCTCGGTTCACATTGATCCTGTGCTCTACACTGAGCACTAACATCAAGTTTTCCACCAAAATATCTAAAATATGTAATTCTATTGTGTAAGGAGCAATAAAGGAAAGTTTTTGCATGCAACTGGGAGTGTACTGCATGTGTTTTTTGTGTAACATTCAAATGCCATCCGAGTGCAGCAATTGGCAAAGTTTCTGAAGCCTAGACTGACTGCACCATCTGATAACCTACATACACTAAATCAAGGGCACAGAATATATTGCTCAATAAAAAATGTATTAGATAATAAGCAAATACATACAATAGTAAAAATACTTTATTCATAGACTACAATTTTAGGACATAGGGGGGAAAATACACTGCACTACAAAGGATGGCGGAAGGGAGAGCAGTACATGGACATGTAGAAAATTAAAGCTATCACAGCTTGTAATGGTTACATATCATGAAAAGTAAGGGTAGTAGGACTACAAATATAAAGTGCATAGATCAAAACATCATAGATCATTATAGATCAATATAAGTATATAACTTTACTAATTACACTGGTCCCCTACGTAAAACAACTGATATAGATGGCAACCCATGCGTTAGTATAATGTACTAGCCTCTATCATCTACATAAAGGGCATTACGTCAATATCGTTACCTGTAGCCATGTGTATGTCCTATGCTGCACGTGCCAAATGTCGCCCCCACCTCGACGCGCATTTCACCGCACTTCAGGTTTCATCAGGAGGCTTGACTGCACCATCTGGCCTTACCAACAGACAATGTATTTTTTAACTGCATTGACAAAATTTCAGAATGATTTAATTATTTTGGAACATCCGCATTAATGACCCTGCTTAACAATATGTAATGAATGTTTGTCTATGCAAAAACTGTGTGCCGTCAGCTGAGCTGTTTGTCATTACCTTAAAGAGGTAGTCCACTACTTTTACATTGATGGACTATCCTTGGGATAGGTCATCAATGTCTGTTCTGCCAGGGTCCAACACCCGCACCCTTGCCAATTAGCTGATTTCGGTGCCAGTGACAGCAAGAAACCGGAAATGCTCAGTTCCGGAGCTGCCCCGTCAACTGATAGCAGCCACGTACTGCATATCCGCCTCCCACAGCAGCTATAAGAACTGAGCATTTCAGGCCATAGGTTACCGCTGCTGGCACGAGGAACAGCTGATTGGCATGGGTGCAGGTTGTCGGACCCCGGCTGATCAGACCTTGCTGACTTATTCTAAAGATAGGCCATCAATGTAAATTTAGTCGAAAACTTCTTTACAGGTGTTTATTGTAAATATGCTTCTTTTAGTGCAGGGGTGGAGGGACAAATAAATAGATTGAAATTAATTCTGCTCAATATTAATATAATAATTCTAATGATTCTTTTATATTAATAGTAGCACTTAATATTGCAAAGACTTAATAATGCTGATATCCCCCTACATACAAAATGGGACCACACACAGACCTTCTATATACAGCTCTTACATAGTTTCGTACATACAGGGTTTGCCCTCAAACAACCTTCTTTATATTCAGCATGAGACCCCACACAGCTCCTATATACAGTGTGAGCCCCCACATAGCCTCTCTATATACAGTGTGAGCCCCAACATAGCCTCCTATATACAGTATGAGCCTCCACATAGCCCCCTATATATCGCATGAGCCCCCACATAGCCTCCTAAATACAGCATGAGCCCTCCCATATGTCCAAAATACATAAGCCCCACATAGCCTCCTATACTCAGTATAAGGCCCACATAGCCTCCTATATACAGTATGAGCCCCACATAGACCCTTATATACAGCATGAGTCCCATGTAGCCTCCTGAATACATTATGAGCCCCATATTGGCTCCTAAACACATTATGAGCCTCACATAGTCTCCTATATATATTATGAGCCCACATAGCACCATATATACAGTATGACTCAACATAGCCTCCTATTTATATTATGAACTTTCACATAACCCCTTATATACAGTATGAGCCCCCACATAGCTCCTCTATATACAGTATGAGCCCAGACAGCCTCCTAAATATATTATTATCCTTACATAGCCTTATATTCAGTATGGGCCCCACATAGCTTCCTATATACAGTGTGAGCCCCCGCAAAACCACAAATAAATACCAATTATAATTGAACTCCAACAGTTTGGGGAGCGATTCATGGAACAAACACCTGTTATGAATGTTGCCATTTAGCTCCTTGTTAAATAACAGCAAATTGTGCAAATAGTATTGAAACATTGAACAGTTGGACATGTAAATATTAGAGCAGGTCAAGTTAAGTTCACCCGAAAGTTTAGAGTGCATTTTAGGATCATCCTTAAATTTTACCCGAAAGCCCAATATCCCTAAGTTTTTGTGAGTAGTGTATGCTCACACTAGCGTATATATAAACATTAGTTCAAATGTCATCCAGGAAAGTGGGACAAGTTAAATCCGTTTTATTATTCCATATATCATGCGAGTGCTATGTGAGTGTGCAATTTTTTTTCTCACCTAGCATCCGTATGACATATGTATGCCATTTGTATGCAGTGATTTTGTTTTCTCGGCAGCTATTGCTCAACAATCATTTACAGGACAATTTATAGTGCTCTATGCAACAGAATTTCAATGTATCTGTAAAAAATGGATGCCACTTGGATGGCATCCATTTTTTTCTTGCACCCATAGCCTTATATAAGTGAGTCTCGTTTGATTTACATGTCCTCTGGGAGCCTGCTGTGATTTTTTCCTTGTTACGTTATGTGAACCCTGCAACCAATCAGCGTTGACTTCACTATCCCCATCTTCAGATGTATCGAACACCAAAAGGAAGTGAGCGGCCAGCTCTGACTTCTTCTTGATGTTTGATTCATCCAAAGGCAGGGACAATTAATCTGGGGCTGATTGGGCGCAGGGTGTCAAGTGATGTTTGGTTCTAAACTCATTTGGTGCCATGGCAGCATCAAGCTCTGTTCACACGACAGAATCTGACAAGAAACCTGATGTCTCCTAGTTGTTCAGTAGCCAAAGCTGGACGTTGGCTGTCTTAAGTGCACTGTTCCTCAATTGAGGAGTTAATTCCTGCCGACCTAGGGAACTCTGCTACAAGCTCAGATTGCTAATTACCAATCTCAGCCATCTTCTTCCTATATATAGATCCTGGAACCTGCTAGTCAGTGCTGATAATAGTTCAGCTTTGCTGCAGCGAATACTGGTCCGATTGTAGTGATCCAGAGACTGGTGATCTGTTGTGTGCATCTGTATGGTGTGAAAATATTCCTGCTGTTAGTCTTATTTCCTCCCTGTGTTTTATTTCCTCCTGGGTTCGTATTCTCTTTCCCCAGTATCTGATTGCAGTGGACATGTGTTTTGTTTTTTTCTGTCTGTGTTATTTGTGGGATTGCTTCTCTGGTCCCGGCCTCCTCCTGGTGTGAGGGAAAGGGTGTGTTAGTTCAGAGTTTGGATAGGAGTTAGGGTCATGCTGGTGGTCTAGACCTGGCTACCATCAAGCCTACTTCTGGGATAAAACACAAAACAATGCTGTCAGCTCACCTCCTTTGATTCATACGATGATACATGATTAAGGCCAAGAGATTGGCAGAAACGCGTTGTCCCCACTGACCATCTAGTCCTACAAGGGGGTAATCATGACAGTCCTGTCTTTTTATATGCAACTTTTCTAAATAAATTTGGATATTTTATATGAACTACTTCAAACTGGTTTCTACATTTTTGCTTACCTCTGGGATATGGTACAGCGGAGGGTACCTAGTCTGAGAGCCAGTTTAGAGGTCCCGGCTCGAGTTACCCCTACACTCCCGTGACAGAGGGTTTGTGTAATGTGACAACTTCACATGAGTCCCGGGAGAGCGAGTGCTGGAAAGATACCTGGACCGGAGGTAAGTAGAAGTGGGGTTTTTTTAACGGAGGCAAACACTAAAATGAAGGAGTTGTCTGAGTAGTGAACAACCCTTTTATCACATTTCTTTACTATTGTGTCCAGTTAAAAGAAATTATTTAGCATATATGATTTTTTTCATTGTATACATTACATTTCTTATAACATCCTTGACAGCAGAGTGTTTCTTTTCAGTGCTGCAACTTACATTACACCATACTATTTATAGTTACTGTATAATCTGAGTGATCATTACATTATTCTCCATAAGACACATGGAATTAAAGTCTGAACTGCTAGAGTGCACACAGACAGGTGATAGGAAAATTGAAACTATGGGGAATAAAGGTTAAACACTGCATGTAAACAGGTGATAAGACTGTCTAGAGCTGTCAGGAATTTGTACCACACAGAAACAGTGATGCATGCCTAATGATATTTATCTAGTGTACTACAAGTGTGCTTAGAGCTTGTTTTCAGAGACTTACCTATATTAAACACTTGAAAAAAAAAACCGTGTGGTTTCTTGTTGCTGGGGATCAACCACAAATACTCTACAGACAGTATTAATATCTAGAATATGAAACACAGGAAATGAAGCTTTTATTGGTATTTTATTTCCTTTTCTTTTTTTTTATGGAAGGGAAAAAAATATACACCCAAGGCTGTCTGTGAGTATAAAACGTACAATAATATACTGACTGTGCAAAATAATTCTTATACAATTGCATTTAGAGATCTAATGAAGAAGAACAGTACTGCTAACAAAAGCTACTTTCACATATGGCATGTTTATAGCGTTTTTTCTGTAGGCAAAATTTTCAGTCTAGGCAATAAAATCACTGCATATAAAATGCAGCTACATATTTTTGCTGGATTTTTTAGGCAGATTACATGGTAATATAGTTTTATTCAAAAAAACGCATCACAAATCTTATGGGATTGCAGGCACCACATCTCCCTCCCCCCACACCACAACTTAATTAATTAAAATAACCACACAACACAAGTAATTTGCTAATAAAGGCCGTGATATTTGGATAATGGTTATTTTAAAACAGAAAAATATATTAAAACTAATAAATACATAAAGATGCATTCACTTCATAAACACAAAAATTCCAGCCAATATCCACACAGCTAAGCGACTACCCAACTAATAAAAACTGCGCCAAAAGCACAAAATAAGAGAGGGTAGGAGGGGAGCTGCTTCTTCCCCTTCACCGACTGTTCTGACTCCCCTGAATGGAACACTGGGCTTATAAGACATCTGTTCTTCCCGCCAAAAGCTGGACTCTAATCAGGATCCTTCACCAACTTCTGCCTGGTCACTTGATGGGCTAGAAAAACAATCTAAAACCAGTAAATACTATTAACATCAAAGTTAAAATAAGGGGAGAAAAGAAATGTAGAGAAGAGAGCCGAGAGATAAAGGGGACATACCAACTACAAACCCTAAAACATCCTGGGAATTAGAAGGAGGCTAAAGAGAAGAGGAAAAAAGGGAGGACTCAGCACTGCAATCCCATGAAGCCACCATGCTATTTTTTCTAAAGTGGGACTTAAACAATCTGCAAGTTTTTACATTGTCATTTGTTTCTGTGGATTAAAAAAAACACTGCAAACATGCTGAACGAATTGATATACTTCAGATTTTCAAAACACTAAGTGCTGAAATTCATTCAGGAGAAAAAAGGTGGAAGAAGGTGCAAAGCTCAGATGAGACCAACAAACAACTTTTGAAACTAAATGCAAAGTGCAATGTGTTGGACAAACTAACACTTTACATTTCCCTGAAAACACCATGCCCACCGTGAAACATGTGGGCATGGTGGCAGCATCACGCTTCAGCAGGAAAATGGAAGCTGTTTAGCGTTGATGAGAAGATGGCAAAATACTGGGCAATCCTGGAGGAAATAGTGTTACTAGTGTTCTGGATGCAGTGTATTTTCAGTGTTTCCAAAACGCTGTGTTATACAGTACAAGCACAGTTGATGGGATTAATAGAAATCCCATGCCCAATGTGCTTTTTTTAATGCTGCATAAACTCATCTGCAATGTGTGTTTCCAAGTCACAGCATGTCAATTTCTCTTGGGAAGATGCTGAGTCCTCTGGGTGCATTTTCCCTGTAGACTTGAATTAGATGGATTAAGATGCAGCTTACAAAAATTACATGCATTGTTAGTGAATTTACACAGCACAAACACACTTGAAAGTCACCCCTACAGAAACATTTAAGGTATCAATAAAGTTGAAGTTGGTTGAAAGACAGGAAGCAGAACAAATAGACTCTTGCCCTGGTTCACCAATTTATTAAAAAACCAAAAAAGTCATGCAGATCTGAAGTAGTCTATCGAATCCAACATAGTCCACAATCGAAACGTGACAGACAAAAAGAAAGAGATGAAGAAACAATAAACAAAAGACAGTCCCTCATTCACTAATTTATTATGAAAAAAATAAACCCTGCAGCTCCAACAATGTTCCCCAATCTGTGACGATCAGTGTTGACATCAGTAACGTTATCACTCATCACTGCTCTCGTAGGGTCACACAGATGACAGTAACGCAGTAATGTCACCGTTTGTGAGACATTCTGGGTCTCGTGTGGCAAAAATGTAAGATTAAACGAACTTGAGCTGAGGTGCTAGATTCATGCGAAAATTCAGTTGCATGAAAACCTAAACATACTGATCAAAAGACTTGAGACAAAGGTTTAGGTTCACCTTTGTTACGGTGTGACTGGCGGATTAGGATAAAGGTGGCGTATATCCCAATCGCTAGTCGGGGTCCACCATGCTTCAAGATTGGAACGGAACTCCTGGCAACCCGTAGGTCAGGCGGTTAATACAGAGCTTGGTGGCTACGAAATAATATGAACCTGACCCTGACGTGACTTGGATCAGGATAACTGTTCATGCCACAGGGTCCACACACCCAAACCAGGAACCTCCCTGTTAACACCACAGGGGTCCTGGGGTACACTAAACAAAACCAATTGAATGAATAGGTCCATAGTATCACAAGCCATGCATATGAACGGTCACCAAAAAAGACCACAAAAACAGCAAAAAGACCTTCATATTAAATAGTCATTGCACCTCTATCTATTAAATACTCAAAACCATGTTTCATTTTATAATGAGGTGTAAATTTATTCATGAATGTACAAAATTGATAAAAGGATAACAATCAAAACAGCACAAAGTGCACAGTAGTGTTTGTAGAGACATATTAAAAACAGGAAGGTGCGCCCGGAGGGTCCAGCCCAGAAAACATGATAATATAGAAAATTATTGACATGGTACAATGATCAACGACCAATGAATCAGATCACTTGGTTATACAAAGATCTCACAGCATGCTATAGATGTTCAGGGGACATGTAGTGTCAGTTATTTAAATGGATTGCCTGCAGTTTGTATTGTAGCAAGATTAACCATATATGGGCAGCAACCCACAAATAACATAAAGACAATCAGATCTTGATCATATGTCCACAGAAGTATTAGACAATATAACGCAGCCCTTGGCCTGACATGTATAAAAAACAACCCTCTTTGTACAATCAGAATTGCTTAATAATGGTGCCATATATGGCAAGGGAAATTTGCATGATTAGATGTATGCATGAAAATTTTAAACCTGCCAAGCCGGGATCCTGAATGGGATCACAGACTGTGTTGCTGGATCTAGTATCTTACCAAAGGGCTGGGGAGACCCTCAACATGCACACCTCCCTGCACCTCGACGCGTTTCGCTGCTGCTTCGTCGGGAGGTGCAGGGGTGATGTGGGTGGCTGATTATATACAGGCCAGTGTGTCCTACCGTCCTATAGTGGCGCGCCGCGGACGCCCGATGTCCATCACCCACGCTGCCCGGCGTCCCGGAAGTCAGACCGCGCATGCGCGCAAGCCGGACTCCCGATAGGACGCCGGGCAGAGGGGAGGAGGGAGGATCAGGGGGCCGTGCGCGCGCAGGACGGAGGCTATCAACCACATCTCAGAGTGGTGACACCCGATGTCCGTCATCCACGCCGGCCAGCGTCACCGAGGCCAGACCGCGCGTGCGCTCAGGTCAGACCTCAATTGTGGCGCTGGGCAGAGAGGAGGAGGGAGAATCAGGGGATCATGCACACAAAGGACGGAGGTTATTAGCACCATATTGGAAAGGGGAAAGAAAGAGGGCAGCACAATAAAGCTGAACAGCCACATCCATGCAAAGATATATAAACATCACATCAACATTATAATGAGTTCAAGATATGAGATATTTCTTGTTTTGGTGTACTGTTCACATACATGGCTGTAAGTCCCCCTGATCCTCCCTCCTCCCCTCTGCCCGGCGTCCTATCGGGAGTCCGGCTTGCGCGCATGCGCGGTCTGACTTCCGGGACGCCGGGCAGCGTGGGTGATGGACATCGGGCGTCCGCGGCGCGCCACTATAGGACGGTAGGACACACTGGCCTGTATATAATCAGCCACCCACATCACCCCTGCACCTCCCGACGAAGCGGCAGCGAAACGCGTCGAGGTGCAGGGAGGTGTGCATGTTGAGGTTCTCCCCAGCCCTTTGGTAAGATACTAGATCCAGCAACACAGTCTGTGATCCCATTCAGGATCCCGGCTTGGCAGGTTTAAAATTTTCATGCATACATCTAATCATGCAAATTTCCCTTGCCATATATGGCACCATTATTAAGCAATTCTGATTGTACAAAGAGGGTTGTTTTTTATACATGTCAGGCCAAGGGCTGCGTTATATTGTCTAATACTTCTGTGGACATATGATCAAGATCTGATTGTCTTTATGTTATTTGTGGGTTGCTGCCCATATATGGTTAATCTTGCTACAATACAAACTGCAGGCAATCCATTTAAATAACTGACACTACATGTCCCCTGAACATCTATAGCATGCTGTGAGATCTTTGTATAACCAAGTGATCTGATTCATTGGTCGTTGATCATTGTACCATGTCAATAATTTTCTATATTATCATGTTTTCTGGGCTGGACCCTCCGGGCGCACCTTCCTGTTTTTAATATGTCTCTACAAACACTACTGTGCACTTTGTGCTGTTTTGATTGTTATCCTTTTATCAATTTTGTACATTCATGAATAAATTTACACCTCATTATAAAATGAAACATGGTTTTGAGTATTTAATAGATAGAGGTGCAATGACTATTTAATATGAAGGTCTTTTTGCTGTTTTTGTGGTCTTTTTTGGTGACCGTTCATATGCATGGCTTGTGATACTATGGACCTATTCATTCAATTGGTTTTGTTTTGTGTTCTTCTTGGGAATATAGGTCTAATTATGGATTACCGTGGTCGGGATACCAGCTGGGCAGCGCAGGTCTCAGACGTGTTTGGAGATGGCGGCGGCCAGTCTGGCTCTTCGCCCCCGGTTCAGCACCGTGAGTTGCAGGTCAAATTGAAAAATTTTCTCTTTAAGCGGACCAAATCCTGGTGGAATAGGGCATCACTGGAGCAGTACCTCTCTAAGGATATCATACCTAGGGGTCTGCGCATTCAGACATTTCCTGCCTTTGTCGTTGAAGATGATATATTTAAAAATAGGTGGGAGGAGGCCTGCAAGTTATGCTCCCGTACAATGTTGGAGCTCTTGATTGGCTTTGATAAAAAGAGAATTCAAGAATTAGAGAGCGAAATTGAAAAAATCAACAAAGAACTTAAGGAGAACATGTCTGAGGCTGCTTTGGCAGAATTTGATAGGGAACTCATTAAGGAATGTGAGGAATGGGAGACGGACATCAAACAGAAGAAGGCTCAAAAATTCAAACGTGACGTTGCTGACTATCAGAGTGGAAATGTCTTCAGATGGCATCATAACAAAATTTTGAGATCAGGATCCAACAGCCGCTCGAAGTCACAATCTAATACGGAGTCACTTTCCTCTGGGGAAGGATCATCACGACCCCGGCCCCCGTTTATTGGTCAAGGAGGACATGGTTTCTTTACACATAGGATGGAAACCAGATATTCCACCAAGAAAAAGCAACGCCAACATGCCAAAAAATCTTCTAACCCCACTGATACACTTAAGGTAATTAACCTTACTGATAAAATTCTTACAGATGATCAGATCAATGTTTTGCAGCTTGGTCTATCTTTTTCGCCGGTGGCTGACTTCGACGTCTTCACTGCCATTAAAGATTTAAATCTTTTTGGTCGAAAGCTTCTCTTCAAAAAATATTTTTTGAAAAAAGAGAGGAGTTTACATTCTGATCTGTCAATGGAAGAATTGGCGGCAGTGAGGACTTTGGAGTCGCTATTGGCGGAACAAGAGGATCAAAATATGGCTAATTTTCCATCGTTTATCAAAAAAAGATCCACTGCATTTCCTCCTTTGTCGACCTGTCCTGTGATTGATGCATTTACTAAGGTGGTAACACAGGAGCTTAGATGCTTACCTTGTAGACGCACACATGATAATCTCACGCACAATCAACGCCTGGCTCTTAAAGAACTGAAGAATATGGATGACGTGGTGATTAAACAATCGGACAAAGGCGGAAATGTAGTGGTTTGGGGCAAAGATAAATATGAAGTGGAAGCTTTTAGACAGCTGAATGACATCAATTGCTATACCAAATTAACAACAAACCCATTGAGGAGGTATCAAAGTGAACTTCATGATTTACTGTTTTTGGCATTTGAAAGAGGGGTTATACCCAAGTCTATCTTTGAGGGCCTGATTGTTGACCATCCGATCATACCTACCATCTATTTCTTGCCAAAAGTTCACAAAAATATAGTGTGTCCACCAGGAAGACCAATCGTTTCTGGCAATAATAGTTTATGTGAGCCTGCTTGCAGGTTCCTAGATTATTATTTGAAGCCATTGGTCAGCACCCTTCCCTCATACATTCAGGATTCAACTGAATTTTTGAATAGATTGGAGGGTATTATCTTTGAAACGGATGTAGTCATGGTAACTGCAGACGTTGAGTCGCTATATACATCCATATCTCATGATGATGGGGTTGAGGCGGTTGAGTTTTTCTTAAGAACTACGGCTCTGGATG
This sequence comes from Anomaloglossus baeobatrachus, assembly GCF_048569485.1. Classification (NCBI taxonomy): domain Eukaryota; kingdom Metazoa; phylum Chordata; class Amphibia; order Anura; family Aromobatidae; genus Anomaloglossus; species Anomaloglossus baeobatrachus. Next base: position 319,552,241 of record NC_134356.1, on the reverse strand, counting down.
TCCAACTGATTGATCTCCTCCTGCTTTTATTGAGATTTATTCTTTCTCATAATTTCTTTTTATTTAAGGACCGCTTCTATCTCCAAGAGAGAGGAGTTGCGATGGGGGCGTCTTGTGCGCCCTCATACGCAAACCTCTTTCTTGGACATTGGGAGCGGTCCATTTTATATCCAGATTCGGAGATGGGCGCAGTCCATATGTGGCTGCGCTACATCGACGATATTTTTTTGATTTGGCAGGGGGAGATCAAACACTTGGACATCTTTATGCAACGACTCAACGGTAATACTAATAACATCAATCTTACTTATATCTGCAGTAATGATGAAATTGATTTCCTGGATGTGCGAGTTTTTAAAGGGAACGATGGACTTTTGTGCACAGATATTTTTCGCAAGAAAACAGCGGTGAACTCTCTTCTGAGTGCGAAATCTTCACACCCAAGTCAGGTGATTAACTCCATACCTGTTGGTCAATTTTTACGTGTGAAACGTGTCTGCTCCAGTGATGCATTGTTTGAACGACAGTCGGATGATTTGAAAAAACGATTTGGTGCTCGTCACTATCACCACAAAGCCATACAGGATGGCTATACCAGGGCGAGGGATACCCCACGTAGTGAGTTGCTTAAAACTCGCACTAAGAAGGATGATGGTGATGTGGTTCGCTTCATTACCCCTTATCATGCGCAGTGGAGGGAAATGTCGGATATTATTAAAAAACATTGGTCAATCCTTCATACTGACAATGATCTATCTCAAATTTTGACTCCATCACCTGCGATTACACCTAAAAAGTCAAAAAACCTTAAAGATCAAATTGTGAGAAGTAGTGATGAGCGAGTACTAAAAAGCTCGGGTGCTCGAAGCTCGGGCCGAGCCTCCCAAGATACTCGTGTACTCGGGCCGAGCAACGAGCCCAATGTTATCCTATGGGAGACCCGAGTATTTTTGTGAAATGACCCCCCGGCAGCATGGAGAAACCCTAAAAATGGCACAAAAGTCTCAGAAGAGTGCTGAAATGACATGGCAACAGCATGGGGAAGACCCCTTGAAGCATTTATCACTGAAAAGTCACAGCTGTGAACAATTTTGTCCGCGTTTTACGCCATTTTTACGGACTCACCAGAAAACCTTCCAAAATGACCCCAAAATGATTTTTCATGGCGGAAATGTTAAGGGCACATACCCAATAGTGAGATAGAGCTGGTGTATGTTACTTTTTGAGATTAATACATGAAAGATTTTACGTGAAAACATTGTGTGGCACTCCGATGTCCCTGAGAAGAGACGTACTGTCACGGCCAGGTGTACGGGCAGGCCCAGGAGGTGGATCCACTGGACCGAACTCCTAGATGGTAGCAAAGAGTCCGGCAGCTGGGGCACTAGAAACAGCAGAGCAGTCCTTGCACACAGGTATAGCGGAGAAGTCCCTGGGACTACGGAGTTACGGGTGGTAGTCCGGGTGACGCAGCTCAGGTTCGGAAGCCGAGATGATGTCAGGCGGGGTCCGGAACCTTGGGAGCAAGAAGACGGGTCACCGCAGGGATCCGAGGTGGTGCGGACTGTCAGGATGGCAGATGGACAGCGTTCGGGTTTCAGGATACGGCAGACTGGATGGCGAAGCAGGCACGGCTCTACAAAGAGAGATAGGTGAGTACGAGCACAGTAACACCAGGAGACCTGACTCCTAGCTCAGGGAACACGAAGATCAGGCCCCGCCCCCTTGGACAATACACCCCTTTATACCCTGTACCTGTTCAGCCTCATTTCCTGTTGATGGACGCTGGCCCTTTAAGAAAGGGTCAGTGACCGCGCGCGCGCCCTAATGCGCATGCGCGCAGCCCGGGTGCCAGAAGCCAGGAAGGGAGGCTGAGAAGAGGACGCAGGGGAGCCAGCCAGGGCCTGGGAAGCCGTCGGGCGCCGCGATCGGAGGCCAGGGGGCCTGGGAAGGACGGGGACCGAAGGCTGGAGATCGGGGAGCGTGGCAGGTGAGCCGGGGAGCGGGGCTGAGGACCCGGGGAGCGGGGCAGGAGACCCGGGGAGAGGGGCCACGGACCCGGGGAGCGTGACACGTACTTGAAGGCCTCTTGAGTCTAATGTGCCCATTTTGAGGAAGTGAGTCTTTGTAGTATTTTCCTTTGCCAGGGCAGTCCAAAATTGTGAGGTTCACCAATGCCCCTGCATACAGACGTGCATGAGGGCCTCAAAACATTAAGTGTCCATTGTCAGGAAGTGGGTGTATTATAGTATAGCCCTTAGGCAGGGCAGCCAAAAATTGGGAGGTTCCACATTGTCCCTGGATAGAGACGTGCATGATGGCCTGTAAACCTGAAGTGCCCATTGTAAGGAAGTGGGTGTATTATAGTATAGCCCTTAGGCAGGGCAGCCAAAAATTGGGAGGCTCCACATTGTCCCTGGATAGAGACGTGCATGATGGCCTGTAAACCTGAAGTGCCCATTGTAAGGAAGTGGGTCTATTGTAGTATAGCCCTTAGGCAGGGCAGCCAAAAATTGGAAGGCTCCACGTTGTCCCTGGATAGAGACGTGCATGAGGGCCTGTAAACCTGAAGTGCCCATTGTAAGGAAGTGGGTCTATTGTAGTATAGCCCTTAGGCAGGGCAGCCAAAAATTGGGAGGCTCCACGTTGTCCCTGGATAGAGACGTGCATGAGGGCCTGTAAACCTGAAGTGCCCATTGTAAGGAAGTGGGTCTATTGTAGTATAGCCCTTAGGCAGGGCAGCCAAAAATTGGGAGGCTCCACGTTGTCCCTGGATAGAGACGTGCATGATGGCCTGTAAACCTGAAGTGCCCATTGTAAGGAAGTGGGTCTATTGTAGTATAGCCCTTAGGCAGGGCAGCCAAAAATTGGGAGGCTCCACGTTGTCCCTGGATAGAGACCTGTTAGGTTCTTAGTGCCTCCGTGCTTGCATTTAAAAACCGCACGTGTGTGCCTGTTGGTGGCAGCTTTCCACTGCATTTGTGTGAGTTTTGCAAAAACTTGGATATAACGCACAAGTCTAGTGAATACACATCAGCACAGCATTGCAAAATGCGCAAGGGCGTTGTCAACGAACAAGGAAGTGGACGTGATGGTGGTGCAGGCAGAGACCGAGGTTGTGTGCAAGCTCTAATTTCGCCACAACAAAGGGCCACATCTAGTCGCTCGCACGTCCTGTCCCAAATTCTTGGGGACCGCAGCAGTACACCGCTCTTGAACCAAGACCAGTGTCAACAGGTTGTTAGTTGGATAGCGGATAATGCTTCCAGTCAGATTGGCACCACCACAAACACTCTGTCTTCCACACGGTCAAGTGTCAGTAGCCGTGATACTGCACCGCACATTTCAGAACCTGATCCTCCTTCCTACCACCAGGCCGAGTACACATCCACGGACATTACTGATCCCACACTTGGACACTCGGAAGAGCTGTTCGTTCACGTTTCCATTCACAAATTCTGGCCTCTCGCCAGCTCCTGTTGAAGTGGGCCATGACGAGATTGTATGTACAGATGCCCAAATATTTGAGCAGCCACGTTCTCACGAAGTTGGCAACGTGTCTCAACAAGGGGTGGACGATGATGAGACACAATTGTCAGGAAGTCAGGAGGAGGAGCAGGGTGCGGAAGAGGAAGACGACGTGGTGGATGATCCAGTAACTGACCCAACCTGGCAGGAGGATATGCAGAGCGAGGACAGCAGTGCACAGGGGGAGGGAGGCGTAGCATCACAACAGGCAGTAAGAAGCAGAGTGGTGGCCCCAGGCAGACGTCAGGCAACTGTTCCCCGGAACAACACGACACAAGGTGCCTGTACAAATGTTAGGTCTTCCCGAGTCTGGCTGTAATACTATTGTATGTATTGAGGATTTCGATTGCGTTAGGGCAATGACAACCAGAGACGAGTTCTTGGTGCAAGACGTTTATAATATGCAACCAGCAAATATGTACATAAACGGAACAAAAACACAGTAGAACATAAATACAGGAAATACCTTCCAGGGACGGAGCGAAAGGGAATTCCCGGGACCGCGCACCGGACTCCCCCAGGGAGACCACCAAGAGCGAACCCCTATACAGGGACTGTCTGGCAATCACCCCAGAAGCCCTAAATGCGCAGCAGCCGGGACACAAAAGGGGAATAGGTAAGTCCAAAAATGTCCGTACGTGATGTGAGTCCAGAGTGGTATTAAACGGAAGGAACCGGGCAGAAGTGCCGACCAAAGACGGCAAACGGAGTCCGGGCACAGCTAGATGATACCAGATGAAGTCCAGAGTCGGTGTCGGTTGTTTTCCAAGAGGATCCGAATAACAATCAGGAACCAAAAGCAGCAGGGCAGGAGCACACAGGAAGCAGTATACTCAGGCACTGGACTAAGCTTTAGGGGTGGCTTTTAAACAGATGGACAGGAAGTAGGGCAACAGAACAGAAAACTCCATGTTAACAAAGGGCAAGCTCTTTCAAAAGAAAACTGGAAAACCCGGAACTCTGACACTGGCAGTTTTTTAAGTTGGCTCCAGATGATTCTAAAAAGGCCATTTGCAACACCTGCCGTGCCAGCATCAGCAGGGGTACCAAAACTAGCAGCCTGACCACCACCAGCATGATCAGGCACATGTCAGCCAAGCACCCGACTTTGTGGGAAGTACAACAGAGTCGAGGAGCAGTGCTTGCTGATGTCACTGCTACGTCTTCGCTGGTTGTGCATGCGAGCCAATCCCCTGTCCATGCTGCCTGCGAACAAGCCTCCTCCACTCCTGCACCTGCAGTTGCCTACGCAGAAAGAACACCATCATCAAGCACGTCCTTGTCCCGGCGCAACGTTCAGTTATCCATTCAGCAAACCTTTGAACGCAGGCGCAAATACACTGCCAACACCCCACATGCCACAGTTCTAAATGCTAACATTTCGCGACTGCTTGCGCTGGAAATGTTGCCTTTAAGGCTGGTTGAGACAGAAGCATTCCGCGACCTGATGGTGGCAGCTGTCCCACGTTACTCGGTCCACAGCCGCCACTATTTCTCCCGGTGTGCCGTCCCCGCATTGCATAACCACGTGTCACAAAACATCACACGTGCCCTGAACAACGCTGTTTCAGCCAAAGTCCACCTAACCACAGACACGTGGACAAGTGCATGTGGGCAAGGCCGCTACATCTCGTTGACGTCACACTGGGTTAATATTGTGCAAGCTGGGACCCAGTCTGAGCGAGGGACGGAACACGTCCTTCACACACCAAGTTTTGCAGGCCCTACCTCAGTCAGGGTTTCACACACACTCTACAGCTCCGGAATGTCATGCTCCTCAGCCTCCTCCTCCTCCTGCGCATCCTGATCCACTTTACCCTCCACACCAGTCCCAAGCTGGAAGTGTCGCGGGCGGAGGAGGGGACGGTGCGCTCTCCCACTGCTCGGGTCCGGCTGACGCTGCTCTACGGCTGCTGCTCGTTGGCTCGAGCGATGGCCGGATCCCGGGGACTCGAGCGGCGCTACTCGCCCGTGAGTGAAAAGGGGTGGTTTGGGTTTTGGGGATATTGTCCGTGACGCCACCCACGGTTGTGGTGATTGTGTGGACACCACCGCTGCTCTGGACGGGGATCCCGGGAGCCTGTGACAGGGAGCAGCTTTGTTGTTATTTCTCCCCTCCGTGGGTAGGGGGGTTGGTTGTCCCGGGGCCTGGTGATGGGGTAGACATGGATGACAGGCGGGTTGCGGGGCCTGATGAGGTGCAGGGTCGCAGGGGCAGCGCTGTGCCGCACGGCACGGAGGTACTCACTCAGCCCAATGATGATGACACAGTTCACGGTTAAACAAGTGGCTGGATGGACGGGTCACTCGGACGGCTGCGGTTGTTCCTCCCTGCAGGTTAGTGATGACTGTCTCTCCCTGCACCTAAGTTAAGTGTTGGTAGTGATGGTTTCCCAACGGTAACCCGCTCCCCGACCTGGATATGGGCCGGAGGAGCCCCTTTTGCCCACAGGCGCTGGCCCTGGGAGACGGTTGCCCTTGGCGGTGGCTGTGTCTCCCCTTCACGGTTGTACGGTTGCCTTCTATCTGGACTTGGCTGTTTGGAAACCCTGAGGTTCCCTTCACTAACGGATTTGGCAAATTCACGGCGACACCAAGCCTTGCCGGGATCCGAAAGTCCTCTGCCAATGTTGCTGGCTTCTCTTTGTATACCGGTCCGGTACGGCCGGGTCACCACCCGTCCACGGTCCTTACGGCAGACTCCAATCGGCCTCCACTGCAGACGGTCACCACATCCTGCCAACCTTTACAAAATATAGCATAGACAGATAGGGGAAAATCTCATGATATAATTTCATCCTAGTGGATTAAATATAAGACCCCAATCATAAGGATGTCATAGAATATACTCCAAGTTCAATTCAAAAAAGTCGTGTAAAAAACACGTGTAGGAGACTTATTCAAAAATATCAAATTTATTAATGTCAATATAACCAAGATAAAATCATTACACATACAAACAAGTTTGAGGTAAGTGGATTCTGTATTCACCCACCCATCAGTGAACCACCCAGGTCAGCCCATCATAATATAGAGACCATGGATAAATAGCAAGTGCAATAGTGCTAACAGCACATAGTGTGAACAAATAATCACATCAAACAGTCATCTTATATGGACTTACCCATGGTGTGAAAAAAGTAGGCCAGACAGGGGTGGCTCAGAGGTTGCACCCCGCTGATGAAGCTTTGGCGACACGCGCGTCCGGGTTGAAGGGTATTTGCCTGTCCACCTCTGAGCCACCCCTGTCTGGCCTACTTTTTTCACACCATGGGTAAGTCCATATAAGATGACTGTTTGATGTGATTATTTGTTCACACTATGTGCTGTTAGCACTATTGCACTTGCTATTTATCCATGGTCTCTATATTATGATGGGCTGACCTGGGTGGTTCACCGATGGGTGGGTGAATACAGAATCCACTTACCTCAAACTTGTTTGTATGTGTAATGATTTTATCTTGGTTATATTGACATTAATAAATTTGATATTTTTGAATAAGTCTCCTACACGTGTTTTTTACACGACTTTTTTGAATCCTGCCAACCTTGCTGCCCTGTCCGGGCCACACACCCGGACCAACTTCAGGCTCTTTGCTGTCACTTTTCTACTCTCTACTACTTTCCTCCTTCCACTTCCTTAGCTTAACTCTCACTGCCTGTGTTTTCCCTCCTCCTCGGTGGGTGGAGACCAACCGCCTGGCTCCACACCCTGGTGTGGACAACAGCCCCTGGGGAAGGCAACAAGGATTTTGTGTTTTGACTATGATATGCCTGCAGGGAGTGTGGGGTGTTTAAGTGTTGTGCTCTGTGGCCCCTGGCTTGTCCAGGGCGACACAGAAGCACTGCAGCACTGCCTCGGCGAAGCGGCAACAGGCAGTGCTGAAGCTAATCTGCATAGGTGACAAACCCCACAATGCAGAAGAGGTGTGGACAGCTCTGAAACAGCAGGCAGATCACTGGCTCACAACTCTGAACCTAAAGCCAGGAAAGGTCGTGTGTGACAATGGCCGGAACCTGGTGGCGGCTTTGAGGCGAGGCCAGCTGACACATGTTCCATGCGTGGCCCATGTGCTCAACCTCGTGGTTCAGCGGTTTCTAAAGTCATACTCAGAGCTGTCTGATCTGCTGGTAAAAGTTCGCCGCCTGTCTGCACATTTTCGAAAGTCACCTACTGCTTCAGCCGGCCTTGCCGGCTTAAGACGCCGTTTGCATCTTCCGGCACACAGACTGGTGTGTGATGTCCCCACGCGTTGGAATTCAACTCTGCACAAGTTGGTCAGGATATGTGAGCAGAAGAGGGCAGTTGTTGAGTACCTGCATCACCTAAGCCATCGGGAAATGGGTCAAACTCCACACATAACACCTGAGGAGTGGAGATGGATGTCCGACCTATGCACCATCCGCCAAAACTTTGAGGACTCCACCAAGATGGTGAGCGGCGATGACGACATTATTAGCGTCACCATACCGCTTCTCTGCCTTCTAAAATGGTCTCTGCTCAAAAAACAACCATGATGCATTGCAGGCGGAGCGCGATGAGTTTGAGCAAGAAACAGTAGTGGGTGTGGGTGATGATAACACACAGCCCAGCCTCGTCTCATCACAACGTGCAGTGGAGGACTATGACGAGGAGGAGGATGAAGACATGGAGCAACTCTCTGGCCAAATTGAGGATATGACATGCAGTCATATCCTCGGTTCAGCGTGGCTGGCCAGAGGACAGGGTAGATGATGAGGAGGAGGAGGAGGAGGACAGCATGTTCAGTCATCGTGTTGGTCAGGATACTGAAGTGATGGCTGTTAAGAGTCTGGCACACATGGCTGACTTTATGGTAAGCTGCCTGTCTCGTGACCCTCGCGTTAAGAACATCTTGGCCGACAATCATTACTGGTTGGTAACACTGTTAGACCCACGCTAAAAGCAGAACTTTATGTCTCTTATTCCCGAGGCGGAGAGGTCAGGCAAAATGCAGCAGTTCCAGAAGGCCATAGTCACGGAAGTAGGCAAAGCATTCCCCTCACAAAACGCTAGCGGCATAGGTCATGAATCAGTGGACAACCGAGGCGTACAGCCGAGAGAGGCACAAGTCCAATCCGCCAGAGGTAGGGGAACAGTCTTTAAGATGTGGGACAGTTTTCTCAGCCCCTCACGTACCACAGCCCCAGAGGTGCGGGGTAGTGCCACAAGAAATCCTAAGTTTGCCCAGATGCTGAAGGAGTACCTTGCAGATCGAACAACTGTTGACAGGAAAATGCTGACAGGCTGACTCTGATCAAGATGAACAAGAGTTGGATTGGGCCAGACTTCACCACACCACCAGCAAATGAGAGCGGAATTTAAAGTTTGCCATGTACCTCCACTCACCCATGGGTACACACTTCTGGACTTTGGATAATCGCTGGACTGCTCCTCCTTCTCCTCATGCGCCACCATGATGATGACCGTTACAAATTGCAATACTTAGGCCTTTGTTTCAGGTATACCCCCAGTGGTAAATTTTTTCGCCCATTCTTTGCAGAATGGACATTACAACGACAGGAGACCCGCTCCTTTGCAATGGGAACAATGTTTTGAGGCCCTCATGCACGTCTCTACCCAGGGACAACGTGGAGCCTCCCAATTTTTGGCTGCCCTGCCTAAGGGCTATACTACAATAGACCCACTTCCTTCCAATGGGCACTTCAGGTTTACAGGCCCTCATGCACGTCTCTATCCAGGGACAACGTGGAGCCTCCCAATTTTTGGCTGCCCTGCCTAAGGGCTATACTACAATAGACCCACTTCCTTCCAATGGGCACTTCAGGTTTACAGGCCCTCATGCACGTCTCTATCCAGGGACAACGTGGAGCCTCCCAATTTTTGGCTGCCCTGCCTAAGGGCTATACTACAATAGACCCACTTCCTTACAATGGGCACTTCATGTTTACAGGCCATCATGCACGTCTCTATCCAGGGACAATATGGAGCCTGACGCTGCCACCGACTGCCACACACATGCTGTTTTTAAATGCAAGCACGGACGCAATAAGAACCTAACTGGTTTTTAGGAGCGACAATTACTGAGAAGTTTGACACTATCAGACACTGCTGACTGACGTGTATTATACACTAGACTTGTGCGTTATATAATAGTTTGTGCAAAACGCGCACCTGTACGCTGCCACTAACTGCCACACACGTGCTGTTTTTAAATGCAAGCACGGACGCAATAAGAACCTAACTGGTTTTAATGAACGACAATTACTGAGAAGTCTGACACTATCAGACACTGCTGACTGACGTGTATTATACACTAGACTTGTGCGTTATATAATAGTTTGTGCAAAACGCGCACCTGTACGCTGCCACTGACTGCCACACACGTACTGTTTTTAAATGCAAGCACGGACGCAATAAGAACCTAACTGGTTTTAATGAACGACAATTACTGAGAAGTCTGACACTATCAGACACTGCTGACTGACGTGTATTATACACTAGACTTGTGCGTTATATAATAGTTTGTGCAAAACGCGCACCTGTACGCTGCCACTGACTGCCACACACGTGCTGTTTTTAAATGCAAGCACGGACGCAATAAGAACCTAACTGGTTTTTAGGAGCGACAATTACTGAGAAGTCTGACACTATCTGGACTGTTTTACACTGTGTACACCAGCCCCAGATATGATGAAGGCTGGTATACGGTCACCACTACCCTGCCTGCCTGCCTGTATACTGCTACAATAGTCCTGACAAGGACTCTTCTGGTCACTAGCCTGTATTCCGACCTGGCTATACCCTGCCTGTATATAGCAACAATAGTCCTGAGAAGGACTCTGCTACTGTACTCCGACCTGGCTATACCCTGCCTGCCTGTATACAACTAGAATAGTCCTGAGAAGGACTTCTGGTCACACTGTTTGCAGCCCTGCTCCGGAACTAACTATAAAGGGCCGCAAAGCTTTCCCTGAATCAGCGACACTCTCCCTGCACTGACTGTCTGGATAGTTGTGAGCAGAGCACAGCGCGCCGGCCGATATAAAGGCTCGGTCACGCTGTGCAGGCCGGCCAATCACTGCAATTCCACAACTAACAGGGCTGTGGCATTGCAGTGGTCTGCCAGCCAATCCCTGCATGAGGACTGGCTCTCAAAAGAGCGCCAACATGCAGAAATGAAGACCACGAGTACAGCACGAGTATCGCGAGATTACTCGGTCCCCGCCGAGCAGCCCGAGTACAGCGATACTCGTGCGAGTACCGAGTAGTGACAAGCATGCTCGCTCATCACTAGTGAGAAGTCATTATATTCCCGCTGTTGCAAAACCATTTGGGGCTAGTAAGGGCATAAGATGGGGTTCTCGACCATGTGGAGATTGTGGCGCCTGCCCGCAGATGGACCGTGCTTTGGAATTTTGGGACTCATCACAAAAAAACACATATAAAATCACTGACTTTATCAACTGCCGGACATCAGGGATCATCTATTGGGCAATATGCCCATGTGGTCTTGTGTATGTGGGGCTCACATCCCGTGAGTTCAGGGTGCGCATTCTTGAGCACCTTCGTGACATCCGGAATGCGGCCAAACTGCACAGACCAGAAGACATCTGCATCCTTAAGAATATCCCCAAGCATTTTAAAGAATGTCATAATTCTAACTGGCGACTGTTGAAGTTTAGGGGTATTGAGCAGGTCCATCTTGGGGCTAGGGGTGGTGACCTAAAAAATGCACTATTAAAAAGAGAAGCTCGTTGGATAACACTACTTGATACTACCAAACCTAAGGGTCTTAACGACTTGGTTAGTTACAGACCCTTTTTGACCTGATTTGACCTGTTGCTCTGCGATGCTGCGCCATATGGGGTTGTAATTGCTGCTGGTTGTTCTGCCATCTGTTTTATATTTTTGTTTTTAATTATTTTTTCATCTTTTCCTTATCATATGATCTTTTAGATGTGGTGGGCTGTGTAGGCCGGACACTCAGGATGGATGAGATGGAAAAGAAGGAATAGAAAGGAAGCGGAATTGTTGTTTACACCTATGGACTTACAGCCATGTATGTGAACAGTACACCAAAACAAGAAATATCTCATATCTTGAACTCATTATAATGTTGATGTGATGTTTATATATCTTTGCATGGATGTGGCTGTTCAGCTTTATTGTGCTGCCCTCTTTCTTTCCCCTTTCCAATATGGTGCTAATAACCTCCGTCCTTTGTGTGCATGATCCCCTGATTCTCCCTCCTCCTCTCTGCCCAGCGCCACAATTGAGGTCTGACCTGAGCGCACGCGCGGTCTGGCCTCGGTGACGCTGGCCGGCGTGGATGACGGACATCGGGTGTCACCACTCTGAGATGTGGTTGATAGCCTCCGTCCTGCGCGCGCACGGCCCCCTGATCCTCCCTCCTCCCCTCTGCCCGGCGTCCTATCGGGAGTCCGGCTTGCGCGCATGCGCGGTCTGACTTCCGGGACGCCGGGCAGCGTGGGTGATGGACATTGGGCGTCCGCGGCGCGCCACTATAGGACGGTAGGACACACTGGCCTGTATATAATCAGCCACCCACATCACCCCTGCACCTCCCGACGAAGCGGCAGCGAAACGCATCGAGGTGCAGGGAGGTGTGCATGTTGAGGGTCTCCCCAGCCCTTTGGTAAGATACTAGATCCAGCAACACAGTCTGTGATCCCATTCAGGATCCCGGCTTGGCAGGTTTAAAATTTTCATGCATACATCTAATCATGCAAATTTCCCTTGCCATATATGGCACCATTATTAAGCAATTCTGATTGTACAAAGAGGGTTGTTTTTTATACATGTCAGGCCAAGGGCTGCGTTATATTGTCTAATACTTCTGTGGACATATGATCAAGATCTGATTGTCTTTATGTTATTTGTGGGTTGCTGCCCATATATGGTTAATCTTGCTACAATACAAACTGCAGGCAATCCATTTAAATAACTGACACTACATGTCCCCTGAACATCTATAGCATGCTGTGAGATCTTTGTATAACCAAGTGATCTGATTCATTGGTCGTTGATCATTGTACCATGTCAATAATTTTCTATATTATCATGTTTTCTGGGCTGGACCCTCCGGGCGCACCTTCCTGTTTTTAATATGTCTCTACAAACACTACTGTGCACTTTGTGCTGTTTTGATTGTTATCCTTTTATCAATTTTGTACATTCATGAATAAATTTACACCTCATAATAAAATGAAACATGGTTTTGAGTATTTAATAGATAGAGGTGCAATGACTATTTAATATGAAGGTCTTTTTGCTGTCCTGGGGTACACTGTCTGCATGCGTAAGGGGCACACCGGGGACCGTCGGTGCAGCATCCGCAGCCAAGTTAACTCCACTGGGCTGCTCAAGCAGGACTGGACGGTAGGTGGGAAGCACAATGCCTGACCCTGACATGCTGCGCTACGAATCTTTGTGTGACAGGCACTGGATGCCTAACCCTACCTACCACTTCCAGAACTAGGGGGTTTAGGCCACAATGTGGCTTTTTGATGGGCAAGTGCATATGTGAAGACTGCGCACCATGGTGCAGTCTCCACTCCCTTTTATCACCTAGGGTCCAACCCCAAACCCATGGTGAGCCACAAGGGCGCCTCCAGGGGTCAATAGTGGAGTGCCACATCATCAGTCACGTCACCAGCGGCCTATCTAGAACCGCCACATCACTGATGACACAATAGCAGCACCATTTCAAACACCCTACCAGTCATCATCTGATGACTAATGGTGGAGTGTCAGGTAATAGGGGTGGCTCTCCGCGAGCCAGTCCAGAGTAGCTACATCAACAGGACACCTGACGCTAGCCAGCCTATCAGGGCCTGCCACCTCACGGATATGCCCAGTGAAGTCCTTACTGTATTTTGCCTCCAGTGCACTAAGTGCCTGAGCATGCTCAGTAGCCCGAACCACAGACTTTTCCTCAGAAATGAGACTATCAGCCTGAGCATGCTCAGTAGGCACAACACAGGCCTTGGACACAGAATGGACTCCAAGTACCTGAGCGAAGAGGCTTTTCACACAAAGTGTGGGAGCATGCTCAGTAGCCTGAACTGAGGACTTAGCCTCAAAAATGGCACTATCAGGCTGAGCATGCTCACCGGGCAAAACACTGGACAGGCTCTGCCTGGGGCAAATCGGCACGCGCATGCACCCAAGCCGCCTCTCCACACATAGACATGGAGTAAGAAGCAGCTGGATTACCCGAGGCATGGCCAAAAATGGTGGCCGGTGCCTGGGCGTAGCAGGAACAGCAGCAGGCTGCTTGCGGCTACAGCGGAGCTGATTTGTAACAACCTTCCAGCAGGACAACTAACTTAAAGGGAATCTGTCAGCAGGCTCTTGATATGTAATCTGGACAGCATGTTGCAAGGGTTAAAACATAATATTCAGCAATGCCTTTCTTGTCAAACTCCAAGTGTGGTTTACTTTGTATGTTTGCTTTAGCACCAGTAGCTTATCATTGCTAAGACACAGCAGTGCATGAGCCCAGTTCTGGCAAGCACCATGCTGTAATTAGCAGCTTCACTGTCTATAGACAGAGCCTGGTGTGGGCAGGAGCAGCTTTTTCAGCTCTGCTGCATTGCTAAATCAAAAAGCTCTGATTGTGTCAGAACTGCTGGACCCAGTAATCTAAGTGATACGTCGTTGGATTCAGGGTATCCTTGCATACATCATGCTGCTCTCAGATGTAGTAGCAAAAACCTGCTAACAGATTACCTTTAAACATACATTCAGAGCTACAAAAAAATGGTTTAAATGAAAGAATAGTCATGTGTGAAAGGCCCAGTCACAGTCGAGACCTACAGTCATGGCCAACAGTTTTGAGAATGCTACAAATATTAATTTTTACAAAGTCTACTGCTTAAGTTTTTCTAATGGCAATTTGCATATACTCCAGAATGTCATAAAGAGTGATCAGCTTAACAGCAATTACTTGCAAAGTCAATATTGGCTAAGAAAATTAACTTCAACCCCCAAAACACATTTCAACATCATTGCATTCCTGCCTTAAAAGGAGCAGCTAACATTGTTTTAGTGATTGTTCCATTAACACAGGTGTGGGTGTTGATGAGGACAGGGCTGGCGATCAATCAGTCATGATTAAGTAAGAATGACACCACTAGACACTTTAAAAGGAGGCTGGTGCTTGGTATTATTGTTTCTCTTCAGTTAACCATGGTTATCTCTAAAGAAACACGTGCAGCCATCATTGCTCTGCACAAAAATGGACTAACAGAGAAGAGTATCGCAGCTACAAAGATTGCACCTCAGTCAACAATCTATCGCTTCATCAAGAACTTCAAGGAGAGAGCTTCCATTGTTTCCAAAAAGGCTCCTGGGCGCTCAAGAATGACCAGCAAACGCCAGAACCGTATCTTAAAACTGTTTCAGCTGCGGGATCGGACTACCAGCAGTGCCGAGCTAGCTCAGCAATGGCAGCAGGCTGGTGTGAGTGCTTCTGCACGCACTGTGAGGTGGAGACTGCTTGAGCAAGGCCTGGTTTCATGGAGGGCAGCAAAGAAGTCACTTCTCTCCAGAAAAAACATCAGGGACCGACTGATATTCTGCAAAAAGTACAGGGAGTGGACTGCTGAGGACTGGGGTAAAGTCATTTTCTCAGATGAATCCCCTTTTCGATTGTTTGGGACATCTGGAAAACAGTTTATTAGGAGAAGAAGAGGTGAGCGCTACCACCAGTCTTGTCTCATGCCAACTGTTAAGCATCCTGAATCGATTCATGTGTGGGGTTGCTTCTCAGCCAAGGGCATCGGCTCACTCACAGTCTTGCCTAAAAACACAGCCATGAATAAAGAATGGTACCAGAATGTCCTCCAAGAGCAACTTCTCCCAACTGTCCAAGAGCAGTTTGGCGCCCAACAATGCCTTTTCCAGCATGATGGAGCACCTTGCCATAAAGCAAAGGTGATCACTAAATGGCTCATGGAACAAAACATAGAGATTTTGGGTCCATGGCCTGGAAACTCCCCAGATCTTAATCCCATTGAGAACTTGTGGGCAATCATCAAGAGACGGGTGGACAAACAAAGACCAACAAATTCTGGCAAAATGCAAGCATTGCTTATGCAAGAATGGACAGCTATCAGTCAGGATTTGGTCCAGAAGTTGAATGAGAGCATGCCAGGGAGAATTGCAGAGGTCCTGAAGAAGAAGGGTCAACACTGCAAATATTGACTTGCTGCATTAACTCATTCTAACTGTCAATATAACCTTTTGGTACTCATAATATGATTGCAATTATATTTCTGTATGTGATGTAAACATCAGATAAACACAATTAAAAACCAGAGGGCAACAGATCATGTGAAAATATAATTTTGGTGTCATTCTCAAAACTTTTGGCCATGACTGTAAATCTTAAGCCTGCTTTAGACGTTACGATCCAGCATACGATATCGTATGCAATCGTAACCGCCCCCATCGTATGTGCGGCACGTTCAATTTGTTGAATGTGCCGCACAAATGATTAACCCCCGTCACACATACTTACCCGTCCATACGACCTCGCTGTGGGCGGCGAACGTCCACTTCCTGGAGTGGGAGGGACATTCGGCGTCACAGCGACGTCACGCGGCAGTCGGCCACTAGAAGCGGAGGGGCGGAGCTGAGCGGGGCGTAAACATCCCGCCCACCTCCTTCCTTCCGCATTGTGGGTCGGGAACCGCAGGACGCTGGTAAGATCTGTTCATCGTTCCCGGGGTGTCACACACTACAATGTGTGCTACCCCGGGTACGATGAACAATCTGCCGTGCAATTCTAGAGAAAGGTGCGATGCGTATGCGATGAACGTTTTACCGTTCAATCGTAATCGCATGTACCTGTCATACACTGCAATGTACCTTACGATGCCGGATGTGTGTCACTTACAACGTGACCCCGCCGACACATTGTAAGATACATTGCAGCGTGTAAAGCGGGCTTTATTGAGAATCTGTGGCAAGACTTGAAATTTACTGTTCACAGACGTCTCCATCCAATCTCAATGAGCTAGAGATATTTTGCAAAGAAGAATGGGCAGAAATGTCAGCCTCTATACTGTATATGCAAAGATGATAGAGATATACCCCAGAAGACCTGCAGCAGTACTTGCAGCTAAAGGTGGTCCTACAAAGTAATAATGTGACACCCCTGGACTAGTCCAGGGTGTCACAGGGAACTGCACCACTCTCTATCCTGGGTGCAGGGCTCACCCTTCTTGGTTCCGGGGTCCGCAACAGTTATTCTGTACCAACAGCACAAATCCTAGTCACCCAAACACTACTACACAGTGTATGGAGGAAGGCTCCAGTCCACCACAGAATCACTAAAACGGACCAACGGACGTGCTGTCACCGAGGGCAACGATACCCAGAGACTTGGTTTACATCAGAATCTGTGTCCATTGAATGCGTCAACACACCTCAGTGAGTACCCTGGCTCCCCAGCACCCTGCCGGCTCTATATCAATATAGACTGTTCCTACCTTTTCACTACCCTTAGTCCCGGGGCCTCTCTACCTGCAGAGGGAACCTCCATCACGGCTGCCCCACACCATCTGCCCCGGCACTCCCATATGGCAGTGGCGGTACTCATTACCGCGCACCGCAGGTGGCGTCACGAACATTCTCCCCTGTAAATTGTCACCCTTTTCATCAAAGTGTCTGCCGAGCAGTCTGACTGCTGCTAGGGCGTCACACATCGATTTTTGGCGTCATGAACAGGATCGGACTGGGCCCACTAACCTGGGTGACGTGTGCCTGCTCCAAAACTGTTGAGCCCGAAGTGATTGAAAAATGTCAGTTGCCGCCATCTTGCCACTCGTTTTGGCACCCAAAATAACAGCCCCGCCATCTCTTGGCAGAAAACGCGCAAAGATGCAAGTCCCGCCCCCAGCCTGAGAGCGCGGCTGGAAACCGGAAGCGCAGAACCCGCACGTCCCCATAGGGCTGCAGCACGCGAAAGAGTGCTGGGAGAAAACCGAGGGGGCGTGCCTGAATGTAGCGAAAGCGGAAAAGAAGAAGGGACGCCAGGACTCTACCATACTGTTCCTGGACAACGCAGAGGCAATATGGTGGAGCGGAGCTGGTCACCGGAATGTGCTGTTCCAGGGACCGCGACCTGGATTGAAGAAGAAACCGAGCAGCTGTGCAGGAGAATGCGGACGCAGTTTCTGTTCATACTAAACCACTGGAGGGAAGAGATGAGGAGTCTGGCGGTGGTGGTGCGAGCCCGTGAGTTTGAAATCCCACGTGAAGAAAGGGTAAGCGGTTACCCAGTCCCTATTGATTACCCTAATCCGGCCATGGCGGCTGAGGGATCCGGTCTGCCCCCGCATGCGGTAACCACTCCAATGTCACCTACCCTGTCCTCGGCGGACGCCGAGCTGCCATTGTCCATCCCGGCAGCGGAAACTGCAGTCTGTTTTTATGAAGCTCCAGCAGCAGCTCCAAGGTCCATCATCATCCCGGTCATGACAGCGGTCGCCCAGACACCGGCCAGATCAGACCCGGCCGCATCACCGGGCCCGTCCTTAGAGGCAAAGCACCCGGACCCTGCAACCCTGGCTGCGGAGCAGTTGGACCCACTACTTCCAGCAGTGGGAGTGGAACCCTCCAATCCTCTGGTTCCATTACCGCGCGGCATCCCTACGGCTGTTGGGGCCGCACGGGTCCAATTCAGGTCAGAACCAGCTAGGGAGCTGAGGCCGGACGCTGACACCCCCTACTGGCAGCGACACAGTCTGGAATTACAACAAGAAATAGCTACCAGAAAAAGGCGACGGCAGGAGCTGGCCGCTCGCAACAAGGCGGAGAAGGAGCAGGTGAGGAGCGCTGCTTCACGTGTTAAAGGGCCATGGTGCCGCGGTCTGGTGGATCGCTTTGACCCCGCGCAGGGATGGGGTTTCATCCGTGAAGCAGACCTCACAGTGGGGGTATTTGTGTCCCGGCGGGACGTGTCCCCACACCTTCCTTGGAAGCATCCTGGCCGCAACCTGGAGCCTGAAGAGATGATCAGCTACACCCGGCACTGTGGGGAGAGGGGATGGTATGCCCTAGAAGTGACCAAACATGTCATGTATGAAGAAGGGTACGTATCTGCAGAGGTAGCACGCCATCGGAAAGAAGCGTGGCTACGGGACCTGACCATATAATACTAGCAACAATGTGATACCGTAAAACTGTTAGGTATCTGTGTTTTCCGTTTGTTATTTTCCACAGTTTGTCATTTTTCATATAGAAAATGTTAGAAAATGAGAGAATTAATGAAAAGCTAATTGCATGGGAAAATAACCTGATTTTCTCCTAGATTGACAGCAGTTGTACTAAGGTACAGAGACTCTTGATGTGGTTTTACAAAGACTTCCGTATGTTTATAGTTCATTAAAAATGGACCTCGATTACAGGACTGGTGGTAGCCAGCACAAACTGGTGCTATTGTAAATAATTCTTTCCCATTCATAACCACGGACTGTATCCCCACCTACAGGAGAGGACACAGGTGGAGGAGAGACCTGGGAGGCAGATGGCCCAGGTCTGGCCACCAACAGGACCGGTGGCTTGCCTCCTATTGGAACTTTGGGAGTGGGCTGAAGGACTGGGAATGTGAAACGTTGGGTTCAAGCAAAATGCCTCCCCTGTGTGGAATGGATAGTTATGTTTTTCTTATTAAAATGTTCACTTTTTGCAGACAAAAATAAACACTCTGGGTGCCCTGTAGCTCGGGGACGAGCTACGTTTAACCAAGGGGGAATGTGACACCCTTACACTAGTCCACAGTGTCACAGGGAACTGCACCACTCTCTATCCTGGGTGCAGAGCCCACCCTCCTTGGTTCCGGGGTCCGCAACAGTGATTATGTACTAACAGCACAAATCCTAGTCACCCAAACACTACACTTGTCAGGCACACCGGGGGCGTGGTTCCAGCTGGGAAAGGAACCGCCCACCTGAGTCAGACAGGCTAGTGGGAGGAGTTAGTTAGACAGTTGGTAGTAACGGTCAAAGACACAGAACCTGGGGAGTAAGAGCTCCCTGAGGAGAGTCTGGCTGGGTCGCAGACGGTGGCCTGAGCCTGAGGAGACGGAGACCCAGTCGCGGGAAACTGGAGGACAGCGCTGGATGGGTCAAGAGGACCATCAGCCATCGGATCCACAGTAACCAGTCTGGGGGCCGAGCACACAGAGAGGGACAGGCCCCTAAGTCGGGAGGTAGCTTCACGCAACCCGGCAATTAGCCTGCAGCACATACTAGCTTTACATGTTATCTGCAACGGCTCAGAGATTAGCGGCGTCAGCACAACGGAGGCATAGGATTTCCCACACAGAGCAGTCCACAGAAATCCCACATGTCAGCTGCTAAGAACAGGTCCCCAGTAAAAAGAGGGACGGGACCTGGAGGTTTCAAGCCAACGGGGCCAGGGACACACAGAGTACACAGTGTATAGAGGAAGGCTCCAATCCACCACAGAATCACTAAAACGGATCAACGGACGTGCTGTCACCGAGGGCAACGATACCCAGAGACTTGGTTTACCTCAGAATCTGTGTCCACTGAATGTGTCATCACACCTGAGTGAGTACCCTGGCTCCCCAGCACCCAGCCGGCCCTATGTCAATATAGACTGTTCCTACTTTTTCACTACCCTGAGTCCCGGGGCCCCTACCTGCGGAGGGAACCTCCATCATGGCTGCCCCACACCATCTGCCCCGGCACTCCCCTACAGCAGCAGCGGTACTCCTCATTACCGCGCACCACAGGTGGCGTCATGAACATTCTCCCCTGTAAATAATCCCCCTTTTCATCGAACTGTCTGCCGAGCAGTCTGACTGCTGCTAGGGCGTCACAATAACGCGGGGGGGGCATACAAAAGCATTTTTCAATTTTCAGATATATATTTTTAAACTATGTGAGAAAATCATGTGTCATTTCCTTTACACTTCACAAATACTTGCTACTTTGTGTAGGTATAGCACATAAAATCCCCAATAAAATACAGTTTAGTTTGTGGGCGTAATGTGAAAAAGTTCATGGGATATGAATAAGTATTCAATGCATTGTATATAGTTTTTTGTGTTTATATTATTTTAGTAATAATATCTATTCATTTATATGGCACCATTAACTCCACAGCACCTTACAAAATGTCCCATTAGTGTACTCAATAGCAAAAATGGAAACTGTCACATTTAGGCAGGCTGCATTGCAGGAATGAAGAGGCATTGGATTGGCGCCTTTTTCAAGGTATGAAAAGAAAGTTCTTTTACCATTGGGAAGTGAAGAAAAAATACATTTTTACCACTAAAATGCAATTTTAGCCCCAAATTTTACGTTTTCACAAAGGGAAATATGTAAAACTATCCCCAGAGTTTGTCAAATAAATTTCCTTGAACAAAGAAATACCCCATACATTATGTGGCTGTACAGTACTGTTTAGGATTGAAAAAGTGCTATAGGATTTCATATTTATATAGAATGGCTTGTGGATGCCATATGCAGCGCTCATCAGTGTCAGAACAGCACAAAAATTCCCCCCTAAATAAGGTGACCCCCATTATGCCAATAACACCGTTCTGGGAATTCACCTATAGATGTAGTGATAATTTTCACTTTATAGGTGTTTTCCAAAGAAAGTCAGTAGATATGGCATGGAGAGAATTGCAAATACGCCATTGTAGTGCCTGTACATTGTGCCCAGCTTATGCTTCTTTGCACATGCACCCTGAAAATTGAGTACTGTCAAACTTGTGGACGTTAGCTGAGATTTAGGCACAGTAAGGATCAAAAGAGAGGGGGGCATTTGGATATTGTAATGCAGATTTTGCAGGATTTATTTGGGGGCTGGTAAGAAGAGGAGCCATTTTGCTTTTTCAGAGCCTTTGTACTAGCAGTAATGTGGACTCTCACTTATGATCTCAGTAGGGTTTATTTTTTGTCGGTTGAGTTGAAGCTGTTATTTGTAATATTTTGGGGTACAAAATATTTTGGATCACTTTTAGCTCTGTTCACATTAATCCTGTGCTCTACGCTTACATTGTTGTTTTCATCAAATTCTCCAAAATACATTATTTTAAACAGAATCCTGACAAATTTATTCATCCTAATGAGGTAGCAGAGTTATTTTGGACTATTTCTGGCCTCTGTTCTGTGATGTCCATCTTTTCAGTTGCATAAAACTATAGTAGACTGTGCTTTAGTGTATGAATAAAAAGACAGACACCGCTGGGTCGTAGGCCAGAGCAACTCTGAGCACTTTGTTAAAATGAAATATTCTGTTGGATGATTTTGTTTAAATCACGTTTTGTTTTTCAGATTTAGACTATATAACAGCTTAACGTAGAGCACAGATTAAATATGAAATGAGCCTTATTGCAATCTGTGGGAGAAATGAACAAATTAACAGATGTTCAAGAACTGCTTTCATTTATTTATTTTGTATGCCATTCATAATGCGGTATAAGTGGTAAAGCAGATTAAGAAGAACCCGTTCACAACATCAACTGAAGTCCAGAACACTCTCAGTGAAGTTGGTGTATCTGTCTCTAAGTCAACAGTAAAGAGAAGACTCCATGAAAGTAAATAAAAAGGGTTCATATCTAGATGCAAACCATTCATCAATTCCAAAAATAGACAGGCCAGAGTTAAATTTGCTGAAAAACACCTCATGAAGCCAGCTCAGTTCTGGAAAAGTATTCTATGGACAGATGAGACCAAGATCAACCTGTACCAGAATGATGGGAAGAAAAAAGTTTGGAGAAGAAAGGGAACGGCACATGATCCAAGGCACACCACATCCTCTGTAAAACATGGTGGAGGCAACGTGATGGCATGGGCATGCATGGCTTTCAATGGCACTGGGTCACTTGTTTTTATTGATGACATAACAGCAGACAAGAGTAGCCGGATGAATTCTGAAGTGTACCGGGATATACTTTCAGCCCAGATTCAGCCAAATGCCGCAAAGTTGATCGGACGGCGCTTCATAGTACAGATGGACAATGACCTCAAGCATACAGCCAAAGCTACCCAGGAGTTCATGAGTGCAAAAAAGTGAAACATTCTGCAATGGCCAAGTCAATCACCAGATCTTAACCCAATTGAGCATGCATTTCACTTGCTCAAATCCAGACTTAAGACGGAAAGACCCACAAACAAGCAAGACCTGAAGGCTGCGTCTGTAAAGGCCTGGCAAAGCATTAAGAAGGAGGAAACCCAGCGTTTGGTGATGTCCATGGGTTCCAGACTTAAGGCAGTGATTGCCTCCAAAGGATTCGCAACAAAATATTGAAAATAAAAATTTTTTTTTTGGGTTTGGTTTATTTGTCCAATTACTTTTGACCTCCTAAAATGTGAAGTGTTTGTAAAGAAATGTGTACAATTCCTACAATTTCTATCAGATATTTTTGTTCAAACCTTCAAATTAAACGTTACAATCTGCACTTGAATTCTGTTGTAGAGGTTTCATTTCAAATCCAATGTGGTGGCATGCAGAGCCCAACTCACGAAAATTGTATCACTGTCCAAATATTTCTGGACCTAACTGTATTTCCAATGAAAAACAGTTTAATGTTCGTTCTTTTATAAACTGTAATACGGAGAATGTAGTTTATTTAATTAATTGCAATATATGCCGCATGCAATATGTAGGTTGCACGATGAACCCCCTTAAAACCAGACTCCGCAAACATCTTTCAGATGCTAGCAATTTGCCAATGGTTGGTGCATCAGTAGTATCCCAACATTTTTCAAAAAAACACAATGGGGATCTACGTGGTTTTTCTTTTATGGGCATAGAGCATGTAAAAAAACCATTGAGAGGGGGAGATTTTCATAAAAAAAGTGCTTGCAAGAGAGAGTAGATGGATATTTGAGCTGGGGACCCGCATGCCACAGGGCTTTAACAATCGTATGGATATCATTATGCACTATTGATACATTGTTGCATTATATGTTGCTGGCTATTACTACTGTGTTAGGCTTTTTGTATCACTTTAAAAATAATTTTATGGTCAGGTTATTGGATTTTCTGATTGTATTTTTCTCCAAAATGTTGAATCCTTTCCTTATAACTCTTATGCATGCTGTATATTGATTAATATGCGGATAGCTTACATGTTTGATTTGCTTTTCTAGCTTATGTTTTTAAATCTCTCACACATGTTTGTAATCACCCTGATGGGAGTGAGATGTATATAAGTTCTATGTTTGGAAAGCAGATCAGATTCTGGACCGTGAAGAAGGCGGGTTTTACCGCTGAAACGAGTAGTCCTATCTGCGCTATTTTCCTGCGATAATGCTGTTCTGAATTGCTTGGACCATTATATTTTAATGAATTTATGAATAAAAAGAAGGAAAAATTTTTAAACAGCATCCTGGATTGCTCACGTTATTGCTGGACTCTGCCTTGTTGTTGTTCACATTTGTATGGATGGACTCCTACGTCCTGATCCGGGCACAACGGAGTTAACCAGGTCAGCTGAGGATCCAGGTGATTCACAGGAGTGAGCTGGTCTACATTGTTGGACTCATATATATATATATATATATATATATATATATATATATATATATATATATATCCATTGGATGGGACCTCAAGGGCCATCGGATTCAATTCCCTGTGAGTGCAGGATTTCCTTAATCATCCCAGCTACATTTTAATAGATTCATAGAATGGAAGAGTTGGAAGGGCCCTCAAGGGCCATCGGGTCAAACTCCCTGCAAAAAAAGTTGCAATAAAGCACCGTATATTTTGAAGGCTATAACTTATCTATTTTTCTACCAAGTCATGTGATAGCTTGTTTTTTGCAGGATAAGTTGAAGTTTTTATTGGTACAATTTTCAGGCACATAACATTTTTTTGATTACATTCTTTTCTGATTTTTTGGAGGCAAAATGAACATAAACCAGAAATTCAGGATTTATTTTATTTCATTGTTCATTGTTTGGTATAACCAGGGCCGCCATCAGGGCATTACTACTGTGCCTGGTGTAGGGGGCCCGGTGAAGAGAGGGGGCCCGGACAGGCCCGGGGTAATTACTCATCTTTATTAAGCTCCCGGCTGGACGGGCCCCTCTTCTTCACCAGGCCCCAGTCACAGCAGCAGCAGAGGGGCCCCGCAGTGTCGCTTCACTTCGTTACATGACTAATTTGTATGCAATGGGGTGGAGCATGCAAATTAGCCATGTGGTGGAGTGGAGGCAGGGTTATTAGAGCAACACAGGGCGCCGGCGCATCATCGCTGTGCCTTGCAGCAGTGTAGTGAGGTCATCACTCTGCGGCCTCATTACACTTCTGCAAGTGAGAGCGGCAGACGGCAGAGGTGGCGAGGATGTGGCAGCCAGTGGGTCAGGTAAGCGCTGTGAGCTGAAGACAATCGCCGGGGGGGGTTCGCTGAGGGGGAGGCCCGCTGATCTCAGACCGGGGGGGAGGACGCTGATCTCGGACTAGGGGGGCCTGCTGATCCTAGCCCCTGCCTTGCCTCAGCTAGATGCGCGGGTGGGCGCTGAAATGTATCACGGGTAGGTGAGTATAATGTGAATCATGTGTTATGTGCTGCCTGTATGTGTTATGTATAGGATATGTGTGTCCTGTATAGTGTGCAATATGTAGCTGTCTGTCTATGTATACTATCTGTGTATACTGTCTTTCTATGTATACTATCTGTGTATACTGTCTATGTATACTATCTGTGTATACTGTCTGTCTTTGTATACTATCTGTCTGTGTATTCTGTCTGTATATACTGTGTTTGTCTGTGTATACTGTCTTACTGTGTATACTATCTGTATGTATATTCTGTCTGTTTGTGTATACAGTCTGTGTATACTGTCTGTGTGTATACTGTCTGTGTGTATACTGTCTGTCTGTGTGTATACTATCTCTGTATACAGTCTGTGTATACTGTCTGTGTGTGTACTGTTTGTCTGTGTATACTGTCTGTGTATACTGTCCATCTATCTGTGTATACTGTTTGTCTGTGTATACTATCTGTTTGTGTATACTATCTGTCTGTATATACTGTCTGTGTATACCATCTGTCTGTGTATAAAGTGTGTGTATACAATCTGTCTGTGTATACTGTCTTTCTGTGTATACTATCTGTATGTATATACTGTCTGTCTGTGTATACAGTCTTTGTATACTTTGCATACAGTCTGTCTGTATATACAGTCTATCTGTGTGTATATAGTCTGTGTGTATATAGTCTGTGTGTATATAGTCTGTGTGTATACAGTCTGTGTGTATACAGTCTGTGTGTATACTGTCTGCCTGTGTATACTATCTGTGTATACTGTCTATGTGTACTGTTTGTCTGTGTATACTGTCGGTGTATACTGTCTGTGTATACTGTTTGCGTATATTGTCTGTGTATACTGTCCGTCTATCTGTGTATACTGTCTGTTTGTACATCCTATCTATCCATCCATCCTATCTGTCTGTCTGTACATCTATCTACACATCCATCTTATCTATCTATACAAAACTGCATATGCCTCATGAAAGTACAATAGTACATAGTACATTTGTTTATATTTTTTTACTGTGTGCGGCGTGGTGGTGGGATATATACCAGGATGACGGGGCTATATACCAGGATAGGTGGCTATATACCAGGATGGGGGCTATATACCACAATGGAGGGCTATATAGTAGGATGATGGGCTATATACCAGGATGGAGTGCTATATACCAGGATGGGGGAGATATATACCAGGATGGGGCCATGATAGGGACATATACCAGGATGGGACCATATATACCAGGATATAGGCATGATGGGGTCATATACCAGGATGGGGCCATGATGGGGAGATATACCATGATGAGGTTATGTTGGTGATATATATACCTGGATGGGGCCATGATAGAGGACATACATACCAGGGACCATATATACCAGGATATAGCCATGATGGGGTCATGCACCAGAATGTGGCCATGATGTGGACATACTTACCAGGATGGGGAACATATTTACCAGTGTGGGAGCCAGGAAGGGTGTTTTTTGTTGTTTTTTTTGTCCCTAGGATGGGACATACATACCGGGAGGAGGACATATTCACCAGGAGGGGCAGAGACCAGGCCGGGAACATATATAACTGCATGTGCCCAGGATAGGGATAAATAATTTATAATAATAATAAATATATATATATATATATATATATATATATATATATATATATAATGTGTATGTAATATAGATATAATTACACACACTAGGAGGCAACCGGGTTGGGTCACATACTGTATGCCAGAGTGTGAGATATATATATATATACCTGAAGGCCCCCAGGATGTAGCATATATACCAGGAGGAAGACATATACACCATGAGTAGCCCAGGAAGGGGGCATATATACCAGAGGGACATAAATACCTAAATAAATAAACAGGGATGGGGACATGTATACCAGGAGTGGCCCAGGAAGGGGTCATATGTACTAGGAGGGGGAGATATATACCAAGAAGGAGACATATATACCAGAATGTGCCCAGGAGGGGGATGTATATATTACATACATACATGTTTTTGCAAGAGTGGCAGTGATACTGTAGGAAGTTTGAGCCATGGAGGCGGAGCTGGGGTGGAGCCTGGGCGGAGTCCCAAGGGGGCCCGAAAATTTTGCCAGTATGGGGCCCTGAAATTCCTAGTGGCGGCCCTGGGTATACCTGATAAGGCAGCTTTTTTCTTGGGTTTGCTATGTTTGCAAAGATATCACATTTATATAGCTTTGTTATGTTTTGCTACTTTTACACAATAAAAACAAAATTATGATAAAAAATAATTTAATTTTTGCATTGTCTTATCCTGAGAGTTATAGCTTTTATATTTTTTTACTGACAGCTGATTGGTGACTTGTTCTTTGCGGGATAAGATGTTGATTTTCAGTCATTCCATTTCTATTCACATACAACTTTTTGATTGTGCATTATTCCACTTTTTGTTTGGCAATGTCATGAAAAAACATCATTTTTGTCACCTTTTTTATTTTTTTTTTTTACGGTGTTTGCTGGAGGGGTTAAATACTTTGACAGTTTTATAGATCAGCTTTTGCCTTTTTCCAAACGTGGCGATATCAAATATGTGTACTTTATTTTTACTTAAAAATGTGTATCTTTGATTTTAACAATTTTTTATGATTTTTTTTTCCATTCTGTATTTCATGTTTATTTTAATGTTTTTATTTTTTTTTTTTTACTTTTTTACTTTGTCTCAGTATGGGTCTTCAACTTTTATTTCTATGATCGACGGTCCTATGCATTGCAATGCATGAGACCTGCAAGCTTTACACTGGCATATGGCCTGTTAGACCCTGCTTCTGGGTGAGTAAAAAAGTCACTGTAGCTGGCAGACCTGAGGTCATTAGTTGACCTACAGCTACCATGACAATCCTCATCTCCCGCAAAAATCATGTCACGGTTGTGTTGGTGAGGTGAGAGAGAAAGCCCACTTCCTCTCACAATCTTCTAAATACCACAATTGCAATTAATCACGGCATCTAACAGAAAACACAGCCAGGACCAGGCTTACAGGTGGGATAACA
Organism: Anomaloglossus baeobatrachus; assembly: GCF_048569485.1. Classification (NCBI taxonomy): domain Eukaryota; kingdom Metazoa; phylum Chordata; class Amphibia; order Anura; family Aromobatidae; genus Anomaloglossus; species Anomaloglossus baeobatrachus. The sequence continues at coordinate 319,524,149 of NC_134356.1, read as the reverse complement.
TCATCAGGACCTGAGTCAATCAGGTCCAAATTTTGTCACTGGTTCGAAGTGGCAATTAGGACCGTGATCCCAGACTCCAACACCGCTGCACAAAGTCTACCATCGGCGGATACTAAAAGGTTAAGGATTTCACAGATATTGCACACAAAGGGCTCAATTCATCATTGCAGAGTCCCATTTTTCAAATCTGACATATGTTACTTTATGTAGTGATAACTTAGAATGTTTCCTCCAATCCCAGTGATTCTGAAAGTGTTTATTTTCATGACACACTGTATTGATTGATAGTGGTAAATTTAGGTCAATAAACATTACACTATTTCTTTATCGGAAAATTTATGAAAATTTGGAAAAGTAACCAATTTTCAAACTTTGCATTTTTAAGCTCTTACACCAAAATCGCATCTCACGAAATAGTCAGTAAATACATTGCCCATGTGTGTAATTTATATGAGTATCAATTTTTAAACACCATTTTATTTGGTTAGGGCGTTAAAGGGTGAAACATTTAGAGTTTCCAAATCTTGCTGAACAAATTAAAATGATTACAATTTTTGTTTAGACCCATTCGGTTTAGAATTGGCTTTGAGGGGCCAAAGAGAAAAAAAACCCCTTCAAAGTGATAACATTTTAAAAACTATACCCCTTGAAGTAGTCAAAACCATCTTCAGGAACTTCTTTTTAACCTTTGAAATAGCTTCACAGAAATTAATGTAAAGGGGAATGAATGTTGTTATAACCTCAAATTTTGTATTTTCACAAGCAGTAATGAGAAAAAATGTACCCAAAAATGTGTTAACCCACCTCTACTGAATGTGTGGTTACCCAAATGTGGCCAGAATTTACGGTTTGGCCACACGGCATAATACAGAAAAGAAAGAGTGGTAGTAGACTTCTGCAAGGCAATTTTGTCTGGAATAGATTGTGGACTTTATGCTGCATTTGCAGAGCTCCCAAGGTGCCAAAACAGCAGAAACTTTCCACAACTGACCTTATTTTTGAAGCTACACCCCTCATGGAATATTTTTAGATTTGTAGTGACCTTTTTGGACCCACATATTCTTCAAGAAAGTTGCTAACATTTTAACTAAAAAATTAAATTATGTTTCTTCAACGAAAATGTTGTTTTATCCACCAATTTTTCAGTTTTGCATAGGACAGTTGAAACATGGAAAACATAATTTCTAAATATGCTGATACTCCATTTGTGGTGTGAAAACACTGTTTGGGATCAGAGCAGAGGTCCAAAGGGAAGGAGCACTATTTGACTTTTGGAGCTCAATTTTGGCTGAGATTTTCGACATTACATCGCATTTACAAAGAAACAGAAGAAACTCCCACACCCATATGTTGCACAAAACTACTGTTTTGAAGGGAAGAATTGCTATTTGTCTTTTGGAACACAAATTTATCTGGGATAGTTTGAGTGAACCTTTTCCAGAGACCCAAGTTACCACAACAGCAGAAAACACCCAAAAGTGACCTAATTTTGGAAATTACTCAAGAAATTCATGTAGGTGTGTGTTGTTCTTCTACCCCCAAGCACAAAATTAACCTTTGATTGTACCCTACTGTTTGCTGTCCGCACACAACTGTTTTTTTAAGCTGCGTTTTTGAGCTTGAAAAAAAAAATGGACATGTCAATTCTTTCCTGCGTTTTTCTGCGTTTTCCCCCCATGCAATGCATTGGAAATACGCAGCAAAACGCAGAGATCAAAAACGCAGCAAAACGCAGCCAAAAACGCACCAAATCGCGGTAAAAACGCATGCGTTTTTTGACGCGTTTTTTCGACGCAGGTGCGTTTTTGTGCGTTTTTAGCGGCCAAAAACGCACAAAAATGCAGCGTCAAAAAGACGCAGTGTGCGAACCTAGCCTTAAGCTGACTGGTGGTTGAGCTGGGCGTCAGATGCCCAACAATCTCATATTGATTCTCTAACAGACAGTTCATTAATGATTAAACCTGGAGAAACCTTTCAGTGCTATTCCAGCAATGTATGTGGTACAGTTCTTGGACAGCGACTTGAATTGTTGTGCCACTTGCTGGCTGCAGCCAATGAGCAACTGCTTGTCAGCTGTAGCTTTTATTATTTAATTTAAGCAGACGTCCAATCTTAAGGAATATTGAGCTGCAGCCAAAAAGTTTCTGTTCATCGGCTGTGGCCTACACGTAAAAAGACGTTTTTTGCCGTGCATTAGGACCAGCGGCACCTTCATCACTAGAATTGTGGTGCTAAAGGAAGTGAGTATCCACAGTTTTTATTTGAATTGGGGTCCAGAAATGATTAACCTGAGATTGTCTAGTAGTGGACAACCACTTTAAAGATAAAATTTAAGGAGCATTTTTGATTTTGCACAATATTCATTAACCATTCGTGTTATTTTGAAGAAATTTGAGCAAAAAGAAGTAAATGTACGTATACCCCAGATCAAAAAAAGAAAAGTCACCTAAAACCAAACACAACTGTTAAAATGGACCCGAAGACAATCCTAGCAAAAATTCATGGCAAGAGATAGTCATCTCTGTAACTAGTTTGTTCTGCAAATGACACTAAATTACAGATGTGGTCACAATATCTATTGTTGGCATTCCAGTGTTTGAAGAGTTGCTCATATAGAAAGCAGTCACTAAGACAAAATTTGTAGTTTTTATCGAGAACTGTGTTTTATCACTAAAATAGTGGTTTGAGTATCTGGTCCCGTCATGGAATGGGTTATTAATTATTATTAATTAATGGGTAATTATGGGGTCAAGGAGCTGCACACAAGCGTAGTAGTACCATCTCTAACTGGAGTGGCGTAAAACACAATTGGTCTTTGGAGAAGTGGAAACATTCTCTAGGGTGATGAATAACATTTTACTTATTAGAAAAGAGTTTGGGCTAGACAGTGTAGGGCCAGTGTACCTGCGCTGCTCTGCTTCTCTACAGCATGGACGCCGATACACCACCTGGCTGGACTGCACCACTTTGCCTCGCCTCCCATGGTCCTCCATGTGTGCGTTTCCTTCCTCCTGCTTCAAAGGCCTGTTAACAACGCACAGTTACTCCAGGAGTGTGCTTAGGGTGCATGCATGCACACGCTCGCTCTCTTAAAGGGCCAACGCAAATCACTATCCGTTACCTGTACTAGTTTCCATCTACTCGTAGCTGTCACCATGTCCCGGCCGTGCCCTCTGTACCCACCTGCTCCTGCCGTCCAGTCTTTCTCAGCCATCCCAGTTGTACCTATTAGCACCAGAGACTCTGCCTGCACGCCAAGTTCGCATTTTTCCCAAGTTGACTGATCTAATCAACCGTCATATGCCTCTAACAGCTGCGGGTGGATTGGAGCTATGCCTGTAGCTCTTAACCAGTTACATCTCACAGTCAATCTGTGACAGCGGGATTTAACTTGCATCGGCAGGCAGCATATCATTTCCTGCTGCCATCGGCCCTTTTGTGATTTGATCGTGGGGCGCTGATGGATTGTCTTAAGAGCCAGGAGTCAGCTGATGACCTGTGAGTCTGTCATTATGAACATCCTGTGAACGTTGGCTGTGAATTGGCATTCATAGATAGTGATTTATGATGTAGACAGCAATGCTGATCAGCATATTGTTTGGTCTGTAGCGGTAGTCATCTTTTTAGTGTACAAAAGTGCGGTCATCAATAGTTTTGTTTACCTTTGAAAAGACGGACAACACTGAACAGAGGCTAAGCGGAGTTCAGAGTAACTCTGCTACCTCATTGTAGTGAATAGATCCGTCAGGAGTTTCACTGAATCACGTATTTCAGAAATGTAGAAGGAAAGGTGCTGGGAAAAAATGCTATGGCTCCCCCCCTCAAAAAAAGAAATCCAGAAAAATCTGCGCTATCAAATCCAAATTCCCCCTCCCTGAGACTCTGCCTTCTGAGACGCATATGCAGTGACTTACACGCTGCGGAATTGAACGCAAAGTGCGCACATACCCTTAAGGGCTCTGCAAATGGAGTCCACAAAATATTGTAGGAAAATCTGTGCTCCAAATATCTTGATGTTTCAAAATTGGGCTGATGTAAAGTAGACATGTGGGAAATGTTATTTATTAACTATTTTGTGTGACAACTCTCTGGCTTAAGGGCATAAAAATTCAAAGTTTGAATATTGTGACATTTTTGCCAAATTTCCAATATTTTCACAAATAAATGCAAAACATATTTTACTAAATTAACCACTACCATGAAGTAAGAATATGTCATGAAAAAAGAGTCACAGGATCACCGGGATCCAGAGTTATTACATCATAAAATGACATTGGTCAGAATTGGAGAAAAATGTCTGAGTCATGAAGGTGAAAACAGGAAAGAGGTTAAATAAAAAACTATACATGTTTGGGATCTACACACTCATACTGACCTGGGGAATGATAATGCAAGTTCAGTTTTACCATATAGCAAACATAGTAAGTAAAAAAAACAGAAAACCATTGTGGAATTACATTTCTTTTGCAATTTCACAGCACTTGGATTTTTTTCCCCCTTTTCCAGTACACTAAATGGTAAATGAATGGTGTCGTTCAAAAGTACAACTCTCAAAAAACAAGCCATCATATGGCTATACTGATGGAAAAATAAAAAGTTATGGCTCTTAGAAGAAGGAGGAAATAATGGAAAATGTTCACTCCATCAAGCAAGTCTGTTGAAAAACCAGCATGTAAAACGCAGAATACCCACAAGAGATTGTGGATTGTAATCACCACCGCAGGACAGATTACACGGAGTGAAAAGGAAGGACAGTACGCAGGAGATTCTAGAAATCCGTCCACTGTCCAGGAACTATAACGCCGTTTTGATGCAGCAAAAATAGATAGCGTCCAAAACTAATTTTGGACACACAGTCCAAAGGGTACTTTACACGCAGCGATATCGCTATCGATATCGCTAGCGAGCACACCCGTCCCCGTTGGTTGTGCGTCACAGGCAAATCGCTGCCCGTGGCGTACAACATCACTTACAACCGTCTCACTACTAACCTTCCCTACGACGTCGCTGTGGCCGGCGAACCGCCTCCTTTCTAAGGGAGCGGTTCGTGTGTCACAGCGACGTCACATGGCAGCCGTCCAATAGAAGCGGAGGGATGGAGATGAGTGGGACAAACATGCCGCCCACCTCCTTCCTTCCGCATTGCCGGTGGACGCAGGTAAGGATATGTTTGTCGTTCCTGCGGTGTCACACATAGCAATGTGTGATGTCGCAGGAACGATGAACAACCAGCGGCATGCACCACTAACGATATTATGAAAAGGAGTGACGTGTCAAGGATCAACGATTTTTGACGTTTTAGTGATCGTTGATCGTTGCTCCTACGTGTCACACGCTGCGATGTCACTAACGACGTGACCCCGATGATATATCGGTAGCGATGTCGCAGCGTGTAAAGCACTCTTAAGGATGCCCACGATCAGTGTTTACAGCGTTTTGGATGCAGCATGCTTCAGCTGTTTCCAAAACCCTGCGTTATACAGTACAAGCACAGTGGATGAGATTTCTAGAAATCCTGTGCCCATTATGCTTGTTTTTTCTGCAGCAAACACTGACCTGTGGTGCGTGTTTCAAAATCGCCGCATGTCTATTGTTTGCTGCGGATTCACATTCGTCTTCCGTAGAGAGAACACAAACGAGAGACCACAGCACACTGAACCCTGATCGTGGGTACAGGTATCTGCAGTCTCCTGCGTTCTCCTGCGGAGGACACTCGAGGCCCTGCAGTCCAGGACGCAGTGAGTCCTGATCGTGGGCACATACTCTAAGGCTATGTGCCCACGGGGACAGTGTCCTGTGGATATATCTGCAGGAGCTCCCAGAAAACAGCACCACAACTTTTGTCTGTTTCCATGTTGCGGAATGTCGTGCGGATATGGTGCGGGCTTTCTGTATTGAGGATACAGTGCCATGGCTTTGGCACTGCATCCTCAATGCAGAACAAGTGCTGCAGTGATCGGGGGGAGTTCATACTTACCTCCATTATGCAGCACCTCGCTTTCCGGCAGCTGGGTCACTGAGTCTGCAGGAGAAGGTGGGCGGGCCTGAACTAGCTCCGGCTGTCACATGACTGGAGCTCGTGCAGGCTCCGCCCACCTCTTCCTTCCTGTACCTGGATTCACACCGCGTTCCTGTACACCGGACGGAGAAAGTGACTCTGGTGAGGCAGGTAAGTATATGGGACCCTGCGGAGAAATCCGCAACAATAATTGACATGCTGCAGATTTTTCCGCACGATTTCCGCTGCGGAAAAATCCGCAGCGTGGGCACAGCATTTCCCAAATGCCATAGAAAGGGCTGGGGAGTAGCTGTGCTGCAGATTTCTGGAAAATCCGCGGCTTTTCCGCGAGAAAACCGCAGCAAAATCCGCACATTTTCCGCAGCGTGGGCACATAGCCTAAGGGTTTGTGCCCATGCTGCAGATTAAGTGCAGAAATTATCTTCACTAAAAACCTCAGCTTGTGGCAGATAAAGCACCAATAAACCATGCTATTTTAGTTAAAACAATGCCTGGAAGGGCTAAAAAAAAAACAAAAACCACAGGATAAACGCACCAACATTTGACAAGCTGCAGATTTTTTTTCTGCATCCAAAACTGCAAGGAAAAAAGAAGCATCGTGCGCACAGCACCTCAGAATTCTCATAGACTTTGCTGGGAGAAGGATAGACATGAAGGGCAACAATCTGCACAATAAACTGCACCAAATCTGCATCAAATAGGACCTTAGGGTCTTGGTAGGACCAAAGGGAAGAAAAATAAAGTGAAAAAAACTGCAATTAGTTTGTATGTTCTCCCTGTTTGAGGTTTTCTCCCACACGATAGAGGATTTAGCTTGTCAGCCCCAATAGGGACAGTAAAGCGCCGTGGAATAGCTATAGAACTGTGTAATCTACATAGCATCCATTGCTCAGGAGAGGGATAAGCAGTGAAGCTGTGACACTGTAATCACACGCAACACAACTGAATGACTGTAAAAACCAGCGTGTTTATACAGGACAGTGGCAGCATACGTGGGCGCCATATGCCCGGGTACAGTGCTGCACTCCTGCTATAGGGCGTGATACGCAGCAGCCACGAAGCCCCACATCACGGTTCCCACATTGCACCCGCTGCACGCTGCTCTGCCAGGCCCCGCCCCCTGGGTGACAGCGCGCGGCTCAGGGGCAGCTCCCGCCCTGTGTGCACATGGTGTCAGCCTGTTCCCGGGAAACAGGAAGACTGGCAGGTAACGTCACATCGCTGCCTGCGGCTGCTCATGGCGCGGGTGCACGTGACCGGGCGGCTCAGCTCATGCTGCAGGGGCTCTGCCTGGCTCTGTGTGATGGCACTATGCCTTACTGGGCGTCCCTGCACCTCACAATGACCCCCCGCACCTCACTACGCCCCCCTCACTACTCCACCCCGCTCCTCACTACGCCCCTCGTCTACCCCCCCCTGCACGTCACTACGCCCTTCCACTACCCCACCTGCACCTCACAACGCCCCCCTGCTCTCCACTGCACCTCACTACACCCCCCTGCTCTCCACTGCACCTCACTACACCCCCCTGCTCTCCACTGCACCTCACTACGCCCTCCCACTACCCCACCTGCACCTCACAACGCCCCCCTGCTCTCCACTGCACCTCACTACACCCCCCTGCTCTCCACTGCACCTCACTACACCCCCCTGCTCTCCACTGCACCTCACTACGCCCTCCCACTACCCCACCTGCACCTCACTACACCCCCCTGCTCTCCACTGCACCTCACTACACCCCCCTGCTCTTCACTGCACCTCACTACACCCCCCTGCTCTTCACTGCACCTCACTACACCCCCCTGCTCTCCACTGCACCTCACTACACCCCCCTGCTCTCCACTGCACCTCACTACACCCCCCTGCTCTTCACTGCACCTCACTACACCCCCCTGCTCTTCACTGCACCTCACTACACCCCCCTGCTCTCCACTGCACCTCACTACACCCCCCTGCTCTTCACTGCACCTCACTACACCCCCCTGCTCTCCACTGCACCTCACTACGCCCTCCCACTACCCCACCTGCACCTCACTACACCCCCCTGCTCTACACTGCACCTCACTATGCCCCCCTGCTCTTCACTGCACCTCACTATGCCCCCTGCTCTCCACTGCACCTCACTATGCCCCCCTGCTCTCCACTGCACCTCACTATGCCCCCCTGCTCTTCACTGCACCTCACTATGCCCCCCTGCTCTCCACTGCACCTCACTATGCCCCCTGCTCTCCACTGCACCTCACTACACCCCCCTGCTCTCCACTGCACCTCACTATGCCCCCCTGCTCTTCACTGCACCTCACTATGCCCCCCTGCTCTCCACTGCACCTCACTACGCCCCCCTGCTCTTCACTGCACCGTGCTACGTCCCCCTGCTCTTCACTGCACCTCACTATGCCCCCCTGCTCTCCACTGCACCTCGCTATGCCCCTCTGCTCTCCACTGCACCTCGCTATGCCCCTCTGCTCTCCACTGCACCTCACTATGCCCCCCTGCTCTTCACTGCACCATGCTACGTCCCCCTGCTCTCCACTGCACCTCGCTATGCCCCCCTGCTCTCCACTGCACCTTGCTACGCCCCCCCTGCTCTCCACTGCACCTCACTATGCCCCCTGTTCTCCACTGCACCTCACTATGCCCCCCTGCTCTGCACTGCACCTTTCTACGTCCCCCTGCTCTCCACTGCACCTCACTATGCCCCCCTGCACCTCACTATGCCCCCCTGCTCTCCACTGCACCTCGCTATGCCCCTCTGCTCTCCACTGCACCTCGCTATGCCCCTTTGCTCTCCACTGCACCTCACTATGCCCCCCTGCTCTCCACTGCACCTTGCTACGCCCCCCCTGCTCTCCACTGCACCTCACTATGCCCCCTGTTCTCCACTGCACCTCACTATGCCCCCCTGCTCTGCACTGCACCTTTCTACGTCCCCCTGCTCTCCACTGCACCTCACTATGCCCCCCTGCACCTCACTATGCCCCCCTGCTCTTCACTGCACCTCACTATGCCCCCCTGCTCTTCACTGCACCTCATTATGCCCCCCTGCTCTGCACTGCACCTTTCTACGTTCCCCTGCTCTCCCCTGCACCTCACTATGCCCCCCTGCTCTTCACTGCACCTCACTATGCCCCCCTGCTCTGCACTGCACCTTTCTACGTTCCCCTGCTCTCCCCTGCACCTCACTATGCCTCCTGTTCTCCACTGCACCTCACTAGGCCCCCCTGCTTTCTACTGTACCTCGCTACGACCCCTGCTCTCCACTACACCTCACTATTCATAACAATCTCATGTAGGATACACCAGGCATCACTATTCCGCTGCCATCTTGCACAAGTACTCTCCGTCGATCTTAGGCTACATGCGCACTCTGCGGGTTTTTTTACGCTTTTTTACCGCATTTTTTTGTGCAGTTTTGTTGTCAGTACTTTCTGACATTTGACTTCCCAGCAAAGTCTAGGAGAAGTCAGATTTGTGTGCACACATTGCAGTTTATTTGACAAAAGTTTGTAACAAAAAGAAGCAGCATGTTCATTCTTCTAGCCGCGTTTCTGTCAACATTTGTCACCCACTGAAATTACAAGTTACAATTTGTTTGCGTTTTGCATACGGTTTACCTGTGGTTTGTCAAAAAAAACGTAGGTCACCAACTTAGTTCCAGAATGACAACATCAATGCTGGAGTGATTTTGGCCTGTCGGTGTCTCTCTCTCTCTGTCTCCAAGCACTACATAATTGCCGATCACCGGCGCTCGAGGCCGTCACACTGTTCCCACGGCCTCTCATTCCTCTTCCCTACCGCTCATTAGCCTCAATACATAGTCACTGCACCCCCTCATTAGGCTCATACATAGTCACTCCTCCCCCGTCTGTGATTGGTTGCAGTCAGACGTGCCCCCACGCTGAGTGACAGCTGTCTGACTGCAACCAATCACAGCCGCCGGTGGGTGTGTCTACATCGTACAGTACAATAAATAAATAATTTAAAAAAAAAAAACGGCGCGTGGTACCTCCCCAATTTTGATACCCAGCCAAGATAAAGCCTTACAGCTGAGGGCTGGTATTTTCAGGCTGGGGAGACCCACATTATTGGGAGCCCCCAGCCTTAAAATATCAGCCAGCAGCCGCCCGGAATTGTCGCATTCATTAGATGCGAAAGCCCCGGGACTTTACCGGCTCTGCCCGGTTACCCTGGTGTGGTGGCAATCGAGGTAATAAGGAGTTAATGGCAGCCCATAGCTGCCACTAAGTCCTAGATGAGTCATGGCAGGCATCTATGAGACACACTCTCAGCACTAATCTGTAAATGAAATTAAATAAACACGAACACCCAAAAAATCCTTTAGTTGAACTAAAAGACAAAAAAAGCACCCTCTTTCACCACTTTATTAACACCCCAAACACCCCTCCAGGTCCGACGTAATATACACGAGGTCCCACGACGCTTCCAGCACTGCTACATCTAACGCTCACAGCATGCGCCATAGAACAAGACTGCTCGCTGTGAGCTCCATGCAGCAACTGAAGTGAGCCGCACTATCAGCTGAGACGTCACTCAGGTTAGCTGCGGCCACAGCTGGAGTCCTCCGCCTGTGACAGCAAATCACTCAAGTCACTGAAGTGAGCCACAAGATCACTCAGGTGATTTGACCTCCACCTGTGAGCATAAATCAGGCCACGACTGAAGTGAGACGCAGCTGGAAGACTCACCTGAGTGACGGCACCGCTGATGGTGCGACTCACTTCAGTAGTGGCCTGAACCTCAAAGTGGTGAACCCGTGACATCACTGCTGCGACACATGCCGTAATTCGGGACCCATAGCTGTGACATCAGTGGTTCACCCCAGTTCATTCTGATCACTGCGATTCTGTCTGCACTCACAGCTGGCAGTCATGTTCTATGATGCTTGCTGTGACAGGACAGGGATGTAGCAGAGCTGAATCGCCGTGGGACCTCGTGTGGATTACTTTGGACCTGGAGAGGTGTTTGGGGGTTAATAAAGTGGTGAAAGAGGATGATTTGTATTTTATTCCAAATAAAAGATTTTTTTGGCTGTTTGTGGTTATTTGCTTTCACTTACAGATTTGTGATGTGGGGTGTCTCATAGACACCTGACATCACTAACCTAGGGCTTAGTGGCAGCTATGGGCTGCTATTAACACCTTATTACCTTAATTTCCACCACAACCAGAGCTAGGTCCAGCACCAGAATTGGCGCATCTTATGGATGTGCCACTTCTGGGGAGGCTGTGGGCTGCTATTGCTAGGCTGGAAACTGCCAAATAACGATGACCCTTCCCACCCTAATAATATCAGCCCCCAGTTGTCTGCTGTACCTTGGCTAGTATTAGAAAAATAGGAGGGACCCCACGTCATATTTTTTTTTTTAATAAAAAAAAAAAAGTGTGGGATCCCCTCTATTTTTCATAACTAGCCAAGGTACAGCAGATAGCTAAGGGTTGCAGCCTGCAGCTGCTGCGGTTTCTGCGCTGGATATGAAAAATGGGAAGAACCCACATCACATTTTTTAACCCCCCAAAAATTAAAAAAACGACTAGTCAAGCTGGCTATCGCTCTATCAAACTATTCTGTTATTTCATTCTATGTATTCTGTCTGTTCTTTCTTATTATCTATTCTATATGTTCTTTCTATCTATCTATGTATCCATCTATTCTAGCTATCTATCCATTATCATATCCTATCATATTTTGTTTCTCCTTTAAAAAACGCATTAACAAAAACGCACCTACGTTACAATCATTTCCAGGCTCTCTCTGACAATGAGCAGTTTTGGTTGCAGTTTGTATGCAGAAAAAACTGCAGCCTGCACATGTAGCCATTGGGCTCATGCGCATGTTGTGTAGTAGCATGCATTTACGCGGCGTATAGCACTGCAGCGTAAATGCATGCGTCCTGCGTCTCCAGCACAATTTATGAAGATTGTGCATGAGACGTGTGCACTTTGCTTTTATGAACGCAGCGATTTGGGTGCTAACATTTTGACCCAAACCCGTGTGTTCATAAAATGAGCATGTCAATTATTCCGTGCGCTATGGATGCAGCTCCCACTCTGTCTATGGTGGGGGCAGCAGCCATAGCGCACGAAATCGGCTTTTATTAACAAAAATACTGCCTTAATTCTGCAGCGATTTGAAGCGCACATGTGCTGTCAAATCGCTGCAGAATAGTCAGCAGTTACGTGCGCATGAGCCCTTAAACAGGTGCCAGCCTTCTTCAGTGGAAAGATCAGATGCTCCTCATCTTCACTGCATTTCACTATGCCCCTGCTCTTCGCTGCATTTCACTACGCCCCTGCTCTTCACTGCATTTCACTACGCCCCTGCTCTCCACTGCATTTCACTACACCCATGCTCTCCACTGCACCTCACTATACTCCCCTGCTCTCTACTGCACCTCATTATGCCCCCCTGCTCTCCACTGCACCTCCCTACGCCCCCCTGCCCGCCACTGCACCTCCCTACGCCCCCCCTGCTCCCCACTGCACCTTCCTATGACCCCCCTGCTCCCCACTGCACCTTCCTATGACCCCCCTGCTCCCCACTGCCCCTTCCTACGACCCCCCTGCTCCTCACTGCACCTCACTACGACCCCCCGCTCTCCAGAGCACCTCACTACATGCCCTTTCTCTTCACTGCATCTCCCTAGGCCCCCCTGCTCTCCACTGTACCTCACTACGACCCCCCCGCTTTCCAGAGCACCTCACTACATGCCCTTTCTCTTCACTGCACCTCCCTACGCCCCCCTGCTCTCCACTGTACCTCACTACGACCCCCCCCCCCCCCTGCTTTCCAGTGCACCTCACTACATGTCCTTTCTCTTCACTGCACCTCACTATGCCCCTCTTCCCTTCACTGCACCTCACTGCTCTCCTCTAATTTTCCCTGCCTCTTTGCTCTTCACTGCGCCTCCCTGCCTCTTTGCTTTCCACTGCACTTCCTTGCTCTCCACTGCATTTCCCTGCCTCCTTGCTCTCCACTGCACCTCCCTGCCTCCTTGCTCTCCACTGCATCCCTTGTGCATCCCTGCCCCCCTGTTCTACACTGTGCCTGCCTGCCCCCCACTGCATGTCCCTGCTCTTGACTGCACCTGATTGTGCCTTTTTGCTCCCCATGGACGCCATATTTCCTGAGTTTCTCCCATAGTTTATGACATTGCTGCGTTCCGACAGCCAAAATGCCATTTTCCTGCCAAGGCAGCTTTGTAGGCTTCTTAAAGTGTACTTTAATAAAACTGTTTTCGGCTACGTATACATTCTTGCTGTATACCTATAATATTTTTGTATGGGTGATGGGATAAAGTATTCCTGTCATAGTTTTTTAGAATCTTTCTCTACACGTTTTTCTGATATTACACACAGTACAGCCATATGATGAGTGAATGTGACTAAAGGGCACTTTACACGCTGCGATATCCCTATCGATATCGCTAGCGACCGTACCCGCCCCCGTCGGTTGTGCGTCACGGGCAAATCGCTGCCTGTGGCGCACAATATCGCTAACACCCGTCACACATACTTACCTGCTTAGCGATGTCGCTGTGGCCGGCGAACTGCCTCCTTTCTAGGGGCGGTTCGTTCAGTGTCACAGCGACGTCACTAAGTAGCCGCCCAATAGAAGCGGAGGGGCGGAGATGAGCGGGACAAACATCCCGCCCACCTCCTTCCTTCCTCATTGCGGGCGGCCGCAGGTACGAGGTTGTTCCTCGTTCCTGCGGTGTCACACGTAGCGATGTGTGCTGCCGCAGGAACGACGAACAACCTGCGTCCTGCAACAGCAACGATAATCGGCAATGGAAGGATGCGTCAACGATCAACGATAAGGTAATTTTGATTAACGTTCGTGCATGCGTTTCACACGCAACATCGTCGCTAACGAGGCCGGATGTGCGTCACGAATTCCGTGACCCCAACGACATCTCGTTAGCGATGTAGTTGCGTGTAAAGCGACCTTAAGGCTGGAGTCACAGAGTATGGCATGCGATGCGAAAGCATTGGATGCAATATGCTAATGATTCCCGACTCCGCTGTGTTGCGAGCGTGAACCTAGTATCAGTGAATAATAGCAAGGACTAAAACTTAGCTTTTAATAAATACATTAAAAGGGTACCAAAGTGCTAGTGCATGAATTGTGCAAATAACAAAAGGTGATGCCAAAATGGCAATAAATCAGAACAATCTCACCCAGATCTTCTCCATGGATAAGATTAGACACCGGTCCGGGGTTGATCACTTCCTGGAAGAATCAGGGCAATGCGTCGGGTGATGGAATAGCAAACCCTGTCGTGCCCCGTGATTAGATTTCCGCCCTGACAAGGGCAGCCCCAAATAAGTTGTCTGCCCCATAACCACAAAATGAAAATATGTGTACTCCCGATGCGTTTCCCTCTTAAAAAAGAGTTCCTCAGGGGAGAGAGATCAGCCTGCAATGGCAGGAGAAAGAAAAAGATCAACCTGCAGTGGCAGGGATCAATACAGGCTAGTGGATCAAAGAAGACCTATGTGCCCGGGTAGACGGTGATACACAGTCCCTAAAGCCTCCCACCACTTTATACATGTTAAATAATTGTGATTACCTCCAACTGTGAAGAAGAATCCTCAAAGGGCGCAATAGACTCCATTGCTCAGTGCAGCATTAGCGTCTGAGGTCATTTCCGGTTTGACAAAACTCCGACTTCCGCGTTCCACCCTGGGACGCATCATTCACAGTCGCACCATACCATGAGGTCACTTCCGGTATAGCGGAACTCATTCCATACTGCAAATACATGCAGTCAAATGGCAAGCTGATAGGAGCGTGCCTTTAACAGCTTAGCCGCATCCCACTTTATATATAATAATGGACAGTACATAAACGCAGTGTCCGTATTTCAAATACAAGCGCCGTGACTTCCGGTTTACTATCACAGCGACGCCCACAAAGAGAGGGACAACCAAAGTCACCAATCAGAAAGTTTTGGGGCGTGTATTACTAAATCAGCTCACAACCATAGGTTGTGGCTGGATTTACCAATGCTAGCGTCCCTAGTGATAGGTGACGCAGACATGCATCAAGCATAAGAAATTGAGCAGGCGCTCATAGCGACGCACGCACCTAAAAAACATGGGTGATTAACCCTGTAGGTGCCGCCTTATGGAATAACATACGGTAACCAAATAGGCAATAGCGAAGCTATGCAGATATTCTGATGCTAATGCTGTCGATCATGCATAATGATCAGAAAATTACTGTATCAGTGCGGCCCTGAAATGAATAATTATCCTTAATGCGCCATGGAGGTAGGAAAGAGGAGGGGGAGGGGGGAGGGGGAAGGTGACCACGAAAGAACACCAAAAGTGCCAGTACATACACAATGATTGCATGATAAAATTAAAATTAAAAGGGGGATTGTTGTAATAATGAATAAATACAGGGAAAATTAAATACTGTTTCCCTCTAATTAAAGAATGACCAGGCTGGAATCCAATATTTTAATGAAAAAATCCATGCCTGATGATAAACCCCCTGGACCTAAATGAACCTCAAAATAAGGTAAGGACCAGACAAGAGGGCTAATCCAAAAATTGGTCCATGAACAAAGTTGGCGCTCTAACGAAGCGTAACGGCTAACGAATACAGAGTAGATAAGTTATATGAAGCAACCATAATTGATTTGGTCATTAAGACCATCTGGATGAAGGGTTTTTTGACAAAAGATCATCCTAGCCTCCTTCTGCAAGAGAATGCGATCAAGATTACCACCTCTGGGCGATAACTTCACTCTAAGGATGCCCATGAAGGAAATGGCCTCCTTATTAGAAAAATGACGTAGATTCATGTGTCTGGCAATAGGGGTATCACGATCATTCCTGATGTCACCCATGTGCTCGCCAATCCGTCTGCGGAACTCACGTACAGTCTTGCCTATATACTGCATCCCGCAGTGACATGTAGCAAGGTACACAACACCCTTTGTTTTGCAATTGATGAACTCCCTAATGACTAGGGATTCACCCGTAGACGTGCTAGTGTATCCATTGCCAGTTCTGATGTATTTACAGGCAACACATGAGCCACATTTGAAGCACCCAGATGGTTTACTCGGGATCCAGGTGGTTACATTATTGGGTGGCACAAAGTGACTATGAATCAACCGATCACCCAATGATCGATTCTTACGAAACGTGATCCCTGGTTGTCGTTTGATGTAATCCACAATATCCTTATCCATCCCAAGGATCCCCCAGTGTCGCTCGAGTATCTGTCTGATGGCCGGGACACCTTTGGTATACGTTGTTATAAGTCTAACAATCCCCTCCTCATCATTTCGTTTAGGCTGAGGGGACAGAAGTTTCGTGCGGTCCTGGTCCAAAGAATATCTAAAGGCCTGTTTAAGGACTCGATCTGGGTAACCCTTGTCCAGAAAGCGGGACCTAAGATCAGTAGCCTTTTCCACAAACTCACTCCGATCAGAACAATTCCTTCTCAGGCGGAGGTATTGTCCCTTAGGGATACCCCGCCTGAGAGGTAAAGGGTGGTGACTGTCCCATCTGAGAAGTGAGTTTGTGGCGGTGGGCTTCCTATAGATTGTTGTCGTCAGTTTACCAACCGGATCAATCGATACCATAAGATCCAGGAATGACAATCTATCTGGATGGATGACGTATGTGAAGGTCAGTCCCAGAGGGTTAATGTTAAGCCCATCAATGAACTCAACAAACCGCACGCGAGGACCCCTCCATAACACAAAAACGTCATCAATGAACCGAACCCATAAATCAATCATATCAGTAAATGATGTCATAGAGTCTTGAAAAACCATGGTGTCCTCCCACCAGCCCAGGAACAAATTGGCGTAACAGGGAGCACAAGGGCTCCCCATTGCCGTGCCCCTGAGCTGGTGGTAGGTGGAGCCATCAAACAAAAAGTAGTTGTTATGCAGAACAAATTTCATTAGGGAATTAATCAAGTTGTTATGTTCCTCAAATTGCTTACCCCTAGTTGCCAGAAAGAATTGGATAGCATTAAGTCCTTGTTCATGCGGAATGGAAGAATAAAGTGTTTCTACGTCTATGCTGGCCAAAAACGTATCAGGTCCCACTACAATGTCCTCAATCCTGCTAATAAAGTCCAGACTGTCACGGACATACGAAGGTAGAGAGGTGACAAACGGATTGAGAATCTTGTCCAGATAGACCCCAACATTGTGTGTGATATTGCCCACACCTGAAACAATAGGTCTCCCCCTAAGGGGGTTTACCCCCTTATGAACTTTGGGGAGTGTGTAGAATGTGGACATCAACGGAAAATCAGGCACCATAAATGTGGATTCCTCCCTGCTTATTAGACCATCAATCTCCGCATTGTTGAGTAAATCCTTCAGCTTATCTTTTGCAGTCCCAATAGGGTTACCAGTGATCTTTCGATAGGTATTATAATCCTTCAAGATATTCAAACAGACATCACGGTAATCGTTCACATTCAAAACAACTATATTCCCCCCTTTGTCCGAGGGAACCTAGTATCAAGCAACTGTGATTCGATCTTGCGATTTATCACTGCTTTGGAGGAGAGGGAGAGAGTAATCTCTCCATCTCCACCATTGCCTGTCTCAGTGTATATTGGACAGCACTTGGATGTCATCCATGTGCAGTCCAATATTTCTCTCGCACACATAGACTTCTATGGGTGCGAGTGACTCGGCTCTCGTTGATAATCGCAGCATGCTGTGATTTTTTTCTCAGTCCGTTTAGGGCTGCGGAAAAACTCACAGATCTGAGCTGCAGCATTGTCTTATATGGGCTCGAGTGTAATGCTAGATTTTCTCACATTGCACCCATGCGAGTCATACGCAAGTGTGACTTCAACCTTACATACATACTTTTAAACACTTTGCAAAATAAAATAAAGTAAACGCTTTTTTTTTCCAATAAACTTTATCCACCATGGAGATTTCACAATGCAATTACATGATTGTTTATTTTCAGCTAAGGCTGCACCCTGAATTCGGCCATAAAACAGGTCAAAGGATAGCTGTGTACCAGCAGTTCATCCCTGCAAGATGCTGATGAGTGGGGTTGCATTGCAACCTGCTAGTACCTCAACAAGCAAGTCTGATTTTTTTGTGACTTGCTTGGTGCAAGTTTGGTACCTTGCAAATGCTGCCATATAGCAGTAGCATACAGGGATCTTTGGTGACAAAAGTCGTGTTGTAGCCCCAGCCTATTGCTTTGGTATATACTGTATATTTGAAATTTGCAATCCATTTAGGTCATGCTACATCTTTTTAGACCCATAACCACAGAAGAGTGGACCTGTGGATGTTCAGCCGGACTTTAGTTAAAAGTTTGGTTCGGTACTCGGACTTGACCTCAAACCCCGTATAGGTCAATGGGGACAATAACTTTTGGGATGTGAAATGGTCATAGTAAAGGCTAGGGTGCTGAAAAAGGAAGCAAAATGGGGGAAAGAGAAGGACAATTGCCGTGCAATCAAATGTGTATATGTAATAAATACATAATTTTAAAAACAAAAGGCATGGGGTTCCCCCCCATTTTTGGTAGCCAGCCAAGGTAAAGCAGACAGCTGTGGGCTGGTGTCATTAGATTGGGAAGGTCCATGGTTATTTAGCAATTCCCAGCCTAAGGCTATGTGCACACAGTGCGTTTTTCTCGGCGTTTTTGCGCGTTTTCCGGGTGCGTTTTTGGCCTCAAAACTGCAGGACTTTGCTTCCCCAGCAAAGTCTATGAGTTTTCATTTTTGCTGTCCCCACACATCTGTTTTTTTTCAGCTGCGTTTTTGTGGTGCCACAAAAACGCAGCATGTCAATTATTCCCGCGTTTTTCACTGCGCTTTTCATCCATTGAGTTCAATGGGATGTTGAAAGACGCAATGAGAAACGCAAATAGCTGCGTTTTGGTGCGTTTCTAAGACCAAAAACGCAGCTATAAACGCAGGAGGTGGGTAGTAAAGTGACGTGTACAGGAAGAGGATTCCTTCTGTCAGTATATACAGAAGCGTGAATCCTCCCGGTACCGTCACCGTCGCTTCCATCTCCTGTCCTGGGCATGTATGCTGCCGTGCGGCGCCATGTCTGGGCGGGAGGTGGAAGCGGCTGCGAAAACAAAAGTTAACAGTAGAAAAAAAAAAAAAAAAGTTATACTCACCTGTCTGCAGACTCTCGGTGCCATGCCCGCTCCCAGATTCTGTCACGGTATCGCCGCTCCGGCAGTGTGCAGTCTCCCCGGGTACGTATGCCTGCAGGATGCAGGACCTGGCGATGGATCACCTGATGCAGTCACCTGACGCATCAGGTGATCGTAAGTATCGCGGTGACGCGGGCGCCCGGCCGGTATCAGCGGATGCGTCAGGAGACTTCATCCCTGATTACCGGCAGCTGCTGCAGCGATCGGACAGGATCAGACTCCCACCCCATCGCTCCAGGAGCTGCCGGTAATCAGCACATAAGTGAGTATTATTTTTTTTTTTTTGCACCGATGCATCTGCTGATTGTATAATCGGCTTTTATACAATCAGCTGATGTGTCATCTGATTCATATCCTTGAACCTGACACATCATCTGATTGCTTTGCCTTCCAGCAAACCGATCAGATGATATTGGATCCGGATTGGACGGCGTGGGACCCTAACCCAGGATTACTGCGGAGGGGGGTTTATTTCAATAAAGATGGAGTCACTAATTGTGTTGTGTTTTATTTCTAATAAAAATATTTTTCTGTGTGTTGTGTTTTTTTTTTATCTTTACTAGAAATTCATGGTGGCCATGTCTAATATTGGCGTGACACCATGAATTTCGGGCTTAGGGCTAGCTGATAATATACAGCTAGCCCTAACTCCATTATTACCTAGCTAGCCACCCGTCACCAGGGCAGCTGGAAGAGTTGGATACAGCGCCAGAAGATGGCGCTTCTATGAAAGCGCCATTTTCTGGGGTGGCTGCGGGACTGCAATTCATAGCGGGGGTGCCCAGAAAGCATGGGCACCTTGCACTGTGGATTCCAATCCCCAGCTGCCTAGTTGTACCCGGCTGGACTCAAAAATTGGGCGAAGCTCACGTCATTTTTTTTAAAATTATTTCATGAAATTCATGAAATAATTTAAAAAAAAGGGCTTCCCTATATTGTTGGTTCCCAGCCGGGTACAAATAGGCAGCTGGGGGTTGGGGGCAGCCCGTACCTGCCTGCTGTACCCGGCTAGCATACAAAAATATGGCGAAGCCCACGTCATTTTTTTTTGTTGGGGGGGCAAAGAAATCCTGCATACAGTCCTGGAAGGAGGATGCTGAGCCTTGTAGTTCGACAGCTGCTGTCTGCTCTCCTGCATACACTATTGGATGGAGGATGCTGAGCCTTGTAGTTCTGCAGCTGTCTGCTCTTCTGTATACACTAGTGGAGAATGAAGAACACATTGAAGAAGGAAATGACATCAGACCTTTTTTTTTTGTTCACTGATAAAAACCGCATAAGGACGCAGTGAGCAAAAACGCAGCAAAACGCAGCAAAAAACGAACCAAATCGCGGCAAAATGCGTGCGTTTTTTGCCGCGTTTTTTCGACGCAGGTGCGTTTTTGTGCGTTTTTAGCGGCCAAAAACGCACAAAAACGCAGCGTCAAAAAAACGCAGTGTGTGCACATAGCCTAAAAATAGCAGTCTGCAGCCACCCCAGAAGTGGTGCATCCATTCGATGTGCCAAGTTTATCAGAGACCCCCATTACTAATTCTGTGTGTGAAAAGTAGAAAAAACACATAGGAAAAAATAATTTATCTGAATACACACTCCCCCCTCTTTCAGCAATTTATTAATTTATAAAAATCCTTGAAGTTCCGACATAATACAATGTTGTAATTTCCCACGATGTCCATCGAATTCTATGGAGCTTCGTTCTCAGAAAGTGGCTTCATAGGTCACTGCTGGTCAGCAGCAGCCCGGAATTTCTCATTGCTCTTGAGAAATTCCAAGCCAGCCGCTGACCACTAGTGACCTTTGGAGCCTCTTTCTGAGAACAAAGCATCATAGGATTCAATGGACATCGTGGGAAATTACAACATTGGATTATGTCGGAACTTCGAGGATTTTTTTTAAAATGGTCAATTTTTTCATAGTCTCTTCTCCTGATTTTGTTACAAATACTGATGCGGTCACAATCTGCCGTGTTAGGGGTCCTAGTGTATGTTTAGCAATAATTAGTTTTGATGTCATAGGTCTATAATACCTTGTTCTTCTTTTAGTGCAGATGATGGCACAGATCTTTGGAAGGAAGTATATTCGTGCGTTTGTAAGCGGATTCTTTGTGGCAGTACCCGTTACTGTCACTTTTCTTGATCGTGTTGCTTGTGTAGCAAAAGTGGAAGGCATTTCAATGCAGGTAAATTTTATCCCATTTTTCATAAAATTGCATTGTATTTTTGACTGTAGTCACAGAATGGCAAATAGTGCACTTTAAACTTACATCCCATACATGTCAATGGGATCTCTGTATTATATGGCAGCACAATGGAGGATTGGAAAATGTGCTGCTAAGTATCTCTCATAGCTGACAACATTTCTCTGAATGTTTAAGACCCGCACTAACCCTGCCCTCCCAGTAACACCCCTTGACCACCCGAGAACAACCACTTTTGGACAGAATTTACATAAACCCACCTTTTTTAGCCCAGGATCAGTAGGCAAATACAGTGAATACGGAAAGTATTCATACCCCTTTAAATTTTTCATGCTTTGTTTCATTGCAGTCATTTGGTAAATTCAAAAAAGTTCATTTTTTCCCTCATTAATGTACACTCTGCACCCCAACTTGACAGAAAAAAACAGAAATGTAGAAATTTTTGCAAATTTATTAAACAAGAAAAACTGAAATATTACATGGTAATAAGTATTCAGACCCTTTGCTCAGACACTCATATTTAAGTCACATGCTGTCCATTTCCTTGTGATCCTCCTTGAGATGGTTCTACTCCTTCATTGGAGTCTAGCTGTGTTTAATTAAACTGATAGGACTTGATTTGGAAAGACACACACCTGTCTATATAAGACCTCACAGGTCGCATTGTATATCATGAGGTCAAAAGAACAGCCCAAGTAGCTCAGAGACAGAATTGTGGCAAGACACAGATCTGTCCAAGATTACAAAAGAATTTCTGCAGTACTCAAGGTCCCTAAGAGCACAGTGGCCTCCATAATCCTTAAATGGAAGAAGTTTGGGACCACCAGAACTCTTCCTAGACTTGGCCGTCCAGCCAAACTGAGCAATCGTGGCAGAAGAGCTTTGGTGAGAGAGGTAAAGAAGAACCCCAAGATCACTGTGGCTGAGCTCCAGAGATGCAGTAGGGAGATGGGAGAAAGTTCCACAAAGTTAACTATCACTGCAGCCCTCCACCAGTTGGGCCTTTATGGCAGAGTGGCCTTTATGGCAGAGTGGAGTCCTCTCCTCAGTGCAAGATATATGAAAGCCAGCATAGAGTTTGCAAAAAAAACCCCAAAACACATGAAGGACTCCCAGACTATAAGAAATAAGACTCTCTGTTCTGATGAGATAAAGATATAACTTTTTGGTGATAATTCTAAGCGGTATATGTGGAAAAAAACAGGCACTGTTCATCACCTGCCCAATACAATCCCAAGAGTGAAACATGGTGGTGGCAGCATCATGCTATGGGGTGTTTTTCAGCTGCAGGGACAGGACGACTGATTGCAATTGAAGGAAAGATGAATGTGGCCAAGTACAGAGAGATCCTAGAAGAAAACCTCTTCCAGAGAGCTCTGGACCTCAGACGTGGCCAAAAGTTCACCTTCTACCAAGACAATGACCCTAAGCTAAGCACACAGCTAAAATAACAAAGGAGTGGCTTCAGGACAACTCTGTGACTATTCTTGACTGGCCCAGCCAGAGCCATGACCTAAACCCAATTGAGCATCGCTGGAAAGACCTTAAAATGGCTGTCCACTAACGTTCACTATCCAACCTGACAGAACTGGAGAGGATCTGCAAGCAAGAATAGCAGAGGATCCCCAAATCCAGGTGTGAAAAAGTGTTGCATCATTCCCAAGAAGACTCATGGCTGTACAAGCTCAAAAGGGTGCTTCTACTCAATACTGAGCAAAGGGTCCGAATACTTATGACCAGCTGATCTTTCAGTTTTCCTTGTTTAACCCCTTAACGACTCTTGACGTACTGGGTATGTCATGGTGACCTGGTGCTAAACGACCCACGACGTACCCAGTACGTCATGGCGAAATCGCGGCCCTGGAGCCCCCGTGAGTGTGAGTGCGATCGGTACACACAAACCTTAGATTCAGGGAGAAGGGGACTGTTGCCTGACCTCAGGAGGGGTGGTGCTTCCTCCACGGAGCTACGAAGGCTGTGATTGGCTGACGAACACCACTCAGCCAATCACAGCCACTGTAATGTTCCAGCCATAGAAAATGGTTGGGTTGAAACATTGAAATCCAGCCATGGTCAGTGCAGCTCTAGCACTGATTATTGGCTGGAGCTGGGTGATCGGTGCTTCACCCGCCCCCAGCTTTGATTGGAGAGATCGGCCTTGTGACCAATCTCTCCAGTCACCGTGGATCTGGGGCTGGTGACCACTCCCCTCCGCTTTACTCCGTGGAAGCCAAGGGGAGCGATCCCTGCAAGTGCCCTGGTTAGCCCTTGCCCCCGATCCGCTGCCGCCACCGATCCCCCGATCCGCTGCCCCCACGATCTCTATCTACTGCAGCCGCCTCCATCTGCCACCGCTCCCCCCCAATCAGCCACTGCCCCCTCCGTTAGCTGCTGCCCATTATCTCCCATCCTCATCTGTTGCCCCCTCCACCATCTCCCACCCTGTGCGATCTGCCACTGCTCTCCACCATCTCACCTTCCCGATCTGCTGCCCGCTGTCCGCCATCTCACCTTCCCGATCTGCTGCCCGCTGTCCGCCATCTCACCTAACCATCTGCTGCACCCTCCCCTATCTTACCTTCGCAATCTGCTGCACGCTGTCCGCCATCTCACCTAACCATCTGCTGCCCCCTCCCCTATCTCACCTTCCCGATCTGCTGCCTCCTCCCCCATCTCACCTTCCCGATCTGCTGCATGCTCTCCACCATCTCACCTCCCCATCTGCTGCACGCTCCCCCATCTCACCTTCACGATCTGCTGCACGCTCTCCGCCATCTCACCTCCCCATCTGCTGCCCCCTCCCCCATCTCACCTTCCCGATCTGCTGTCCACCATCTCACCTCCCCATCTGCTGCCCCCTCCCCATCTCACCTTCCCGATCTGTTGTCCGCCATCTCACTTCCCCATCTGCTGCCCCCTCCCCATCTCACCTTCCCGATCTGCTGCACGCTGTCCGCCATTTCACCTTCCCGATCTGCCCGCCTCCGCCATCTCACCCTCCCCGATCTGCTGCCCGCTCTCCCTCATCAGCTGCTGCCCCCCTCCCTGATCTGCTGCCCCCTCTCTTACCCTCCCTGATCTGCAGCCTGCTCTCTCACATCCTCTTCATCTGAAGCCCCCTCCCCCACCTCTCACCCTCCCCGATCTGCTGCTCCCTCCACCACCTCTCACCCTGATCTGCTGCCCGCCCTCTCCCATCCTCCACCGCTATTCCATCTGCCGCGCCCTTTCCCATCCTCCGCCACGCTCTCTCCCATCCTCCGCCGCTCCCTCTCCCACCCTCCATCCATTTTCTTTTCATCCCACCTAGTCCCCCCCCTTTTTGCAGCACATCCGTGCGTGCGTCATGATTTTTTTCTGTAAACTAAGAAAGAAATACAAATAAACTTAGTTTAGGGCCAGTAAAATTATACTGTAGTAATCGTCAACTACAGTATTTTTACTGAATATTGTAAGGAGCAGCCCAGTGCCACACGTGAGAGCCATGCACGAGTCTCACATCCCATCATCTGGCATGGTCGCTCTCTTCCAAACAGGAGTGTGCGGCTGTGCCGGATGATGTGATGCGAGATTCGTGCATCGCTCCCATGTGTGGCACTTGCCATTGTGTCAGGTTGCAGGCGCTCATTATTTTATTATTATTTTTTTACTGACGTCCGTATTTTTTATTTCGCCTAACTGATTTTTTTGTATGGGGGGGGGTCTAGTTTCCAAAATGTGGGGTGCTCCATTGTTTAGGCACCTCATGGGGTCTCCAAATGCAACATGGCGTCAGCTAATAATTCCAACCAATTTTGCTGTGAAATGGCGCTCCTTCTCTTCTGAGCCCCGCCGTGCGCCCAAACAATTGATTTCCACCACATATGAGGTATCTGTGTATTTATGAGAAATTGCACAATACGTTTTATGGTGCATTTTTTCCTGATACCCTTGTGAAAAAAAGCTACCTGTTTGAAAAAACAATTTTGTGGTAAAAAAAAAATATTTTTTACGGCTGAACATTACAAACGTTTGTGAAGCCTCCAGGGGTTCAAAGTGCTCACTAAACAGCTAGATAAATTCCATGAGGGGTCTAGTTTCCAAAATGGGGCCAATTGTGGGGGAGCTCCATTGTTTAGGCACTTCAGGAGGGTCTCCAAACGCAACATGGCGTCCGCTAATAATTCCAACCAATTTTGCTGTGAAATGGCGCTCCTTGCCTTCCGAGTCCTGCCGTGTGCCCAAACATTTGATTTCCACCACATATGGGGTATCAGCGTACTCAGGAGAAAATCCACAATACATTTTATGATGCATTTTTCCTGATACCCTTGTGAAAATACAAATTTTTATGGCTAAAGTAACATTTTTGTGTTACTTTTTTAACATTTTCATTTTTTCGTCTACATTGCTTTGGTTGCTGTGAAGCTCCTAAAGGGTTAATAAACTTCTTGGATGTGGTTTTGAGCAGAGTGAGGGGTGCAGATTTTAGAATAGGGTCACTTTTGGGTATTTTCTGTCGCCTAGGTTTCTCAAATCACTCCAAATGTGATGTGGTACCTAAAAAATTTTTTTTTGTAAATTTTGTTGGAAAAATGAGAAATTGCTGATGAACTTTAAACCCTTTTAACTTCCTAATGGAAAAAAAATTTGTTTCAAAAATTGCGCTGGTGTAAAGCAAACATGTGGGAAATGTTATTTAGTAACTATTTTGTGTGACATATCTCTCAGATTTATGGGCATTAAATTTCAAATTTTGAAAATTGCAAAATTTTCTAATTTTTCGCCAAATTTCCGAAATTTTCACAAACGCAAAACATATCGGCCTAAATTTACCACTGACATGAAGTACAATATGTCACGAAAAAACAATGTCAATTGCCAGGATCCGTTGAAGCGTTCCAGAGTTATAACCTGTCAAAATGACACTGGTAAAAATTGCAAAAAATGGCCGGGTCTTTAACAGGCTGGGGGCTGAAGAGGTTAATACATTTTCAAAAATGTCTACATTTCTGTTTTTTTCTGTCAAGATGGGGTGTAGAGTGTACATTAATGAGAAAAAAATGAACTTTTTTGAATTTACCAAATGGTTGAAATGAAACAAAGAGTAAAACATGTAAGGGTTCTGAATACTTTCCGTACCCACTGTATGTCTTGATAGTTGGCAGCTATGATCTTGATCAACCATATTAGAGCCATACTACTGAGATTTCTGATTAGCGATGGAAGCCCTCATGACAGTTGTGCCGTATGTTAACAATGAAGTCACTCATTAGCTGCAGTGGTCAGTTACCACCTACAAATCGACAAAGAGTGCTTTGGAGAGGTTTTCCTTAATATTCATTAGTAATGTCTGCAGAAGGTTGGATTTAAGCATGCATTATGATTAGAGATGAGTGAACCAGAACTGTAAAGTTTGGTGTTCGCACCGAGCGCCGAACAGCAGGTGTCTGGATCTCGGACTTGAACACAGACATAAAAAGTCTGGGTTTGAGTTCAAGTGCTGTTCGTATGCTGACAAAGTTTGTTGAAAGAAGGCAGTGGAGCAAGAGCAAATGAAAGAGAGAGAATTACCACAACCATTTTATAGCAGAGACGTTTGGGTCCCCATTGACTTATATGGGGTTGGAGGTCTGGGGTCAAGTCAAGGTGCCAAACTGAAGTTTGAACTAAAGTTCAGCCGAACCTGAACTTCCAAGGGTCTGCTCAGCCCTAATTATCATATATTTATGCAAAGGTGTATCTTGGCTTTCTGGCCAGGGCAAGAATTCTGCTTGGTGCCCCCCCTCTCCCATGGTTTGGGTAGTCGTCATGTGACCGCTCATTCATATTGATTTGCTCATTTACTCATGTGCAGACAAGCTGCTCTTCCTGACTCTCAATGTTCAATGAAAAACAGAGAAATAGAAAGAGAAGCTAAATATGAAAATCACATATGAGTGGAGTGGCCTTGTGATGACTGCTGGAACCAGCGAGCAGAGCTGAATCCTGACAGGGAGTATATTACACACTGTTAGGATTGGGCTACAGTGCTTAATTTTATAATTAAAGGGGTTGTCCAGATTTATAATGAAAGTCTACAGACACTAGGTGACTGCACACTTCTGAATTCTCACAACGCATGCTCTGCACACTTTTAGGATTCTCCTATGCCAATGGCGAGAGTGGACGGTTATGTGAGCACACGTATGCTGAGTACTCATTCATTTGAATTGGAGTGGAAGTGCAGTAACCAGCGGCGGCCACTATCAGAAGATGGAGCAGATCCAAAATTGAACACTGATACCTAGAACAGCTGATTGGCAGGGGGCTGAACCCCGTCTAATCAGACATTGATGATCTATCCTAAGGTCATCAATGTTAAAGTAGTGGACAACCTCTTTAATATAGCCATGTATTACATAATTCTTCAAGTTAGGAATTGTTTCTTGTGTACAGGACCAGAAGTAATAACAGCACAGGTATATAATCACCAGAACCATCAGAGGTACAGAAATACATAATTAGAACCCAGAAATACATAATTAGAACCAACATCAGAACATAAACACAGTATCACTAGAACCACCAGCAGTACAGAAATTCCTCGCCAGAACCATCAGCAGGACAGAAATATATCCATATAACACTATCAGTATAGAAACACAGCATTAAAACCCTCATTAGTACAGAAATATATCACCAACACCACCATCAGTATATGGTACATCAATTATAATCTCAGGTCAGACCCATATACATTTGTATTGCATGAACCTACAACTTTCAGTACATCCTTAACAACGGTAAAAAGATACTGGGAGTTGCTACCAGTCATCATCAGACTGAGGACCATACAGGAACGTCACTACTGATGAGAATTAGTTAGTATTACAGATAATCATTTACATTCAGGTACCTTATTATGAAGTTGTCTCTGATCTGAGTCATGTCTTTGTTTTTTTCATCTTGTACAGATGCCATGATGACTTCTCACATTCACAGCTCATCTCTGCGGACTTTCATCTTTTCCACTTTTCTACAGCACACCCCGACACAATACCCTTAAAAATAGCAGAATGATTAGAATACTCCTATAAAAAAAAAAATTATAAATAAGTAATGGCCCCTCTCTGTGTTCTCTTCACAAAATATGATGCACACACTGTCCCTTTAATGGAACATGCCCTACACACTGCCCTCTGCATTCCATATTAAGCACCCTCTTCACACTGTGCTCTACACTGTGAACCCACTATACTGCCCAGTCTCGCCTCCTCATCACACACCTTTCCTCGCTATCACCTTACACTGTCCCCCCATAGTGCCCCCTCTTCATACCCCACACTACCCAGTCTCTAGTTTGTGCCGCCTTACATTTTTTTTGATCCTATACTGTCTCCTCACTTCCTCCACAGTCATTTCCCCTCACTCTCATACTGTGTCCACATACATTTCTTCCTCGATCCCATCCTGCCTGTTTGCTCCCCATACCGTGTACTCAAAATTTCTCCCTTGCTAACATATAGTCCTGAAATTCCCCATACTGTGTCCTTATACCTCGCACTCTCACTATACTATGTGGCCACATATACATCCCTCTCTTCCCATAATGTCTCCATATATAAATCACCCTTCCCTATTTTCTCTCCCCATACTGTGTGGCCATATATACATCTCCCTTCCCACCCATACTGTGTGGCTATACACACTTTCCCCTCCCCAACCTCTCTCTCAATACTGTGTGGCTATATAGATATTCCCCCTCCCAATACTGTGGCCATATATACATTCCTCCCTCTCCCCCCCATACTGTGGCTGCATATACATTCCTCCCTTCCCCCATACTATGGTTGCATATACACTCCTCCCCTACCCCCATACTGTGACCACATATACATTCCTCCCCTCCCCCATACTATGGCCGCATATACAATCCTCCCCTTCCCCCATACTATGGCCGCATATACAATCTTCCCCTCCTCCCCATAATATGGTCGTATATACAGTAAAGATCAAAAGTTTGGACACACCTTCTCATTCAAAGAGTTATCTTTATTTTCATGACTCTAAAAATTGTAGATTCACATTGAAGGCATCAAAACTATGAAGTAAAACGTGGAATGAAATGCTTAAAGTGTGAAACAACTGAAAATATGTCTTATATTCTAGGTTCTTCAAAGCAGCCACCTTTTGCTTTGATCACTGCTTTGCACACTCTTGGCATTTTCTTGATGAGCTTCAAGAGGTAGTCACCGGAAATGGTCTTCCAACAGTCTTGAAGGAGTTCCCAGAGATGCTTAGGACATCTTGTTGGCCCTTTTGCCTTCACTCTGCAGTCCAGCTCACCCCAAACTTTCTCGATTGGATTCAGGTCTGGTGACTGTGGAGACCAGGCCATCTGGCATAGCACCCTATCACTCTCCTTCTCAGTCAAATAGCCCTTACACAGCCTGGAGGTGTGTTTGAGGTCATTGTCCTATTGAAAAATAAATGATGATCCAACTAAACGCAAACCAGATGAAATAGTATGCCGCTGCAAGATGCTGTGGTAGGCATGTTGGTTCAGTATGCCTTCAATTTTGAATAAATCCCAAACAGTGTCACCAGCAAAGCACCCCCACACCATCACACCTCCTCCTCCATGCTTCACGGTGGGAAACAGGCATGTAGAGTCCATCCGTTCACCTCTTCTACAAAATCACGGTAGTTGGATGCAAAGATCTCAAATTTGGACTCATCAGACCAAAGCACAGATTTCCACTGGTCTAATGTCAATTTCTTGTGTTCTTTAGCCCAAACAAGTCTCTTCTGCTTGTTGTCTGTCCTTAGCAGTGGTTTACTAGCAACTATTTTAACATGAATCCCTGCTGCACAAAGTCTCCTCTTAACAGTTGTTCTAGAAATGAGATGGTGTTTCCAAACTTTTGGTCTGTACTGTATATTTCTCCCCTCACCCTCCACCCATACTGTGACCGCATATACATTTCTCCCCATACTGTGACCATATATACTGCCCCCCTTCCACCATACTGTGGCCGCAGATACAATCCTCCCTTCCCCCTCCCCCCATACTGTGGCAACATATACATTCTTCCCCTTCCCCATACTGTGTCTGTATATACTGTCCCCCCCACAACACCCATACTGTTCCTCTTTGGAGTCTTCAGCTCACACTGGAGCTCTCACCACCAGCACTGTTTGCTGCCTCTACGGCGCCGACGAGTGACAATCAGTGCAATCAGCTGACCTGATGACATTGCTAATCTTGCACTGGCCCGGAAGTGTCCGTGCTCAGGGATCAATTGTACTTGCATCTGAAAAACACAAGTATAATTGATCACAGGACGCCGCGCGCTGCACTCTGTGAGTCTGGCTGTCAGCTTGACAGCCAGGTACAGAGAATAGCTGGCTCCCAACTTCAGAGGCAGCAAAACAGAACCGCTGGGGAAACTTAGAGTGCCGATTGCACCCCCTGACAGCTGCACCCGGGGCACATGCCCCGCTAGCCCCCCCTAGATATGCCTGTGATTTATGCTGTTGTACTGGATGGAGTGCCGTATTGGTGTCATCAACTGGGATATCGTGTTTCCCCTAAAATAAGACACTTTCATATTATTCTATTCTTCAAAAAATGCCTTAGGGTTTATTTTTGAGGTAGGGCTTATTCCCGAGGAAACCCCCTGTTCACGCTCAGAAGAATCATACTTACCAGACCAGGTGTGCTCCACAGCGGTCCTCCCCTGCTTCCGGCTAGCCCTCACACACACAGCAGATCACAAGAACACACACAAACACACAACATCCGGTAATACCGTATTGCTTCTGGCCACCAGGATGACCTGGGACACAGTGCATTGGAGCGCAAGGACCTACGGTGGAACGCATCGATGCATTTCACCGCAGGTTCTCATGTTTCATTGCATCCCAGGTCCCTGGAAAAGTACGGTATCACCATGTGTTTGTGTGTATGCGTTCCACCGCAGGTCTACCCACTTAGGATATGGTAAGTATGATTGCGCGGTCTTCTTTCTTCTATCTTTTGGGGGTGTCTGCTTTCTATAATGAAGTGTCTTGCAGTATTCCTTAACTTTTTTTTAGCTGCATGGACACTTCATTATTGAATTATAAGTAGGGCTGATTTTCGGAGTAGGGCTTATAGTTGAGCCTTACTCCAAAAGGGCAGAAAATTCCTGCTAGGGCTTATTTTCGGGGATACACGGTAGTAGAGAATTTCCACCTTAGGCTGGAGACACACGAGCGTATGGCATGCGGTGTGAGAGCATCTGATGCGATATGCTAATGACCCTTGGCTCCCACTCTGCTTCAAGTGGGAGCCAAATGTCATTATACTGTGATCTGATCCTGCGATCGGATCACAGCTGTGGAGGAGAGGGCGGGATTAATCTCCCCATCTCTTCCATTATCAGCTGATGTGATTATCTCACTGCACTCCGGTGTCATACGAGTGCAGTGTGATGTTTCACTCACACCCATAGACTTGTTTGAGTGAATACTGATCGGCTTACACTCGTAGCATGCTGCGATTGTTTTCTTGGTCCGATTAGGGCTGAAAGAAAAATTGCAGATGGGAACGGCCCCATAGAGTAACATTGGTCTGAATGTTAAAAGAAAAAGGATTTGGTACCGTGTTAGCCAGTTGAAAAATGATTCATTGTTCTCAGTGAGAGAAACAAAATTATAATTTTGCAGTTGTGATACCTTTTAATGGCTAACTAAAATAAAGTGATGTTACAAAGCAAGCTTTCAAGACATCTCAGGTCTCTTCCTCGGGCATGGTATGACAAAATATCTGAAGAAACACAAATATATGCACAAACAGTGCAGAGAGATGGCAAAATAAAATTTAAATGCCCTTTTTATTCTGCCATCCCTCTGCTCTGTTTTGTGTATATATTTGTGTTTCTTCAGATATTTTGTCATACCATGCCTTATGAAGAGACCTGAGATGTCTCGAAAGCTTGCTTTGTAACATCCTATTTTATTTTATTTTAGTTAGCCATTAAAAGGTATTACAACTACAAAATTATAATTTTGTTTCTCATAGAGATCAATCAATCATTGATTCGAATGGAATGCGTTTTTTTTTTATAGCATTCCACTTGGCCCGTTTTACTCACCGTGTGTCCTAGCCCTTAGAGAGGTTCTTTGGGGTTCTTTGCCTTTACAATTCTTTTTTGTTTTGTGATGACACATATTTTGCCATGACCATGCTTGTAACTTTCAGCTAGTCTTATTTTTAGACTTGTAGAAGTTCATGTATTTCAAGAGATTTTCTTTATATCAGCGAAACTAGGGGAAAGAATTAAAAAAAAGGTTAATTGGTAGAGATCTGAGAGTCGTTACATGTGAAACGGATTAATTTTATGCTAGCTAGAAAAAGCAGACCCAGCAGATTACTCCGCACACTCTCTTGTACATTGGAGTGATTTATGTGGAACACTTAAAAGATGGTGGTTGGGGGGGCGAGGGAGTCGAGTACACCCAGCGTGTTGCCTTTTATTGATATGCAGTGTACGACCATGGGGCACTCAATAGTCTTAACTTCAAGCTCGCTCTGTGTGATCCCAGAAAGTTTGATTTCTAATAAACCTCTTAGACTGCCAGCGGTGTTGTGCTCTCATTACCGAGCCTCTTGCTGTGCTTGAAATTAAAAGTTCTGTCATAAAGAACAGGACGTTTTTAAGTATGTAGCTACATCTCGTTCCAGGACTTGTGTAGTCCTGGAAGACACTCGCTTTATTAGTGTCCACTGATGATTTTGCAGAAGATCTAAAAACATGGCATATGCAAAGAAAACATGTCGCCTCTTATGGCTTGTGCTGACTTGATTGTTTTGGCACTGCTATGAAGAATCTTTGTGTGTGTATGTTTCCCTGCAAGTCTGTGTCATTCGCAAATCAGCAGGAAGCAAAGGAACACTATAACTGTATTTATTTTTATGCTGCAATAGAAGGAACCTGATCTTTCCAAATGTCACTTTTTATTCTCAATCTCCATGTGCCTGCTATCCCTTGAGATGTCAGCTAACAAGATGTTATTAACAAGGCACCAAGTTTTTTTTTTTTCTCCTTTTTCGCATAATAAGCAAAATAGCATCAACTGTTATACTGAAGTGTTATTTACATAGTAAATATATCCATGCTTCCTTTATTTAGTTGAATCTTTTTAACTATTATGATGTGATCAATCTGACAGTCCAGATGCTTCACAAGTTATTGGTAATACATTGCGGGCTAATGCTTATTAAGGCTGCTTTCACACTACATTTTTTTTAACATGCGTCCATCTTTTACTGTATGCTAATGAGTGTGGGGACTAGTCCCCTGGGCGTTAGTTGCCCCTATTAGCATGTTAGTAAGTCCCTGTGGGCATGCTATCATGCTAATGAATATGCAACATCACAGGATGATCTCACCTCTCTGGCTGCCATCGCGTCTGACGAGGGATTTCGGCTCAGTGTGCATGACCCCCGAGTTTCGGTCATGCGCAGTACTTCAGTTTGAAGTCAAGGACTCATACACCCGACTTCATAGTGCGCATGACCCAAACTCCGGGGTCATGTGCACTAAGCCAAAATCCCACGTCGGATGCGATGGCGATGGAGAGGTGAGTGAGATCATCCTGTGACGCTGCGCATTCATTAGCATTTTAGCACACTAACAGGGATGTACTAACATGCTAATGGGGGCGACTGGCATGGAAACTAGCGCATTATTATTATTATTTAGAAATACTTTTTCTAAAGATCTATTTATGTATACTACTGTATATAGGGACGGTTAGGCAGGGATTAGCAATCTGCACCCAGAGCTGCTCGTGGTTCTGGGTGCATATTGGACCTAACAGGTTCCCTTTAAGGCCATGTGCATACAGAGCATTTTTATCCTGTCTTTTTAATGCGTTTTTTTTAGTGCAGTTTTGTCACAATGACATGCAAATCCTTATGCCAGCAAAGTCAGTGAGAAACCTGAAGTTTTGTGCACGTTGCTTGTTTTCCTTGCAGATTTGCAGGAGAAAATGTCAATTCTTTCAGCATTTTTGCAGTTTTTCCACCACTGAATGTATAAAAAAGGCTTCAAAAACACTCGGCAAAAAGGCACTTATTCAATTCAGCGTGCGCGCATACCCTTACTGTAGCACAATATTAGTACAAATATTTATACATATGCAGCATCAAAATGGAAAAATATAGTTACTTTTTAATTAAATCCTGATGAGTTAATGCTGAAAAGAATGAGCATCAGCATTTCTATGTAAAAACCACTCGCTGTTCACGTGTTCAGGCTTTTGGGCGTCTTTTAACTGCTTCAGGTTTCTAAAAACACCAAGTGACATGCCCATTCTTCTGGTGTTTCAGAAAATATTCTGTACTTTAGGCTTAGGACACACGGCAACAGAAACGGTGCGAGTGGAATGCAATAAAAAATTTGCATTCCACTCAGACCAATATTACTGTATGGGGTGGCATTATTTTCTCAGCCCTAATCAGACCGAGAAAACAATTGCAGCATGCTGCGTGTGTAATGCGATTCTGTTTCACTTGCATCCATTCAAGTCTATGGGGCAAGAGAAACATCGCATTGCTCTTGCATTACACCGGTGTAACGCGAGAGCAGTGCGATTCTCGCATCAGCCAGCAATGGAGGTGATAGGGAGATAAATCCCTCCCCTCCTCAGCGCCGGCCCTCCCCTCCGCAGCGCTGACTCTACCCTCCACAACTGTGGTGTGATCGCACGATCTGACCACAGTCGCATGACCCTTGCATAACACTCGGCTCTCGCTGTGCTTTGAGCGTGAGCCGAGTGTTATGCGAGGAATCGCACATAACCCCATGTGGCCTCAGCCTTACAATTCAAGTTAGGCTAGGTTCACATTTCCGTCAATTTGTATCAGTCACAATCCGCGGCTCTGGTAAACAACGGAATTCGTTTGGTGGATTCCGTTGTTCCCATATACTTGTATGAGCGGCGGATTGTGACTGATGACGCTGCGTTGCATCCTCCGCCCGACTGATCAGTTGTGGAACGACTGACCGTCGGGCGGCAGGAATGCAGCATGTAACGTTTTTTGAGCAGCGGAATCCTTTTGCGCATGCTCTCTCTCGGCGGCCAAACGATCAGCTGATCGCCCAACGGCCAGCTTCTGTGAGCGATCAGCTGATCGCCCGGCGGCCGGCTTCTGTGAGCGATCAGCTGTTCACCCGGTCAAACCAAAATGCTTTCCTGAAGCTTTTTCTTCAAGAAAAACTTGCTGTTTTAGCTTGAGTTTAATGTACGTCATGTGCACATTCCTGATAGGTATGTGTACATAGTGTTTTTGCTGTCTTATTTATTTATTTATTTTTTTTGGGGGGGGGAGCAAAAACTGAGCAGAAACTTCAGGGTTTTATGATTTAGGGCTTCTGAGGAGAATTTGGAGAAAAACCTCAGGGTGAACATACCATTCACAGGAAGGGGGATATTTTAAAGAAGACCAATCACCAGGATTTTCCTATATAAACTAAAGCCAGTGCTATAATGCCGCGAGAGTGCTGATTCTAAATATACAATTAGTTGTGAGATCCGATGTATAGTTTTTGAAATACAGGTAAGTAAAGTTTGTGAATTGCACTGTTATTTGATTGATAGCAGCTACAGAATATCTAATAGTTTGGTTGGGTTTTGCTAGTTATTCCCGCCCCTATCTGCCTGCATGTCCTTCCTCCCTCCTTCCTCTCCCTGTAATAACAAACAGGGGGAGGAAGGACAGTGAGGCAGACAGGGGCGAGAATAACTAGCAAAACCTGACCCACCTATTTGATATTCTGCAGCACCTATCATCAAGTAACAATGCATTTCAAAAACTTTACTTGCCTGTATATCAGAAAGTATACATCCGATCTCACAACTAAAGATACGTATAGAATCAGTGTGATAGTGTCAGTATAGCACTGGCTTTAGTTTATATAGGAAAATCCTGGTGGTTGGTCCTCTTTAAGTGTTGACTGCTGAAGTCTTGGCCTTCTTAAATCATGTGTCTGTGGGTGCATTATCTCACAGCACATTATTTCCATACGTTGCCCTCTTATTGGGCCAATATTGGACAGGCTCGTTTTGAGTGTTGGCTTTCAAAAATTTGGCTCTCAAATTCTAATCCCTGCCATTATTCAGTAGCCTATTCTGGAAATCTGCACCTTTTTGGAAGTCATCCCTTTTTAATCTTTCCATTCACACAGCCATATAACAGTTTGTCTTTAGTTGAGGCTCCTTTCTTTTGTCGGGAGCAGGATATGCCAGGAGTTAGGCACGTCATTCAGGCCCGAACCCTGACAGAATCTGGATTGTCGGAGTAAGATGAAACTGATAATGCATTTACCTTTCTTTGAAATTCACACAATAATGGGATTGACAAAGAGGAACCATACAGGGGGAAAGGAAAGAAATATGCAGTAGGTTCTAGGTTATCCAACTGTTGGAGCTCTGCAGTCTGGTTTTTAAGACGCAGTCAGTAAAAATAAATCCCAAGCTATATAGAACAGATCCTCAAGTTCAACTTTTTTATATCATTATTGGCTAAAAACATACATCATAATAGTGTATGTGATTTATAACTGAGCAATTGAACTGTTAAAACAGCATTTATATATGTCTTATTTATTTTTCATGAAGGAAAGAATATATGACAAATATTTATCATGCTTTCTACAGTCTTGTACCTTTTAGATAAAATATTTATCCAAGAGTTCACCTTTTCCCCTTGCGTTGACTTGGTTTAAGTCAAATGACCGCATTTATCCTCTCAAGTTTTATAGTCCCTGCCGTATACTTTGTACAGAAACCAATGTACTTCTTACACTTTGACGCTTAGTGATGCTTCTTCTCAACAACATATACTTGTTCTTCCATCTTTTATGCGTACAATAGATTGGTAGAGGAGGAAAAGACATGAGGGAAATATTTTTTACATAAAGCTGTCTTCTTTCATTTTTAGCCTTCTTTGAATCCAGGTGGGAGATATGAATCAGATGTCGTGCTCTTAAACCGATGGAGCATGCGGAGCTATGAAGTTCAGCGAGGGGACATTGTCTCTCTAGCGTAAGTAGACCTTTTCAGTTTCTTTGTTTACCATCTAATCTGTGAGATATCCTGAACATGAACATGCTGATGACGTGCTCACTTT
Organism: Anomaloglossus baeobatrachus; assembly: GCF_048569485.1. NCBI lineage: Eukaryota > Metazoa > Chordata > Amphibia > Anura > Aromobatidae > Anomaloglossus > Anomaloglossus baeobatrachus. Next base: position 319,486,592 of record NC_134356.1, on the reverse strand, counting down.
TACTCAGGTCATGTCAGGTGTGAAAAAAGGAAATGTTTATTTTACAATGTTATTACTATACATATGTGAATATTTGAGTATTGAATTTGTTACTTTGATAATGTTTTGTAAACACTTTGGAGGAAAATATTGCCAGCAACAGTGAGCTTTCTTCAAAGGGTATGTCCAGGTTTCTATGATGGTCTTGATGGTCTATGTTCACTCTGTGTTGTGTGAGTAATCCAAAGTCTACAGTCACACTATGTGTGGTGTGCACACTGTGGGGACTCAAAAGTCTGCAGTCACTCTTTGTGGTGTACACACTGTGAAGACTGGAAAGTCTGCACTCACTCTGTGTTGTGTGCACACAGTGAGTAATCCAAAGTCTACAGTCACGCTATGTGTGGTGTGCACACTGTGAAGACTGGAAAGTCTGCAGTCACTCTTTGTGGTGTGCACACTGTGAAGACTGCACTCACTCTGTGTGGTGTGCACACTGTGGGGACTCGGAAGTATGCAGTCACTCTGTGTGGTAGGCACACTGTGAAGACTCGGAAGTATGCAGTCACCCTGTGTGGTGGGCACACTGTGAGTACTCAAACGACTGCAGTCGCTATGTGCAATATGCACACTGTGAGGACTCAAAAGTCTGCAGTCACTCTTTGTGGTGTGCACACTGTGAAGACTGGAAAGTCTGCACTCACACTGTGTGGTGTGCACACTGTGAGGACTCGAAGGTCTGCAGTCACACTGTGTAGTGTGCACACTGAGGACTCGAAAGTCTGCAGTCATTCTATGTGCGTTGTGCACACTGCGAGGACTCAATAGTCTGTAGTCACTTGGAGTAACTGCAGACTTTGCTCCCAAACATTTTAACATAAGGTTTCATTCACTCCTTGTGGTCAAGATGCATTATTGTGCTGTGATTTAGGCAAATAACTTTTAAAGTGATTTACCAAGGCTCCCATACATGTTAGCTAGCTGTCGGCGATCTTCCTTGACTCGTCATATACAGGAATGCCCAGCCAGGTGTTCTTGTATTCTCTTTGTGAGTATACTCCCAGTCAACTTGTGGAATTTGCTGATTTGATGCCCACTGTTAGACTTTGCTCCTATTTTTTGCTGATTCAACTTTAGTAGCAATAAAGCTTTTTGCTATTTGTGGTCGAGGGTCAGAGCCAAAAGATGGCACTGTTTCACAAATTATAATGAGACCTAATTATATTGAGAAACGTTAGTCAATACAAGACCATCGGAAAGCACAGGCTGGTGTCAGGGATGCACAGTTATTTGTGCTATAAGGGGTTTTGCATCATGGATTCTCAGCTTCACCTCTACTTATAGCATTTTAACCTTTTGTACGGGTGCAGCTTTTCTTGTATGATCATGATGCTCACTTGGATCACATCCTCTGAAATCGTAGACAGACCTTGTAGTTAGGCAACAGCTAAGGAGAGAAGATTGTGATTTTATCGCACAGTAGCATTACCATTAATGTATTAGTACATGATTAATTGACTTCTGCTGTCCACATATCTGGTGGATCTGGCATCCTGCTGTCAGAATCTCCGTGTAACTAGCTTTCTACAAACTGGATGATCCTCTGGGGTTCTCATTACTCTCCTGTCTTTAGCCTACATGGTTACATTACACATAGCTTGTGATGGAGGAGATGCTCACCCACCTGGAATAGGTCACAACATTCATGCTGCTTCAGTGCTATTCTCCTTCATGCAGCCAAGAAACAATAAAAATTAAGGGTATGTAAGTATTGTCTGTAACCCAGTCTGTTTACTCCAGTCCAGGAACTCAGTACTTTATTTATTATGCTGGCTTCTATAGCGCCAATATATTCCGCAGCACCTTACAGACATTGTCATTGTTGTCCCAATTGGGGCTCGTAACCACAGAGAACATCCAAACTACTGAGCCATCATGCTGCCCTATAGTGGGGTAAATCACTGGTATGCTACATTTATATTAATAAATGTCATTCCTATATGAAACAACATAAAAATATTCCTGTTTAAATTAACATATCTATTTAATTTAAATGGCTCCCAGGAGAACTATATCAATCATTGTAAAAGCCAAATAGATTTTTGTAGTGGCCAAAAAATAAATATTACAAAAAAAACCAATGTTCTCTGTATCAATGTTCTATGTTTATTGTTTCCCTGGATCTCTGTAAATTTTCCAGTCTTCGCAGGTAGCGATAGTTTCCATTACGAGAAAGTCCACCTTCATAATGTATATACTGTGAAATGTCACAGAGACCTTTTAAGACACATTGGCATGATGGCTGTAAGGAGCTGTGAAGAACAGTACAATATTTAAACCTTTGTAATTGATGGCTAGGGATTTTAGTTGCAGAACAGCTCAGATTTCACCTATGACACTGTAGTCTATCTGAAGATATATTATACTTTGCTGCAAGTCAGTTTGGTGCTTTTAGTGCATGTTTTTGTGGTTTTAATCAAGTAAGGTAATTGAGTAAACCCTTAAAGGGAACGTGTCAGCAGATTTTTCTACCATAAACCAAACACCTCTATGGTAGGTCACTGTAAACCAGAATCAAGCCATACCTTTGTTTTTGTAACCTTTCTTTGTTTTCCCAAGTAATCCTCTTTTCAAATTTTATGCTAATGCACAACATGTAAAGGGGGCGTGGCTGTAAATGCAGGGGGCGTGGCTCTTAAAAGTTTCTCTGCCCACCACTGTTCTTAACTCCCCACTGTTCTTTGCTCCCTGATTACTGGCCATTCTTGTCTAAGTGACTTACACTGAAAATCTCACTCAGGCGCTTTCATTCCTGGTGTTAGGGTAAAATCTTCATGACACAGCCTGATAAGAACTATGTAACTGCTCATATGCTGCTGTCTCTGAGAATACAACCGGTGCTCAATGTGACGGCACCTAATAGAGGCTTCCGTTGGGGAATTTAGGTCACTCATAAGAGTAAGGCTATGTGCCCATGTTGCGTGTTTTCATGCAGTTACGCTGCGATCTGCACCGCAGCGTAACTGCATGCGTCCCGCGTCCCCTGCACAGTCTATGGAGATTGTGCAGGAGCCATGCGCACGTGGCATATTAGAACGCAGCGATTCGGCTGCTGCCCGAATCGCTGTGTTCTAAGAAGTGACATGTCACTTCTTCCGTGCGGTTTGCATGCTGTCTATAGGGAGAAGCAGCATGCAGAGCGCACGTTCTCTGCAGGCACCATGCGCTTCAGAACGCAGCTTTTCAGCTGCGCTCTGAAGCACACCTTTTAGCTGCGGTGCAGAGCACACACGTGGGCACATAGCCTAAAGGTCCCATCACACACAACGAGATCGCTCTTGCCATCGATCTCGTTATGTGTGACACCTACCAGCGATCAGGCCCCTGCTGTGAGATTGCTAGTCGTTGTGTCGCGGGCGGAGGAGGGAACGCTGCGCTCTCCCACTACTCGGGTCCGGCTGCCGCTGCTGCTGCGGCCTCTGCTGCTCGGTGGCTCGAGCGATGGGCCGGATCCCGGGGACTCAAGCAGCGCTCCTTGCCCGTGAGTAAAAAGGGCAATTGGTTTTGGGGATTTATTGTCTGTGACGCCACCCGCGGTTGTGGTGATTGTGTGGACACCACCGCTGCTCTGTATGGGGATCTCGGGAGCGGTGACAGGGAGCAGCTTTGTTGTTATTCCTCCCCTCCGTGGGTAGGGGGTTGGTTGTCCCGGGGCTCGGTGATGGGGTAGGGATGGATGGCAGGCCGGGTGCGGGGCCTGGTGAGGTGCAGAGTCGCGGGGGCAGCGCTGTGCCGTACGGCATGGTGGTACTCACTCAGCCTGAGACGTTGACACAGTTCTCGGTAAAACACACGGCTGGAAAGACGGTTCCCACGGATGGCTGCTGTTGCTTTTCCCCGGTAGTTGGCGGTGACGGTCTCTCTCCCTGCACCTAGTGTAATGTTGGTAGCGATGGGTTCCCACCGGTAACCCGCTCCTCGACTTGGATATGGGCCGGAGGAGCGGCCCTGAGAAACTGGTGCCTTGGCGGTGGCGGTGTCTCTCTCCTACGGTTGGACTGTTGCCTTCAATCGGGACTTAGTTGTTGGGAGACCCGGAGGTCCCCTTCACTGACGGATTTGGCAAATTCACGACGACTCCTAGCCTTGCCGGGATCCGAAAGGCCCCTGCCAATGGTGCTGGCTTCTCCTTGTATACCGGTCCAGTACCGCCGGGCCACCACCCATCCGCGGTCCTTTCGGCAACCTCCGATCAGCCTCTCCTGCAGACGGTCCCCACCGTCTGCTAACCTTGCTGTCTCAGTTCGGGGCACACACCCGGACCAACTTCAGGCTTTTCCAAACTGTCACTTTCTCCTTCACCTCAACTCCTCTGCTCCTCTACCACTTCACTCTAACTTCAACTTCAGCTCCAACTAATCTGCCTGGTTTTCCCGCCTCCAGGACTGTGAACTCCTCGGTGGACGGAGCCAACCGCCTGGCCCACCCCCTGGTGTGGACACCAGCCCCTGGAGGAAGGCAACAAGGATTTCAGGTTTAGCTTTGGTGTACCTATCCGGGGTGTAGGGTGTGGTGGTGTCATTACCTGTGACCCCTGGCTTGCCCAGGGCGTCACATTCCCCCTTAGCAAAATGCAGACCGTCCGAGGGCTGCCCGTCCAACACCGGTTTTATTTTTCTGAAAAAAAGATAAAAACATACATACAAGATAAAAGAACATCATCCCACAACGGGAAGCACTTTTCTTAAACGTTGCAAAAACAGTTTTAACGGTTACGGCTTCCGCTCTCACCCACCCAAGTAACCTGGCCCTGATGCTGCCCCTAAGAAACAGGCAGCACCCCTTGACCCCAGTCCTGAACCAAGTCACCCGAGCGGGATCTGTCCTTCCCCTCCAGAGGGTAGCCACCGGTTCCGGTGGTGGCTGGGCCCCAGCCTGCTCCACTGCGGGCCCTCCCTCCAACCTGCCTCTCCAGAGGCGGTAACGGTGAGCTGCAACAACACAACATATTTACATGCCACTAACGTTTGTGGTTGCCCTGCAAGTTCACGGGCTTGTCCGTAAGGAGTCCCTTACGCAACTTTAAGCGGTCCCCACGGGGATAACGGTGCTGGCAACGGCCGGGTTCAAATCACGGTTGCAGACAATCAGATGACTTTTCACGGTTATCATTGACTTATCATTCTCCTCTTTAAACACTGGTGGTCCCAACGGGGACAACTTTTAGGCGGAGGACCGCCGGCTTAGCAGTCCATCCTCAATCGCGGGGCTCTAGTACCACCTTCACATGGTGCACCGCTCTGGACCCCGATGGTAGCTCGCTGCAGGCGATCTTCCTCCCTATACATGCGGGCATGCACATCCGCTCTACACCCCTCTCGGGCATCGATCTCTCTGCGCAGCTGCCGTTGCCGCCGCTCCCAGTCTGGAGCACTTTCTGCTTGCTCCGGTTCAGCGTGTGCGGGGGACGGACCCAGCCAGGGTCCCTCCGTGTCGGCTACGACCGGCACCTTCAGTAATGAGGGACCCCGCTGTGACATGGCCTGCTCTGCCTCCTGGCAGCTGCATCCCCGCCGCGCCTCCGGTGCATCTTTGCTGACGGCCTCAGCCTTCGGCTTCTTCCATTGAAGCGGATCAGGGCGGTCACGAGCTTCTGCTGCAGGTCGGTCCGCCGGGGCGGATTGGCAGGGTACCGCTACCGGTGGTGGTGGTAGCGGGCCTAGTGGCGGGGCAGCAGCAGCCAACACGGGTAGTGGGGAAGGTAGCAGGGCGAGCGGGTATGGACCGGGTCCCTCAGCCGCGATGACCAACCCACTAGGGGCACAGGGGCGTGGGTCACTTACCCTCCCTTCCAAGACTCCTTCCACCTCGCGTCTCCGTATGGCCGCCACCACTTCCACCATGTCGGCCTCCCACTCCTCCAGGAGGAGCTGCATGCGGACCTGCAGACGGCTGCTTAGCTGGACGGTCCGGACTTCCACCCACGCTGCGGGGCCAGGCGCGGGGACCACGGTGTTGTCGGTCGAACTCAGCATCTTTAGCAGCGGCCTCTTCCAGGAACCAGTCAATGGCCGCAGGGTCCTGGCGTCCCTGCTTCTATAGCCGCGGCTACATGCGACCAGTCGCCATTTCGTCCCCCTTAGCCTCTTTCCGGCCCCTCCTCTATCGGGGCGGGGTTTTGGCCTTCGCGCCTCCACTACTCGAGGAGACGCTCGAGCGGGAACTCTTCGCGCCAAAGATGGCAACTTCTGAAATTTTCCGGCCGGACACCTCCGGCGGCAACAAGGCGCACCTCTACCAGACGGCAGAGCGGTAAGATCCTGTTCGTGACGCCAAGTTGTCGCGGGCGGAGGAGGGGACGCTGCGCTCTCCCACTGCTCGGGTCCGGCTGCCACTGCTGCTGCGGCCTCTGCTGCTCGGTGGCTCGAGCGATAGGCCGGATCCCGGGGACTCGAGCGGCGCTCCTCGCCCGTGAGTGAAAAGGGGAATTGGTTTTGGGGATTTATTGTCCGTGACGCCACCCGCGGTTGTGGTGATTGTGTGGACACCACAGCTGCTCTGTATGGGGATCCCGGGAGCGGTGACAGGGAGCAGCTTTGTTGTTATTCCTCCCCTCCGTGGGTAGGGGGTTGGTTGTCCCGGGGCCCGGTGATGGGGTAGGGATGGATGGCAGGCCGGGTGCGGGGCCTGGTGAGGTGCAGGGTTGCGGGGGCAGCGCTGTGCCGCTCCCCGACTTGGATATGGGCCGGAGGAGCCCCTCTTTGCCCGCAGGCGCTGGCCCTGAGAAACTGGTGCCTTGGCGGTGGCGGTGTCTCTCTCCTACGGTTGGACTGTTGCCTTCAATCGGGACTTAGTTGTTGGGAGACCCGGAGGTCCTATTCACTGACGGATTTGGCAAATTCACGGCGACTCCTAGCCTTGCCGGGATCCGAAAGGCCCCTGCCAATGGTGCTGGCTTCTCCTTGTATACCGGTCCGGTACCACCGGGCCACCACCCGTCCACCGTCCTTTCGGCAACCTCCGATCAGCCTCTCCTGCAGACGGTCACCACCGTCTGCTAACCTTGCTGTCTCAGTCCGGGGCACACACCCGGACCAACTTCAGGCTTTTCCAAACTGTCACTTTCTCCTTCACCTCAACTCCTCTCACTTGCTCCTCTACCACTTCACTCTAACTTCAACTTCAGCTCCAACTAATCTGCCTGGTTTTCCCGCCTCCAGGACTGTGAACTCCTCGGTGGGCGGAGCCAACCGCCTGGCCGACCCCCTGGTGTGGACACAAGCCCCTGGAGGAAGGCAACAAGGATTTCAGGTTTAGCTTTGGTGTACCTATCCGGGGTGTAGGGTGTGGTGGTGTCATTACCTGTGACCCCTGGCTTGCCCAGGGCGTCACAGTTGCCGAAGGGTCCGGACCATTTTCTTCAAAGGTGATGTCCTGCTGGGCAGGACACATTGCTGTATTTGACACCTAACAATGACCTCCTATACAGGCCGCTCATCATTATAAAGGTCGCTGATCATTTCTGCATCGTTGGTAAGGTCTGACTGTGTGACATCTCACCAGCGACCTCCCAGCGACTTACCAGTGATCCTTATCAGGTCGCATCGTTTTCGGGATCGCTGGTAAGTCGTTAAATGTGACGGGGGCTTAAGACTTTAGGATAACAATGACCTTTCAATCAGTGGATGAAGGAGATATTCAGGAAGGTAAAATCGGATAGTGGACAGAGAGCAGTAAGTGCAACCCCAAGCCCCCTGTGCTTACAGCTCATCAGCTCATTAGCCTAGACATTAGAGGATTACTTTGGAACGCAAAAAAAGATTGCCATAACAAAAGTATGGATTGATTCTGGAATACAGCAACCTAACAGATAGATTTTGGGGGCTGGCTCTGGGCAGGAGAGAACACACATCACTCTGTATAGTCTGCAGGCATTGCTCATTGCACAGCTACACTCTGAAGCAGCTGTAGAGCAAGTGATGTGTGCACTTACTCCTGCACAGGGACAGTGCCCGCATACACAAGGTGTATAGTATCATCAGACTGGGCTGGCTCTGGGCAGGAGAGAACACACATCACCCTGCACTCTCTGCAGGCACTGCTCATTGCACAGCTACACTCTGAAGCAGCTGTAGAGCAAGTGATGTGTGCGCTTACTCCTGCACAGGGACGGTGCACGCATACACAAGGTGTATAGTATCATCAGACAGGGCTGGCTCTGGGCAGGAGAGAACACACATCACTCTGCACTCTCTGCAGGCACTGCTCATTGCACAGCTACACTCTGAAGCAGCTGTAGAGGAAGTGATGTGTGCACTTACTCCTGCACAGGGATAGTGCCTGCATACACAAGGTGTATAGTATCATCAGACGGGGCTGGCTCTGGGCAGGAGAGAACACCCATTCAAGTCTATGGGGCGAGAGAAAAATCGCACTGCACCCGCGGTACACCGGTGTACCGCGAATGCAGGGTGAGAATGGCAATAGCCGGCTATGGAGGAGAGAGGGAGATAAATCCCTCCCTCCCCTCCTCAGCGCCAGCCCGCCTCTCCGCAGCACTGGCCCGCCCCCTGCATGATTGGACCTCAGTCGCAGTGGCACTCGCAAGACACTCTGCTCCCGCTGTGCTGCCAGCGTGAGCCGAGTGTCATGCGAGGTTCGCACTGGTGCCTCGTGTGGCCCCGGCCTAATGAGCAGACAAAATCTGTACCAGAATCGCATGTAAAAAAATGCATGAAAAAAGTACCTATTTTATGCAGTGTTTTTCTTGCCCAGAGATGCAGAAATAGTGCAGAAATTTCTGCACCAAATATGTCACGTGTGCACATAGCCTAAAGGGGGCTTTACACGCTGCGACATCGCTAATGCGGAGTCGTTGGGGTCACGGAATTTGTGACGCACATCCGGCCGCATTAGCGATGTTGCTGCGTGTGACACCGATGAGCGATTTTGCATCGTTGCAAAAACGTGCAAAATCGCTCATCTGCATCGTTGCAAAAACATGCAAAATCGCTCATCGGTGACATGGGGGTCCATTCTCGATTATCGTTACTGCAGCAGTAACGATGTAGTTCGTCGCTCTGGCGGCAGCACACATCGCTATGTGTGACACTGCAGGAACGAGGAACCTCTCCTTACCTGCCTCCCGGCCGCTATGAGGAAGGAAGGAGGTGGGCGGGATGTTCCGGCCACTCATCTCCGCCCCTCCGCTTCTATTGGGCGGCCGCTCAGTGACGTCACTGTGACGCCGCACAGACCGCCCCCTTAGAAAGGAGGCAGTTCGCCGGTCACAGCGACGTCGCCGGGCAGGTAAGTATGTGTGACGGGTCTGCGCGCTGTTGTGCGGCACGGGCAGCGATTTGCCCGTGTCGCACAACAGATGGGGACGGGTACCCACGCTAGCGATATCGGGACCGATATCGCAGCGTGTAAAGTAGCCTTAAGACGTAATATACATGAAATGTCTGCATTCCTCAGATAAATGCTGTTCTTGTTGTTCGAGCCTAAGGTACACAACCTAAAATGACAATACATTTCTTTAGTTTTGGCAAATATGCTATGAAAAATATTATGCCTGGTGCTCGGAGACATATCTGCTTTAAGTTAGTCTTAAATCCTATTGGCGACAACGTTTTTTTTTAATGGGTTATCGCTATAGCTCAATAGTTTCCAATTTGGTCAGAGCCGTTCTTCCTGCAGGGTGAGTATTTGTCACAATGTGTCACTGCAGTGTTTTTGTAGCTCTCCTGGCAGCTCATCTGCTTTTATTTTCTGAAACTGAGGATAGATTTGTTCCTTCTGATGTGCACTGTACATTGCAGTGCAAAAGTGTATGCTCCCCTTCCTGATGCATATTGCTTAGTTATAGCAGTGAATATTTTCTAACTATTCAGATTTCTGAGCATACTTCTTTTCTTAATAACATTTATGTCGTAATGAAGGACCATATGGACCGTGACATATGGACCATCCTAGGGGTTCCTCACCCGAACTTTACAGTGTGACTCACACTCTGTTATTAGGCTATGTCGACATGTCCATGTGAAGTATTGGTGTGCTGTCCGATTTTCTTTTTTTTTTTTTTTTTATTGGACAGCACACTGACACAATGAGTGTGTCCTATTCTGATCCTCAAAATTGTATTAAAGTAGGACATACGGTACTTCGAGATTCATGGATCTCATTCTTATATCTATGATTCTAATAGATATCTGAATACAAGTGCATCTCAATAAATTTGAATATCATCAAAAAGTTGATTTATTTCAGTAATTCAATACAAAAAGGGAAACACATATATTATATAGTCATTACACACAGGGTGATCTATTTCAAGTGTTTTATTTCTGTTAATGTTGATGATTATGGCTTACAGCCAATGAAAACCCAAAAGTCATTATCTTAGAAAATTAGAATAATTACCACAAAACGTCTGCAAAAGCTTCCTAAGCATTTAAAATGGTCCCTTAGTCTGGTTCAGTAGGCTACACTAACATGGTGAAACCTGCTGACTTGACAGATGTCCAGAAGGCAGTCATTGACATACTCCACAAGTAGGGTAAGCCACAAAAGGTCATTGCTAAAGAAGCTGGTTGTTCACAGAGTGCTGTATCTAAGTATATTAATGGAAAGCTGAGTGATAGGAAAAAGTCTGGTAGAAAAAGGTGCACAAGCAACCGGGAAAACCACTGGCTTGATAGGATTGTTAAGAAAAAGCGATTCAAAAATTGTGGGGAGATTTACAAGGAGTGGACTGTTGCTGGAGTCAATGCTTCAAGAGCCACCACACACAGATGTATCCAGGACATGGGCTACAACTGTCGCATTCCTTGTGTCAAGCCACTCATAACCAATAGACAACACCAGAAGAGTCTTACCTGTGTGGTGCCCTGGCCTAGCCAGGTCGTCACAGATAACATACAAACACCCCCCACCCCCATTAGACAGGGACACCAGCCAAACAAAAACCCTTGTTGCCTCCCTCCAGTGTCTGATGTCCACACCAGGTGGGGCGGAGCCAAGCGGTTGGCCCCACCCACCGAGGAGTTCACAGGCCTGGAGGCAGGAAAAGTGACAGAAGAGTGTAGGAGTTTGAAGTGAGAGGAGCAAGCACTTTGGTGTCTGGGTTTGTGGCCCAGGCACTGACAGCAAGGTTAGCAGATGGTGGTGGCTGTCTGCAGGAGTGGTGGAGCAACGCGGAACCGTAGGACCGGGGTCGGGCGACGGCCCGCCGGTACCGACCGGGGAGCGAAGTGAAGCCAACACACACAGGCAGGGCCATCGGACCCCGACCAGGCTTGGAGCCGCCATCAATAGTCAGATCCGAATGTGACTGGAACCCCAGGGGTTTCACAACAGCAAAAGTCCCGATTGAAGGCAACCGCCCACACCGTGAGGGTATACAGCTACCGCCTAAGGCTAGAGACCCAAGGGCCAGCGCCTGCGGGCAAATGGGCTTATCCGGTACCCATACACCGGGGAGCGGACTACCGTTGGGAATCCATAGTAGTCAGAAGGAGAACATCAAGGTGCAGGAAAAGACAGCCGCCATCACCTGTCCGGGGAGAAACATTGCAGCCGGCTGCGGGACCCGTCCATCCAGCCGTTTGGTTTACCGAGGACTTTGCACCTTTCTTGCTGAGTGAGTACACCCGTGCCATCCGGCACCGCGCCGCGCTGTCCCTGCAACCCTGCACCTCACCAGTCATGCCTCCCCGTCACAACATCACCGGGCCCCGGGACCACTGACCCCTACCCACGGAGGGGGAAAACAACATCCCAGCTGCTCCTTACCATCGCTCCCGGGATCCCCGTCATCAGCAGCGGTGGTGCCTATCTTCACCACGACCTGTGGGTGGCGTCACGGACTAAACCCCCCAAAGCAACCACCCCTTTCACTCACGGGCGAGGAGCGCTGCTCGAGTCCCCGAATCCGGTCCACCGCTCGAGCCACCGAGCAGCAGCAGCCGCAGCAGCGCCGGACCCGAGCGTTAGCGAGTGCAGCACAGTGGCGTCCTCCCCGCCTGCGACAACTGGGCAAGGAGAAAAAGAACTGGACTGTTGCTCAGTGGTCCCAGGTGTTGTTTTCAGATGAAAGTAAATTTTGTATTTCATTTAGAAATCAAGGTTCCAAAGTCTGGAGGAAGAGTAGAGAGGCCACAATCCAAGCTGCTTGAGGTCTAGTGTGAAGTTTATATAATCATTGATGGTTTGAGGAGCCATGTCATCTGCTGGTGTAGGTCCACTGTGTTTTATCAAGACCCAAGTCAGCGCAGCCGTCTACCAGGAAATTGTAGAGCACTTCATGCTTCCCTCTGCCGACAAGCTTTTTGGAGATGAAAATTTCATTTTCCAGCATGACTTGGCACCTGTCTGCACTGCCAAAAGTACCAATACCTGGTTTAATAACCACAGTATCACTCTGATTGTCCAGCAAACTCGCCTGACCTAAACCTTATAGAGGATCTATGGGGTATTGTCAAGAGGAAGATGAGAGACACCAGACCCAACAATGCAGACGAGCTGAAGGCTGCTATCAAAGTAACCTGGGCTTCCATAACACCTCAGCAGTGCCACAGGCTGATCGCCCCCATGCCACGCTGCATTGATGCAGTAATTCATGGAAAAGAAGCCCAGACCTAGTATTGAGTGCATTTACTATACATATTTTTCAGTAGGCCAACATTTCTGCGTTTAAAATACTTTTTTTCAGTTGGTCTTATATAATATTCTAATTTTCTGAGGTAATGACTTTTGGGTTTTCATTGGCTGTATCCATAATAATCAATATTAACAGAAATAAACATTTGAAATACAGTGGTACCTCGCTTAACGAGTAACCCACTTAACGAGAATTTCAAAGCTTTCTGTAAATTTGTAACCCGCTTTATGAGAAAGCTTTGCTGGACGAGCAAAATTCTCACCGCACACACTTCCGGTTCCGTCCATCCACTGTGCACTGACCCGCACTTGCAGTCCACACAAACACACACATGTACGCACAAACACACACATGCACGCACACACATACAGTATTATGCTCACCTTACCTTCCGTTCCACTGCCGGCCTCATGGTTCTTGTAGTTCCCGGGTACATCGCGGCAAACTACAAGTACCATGAGGCCGGCAGTGGAACGGAAGGTAAGGTGAGCATATAAAATGTGTACCTTCCGTTTTATCGCCGGTGTCCTGGGTCCTGTAGTGCGCCGCTCCACTCCACTCCAGGCATCCAGGCATCCATAGCGATGAAGCAGGAACTTCCTGGTCCCTGTCACCGCTACTCACAGGCAGCGCGCTGGCCAATCAGAGGCAAGCGGCTCTGCCTTTGACGTCAGCGCTCTGGCAGGAAGTTCCGCCCTCGTCGTTATGGTTATCCAATACACGGCCCGCACCGGAGAAGAGAAAGTCCCAGGAGACCGGCGATGGAACGGAAGGTAAGGTGAGCATATAATATGTGCGTGTGCATGTGTTTGTGTATTTGTGTGTGTTTGTACATGTTTGTGTGTGTTTGTGCATGTGTGGAATGATAGAATAGGGTACCAGGATGGGACATTTAACACATTATTGAACTAATTGTCAGCATTGCAATGATTTCCTATGGGAAATCTTGCTCTTCTGAACGAGTAACTTGATTAACAAGCACAGTCCCAGAACGGATTGTTCTCGTTAAGCAAGGTTCCACTGTAGATCAATCTGTGTGTAATGATTCTATATAATATATGCATTTTCCTTTTTGTATTGAATTACTGAAATAAATTAACTTTTTGATGATATTCTAATTTATTGAGATGCAAGTTGCAAGTTATAGGAAACATTGGATTCCACAGAAATGGATTCTGTTCTCTCACGCAAAGTAAAAGAATTTATTTTTATTCCAGATAACTATTAAATATCATACTACTACTTTTTTATTTTGTAGTTTAAACCAAGAATGTGGAAAAAAAACTTTGAACCACTATAGTTGTCTGTTAATTGCATTTTTCTGTTTCTGGGTTTAATAGTTTTACATTTTTGGGGGGCTTGTTCTGTCTAAAAATATCAGTCAGCCTTACCTCTTCTCGAGCACTGTCCTTTCACTACTGTCTCTAATCTTTGTTGTTGCAGCTGTATTGTTGATATCATTACTACAGCAGAAGACCGCTGCAGCCAGTCAGTGGGTTCATTTGTACTGTCTCATAAGAAACCTTGTACTGGCACACAACATTCTGTTATTTTAAAGGGGTGTTTTTATCTTGGAAAGTTCTGGCATATTGCTAGGACGGACCATCATTTTTTAGATGGTGGGGATCTAGCCTCTCTGGCCCACACCAGACTTCCCATTCACAGTATTCTTAATTGAGCTACAGTATACAACAGATAGATAACATTCATTGTTACATAAAAAACTAATGAAATGGTACCTGGATAAAACAGCAGATATGTATTGTAATATAGACAAGAAGCAATTATATAATATGTATACTATGTTAACCAAATGGAGACATATCCTCAATGTAAGAAGTAACGGTTATCCCCTATCTGTGTCAATTTTGAGTGCTGTGATCATATACTCCCAGAAACAAGGAATGAAGTGGACACCGCATACTTTCAGGATGGAGTTGCGGAGTCCCATTCTCTGGCTTCTAAAGGTCCAATTACTGGATCGCTGGGGGTTCCATTGGTCTGACCCCCAATCATCAAGTTATTCCCAATTGTTAAGTAATTTAACCTTTTAAGAAAGAATTTGAAAATAAAGAGCAAACCGCATTAATGCAGTCAATGATTGCCAGTTCACTGAACTGCAGCTCTAAATAGGACATTATACGATCAGCAACTCCCTCGCGGCATTCTTGACAGGCATTTCGTGACTTCACACATAGCTGACTAGCAATACTCAATCTTCTTATGTAATCTCTCCTTGTTCTGACTCTTTAGATCAAGTGATACAGTCTCTGTTCTAGCAAAGACTGTTCCTCCATAGCTCCGATGCTATAGAAAATAATTAACACACAAATCAAACATTAATTTAACTTCTGTGATATTGGCAGAACTTGGAAGAGCATGCCATTGTGCAGCAACATCAAGGTACTGTGACATCTCTAGTTACCTAGGACTAGAAGAAATAGAAGTTAATAAAGAGTTTCAAAGAAAAAAAAAAAGCAAATTAAATATAATACTGTAGATAAGACATAAGTCATGGCAACTAGTTGCTGCTATCACTGCCACCATTGCCTGGGACTTTGTTCATAAACACCGGTGGGCTCACTGAAGGTGCACTGCTCCTCGATCCTCTGCATCCTCCCCCCTCTAATCTGACATATGATTTGCATTCTCAGGCATCTTACCCATACCGAAGACGCCCTGAGCTGCAATATTAGACTGAGCACCATCTGATATTGCAGATTTTTTCCCCTAAACCCTTAACGCTTTATATGCAAAGCCCTGATAAAGGCTTCCTAGAAACCGAAACATCGTTTTGCAAAGGTTGAGGTGCACCACATTTTGCAAGATGACTGGGCGTATAAGACGACCCCCAACGTTTCCAGTTAAAATATAGAGTTTGGGATATATTATATATACTCGAGTATAAGCCAACCCGAGTAATGTGTCCATTGTTTAGTAATGTCCCCTGCAGTAATGTACCTAATGTTTAGCAATGTACCCTGCAGTAATGTCCCCATTGTTTAGTAATGTCCCCTGCAGCAATGTCCCCATTGTTTAGTAATGTCCCCTGCAGCAATGTCCCCATTGTTTAGTAATGTCCCCTGCTGTAATGTCCCCATTGTTTAGCAATGTCCCCTGCAGTAATGAGCCCATTGTTTAGTAATGTCCCCTGCAGTACTGAGCCCATTGTTTAATAATGTCCCCATTGTTAAGTAATGTCCCCTGCTGTAATGTCACCATTGTTTAGTAATGCCCTCCTGCTTGTCACCTTCTTGTCCCCTATTATGCTGTTGTTTACACACAATAAAATATATTCTCACCTATCCTCAGTGCCTGCAGTGCCTCCACCTGTTTCTTGTAGTCCGCAGGCACACACACCCCTCCGTGATAGCGTCCGGTGCACGGAGCAGCCGCTGCAGGATGTCGTCATGGCTTTACTGCAATTGAATGCTTTATGGCGCCACAAAGCATTCAACTGCTGTAAAGCGCTGACAGCAGCGGTGGCCCTGTGTATTGGACGCGATCATGGAGAAGTGATTCCTGTGGACCGCAGGCACATAGACCCCCTCCATGAGCCTGTCCTGTGTACGGGATCGCCGCTATTGTCAGCGCTTTACTGCAGTTGTATGCACACACACACTTCTTCCTCCCAAATTGTGGGGGAAATTAGTGCATCTTATAGTCCGAAAAATACAGTTATTAGGGGAAAAAAAAACCATCTACAAACTACATCCTCCAAACAGCAATTGTAATTTGTCATCACTGGTACTATAAAATCCATACTATAAAACTGTCATTATATATCCCACGAGTGAGCCCTGAAAAATCCACTCAAATGTTGAGCCCAGAAAATTGATGTATTGAACAAAACGTCACCAGAAAATAACAGTGTTGAGATGCCTTGAACCAGCAGTGAGATGACGGCATAAAAACATATCATGAAAGAAAAGGCAATTACAGATATAGTCTTTGCAGCTGTTGGGACAGATGGGGCCAGGTTATAAAGTAGTGGACAACCCCTTCAAGCTACAGAATCCAACCTGATTGTTTACTGTAAATTCCTGTGAGAAAAATAAGAAGAAAGTCACTTTTAATTATGGAACTTAACTTTGATTTCCTGCCGGATCTCCTGTAGAACATTTTTGTAAATTGTATTCTTTCCCATAGTCCCTTTTTCCTCCTTAAAACAGCAGGAGATCGTTTAATTCTGTAATCCTTTAAATGTGACTTGAACATTCAATATGCAGTACTTTGTTTTTATTTTGTCGAAAAACATTGATGTGAACTCATAAACAATAAGTTATAAATTGGTCAATAAATGATAGCGTACTCTTTTGTGCAAACACGAAGGAGATTCATGTTGTGCTAGTAATTATATAACTTTTAAGTTTTGGAAGCACAGATCATTATTTTCTTAATAATAGCTCAGACAATTGCATAGAATTAATTTGCTGTGGCTTTGTGCTAGGTTTATGTGTTTCAACTGGCAGTAGGCTCGTACAGGAAGCTATTGTATCTCCTTAATGGATATTTTTCTATTTTTATAAATCATGTATGTTTAGTGTTGGGACATATCATGCTCAACAACAGATAAAGCTTATAGATACACTGATACATTAACTTATAAAGTGATCAATAAATAATAACTGCCATCAACTCAAAAACATTTCTAGAATCCGTCCCTTCCTCAATTCTCAATCTACAAAAATTCTAGTGCATGCCCTCATAATCTCATTATTACCGTACTGCAACATCCTCCTCTGTGCCCTTCCTGCTAACACGCTCACCCCACTCCAGTCCATCCTTAATTCTGCTGCCCGACTGATCCACCTCTCTCCTCAATACCATCCTGCTTCTCCCCTCTGCAAATCCCTCCATTGGCTCCCTATCCTCCACTGTATCCAATTCAAACTACTAACACTGACCTACAAAGCCATCCATAATCTGTCTTCTCCATATATCTCTGAACTAATCTCCCGCTATATTCCAAAACGTAATCCCCGGTCCTCCCAAGATGTTCAATGACCCCACTGCTTCACTACCACAGCTACTGCCCCACCACCGTGCGGAGCTGCTGCCGCCTCACCACCATGTGGAGCTGCCACCGCCTCACCTTCGTGCGGAGCTGCCGCCGCCTCACCACCGGGTGGAGCTACCTCCACCTCACCACTGCGCGGAGCCACCGCCCGAACAACACCCCACTTACTGTCTCCTCCCCAAAATCCTATAGACTGTAAGCTCGCAAGGGCCGGGTCCTCTTCCCTCTGTACCAGTCTGTCTTTTGTAACTTGGATATGTATTCTGTATGTAACCCCTTCTCATCTACAGCACCATGGAATAAATGGTGCTCTATAAATAAATATTAATAATAATATAACTGGCTCTTTTATGAAGACACTAAGGATATTCAATTTATACTGTAGTATAAGGTTGTTTGCTCACTTTGCATTTTTATCTCGGTTTTGTTTCTGGCTTTTTTTTTTTCCTGAAGGGAATCCTGAAGTTTATACACACTTTTATTTTCTCCTTGCTGATTTTGTGCAGAAAATGATCAGCAGCATGTCAATTCTGTCACACATTGACTTCAATGAAATCAATCAAAAACCCTATTTAAAATATACCAATAAGGTATTTTAAGTTAATCATTGGAATCTCTTCATTTGTATTGGATCTTTGGAGATAATAGACAGACCGACAGACATAATAAAATTGAACCCTTTGGGGCTTATTAGAAAAGCTTTTATGATTTTCAATAAATGAGAAAACAAATGACGTTGGGTCCGCCCAAATTTGATAACCAGCAAAGATGCAGCAGACAGCTGCTAGCTGATACTATCAGTCTGGGAAGGTCCATGGTTATTGGGCCCTTCCTAGCCTAAAAATAGCAGTTCGTAACCGCCTCAGAAGTGGCGCATGTTATAATATGTGCTGATTTTGGTGCTTTGCTTTGGCTCTTTCAAATTGCCCTGGTGCGTAGGTGATCAGGGTAATGTAGTTGGGGATGATGTTGTCATCTGTGTAGTCTGCTGACATCAATCCCTGGTGTTAGTAAGAGAAAGATGTCTATCAGCACCCCCATTTCTAACCCAATAAGTAAAACGGAAAAAAAACCCCACACGTACACAAAAATAGTTTATTTGAAAAAAATGACTTAATGATTCTTCTCATCTGTATGATTACGGGGATACCAAACTTGCCCATTTAAAAAAAAAATAAAAAAATATATTGGTGAAAATTAGGTAAGAACTTTGGCAACACAAAAAAATATACATTCTTTTAATTTTTCCAAGACTCCTAAAGTTTTTTCATTTTTTTTAATCGCAGCTGTGTAAGGGCTTATTTTTTTCTGGAATGAGGCAATGTTTTTATTGATACTGTTTTTGGATATATATGACATTTTGGTCACTCGTTACAGCATTTTTTGTTGCATTGCGGGGACGAAAAAACACAATTTTGAAGTTTGTTCTTTTCTTTTGTTTTTTTGTTTTTTTAATCTCTTTAGGGTGTTTACCAATCGGTTAAGTTATTTTGATATTTTAATAGATCATACTTTTCCGAATGCAGTGATACCATATGTATTTTTTTTACATTATCATTTTTAATAAAGGGGAAAAAAGGTGAATTGAACTTTTTTTTCCATATTTTGTAAAACTTTTTTTTTTTTTACTTTTCACTGTATTTATTAGTCCTTTTAAAAACCTTGAACGTTTAATATCACAGAACTCCAGTATATAGTAAAAATCATGGTCACCTTTGAAGCTGTGTCACAGAGGGTTTAAAGAGAGCTCTGTTGTAAGCATGGAGGTTTTTAATAGACCCTCAGCTGTCATAGCAACCCATGAGCGCATAGAATGCCGCTGTTATAGTTTTCACAGTGGCATTAAGGAGGTTAACAATTGCGTGGAAGAGCTCTGTGCCACCCGCAGTGGTTAGAGGCAAGTCCTGGCTGAAACACACAGCCATCACCTGCCTCGTATGGGGTGAACACGCCCGTGAGCATGTTCCTTATACCTGTTACCAACTTGTGCCGTACATGTATAGCGGATGTTGGTAACAGGTTAACTGATATTATTTTGCTGAAATTGACCAATATAGTTGTTACCAAATTTGTATTGTTTTATTCATATTTTACTATGTTTTCACAATAAAAATATTCTTTAAAAAACAAAAGCATTTTTGTGCCACCATGTTTTGGCAGTCTTTTTACTTTTATGTTGATAGAGCTGTTTGATGGCTTATTGTTTGCACACTGAGTTGTAGTTTTGGTTGGTACCATTTTGGAGAACATGAGACTTTTTCCTTTGTGTTTTACTCCAGATTTGAACATACAGTGGGTTATGTCCACGGCTACCTCGGGTCGAAGTCTGGAGGGATTATGGGGCAAATTATAGGGTCACAAGCTGGACCATGATAACAATAGGACTAAGGATATGCACACGAGGCATCCTATATATGCCGGTGTATCAGCAGTGGAAGCTGCCTGAAGAATGATCAGATTACTTTTCAAAGTTTGAAACGGTTAAAAAAAAGTTACAACAGACTGAACATATAGACAGCAAGTCATTTTGATATTGCAGGGAATATGTTATAGCAGGGGTCGGGAACCTATGGCTCGGGAGCCAGATGTGGCTCTTTTGATGGCTACATCTGGCTCACAGACAAATCTTTCATAAACAAATACCGAGTTTTCCGGTTTGTAAGACACACTTTTTTTCCCCCAAAACTGGGGAAAAAATGGGGGTGCATCAAACTACATATGTCTTTCCGGAGCGGCAGTGGTGGCGCAGGGTCAGCGATACTGCGGGCTTGTGGGGTTTCGCAGCAGCGAGCCCACAGTATCCGGTGGACTGTGGGCTGATTTGAATCTCCCACAGTTGACGAGATCGACTTAAAGAAAATAGCTGCGGAGCCGGTGCATGCACAGATAGGACTCCGTGGCCAATTTCTTGAAGTCCATCGTGTCAATGTGCGCACGGGCCGCGGCCATTTTCTTGAAGTTGATTTCGTCAACTACGGGAGATTCAAAGCAGCTAAAGGGTGCCTGTTGCCGTGACACTCCACGAGCCCACAGAAGAATTGCCGACCCTCCGCACACTGACCCTCTTAAGCCGCAACACCCTGTCCGTGCCCGCAGCATCGCCTACCCTGCTTCTGGGACCTTCTGAGCTGCTCCACTATCGCCGCTTTCCCCTGGTAAGTATGGCTCTCATGGAATTACATTTTAAAAATGTGGCGTTCATGGTTCTCTCAGACAAAAAGGTTCCCGACACCTGTGTTAAAGGGACTCAGTTGACACCAAATCAGTGTTCACAGCAAGTACAGGCACTCAGTGCATCTTGTGGCCAATCATTTAAATGCAGCTTCCCACCTGCTTGTGTTACAATTATCTCCTCTCTTCATTAGCTTTATGATACCAGAGCTGTCAGAGTGGGGGGGAGAGGGGGAATAAATGGAAAACAAGCAGGTGGGAAGGTGCATCTAAATGTCTGCCCACACCATGATGCACCGAGAGCCTGTACTTGGTTTAAACAGTCATTCTGTGCCAACAGAGTCCCTTTAATTTAATTTTGCTTTTTTTTTTTAAGGCGGAATCTGCCTGAAAAAGATGTTGAGTGCAGATATTCTAACATTGGAATACAAGGATGAAATACCTGTCGAATAAGCAATAACTGGCAATTCCCAGCAATATGTTGGTAGTTTTTGTGGAGTGTGTCTCTGCCCCATTGGCTACAACAGAAAACCGATAATTCCTGCTGTGCTGCTGAACAGATCACACACCCATTATTGCTGACTGGACGGCATTACAGCTCACACCAACATAAATATTTCAAGCTGGACAGATGATGTGCAGTCCAGCAATATTATCCATTACACCTCATCCATCTTGAGTGCCAAATCCAGCAACGGGGACAAGCCCAGACAGAAAGAGATGTAACAATATACATTATCTATATTTAATGTACTATTTGTGCAATAAAATCTTATTTTTCAATATTTTTTTTTAAATGTTGTACTGTATGGGTACTAATGAATGATATGGGATTCCAGCTCCTTTTTTCTGCTCAGCTGGTGTCAGGTGTCACAAACAGCTGAAAAGTATAAGATAGTGGAGGCTTTATAACCACTTCTGTCTTTTCTTTTCTGAGTGACTCATAACCAATGTTTAAATTTAAAAATAAGCGAAATAAAATATTCTTAATGGTATAAACTTCCAACTTTAAAAAAGACAAAATAGTAAATTAAATTAGCACGTTTTTAGCATATACTACCCTTAATAAAGCGCATAAAAAGTATTCCATTCCAGGCCTACATGTCAAGTAAAAACACAAGACTGAAAATATTTTGGTGACGTAAAGAAAAATACCAAGCTGAGGCATTTAATTGGACAAGTACCAGCACTATGCGCATCATGGTGTGGCCAAACATTTAAATCAACCTTCCCACCTGCCTGATTTTTTTCTATCTTCAGCCTTCTGTGGCTCTTTGTAGCCAGAGTTGTCAAAGAAGAGGTGGGTGGAGATAAATGGAAATCAAGCACTGAACACCTGGACTTGATTTAAACAGTCATTCTGGGCTGACAGTCTCTTTAGGGTTAAATCACTTGGTATAGATTTTGTTGCAGAAAATTGTACACCTGTCCCATTTACCTTAGGCTACATTCCCATGATGAGCTTTTGATGAGTTTTTCACCCTGCATGTTTTTGCCCGGTCAATAACTCAGCGTCTTACAGTTCCAGCTAAGTGGATGGGATTCATAGAAATCTCATGCCCACTGTGCTTCTTTTTTACTCTGCATAAAATTACACAATTTTATTGTGTTTCCACAGTGGAAACTCTTCAAAAACGTATGTAATTTTCACTTAAATTTAGCAATAATGTTTTGTTAAAGCCAAATACCATCAGGAAGTATCAAAAACAACGCAGCTTTATTATTAATTTAAAGCATGACATACTAAAAAGACAAAATCCGCAGCTTCAAAAACACAAGTAACTTAATTTTATGGGAGGAGAAATTCTGCAACATTAAAAAGTAACCAAAAGCTCACCATTGGAACCTCGTCTCAAACATACTCATTCAGAGCAAAGTAACCACTTTTCAGTCGACGAAGTTTTGCCAAAATCTGAAGCTTGGGAATTTGCCTTCTAAACAACCAACTATGGCAATGCCAAAATAGTATTTGGTAATTGAAGTCCAAAATACTGGTTGTGATGAGGTCAATAAACAATATTTAGATGTTTTGGCCTGTTGGCTGGGTATGCACAAAATGCTTTTTGACCAGCTGGAGTCTAGCTACCAGGCTGATTTCAAGATCTGATAGGTTGGTCTATTTAGTCAGAAAAAAAAAATTCTTTTAGACTAGAACCAATTCCTAAAGTATAAAAATCTAGTATCATTTTTCTAATCATATGGAAATATACATGATTCTTCCTACCTCTCATTACATCAGTCTGTTATGTATTCTTGCTTTTAAATTTTGTACGTTTTCAAAAGACTTTTCAGGTCGCACTATCGAGCCACAAGAAGCTTCCATATTTTTATCTCTTGGTGGTTTAAGCAACTTTATCTAAGAACATACTGTACATTGGTGAAGTTGTAGATTGCTATCTTATCTGGTTTAGTCAAATTCTCCTTTGACTGGCTATCTAACCTTTCAAGTAGAAATGATTTAATGACATAAGGAAAGATTGAAATATAATATCTTGGTTATCTACATGAAAGATTCAATCATTGCCTTTTACTTTCTTTTCCAATGTGCTCTGTTTATTAAGAGTTGGTACTATTTCAAAAGCTCTAACTTCCGTTTTTAAGCAGTTTTGTATCAGAATTTGGGTTTAAAATGTTCTAGGTGTTAGGAAAATTGTTAATACAGCTTTTTCAAGTTTTAAAATAAAATTCAGGGCTTTAAACTTAGTTTCATATTACAGTTCCCCTCCTATGAAGTGGTATATCATGCTTGGGTGAGAAGAGTAGCACTAGTCAAATAAAAGCTTCTAAATCCTCACTAAGGCCCTTCCTTAAAGGTTTAAATCACCACCTATCCCCCAAAAAATTATAAATTTTCACAATCCACAGAGCATAACTTGCTGATTTTTGGACATCCTACCCCTCAAAGTTTTAAGGCTCTGGAACCCTTAGATCTGGGCTCTGCAGCTCTGTCTCAGATAGATAGGAGATGCACATGCTCAACCCATGCTAGATTCATTGTATTTGGAGATACAGAGGTTGCAATAATGACTGTACAAGTGTCACTGACAACTCTGTAGGCTGATTTATGTTTTTAGAAAATCCAATGCTTTTACTATGCATGAGACCATTGTAGCTTCTGCCATGAGTGGCGCTCTCATGGGTCTTTCAGGGAAAGGCACAGTGCTCTTTCAGCAGGAGGGTTATGCCATCTCCACCTCAGCCAGCGTAGGTTTGCACAGTACATAATGTTTCTGTGGCTGTTAACATATTCCACAGCTGTAGCATCAACATGTTCTATGTGAGCAGCAAGGATATCACACAAAGTCCTGTGTGGCATACTCATGTGGTTCTTCCTCCTCCTGGCTCCACAGACCTCCTTTCCAGTGGCAGTAGGAGGTTTGTTGAGCTGTGAAGGAGATTATCTTTTTGTGGACTGCTCTACATCCTGCTCACTATTAGCTTGGTGCAGGAGCAGAAAAAGCTTTGGGTCCAGGAGGGGTCCGGGGCTTAAACACTGAGGGTGAAGAGAGAATCCTAAGGCCTGGTCTCAGATGTACTGAAGTAGGGAGGCTTTTGTATGTGTGACTATAGAGTATATGGGGTGTGTTTTTGTGAGTGTATGAATACTATATGTGTATATATTCTTTGTAGTTGTGTGTGTATATGTATTTATGGACCATACAATTTGTTATGCCATTTCTCCTAAGTACGACCACGCCACATGCTGGGGGAAAACTACTCTTTTGGCGCAGGGTTTAGAAGGGAAAGAGTGCAATTTGTTTTAGAACTCCTTTTTGGCTGGAATAGATTATGGATGTCATGTTGCATATGAAGAGCCTTTAACATTCCAAAACAGGAGAAAGCCCCACAGGTTATCCCTGTGGGGACACAAGGATCAGTGGGCGTTCACATCAGCTGTCCTGGCTGTCTTCAGAAAGACCGCATGGACCAGGGCTCATCCCGCTGAATGCTTGCTCTCCTTCCCCATGGGCAGAACACTACTCAGACAATATGGGGTGAGGGAACCACACATTGGTAAGACTTTATTGGTTCACCAACAGGCAAAATCTTATCATACATTTCCAGCAAGAACACAAGATGGTAGAAGCAACAGAATAGCACCCTTCCTCTGACGCACCAGGGATTAGCATCTTTGTTATTTCGGGGTTTCCAGCGCCAAATATCCCAGCCGGCAGCACCCTGCATTTGGCAGGCAGCCACTGAGAAGAGATAGCAGCAAGCTTAAGAAGATGATCGAGCACAGCAAGTTATGTAGCCAGGCGACCAAATTGTTCCAACCTGAGTTCTCCAAGCAAATTTTTGGGCTCAGGATTGAGCAGTGAAGCAGTTTTGTAATCTTCAAGCTGGAACCATTGATCCTAGGCTGAAGTACTGTAGAATATATGTTGTGAAGCAGTTCTGTGATTCTCCAGCTGGACCTGTAGCTCCTAGACTGAAGTCTTGTAGAATATCTCTCTGGTGACTGAAGCAAGGTCCTTTTATACCACTCAGTTCTCTATTCAGGGTATTGGGTCTTACATTATTAGAGGGAGATGGTTGCTGTCTCATTGGTTGCACGTTCAATTCGGCTACATCATTTTCCTCTGACTTACTGTATATAGTCAAAGGGACTGAGGCAATGCACATTTATCAGACAGTCCGCATTTAACAGACAATAGGATTCCGATAAGTATGACATGAGGCAATGACTAATTTCTCTTGATTTAACCAACAGCAGAACCATACATTTGACCTAATTAAGAACAATTCACCCGCCACACAAGTGGCTAGATGCCGCTTTGTCCCAACCGCATTTTGGAAACTACACCTCTTGCGGAATTTATTTAATTATTGAACATTTATTAATTGAGCATTTATTGAGCAATTATTAACCCTCAGAAGATTCACATAATTGTATAACATTAGGTTTAATAAGTGTAAAATTATCATGTTTTCCAATAAAATATTGCTTTGGACCCTTGTTTTTAATTTTCAAAAGCGGTATTGGGAGAAAACTAGGGGTAAAATGTGTTATGCAATTTCTGCTGAGTATCCCAATACCCTATATATGATTGGAAACTACTTTTAAGGGCTCATGCGCACGTAACTACAGAATATTCTGCAGCGATTTGACAGCACATGTGCGTGTCAAATCGCTGCAGAAAGACTGCATAATGAATGCAGTTTTTTTGTTAAAAAAAAGTCGATTTCCTGCGCTCTGGCTGCTGCCCCCACCATAGACAGAGTGGAAGCTGCATCCAGAAAGCAGAAATAATTAACATGCTGCTTTCATGAACGCATGGACTTGGGTCAAAATTTTATCACCCAAATTGCTGTGTTCATAAAAGAATCGTGCGCACGTATCATGCACAATCTTCATAGATTGTGCTGAGGACGCAGGACGCATGCATTTACGCTGCAGTGCAATAAGCAGCGTAAATGCATGTCAGTACGCAACGTGCGCATGAGTGCCACATTGGAGCTCAGATTTTGCTGGAATGGTTTGCAGTTGCCATGTCACATTGGCGAGCACCTGAGTTGCCAAAACAGCAGAGACCCACATAAGTGACCCCATTTTACAAACTACACCCCTCAATGAATGCATCTAGAGGTGCAGTGATCATATGGACACCACAGGTGTGTCACAGAACTGAATACCATTGTACGGTGAAGGAAAAATAATTATATATTTTTTTCTTTAAATTGTTGTTTTAGCAACAAATTTATTATTTTTTTTTTATAAGGCTAATAGGAAAAATAAACCTAACAGTTTGTTGTGCAATTTTTTCAGAGTACAACAGTACCACATATGTGGTCAGAAACCTCAGAAACCAGTTTTGAGGCACGGGGCAAAGCTCAGAAGGAAAGGAGTGCCATATTATAGCGCAGAATTTGTGGAATGGGTTGCAGGTGCCTTGTCATGTAGATAGCGTTCCTGAGGTACTAGAAGAGTAGAATCTCCCATAAATGACCCCATTTTTACAAACTTTCATTGCATTGATCTAGAGGTGCAGTGATCACATTCACATCACAGGATCTTCATGGAATTTTATACCATTGGGCTGTAAAGAAAACATAATTACATTTTTACAACTAAAATTTTGTGTTTGCCCCAGATTCTACCTTTTCACAAGAGGGAATAGGTAAAAATGGCACCATATTTGTTAGATAATTTCTGTTGAATGTGGTTTTATTCCTTATGTGGCTCAGTAGTGCTGTTTGGCCACACGGCAAGGTTTGGGAGGGAAGGATTGCTATTTATCTTTTGTTGAGCAGATTTTCCTAGAATAAGTTTGCAGTCTCTATTTGCAGAGCCCCTAAGTACCAGAAGAGAGGATTCCCCTCTCAAATGACCCCATTTTGGAAATGACTACAATCTGGGAATTTATCTATGGGTATAGTGACGATTTGGACTCCATGAGTGATTTGTAGAAATGAGCAGGGGATGTTGCAAAATAAAAAAAAATGCAAATATGCCATTGTATTGCTTGTACGTTATGCCCAGCTTGTGCTTCTGGAGAAACACACCCAGTAATTAAGTGGTCTCCTTGCTGCTATACTGAGTAACGTGTTGATGCTAACTGCGTTTTAGGCACATTGTTAAGGCTCAGAAGGGAGTGGGGAACTTTGGATATGGGAGCGCAAGTTTGGTAGGGGTTCTTTTCAGGGTTGGAGAAAGAGGAGCCATGGCACTCTTCCAGAGTCTGTGTGCTTCAAGTACTCTGGAAAACCCCTATATTTCCATTAAATATGAGTTAAAGGTTTTACTGTGAAAATTTTACATCACATTTTGGATTACATTTATCCTGTATTCTACGCTAAGTGCTTATATTGGGGTCCACAGTGAGTTAATCTGCTTCGTTATAGTGAGTAATCAGTCGGCGTTCTGTCTGAATTATGTATTTCAGAGATTTAAGTGCTCAAATTGAGCACAGGATAAATGTGAGCTGTGCCTTTATTACCATGGTCTTTGTAAGGAAGAATGAAGAAATCAACGGCAGTTCAAAGATTGGTTTTATTTATTTTTTGCGCTGCTCACCGTGCGGGTATAAGTGATTTGAAAGCTTTATTCTCTGGGTTGGGGCGATTTTAGCGATACCAGATTTATATTGAGGGTTTTTTTGTTCAGCTACTATGATACACTAAAAAATGCTCTGAAATAGTTTTTTTGCATCACCATATTTTGAGAGCTATAATTTTTCAATATTTCTGCCAACAGTCATGTCAGGGCTTGTTTTTTGCGGTATGAGTTGAAGTATTTGTATGATTTTTTAGCACGTTTTTTAATCACTTTTCATTCCGATTTTTGGAAGGCAGAATGAACAAAAAGCAACAATTTAGATTTTATATTTTACCTCGTTCACCGTGTGGTAAAATTAATAAGATCATTTTATTCTTCGGGTCAGTAAGATTACAGTGGTACCACATTTATATAATTTCCTTTTTTTGCTGCTTTAGCACAATAAGACCAATTTTATAGTAAAAAAAAGAATTGTATTTGTATCACTATATTCTGAGAGCTAAAACTTTTTTTATTTTTTAACTTTCTTACTTAGTCTTTCTATGGGACGTTCACTACTATTACTCGGATTTTTGGTGTAATGCATTGCCTGTGCTTGCCTGAGTTTACATCCACTCTCCAAAGACATATTTTATAGGTAAATTTGATTATAAATTTCAGTGGGTAAAATAAAGCTCTGCGGAATACGCTGGCACTTTATAAGCAAGCAAAATACATAATGAATTAGTAACATATGAAAAGAACCAAAATAACTATGTAATGATTAAGGTAAAATGAAGCAATATTGAGCACATCCAGTTCAGCACAGTTGAATAAAAATAGCCAGTCCCTGTGATATCTTGATAGATTAGAAATATATAGAATGCCCTTTATGTATGTTTCGTTGACTTAAAGCTTCATCCGAAGATATTGATTAAGAAGCGGTCACCGTATTTTATAGTGTATGGGCATATATCACAGACCTAGAAACATATACACTTTCCAACAGCTTTTGATCACTGCACTGCAGGGGTGCATCAAACATCATATTGTACTGCAATAATAATATTTAAAAAAAATGAATGTAAAAGTGTTCACATTGCACAGAGCAATTATAAATTAATAATATACCATATTTTCCGGCATATAAGATGACTTTTTAACCCCTGAAAATCTTCTCAAAAGTTGGGGGTCGTCTTATACACCGGGTGTCGTCTTATACGGCCGTGCACGGTGCCGTCATGGCTTTACTGCAGTTGTTTACACACAGTAAAAGATATTCTCACCTCTCCTCCGTGCCCACAGTGCCTCCACCTGTTTTTTGCAGTCCGCAGGCACACAGACCCCTCCATGATAGCGTCCAGTGCACGGAGCGGCTGCTGAAGGATGTCATCATAGCTTTCCTACTGTTGAATGCTTTATGGCGCCACAAAGCATTCAACTACAGTAAAGCACTGACAGCAGCGGCAGCCCTGTGTATTGGACGCTATCACGGAGGGGTCTGTGTGCCTGCGGTCCACAAGAAGCACTCCTCCATGATCGCTTCCAATATACAGGGCCGCCGAGGCTGTCAGTGCTTTACTGCAGTTGAATGCTTTGTGGCGCCATAAAGCATTCAATTGTAGTAAAGCCATGATGACATCCTGCAGTGGCCGCTCTGTTCACGCTATCATAGAGGGGTCTGTGTGCCTGCGGACTGCAAGAAGCAGCTGCTGGCACCTTGGGAACGGAGGACAGGTGAGAATATCTTTTATTGTGTGTAAACAACGGCATAATAGGGGACAGAAGCGAACCAGCATGAGGGCATTATTAAACAATGGACGCATTACTGCACGGGACATTACAGCAGGGGACATTATTAAACAATGGTCACATTACTGCAGCGAACATTACTAAACAATGGTCACATTACAGCAAGGGACATGACTAAACAATGGGGATATTGCTCAGATCGGCTAACACTCGATTATACCAAACTCTATATTTTATCTGTAAAAGTTGGGGGTCGTCTTATACGCGCAGTCGTCTTGTACGCCGGAAAATACGGTAATTGAATGTGTGTACATGTGTATACAGAGTATGATTGTTTACACTTCTGTATAATGTGTGTCAGTGTGAGTGAAGAGGGGGGCCTAATTCAGTAAATAATATTTTAAAAAAATACAGAGCAATTATAGATGAATCACAGGGGCCGCTCTTGCACAGTTCCTTTAATCCTAAAAAAAAATAAAAATAGTTTTCATGGCTTACAAAGCATAAGTGAGACTTTGCCTGTGTTCACATAGCTTTGACAGCTGAATGAGATCATTCTGCTGCAACTGCGCTTGTTGCCAGAGCTGTGTGATTATGAAGAAGGTCTATCTGTGCTCACAAAGTTCTGACAACTCGTGCAGTTAAAGCAGAACGATCTCAGTTGTTAGAGCTGTGTGAGCGCAGGGAGTGTCTTCAGTCACTGCACACATTCCACAGCATTCGGGATCCTCCACATGTCAGACCTGTGTGAGCACGATGAGTATGTTTTCAATCACTGCACACACTCCCCAGCATTCTGGATCCTCCGCTCGCTGTCAGACCTGTGTGAGCACGAGGAGTGTGTCTACAATCACTGCATACGCTTTCTAGCTTTTTGGATCCTGCACGTGCTGCAGGGCTGTGTGAGCACGAGAAGTGTGTCTGCAATCATTACACACGCGCTCCAGCATTCTGAATCCTTTGCGTGCCATCAGAGCTGTGTGAGCACGGGGAGTGTGTCTACAATCACTGCACACACTCCCCAGCATTTTGGATCCTCTGCGCTGTCAGACCTGTGTGAGCATGAGGAGTGTGTCTGCAATCACTGCACACGCTCCCCAGCATTCTGGATCCTCCATGCTGTCCTAGCTATGTGTGCTCAGGGAGTGTGTCTGCAATCACTGCTCATGCTCCCTAGCATTCTGGATCCTGTGCATAATGACAGACCTATGTGAGCGCATGGACTGTTTCAGCAATCACTGCACATGCTCCACAGCATTCTTGATCCTCCGTGCACTGTCAGAGTCAAACCTGTATGAGCACAGGGAGTGAGTCTACAATCACTGCACATGCTGCCTAGCATTCTCGAGCCTCCTTGCTCTTTCACATTAGTGTGAGTGCGGGGAGGGTCTCATTTATGCTTTGTATGCCAGGGGGACTATTTTTTTTTTTTTTAGGATAAACGGAATTGTACAAGAGTGGCCCTTGTGATGAAGATAGAAAACTCACTGACATAACACCAGGAAGCCTCTTCCAGAAGATGGAAGATTTGTATAGCTGTATGTGTATATATAGATGTGTGTATTAGAGTGTAAGAAATCCCGTTGCACCGCTTACTCCACGTGTTGCCGTGCTGCCGCAATCAATCTCCAATGTGCATGGATAAGATCCGGGTGCAGACTTGGTGGAAATAACACGGATAAATCCAAAGGAAGAAAGAGGGTCGCACTCCGTGAGGATCTTAATGTTGGTCCATCTTTAATTCACATTAACATGCAAGTACAAGCGGTAGGGGAGGTGAGGCTTGCCATACAACGCCGGACGATGGCGTGCTGTTTCGCTAATGTTTAGCTTCCACGGGTCCAGTGCAATTTGCTATGCAGCACCGCCCTCTTAATACAGATGGTGCAGATACTACGTCAGCAAGTGATATAAAATGCAAAAATTGCAAATATACAAATAGATGTTGCAAAAGACAGGTGAATTATTCTAGAAATATTAAACTATGAAATCTCTTTCAAGAAAGTACCTCATAAATATTTTTTGGGTGATAAATAACGGACATATCACTATAAATGTCAAAAAAGATCTTAGTATTACACTTGTACTCATGGAGAAGGAAGGACCGTATTTACAAAAGACCACATGACAATCGGGTCAGTCAGAAAAATAGACAAAAATCAGAGCGGCAATCAGAAAAGGAAAGAGGGAACCAAAAAACACATATATTACAGAAAGAAATCCCATTGTATATAAATATAGATAGAATTTTTTATAATCAAAGAAAGACAGACAGGTCGTTCCTGTCATTCAGACCTAGCGGTCCCATCGCGTTTAGATCTAAGATTAGTCTTGATTCTTTTTGTAGTTTTGTAGTAGTGAGCGGTGTGTGTCGCCACCTCTACTACTGGGATTCACTTTTATTAACCCTGCAAAGGACATTAAACGAGGATTACTGTTGTGACACTCTTGCATGTGTTTTATAAGTCGTGATGAGCCTATCCCTGATGTTATAGATTTTGAGTGCTCTCTAAACCTAACGTACAGGGGTCGAATCGTTTTCCCAATATAATAAAAATTACAAGGGCAAAATATAGCATATACTATATATGTAGATTTACATGATATGAAATCATTGACCCTGAGATACTCACATCCCACTCTTATAACGTCCCCCGTTTTGTGGGCAAAGCAATAGGGACAATTCCCACATTTGAAGTTACCCTTCAATTTCTTGCAATCCAACCAGGTTCTTTCTTTTGTATATACGAATCTATTATTAACCAGTAGGCCACCCAAATTCTGACATCTTCTATAGGATACTAAGGGGCCTTCCTTTGCCAGCTCTTGAAGGTCCCTATCGTTTTTTATCAGGTGCCAATGTTTTTTTATGCTGGATCTCAGTGTCAAACATGGAATTGTATCTGAAATTAAAGGCACATCTTTCTATGGGGATCTTTTTTGACATTTGTTTGGATATTTTTTTGGCAGAGTTATTCTGCTCGGTGGCCCCTGTTGCGGCCCTATTTAAGGCAGCATCTATAACCATGGATGGGTAGCCCCGCTCAAGTAACCGCATCTTCAACTCAGAGGCCTGTTCTCTGAATCTAAGAGGATTGTTATTAACTCTTTTTAACCGCAAGAAATGGCTATATGGGAGTGAGGTTCTGGTGTGGGATGGATGAGCACTACCATAATGCAGCAGGTTGTTAACCGCTGTAGGTTTTCTATGGACCTCCCTCAGGATGGTCCCGTCATTCACTGTCAGCTTGACGTCCAGGAAGACTAGTTCCCGGCCCCTAAACTGACTAGTGAAGAGCATATTAAATGTATTATCATTCAGATAGGTGACAAATTGATCAAACTCTTGCTCCGTGCCATCCCACACCAGAAACACATCGTCCACATATCTTGCGTATCTTTTAAAATGTTTGAGAAAGGGGTTACCAATACCATAAATTAGGTCATCCTCTAAGGCCACTAGGAACAAATTAGCGAAGATGCAAGCTGCGGGGGTACCCATCGCTGTACCTCCGCATTGCAAGTACCATTGCTCCCCAAAAGTGAAAGCATTGTGGCTCAATACAAAATTGAAAGCCTCTGCCACAAATGTTACAAGGGAGGGATCCTGTCCGAAATTGGTCAGGACTTTTTTGATAGTCTGCACACCCAGATCCTGTGGGATCCGGGTGTACAGACTCTCAATATCCAACAATGCCAACTGGAATCCATTTTGCCACTCAAAGTCATCCAGCATTTCTACAAAGTCACCTGTATCCCTGACATAAGAGGGAATCATTTTAGCCAATGGCTTCTGAAGCCATTCAAGGTATTGTGATAGGGGTTCAGTCACAGATCCTATGCCCGAAATTATTGGGCGGCCGAGGGGGGAAACCAAGTCCTTATGCACTTTCAGTAGATAATACCAATGCGCTTTCTTTGGGTATACAGGTAATAGTTTTTCTGCGTTACTTTTTGTTAAAATTTTATTGTCCACCCATTTAAATAGAAAACTTCTCAGTTGTTTTACATATAGCCAGGTCGGATCGCTAAGCAGTTTTTTTTATAAACACTGGTGTTATTTAATTGTCTTTCGGACTCGTTTTGATATGCTTTTTTTGTCAATAGGACTATGGCGCCCCCCTTGTCGGCCCTTCTGATTATTATCTCCTGGTTGCTCTGCAAGATCTTGAGGGCTTTTAATTCATTTTTAAATTGCTCGTGGGTGGTGAGTATCTGAGGGTCTCTAGGTCTCTTATTACCAGTTCTTGGAATAAATCTATATTGTTGCCCTGAGTAGATGGAGGAAAAAACGTGGATTTCAGACCCTTTCTAAAAGGGTTAGATAGAGTGTAATCAAGATTTTTTTCCGCAGGGTCTACAAGATCAGAAACAGGGTTAGCCAAGCTGAGGAGTAAATGTACATCTTTCTCCAATGCGGGTGTATTCCCTTGGCCTCCTAAGAAACCAAGGGGGCTCACCCGACATTGCAGTTCTCTTGTTATAGAAGGTTGAGTACTTTTTTTCTGGGTATTGTAATATTTTTTAAGGTGCAGTTTTCTGCAACTCCTATAAAGATCTATCCGAAAATCGGTTATATTAAAGCTCTCAGGTAGGCAGAAATTTAACCCCTTCCTGAGCACGGAGTACATGTCAGCTGAAAGGGAAAGAGATGTTAAATTAAACACAGTATGCACACATTCAACATTTTTTTCAGAAACCATGAGCTCGTCCGACAGAGCATTAGCCCCGTCAGGTGATGCGTGATTTTTTATGTCCTCCAAGACACGTGTTTTCGTTTCCCAGGATTGGGTCTCCCCTCTCCGTCTCCGTCTGCCACCCCTCCTAACACGTTTCCTAAAGAAGCAGCAGACGAGGAGGGAGCCTGAGAAGCGGCAACAGGTAGTGTTTTTTTTGTGCCTGACCACGAGCTCCTTACCCCCACTGGAGTCGGAATCCGTGGTCCATGCACTTTTTTTTCTTATTCATATTCTTATTAGGATTCCTTAAAAAAGGTCTCCTAAAGTTAACGGTCGAAGACCGAGTCTTATTCCAGGAAAAAACTTGCTGATTATCATAGTCCATCTTGTTTCTGATATATTTTTCTCTTTTTCTTTCTTTTATTTGTGCTTGTAGTGGTAATAGTTTCTTATCTAATTTAATCAAGAAAGTTTTCCAGGCATCCTCCGTAATACGGTTTTCTAATTCCTTTCTTAGTTTTAGAAGTTCGTTAGTTAGTTAGACATGCTCCTCCTCGTTTTTAGCTAGTACAATCTGAAGAAATTTCATAGAGCACTCTTGTTGTGCATTGTCCCATTCCTTTTAAAAGGTAATGTCATCCTGATAGAATGTGTGTATATATATATATGTGTGTGCATATGTGTGTGTGTGTGTGTATATATATATATATATATATATATATATATATATATGTGTATATATATATATATATATATATATATATATATATATATATATATATAAAAATATATATAATATTACACGTTTTTTTTCAAGGGTATATTATTTTAATTCTATTTTTTCGTGTAGGCTGTCATATATTGATTACTGAAGTACTTGTGCTTAATACTTAGGTCCTAAGTTTGATTGCAGAATTTTAATAGTTTCATTTAATATGGGTTCAGTACCCGACTTTACTTCTCTAATAGTAGACTGGAAAGACTATGGCTATCAGTAAAGCCTCTTTTATGTTTTTGTGACCTGTGACTTTAATAGATATTCCTTCCTTTGTAATACTGTTCTGTCTTTGTTATACCACACTAGTAGCTTAGGAGCTTTGATAAATGTCCCCCAGAGCTTTTGAGCTTCACAAAGCTATTTTATAACAGAAACTATGAAAAGCTCAAACTTGTCCTGGGAAAAGCATCCTAATTGTTGGGCATGGCTTTTGCTCCTTACTTTAACTTCCCTTTTTTAGGTCAAACCTGTGAAGCGTGTATGAAAGAGGTGATTAGATAGATGTTCCAAGGTATATGAGATAAACACATCTCTGCATTGACTTTGTAAGAAGACTAAGGATCTGTCCAGGTCTCAATTCTTAAATCCTGTAGGACAGCTCCTGCATTTAGTGTTTTCATTGTTTACTATAGTAAAAAACGTGGACCTACATGTTTTCATTTTTTCCCTTTTTTTTTCTTCTTTAATTTTAAATATATTCTTTATTTAATAGGTTGCTTTATTAAATTCTTTCAATATTTTAAAGTGTCTATTTTAAAGAGTCAAAGTATTTATTATCTGTGCTCGAAAGTGTCTCTATGTGATGAAAACAAATCCCTTCTTAACCTTTTATTGACCAGTGCTGAAAATATATGTCATGGTCGGGTGCTTATGATCTAGGAGTACCGATGGCTGTCCTAGACGGCTATTCAGTTGCAGGATCAGTCATACCTCTAATGGCCACAATGAATTCTTTCTATAGAACAGTGACAGTCAGCATAAAGATGGCATCCGTGAGCAATCTATGTGTTGTCCATATGGATAGAAGCTTTTTAATTTATTGCTTAACCGGTGACATAAATGTTTCATATAAAAATGCCCCTTTACTGCATGTAATAATAAAATGCAAAAATAAATTCCCCTTTCTGCCTTCCCATATTTATCTAGTGTGTCCTCCTATCCAACACAGTGTTCAACTGTATCCACGTCATGAAAATGCAACTACAATACAATTAAAAGCAGTGTTTGTTCGGGGATCCATGCACGCCCCATGTCCCTCTGCACCCAGTCGCGTTTGCGTTCCTTGCAACTGGGATCATTACGCCCCTTGGTTGCAAGTATTTTTGAACACTAGATAAACAGCGCAAAATTTATTGCAAAGTTTTTTAAATTACAGTTGGATTTATAAGACTTAAGATATGATTATCATGTAAAACAACCTTTCAGATTCTTTCTTAATTTTAATTTCAATTGTTTTACAAATATACATATTACCAGCTTTGCCTTGTGCAGAATTATTTACCATAGAGCAATTAAAAATAGGAAAACAAAATGGATACGCTAAATATCTTCTGAATTATTTCCTGAAACATTCATACATGCCAAAATTATAAAAACTGGCAAGGTCAGTTTCAATGATTCAAAATGGCTGGTTAAATAAAGGGGTTGTCACCTTTAGGAATATTTTTTTTTTTCTTACATGCATCTGTTTCGGACTAAAAAACATTTTTGCAATTGGTTTTGTTTCCTAAATTAGCAATCCAAACTGCAAAATTTGTAAGAGGAGAAATTAGGAATGTTGGTAAATGGTTTTGTCTATTCAGTGTCTTAAGC
The DNA here is from genome assembly GCF_048569485.1 of Anomaloglossus baeobatrachus. Lineage (NCBI taxonomy): Eukaryota > Metazoa > Chordata > Amphibia > Anura > Aromobatidae > Anomaloglossus > Anomaloglossus baeobatrachus. Next base: position 319,449,761 of record NC_134356.1, on the reverse strand, counting down.
TGGTTTTACACTTCCCTGGCATATATGAGACTGTAGTGTGCAGGCCAGGAGACCCGCATTCTACCTGGGCATTGCCATCTGTACTCAGACCTTGAAACACCAATGTGTAAAAAGTTCCTTGGGATCTCTTTGTAATGTGTTTTTCACAAATAGCATTCGTACCTGTGATAGTTACATGTCACCGAGTGAAAAATTGCAGATGTATCCGATAATATTGATCTGAGTGTCGAATCAAAGTCTGCAATGAAATTCTAAGGGTCTGTGAATAAATTTGAAGGCATATGGATGCCAACTGTGTGCTGTCTGCTTTTCACTGAACAGGTGGAGAAACTTTTTTTTTTTCTTATCTCATCAGTGAAAAAAAAACGTCAAAAACTTTGGCAACACCTTAACAACACTATTAATGAAACTTTGATGAAATTAACTGAGGAAACTCTGCCCCAGACTGGCCAAGTGTCACTCAGTCCATGCATGATGTTTACATAGAAATATATGGAGCTGTCACGCTTGGGTCGCAGGAGCCGTGGCCAGTCTAAGCATTGCACTTCAATCTTGGACCGATTTATACAGTTAAATGCAGCCTCATTCAGATGTCAGGATTTTTTACTTACAAGAAAAAGGGACTATGTTTTATCAGTTATTTTCATCAAATCGGAGCAATTTATACGGTCATCTCAGTGCACCCTTAAGGCCGCTTTACACGCAGCGACATCGCTAACGAGATATTGCTGGGGTCACGGAATTCGTAACGCACATCCAGCCTCGTTAGCGACGTTGTTGCGTGTGACACTTACCAGCGACCGCTAACGATCCGAAAAGTGCCCAAAATCGTTGGTTGTTGACACATCGCTCATTTCCCAAAAATCGTTGCTCGTTTGGTACACAGGGTGTTCGTCATTCCTGAGGCAGCACACATCGCTACGTGTGACACCCCGGGAACAACTAACAGCATACCTGCATCTTCTGGCAACGAGGTGGGAGTGACGTTCATGCGGCTGCTCTCTGCCCCTCCGCTTTTATTGGTGGCCTGCTGTGTGACGTCGCTGTGACACCGTACGAACCGCCCCCTTAAAAAAGAGGTTGTTCGCCGGCCACAGCGACGTCGTTAGGAAGGTAAGTTCACGTGATACGTACCAGCGATATTGTTCGCCACGGGCAGCAATTTGCCTGTGACGCACAAACGACAGGGGCGGGTGCGCTCACTAGCGTCATCGCTAGCGATTTCGCAGCGTGTAAAGCGGCCTTTACTGTCATTCTTATTCACTGATCAGCATTTTCTTTGAAATCACTTGCTTCATGTTGCGTTAGCTGTTCTTTTTTTTTTTTAAACTTGATTTGTTTTGGCCATCACAGATTGGGCATGGTTTTCCTGCATGTCTGAAGGATCCTCAATCAGACTGAGATCTAGGGTATTTGAAGGCCAAACCAACTCCTTGAGCATTTTGTCATGTTTCTCAAACAACATCTGAACAACTTTTTTTCAGTATGGCTTGATGGCTTATTTTTTTTGTTGAGAGTAGAGATGAGTGGACCTGTGGAAGTTCAGTTCGTCAAGTTCAGCCGGAATTTAGATAAAGTTCTTTTCGGGACCTGAACCCCACTGGAAGTCAATAATTGGGCAGTTCGGGTCTCTGCCCACACGCAAAACATATACAGCTGCACACTAAAATGCTAACAATGAATAAGGGACCTCTGGAATTGCATTACTGTTATAGGAATAGTTGAAAGATAAAAGAGAGTAGTAGAATCGGGTATCCAAGCCGCGCCAATGACTAGCCGATCATGGAAATAGAAGATTAATGTTGCTTTAATTATACATAGGTCAACGCGTTTCGGAAGACAAAGCTTCCTTCCTCAGGACAGAATGGCAATGGTAAGCGGTGGGTGAGAATATATAAAAGTATGAGAGACCAGAAACATCATCCCCATCCCATCATCCTCTTAGAACATGATTTGGGATTGGAATGTTTCAAGCAATTTTTATTGGTAGATGATCGGTTACCTGATATACAAAAAGAGTTCCTCTTAGAAGGAATGAGGTTTATACTGTCAAATAATTACTTTACTTTTAAAAATACACTGTATCACCAGTGCTGTGGGACTGCTATGGGCTCTAAAGTCGCACCCACGTTCGCTAATCTTTTCATGGGCATGTTTGAGTTACAATATATTTATAACTCCGAATTATTTAAACATGTGGTTGTGTATAGAAGGTACATCGACGACCTGTTTATAATTTGGGACAACACGGGGAACAATGTGGACATGTTTCTGGGACAGATAAGAAATAATAATTGGGGTCTCACCTTCTCCCCTACTATTAAGAATGACATGATTGATTTTCTGGACCTGACAATCACACACATTGATGGAATATTGTATACCAAAACGTTCTTCAAAAAAGTAGATAGTAATGGTTACATCCATTTTTCCAGTAATCACTATAATAAATGGCTGAAAAATGTCCCAAAAAATCAATTTCAGAGGATACGGAAGAATTGCACTTTAGATAGAGATTTTAACCTACAAGCCAACATCTTAAAAGAGAGATTTATAGAAAAAGATTATCCGCGTTCACTAATTAAAAAGTCCTATCAAGATAGTAAGAATTTGGCCCAAATAGAATTGATACAACACAAAAATCATTCAGCCAAGGAGGCCAAGTATAATTATTCCAATCTACTGACGACGTATAGTAATGACAGTGATATAATTAAAGGTATTATTCGTAAACATTGGGGAATTCTTTTGAATGACCCCTTTTTGAAAGATATTATTCTGGAGAAACCTGGTATTACATATCGCCGAGCCTCAACCCTAAAAAATCATTTGGCCCCTAGCCGTCTGAGAGATGTGAAAAACACTGATCCCATTAATAATATGAGTGGAGCCTTCAAGTGCTTTACGAAAAATTGTCTTTGTTGTAAATCCATCGAACATAAAAGGCTCTATTTTAGTTCTGTAATAGGGGGGGGGGATGTTTTTTCCATTAAAACACATCTAACCTGCCAATCTGAATTCGTCATTTATCTAATTGAATGTGAGTGCAAGAAACAATATGTTGGGAGAACGACCCAGGCCCTACATAATAGGGTTAACTCCCATAGGCACAACATTAAAATAGGTTTCATGTTACATGGCTTATCAAGACATATTACTATAAACCATAGAGAGAAGTCCAAACTCAGAATTACTCCTATAGAACAAATATCCTCTCTTTCTCATAATCGAATTGAGGCTTTAAAGAGAAAAGAAACCTACTGGATTTATAAATTGAACACTCTTAAGGCCCCGTCACACTAAGCAACATCGCTAGCAACATCGCTGGTAACGAACAACTTTTGTGACGTTGCTAGCGATGTTGCTGTGTGTGACATCCAGCAACAACCTGGCCCCTGCTGTGAGGTCGTTGGTTGTTGCTGAATGTCCTGGGCCATTTTTTAGTTGTTGCTGACCTGCTGTGAAGCACAGATCGCTGTGTGTGACAGCGAGACAGCAACAACTAATGTGCAGTGAGCAGGGAGCCAGCTTCTGCTGAGGCTGGTAACTAATGTAAACATCGGGTAACCAAGAAGCCCTGTCCTTGGTTACCCGATATTTACCTTTGATACCAGCCTCCTCCGCTCTCACTGCCTGTGCTGCCGGCTCCTGCTCTGTGCACAGATAGCTGCAGCACACATCAGGCAATTAACCCGATGTGTGCTGTAACTAGGAGAGCAAGGAGCCAGCGCTCAGTGTGCGCTGCTCCCTGCTCTGTGCACATTTAGCTGCAGCACACATCGGGTTAATTAAACTGATGTGTGCTGTAACTAGGAGACTGGGGGCTGGTCACTGGTTGCTGGTGAGCTCACCAGCAACTCGTGTAGCCACGCTCCAGCGATCCCTGCCAGGTCAGGTTGCTGGTGGGATCGCTGGAGCGTCGCAGTGTGACAGCTCACCAGCAACCTCCTAGCAACTTACCAGCGATCCCTATCGTTGTTGGGATCGCTGGTAAGTTGCTTAGTGTGACTGGACCTTTAAACCTCTGGGTTTAAACAAGGTGACAGATTTATTTTATTAGACTATGAATATGACCATAATGTATCTATGACTTTGATTTCTACTGATTGATTTAGCTATACCATGTTATCCCTTGTTTTTTCTGTGGATGTATTTTTGCTTTTATTGGTTTCACTGTATAATTGTGATTGTTGGCCCTTTGTTCTTAAAGATAATTATTCCTGCTATATATATTTTTTACTTTATAATTTCACTATCTTTTATAGATTCAATCACACATTTTTTTTGATCCTCTAAAAATATTTTTAATTTCATAAAAATCATATTTTTTAATCACATGAAAAACATGTTTTTACATTAAGAGATATATAATTTTTATATATATTTTTACTAATTCCTGAACGCGTTTTTTACCTTATTTTAATCTTTAGGATTTCTTATTATTCTCAGCGCTTATCCTCATTCATTTTCTTCCTAGCCCATTATTCTTAATTAAGAACAATAATCTGTTACATCTCGTGGCTCTCCTGATGCAAGGACTGAGGCAGTCTCCCATTCCTTGCCTGCCACGAGCACTCCTGCTCAGCAGCGCCGAAGGTCTGCCAGACTGCGCAGTGTGCAGGAGATACCTTCTCAGAGAGGCAGCAGAAGGGTGACACCTAGTGGTTCTCCTGTTACAAGGAGTGAAGCGGTCTCCCATTCCTGGCCTGCCGCAGACTCTCCTGCTCAGCGGCCCCGAAGGTCTGCGAGGCTGCGCAATGTGCAGAGGTTTACTGCTCAGGGAAGCAGTGAGATTCCCATTATCTCTGCACATTGTGAGACCGAGGATCCCGCCTCTATTTCCCAGAGGCAGGAGGGTGAGCATGTGCAATGCGTGGTGGGTCCTGATTCGCTCACTGACGTCACACGGCTTGATGACAAGGCTGGTGACGTGGTGAATCCTGACTGGCCAGGCTGGGACGTCGTGGACCCTGATTGGGTCAAGTCCGTCATCTCCGCCTCGTGCCCGCCCTCGGGTGGAGCTGCACCTCCTTAAAAGATCCCCCTGCCATCATGGCGGCGCGCGACCGTCCTTCTATGTTTGGATGTCTGGCAGCGTGCTGCCACGCCACTGCTCAGGCATTACTGTCTCTTGTGGGCTTGGCCCTTGCTGCTCCGGCAGTACCTCGTTTGCAGGCCGTGTTCCTGCCTTGCTGCTCCGGCAGTATCCCCTTCAACAGGCCGTGTTCCTGTCCCAGGTGAGCTCCTCGAGTCTCCACCGGACTCACCTGGTTATTGAAAGCACACGTGCGTGGGCACCTCTGTGCTACCCTCGTGCCATATTCTCGTGACTTCCACTGGCACACGTGCGTGGGCACCTCTGTGCTTCCCCGTGCAACAGGTACACCGAGCCGTGAGATCCGTGCCATACAACCCTCACGGGTTAGGGCAGATCGGTGTACATAGATCGTCTGTGACATTCCAGACGATCGCTAGCAGCAACCCGCTCACTCTTCACCCACCATAGCGGCGGTCCCTTACACCGCACAGTGGACCTTGACCGGCGGAAGCTGTCCATTTCCCATCTTGGCACGCTTCCCCGGGTCCCCCTCGTAACATTACGGTCGCGCCAAAGGTCTGGCTATGGCTGAAGAGCAGCAGCAGTTGCTGCGTTATGTGCAGCAGTTGGAGTCACGATTGGCAGCAGTGGAGCAGTCTTCCTCCGATAAGACTACTCTGACGACAGTCGCCACCCAGGCGGCTACCCAGGCTGTGCTATTGGGCGGAAGGTCTCCTCGCCTTGCGCTTCCAGAGCGCTTTAGCGGCAACAGCTCTGAGTGCCGTGGTTTTATAAACCAGGTTACCACCTACTTAGAGCTGTCCGCGACTCTTTACGCTACCGAGAAGGCGAGGGTAGCCTTCGTCCAGTCCCTGCTCACAGGGAGAGCGCTGAAGTGGTCCACGCCGTTGTGGGAGCGCGGAGATCGTGTGGTGAATAACTTAACAGCTTATCTTGGGGCCATGAGAATGGTGTTCCTCGGGCCTCAAGTCACCCACGACTCCGCACTGCGCCTCCTACGACTTCGGCAAGGGTCCGCTTCAGTCGGGGACTTTGCGGTACACTTTAGGACACTTGCCGCAGAGCTAGACTGGCCGGATAAGGTCCTTGTCCCTGTGTTTTGGGAGGGCCTGGCAGGGTTTGTCAAAGACGCACTGGCCACGCGTGAGGTGCCTGCCACTTTAGAGTCCTTGATTCAGGTCGCCTCTCGCATAGGCATCCGCCAGGCGGAGCGAAGGCTCGAGGTCTCTTCAGCACCCACGTCTTCTCGGCCTAAAAAGCGTCTGCCTCCCGTCTTCCATCAGACAGGTCTCCCAGCCAGTCCTGTAGGCGACTCCGTGGAGTCAATGGAGGTGTCCAAGGTGGTCTCCTCTGCCCCAGGTTCTCGGTCTTGTGTCATCTGCTTTTCCTGTGGGCAGAGGGGACACATAGCTACCCGATGTCCCAAAACCGTCGGGAAAAGACAGCGTCTAGTTTCTATCAGAGGGGGGACTCTAGACGCTACCTCTCCCTCTAGGTTGACTATCAGCGCCCAGTTGCAGTTCGGCACTACTCTCTTCTCTGCCCTGGCTTGCTTGGACTCTGGCGCTGAAGGCAATTTCATCTCGACCTCCCTGACAACCCGATACTCAGTTCCCCTGGTTCTGTTGCCCAAGCCACTCAGGGTTCGGGTAGTCGACGGGTCCATACTACTCGATCCTATCACCCAGATCACCATCCCTCTCAGGATGGATGTACCACCGGGACACCATGAGCAGGTGTCCTTCCTGGTGCTTCCAGGGGGGACGGATGAAATCCTACTGGGCCTTCCCTGGTTGAGACAGCATGCTCCTATACTCAACTGGGCAACAGGGGAGATCTCATCCTGGGCAGGATCCTGTAGAGAGCACCTCGTGACTACCGAACCACCCGCTACCATTAGGTCGGTAGGGTCCTCAGGGAATACAGATGGGCCGGGTTTACCGACACCTTATGAGGCCTACAGGGATGTCTTTTCAAAAAGGGCGGCAGATACTCTTCCTCTCCACCGGCCATATGATTGCCAAATAGACCTGAAGCCAGGCTCCGAGCCCCCTAGGGGCAGAGTGTATCCACTCTCTGCGCCAGAGACGGAGGCTATGTCCAAATATATTCAGGACAGCCTGGCGAAGGGGTTCATTCGCAAGTCTATTTCACCGGCTGGTGCAGGGTTCTTTTTTGTGCAGAAGAAGGAAGGGGATCTGCGCCCCTGTATCGATTACAGGGGATTAAATGCAATCACGATCAAGAACAAATACCCTTTGCCCCTCATTACTGAGCTATTTGATCGATTCCGCGGGGCAAAGGTCTTCACAAAGCTGGATCTACGCGGGGCGTATAATCTAGTGCGAGTCCGAAAGGGCGATGAGTGGAAGACCGCCTTTAACACCAGGGACGGTCACTACGAGTATCTAGTAATGCCCTTCGGACTCTGCAATGCCCCCGCCGTATTTCAAGACTTTGTGAATGACATTTTCCGGGATTTGTATCTTTCCGTGGTTGCATACCTGGATGACATTCTTATCTTCTCCCCCGATCTTACCACCCATCGGAAGGATGTCATCCGAGTACTTAAGAGGCTCCATACCCATTCGCTATATGCTAAGCTGGAAAAGTGCGTTTTTGAACGGGAATCCTTGCCGTTCCTGGGGTACATCGTGTCCAGTCAGGGGTTAGCAATGGATCCGGGGAAGTTGGAGACAGTGATGAACTGGCCTGAGCCCCGCTCGCTGAAGGCGATCCAGCGATTCTTGGGGTTTATCAATTATTATCGCCAGTTCATTCCCAACTTCTCGACGGTGGCAGCACCCATCATTGCCCTTACCCGCAAGGGCGCTAATCCCAAAGCATGGACACGAGAAACGGTAGAGGCATTTCACACTCTCAAAACTCACTTCTCCAGAGCTCCCATCCTTCATCGTCCAGACATCTCCAAACCCTTCCTACTGGAGGTAGACGCCTCTTCGGTCGGTGCAGGTGCAGTCCTGTACCAGAAAAACGAACGAGGAAGGAAGCATCCTTGTTTCTTTTTCTCCAAGACCTTTTCTCCGGCCGAGAGGAACTACTCCATAGGGGGTAGGGAGTTACTGGCGATGAAACTAGCATTCCAGGAATGGCGGCATCTCCTGGAGGGTGCGAAGCATCCATTTGAGGTATTTTCTGACCACAAAAACCTCACATACCTCCAGACAGCACAACGCCTGAACCCAAGGCAGGCCCGTTGGTCTTTATTCTTCTCCCGGTTCCGCTTTATTATCCGCCACCTGGCCGGTGAGAAGAACGTACGGGCCGATGCCTTGTCACGTTGTATGGTTGTGTTGGAGGAGGACGAGGAGGAGCCTCGTCTTATACTACCCCCGGACAGCTTGAGGATGGTCACTCCCACTTCTTTGGACCAGGTGCCACCTGGCAAGACCCTCGTTCCCCCTGAACTACGGAACGAGGTGCTATCGTGGGCCCATGCCTCCAAGGTTGGGGGTCACTTCGGGGTCAAAAGGACCAGAGACCTGGTGACCAGGCATTATTGGTGGCCGAGACTACCCCAGGACATACAGGAGTATGTGGGAGCCTGTATGTCGTGTGCTCGGAATAAGCCGTCCCGGTAGAGACCGGCAGGTCTTCTTCACCCACTGCCAGTGCCGGATCGTCCCTGGGAAGTGGTAGGGATGGACTTCCTGGGAGATCTGCCCAAGTCAGCAGGGCACAGGGTCGTATGGGTCATCACGGACCACTTCTCTAAAATGGTCCACTTGGTGCCTCTCCCACGACTCCCGACGTCACGTGCTCTCGCCACCTTGTTCATTCGGCATGTATTTAGGTTGCATGGCATGCCTGACAAGGTGGTGAGCGACCGGGGTCCCCAGTTCGCGTCTCGCTTCTGGAGAGAGCTCTGTAAGCTCCTGCAGATAGAGCTGAACATCTCCTCCGCATACCATCCCGAGACCAATGGACTAGTGGAGAGGACTAATCAGACCTTGGTAACTTACCTCCGCCATTTTATATCCGCGCACCACGACAACTGGGCTAACCTCCTTCCTTGGGCCGAATTTGCCATTAACAATTCGGTCCATGAATCCTCTGGCCAGACTCCGTTCCTACTCAATAACGGACAACATCCCAGAATCCCGGTTCCGATGCCCATTACTTCACCCGATACTAGAGTGGAGGATTGGGCGACCAAGGCCCGGGAGATCTGGGATGACACCCAAGAGGCTCTTAAAAGGGCTAAAGACCGGATGGTGACAACGGCTGATGTTCGCCGCCGCCCTGCACCATCCTTCGCCCCTGGTGACCTAGTATGGCTGTCCTCTAAGAATGTTAACCTACGGGTACAGGCTGCCAAATTCGCCCCTAGGTATCTGGGTCCGTTTAAAGTACTACAGCAGGTAAACCCAGTGGCATATCGACTCCAGCTCCCTCCACGCTGGGCTATAACCAACACCTTTCACGTGTCCCTCCTGAAACCCGTACAACTTAATAAATTCTCGGGGTCCCTGCCGGCTCAAACCGACTCCCCGTCCGACGACCCTGAGGTGGCAAAACTTGTGGAGACAAAAGTCATACAGGGCAAGAGGTACTACCTCGTGGAGTGGGCCGGCCGTGGTCCGGAGCATAGATCCTGGGAGTTGGAGGATCATATCCGCGCCCCGGGTTTGATAGCGGCCTTCGAGCACGGACAGGGGGGGGGGCCTAGACGGGGGGGTAATGTTACATCTCGTGGCTCTCCTGAGGCAAGGACAGAGGCAGTCTCCCATTCCTTGCCTGCCACGAGCACTCCTGCTCAGCAGCGCCGAAGGTCTGCCAGACTGCGCAGTGTGCAGGAGATACCTTCTCAGAGAGGCAGCAGAAGGGTGACACCTAGTGGTTCTCCTGTTACAAGGAGTGAAGCGGTCTCCCATTCCTGGCCTGCCGCAGACTCTCCTGCTCAGCGGCCCCGAAGGTCTGCGAGGCTGCGCAATGTGCAGAGGTTTACTGCTCAGGGAAGCAGTGAGATTCCCGTTATCTCTGCACATTGTGAGACCGAGGATCCCGCCTCTATTTCCCAGAGGCAGGAGGGTGAGCATGTGCAATGCGTGGTGGGTCCTGATTCGCTCACTGACGTCACACGGCTTGATGACAAGGCTGGTGACGTGGTGAATCCTGACTGGCCAGGCTGGGACGTCGTGGACCCTGATTGGGTCAAGTCCGTCATCTCCGCCTCGCACCCGCCCTCGGGTGGAGCTGCACCTCCTTAAAAGCTCCCCCTGCCATCATGGCGGCGCGCGACCGTCCTTCTATGTTTGGATGTCTGGCAGCGTGCTGCCACGCCACTGCTCAGGCATTACTGTCTCTTGTGGGCTTGGCCCTTGCTGCTCCGGCAGTACCTCGTTTGCAGGCCGTGTTCCTGCCTTGCTGCTCCGGCAGTATCCCCTTCAACAGGCCGTGTTCCTGTCCCAGGTGAGCTCCTCGAGTCTCCACCGGACTCACCTGGTTATTGAAAGCACACATGCGTGGGCACCTCTGTGCTACCCTCGTGCCATATTCTCGTGACTTCCACTGGCACACGTGCGTGGGCACCTCTGTGCTTCCCCGTGCAACAGGTACACCGAGCCGTGAGATCCGTGCCATACAACCCTCACGGGTTAGGGCAGATCGGTGTACATAGATCGTCTGTGACATTCCAGACGATCGCTAGCAGCAACCCGCTCACTCTTCACCCACCATAGCGGCGGTCCCTTACACCGCACAGTGGACCTTGACCGGCGGAAGCTGTCCATTTCCCATCTTGGCACGCTTCCCCGGGTCCCCCTCGTAACAATAATCCCTCCCCCCTCTTTTTCAGCCCTCCGCTCGTAATACACTCCTGGGCATGTGCACAGGTTTTTGTTCCCACGCTTTTGAACTCCTTTCACCTCAGCTTACTTCACTCCTGCACTAGCTCCATATTCCTTATTGAGCATGCGCGTTGGTTTTTATTCCCACGCTCTTGACCTAATTTAACCTGAGTATGCCATCTCTTCGTTTAACGATCTATAGTTACGTTAATATTCACACCTTTATTTCACGTGTTTTCCCTTTTTAAACATTCACTTTTTTACTCCGAACACCTTTTACATGCCCGTGTATCTCGGGCAAGGTTGTCAGAGTTGGTAGCGCTATTTTAGATGCACGTAGAGATCAGTCTTTTACTCCACGGGGATGATGTTTCTGGTCTCTCGGACTTTTATATATTCTCACCCACCGCTTACGGTTCTTATCTTTCAATTTGCCATATACCTTTAATCCTCCTTCTCTACTTTAATCCTCCTTCCCTCCTTTTATGTTTACCTTCCTCCCCTCCTTTTTTTCCCTTGTATACTTACCTTTCACATATATATTTATATACATATATATTTTTTCACAACCTCAGTATTTTTTCACATATCCTCACAACAGATTCACAGTGGCACTACCTGTTACACGTCCAGTGGTAGATAGTACTCTGTCTCCTGGAATGTGTGACATCCGACTGCTTATAGGGTGTTCTGGGCAGTTCGGGGTATTTTTCACTGACATCCACACACCAACATAAGAAAAATGTTTTTGTTTCGAGACACAATAAGGATTGCCACACACATTTTTTTCATTTTTATTTTTATTCATTAGTTAATGGTTTTATACCTTTTTATTCCTTGGGACAGCTTCAAACGAATTTAAGAAATTTACTATGAAAATTGGTGAATGTAACATACCTCGCTACCTGTTTTTTATAAATATACAAGATTCCCGCCGATTTTTTTCAATAAGGGGTGGATCATGATGTCACTACTGTGTATATAAAGCTGTAAGGGTCCTCTCTTCAGTAGATTTGTTGTCCTTTGCCATTCTGTCCTGAGGAAGGAAGTTGTGTCTTCCGAAACGCGTTGACCTATGCCTAATTAAAGCAACATTAATCTCCTATTTCCATGATCGGCTAGTCATTGGCGTGGCTTGGATACCCGATTCTACTACTCTCTTTTATCTGCCAAACCCGGGGACCGCTGCCGTGACTGTGGAGTTACATACATGCGATTATTGGCGTTGTGACTGTCACAACCCCTATAGGTGAGTACCACCACCCCTCTTGATACCCCCCTCTTCTACCGGGGTAAGACCCTATTGCGCTTCTCTTTCCACAGTTTTTTTTCTATAGGAATAGTTGAAAAAAGAGATATATAGTTATGTGTTTTCAGCTAGCACCTGTTCACACCTGTTGGATGTGCAGAGCAGTCTTTTTGTATATTTATTCTGCCCACATGCAATCAACCATAGACAAAACACCACAGGGGGAGGGTGGTTAGCACACATAAAGTACCTGAACTCTGAACCCAAAATCTGTTGTTTTTTTATTAAAATAAATTCTGTGTTCAGCTCGAACACAGTACTTTGGATTTTCTAATCTTTAATTCAGAGGCTACCGCCATTGGGGAATGCCACTACCATGTTCAAGTGGTTTAGTTCAAGTTAATATGTGCAGGGATGTTAAAACTCATTGTCATCAGACCAGACCACCCTTTTCCATTGCTGCATGATCTACTTTTGATGCTTATGTGCCCTTTATTCACTCCTCAACATTGAAATGGGAGGACCAAGAAGTGGAATTATAAAAATAACAAGATCTAGTGACATGTTAATAATATGAAAATTATTGAAAAATGGATGTAAAACTTTCAAACCATCTCAATTTATTCAGTATCCTGTATGAGTACCAGACACAAAAATGCATGCAATTACACTCCTTGGCTGCTATCATTGAGATTATTAACCCCTTTAAAATGGAGATGCTATGTATGTCATCCACGATCTCCCTGCCTTTTATGCACTCGCTCGCCGAGCCCGCATCTTTCCCTGCACATTTCGGCTGATTTAAACAGTCAACATATGCCTGTAACAGATGCGGAGGGAGTGGCGCTCCACCAATGGCTGTTAACCTGTTAAATCCTGCTGCCAATCTCTGACAGTGGCATTTAACGCTCTCCGGTAGGGGGGGGGTCACTCTCTTCTGAGCCATCAGTGGCGTGCCCGCAACATGATTGGCAAACGTCGATGAGTTATCATGACTGCCAGGGGCCAGCTGATGACCCATGTGTCTGTTATCACAGTAAAGGGGGCTTTACACGCAACGACATTGCTAACGAGATATCGTTAGGGTCGCGAAATTCGTGACGCACATCCGGCCTCGTTAGCAACGTCGTTGCATGTGAAACGCTCGAATGACTGCTAACGATCAAAATTACTCACCATATCGTTGATCGTTGACATGTCGTTCTAATCTCAAATATCGTTGCTGTTGCAGGACGCAGGTTGTTTGTCGTTCCTGCGGCAGCACACAACGCTATGTGTGACACCGCAGTAACGAGGAACAACATCGTACCTGCGGCCGCCGGCAATGAGGAAGGAAGGAGGTGGGCGGGATGTTCCGGCCGCTCATCTCCGCCCCTCCGCTTCTATTGGGCGGCTGCTTAGTGACGCAGCTGTGATGCCGAACGAACCTCCCCCTTAGAAAGGAGGCGGTTCGTCGGCCACAGCGACGACGCTAGGCAGGTAAGTATGTGTGACGGGGACTAACGATGTTGTGCACCACGGGCAGCGATTTGCTCGTGACGCACAACCGACGGGGGCGGGTGCTTTCACCAGCGACATCGGCTGTGTGTAATGTGGCCTTAACTCCTGTGAGAACCAGCCTGTGGCCAGCATTCATAGGAGACTGTGATTTCCTCTACATACAGCAATGCTGTATATAAAGCAAGTGATCAAACTATTGCAGGCTCAAGTCTCCAAAAGGGACTATTTAATGCATTACATGGTAGGAAAAAAAATATAGAAAAGTTCAAATCAACCCCTTCTACCACATCCAAAATTAAGAAAATAAAAAATAAAACATATTTGGTAACTACATTTGTAAAATTCAGATCTTTCGAAATCTAAAATAAATTAATCCGATTTGTAAACAATATAATGGGCAAAAAATTAAAAATGCCAGAATTGCAGTTGTTCAGCTGCTGCAACAACAAAAAAAATGTAATAGTTGAGAATATCGTATTTTCACAAAAATATCAGTAAAAACATCTGCTATGTGGGCCAAAGTCAAGTCCTCATACAGCCCCGTATACCAAAAATTTAAAACGTTACGGCTCTCAGAAAGTTGTAACACAAGCAAGATTTTTTATTTCAAAATTCCAGAATTTTTTTACCTCTTAAATAAAATAAAAACTATACATGTTTGGTATGTTTGTAATTGTACTGACCTAGATAATCATACTACCAGGTCTGTTTTATGGTAAAATATGGCATGTAAATAATGCAATTGCTGACCATTGATGTCCCAGATGTGCTCGATAGGAGGCAGAATGTTTCTCAGACAACCATTAATAACCTCGTTGATAGCTTGCCAAGACGTGTAAGTGTGTGTATTTCTGCATGTAGTTCTTCTGAAAATTTGGTTTCTCTTTCCCATTATTTGCAGAACAACACAATTTATTGTATGTATTGTTTATGTCTATTGATCTTGTGATTTCCATAATTACACAACTTTTCCTTCTTGTTGCAAATTCAATGTTGTGGAGTGCAGTTTCTTTTGGTAGTGCACAGAGGTCAGCATAAACAATCTGACCTGTCCGCAGCTATGCAGTCACCAGATACAGTACATTGCAATGCAGTGTGTTTGCTATGTCATAGGCAGCACTAACTGTTTTAGCAATTTTTTGCTACACTTGTTCTGCACAATTGGACAAAGCGAGATAGCCATTGGTTGCCACATGCATGAATGAGCTTTGGTCACCCATTTATCTGTCCCTGGTTGTCCTTCCTTAAACCATTTTCTGTAATTAATAAAGATGAGCGGACCCGTGGAAGTTTGGCTCAGTTGGTATAGCCATTCTTTAGATAAGGTTCAATTTGGGACCCGGACATGATCTAAACCCCAATGGAAGTCACTAATTGGGTAGTTCAGGTCTCCGCTCACATGCAGACAGCCATAAGCAGATCACTTCCGGAGGATGGTGGGCAAGGTTATTCCATATTTTTTTATTTGTTTGATTCACATTTAATCCGATCATGCTGCTGTTACCCCCAGTTCAAGTTGTTCCAACACTGCAAGCAGCTTGCACTGGGCTGAGGACGGAGTATACCTGAACACAGTGATGCTCGTGTGAGTGACGTTCATATGTAAAGCACCGAACCCGAACTCTATTTTTTGGGAAAAGTCTGTGTTCAGTACAAACACTAAAAATTTCTAGTACCATATTTTTCGCATTAAAAGACACACTTTTCCTCCCAAAAATGTGGGAGGAAAATGAGGTGTGCGTCTTATAATGCGAATGTAGTTTACCGGGAGGTGAAAAATGGGTGCTGTGCTGGCTGTGGGACGCTGTGCTGTCTGGGGTGAGGGCCCAGTGGAGGAGGGCGGTGCTGCGGGTTTCAAAGAATGGCACCAGGAGTCAGCACATGCGCAGATGGAGTACTCGGCTGAAGATCTCATCTGCGCATATGCCACCTCTGGCCCATTGCTCTCCCAGCAGTGGACTTAAGGAAAATGGCGCCTAGAGGTGGCTCATTCATATTTGAGTTCTCTGCTTGTTATTGAGCCAAATTCTCAATCTGCGCACGCGCCGACTCAGGTCGTCATGTCTTTGAAGCCCACACTGCCGATAGAGCATCTGTGACACCCGCCGCACCGCCCTGCTCTACACAGCCATCACAGCCCCCACCGCACTGCCTACAGCATCGCCCTACTCCACCATCACCTCTGCCTTCTGTGACCCTGCTCCAGCACTGCTGCTGCCCCCAGCTGGTAAGACACCACCGGAGTATAAGACAGACACCCCCCTTTTTTTTTTTTTTTTTTTACCTTTTTTATCTCTAAATTTGGGGCGTGTCTTATGATTTGGTGCATCTTATATAATTAATAGCAACTTCATACTGAGTGCACCCACAATACATGGCGTTACGCAGATGCTCACACCAAATCAGCCAACCACCTCAATTTGGCTGCTGGCTTAGTCTCTCGGATTTACATTTGCCCATATTTCGTTCTTCTTACACATGAACTGTTTACTTCCTGGCATTTATATCTCACCCTCTGCCATGTGGCGTTATGACAAGATAATCCAGGTTATTTACTTCCCTTTTCAGTGGGTTTATTGCAGTGGCTAATCAATATACACAATGTAGCTTTTCACAAACGGTGTGTATTTTTTTTACTAATCATTAGCTCAGTGTATATTTGGGAATTACATAAGTATGCTAATGAGATCCACACATGTTCTTCTGATCATTTCTTAAGGTCCAGTCACACTAAGCAACTTACCAGCGATCCCAACAACGATAGGGATCGCTGGTAAGTTGCTAGGAGGTTGCTGGTGAGATGTCACACTAAGCGACGCTCCAGCGATCCCACCAGCAACCTGACCTGGCAGGGATCACTGGAGCGTCGCTACATGAGTTGCTGGTGAGCTCACCAGCAACCAGTGACCAGCCACATGTGCAGAGAGCAGGGAGCAGCGCACACTGAGCGCTGGCTCCTTGCTCTCCTAGTTACAGCACACATCGGGTTAATTACCCGATGTGTGCTGCAGCTACATGTGCACAGAGCAGGAGCCGGCACTGACAGTGAGAGCGGGGGAGGCTGGTAACAAAGGTAAATATCGGGTAACCAAGGACAGGGCTTCTTGGTTACCCGATGTTTACATTGGTTACCAGCCTCCGCAGAAGCCGGCTCCTGCTGCCTGCACATTTAGTTGTTGCTGTCTTGCTGTCACACACAGCGATGTGTGCTTCACAGCGGGACAGCAACAACTAAAAAATGGCCCAGGACATTCAGCAACAACCAACGACCTCACAGCAGGGGCCAGGTTGTTGCTGGATGTCACACACAGCAACATCGCTAGCAACGTCACAAAAGTTGTTCGTTAGCAGCGATGTTGCTAGCGATGTTGCTTAGTGTGACGGGGCCTTTAGGCAAGGCTTTACTTAGCCTTAGGCAATCTCTTATTTTCTACTTATACCTTTGTGTATATTGAGCATGTTGATATGTAATATAGTTAATGACCTTTAGTAGACCAGATGAGCGCCTGAAGAATTAACGAGACGAACCTCCTTGTATGTCTCCAGATTTCCATGCTTAGAAGATGCAACAGCTATCACAATAAGCCCCGTTTTAGATATTTTTTTCTTAGTGGAATGCATGAGAATGGCAGGGTCATTTGTTCAATGTGAAGGTCTTAGGAGATGCACAAGCTGAGTGGGTATAGTGCCTTTTATTTAGAAGTGGATGAAACATTATTTCAAATGCAATTTATTCTATACAACTGCTTTTTAGGAACAATTCTGCCAAGTGCGCCAAATATGTGACTTAGATTGGCAGTCGGTACACCTCACCAAGGCTTGAAGTGCAAAATGACTTCCAAGAGAGTATGAAGGTGTCCTGGTCCAATTAGGCTGGGTAACCTCCGAATCCCTTATGTAGCAATACACTTATTTTCTGAGTTCTAGCTAGAAAAAATATTTTCTTGTCAGTATGCCAAAATAACAAAAGGAAAACAAGTTTATAACCTGAAAAGTCTTAACTCCATAGATTTTAAGGATATCTTGTGCAAAATGAACAAGGAAATGCAGGGCTCTGTAAACAAATGGTTATGCTGGGAAAAAAATCAATAGTGCATGGACAGAAAATCATTAGGCGTCCTAATAAAGTTCATGATGAAACTTTATGCATGCCGCCGGAAAGGTCATGTGCCGACTGCTTTAGCTCTGATGACATATTTCTCAGCTGGGCTGCAAATACTCTGAATGAGAAGTAAGATGTAAAAATGTGGAAACGCACCACTTGCAAATAATGGTGTCTGTCATGGCAACTTCTCCACGGGCTATGCCTCGTAACAAGTCCTCTATTCTTCCTTTTGGAAGTTTGGTCTAAATTTCTGTGAACTGTTGTAGCATGAAAATGTTATACCTCTGCTCTAATTCTTAAAAGCTGGTTTAGACATTTCTGATTATCCACCTAATAAGTCACATTAAAATCTGTGCGTGGGTTATATGGAATCAGAAAATGTCTTGCTTCGATGGCTGGCAGCGTTTTTTCAGGTCTAAAGCAGAGGAAGACAAAGCATTTAATACATTTCCTATTGATCTAAAGATAGACAAGATTAGAGGTTATCTCTAATACCCTTGAACACCCTTTCCTGTCAGATTTTTGCATTGATAGCTAGCATTGTCTTCTCGTCAAAATACGGCTGTGATCCAAATTTTCTAGTTCAACATTAATTAAGCATTTTTAAAAAGTTTTGAAATGTGGTTTAGAAATTTAAGAAAATATAAGGCTTAAGAACTTGCTGATCTATGGACCGCAATCTATTTTAATGTAGTAAATTAATATTTTTTCATAGTTCAAAACCCCTTCAAGAATTGTACATGAAACGAAAACCATCATGTAATGTGATCTAAAAGGCAATGTTAATGCATAAACAAAGAAGAAAAAAGCTCTCTATACTCAATGTATGTCTGATTCCCATAATAGTGACAAAAAAAAGACAGTTGCACTCTGTAATAGTAATGCATGTAAACCATGAATGTAAGAATATAGACATGCATGAAGTCTAAGAAAAAATTAAGTACCCAGTATTATGTCATATGCCTTGACGTGGCTACTGGGCAGATATAAAAATGGCCATTTTTGTATGCAAAGTATCTAAATTTTTTCTTACATTTCCTTTAGCAGTAATGCATATCTATATTCTTACATTCATGATTTGCTTGCTTTAGCATTACAGAGTTCAATTTTTTTGCCATTTTATGTCATGTTCAGTTATGCACGTGTTCACACTACATGTTCCGTCAGTTTTTTTTTTGTGTAATTTCCATACTATTGACAGAAATTTTGTCTTCTTAAAGGGAATTTCAGCAGTTTCATGCTGAAAGCAGAATGAATCAGATAATGGCTCCAGCCGTGCTTGTCTTACTATGAAATTTATTTTGGATTGGCGGCCGAGAACCATACTACTAGAATGACTAGTCCACGAAGCAGGTCCCCGGAGGTACAACTCCGCTGCCCAAAACTAACAAGTCTCAGTCTCTCTGTTTCTTAATAGATAAACCTGTCAGTCATGGGAAGCAGGCTGGGGAGAAGCCTCTTTGACTAGTCATCCTATTTTTATGTTCCTTAGCCATCATTCAATAGTTTGTTTCCTCTGAAATGCTGTAGTGTTTCATAGTGGGACATTCGTGACTGCAATAACAGAACTGGTCTCTGATTCATTCTGCTTGTGATTCATGAATCAGATGACCCTTTTGTTTTAAATAATTTTAACATTTTAAATACTTTTAAATATTTCAGAAATTTGTATCTTCTGGGGTGGGAATCTTATAAATCAAATATTGTGCCCACTAATGAGCCTATCATCAGTGCATTAGTGCCTTCTGAGTCCTCTATCGCCTCTTCTATACTATTGAAAGTGTGCGCTTTGCCAAGGATAAACAGACCACTTTCTTCTCTGTGATCTCTTTTGGTGGCATTCCACCAGTTTACAAAATGATAAACAGTTGAATAAAGACAATCCTTTTATGGTGTTAGAATATCACTTTTAATTGTGGGATTTATAATAAGTGATATTTTTTCAATAATAAACATTTCATTAAGCACTTATCAGAAGATTACAATTATATAGACATTGAGCTGATAACCATACAATTTTGCACAGAGCATTTTTCACTGTGGTGATTGAACATAAAAAACCCTGTATGCCAGTAAAATCTTCATTTTTTCCCCATATTATAAAAATTAAAGGAGTTGTCCAGTATTCTGACAACCCCCTTTTCAATCCCTATTCCCCCTCTTCCCGTGAAATAATAGCAGCTATGCTCACCTCCAGTGCTGGCGCCATTCCATCGGTCTTGGTACCGGGTCTCCGGAGGGTTGCGTGACATAACAGTGGAATTGGCTTAACTCTCCACTCCTTTGGACAAATAAGACAATCAGAGAAAATGAGAGCTGTGGCTGCTCTCTTTTCTCCTGTATGTCAATTATATCCTTTGGAGTGAAGCCAGTGCTGATTGGCCGCAGTGATTGTGTGACATAAAACTGTCACACCAGCCACGGGAGAGCTAGTGCTGACACTGCTGGAATGGCACCGAAGGTGTGTTATTATTCTGGAAAGAAACATAGGTATTGAAAAGTGGTTGTCCAAGTAGTGGACAACCTCTTTAAATGGTAATATATATGAGGCCTAAAGAAAATATAACTTTGCCTGAGTAAAAAATGTAAAAAACTTAAGTTGGTCAATATATGGAAAGGCAAAGAAATCCACAAACCTCATTAATAGCGCCACTGTAAACTATGTTATAATAATGTACAGTATACCAACGTTCTAGACCAGCTCTGCCAGTTTTGCTGTGGTCGCTGTGCAGTGTGAGCGGGGGCATTGTCTTGCAGAAACAAGATTCCTTTTGAAAGGTTTACTCACCTTTTGGCCTTCAGAACTGCCTTCAATTGGTCCAAAAGTTCAATGTAATACCTTGCATTGATGGTGGAACCCTTTTGAAGGTAGTCCACTAGCAGCACACCCTCCTTATCCCAGAACACAGACACCATCACCTTAGTGTCTGATTTTTGCACCCTGAACTTCTTTGGATAAAGAGAACCACTGTGCCTCCACTCTTTTGACTGCTCCTTGTTTTCAAGGTCATAGAAATAAATCCAGGTCTCACCCATAGTGATTAGTCGATACAGGAAGTTTTTATCAGTCCGGAAACACTGACAAATGGACCGGGAAGTTTTCACTTTCATGCTTCTCTGATCTTTTGTCAAACATTTGGGGACCCACTTTGTAGATAGCTTCCGCATGTCCAAATGTTCATGGATAATGACACAAAGACGTTCACAGGATATCCCCATGATGTCTGCTGTTACTTTAGCTGAAATTTGTCGATTCTCCAGTATGAAGTTGTGCACAGCATCGACGATCTCTGGAACAACAACCGAGAGTGTTGAGAGTAGTCATCCAGGACGATACTCATCATTGGTGCTAAAGTGGCCCATTTTAAATTTGGCAACCCAGTTCTTAACTGTGGAATATGAAGGGCATTGATCCCCCAATGTCTGCGACATATTACCATGAATATCCTTCTCGGACTTTCCTTGCAGAAACAAGAATTTTATCACTTGTCTGCTCTCAGTTGCTGTGAATATCGCATTAGACGCCGCCATTTTGTTTTCCCGCGTGCGCAGAACACTGTTGCCATAAGCAACAAACACAAAATTTTGAAAACATATATAAGACACCTAAGGCATTCATCTGATAGACAACAATATCAGGTCCACAAAGCAGATGTGCGTATAATCATGCTCAATTTATTAAATATTACAAAAACATACATAAAAAAGTGTGACAATACATATTTTTAGATAGAGGCTACACAGATATGGAAATAGGGGAAAAGTCGCACTACTAAGGGTGACTATATGAGACCAGTGCAGTCCGCAACCACATATATAAAGGCTGATTTCCTGCGGGCTATGATTAACACTGAGAGTGCTGATGGTGTGAAGTTACTCACGGTGTATTAAAAATTACCAGCACTTGTACATCCATATACAGTAGGGATACACATCCACTCAGCAGTCTCTAAAGCAATCTTCTAATGTGCCCATATTATAATACAGAACTTTTCTGGTAAGTTACCTGCAGCCATGTGTCTAGCGGTAAGCACCTGCTCGTATAGCCACTCCCACCTCGACGCGCGTTTCACCGCTTCCGGTTTCGTCAGGAGGCATGTCAGGGATGTAGTGTGTGCCTTAGATATACTGCATGGAATTTCTCACAGCTGATGGTCAATTACCGGTATCTGGCGCTCCGAGCGTCATGATGAGCGTCCCATGGGTGAGTCGCACTGCGAGCACGTCATCAGTCCACGTGACCGCGTGTCACGCGGTACGCGTCCCTGTGACGTAGAGTGTCCATGGTGACCGGACCGAAGTCCCGCCCACATGTCACTCGCTCTAGTGGCGCGTCACTCATGGAGTCTGCGCAGCGCATGATCTCAGAGCGGCCCCCGGATAACTTGGTGAGTGGAGCCCTGGCCACACGGGTAATAGCTTACAGCATGGAAATGCATATTAGATCATGTTGAAACGTGATACATACATGCTGTAGTGGCGTACGTCATATACGAGCAAAAAAGATGCAAAAGTTGAACTAAACATTCGTACTTATTCATATGCATATAAAATGACAGATCTCAATCACATGCTCATGACAAACATATTGCGCCAACCTTATATAGAGCCATCAGCAAGTATAAACAGATATCAACAATTATATGTACACATACATCACGCGGTCTGCAACCCCGTGCGCACATGCTGTATAGTGTTAAATCTCCAAATTTCCACGTGTGAATGTGTCCAGTTGGGCAAATTGTATCCCACAAATCATTAGGTTTCTTTATATAGATGTCCTGTCATCTAGATGCCAATGTTTTGGACACATGCACACGCGGAATATCCACAGTATGGGAAGCAAGCAAGCCAGTGTCAAACAAGGCCTGTCAGGCATTCCCAAATCAACAACGCAAGATGCGCACAGCACGCTACAGACCCACGTGATTATGTCACCCAATTGTCGCCCTCACCATATGCTCAAACACAGAAAAAATCTTTTTTACTGCAGGAAGTCCCACATGGTACATAGTTTGTATTTATAAGCACATAATGAGGGCCACATGCCAACCAGAACTAGGCATATTACCAGACATCAGGACATGTCCAATTGCATGCCCCCACTGCTGTGTCCAATCTCATTGGCAACAGAGCATATCCGCCAAAAACCAGCCTAACATATAACTTAAATGCACATATAGAATATAGGATGTATTGATGTCGCCGATGTTCCTATCCGTCGTCATCTTGACTGTTGTCAATTAGGGATCAAGATATACTATCACTTATGCCCACTTCCGTGTTCATATTCAGTCCACGTGATGTCATGTTATGCTCCAAATCAAACGCTGCAATTCCATAAAAGGCACAAAGAGAGTGTAGGGGAGAGAAAAAAAGGAAGAAATAGAAGAAAAAATTAAAATACAGATACTATATGTACAACTTAAAATTCGCGCTACGTTAATAAGAAGGGTTTGAAACTCAAGGCCTCATTGAGACCAATGGGCATCACAGTGTCGAGGACCACCATCCATTTTGTCTCCTTTTTTAGGAGTTCCGTCCTATAGTCACCCCCTCTCGCACCTAAACTAACGTGGTCTATACCCTTGACTCTCAGGTCCTTGGGGTTACATTTGTGGTAATTGAAAAAATGACGTGGTATAGTCTTTAACTCGTTGATATCTTTACAACCTTGGGCATTTACAATGTCCCGAACATGTTCCAATGTTCTTACCCGTAGCTGTCTAGTGGTCATCCCTACATAGATTTTTTTGCAGGGGCAACTAGCATAGTAAATTACCATATCAGTTTTGCATGTTATATTGTGCGTGATGGAAAAACATTTAGACTCTGCACTATTCACAAATGTGGTACTCCTCTCTATGTACCTACATGCAGTACAATTACCACATTGAAAGCAACCCCACTTAGGTCCCTTCTGAGTAAACAGATTTTGAAGTAGCGGGACATAATGGCTACGGGTAAGCAGATCTTTTAGATTTCTCGATCTACGCCAAGTGATGGATGGGTGAACTGTAAGGTGTTTGGCCAGATCTTGGTCAGCCAACAGGATCCCCCAATGTTTTTGAAAAATATTTCTTATATCATGCCATTTGGTGTTGAAGTTTGAAATAAATCTGACCGGTTGTAAATCAATATTCTCCCTATGTGACATGAGCAGTGTCTCTCGTTTACTGTTCAGTGCTCTAATGTAACCCTGTTTGATGTTTTGAGGTTTATACCCTCTCTCTTTGAGACTGGTACTGAGTCGAGTGGCTTGGGCCTCAAAGTCCACCTCCCTTGAACAAATCCTGCGCATACGCAGGAATTGTCCTGTTGGTACTGCCTTAATTGTTTGTGGGTGGTGAGAGGAGGATGCGTGCAAAAGTGAGTTAGTTGCTGTGCTTTTACGAAAAACATCTGTCACTAAGCCGCCATCCTCACCTCTAGTTATTGAGATGTCCAAGAATTCCGCTTTATCATAATCATATTTAGAGGTAAGTTTAATATTCAACTGATTGTCATTGAGTTGATGTAAAAACACTACCAGGGATGCCTCAGAGCCCTGCCACACAAATAGAATGTCATCTATGTACCTGTACCATGACACCACTGCATCGAAGCCCTCTATGGATTGCACAACCTCCCGCTCCCACAGCCCCAGGAAAAGATTTGCATATGAGGGCGCACAAGTCGCCCCCATTGCCACTCCCTGGAGCTGTAGGTAATAGCGATCTTTGAATAAGAAGTAATTATGTTTCAATATGAAGTCTAACAGTTCCATTACAAAATTAATCAGGTCATCATCCATATTGGTCATTTGTAGATAGGTTCTCGATGCAGTGGTGCCATGGCTATGTGCAATAGATGTGTACAGCGACTCTACGTCACATGTGACCAGCATCATGTCCGGTTCTAATTGGACATTGTATAGCCGCTTGAGTATATCAGTATGAATAAGTACGAATGTTTAGTTCAACTTTTGCATCTTTTTTGCTCGTATATGACGTACGCCACTACAGCATGTATGTATCACGTTTCAACATGATCTAATATGCATTTCCATGCTGTAAGCTATTACCCGTGTGGCCAGGGCTCCACTCACCAAGTTATCCGGGGGCCGCTCTGAGATCATGCGCTGCGCAGACTCCATGAGTGACGCGCCACTAGAGCGAGTGACATGTGGGCGGGACTTCGGTCCGGTCACCATGGACACTCTACGTCACAGGGACGCGTACCGCGTGACACGCGGTCACGTGGACTGATGACGTGCTCGCAGTGCGACTCACCCATGGGACGCTCATCATGACGCTCGGAGCGCCCGATACCGGTAATTGACCATCAGCTGTGAGAAATTCCATGCAGTATATCTAAGGCACACACTACATCCCTGACATGCCTCCTGACGAAACCGGAAGCGGTGAAACGCGCGTCGAGGTGGGAGTGGCTATACGAGCAGGTGCTTACCGCTAGACACATGGCTGCAGGTAACTTACCAGAAAAGTTCTGTATTATAATATGGGCACATTAGAAGATTGCTTTAGAGACTGCTGAGTGGATGTGTATCCCTACTGTATATGGATGTACAAGTGCTGGTAATTTTTAATACACCGTGAGTAACTTGACACCATCAGCACTCTCAGTGTTAATCATAGCCCGCAGGAAATCAGCCTTTATATATGTGGTTGCGGACTGCACTGGTCTCATATAGTCACCCTTAGTAGTGCGACTTTTCCCCTATTTCCATATCTGTGTAGCCTCTATCTAAAAATATGTATTGTCACACTTTTTTATGTATGTTTTTGTAATATTTAATAAATTGAGCATGATTATACGCACATCTGCTTTGTGGACCTGATATTGTTGTCTATAGGATCTTTCATTCCCAGGGACACGCTGTATTTAATATTTGAGGCTAACTATAGGTTGCAGGCATTCATCTGATGTAACATTCATTACCATAGAAACAAAAAAAGATCACAAAGCCAAAGGCTTATCAGCAGCCCCTCGTAGTCCTAGAGTGGTTTCATCACTACAATAATATTTCCCTGGTTTGTGATTTGTGGAGGAACAGTATGTTGTCCTTACAGGAACACACATATGTCTATTTACAGAGTGATCTGTTGTGTAACTATTTGTGCTATTGTGTTCTCTTTTTTGTTAATAAACTTATTACATTTATAGTTCTTGATCCCAATTGTCTCGCACGCTACTTTTTCCTGTTTCTCTCTAACCTCTCTTAGAGAGGGTTCGGCCCCAGATTTCTTGACAGGAGGAAGGAAAGGATGAACACCATGATACCCTTGGGTCCGCCCTGAAGATAATCTTTGCGCATAAGAGCCATTCTTATATGTCTGTCCTCCAGGGGACAGGGAAAAATCCCTGATTGGTGGGTGTGGGAGATGCCTTTAAACCTCTTGTGTGTTTTTCCTGTCCCTATAGAGGTTAAGAAGGAGGACCTCCTGATGTGCTGTTAGGAGGGACGTCCTAGAAAAAAGTTTCTCCGCCTTCTCCTTTCTGATAGTCTGTGAAATTTGGACAGCACTCAGATGTCAAAGGCGGTCTAATTTTTTTTCTCAGACCATTAGACTAGCATTGCCGATTTTGATCATTGTTTGGCTTTAATACATTTTGTAAACTGTAATTTTTTAGATTGTCCACCTCTCACCTGCTGCATGTGCACAGGACCAAATAGCACATTGAACCGAATTTATTTTGTGCACATTTTCTAAAGAATGGACTCACCTAGTATTTACACTTTTCTAAAAGTAATGTGTTATTTTTACAAGTAAAAAAAAAAAGTTACTATTTTGTTTTTGTAAAAGAATGGTTAGCTGGGTAGTTTGTATACTGGTATTTTGTTATCAATACCGAGAATAGATTCCTTGTAGACAATAGTGCTACGTTTCCCTTTTGTAATTATATTAACTTCAATTGTATTAGATTACTGAGTAATTGGAAGAAGCACTGTGTCTTGTCGTAAAGCCTAATTTGGAACATACATCAAAAGTAAAATAAAATTGGATTAACTAGTTTGAAAGGTTTTGCACATATTTAGTTTGATGAAAAGTACTTGCTTTAAGGCTTGACCAAAAAAGGATTTTAGAAAAAGCCAGGCTTTTCAACATTAACAGAGTACAGATTAACCCTTTCCTTCACATTGACTTAATAGTACATCAACATCCTAAGGTTGTTTGGGCACCTTGATGCATTTCAAGACATTATTCAAATAGCTGTATTATGTTTTGCAGTTGCTGGAGACAGAAAACTCTGCCATGATGAAACCGAATCACAGCCCTACTCAACTTTAGAGAATGGTGTCACTGTAGAGATTCTACATGACTAAACATGGGCCACCAGGGCAAGTTCTTGGGTAAAATAAAAAAATTACATCATCAATGGCCTTAGTGATTTTGTTTGTCTTAAAGGTACTCTTTTAGCACAAAATGACTGTTCAAACCAAGTACAGCATGGCATGGCCAAACTTTTAAATGCATTTTCCACCTGCTGGTTTTCCCTCTATCTCTATCTTTTTCTCTTCTTTGATTGACAGCTCTGGCTTTATAGCACAGGGAAGGGTGGACACTGAGTACCTGTACTAAAGGTTCAGTCACACTAAACAACTTACCAGCGATCCCAACAACGATAGGGATCGCTGGTAAGTTGCTAGGAGGTTGCTGGTGAGATGTCACACTTCGACGCTCCAGCGATCCCACCAGCAACCTGACCTGGCAGGGATCGCTGGAGCGTCGCTACACGAGTTGCTGGTGAGCTCACCAGCAACCAGTGTCCCAGCCCCCAGCGCCGCGTGGAAGATGCTGCGCTTGGTAACTAAGGTAAATATCGGGTAACCAACCCGATATTTACCTTGGTTACCAGCGCACGCAGCTACACGTGCAGAGAGCAGGAAGCAGTGTTGGGAGCATATGTTGGTATTCATTATTCCCGCAATGAATTGTAGGTCCCCACAGCTGACAGGACTTATCCAGCTCCAAACCATGACAATCCCACCACCATGCTTGACTGAAGGCAAGACATACTTGTATTTGTACTCCTTACCTGGTTGCCGCCACACACACTTGACACCATCTGAACCAAATAAGTTTACTTTGGTCTCATCAAACCACAGACCTTGGTTCTAGTAATCCATGTCCTCAGTCTCCTTGACTTCATCGGAATGTTTGCATGCTTTCTTGTTCATCATCTTTAGAAGAGGCTTCCTTCTGGGACTACAGCATGCAGACCAATTTGATGCAGTGTGCGGCGTATGGTCTGAGCACTGACAGACTGACCCGGGGGCAGCAATGCTGGCAGCACTCCTATGTCCATTTTGAAATGACAACCTCTAAATATGACGTGGGCCACGAGCGCTCAATTTCTTTGGTCAACCATGGCAAAGCCTGTTTTGAGTTGAATCTGTCTTGTTAAACCGCTATATTGTCTTGGCCACCGTGCTGCACTTCAGTTTAATGGTGTTGGCAATCTTCTTATAACCTAGGCTATATTGATGTACAGCATCAATTCTTTTTTTCAGATCCCCAGAGTATGGAAAAAAAATTACAATAAAAATGCTGTTTTATTTATAAACGAAAGTAAAATAAGTACTCATATTGGTATAGTTTCACCCGGAACTATTTATGCTATAAATCTATGCCATGAACACTGAAAAAATGCTAAAAATATAGCTGTTTTGGTCACTTGTTTGGTAAATGTGATCACAAAAGATGATTTTTGCCATGATGAAGTTGTCATGTAGTTTTTATGCATGTATGTACTTTTTGTAAATGCAGTTGAAGTCGCTAAACCTAAACTCATTTTTTTTTCTCCCTAGGATCTGATTGCACATAAAATATATTATTGTAATTACTAGTTCATTATGATTAAAATATGCTTTGTTTCTATCATAAGTGATTTACTAGAGGATAAACTGAAACTGCAAGTGAAAATATCTCTTTCCAGCAAAGAATACCTCTTCATTATAACTCTAGTTAGTGGTAGTCAGTGGTAGAAAGTCGATGGTAGAAATGGATGTGAAGGGCTGTTGGTGGGTGTTCGCCACATGCCCTCCAGCACCTTTGAAGTTTTTGGAATAATGACGTATAGGTCACATTGAAGGTACGATGCTGCATCTGTTGCCAAGTAACAACCCAAAATAATCAATGCTGCCTAGGAAGGAAGATAATAATAAAAAACACCAATTTTTTCCTTATACACTCTATGTTGAGTTTGCAAGCGTATTCATTATTGTTTACTCTATAGATTAATAGGAAACATCATTTTATAGTCAGATTTTTTTTATACACATATAGTGAGGAAAATGAGTATTTGATACACTCCTAATTTTACAAGATTTCACATCTACAAATTATTGAGAGATCTGTAATTTTTATCGTAGTGCGCCTATCTTAGCTGTGTATCAAAATAAGAAGAACTGTATGTGGCTCTTTTTTTTTTTTTTTAGAATTGTTTAAATGAATAAATAAAAAAAATTAAAAAAAAGACATGCGGGCCCCCCAATTTTGATATTTAGTTAACACCTACATCTACTGGATGCAGCAATTCCATTTTTAGGCATGGGGGCTCCTAATAAACATGGGTCTCCCAGCCTGAGAATACCAGCCCCAGCTGTTGAGCTTTATGTTGACTGGGTAATAAAATTGTGGGGAACTGCACGCTGTTTTTAAAAATTATTTCTTTAATAAAAAAAAAAGCCGTATGGGGTGCCTCTTATTTTGATACACAGCCACGATAAACATACTTCGGGGGGCTGCAACCTGTAGCAGCATCTTTATGTTTGCTGGTATCAATACAGGGAGGACCCAACGCCAATTGTTTTATTTATCACCATTATAGGTGTGATACGTGTGTGATTCCAACCAATCACAGCCCCTGTCTCAGAGGGTGGGGGCGTGGTCCAATGGTAGACACCGGTGGGAAGGGAAAGTAGTGACTATGCATTAGTGGTAATTGTCGGACCCGGAAGTATAATGTCTGCCCTTGACCACAGACTCAGGATGACTGTCTCGGACAGACTAGGGCTAGCCACCAAGTTGGCAGGATCTCAAGAACCCTGAAACCCTCTAACCCCTGTACAGGGATTTGGAATTACACAAGGTCCAGTAGATCGCTGCCTATGGAAGGCTGCAATGCAGAAAAAAGTGGTCGTCAGGCAGGGTCCAACCAGGAGGCACTAAAAGGGACAAAATTGGCAGGCAGCAGCGTAGTCAGGAAATCAGTTAGAGGTCAAAACAGGGATCAATAGACAGAACAGAACAGGAACCACACACTAGCAGGAATACAAAACTATCTCTGGCAGTGACCAGCAGACAAGAGGGGGAATAAGAAGGGTGTGGTGTCTTCCCATTGGCTGTAGCTGAATGGTGGTAACTTCAGCTAGAAGACACACACCACCTACAGTCAGTCAGTGGTTCTGCAAGTTCCAGGGAATCCCAGTTTAGTGGAATGGCGGATCCTGTGCCCACCAGAGCCACTGGCACCAACTCCTCTCCTATCACCAGAACAATCCATGGCGGGAATACGCCGGCACCTGATGACCGAAGTAGAAGTAATAGGAGGGGACTCAGTTGAGGACATGACAGGAAGCAGCGCTTCAACCACGGTGAAACTCTGTAAGTATGTACTACTTTAACCTTTTTTATTTACTTCCTTTTACAATCCCCCTATGCCATTTTACAACACATCACTTTTGCCGCCCATTGAATTTAATTGGTTCAGCTAGGATCGATGATCGTATCGGCTAGGATCATTGATCCTATCATGATCCCAGGCGGGATGGGCGATCCTTAACTGATCCGATCATTGGCAGGATCGTTCATCTTTTACTCATTACCTGTATTAATTGCATCTGTTTAAATCTATTACCTGTATAAAAGTCACCTCTCCACACAATCAATCACTCTCCAATTTTTCCACCATGGCCAAGACTAAAGAGCTGTTTAAGGATGCCAGGGACAAATTAGTAGACCTGCAGAAATTAGGATGGGCTACAGGACAATAGCTAAGCAGTTTGGTGAGAAGGCAACAACTGTTGGAGCAAATATTAGAAAATAGAAGAAAGAAAAGATGACTGTCGATTTTATTCGGTTTGGGGCTCCATGCAAGATCTCGCCTCATTGGGTAAGGATAATTCTGAGAAAGGTCAGAAATCAGCCCTGAACTACACAGGAGGACCTAGTCAACGACTTGAAGAGAGCTAGGACCATTGTCTCAAAGATTACACTAAGGGTACCTTCACACTTAGCGATGCAGCAGCTATCCGACCAGCGATCTGACCTGGTCAGGATCGCTGCTGCATCGCTACATGGTCGCTGGTGAGCTGTCAAACAGGCAGATCTCACCAGCGACCAGTGAACAGCCCCCAGCCAGCAGCGACGTGCAAGCGACGCTGCGCTTGCACGGAGCCGCCGTCTGGAAGCTGCGGAGACTGGTAACTAAGGTAAACATCGGGTATGGTTACCCGATGTTTACATTAGTTACCAGCGCACACCGCTTAGCTTGTGTGAGCAGGGAGCCGCGCACACTGAGCGCTGGCTCCTTGCTCTCCTAGCTACAGTACACATCGGGTTAATTAACCCGATGTGTAATGCAGCTACATGTGCAGAGAGCAGGGAGCCGCGCACACTGCTTAGCGCTGGCTCCTTGCTCTCCTAGCTGCTGTACACAACGGGTTAATTAACCCGATGTGTACAGCAGCTACATGTGCAGAGAGCCGGAGCCGGCAGCACAGGCAGCGTGAGAGCTGCAGAGGCTGGTAACTAAGGTAAATATCGGGTAACCACCTTGGTTACCCGATGTTTATCTTGGTTACAAGCTTACCTCAGCTGTCAGACGCCAGCTCCTGCTCCCTGCTCGCTTCATTTGTCGCTCTCTCGCTGTCACACACAGCGATCTGTGTGTCACAGCGGGAGAGCGCCTTTGAAGAAAACGAACCAGGGCTGTGTGTAACGAGCAGCGATCTCGCAGCAGGGGCCAGATCGCTGCTCATTGTCACACACAGCGAGATCGCTAATGAGGTCACTGCTGCGTCACAAAAAGCGTGACTCAGCAGCGATCTCGGCAGTGAGCTCGCTGTGTGTGAAGCACCCCTTAGTAACACACTAAGCCATCATGGATTAAAATCTTACAGGGCACGCAAAGTCCCCCTGCTCATGCCAGCACATGTGAAGGGAACAAACTAAATGTTGTCCAATGAGCGCCCCAAAACCTGAAAGATGTGGAAAAGATCTGTATGGAGGAGAGGGCCAAAATCCCTGCTGCAATGTGTACAAACCTGGTCAAAAACTACAGGAAATGTCTGACCTCAAGAGTTTCTCTACCAAATATTAAGTTCTGTTCTTCTATTGTATCAAATACTTATTTCATGCAATAAAATGTAAATTACTTATTTAAAAATCATAGAATGTGATGTTCTGGATTTTTTGGGGGATTCTGACTGTAAGGGCGGCGTCACACGGGACGATATATCGGGTGATCTCATGAGCGACGTGACACGCCCAGATTGTATTTACGATTTTCCGAGATCGCACATAGGTCGTTTATTTGCTGTCACACGTAACGATCTCAAAAATGATGCATCAGCGATCAATGATATATTGTTGGACCCAGGCGGTCGTTTGAATGTTGTTCATCGTTAGCAGGGTGTCAAACTGAGCAATATGTCGACTGCGTCCCCAAAAGCAAACATTTTTTTAAAAATGAACGACGTATCAAAGATCCACGATTTTCATCCTATTTGCGATCATTCAGAGTCACTCGTTGGTGTCACACACAACGACGTCGTGAACAATGCCGGTTGTGCGTCACGGAATCCGTGATCCCGAAGACAGATCGCACAATATATCGTAGCGTGTGACGCTGCCCTAACAGTTGAAGTGTATCTGCGATAAATATTACAGACCTCTCAATAATTTCTAGGAGGGAAAACTTGCAAAATCAGCAGTGTATCAAATACTTAGTTTCCCCACTGTAGGTCTGCTGCAGCAGTTCTAGATTTATTTTTCAACAAGGTACCGTATGTTTGTTAAATGGTAGTTTCATCCCTAATTTAATTTTTATTCTACTGGATTGTATCGACAAATCGGATTATTTGCTTTATAAAGCGGGGCTCTGTATCAGTTTATGAAGAGTGTCAAAATCTAATGCATGAATGTTGCAGTTCTAGGGATGGAAACATTCTGCTGTAGCACAGATTGTTTTTGTGGAAAAGAAATATACATGGCATTTAAATAAAATATAAAATCAATGTGCCGTCAGTGCATATTGATGTTTTATTATCCAATATGTTTGTGATGTGCTGTGAATTACTTCTAATGTTTGTTGACCAGAAATTAGATAATTTTTCTGTTTTATTCTATAAACCAGAATACATTAAAGTTGATTTGATGTTGGCTAAAAACAGCCAGCCTACAGGCCCTGTCACACACAGAGATAAATCTTTGGCAGATCTGTGGTTGCAGTGAAATTGTGGACAATCAGTGCCAGGTTTGTGGCTGTGTACAAATGGAACAATATGTCCATGATTTCACTGCAACCACAGATCTGCCAACGATTTATCTCCGTGTGTGACGGGGCCTTAAGAGCTCATGCACACGTCCGTGCGAATCGGTTCGATCCCAGACTGCAATGCTCATACTGGCTGTCAGTCTCCCGACCCGAGTGTGACAGTCTCATAGAAATAGATAAAGCTGTCACGTTCAGGTCAGGAGTGCCGCAGCCAGTCCACTTGGCTCGGACATCTGAATGAGGCCTAAGGATAAGATATATATTACAGATAAGCAAATCAAGTCAACACAAATTTAATTTGTCAAATTTTTTAGAAATTTGCTGCTTTTCACATGTTTGAACATTTGTGATCTCTCCCCATTCTCGACTGTTGACTCTCTACTCTCACTATAATAGTCTACTCCATAGTCATACTTGGGTTTCTTCCTACAGTCTAAAGACCTACTCATAAGTAAATTAGATTGTTAGCCCCAATGGAGACAGTGATAATGATGTCTGTAAAGCGCTGTGGAATGTGATGGTGCTACATAAGCAAAGTATAATAAGGCCCTGTCGCACACTGCGTTTTTACCCGCGTTTTTGCTGCGTTTGTGCTGCAGAAATGTTTTGAGAAAATGGTTGTAACCTTTCTGCAAACATTCCCCAGCAAAACCTATGGAAAAAAAATTAGCTGTGCACACACTGCGTTTTTTTCTCAAGAAAATTCTTCATGCAGAATTACTTGAGAAAAATAATGTGCATGTCACTTCTTTTCTGCAGGTACCTGTGTTTTTTGCCATAGATAATGGTAAAATAACGCAGGGACCAACCTACAGAGAAAACTGACCAAACATGCGTGAAAACGCGTCAAAAATGCATAAAAAATGCATGCTAATCTTTCACTCAAGAAATTTCTTGAGAAAATCCTTTTTATAGTGTACACAGGGCCTAATAGTCTGTGGGATTGCTTTGCCTACAGACCATGGCCCGTCTCTTTTCTCTACAACAGCTTGCCCTTTAATTCACAACCTTGTGCCTCTCACTATTGCTTTATCAGACACAGAGAAAAGAGTGGAGGAAGCAGAGAGCACATGCTGTGTCAGAGTTGCAATAACTAGATCTATGTTAGAATCAACAGATTAGCCTACTGTAAATAGGAGTTGGACATGCTCTACAGCAGTACAATTGTAGGAATGCGTTAAGACTATTATAAAAAGTCGCATTCAGTATTAAAAAAAAGAATAAAAAAAAACATTTTTTTTCTTTTCCTGCTGAATTAAAGCTGTTATTTTATGTGTTTTTTTGTGTTTGTTTTTTTTAGAAGCTTAAATTATACATGTTAGAAGATTTGGGACTTGTTTAAATTGTTCACTGTGTTAAATAATGTTGTTCACTGCTTCCACCAACCTATTGTTAATGTTCACCACCAAGGATCAGATTCATATCAAGTGAGAGGAAACGTGTGAAAAATCCTTTGTTTGCGCTTACAAAGCCAAAATACTCTTGATGGATTCTGAACTTCCCCTTGTTACCTGCCAACAAATACTGTGCATAAGAAGCTCATATCATTGTAGGTCACTGAATTCATTTTTAAAATGCCAATTGACATTATTTCTCTGGGGAGTTGTAGATTACAGCCTAGCCCACTCCAAATGTGGAAATTCATTGCTGTAGAAAAAAAAAAATCTCATTTGTATTACAGAGAGGGTCTGACATGAATTGGGGTTTGCCGTTTACAGCATTTAAATCCTGCTAAA
This sequence comes from Anomaloglossus baeobatrachus, assembly GCF_048569485.1. Lineage (NCBI taxonomy): Eukaryota > Metazoa > Chordata > Amphibia > Anura > Aromobatidae > Anomaloglossus > Anomaloglossus baeobatrachus. The sequence goes on along the minus strand of NC_134356.1, from coordinate 319,414,798 downwards.
TGGTAATAGACGACGGAACTGATTTCAGCATTCCTGACTGCTTGCTGTAAAGAAAGCAATTGAGGATTCCTTGCTTTGTTCTGACACAACTGTTCCTGATTATTGGCTATTCATCTGTTTTGCATAAATGAAGCTGAAGTTGAAGTCCTGGTAATTATCACTGCAGTTTATTTCTCTATGATCCAAGACACTGTGACGGGATCAATGTGGTTATTCAATCTTGAAAATATACTGATAGTGTTCATTATACAATTTTTTTTTTCTTTTCACATTCTCTATAAATTACTAGTAAAAAAATAAATAAATAGAAACCTGGAAGATTATGTTTTTTATAAAACTATTTTGTATACAGTATTTTTAATTTGATAAGATGCACCAGATTATAAGACGCACACCAAATTTAGAGATAAAAAGGGTAAAAAAAAATGGGTGGACTCCAGTGGTGTCTTACTGGAGTGGGGGTAGCAGTGGTGGTGGAGCAGGGTCACAGAAGGCAGGGGCGGTGCTAGAGCAGGGTGATGCTGCAGTGGGGGCTGTGCTAGCAGCGGCGGAGGCTGTGCTGGCTGTGTGGAGCAGGGAGGTATGGCGGGTGTCCCAGATGCTCTGTCGGTGGTGGAGGTTTCAAAGAAATGGGGCCTGGAGTCCGCGTGTGCGTAGATTGAGCTCTCGGCTTAATGACAAGCCGAGATCTCATCTGCGCAGGCTCTACTTCTGGGTGCCATTTTCCTTAATTCCACTGCTGGGAGATCAATGGGCTGGAGGCAGCGCATGCGTATATGAGATCTTGAGTCGAGAGCTCCATCTGCGTGCGCGCCGACTCCAGTGCCATTACTTGAAGCCCGCATCGCCGATAGAGCATCTGGGACACCCACTGCATTGACCTGCTCCACAGCAGTCCACACAATCCCCATCGCAGCCAGCACAATCCCCACCGAAGCCAGCACAATCCCCACCACAGCCAGCACAAACCCCACCGCAGCCAGCACAATCCCCACCGCAGCCAGCACAATCCCCACCGCAGCCAGCACAGCCCCCACCACAGCCAGCACAGCACCCATTCTCCACCTCCCGGTCAGCTACATTCGGATTTTAAGGCACACGCCTCATTTTCCTCCCAAATTTTTGGGAGTCGAGATCACTGCTGAGAACCACACTATGTGTAGTCTCAGCACTTACAGCAAGAGCCCGGCTGTGTGTAACTGAGAACCAGTCCACAAAAAAGATAGTATATGAATCTATGCTGAGTGAAATAATGCTTGTATTTCATATGGATGTGTTTGTCTGTCACAGAAATCTCAAAGTTTTCAAAAATTTTAACAATTTTAAACCTCCAACAAGTGGTTAAAGGGAATATGTCCTCAAAATCAGTTTGTTTGTTTTTGGTGTAATATATATATTTAAAAAAGAATTGTCAATCCTTTTTTTTCCATAAAAATAAAATTTGTAATCTTTTAATTTTGAATTTGGCAGCTGGGGCTATTTTAGACTCATTCTTCTTGTCCTTGCAGGAAGAGTTTTCATCAGTTTTCTTATCATTAGAGGCAAGATTACAATGACAGATAAGATAACACCACTATACAAATCTGATAGGCCCAACTTTCACAATAGGCAGTATCTTCCACCCTCCCTTCATAATGACCTTTGCACAAGCTTATTAGATGCTTAAATTCCAGAGTTAGGGGTATTTCTCACATAGGGAAATCGCTAGTGAGATCGCTGCTGAGTCACAGGTTTTGTGACCTACCAGTGACCTCATCAGCAATCTCGCTGTGTGTGACACTAAGTAGCGACCTGGCCCCTGCTGTGAAATCGCTGATCGTTACACACTGCTCTGGTTCATTTTTTGCTCGCTGGTCTCCCGCTGTGAAGCACACATCCCTGTGTTTGACAGCGAGAGAGCAACGATCTGAATGTGCAGGGAGCCGGCGTCTGGAAGCTGCGGACGCTGGTAACCAAAGTACACATCTGGTAACTAAGCGAAGCGCTTTGCTTGGTTACCCGATATTTACCTTGGTTACTAGCATACGCCGCTCTCAGGCTGCCAGTGCTGGCTCCCTGCTCCCTGCACACATAGCCAGAGTACACATCGGGTAACTAAGCGAAGCGCTTTGCTTGGTAACCCGATGTGTACCCTGGCTACGAGTGCAGGGAGCCAGCGCTAAGCGGTGTGCGCTGGTAACCAGGATAAATATCGAGTAACCAAGCAAAGCATTTTGCTTAGTTACCCGATATTTACCTTGGTTACCAAGCACAGCATCGTTTCCACGAGTCGCTGGTGGCTGGTCTCTGGTCGCTGGTGAGATCTGCCTGATTGACAGCTCACCAGCGACCATATAGCGACGCACCAGCGATCCTGACCAGGTCATATTGTGGTCGGAATCGCTGGTACGTCGTTTAGTGAGACGGTACCCTTAGGGTCTCTTCATTGCTGTTAATGTGCTAGTGAATTTCCTGAAACAACAGAAAGTTATACAAAACTCTTTTGACCAGTGTGAAAATAAAAAAAATAAAAAAAAAAACATGTTACACTAAAACTTGATTTAAACAATGTTATTTTTAATTACATTTTCCCTAAAGTTGGCCATAGATATTAGTTGGCTGAACTATTCTTTGGCGATTAGCAGTCTCCTCTGACACTCACAAACATGAGTGCGTCTGTGTTGCCTGAAAACACGTCAGTGCCAGCTTACGCGTCTTCAGGCTACTTATATCTGGGAGTAGAATGTTATTAGCAGTCTGAAATTGCACAAGTTCATTCTACATGTCTTCTGATCATCAGTTGGCCTGCGCACCATGCCTGTCAATATCGGCGGGGTTGTTTGACATAATATGGGGGCCTTAAGAATGGCTTTTCCAATACAAAAAGTTTGCTTTTGTTATTGGCTTTGTAACTGATAAGTTTACCATAAATTGGCATACATTATAGTGCAAATCTTCATCAGCCATTCATAAATTTCACAAGATGCTGTTCTTGATAAATGTGCCCCTGGAAAATCTGGACTCAGATTGAGAGAATACAGTGATCCCTCATCTATCGCTGGAGTTACATTCTAGAGACCCCTGTGAGAATCCACAAAGTTGCAAAGTTATATTTACTTTATTATTAACCATATTTTTTGGAGTATAAGACGCACTTTTCCTCCCAAAAGTTTTGGGAGGAAAATGAGGGGTGCGTCTTATAAGCAGAATCTAGCGTACCGGGCGGTGGTGGTGAATGATGACAAGAGGCTGGGACAATGCTGTGGACTGTGCAATGCACTGCGGAAGGTGAGGCAATGGCCATCCTGAAAATGTTGGCGGTGTGGGATTTAAACAATGGCGCTAGGAGCACATGTGCAGATTGAACTCTTGGCTCAAAATCTCATCTGCGCACACATCGCCCATTGATCTCTCAGCAGCGGACTTAAAGAAAATAGCGCATGTGCAGATCAGATCTCGGTTTATTATTGAGCCAATAGCTCAATCTGTGCACGAGCCGACTCCGGGTGCCATATCTTTGAAGCCCACGCTACTGACCGTTTCTGTATGTTCCTGCCAGCTCCTGCAGCGAGCATTTGGGACTCCTGTTAGACTGCCCGCAGCACTTCCCTGCTCCACCATCTCCCCTGGCTTCTGTGACCCTGCTCCACCTCCATTACTCCCCCCCCCCCAGTAGCCGCAATACAGTGAACCGAGATATAGCGGGGGACGACTGTATTATCCAGTACAACATTAATTAAAAAAAATCAACTTAAATAACAGCATAAAGAACAATACTGTGAAAATATTCCAAAACCCACTATCTGTATGAGCAATAACATTGTTCTGTTGCAATCACTCTAGCATTAATACAATGATATTATGCTAAATAGATTTTATATCTTAATAGTTTTAAGCCATTCTCCTTGAAACTTTGCTGATGAAATCTTAAGACAAGTGGTTCTTGCTCACTGATGTTGTGTGGGCATATGGTGCTGTTAAAACGATGTTTACAATATGTAGGTGCAGAATGCAATCATTTTACCGCATTAGCTAAGCAATAATCTGTATTAAAGGAAAATGTCACTTTTATTGTGAATATATCATGGGCGGAAACATAAATGTGTATCTCCATAAAGATACAGGATTACATAATCCATTTTATATATGTACATTGATATGAAAACTTATGTTTACTTGGTTTCTCTCATATGTTCTTTGCAGCTTTTCTATTATTTATTTTTTATATATATTCAGTTAAAGCATGTATCCGTGTGCTATCCGTACATCACTAATTACACCATTTAAAAATTATTTCTATGGATACAAGTTGGAATGCAATTTTATGTGCCCAATGTGTTTTCACCTTTTTTTTTTAATTTTTTTATGTTTTAAGCATATTTTTTTATTTGCTCGAACTTCTTTTTAGTTTGAACCTTTTCTTGAAGTTTTTTTGTATAAATTAATCCGCCTGTTTTTTGTTCATCATTTTTGTCTTGGTTTTTGCAGATATTTGCAGCCAAATCATCAATTGTGACTTTTTAAAGATGTGCAAAATGTTTAGTATTTTTTTTAAATGTGCTTAATCCCTCCTGTCTATACTGAGTGATTTTTGTATTAAATGGCACAAAGAGGTAAAAGAGCACAATAAAGAACATTTTTTTTATTTTGCTCAATGTTCATTAACAATGTTTTGAAGAATTTAGTGCAAAAAAAGTTGTCAAATAGCACAAGTCAAAACTAAAAAAAAACAAATGATGAATCAGCCTTAATCTAGACTAAAAACTATACTCTTCTACCAAGAATACTAGACTGTTTTTACCGTCTGGATTACTATACCATTCAGCGGGTGTGTCTCCTATACATAACGTGCCCTTCTTTTTATAGCGAATGAATCACCAGGATTTTCCTCTATAAACTAAAGCCAGTGCTTTGCTGGCACTATCAAGCTGATTCTATACATACCATTAGTTGTCAGATTTGATGTATAGTTTTTGAAATACAAGCAAGTAAAGTTACAGAGATGTACAGCTTTTTGATTGGCAGCAGCTACCGAATAGCTAATATGTGGGTCGGTTTTGCTATCTATTCCCGCCCCTGTCTGCTGCCTGGCCTTGGTAGATGCATGACTCATACCTGGAAGGACCCCATATAGTCTAGCATCTACAGAGGCCAGTCATTTCTGTCACCTGATAGGGGCATGTTAGAAATGCATCCCATACAGTCTAGTATCTACCAAGGCCAGGCAGTAGACAGGGGTGACAATAGATAGCAAAACCCCACCCCCATATTAGCTATTTGGCAGCTGCTGCCAATCAAAAAGCTGTACATTGCTGGAACTTGCCTGTATTTCAAAAACTATACATCCAAACTGACAACTAATGGTATGTATAGAATCAGCCTGATAGTGCCAGTATAGCACTGGCTTTAGGTTATATAAGAAAATCCTGGTGACTGATGCGCTTTCAGAAGGGAAAACATATTGCTAGCTTCAGTTAAACTATCAAAGTGCTTGCATTTGCTTCACTTGAAAGTCCTATCATTATGCATCATTTCCTGTAATAAGTGATATAATGCATTGCTAGAAGTAGATAATTGCGGGGTATGGCAGTATACCGCAGTTGTAGTGTTCGGGCTTATGGTATTGTTACCTCCTACTTGTGCTGTTAAACATGTTGTTGATCTGATAACAAGGAAACATAATTCTTTTTTTTTTTTTCCCTGTAGAATGTTTTCCAGTATCCAATATGTTTGCAAATAATGACTTTTTATGAAATTGTAGAAAATGTCCTGACCTCCGACTGACAAATTATTGTGCTTGCATCATTACATTATGTATGTTGATTATGTCAGGTTTTGTGATGTGAGAGCGCTTAAATACTGCAGAATATTTATGCTTCAAGGGTGAAGGTAACATTAATTATGCCATTTTCCTAATGACCATGAGGTTAATGGCCCACCAGAGGAGCTGAACAAAGCTGTGGCAGCACTTTACAGATAATGACTTTTCTGCAAGGAATATCTTTTTTATAACCTGCATATATATGTAATTGGATAGACTCGTATTCTCATGTACATATCAGTTAGCCTTGCTCTCAGCCAGTTTTAAGCCTTATAATTTTCCATGTTTTCATTTTATACAGATCACACATACATATTTATACATTCAAATGAATAGACAGGAAGATTTTGATTGTACAAAAAAATATCAATGCCATACTCAAGGACATGGCCAAGGTAAGGAAGGCTGAAAAACGACCACCTTTGAACAAGAAACATAAGATAAAACGTCAAGACTGGGCCAAGAAATATCTTAAGACTGATTTTTCAAAGGTTTTATGGTCTGATGAAATGAGAGTGACTCTTGATGGGCCAGATGGATGGGCCAGAGGCTGGATCAGTAAAGGGCAGAGAGCTCCACTCCGACGCAGACGCCAGCAAAGTGGAGGTGGGGTACTGGTATTGGATGGTATCATCAAAGATGAACTGGTGGGACCTTTTTGGGTTGAGGATGGAGTGAAGCTCAACTCCCAGACCTACTGCTAGTTTCTGAAAGACGACTTCTTCAAGCAGTGGTACAGGAAGAAGTCTGTATCGTTCAAGAAAATCATGATTTTCATGCAGGACAATGTTCCATCACATGCATCCAACTACTCCACAGCGTGGCTGGCCAATAAATATTTAAAAGATGAAAAAATGATATGGCCCCCATGTTCACCTGATCTGAACCCCATAGAGAACCTGTGGTCCCTCATAAAATGTGAGATCTACAGGGAGGGAAAACAGTACACCTCTCGGAACAGTGTCTGGGAGGCTATGATGGCTTCTGCACACAATGTTGATCGTAAACAGATCAAGCAACTGACAGAATCTATGGATAGTAGGCTGTTGAGTGTCATCATAAAGAAAGGTGGCTATATTGGTCACTAATTTTTTTGTTTTTTTTTTTGCATGTCAGAAATGTTTATTTCTAAATTTTATGCAGTTATATTGGTTTACCTGGTGAAAATAAACAAGTGAGATGGAAATATATTTGTTTTTGCTTAATAATTCTGCACAGTAATAGTTACCTGCACAAACAGATATCCTCCTAAGATAGCCAAATCTAAAAAAAACCCACTCCAACTTCCAAAAATATTAAGCTTTGATATTTGAGTCTTTTGGGTTGATTGAGAACATAGTTGTTGATCAATAATAAAAAAAATCCTCTAAAATACAACTTGCCTTATAATTCTGCACACCGTGTATGAATGACAACTCCTCTGGTGCGTCTTTTTTTCTAAACTGTACAAGCCCAACTTTTCCAACCTCACTTCTTACAAAGGGTATTCTGTTCCATGTAATAATTTACTTCTTCACCTTTTGAGCTGTCTAACTTCCCAATATTTTTTTTTTTTTTTTAAATGTGGAACCCAAAACTAAACCCTATGATCAATTTGCCTTATAAGTGATTTATAGAGGGGTAACAAATACATTGGGGTCCCAATTTGTATCTCTTTTAATACACCCTCTTGTTTGCTTTGGCAGCTGCTGGCTGACATTGAGTACTGTTGCTCAGCTTACTTGTAACCAGAATTCCCAAGTCCCTCTTTTCTGTAATTAGAATCTTCTTTTTCCATTTATTGTACAGTTATGTCCAAAAGTGTTGGCACCCTTGAAATTGTTTTAGCATATAATGTATTTCTCCCAAAAAACGATTGAAATTACACATATTTTGTTATACACATGCTTATTTATTTTGTGCACTGGAGCAACAAAAAAAAAAAATAACAGATAAAAAAGCTAAATGGACATAATTTCAACAAAAGAGAGAAGAGAACTGTCTGAGGACTTGAGAACCAAAATTATTGAAAAAGATCAACAATCTCAAGGTTACAGTTCAATCGTCTGGGATCTTGATGTTCCCTTGTCAGTGGTACACAACATAATCAAGATGTTTACAACCCATGGCACCATAGCTAATTTCCCTGAATGTGGATAGCAGAGAAAAATTGATGAAAGATTGCAACACAGGATAGTCTGGATAGTGGATAAGCAGCCCCAATCAAGTTCCAAATAAATTCAAACTGTATTGCAGACTCAGTTCGCACCGACAGTGATGCATCCTATCAGTCGATATTTGAATGAAATTAAATGCTTTGGCAAGAAACCCAGGCCATCCCCACTGATGACACAGATGTATTAAAGCTAGACCTCAGTTTGTCAAAATGAATGTGATTAAGCCAACCTTCTTCTGGGAAAGCATCTTGTAGACAGATGAGACCAAGATTTATGGAACCACACATCATTCTACTGTTTACATAAAAGGGAATGAGGCCCACAAAAAAAGACACAGTACCTGCAGTCAAATATGGTGGAGGTTCAAACAGGTTTTGGGTTGTTTTGCTGCCACTTGCACTGGTTGGTTTGATTGTATGCAAGGCATCACGAAATCTGAACATTACTAAAGGTTTTTGTGCCAAAATGACCTGCTCAGTGTCAGAAAGCTGGGTTTACATCCTTAATCATCAGTCTTCAATAAACCCAAACATACTTCAAGAAGCCCTTAGAAATGGATGGAAACAAAGTGCTGAAGAGCAATGAATCCGGATCTAAATCCCATTGAACACCTGTGGAGAGATCTTAAAATTCCTGTTGGGAGGAGTCATCTTCAAATATGACCAAGAGTTTTTTACAAAAAAAGAGCTCTCCAAAATCCCAGTTGAGAGGTGTAAGAAGCTTCATTTGTAAGCTTTCTGGGCACTCCTGCTGCAAATTGCAGTCCGCAGCCGCCCCAGAAAATGGAATAGAAGCGCCATCTTCTGGCGCTGTATCCAACTTTTCCAGCTGCCCTGGTGATGGGTGGCTCGCTGGGTAATAATGGGGTTAGGGCTAGCTGTATAATATCAACTGGCCCTAAGCCCGAAATACATAGTGTCACGCCAATATTAGATATGGCAACCATAAATTTCTAATACAGATAAAGAAAAACACACAGAAAAATATTTTTATTAGAAATTAGGGACTCCATCTTTATTGAAATAAAGAACCCCCCCTCCGCAGTAATATTGGGTCAAGGGTCCCGCGCCGTCCAATCCGGATCCAATATCATCTGATCAGTTTGCTGGAAGGCAAAGAGATTAGATGATGTGTCAGGTTCAAGGGCCTGAATCACATGACACAGCAGCTGATTGTATAAACGGCTTTTATACAATCAGCTGATGCATCAGTGCAATAAAAAAAAGACAAAAAGAAAGACAGAAAGAAAGAAAGAAAGACAACGAAAGAAAGACAGGAAGACAGAAAGACAGAAAGAAAGAAAGAAAGACAGAAAGAGAGACAGAAAGAAAGAGAAAGAAAGACAGAAAGAAAGAGAGAGAGAGAGAGAGAAAAAGACAGAGAGAGAGAAAGACAGAGAGAGAGAATGAATAAATGCAGCCTCATTCCGTGAAGCGGCTCACAGCTGATGTCCAGCTACTCCCCTCTGTGCATAATTAAAATACAATTATAAATAAAGAATAATAATGACTTAATTTAAAAGTGAAAATAAAAAAAATTCTTTACCGACACAGCCGGGACTTGAACTCGTGAAGTTATCCATTCAGGCACTGGCTCCAATGAGGAACATAGGCATATTTCGTAGTCTTGAGGTCTGCAATGCAGTCTGAAGTCTGAGGTGACAGTGCAATTCTCTTCATGTGCTACATGGAGCGGACACAGAGCACTCGTGTTCTGTAGCAGAGCTTACAGTGTCATGTGGATTACTTTGGACCTGGAGGGGTATTTGGGGATTTTAATAAAATGGTGAAAGAGGATGTTTTTTTTGTCTTCTATTCCAAATACAGGATTTTTTGCTGTGTGTTTCTTTACTTTCACTTAGTTTAATCATGGAAGGTATCTCGGGGAGACGCCTGGCATGATTAACTCATTATTACCCCGATTGCCACTGCACCAGGGCAATTCAGGATGAGCTGAGTGGAGTCCCGGGACTGTCGCATCTAATGGATGCGGCCATTCCGGGCGGCTGCTGGGCGATATTGTTAGGGTGGTGGGCCCCATTACGTGGCGCTCCCCATCCTGACAATACCAGCCTCCAGCCGTGTGGCTTTATCCTGGCTGGTATCAAATATGGGGGGAACCACATTTTTTTTTATTTTATTATTATTTATTTTACTGCACGATATAGAGCCACCCGCCGGCGGCTGTGATTGGTTGCAGTGAGACAGCTGTCACTCATCGTGGGGGCGTGTCTGACTGCAACCAATCATGGGCGCCAGTGTGCGGGGAAAGCACGGAATAACTGATTGAATAATGAAGCGGCAGCAATTTTGAAAAGAGGAAAAGACGCCGCAGATTTGTGACAGCCGTGCAGCAAGGCGCCCGTGATCGGTTAGTATGAAAGAGAGAGGGATTGTGCTAGGGACGCAGGACGCATGCAGACAGCAAAGTGTGCACATAGCTTTACTGTAAAAAGCCACGTTTTTGGTGCTCGAACCATTCTCTAACGTAACTCGAACTGTCGAGCTTTTAGCAAAAAGCTCGAGTTCGTCGAACGTCTCAAACACCCCCAAAATCACTCGAACATGAAATTGGCGAACCTTGAGCCTCGAACCTCGAACATCGCTCATCTCTAGTCGGTAAGCCAAACCTGAGACTCCAACTCCGACTCCTCAATTTCCCTTGCACCGACTCCACGACTCCGACTTCCACATATATTGCGTATATTCAAGTGAAAAACTTATTGTAGTATAATGTGAACATCAGACATTTAATCATTTTTATGATGCAATAATCAAGATATTTAGATAGAACATAAAATATATTTACTGGAATACAACTTTAGAACACTAAGCTGTAATAAATTGTAAATATGTAATTCACTATGTCATATAGATTACATTTTTATATATATATAATATAATGTGTATATATATGTATATATGTAGTATATATAACACTATGTAATAAACTATGTAAGTGGCAAAAAAACATTTTCAACAAAAACATACTAAATAACATTTGCGCAGTCTATGAATTTGTTCTAAGAAATAGAATTGTCTCCATCAGATCCTCCTTCATAGATGACCTCAAATCTGACGTAATAATTTTAAGGCTAGAGAACAACCTCTCTACACTAACGTGGGTTGGAGGCAAAGCCGTAACCACATGGGCAACATCTCTAACAATATCCGGGTATAAAAGAATTGCCTCATGCACAGTCAGTTTTGTTGAATGGTTGAATTTTTCTATTTCTTTGAGAGTAAGTGAAAAATTTTGCTGAAATATGGTCAATCTGCTTGCTATAGGAGACAGAGTTAAATCTTTTTCCTTGCAGCAACGCTTTGCCTGCTCCATGTCATCTAAATACTTGTCAAAGTTAAACTCCTCATCTGATGAGGATTAAGATATGGCAGCAGTAGCACTGTCAGGACCCAAGTCCTCTTGCGCCTGGCAGTCCTGTAGGCCACTCATCCTAACTGCTACCTCAGTCAGAGTTTCTTTTCCTTTTTTAAGCTGTTGATTATCAAGCAGTATACGATGAATTGAGTCCACATAAACAGCTGCCAGGAGAATTTTATTTTCCAATAGTGGTGTCTCTCTCTGTTTCATTGAAGCAGAAATGCTATCTGTGATTAAACCTCCTCTTTGGGACAGGCAACATAGCAAGTTCTTCCACTCCCGTATGAAAATGCCAGGAGTTAAATCCTCAGCTTGTAATTTTTTAGTAACGGTAAATGGGTGATTAAGCAATTTCTTCAATTCAGCCACCTGTGTCCATTGACCTTCATTTAGGGTTACCTGAGGGTTTGCCATATCTATAAGAAATGGTTTTAGTTCAAGCAATCGCTCAATCATTAAATAAGTGCTGCACCACCGAGTGGCTTGATCGACAATTGCCCCTTTCCCAGCACGTCTCTTTAAGATGGAATCAATTTTATGACCTCTGGCGGCAATAACCAATTTCCTCACTTTTCCAATCAGATTTCCAGCATGTCCATCTTGAAAACTATCTCTTAGTGCCAGCTGCAGCGTATGCACAACATGGCGCATGTGATGAATATGAAAGTTTTTTGATGCAGCTTCAACAAGATCATCTAATTCTAAAGTATCATTTTGCTGTTCTTCTATTGTAATATCTGCTTGTTCTTCAATTACATGAACAGCACCATGGCCTTCCATCTCAAACATACTGAATCCTAAATTTTCTTGTAGCTGTTGTTCATTACTCTCATTCATCAGTTTAATTGTACTTATGTTTGAAGCATTGTCCGTTATTTTTCTAATCTGCTTTTACTATTGAAAACATGATCTATGAGCTCAAAAACCTTTCAGGTGATGCGGTTTTTTGAAAAGCTGATCTGCTTTTGCAGCTGAAAAATGTATCCTCAAGAAACGCAGCAAAAATGCTGTGTGAATGTAGCCTTAGATCAGGAATACGACAGCCATTTATAGGACATTTCATAACTACCAAATTCCTATAAAAAATATTCAGCACATTCTGCATTGAACTACTTAATTTATTATTTATTTTAGGAGTCGGAGTCGGTCCATTTTATACTGACTCCGATTTCACCAAAATGAACACGGACTCCGACTCCACGACTCCGACTCCACAGCCCTGTGTTCCACAATATTAAGCAAGCCACAGTTTTCAAGTAACATGCAAAGGAAAAAGGATCTCTCTGCTGCCGAACAGCATCAAGTAGTGTAATGCCTTGGACAAGGGATGAAAACATTAGATATTTCACGAAAACTTAAGCATGATCACCGTACTGTGAAGAGGTTTGTGGCTGATTCTGAGCACATACGTGTTCGTGCTGATAAAAGGGAGAATGAGGAAAGTTTCTGCCAGGCAAGTCCACATCGGATTAAGAGAGCAGCTGCTAAAAAGCCATTACAAACCAGCAAACAGGTATTTAAAGCTGCTGGTGCCTCTGGAGTCCCTTGAACCTCAAGGTGTAGGATCCTTCAAAGGCTTTCTGTGGTGCGTACACCTACTTTTCGGTCACCCCTAACCAGTGCTCCCAAGCAGAAACGGTTGCAGTGTACCCAGACATACATGAAGACTAATTTTCAAACAGTCTTGTTTACTGATGAGTGTCGAGCAACCCTGGATGGTCCAGATGGATGGAGTAGGTGATAGTTGATGAATGGCCACCATGTCCCAACAAGGCTGCGAAGTCAGCAAGGAGGTGGAGGAGTCATGTTTTGGACCGGAATCATGGGGAGACATTTGGTAGGCCCCTTTAGGATTCCTGAAGGGGAAAATGATCTCTGCAAAGTACATAGAGTTTCTGACTCACAACTTTCTTCCATGGTACAAAAAACAGAAACGTCCCTTCAGGATCAAAATCATCTTCATGCATGACAATGCACCATCTCATGCTGCAAAGAATACCTCTGTGTCATTGGCTGCTATGGACATAAAAGGAGATAAACTGATAGTGTGGCCACCATCTTCTCCTGATCTCAGCCCTGTAGAGAACCTTTGCAGTTTGATCAAGCAAAAGATCTATGAGGGTGGCAGGCAGTTCACATCAAAACAGCAGCTCTGGGAGGCTTTTCTGACACCATGCAAAGAAATTCAAGCAGAAATTCTCCAAAAACTCACAAGTTCAATGGATGCAAGAATTGTGAAGGTGATATCAAAGAACATGTAACTTGGCCTGTTAGGATGTTTTGGATTAAAATAGCTTTTTATTTCAGTGAATGTGACCTCCTAATGCTGCAAATTCCACAAATGAGCATTTTCAGTTCTTTAAAACATATAAAATGTTTAGAGACTCTACTGTGCCTAATAATTTGGAACAGTGTATTTTGAGGTTTTTAAAATTTTTAAGATTATACTGTTATCATTGGGAGGTTTCTTCAATCAAATTCGATGTACAGTGGAACCTCAGTTTATGAGTAACTGGGAGTGCGAGTATTTCACTATACGATCAAAACTTGCTGTAAATTTGTAACTCAGTTAATGAGAATGCTTTGCTGTACGAGCAAATACTCACCGCACAAACGTCCGGTTCTGTACTTTCTCCGTGCTTTGACCCGGACAAACACAAACAACAAACACACAGATTATGCTCACCTTGCCTTCCGTTTCATCACCGGCTTCCCAGTTCATGTAGTTCGCCGGTAGAGGATGTGTATCGGGTAACCATCGCGACGATGGATGAACTTCCGCTGACAGCCGCTTCTCAAAGGCAGCGAGCTGACCAATCAGAGGCAAGCGGCTCATGCATTTGACGTCAGCGCTCTGGCAGCGGAAGCTCTGACATTGGTCGCGATGGTTAACCGATACACATCCTGTACCGGCGAACTACAAGAACCGGGAGGCCGGCGATGGAAGGTAAGGTGAGCATAATATGTGTGTGTTTGTGCTAGTTTGTGCGTGTGTGGAATGGCACAAAAGGGTGGCACTATAGGGGACCAGGATGGGACATTGAACAAGTTGTGGAATGAATTGTCTGACCTTGCATTATTTCCTATGGGAAATCTTGCTTTGCTAGACGAGTAACTTGGATTACAAGCACACTCCCAGAACGGATTGTTCTCGTAAACCAAGGGTCCACTGTATACTCTAATGGGTGATGACTTTTATTAGACTGACTGTCATTTGCATCAACCATTTAGGAAAATCAGAGTAAAATATAATTTGCATAATAATTTGGAACATGGTGTAAAAGAAGTCAGAGTGTGATAGACAAGTTTAGGGTATAATGTTATAAGAAAAAGTGGGATAGTTTTTGTTAAATGGGGACACTGCAATAAAGATACACACTTAGGGGAAAAATTAATTGCAAAATTCAGGGCATTCTACTGAATTTCAAATCCGCAAAGTGCTCATTATGCTGTGGTATTGTTGCAGATTGCAATACCATGGAATTAAAGCAATATCTGCATGTACCCAACTTGAGGAATATTTTCACCATATCTGACCCAATCCTTAGTGAGCTCTATCCTGATAAATTTCCGTACAGTAAATGCATCTACCATAGTAGATGCCCAAGAGGGAATGTATATGCTGGTGCTAAGCCCTGCAACAAAATTTTCCCCAAATTAAGCAGTATGTGGCTATAGCTGTTACATAGGTTAAATTCTAAATTAGGAATTGGAGCTCTGGTTCTGATTAATTTTTAAAAAATGCTTTGTCTAACCTTTTGACCTCGCATAACTTTGTCTTGACCCGCTTTATTTAGATTTGTCCTCCAGCAGTAATAGACCCTTTAATCTAAATCTATGTGACAGTGTACAGATCAGTGACGCAATGTTCTTCAGGGCTGCTGAATTGGATAACATGACAAGCTGTCACAATGACACAAAGCTGTTGCAAAACCTATTTTTTGCCAGAATAAGCAATAAGGCAATGATGCCTCCAAAAGTATAATGAGGAGTTGTGATTAAGTCTTCTGCCTTTTCTATTCTGTATGTTATATAGAAATAAGATTTGTATTGTCTAAAGTTGAGTACTGTGAGGAGAGAAATGTAGGTAAAAGAACAAATATGTCCTGACATTTATAATGAACATGACAAAGAATGTAAAAGTAACTAATTAACAAAGGGTAGAAATAAAATATAGTAAAAATGGGGGTACATTAGGGGATAAATCTAAGGTTTAACACATATACTGGTTTGTTTCACACATTTCTTTATTCCTCGCTTACATTTGTGTTCCCTTGTGTGGTTGATGGTTTCAGTCTGAATCTACAATGTGACATTACATGACTGTGTGTGTCCAAACTCTGATGGCTGCTGTATATAGTGTGGATGGATGTATTTTAATATTCACAGATTACCATCTTCTCCGGTTTATAGGCATCCCTCTTCTGAACCACCTGACCACTATTCGGTTTGGCTACCTCATACAGTGTATGCATTGGGATCGGACCTAATATCATATTCCCTTTAAGGGTTGGTGTACATGTGGTGAATATTGCCTTCCCACTAAATGTATGGCTCTCCTAGACGTATATTGAGAGAGTGACTTCCGGGCCATATAGAATATTCTGTTTAAGCTTGCTATTCTGAATTGTAGTCACGTGTCTAAGGGTATGTGCACAAGCTGCAGATTAGGTGCAGAAATGTTCTGCAGTAAAAAAACGCACCTTATGGCAGAAAAACACATGCATCTTTTGTGCGTTTTTGTTCCATGCATTTTTTTCCCTGAAATTAGTGCCTGGAAGTGTTTAAAAAAATCGCAGGAAAACAAGCACCAACAATTGACATACTGCAGACTTTTTCTGCACCAAAAACTCCAAGGTAAATAATAAGCAACATGCGCAAAGCACTTCAGACTTCTCATGGACTTTGCTGGCATAAGAATAGACAAAGGATTAGAACAACCAATCTCCATGATACCATTGTAACCATAATTGCGGTGAAAGTGCCATCCCTGGGTCACATTGCCACAAACACAAACTCCATATGAACATATGAAAGACGGAGAAAAATAAGTATATTGTGCAAATATTTTTATTATCAAAAAAAGGGGGAAAAGGGGTTCTGGTGAATACACATATAAAAGATGAAGTATTTAAAAATATACAAAAGAAAGGACTGGGTGTGGGCATACAATGCACGTATTGCGCATAGTTGTAGTCATATAAATAATAGTAACAAGTACAGTCCTATCATAAATGAATAAATATAAGTTACATTTGATATTATAGGGATGTAGGCAAGGATATTATATTATAGTGGCCAGTGCACATAACTCCAATATATCTCAAAGATAAATAAACAGTAGACTGCCTTCATCCCAATAGATGGTTTAAGGTGTCAGGTGCATAATTAACCCAAAACAGCGGGACATTGTAGTTACCATTTGGCACAAGTACCCACCAAGAAAGTACAGATGTCAGCTCCGGAGGCCCAAACATCCAGATCCCAGGATAGAAAATTCCCCCCCAGCCCACCAACACGTGTTTCGCCGTCAGGGAGTCTGTGCGTCCTATTAGCTTCATCAGGGAGGGAGAAAAAGTACTTTTTTCAGCCTGGGCTCTTATATACAGCATGTTAGAATGCTGTATATAAGAGCCCGGTGGTGGTAGCCGCAGCTTATACACCAAAAAAGTGGTGACAGATTCCCTTTTAAATCATCTATTGGGATGCAGGCAGTCTACTGTTTATGTATCTTTGAGATATATTGGAGTTATGTGCACTGGCCACTTTAATATAATATCCTTGCCTACATCCCCATAATATCAAATGTAACTTGTATTTATTCATTTATGATAAGACTGTACTCATTACTATTATCTATATGACAACTACGCGCAATACCTGCAGTGTATGCCCACACCCAGTCCTTTCTTTGGTATGTTTTTAAATACTTAATCTTTTATATGTGTATTCACCAGAACCCCTTTTCCCCCTTTTTTTGATAATAAAAATATTTGCACAATATACTTCTTTTTCTCCCGTCTTTCATAAGAATAGGCAAGCAGATTTAGGCAACAATCTATTAGAACAACCAGAGCAGTATATATGGACTTCATTAGGAGTAAGAGGCAACAACTTCAATAGAGATACACAATTAGAAAAAGTAAATAGAAGTCTTTAAATTTGCCTAAGTATTGTTAGATCCCATGATCAATAATTAACAAGTAATAAGCGCTATAGTGCACATAAAATTTTTTATTAAACACAATATACATGGGGTATATCATATAATGGGATGTATGAACAGGTTTAGACAGAGACAAGTGAAAAAAATCCCCATATGGGGCCACATGCAAAGTAATTCCTATGTGATCTCCCTGATACATAAAGTGCTGAGTGTTAAATCCAAGTCCTATGCATAAAGACAAGTACCAGCCATTAGTTAATACAAAATACTGAACAAGGTCAGATAGTCACAGGCTAGAAAGCCAATACGCCATAGGAAACAACACCAGCGCTAAGGAATCAGACAGGGAGCTTACCAATGGAGACAAATAGCATGTGGACACACATGGGGACAAGTCCCAACACGTTTCGTGTGACTTCCTCAGGGGACCTAGCTACAGTACACATCGGGTTAATTATCCGATGTGTACTGCAGCTACATGTGCAGAGAGCAGGGAGCCGGCACTGGCAGCGTGAGAGCGGCGGACGCTGGTAACGAAGGTAAATATTGGGTAACCAGGGAAAGGTGTTCCCTTGGTTACCCGATGTTTACCCTGGTTACAGCTTACCGCAGCTGCCAGATGCCGGTTCCTACTCCCTGGTCGCTTCATTTCGTCGCTCTCTCACTGTCACACAGAGCGATATGTGCGTCACAGCGGGAGAGCGACGACCAAAAAAATGAAGCTGGACATTCAGCAACGAGCAGCGACCTCACAGCAGGGGCCAGCTCGTTGCTTGATGTCACACACAGCAACAACGACGGGACGTCGCTGCTACGTCACAGAAAATGGTGACGTAGCAGCGACGTCGTCATTGTTGTCGTCGCTGTGTGTGACACCACCTTAAGGAGGAACTGTACTTCCAACATACTTTGCATAAATCAATAGTACAAGAGAATATAGGAAGCTTTGTAAGGCTAGGTTCACACACTGCTTTTTTTGACGCTGCGTTTTTGTGCGGCAAAAACTGCACAAAAACGCACCCGCGGCAAAAAAACGCAGCAAAAACTCATGCGTTTTTACCGCGATTTGGTGTGTTTTTTTGCTGTGTTTTGCTGCGTTTTTGCTCACTGCGTTTTTAATGCGTTTTTTTGTCAGTGAACAATGCCATTAAAGATTGTTGAAAAAAAAAACAAAAAAAAAAGGTCTGATGTAATTTCCTTCTTCAATATGTTCTTCATTCTCCACTAGTGTATGCAGGAGAGCAGATAGCTGCAGAACTACAAGGCTCAGCATGCTCCATACAGGACTGTATGCTGGAGGGAGAGGCAGGGGAAGCAGAACTATAAGGCTCAGCATACTCCATCCAATAGTGTATGCAGGAGAGCAGACAGCAGCTGCAGAACTACAAGGCTCAGCATCCTACATCCAATAGTGTATGCAGGAGAGCAGACAGCAGCTGCAGAACTACAAGGCTCAGCATCCTAAATCCAATAGTGTATGCAGGAGAGCAGACAGCTGCAGAACTACAAGGCTCAGCATCCTCCATCCAGGACTGTATGCAGGAGTTTTTTGCCCCCCAAAAAAATGACGTGGGCTTCGCCATATTTTTGTATGCTAGCCAGGTACAGCAGGCAGGTACGGGCTGCCCCCAACCCCCAGCTGCCTATATGTACCCAGCTGGGAACTAAAAATATAGGGAAGCCCTTTTTTTTTTAATTATTTCATGAATTTCATGAAATAATTAAAAGAAAAAAAAATGACGTGGGCTTCGCCAGGTACAACTAGGCAGCTGTGGATTGGAATCCGCAGTGCAGGGTGCCCATGCTTTCTGGGCACCCCCGCTGCGAATTGCAGTCTGCAGCCACCCCAGAAAATGGGGCTTCCAGCTGCCCTGGTGATGGGTGGCTCGCTGGGTAATAATGGGGTTAGGGCTACCTGTATATTATCAGCTGGCCCTAAGCCCAAAATTCATGGTGTCACGCCAATATTAGGCATAGCCACCATGAATTTCTAGTAAAGATAAAAAAAACACAACACACAGAAAATATTTTTATTAGAAATAAAACACAACACAATTAGTGACTCCATCTTTATTGAAATAAAGAACCCCCCTCCACAGTAATCCTGGGTCAAGGGTCCCGCGCCGTCCAATACGGATCCAATATCATCTGATCGGTTTGCTAGAAGGCATACCGATCAGATGATGTCAGGTTAAAGGACGTGAATCACATCACACATCAGCTGATTGTATAAAAGTCGTTTATACAATCAGCTGATGCATCAGTGCAAAAAAAAGAAAAAAAATACTCGCTTATGTGCTGATTACCGGCAGCTCCTAGAGTGATCTGACGGAAGTCTGATCCCGTCCGATCGCTGCAGGAGCTGCCGGTAATCAGCTGATGATGTCTCCTGACGGCAGGGTCAGCTGATAGGTGAAACCAGCCGGGCGCCGGTGTCACCACGAGACTTACGATCAGCTGATGCGTCAGGTGACCGCATCAGGTGATCCATCGCCAGGTCCTGCAGCCATCGGATGTGCCCGGGGAGACTGCACACAGCCGGAGCGGCGGTACCGAGAGAGGCGCTGGGAGCGGACATGTCGGCAGTCTGCTGACAGGTGAGCATGAGATTTTTTTTTCTACTGTTCACTTTTGTTTTTGCAGCTGCTTCCACCTTCCACCCGGCCATGGCGCTGCACGGGAGCTGACATGGCGCCGCACGGAAGATTGAAGCACCGGTGGCGGTACCGGGAGGATTCATGCTTCTTTGTTTACTGACAGAAGGAATCCTTTTCCTGTACATGTCACTTTACTACCCACCCCTTGAATTTTATAGCTGCGTTTTTAGTCATAGAAACGCACTAAAACGCAGCTATATTTGCAATTTGCGTTTTTCATTGCATTTTTGAACATCTCATTGAACTCAGTGGGTGGAAAACGCAGTGAAAAACGCAAAAATAATTCACATGCTTCGTTTTTGTGTGCAGCACAAAAACGCAGCTAAAAAAAACGCTGTGTGCAGACAGCAAAAATGAAAACTCATAGACTTTGCTGGGGAAGCAAAGTCATGCAGTTTTCTGAGCAAAAACGCACCCAAAAAATGAGCAAAAACGCCGCGAAAAAAGCACTGTGTGAACTTACCCTAAAGTATCCTATTAGGGAAATCAGCTGTCTTCCCCACCAATACACTTTTCCTTGCCTCCTGAGTAGTGATGGGCGGACTTGCAGATACCTGGGATCGACGCGTTCAACTGGGTAAAAAAAAAAAAAAAACAACAATTCAGGCCTGGAATTGATCCCGGATATGTAGCCGGGTGTCGGTCCCCATATAAGTCTATGGTGACCCCAATTAGGAAATTAAAAATGGTGGTAGATTGGATAGGAGGAGCAGAGCATGCACATTATACTTACCAGTCTTCACGTGGCTCTAACGCTACTTCTTGGGCCACTCATTATTCTTTATACATATTAACTGCTTCACCTACTGGCAGTCCCCACGTCTCTGGTTACATTCAGACGCGCTCTCTCCCTATGTGACAGCGTGTGTGACTGCAACCAATCAGAGGCGCTGTGTGTGCATCTCTATTGCTGTAAAAATAAATAAATATTAGCATAGGGCCTCCATACTCTGATACCTAGCACAGAAAGCATACGGCTACTGGCTGCAGCCCCCAGCCATGCTCTTATCTTGGCTGTGTATCAAAATAAGAGGGACCGCATGTGGGTTTTTAAAATTATTGAAGTAAATAATGTAAAATAACACGGTGTGCACCCCCCCCCTCCCCAAACTTGATACCCAGCCATGATAAAACAGATAGCTGTTAGCTGATATTCTCAGTCTGGGGAGACCCATGTTTATTGGGGCCCCCAGCCTAAAAATAGCAGCCTACAGCTACCCAGAATTATCACATCCTGATTACCTTGGTGCAGTGGCAATCGGGTGATAAGGGACCCCCCATTACTAATCTGTAAGTGAAAAGAAATAAACACAAACTCTGAAAAAGATTCTTTATTTCACACAAAATACAAAAAACACACCCTTTTTAACCCCTTTATTATCCCATAATACCCAGGTCTGAAGTAATCCACACAAGGTCCCACAACGATTCCAGCTCTGCAACATCTGAAGTAACAGCATGCAGGCATACAACATGACCGGTCGCTGTGAGCTTCAGGCAGAGAATGAGGTCACCTATGATTACAGGTAACCTGACCTCAGGTGACCTCATTAAACTGCGTGACCTCACTTGAGGTCAGGTTGCCATATGATCACAGGTGGAGCATCGTGGGAACTTCCAGCTGTGACCGCAGATAAACTGAGTGATGTCACCGGTCACCACTGGGGCTCATTTTCTGCCTAAAGCTCACAGAGGGCGGTCATGTTCTATACCTGCATGCTGTCACTTCACATGTAGCTGGAATTGTCATGGTACCTCGTGTAGATTACGTTGGACCTGGGTGTATTGGAGGTTAATAAAGGTGTAAAAGAGGTTGGGGTTTTATTGTTATTTTCACTTTGATTAGTAATGGGGGTCTCATAGATGCCTCATATTACTAATCTGGAGCTTAGTGGCAGCGGTGAGCTGTTATTAACTCCTTATTATCCCGATTGCCACCATACCACAGAATTGGGTGAGCTGGAATTGTCGCTTCTAATAGATCCTGGGCAGCTGCAAGCTGCTATATTTTGGCTGGAGGGGCCCAATAACTATGGGCCTCACCGGCCTGAGAATACCAACTCCCAGCTGTCTGCTTTATCATAGCTGAGTATCAAATTTGGGGGTACCACACGCCGTTTATAAAAGTTATGTAAATAATAAAAAAAAAAAGCTGCATGCGGTTCCTCTTATTTAGATACACAGCTAAATTAAGTGCACGGCTGGGGGTTGCAGCCTGTAGCCGTATGCTTTTTCTGTGCTGGGTATCATAATACGGGGGGGACATTGTGCCAATTTTATTATTTATTTTTACATCAATCTAGATACATACACAGCGCCTATGATTGGTTTCAATCAGACGCTGGGGGCGCTTTCTGACTGCAACTAATCAAAGATGCCGAGACTGCATGAAGATGAGTGGCCCCAGAAGTAGAGTGAGCTGCTTGGAAGCAGAATTAAAGTTACTGTGTTGAGACTGGTACGTATAAAGCGCCTACTCTAATCTCTCTATTCCTTCTACCACCATTTTTAAGTGCCTGATTCAAGTCCCCATAGACTAATTTTGGGATCGGCATCCAGCCAGATATCCAGGATCAATTTCGGGCTTAATCTGTATTTCTTTTTAACCCGGTTGGACCACCAATCTCAAGAATCTGCGAGTCCGCCAATCACTATTTCTAACTACTGTGTATCTTCAAATGAGGTTGGCAATTAGAATTTCCTTGGCTGGTTCAAAGTTTTCAGAATATATTGGTTTGGGTAACTCATAATATTCAGAATACAGGGCAGAGATGAACCTAGTGGCATGACATGTTGATCTATTTCTTTTTCCTTCTCCTAGTAATGCAGTAAACATAGTTTTATAGAAAAGAATATATTTAGGCAGAGAACAATCAATGAAAGTATTTTGAAATCTTGGCTCCCTTGAGTAAATCTTCTAGCCTGCAACATCTTCAGTGATTTATTTAATGATGGCGCTCATGTATAATTATTTAATGGTAACAAATGAACAAAGGAAATAACCACCTGAGGTTTTATGTGTACTTGTGAGCAGAGGAGAACATCAAAATGTGTGAATGTTTACTGCTCTGTCTACCATCACCATGTAGCAATGCTTGTTTTAATTTTCTGGCTGTGGCCTTTTAGATCACAATTTTTATTTACCGGTATATTGCTATATCTTCATCTTTGAAGGTTATTTAATTTAGTCTATTTTGAGTATATGATGAAGACGGTGATCAATCTAAACCTTTACTGGTGTTCTTTAAAGGGAACCTGTCAGGTCCCTTATACATTCTAACCTAGAAGCAGGTTGATGTGTGGCCTAGTAACCCCTTCCTATCCATTCCTGTGTTGTAATATTGTGTAATATGAATGTATAAAAATACGTTTTATTACTTACATGTTCCCTATGTAAATGATCAGAGGGTCTAGTCCCCTGGGCGTCGCATAGCTTTGTGGGCGTTTGCATGCTTTCAGTGGTATCACGCCCCTGTGGGCGTGATACCATTGATTTACATGAGCGACATCACCGTCAGCTCCTTGAGATCCCGCGCGTGCACGCTTACCATTCCCGCAGCCTTGTTATCCGGGTGCTTGCTTCTCAGCTTCAGACTCGCTCTGTGCATGGTCGGAACAACAAGAGTCTTCTTAGCATGCGCAGAAAGCTCTGCAGGAGACAGCACAGATGAAGAAAGCAGTGCTGGATACAGGTGAATAAAGAAAATCATTTTTTTTCACAGACACATGTTGTGTCCGGTACATGTGACACGGATCACATCAGTGTGCAATCCGTGTGACACCCATAATGCCTGAGAAAAAACAGACATGTCTCCGTGTGAATGTGCGGGGCCACGCGGAGTTACAAGGTCCGTGTGAAAACACGGACATGTGTGTAACTTAGGAGAATAACATGGGTAGGTATGGTATCCGTGTTAAAAACGGATGTCACACGTATCTAAAACAGACATCTGAAACCGGCCTAATAGAGAATTGCCATGTCAGGGTCCAATTTCTGGACCAACATTGACTTGGGAGAATGAAAGATCCTCATTTGCTGCTTCAGCACTGTGTTCTATGGCTGTGATGCCATTTGTTGCCAGGTATAGAGATGAGCAGTTCCGTGGAGGTTCGGTTCGAAGGCAGCAAACAAGCTAACCCTCCACTGGCTAGAGCTTGACTTGAACCCTGGAGCAAGTAACTGTTTGGCAGTTTGAGTCTCCGCCCACAAACAGCCAGCCATAAGCATATCACATCCAGGGGAGGGTGGACGGGCTTTTTCAAACAATTTTTTGGGTTGCACACTACATGTAATCGGGCTGATGTTACCCCCAGTCAATCAATGCAAGAGACTCACACAGGCCTGAGCACAGTGTTGCTCGTGTGACTGAAGTTTGCACATAAAGCATCCGAACCCTGAATTCGAACCTTGATTTTATAAGTTGGTTTTCGGTTCAACAATCGAACCTCAGGTTCACTCATCTCTAGCGAGGTATACTCCTATACAGATAAAAACCAGTGATGGGGACTCAGCACTGAAACATCTAGGAACAAATCTTGTACTATCAGTGGTCACACTGTTTTTTAACCTTACTGCAGTGACTTGCCAACCATGCACACTTGATTGCTGCAGGCAGTCACTATCCTCCATGGTGATGACTGCATATGTGAGACCTCTGAAAGCAGTGACTGGCTGCAGCAGTCACATGTATATGGTTGGCACATCATCACTGCAGGACTGGTAAATTAACTGGCAGAACCACTGGCAATTCAAAGGGTTTTTTTTCCTTTTTTCTTTTTATTATACCACATTTTTTCCCTTTTTTTTATTTTTTTAACAAATTTTGGGCACCTTCTTTTTTAAATTAGTGTTTTTATCTAACGAAAAGGCATATAGAAAACATTCTGCTCCTTTTTGCCTTACAAAAGGAACTTTTTAGTTGTTGTGTCTTGTTCTAGTTTATACAGAATTTTGGATTCACCTAGCAGTTCATCGTGGCTTCATTTTGCCAAAGTGTATTGTATTTGAAGCATAATATGTAATATGTGGTAGATACATTTCTAGAATAATTGGAATTGAGTTTTGTGTTTACCAGTAGCATAATACAATGAATTTTGATTATGTGTTTACTCGAGATTAAAATAAAGTACACCTTTCAGCTCTAGATGGAAAATTATTTACTTTATTGGAAAGCTTTGAAAGAAATAAAGTACATTTCAGAATTGATGTATTTTGATTCCCCTGCTGTCAAGAATGACATGATTGTAAAAGAATTAATTATACATTTTCTTTAGAATAATAGAAAAAGAAAACTGTTATTAATGGGATTGAAAAGGAAAGGACTGCAGCTCCAATCTGCCATATCATGCTTACCTAACTGTGAAAGTTCAATGGCAGATCTGCTCTTTATTTTATACTTTCCAGCACTCTCAAACAGCCAATGTGTCCTGTACTCATCTAGGGTAAAGGTCCACCTATTACTGAGAATTTTAGGCCTCTGGAAATCTGTCATTTTAGAATTTAGAGGCAGAAAAAGAGACTGTGGACAGAAGAGCGCAATAGTGTCTTAAATGGTACACACTGATAATTTCAGGGTGGCGGAAGACTGATTTTTTAAAAACTTAAGTTATACTCTTAATTAAAATAACTAACTTAGGATATGAAAGGGATAAAAAATGGTATAAATGAGCGAACTTGAAGCCTTGATGATAAAAGGAGCAACTTGAAGATCGATTTTAGAATTTAGTAAAGAGACTGTGCTGCAGTGTCAATTTTTCTTTCCCTAAATTTGTCGGTGGAAAAGCCACGGCATATTACAGTAGAGGTACCTTTTTTTAAGACAGGCCACGGCTTGGTGTAAAAGTAAAATATACATATAGTCAACTACCTATTCTTAGTGCTCCTTTCCTAGCTTTAGAGCTGAAAAGAGAGCGCACAATGGGTCCTACCAGGGTATATATTAAAAATGTGTTGTCCTATGTGCTCACCTTGAGGTGGAATATCCAAGCATGACTGCTGCAATTGACATAAGCTCCACAAGCTAGGAGGTAAATCCAAGGGAAATGTGTCTATTAGTCTGCACTGCCATCAAAGGATGAAACCATTTGGTTTAAAATTGGCTGTTCATTGAGTCTACACATTTCAAAGTCTCCAACTTCATCAGGACTGTTCAAATACGCTTTCCACTTTACCAGACATTGTCAGGATCTGACCAACACCAACAGGTCTCTCTACCTCCAAACAGAGCCTCAAGTCTCAGAAGTGTTTTCACCTCTACTCCTAGACTTCTCCTGGCTTTGAAGCTTAGTTTTTATTTTGATCACTGGCTATTAGTTCATTACAACCACAGATATTGTAGATTTTAACCCATTCTGTGTCTTTTCCAAAACCCATTCAAGGCTGCCATTCAGAAAGGTTTATCATTTCCCTAAAATGTCCATCCACAAACCGTTATTGGTGAATCAGTACTCATTTAATGCCGGAAACGGGAAGTAAGATTAGAACTACTGTTCTAGTTATCTGTTGGAGTCCCAACTTTTGTCCCCTATCACTTAGGCATTTATCAACTGTCTTGTGGATTGGTGATAAATATATTTTGGGGAAATACCTTTAAATCTTGAAACAATAAACTGATTAATTTCTCTGCCAAGTATTATTATTATTATTATTATAGCGCCATCAATTCCATGGCGCTTTGCATGTGAAAGGGGTATACATAATAGGGACAAGTACAATAATCATAAACAATACTAAGCAAAGACTGGTACAGGAGGATAGAAGTCCCTGCCCGCGAGGGCTCACAGTCTACAAAGGATAGGTGAGGATACAGTAGGTTAGGGTAGAGCTGGTTGTGCGGCGCTATATCAGACTGAGGGTTACGGCAGGTTGTAGGCTTGTCGGAAGAGGTGGGTCTTCAGGTTCCTTTTGAAGCTTGTCAAGGTAGGCTAGAGTCTGATATGTTGTGGCAGAGCTTTCCAGAGTATGGGGGAGGCACTGAAGAAATCTTGGATGTTATGGTGGGAAGAGGAGATGAGAGGGGAGTAGAGAAGGAGATCTTGTGAGGATCGAAGGTTACGTGCAGGTAAGTACCGGGAGACTAGGTCACAGATGTAGGGAGGAGACAGGTTGTGGATGGCTTTGTATCTCATGGTTAGTGTTTTGAACTGGAGTCGTTGGGCAATAGGAAGCCAGTGAAGGGACTGGCAGAGAGGAGAGGTCGGGGAGTAGCGGGGGGACAGGTGGATTAGCCGGGCAGCATAGTTTAGAATAGACTGTAGGGGTGCTAGACTGTTAGAAGAGAAGCCACAGAGCAGGAGGTTGAAATAATCCAGGTGGGAGAGAATAAGGGCATGTACTAGTGTTTTTGCAGCTTCTTGGAAAAGGAATATACGGATCCGGGAAATATTTTTGCGTTGGAAGTGGCAGGTGGTGAAGAGGGCTTGGATGTGTGGCTTGAAAGAGAGATCAGAGTCTAGGATTACTCCCAGGCAGCGAGCACGTGGGACTGGGGAAAGTAAGCAGCTATGCACATTGATGGATATGTCAGGTGGGGGGATTGAGTGAGGAGGAGGAAAGACAATGAATTCTGTTTTGTCCATGTTCAGTTTTAGGAATCAAGCAGAGAAAAATATGAAATAGCAGACAGACATTATGGGATTCTAGTTAGTAGGGAGGTGATGTCAGGTCCAGCGTAGAGATGATACTGAAAGCCGTGGGACTCTATAAGCTGTTCCAGGCCAAAGGTTTAGATGGAAAACAGCAGGGGTCCAAGAACTGAACCTTGGGGGACACCGACAGATAGGGGGCAAGATGAGGGAGTGGTGTGAGAGTGGAAGACGCTGAAAGTTCGGTTGATTAAGTATGAGGAGATCCAAGATAGCGCCAAGTCTGTGATGCCCAGAGACAAGAGAATTTGTAGTAGAAGGGAGTGGTTTACTGTGTCAAAGGCAGAGGACAGGTCCAGGAGGAGAAGGACAGAGTAGTGGTGCTTAGGTTTTGTGGTTAGTAGGTCATTAGTGACTTTGGTTAGGGCAGTTTCAGTGGAATGATGGGGTCGGAAGTCAGATTGTAACCGGTCAAAGAGGAAGCAGGAAAAGAGGTGTGAGGACAGTTCAAGATGGACATGCTGTTCCAGTAGTTTTGAGACATAGGGGAGAAGTGATATGGGGCGATAGTTTCACACAGAGGAAGAGTCAAGGGAGGGCTTTTTGAGGATGGGTGTGATGGAGGCATGTTTAAAGCATGAAGGGAATACACCAGTTGTTAGTATGACTCTGTCACATTTTCTGACATATTTTTGTATGCATATGGCTGATTTATTCCTTATTTTGCTTCTGCAGTCTAACCAAGGAAGCCTATTTAAGGCCTAACATTAAAGGTCAACTGCTTGGAGCAAGTAATTTACACATCATGAGAAAGTGTATTAATGTAAGAAGTGGCAGGGGCTCTTAAAATATGAGATTTTCCCACCCCAATAATTATAATAGGCACTCTGTAAATAAAAATCTACATTTTCATACATTTGAGTGAATCCTCTCCATTCGTTGACTATGGGTCTGCTGAGTAAGCTGAAAACATACTATAGTTTTTGGGAACTTTATTCTTTTTCCATATTACCCAATAAAATAAAAAGTAAAAGGAAAATAGATATCTAAAAAAAAGCTATTATGGAGGCAAAACTAGAAAAAAATAGGAGTATGGAAACAAAACCACTGATTATTTTGCGTCAATATATAAAGGTGTTGAACCTCTTTTGTCATAGAAGGATCTGCAGAATGTAGGTCCCTCGACCAGAGGTACCAGGTAACATCAAATTCAGCTATTTGTCGTCCAAACCAACAAAACTGAAATGTAACTTGTACATTTTAATGTTTAAAACTGCCATGTTGTATCTCAGTATAACCCTGACGTAATTGAATTAGCACACAAAATATTGGCAGACGGATGTAAATGTTGGTAAAATAATTAAATGCAATGCCTCAGTGAGGTGGGTTAATGCAGTTGACACTATTTCGGTATATAAAAGCACATTGAAGAACTTCAGAGAATGAGTTTGGTGGCGTTAATGTGACAATTAGCTATGCTCTAGGTTTTCACAAACTAGAGTGTTTTTAACTATACTAATGGTCATCGCCATTGGTTACAGCTGATTTACTCACATAATCTTTGGCAAACTGATTATGTTTTCAATATGTTGTTGTAAAATCCAGCTGACTATGCAGGGATTGCAACTTTTGGATTTTTTAGCAATATAAACACTCTTAAGGCTGCTTTACAGGTGTTGATTTCTCATGCGATCGCACCCGCCCCCATCGTTTGTGTGGCACGGGCAATTTCTTGCCCATGTCGCACAATGTTGTAACCCCCCGTCACACGTACTTACCTTCCAAACGATCTCCCTGTGAGTGGCGAACATCCACTTCCTGAAGGGGGAGGGACGTTCGGCATCACAGCGACATCACACAGCGGCCGGCCAATAGAAGCGGAGGGGCAGAGATGAGCGGGACGGACGTAAACATCCCGCCCACCTCCTTCCTTCAGCATTGCCGGCGGGACACAGGTAAGCTGCAGTTCATCGTTCCCGGGTGTCACACGGAGCAATGTGTGCTGCCTCGGGAACAATGAACAACAGGACGTTCGATTTTTTTGAAAATGAGCGACGTGGCAACGATGAACGAGAAGGTGAGTATTTCTGCTCGTTCATAGCTGTCATACGCTATGATATCACTAACGATGCCGGATATGCGTCACTTACGACGTGACCCCGCCAACATCTCGTTAGATATATCTTAGCGTGTAAAGCCCGCTTTAGGCTGAGAACTTAATGCAGAATATAATGCAGTATTTTGAGCTGTAGTCAGGTGTGGAACCAGCAGAAAAAAACTTCCAAGTGTTTGTAATATTTTCTTACTGCAATTAAAAAAAAAATGATGTTAAATACAATGATGTTAATGAGATATTAGCCAATGAGGGAAAAAAAATGGAACACAATAGAATCGTGAACATGTAAACCGAGGCAATGTTCCCCAACTCCAGTCCTCAGGAGCCACCAACAGATTGTTTTTTCAGGATCTCTTTAGTGCTGCAATCCTATTTCCATGCTTTGTTTGGCTGACGCGTCCTACTGTACGTCATGCACACAGTGACCTACATTGCTTTCCTGCACAAGCGCACTGCTCTCTGCCCTGCTAAGGACAGATCAAAATATTGTAGTGTGCATGTGCGGGCCTTATTCCATCTTTCTCTGTGTCTGCACATTAAAGTACTTTACTCTGCCCGCAGCAGGACAGAGAAGTGTGTGTGCCCAGTAGGATAATGGAGGACACTGTGTGGATGATGTAGGATGCGTCACCACACGGAGCAGTGAAGGAGAACTGCGATCACACAAGATAGACGAGGTGTAGACTGAGACCAGCAATGCCTATCGAACTGGACCACCTCGCAGGTGACAGGTTCCCTTTAAAAATGCTGCAGTTCTCAAATTCAGGCAGGAAAGAAACATGCATAAGAATTCTGAAATCTCAAAGCTTTTGCTGGTATTAAAACGCAGCTTTTAATTTGTATTAAAAACTGTTGCGAAAATGCTGCATGTGAGCATGGACAAGTTCCTTCAAATTTCCCTTTCTCTTTTAATCCTTTTCTTGCATTTATTAAAAATCTAAATCAAAACCTGTAAACAAAAACTGCATCTGTGTTCCTGCATTGGTCTATTCACACATTTCAGATTTACTGCTGTAAATTCTGCAAGTGAAAATCATGACGAGAAAATCGCGTTATAGGTATATGCACACAAACGCAGCAAAACTGCTGCAAAAAGTGGACTAATGCACAGCTACAGTGCCTACGAGTAGTATTCAACCCCCTGCAGATTTAGCAGGTTTGATAAGATGCAAATAAGTTAGAGCCTGCAAATTTCAAACAAGAGCAGGATTTATTAACAGATGCATAAATCTTACAAACCAACAAGTTATGTTGCTCAGTTAAATTTTAATAAATTTTCAACATAAAAATGTGGGTCAATTATTATTCAACCCCTAGGTTTAATATTTTGTGGAATAACCCTTGTTTGCAATTACAGCTAATAATCGTCTTTTATAAGACCTGATCAGGCCGGCACAGGTCTCTGGAGTTATATTGGCCCACTCCTCCATGCAGATCTTCTCCAAGTTATCTAGGTTCTATGGGTTTCTCATGTGGACTTTAATCTTGAGCTCCTTCCACAAGTTTTCAATTGGGTTAAGGTCAGGAGACTGACTAGGCCACTGCAACACCTTGATTTTTTCCCTCTTGAACCAGGTCTTGGTTTTCTTGGCTGTGTGCTTTGGGTCGTTGTCTTGTTGGAAGATGAAATGATGACCCATCTTAAGATCCTTGATGGAGGAGCGTAGGTTCTTGGCCAAAATCTCCAGGTAGGCCGTGCTATCCATCTTCCCATGGATGCGGACCAGATGGCCAGGCCCCTTGGCTGAGAAACAGCCCCACAGTATGATGCTGCCACCACCATGCTTGACTGTAGGGATGGTATTCTTGGGGTAGTATGCAGTGTCATCCAGTCTCCAAACGTCACGTGTGTGGTTGGCACCAAAGATCTCGATCTTGGTCTCATCAGACCAGAGAACCTTGAACCAGTCTGTCTCCGAGTCCTCCAAGTGATCATGCGCAAACTGTAGACGAGCCTTGACATGACGCTTTGAATGTAAAGGTACCTTACGGGCTCATCTGGAACGGAGACCATTGCGGTTACTTATGGTATTGACTGAAACCAATGTCCCCACTGCCATGAGATCTTCCCAGAGCTCCTTCCTTGTTGTCCTTGGGTTAGCCTTGACTCTTCGGACAAGCCTGGCCTCGGCACGGGTGGAAACTTCCAAAGGCTGTCCAGGCCGTGGAAGGCTAACAGTAGTTCCATAAGCCTTCCACTTCCGGATGATGCTCCCAACAGTGGAGACAGGTAGGCCCAACTCCTTGGAAAGGGTTTTGTACCCCTTGCCAGCTTTGTGACCCTCCACGATCTTGTCTCTGATGGCCTTGGAATGCTCCTTTGTCTTTCCCATGTTGACCAAGTATGAGTGCTGTTCACAAGTTTGAGGATGGTCTTAATTACTCAGAAAAGGCTGGAAAAAGAGATAATTAATCCAAACATGTGAAGCTCATTGTTCTTTGTGCCTGAAATACTTCTTAATACTTTAGGGGAACCAAACAGAATTCTGGTGGTTTGAGGGGTTGAATAATAAATGACCCTCTGAATAAACTTTTCATAATTTAAAAAAAAAAAAAAAAGAAATAACATTCTTTTTTGCTGCAGTCCATTTCACACTTCCAGGCTGATCTACAGTCCAAATGTCACAATGCCAAGTTAGTTCCGAATGTGTAAACCTGCTAAATCTGCAGGGGGTTGAATACTACTTGTAGGCACTGTATGTAAAAATGACATGTGCACGTTAACTGCTTAGTTACGTCTTTTAAATGCTTCAGAAACCATAAAGCAGCTAAAAAAGTAGCTCTCTGGGTGGTTTTCGCTTGGAAGCTGATTTCTAGTTATGGTTTAAATTAAAGAAAAAAGTTGCCTCTGGCAGGGTAGCCCCAAAAGCTGCTAAAGGAAAAATAACATTGACTTTTTTCCGTCATGTGGCTTTGCATAGGCAAAGGTAGATAGGCTGCTGGTGTCTTAAAGGGAACCTGTCAGGTCCCCTTTGCCCTCCAACCCAGCAGCATTGTAACTTATATGCCCAAATTCCTTGCCTAACCAGCCCTGTGTGATGCAATTCACTAATATGAATGTTTAAATAAACTACTTATAACCCTCACTTTTTTCCCTATGCTTATTAGGCCTGTGACTAGTCGCAGGTATGTAAGTTCCCCTGACTAGTCAACCATCTTTCCATGTTATGACACCCCTGAGGGCATGATAACATGATTTCCATAAGCCGGCATCACCACCAGCTAATGGAAATCTCACACACGAGCCGCTCACATGCTCAAGATTTCCATTAGTTGGTGGTGACGCCGGCTCATGGAAATTGTGTTATCATGCCCACAGGGGTGTGGTAATACGGAAAGAGGGCCAACTAGACAGGAACTTGGGTATGCTCAGCACTTGGCCGAGTATTGCAGGTGAAATGGTCGTTTGTGAAACATCCAACACAAAGAGGCAGCTTGCTTCAGTGACTGATGGGAGCCATCACCCACATGCAGTCTCTGAATAGCTCTTACTGGCGGTAAAACAAGGTTTTCAGATGCTGTGTGTAAAAAAACAAAAAAAAAAACAATAAACCCCCACGCCCCCCCCCCCAAGAAAATGCTTTGTTTGTGGCTGGCTGTATGTGGCAGAGAGCCCAATGATTGAGTTCCATTATACTTGGTACTCAAGGCTAGAGTATCCGACCTGCTCGATTTGAATAAAGAGCACTCAAGCATCGTGCTGTTTGCTTACCATTAATAGTTATCATTGCCTACTTCTTTTTATTGAAGAGAATTTGACAGGTCCTCCATGACCCCAAACCGCCACCATGTGTTTATTCTTCTATTAACTTCCTGCCTAACAAGCCTTATGCAGAGTGATAGTGATTTCAGTGTATGACAAAAAAAATGTTAAAAATCTATTTCCAATATGCTAATTAGTTTAACTAGTCAAGGGGCCGATGGTTTTCCCAGACTCTTCATCACCCTAATGTTAGCACACTTTCATCATTTCATGTCGGTGTGCAGAGAAGCTGGGAGTACTTTTCCTGGCATCAGCTTAAGAGGGCTGATGGCGGCGGAGAGGTGAGTGAGATCATCCTCTGACATTGCGCATTCATTAGCATGTTAGCACACCCACAGGGGTGTGCTAACATGCTAATGAGGCGACTAGCAAGGGAAGCAACGCCCTTGGGGCTGCTGCCCTCACTCATTAGTGCGACACCCCATGGAGCAGAAGATAGGAGCTTAAATCCATACCTTGTACACCCGTCGCTGGGCCAATGGTTTGCAGAAGTCGTGGCCTGACCCGGTTCCATGGCCCGGTGGTGCACAGTAAAAGGGGCAAGCAAAGATTGTTCATGGAGAGGATGTTACCGGTTACAGTGGTGACAGGGGTGCCGGCCTCCTCTGCTGCGGTCCCTTCCTCCGACCTTCCCCTTCCAGGAGTGGAACAGATGATGGTGACTATGCCACCTGTGGTATGCGGCCAGGGATAAGGCCGCCACTGCAGGGTACCTTGCCGGGGAAGATCTTTGGGTTTAGCCAGGATGATATCGCTCCCCACAGGCGGCGCGGCCCCTGGGAGGGAGAACGGGGAACTGGGACTCGCCGGATCACAAAGCGACGACAAACAGAGTCAGAGTCTCACTGGGTTGCATGTTTTAGATTTGTTTACTCACAGTTCTTTATGGTCTTTACTGTAATGACTCCGGTCGTTCCCAGGCAGGGCAGAGGTCAAAGTCTGGTAGGTCAGCCTGTGGGCTTCCTCCTTTTTGTGCGCTCATGTGGTGGTCCCCTCCTGGTTTCTGGAGCTCTTGGGACTCGCTACTCTGCCACCCAAAGCTGCGCTGGTTCCAAGGGAGCAACAAAATCCTCCTTTTTGTAACCCTCTTCTTCTCCATGCCGCACAACTACCGGTCCCTTGCTCTCAACTCCTTCCCGGCTAAACACCTCTCCCATTCCAAGTCTCTGCTGACTAATGGACTTGGAGCCTCCTACGTGGCAGCTCTCTCAGCTTAGGGGTTTTCATCCATCCACTCACCCAGTCCAAGGTAAGGAAAGGGTGTATGAACCGGTCTCGACCTGGTTATTTCTCTACTCTGCCTCCCTGAGAGAGAGAGCTTCCTAAGGGAGCTGGTCACTGTTTGTCCACTCTCTCTGGTCTCCCAAGCTCCCAAGGTAAAATTAAACTAAGCTATCTGTTTTATGAGTCACTCCTGCACATGCCCACACCTAAGGAATGTTCCGTCTGTCTCTGTGTGTGAGGCTGTGTGATGCAGAAAACGAAACTTACCAGACTTTAACCTCTTCCTGGCCAGGATGGACGGACATTATAAAATACCTAAAAATACATAAAATAGTCATACAATACCCTGTAAGAAACAGTCTCAGGGGCGCTACATTAGCATACGATATAAGATCTTTAGAAATACTTTTTCTAAAGTTTTCTTTATCTATGCTAGTGTATACAGGGACAGTTAGGCAGGGATTAGTTATTTGCACTCAGAGCTGCTCGTGATTCTGGGTGCATATTGGACCTGACAGGTTCCCTTTAACATAAGGAATTTGTCAGGTTTCCTTTAATTACAAGTTTACTTTACTCTATAGTATTTGCTATGAAAATCTCGCTTTATCTTCAGTTATACTTTTCTTTTTGAAACCTTTATTCCTAATTCTTTACAAGAAATAGAGGTATATATGGGAGCATGATGCAAAATCCTGTCCTTTATTACAGCTTTAGTTTGCATTTAAAAAAATGAATGCTTTGGCCTTATCAGCTAGTTGTAATAAAATACAGGTGAAACGCGCTGCAATAAATGTCCTTATGTATATGTAATAACAGTAAAAACCCAAAAAATAAAAAGTAGCAGAAGTGCAGCCATAAAAGATTATGCATCCGAGATTTCCAAATGGACATACTTCAACACTATATAAAAATGAAAGGTGAAATGATTGTAGCAGTATTAATTTTATAACTAGGTTTTTTTCCTAAGCTAACTTGGCAGACAGATTAACCAGCGACTTAGTGTTTCCTGCCAACTGGTAAAGCTAAAATATTTTTATACTTTAACTTTAGAACATTGTTGCTGGGAGGATTGTAAGCCATAATGAAGGGAAAATACCCTATTCTGTGCTATATGAAAGACTAGCGTATTTGGAATTCATACATAAAGTGACTGCAGAGCTTGGTGCAGACTTTTCCATTAATTGTAAACTGACCAAAGCAGCAATTGTAATACACAATATATTGTGCGGGGAAAGTGTAGGACATTTTCTGGGGTTATCTGCATATGCTAGAATTTGGGTGACTTGAGCTGTCAGCCCTAGATGCCGCTCAACACCAATCAGATGACCACAAAAAAGGCATAATTTTGAAAAATAGAGGTATCCTATCCCCTAGGATAATACCCAATTATTGTATGACCCCGCATACCTGCCGAGATGTGTCCCTTATCAACGGGACACATACACGATACCTGCCCATCATACTTGCATCTTGGCAGGTATATGCAGTTATGTTATCAGCACCACTCACCTCCAGTGTTGGGCCATGTTCACACGTTGAGTATTTGGTAAGTTTCTTACCTCAGTATTTGTCAGTTAAAACAAAAAAAAACAAAGCTCTCCCCTACCGTTCAAGAGGAACCTCAAGACCCACCTCTTCCAACAAGCCTACAACCTACAATAACCCTCAGTCCAGTACACCACTGCGCAACCAGCTCTGTCCTTACCTATTGTACCATCACCCATTCCCTATAGACTGTGAGCCCTCATGGGCAGGGTCCTCTCTCCTCCTATACCAGTCTGTTTTGTACAGTTAATCATTGTTGTATGTATACCCTCCTTCACTGTAAAGCGCCATGGAATAAATGGCGCTATAAAAATAAATAATAATAATAATAAAAAAATTGGAACAATCAGAGCAAAAGTATAATAGAAACACGGGAACCACTTATGCATTTTTTACCCACTCCTGGTGTTGGCTTACTAACACTGAGGTAAAAAACTCACCAAATTCTCAATGTGTGCGCATTGCCTCAGAGGTAAGTATAATAGAAACCAGTGCACCACTTCTGTATTTATTACCCTCTCTGGGTTTTGAGTTACAATTAGTGAGGTAAAAAACGTACCAAATACTCAATGTGTGCCCGTGGCCTCAGAGTAAAAGTATTATAGAAATCCGTGCACCACTTCTTTTGTTTACCCAATCCTGGTTTTGGCTACAAATACTGAGGTAAAAACCTCACCAAATACTGAACATGTGGAAGTGAGCGGCATCAAACAACTTCAGCCCTCACGGCGATTCCAATTTGATAGAGAATGTCTCTAACCTTCTGCCATTGTGTTTATGGTAAGAGGAGGACTTCCTATATTTTTGCTTTTGGATAGATTTACCTGTCTTATTGCTTTCTGCTTTGTACCTATTTTTAATCGCCAGTTGCTTTCCTCTCATGAGTTCAGACTTTCCTTTGTGTCAGACAAAGTTACTGGACTTGTGATCACACTTCCAAAAACATGTTTATACTTGATAGCATATTTACTGGTGATTGTCTTAGCTTCCATGAAGAGAAATAATTGTTCTTTTTATAGAGCAAGTAGCACATGTAATATTGCTACATTTGAGTTTGATCTAATCTCCTATGAAACCAGCAAAGATTGGGGAAATCTTATCAATAATGATTCACGGTGCAAGCTTGCATCAAAAACCGTGTCAATCACAGTGTCCACAAAAAAGTGCAAGCACAGTCTCCTTATTAATAGGGATGAGCAAATGTATTCGCCACTATTTGGTATCCATCGGATAACAGGCTGTTCGCGCCATTCGGTATCCGCCAATAAAACAACATCTGCTCCGATACTTTCATTTTAATTTCTGACTTCCTGGCGCCTGTTTTCCAGCCAATGAACACATCTGATGTTGCTTGCCCTCACAGTAACGCCGTAGCCATCTTTGTTGTAGTGTTACTGTGATTGGATTGTCTGCACAGCGTCATGTACATACACAATGGCGCTGCGTCTGGGAACGCTACAAATATAGTCCCCACTGCTCCGGCTTCCAGCTCGAGAGAGAAAGAGAGATTCTGTCTTTTCCCATACATTTGGGCCTTTCCCTTAGTCACCACAGCTCGCTGTTAGGTCCAATGAGAAATTATTCGGGTTTCCCCATAGACTTAAATTACGCGTCGAATATTCGCGAATAGTCGAATAGCGGTGACCTCTTCGTCGGATATTCGTGAAGTCGGATATTTTGGTATTCGATCATCCCTACTTATTAAGCCATGTTCACACATTCAGTATTTGGTCAGTTTTTTACTTTAGTATTTGGAAGCGAAAACCAGAAGTGGTAATAAATACAGAAGTGGAGCCCGTGTTTGTATTATACTTTTCCTCTGATTATTCCACTCCTGGTTTGGGCTACAAATAGAGGGAAAATTCTGACCAAATACTGAATGTGTGCACATGTCCTTAGTGCCAGCCATAGTCTTGTTATTACTGGTTTTGATCACAACACATCCCAGCAGTGTTCAGTTATTATTAAATTTGTTTCTATTATTTCACATGATATTCCTCTACCTAAAGCTTCATTCAGATATCTGCTTTTTTATTCTTTTCACCTGCCTGAAAAAAAATGGAGTGTTTTTTTTTTTATCAGGGTTTTGGATCACATCTTTATCAGTATTCGGTCAGTGTCTTAGATTTTACCATCATTCTCATTTACCATAAAAAAAAAACTGTTTTTTTTAACATACTAAAAATATTACTGATGATACAAATGAAACCCCGATTAAACATTGATGAAAATCTGATCCAATACACAGAAGAAAATCTATCTTTTCTTTTTTTATTATTTTTCAGGTATGGGAGAAAAAAATCTGAATAAAGCCTTAGTCATGGGGTAGCATGTAAAAAAAAAAAAAGTAGAAATTGTGATAACCATTCCAAACTATACCTGACAGCATATTTACTTGTCATTGCCTTAGCTTGCATGAACAGAGATAGTAGTTTTTATTTTTTATAGAGCAAGTAGTGTCCTAATATTGCTGCAGTTTCTAATGTGGTAATCTATGAAACCAGCACACATTGAGGGAAAATGTATCAATAATGATTCATGTGTGCACAATCATGAAAGACAGTGACAATTGCAGTGCTAGCCACAGTCTCTTTACCAGTTTCAACCACACTCACATTGTCTAGCTATTTCTTTTATTTACTCTTCCCCTATTATTTTGCTTCTCCCTGACTAAGGCTATGTGCGCACTAGAAAGTGCCTTTTTCTTAAGAAAAAAACGGACCCTCTGAAAGATTCCCGCACCCACGGTAAAACCACACACGTGTTTTTGCCGCAGATTTTCCGCGAATTTACCGCTAGTTGGTCCCCCCGGATTTTTACCATGATCTATGGAAAAAACCGCAGGTACCTGCGGAAAAGAAGTGACTTGCTCATTAATTCCACAGAGAAAAATCCGCGGGTAAATCCGTGGGTATAAAAAAATGCAGTGTGTGCACAGCATTTTTAAAAACCCATAGGTTTTGCTGGGGAATTGACTGCAGCAATGTTAGACACATTTTCTGCAGCAAATCTGCGTCAAAATCCGCGGTAAATTAGCAACGTGCGCACAGGGCCTTAGGGGTACTTTACACGCTGTGACATAGCTAGCGATTGCTAGCGATGTCGAACCCGATAGCACCCGCCCCCGTCGCTCGTGCGACATTTGCTACTCACTGCTGTAGCGAACATTATCGCTACGGCAGCGTCACACGCACATACCTGGTCAGCGACGTCGCTCTGACCGCCGAACAATCCCTCCCTCAAGGGGGAGATGCGTTTGGCATCATAGCGACGTCACTGCGGCGTCACTAAGCGGCCGGCCAATAGAAGTGGAGGGGCGGAGATGAGCGGGATGTAACATCCCGCCCAGCTCCTTCCTTCCACATTGTCGGTGGACGCAGGTAAGGAGATGTTCGTCGTTCCTGCGGTGTCACACATAGCGATGTGTGATGTCGCAGGAACCATGAACAACATCGTACCAGTGGCAGCAGTGATATTAAGGAAATGAATGACGTGTCAATGATCACATTTTTGGAACGATTTTTCGATCGTTGATCGTCGCTCATTAGTGTTACACGCTGCGATGTCGCTACCGGCGCCGGATGTGCATCACGAACGACGTGACCCCGACGATATATCGGTAGCGATGTCGCAGCGTGTAAAGTACCCCTAAGGTATGTTTTCAGATCTGTATGTGAAAAACAAACAGGGGACAGACCTCATTCAGACATGCATGTGAATAAACAGGGGATTTAAGCCTCATTGAGACATGTGTGGGAGCAACCAGGGGACTTAGACCTCATTCAGACATGCATGTGAATAATCAGGGGACGTTGACCTCATTCAGACATGCATGTGCATAATCGGGGGACTAAAGTGGGCTTTACACGCTGCGATCTCGCTAGCGAGATCGCAAGCAATTGTACCCGCCCCCGTCGGTTGTGCGACATGGGCAAATCGCTGCTTGTCGCGCACAACCTCACTTAGCCCCATCACACGGACTTACCTGTCCTGCGACGTCACTCTGGCTGGCGATCCGCCTCCTCTCTAAGGGGGTGGGTCATGCGGCATCACAGCGACATCACACGGCAGCCGTCCATTAGAAGCGGAGGGGTGGAGATGAGCGGGACGTAAACATCCCGCCCACCTCCTTCCTTCCTCATTGGCGGTGGAGGCAGGTAAGTAGATGTTCCTCGCTCCTGCGGTGTCTCACACAGCAATGTGTGCTGCCGCAGGAACGAGGAACAACATCGCTAATTAGAAGAGAACGATTTTTTGCTTTAGGACGACCTCTCCGCGGCAAACGATTGTGGCCGCTTTTGTGATCGCTTTAGGTCGCACATAAATGTCACACGCTGCGATATCGATAATGACGCCGGATGTGCGTCACAAACAACGTGACCCCGATGATAAATCATTAACGATATCGTAGCGTGTAAAGCCCGCTTTAGACCTCATTCAGATATGAACGTGAAAAAACAGGGGACTTAGGCCTCATTTAGACATGCATGTGAATAAACAGGGGACTTAGGCTATGTGCGCACGTTGCGTTTTTTCATGCGTTTACGCAGCATTTTAAACTGCAGTGTAAACACATCCGTTCTGCATCCCCAGCAAAGTATATGAGAATTTTGCAAAATCCATGCAAACGTTACGTTTTAAAATGCAGCGTTTTGGCTGCCAATTTTTTGACAAAATCGATGCGTTCTAAAAAGCAACATGTCACTTTTTTTGTGCGTTTTGGATGCTTTTCCCACTCTGTCTATGGTAGAGCAAGAATCCAGAATGCATGAATTCTGCATCCATTCTGCATTCAAAATACATCCAAAACGCAGCTTTTTGACACCGTTTTGAAACGCACATGCAGTGACAAAATGCTGCAGAACAGTTGTCACGGCAGAACGCAACGTGCGCACACAGCCTTAGACCTCGTTCGGACATGTATGTGAATAAACAGTGGAATAAGACCTCATTCAGACATGCATGTGAATAAACGGAGACATAGAC
Source organism: Anomaloglossus baeobatrachus (assembly GCF_048569485.1). NCBI lineage: Eukaryota > Metazoa > Chordata > Amphibia > Anura > Aromobatidae > Anomaloglossus > Anomaloglossus baeobatrachus. The sequence goes on along the minus strand of NC_134356.1, from coordinate 319,373,420 downwards.
CTCATTCAGACATGCATGTGAATAAACAGACTTAAGCGGGCTTTACACGCAACGACATCGCTAATGCGAACTCGTTGGGGTCACGGAATTGGTGACGCACATCCGGCCGCATTAGCGATGCCGTTGCGTGTGACACCGATGAGCGATTTTGCATCGTTGCAAAAACGTGCAAAATCGCTCATCGGTGACATGGGGGTCCATTCTCAAAAATCGTTACTGCAGCAGTAACGAAGTTGTTCCTCGTTCCTGCGGCAGTACACATCGCTCCGTGTGACGCCGCAGGAACGAGGAAGCTCTCCTTACCTGCCTCCCGGCCGCTATGCGGAAGGAAGGAGGTGGGCGGGATGTTACGTCCCGCTCAGCTCCGCCCCTCCGCTGCTATTGGGCGGCCGCTCAGTGACGTCGCTGTGATGCCGCACGGACCGCCCCCTTAGAAAGGAGGCGGTTCGCCGGTCACAGCGACGTCGCCGGGCAGGTAAGTATGTCTGACGGGTCTGGGCGATGTTGTGCGGCACGGGCAGCGATTTGCCCATGTCGCACAACAGATGGGGGCGGGTACCCACGCTAGCGATATCGGGACCGATATCGCAGCGTGTAAAGTAGCCTTTAGACCTCATTCAGACATGCATGTGAATAAACAGGGGACTTAAACCTCATTCGGACATGCATTTAAAAAAAATTGACCTATCTACATCAGCAATTTGGATCAGATTTTCACTGATGTGAAATCAACAGTGATTTTCTTGTAAGAAGAGAAAGAGATGAGCGAAGCGGCGATTCGGTGTTTGGACTTTTATGAAGAAAACTGAGTTGGGAGTTGTGTGTAGTGTGCACAAAAAAAAAATTTGAAAAATCCCGCCCCCAGGAGTGATCTGTTTATTGCTGGCTGCATGTTGCAGGAGACCTGAACTGTCAAATGATTGATTTCCATTGGGGTTCAGATCAAGTTCGGGTCTCAAAGCAAACTTAAAGTTCGGCTAAAACTGCCGAACCAAACTTTAACGAGTCCGCTCATCTCTAATTGCAAATGTTCACCTATCCATTGCAGTGGGTTTAAAAAAAAAAAAAGTGCACGTGGATAGCACTGCATGCAGTGTATGATCTTCCAGATCAGTGGACTTGTGTGGGAGATTTTAAACCATGATTTTGGTTCAAAAACAGACATTTCCGTGATTTTTTTTTGGGGAGTGGGAGACACTGTAGAAACATCGACATGTTGACAGCACTATAGTCTATAATACTTGTTTTAGCCATGAAAAACACAGAACACATACGTGACAAACAGATATTTAATTGAGGCCTAAGGTAGTGTAGACCCTAAAGATGTGAGCACCCTCTAGTGACATCTTCCAGGTTTGGTGCTGGACATTGTAAGAACAAGTTAATAGAATTAACATCAAAAGCTGCACAATGTTCTCCGAACCATGAAAATGTAGCTGTGTATTTTTTTTAAACCATACATAAACATGTCTATGCTCAGTGGTAGTAGACCACATGCTGGCTGTGAGCTGTAGATTCATAGTGTGACTGCCTTCTAATAAGTAAATGGTAATTGTAACTAAAACATCATTGATATCACCACATGATGTTATTACTGTAATATTCATCTACAGCAGCTCAGAGTATAAAAGTAAAGCTAAAATTTATTGAATGCAGTGTGCAATAATCATTACTGTGAAATGTAAGCCACAAACTGTTCATACAAAAAAAAAAAATCCTCCCCGGAGTTCTTACTCAGTTTCATAGGAAGTGTATTCTATATATATACAGACACGCTAAGAACATCGTGAAGAGGATATATCAATTTATGTTTCTTAGAACATAGTAAAGCTACTCTGAAACAGAGGATTTTAGCTGCTTGTCACTCTGAAAAGTAAGTATGCATTCTCTTCTTCTCCCGGACAAGCTATCATATCTTTATTAGTATTGGACAGGGACTGGAATTTTTACCCTTTATTTCTCTATTGCAGCACGTAACATGGATGCTACAGAGAACACACTGACAAGTACTATAGGTGGAATTGATTATTCTGGGTCCTCAGTCTACTTTGTCAAAGACTTCGACACAATGAATTCTGTTTTCAAGCCCACTCTATACTGCTTTATATTTACTTGTGGACTTGTTGGGAACGCCTTGGTGTTATGGGTTCTATTATGTTTTAAGAAGATGAACTCTTTGACTGACATTTATCTTCTCAACTTGGCTATCTCCGACTTGATGTTTGTATTTTCATTACCATTTGTAGTATATCAACTCCTCAATCAATGGGTGTTTGGAGAAGTTATGTGCAAAATGTTGTCAGCAATGTATTTCATTGGATTTTTTAGTGGTATATTTTTTATCACAGTCCTCAGTGTAGATCGGTATCTAGCAATTGTCCATGTGGTGCCAGCTCTCAAGTATAGAACCATGAAACTTGGGCTGATTATTACTTTGGCCGTGTGGACTTGCTCTTTTCTGTTGTCTGCAACGAACTTCGTGTTTCACACAGAAGAGACAAATAATGGTTTCACCGACTGCATGGTTTCCTATCCAGATGGGCAAGAGAAACTTTGGATACTCCTGTCAAACTTCCAGATCAATTTCTTTGGTTTAATTATACCTTTCATCATTTTAGTTTTTTGTTACTCGCAGATTATCAGGAGTTTGCAGAACAGCAAGAGTATGCAGAAGAAATATGCCGTGAATCTGATCCTTATACTTGTCCTTGTTTTTTTTGTATTTTGGTTTCCCTATAACATAGTCATCCTCCTAAGAATATTAAACACGTTAGGTGCATTTGGAGATTACAGTTATGTTGAGAAGTTGGATATGGCAATGGAAATATCTCAAACGATATCTTTTTTGCATTGCTGTTTAAATCCTATAATCTACACCTTTGCTGGAGACAACTTCAAGAAGCATCTTTACCGTATGTTCAACAAGTTGTTAAAATATATGCATATAAACAGGAAATGTGGATCGAGTGAATACCCCAGTGTCGATCGCTCATCCATCATAGGACGAGATACCCGATCTTCTTCAGATGCCATCATTTGAATTTATCATCCAATGGGAAGGTGTTAATTATTATAGATTTGTATAGAAATCCCTCTGTTATTAAAAATGTATAGTTGACCAATAACCATACACGTAATCATGAGTGTGCATAAAAAATGGTGGCATATAACAAATATATAAATAAGCTTGTAAAGGAGTAACTCTCATGAGGAACATTTTTAGATTGGAATATGCCATCAATTTTTGATAGATGGAGCTCGCACATCACCTGTTTGGGGTATAAGAGTCTTGTCACCTCAATTTGCTGATTAAAAATAAACATTAGCACCCACTCTTATCTTTTAAATCAAAAGAAAAGTGTTGCTGCTTGTTAATCTTTTTCCATAAGGCTGGTTTCACATATCCATATTTCACTGTCTGAGTATGAACCACAATGCACAGACTGGTCACTGGTCTTCTATGGATGACTAACAACAGCCTAACGCTGTTGGATTTCAGAAATAGAGCCCTATATCCACCTCTTTAATGATTTGAGTGGAAAAGGGGGTCACTTTGCTTAGGGGTGATAGTATCGCTGTTTTCTTTAGAGTCCCTGGTGCAGTACCCCTACTTCTTAGATTTGTTTAGCTTCTACTATGGGATCTGGCAATAGCATTTAATACTATATGAGCACTAATATCCCAGCAGCTTATGCTCGCTAAGAAAGTAAAATAGTAGATGTATCTTGTTGATGACGTTCCTGTTTCTGTCCTGCTAATACCGTAGAAGCTAGATTACAAGCCAGCTAAATTATACATAGCTATTTTAGTTTATGGACCAGCAGAGTAATTGTTTGCAACTCTTCCACAATTATAAACTTCCATTACTTGTGTAGTGCCATCAGAAACTTTTGAGAAACCCTTTAAATGCTTAAAGGTTGTCCACCACTTAAACATTGATGGCCTATCCTTAGGATAGGTCATCATTGTTTGGTAGGCTGAGATCCGACACCCTTCACCTCCACCGATCAGCTGTTCTAGGTGCCGCCAGTGGCAGCAGGTGGCCGGAAATGCTCAGTTCCTAGAGCTGCTAATTCTGATGGTGGCAAGGTCAAGTACTGCACATCCGCCTCCTATTGATTTGAATGGGAGGTAGATGTGCAGTTCCCAGCCGCAGCCACTATCAAAACACGGAGCAGCACTGAAACTGAGCATTTCCAGCTGCTGCCATCACCAAGAACCCTTGATCGGCGGGGGAGCCAGGTGTCAGTCTCTGGCCAATCAAACATTAATAACCTATTCCTAAGGATATGCCATCAATATTTAAGTTATGGATAACCTTTTTAATATTATGTTAGCTTTTGTTATCACATCATTGAGCTGCACAATTTGCTTTACTTTGTAACATTGCATGTAACGTTTCTTAAAATGGGTTTCCTAATGACTAAGTACCTTGCTATAATGATAGGTCTACAAGTTTAGGTATATCTTCCTGAACAGAAGATAACACCATCTAAGTTCAAAGAGTTTAGTGTGGGTTTTTTCTTGTTTTATATCTTTTGCACTTACAAGTACATTAAAAAGTTTGATATACAATTATCATCTCCTTCATTTTATTTTCTTAGAAACCATATTTAAATTTTATCTCTCATTCCTACAAATGTGCTTCATTAATATTTTCAGAGTCTGTGCATTATACATTTAGTTAATGGGGTTATTTCACAAGTAACAATGCTGTTCAACCCCTTATCGACCTAAGACGATAATGTACATTATGGGACGTTAGGGGGTGTTTGAAGCTGACTCATGACCTGAGCCTTCTTTATGCTATGCAGATGCTGGCTGTGATACGGTTGGCATCTGCTTGTAACTGCAGCATGCAGAGCTTGCTCAGATTTCAGAATATTAACCATTTAAATACCAGTGTTAATCTATACCAGCGGGATACAAATGACGCCATGACCCATACGCTCACGCATCAACTTCCATCGCAGATTAGTTCCATGGCAGCTGAGTGCCTTCTGAATGCCCATGAAACTACTATCTTAAAAATGCTTCAAAAGAAAACCATAATTTCACTATATACTTTAAAACTATAATACTACGGTATTGCAGTATAGTCATATGAAAAAGTTTGGACACCCCTATTAATGTTAACCTTTTTTCTTTATAACAATTTGGGTTTTTGCAACAGCTATTTCAGTTTCATATATCTAATAACTGATAGACTGAGTAATATTTCTAGATTGAAATGAGGTTTATTGTACTAACTGAAAATGTGCAATCCGCATTTAAACAAAATTTGATCGGTATAAAAGTGACAAAAATAACAGCCTTTAGTCGATTCCTGTAGCTTTGAATGAGTTCCTGGATCCTGGATGAAGGTATATTTGACTATTTCTGTTTACAAAACAATTCCAGTTCAGTTAAGTTTGATGGTCGCCGAGCATGGACAGCACGCTTCAAATCATCCCACAGATTTTCAATGATATTCAGGTCTGGGGACTGGGATGGCCATTCCAGAACATTGTAATTGTTCCTCTGCATGAATGCCTGAGTAGATTTGGAGCGGTGTTTTGGATCATTGTCTTGCTGAAATACCCATCCCCTGCGTAACTTCAACTTCGACACTGATTCTTGCACATTATTGTCAAGAATCTGCTTATACGGCGTTGAATCCATGCGACCCTCAACTTTAACAAGATTCCCGGTGCCGGCATTGGCCACACAGCCCCAAAGATTGATGGAATCTCCACCAAATTTTACTGTTGGTAGCAAGTGCTTTTCTTGGAATGCCGTGTTTTTTTGCCTCCATGTATAACGCCTTTTTGTATGACCAAGCAACTCAATCTTTGTTTCATCAGTCCACAGGACCTTCTTCCAAAATGTAACTGGCTTGTCTAAATGTGCTTTTGCATACCTCAGGCGACTCAGTTTGTGGCGTGTTTGCAGAAACGGCTTCTTTCGCATCACTCTCCCATATAGCTTCTCCTTGTGCAACGTGCGCTGTATTGTTGACCGATGCACATTGACACCATCTGCAGCAAGATGATGCTGCAGGTCTTTGGAGGTGGTCTGTGGATTGTCCTTGACTGTTCTCACCATTCTTCTTCTCTGCCTTTCTGATATTTTTCTTGGCCTGCCACTTCTGGGCTTAACAAGAACTGTACCTGTGTTCTTCCATTTCCTTGCTATGTTCCTCACAGTGGAAACTGACAGTTTAAATCTCTGAGACAACTTTTTGTATCCTTCCCCTGAACAACTATGTTGAATAATCTTTGTTTCCAGATCAGTTGAGAGTTGTTTTGAGGAGCCCATGATGCCACTCTTCATAGGAGATTCAAATAGGAGAACAACTTGCAAGTGACCACCTTAAATACCTTTTCTCATGATTGGATACACCTGCCTATGAAGTTCAAAGCTCAATGAGGTTACAAAACCAATTTAGTTCTTTAGTAAGTCAGTAAAAAGTAGTTAGGAGTGTTCAAATCAAGAAATTGATAAGGGTGCCCATACTTTTGCACCAGTCAAATTTTGTTTAAATGCGGATTGCACATTTTCTGTTAGTACAAAAAACCTAATTTCAATCCAGAAATATTACTCAGTCCATCAGTTATTAGATATATGAAACTGAACTAGCTGTTGCAAAAACCCAAATTGTTATTAAGAAAAAAGGTTAGCATTAATAGGGGTGCCCAAACTTTTTCATATGACTGTATAGTATAAGTAATCACACTAAGATGACGAGAAAAAAAAAAGTAAAACAAAAAAGTAATTCTCCTTTTCCTCCTTCAAAACTAAAAACATTTTAAAAAATGAAGAATAAGACTAATACATAATTAGTATCTTTGTGTGTGGAAAAGTCAGATCTGACAAAATATAAAATAAATTAAACTTTACGAAAAAAGATGTTATACAAAAATAGAATCAAAATGCCAGATTAGTAACTTTTTGGTTGCTGCATTTCCACAAAAGAAATGCAATAAAAAGTTATCAAAATGTCATATGTAACCCAAAATAATATTTATCTGCTAATCGGTGAATGGTGTTTCTATTTATCCCACATAAGTTATCAAGGGTAGGGAGTATAAGCAAATATCTTTACCAATGCTGTTGGCTGTGGCTCTTCCATGGTTTTTATTAGTCTGACTTTACTTTCCTCTGCCTTTTCGCTTAATCTAAGTAGCATTGATATGTGGTATACCAGAGGACCTTTGGGCTCATCTCAATAAATCATACAGTGTTGGCCAAAAGTATTGGCACCCTTTCAATTCTGTCAGATAACACTCAGTTTCTTCTTGAAAATGATTGCAATAACAAATTCTTTGGTATTATTTTCTTCATTTAATTTGTCTTCAATGGAAAAAAAACAAAAAAATTGTCGAAGCCAAATTGGATATAATTCCACACCAAACATAAAATAAGGGGTGGACAAAAGTATTGGCACTGTTTGAATAATCATGTGATGCTTCTCTAATTTATGTAATTAACAGCACCTGTAACTTACCTGTGGCACCTAACAGGTGTTGGCAATAACTAAATCACACTTGCAACCAGTTGACATGGATTAAAGTTGACTCAACCTCTGTCCTGTGTCCTTGTGTGTACCACATTGAGCATGGAGAAAAGAAAGAAGACCAAAGAACTGTCTAAGGACTTGAGAATCCAAATTGTGAGGAAGCATAAGCAATCTCAAGGATACATGTCCATCTCCAAAGACCTGAAAGTTCCTGTGTCTACGGTGCGCAGTGTCATCAAGAAGTTTAAAGCCCATGGCACTGTGGCTAACCTCCCTAGATGTGGAAGGAAAAGAAAAATTGACGAGAGATTTCAACGCAAGATTGTGCGGATGGTGGATAAAGAACCCCGACTAACATCGAAACAAGTTCAAGCTGCCCTGCAGTCTGAGGGTACAACAGTGTCAACCCGTATTATCCGTCGGCGTCTGAATGAAAAGGGACTGTATGGTAGGATACCCAGGAAGACCTCACTTCTTACACCGAGACATAAAAAAGTCAGGCTGGAGTTTGCCAAAACTTACCTGAGAAAGCCTAAAACGTTTTGGAAGAATGTTCTCTGGTCAGATGAGACAAAAGTAGAGCTTTTTGGGAAAAGCCATCAACATAGTGTTTACAGGAAAAAAAAGAGGCATTCAAAGAAAAGAACACTGTCCCTACAGTCAAACATGGCAGAGGTTCACTGATATTTTGGGGTTGCTTTGCTGCCTCTTGCACTGGACTGCTTGACTGTGTACATGGCATTATGAAGTCTGAAGACTACCAACAAATTTTGCAGTATAATGTAGGGCCCAGTGTGAGAAAGCTGAGTCTTCCTCAGAGGTCATGGGTCTTCCAGCAGGACAATGACCCAAAACACACTTCAAAAAGCACTAGAAAATGGTTTGATAGAAAGCACTGGAGACTACTAAAGTGGCCAGCAATGAGTCCATACCTGAATCCCATAGAACACCTGTGGAGAGATCTCAAAATGGCAGTTTGGAGAAGGCACCCTTCAAATCTCAGGGACCTGGAGCAGTTTGCCAAAGAAGAATGGTCTAAAATTCCAGCAGAGGATTGCAAGGAACTCATTGATGGTTACCGGAAGCGGTTGTTCGCAGTTATTTTGGCTAAAGGTTGTGCAACCAAGTATTAGGCTAAGGGTGCCAATACTTTTGTCTGACACATTTTTGGAGTTTTGTGTGAAATGATCAATGATTTGATTTTTGTTTCATTTTCGTTTGTATTTTTTCATTGCAAGCAAAATAAATGACGATAATAATAAAGAATTTGTGATTGCAATCATTTTCAAGAGGAAACTGAGTATTATCTGATAGAATTGCAGGGGTGCAAATACTTTTGGCCAGCACTGTACCACTGCAATAAGCTCAGTATACTGGCCTAAAAACTAAAAAAAAAAAAAAAAAAAAAAAAAGTACATGTCTGTCCACTGAGCCTGTTGCACTGAGCTGGTGTGATTTGTTTTGAAGAGCTCAAAGGTCCTCTGTTACAGCAGATATGATTGTTATTTAGAAGAATATGACATGCAGAGAGGAATAACATCAAAAGCATAGAGTAGCCCATGCCAGTGGCTTCAATAGAGCATAATTTATTTATGTTCCCTCACCATGCCAAGGGTCCATTTAAATTACTGCCGATCATCATCCTGTTTATTGAATAGCAGTAATTTAACAGCCTATATTTACACAGGCCGACCACTCCACTGAATGATCTGTAGTAGATCACTCAGTGTACATAAGCTGCCATTGTTATCAGTAGTTAGCGTACTGATTACACAGGATGATGTGCTGCCAAAAAGGATCTTTTGCATAAAATATAATGTGATCCAATGAATGAACATTTTACTCATTCCTTGGGTGATCGGCATCCCATTTAGACTGCAAGATTATCATGAAACAGCATTACTAGGAATGCTTGTTCACAATAATCTTGCAGTGACTTCTGAAGAATCATGCATGTGCTAACCAGCAGCTAAATTAGCTATGCACTGCGAAGCATAGGCAGCTAATTTATAGCAGATACAAGGACTAGGAGATATTATAGTTTAGAGATGATCATTGACTGCTAGAAGGCCACGTACACACGTTGAGTATTTACTGAGTTTTTTTACCTTCATATTTGTAAGCAGACACCATGTTACACTTGAAGAGCCACTGACATGCCAAAACAGCAGAAATCCTTACAAGTGACCCCATTTTGGAAACTACACATCTCATAAAATTCAATTAAGGGTGTAGTGAGCATTTTAATCACACAGGCGATTTCCAGAATTGTATAACATCGGGCTGAGTAAATGAAAAATTCCAATTTTTTTCCCCAATACTATGTTTATTTGATCCCCAGTTTTTAATATTTAAAAGAGATAATAGTAGAATTTGTGGTTGAGAAATACTTTTGAGGCACAGTTCAAAGCTCCAAAAGGAAGGAGGCCCATATTGGAGTTCAGATTTTTCTGAAATGGTTTGGGGTGCCATGTCACATTGGCAGAATCCCTGATGTGCCAGAAAAGCAGAATCCCTCACTTTACAAACTACTCCCCTCAATGAATATATCTAGGGGTACAGTGAGCATGTTGACACCACATGTGCCTCACTAAATTTTATACCATTGGGAGTTGAAGAAAGAATAATTACCATTTCTTTCCACTGAAATGAATAGAGAGAGAGAGGGCGCTCCTGTGTGGGATCTTAATGTACCGAGGTATGTACAATGTGAGGTGCACACTCACCTGATAGTGTTGTACGTCAGGTACAACACTGTTAGTGGTATTGAAGGGGGATCGCAAGTTCACCGCTCCTTGTCAGCAGGGATCCCGTCCTCCTGACTCCGCAGGACTCTGCGCACACGATCGGGGTTTCCACGTGCAGTGTGCAGCCGCCGGACCGGCGTCTGATAGCAACTCCTCCTCCGGGTCTGACGGTCCCGTGATCACAGATGCGGTGATTCCCCAGCCCCTGGTGTTAGATTCAAACGGATAGTACGATCCTGGTTCTGGCTGCAGCAGCCCCGTGAGCTCCCATAGGGAGATAATGATGCAGGGAAAAAAAAAGGGGAAAAATGCACGGTTTCGCTGCGCTGCTCAGAAAGGTAGTGATGAGGTTGTTGGGATGTAGATTTATTAATTATTTACATGCCACTGCGCATTTCGGGGGTACAACCTCCCCCTTCCTCAGGTAGCAGTAAAATGCAGGAAAATCAGATCTTAAATACACAAACTGGATGAAGAGAAAAAAAAAAAGGGACAATCCTTATTCCCTTAATCAGATTAAATCCCCATCGGGGTGGGATCATTCAGACAATTAGTTGATTAGGAAAGCTCTCCCCTAGAAGATACCGATCTTATGCATTCATAAAAAAACAATGGTATATATGGGTTTACAAAAAACACCAATACATAATGAAATAAAATGTGCATTAAAAACATTGATAATAGACAATAAATGTGTATTTTGCCTCCATTTGGTGCAATGCATGTGTGATGCCATATTGGCAATATGGGGAGTGACTAAAAAACAGGAAGCTTACTGTTAGTTAAAAAAGTGATGATATAAAATCAATATAGAGACCCAACTGATTTTCCATGTGAATTTTCATAAAAAAGACTGTTTTGTATAAAAAAAATTCTTTCGGAAAAATTAAAAAGCTATATATGTAAATATAAATTGGGAAGGAACTTTTGATAAAAATGTTGTTCCCCATCGGAGACTAAATTAAATTATTTGGCTGGAGCTGACATACCAATATATGTTAAAAATAGGATGAATTCATATGGAGAAAATTATATTCAGAAAATTATAATAGTTAGTATAAGAATATGAAAGGGGTAAAATGGAGGATTGGAAAGGGAGGAATGATGAATCCAAAAGAGGGAAGAAGAAAAAAAAAAAAGGAGATATAATAAATAGTTCATTCCCTATGCAACAATGTGGGGATTGGGTGGTTAAATATTGAATTAATGATTTTCAAATATGAGTTTTCAAATTAAGGTTTTTTCTGTAATGGTATTCTGATCCCTCTTATTTAGACCTATTTTACTCGCTCCGTCATTATATTTAGACCTTCAGGATGTAGGGTGGCTAGTTTGAATATCCAAAAGGATTCCCGCTCCACTAGCTTCCAGTATCTGTCCATATTATCTGTCATGATTTCTTCAATGATTACTGTTTTAAAGGTGTCACTGTCCTTATTGTGTTCACACAGAAAATGTTTTGATAGGCTGTGTGTAAGTAGACCATGGTGGATGTTGTATCTGTGACCATTTAGCCTGTTGTGTAACATTTGTGTTGTACGACCTACGTATTGTAGGCCGCAGGGACATTCCAACAGATAGATCACATAGGAGGTCGTACAGGTAAGGTGTTGCTTTATAGAAAATTCTTCCCCCGTGATGTTGGACTTGAATAAATGTGTACCTTGTTTCAGTGTTTTACAACATAGGCACCTTGGTTGGCCACAGCGGAAATTCCCTACTGGTTTTTTGATGTCTAACTCCTTCAGGGACACGGTAGATTTCTCATTAAATATTTTACTAGGGGCAATCATGCTTTTTAAATTTCTCTTTCTACGGAACACTACCTTCGGTTTATTGGGTAGGATCCCCGAGAGAATTTTGTCATTTTTCAGGATATACCAATATCTGCTTACCAGCTCCTTTACCTTTCTGTATGAGTCAGTGTAAGTGGTTACCAGGCAGCTCTTGTAACCGGTGTTTGCCCTACTCTCCTCCAGGCCCCATTCCTCAATCTTGGACAGGCACTTGTCCTGATCCAATTTCGAACTTTTCTGAAAGGCATCAGCCAATATTTTACTAGGATAGCCTTTGCTCCTAAATCTGGTCCGTAATATTTTGGCTTCGGCTCTAAAGGATTCCACATTCGTACAGTTCTTCCTAATACGCCAGTGTTGGCCGTACGGAATATTCCTGATCCAGGTGGGAAGGTGACTACTGGAGAACTCTAGATAACTGTTGACATCCACCTTTTTAAAGAAAGTTGAAGTTTCAATGGTGGATGTTTCGTTGAATTGGATATTTAGATCCAAGAATTGGATAGAGTCTCGGGAGATGGTGGCTGTAAAACTTAGTCCCCACTCATTCTGGTTTAGTGAGTTGATGAAGGTTACCGCACTCTCCTCGGACCCTGACCAAATAAAAAACAGGTCATCTATGAACCTGCGATAGAAGGTTATGTTCCCCATGGCTAGAGGGGACCGTGCGATGTGGAGACTACTTTTCAGGAACACAGGATAATACAAAAGGGAAGGAGTGCCATATTATGCAGCAGATTTTGCTGTTATAATTTGTGTGTGCCATGTCACATTGGTAGAGCCCCTGAGGTGCTAGGTAAGTAGAACCCCGAAAAGAGACCCCATTTTACAAACTACACCTCTCAATGAATTCATGTAGGGGTGCAGTGATCATATTGACACCACAGCTCTGTCACAGAATCTTATACTATCGGGAGGTGAAAAAAAATTCATTGTTACCTCTAAAATGTAGTTATAGCACCAGATTTTACATTTTCACTTGGGGAAATGGGTAAAAATGGCAGAAAAATGTGTCACTTTTTGCAAAATGTGGCAATACTTCACACGTGGCTGTACAGTACTGCTGAGACACACAGCATGGAAAGAGCGGTATTCGACTTTTGGAGCACAGATTTTCAAAAAGTAACTTTCAGACTTCCTTTACAGAGCCCCTAAGTGATAGAAGTACAGAATGCCTCTCGAGTGACCTGATTTTGGCTCCATGAGTGTTTTCCAAAAACAAGTAGCAATGGATGTTGCTGAGTGAAAATTGCAAATCTGCCCAGTACATTGTAGCGCTCATACATTGTGTCCAGCTCATACGTCTGTAGACAAGCACCCTGTAAATTAAGATGGGTGTTCTCACTACAGTAATGCCAAACATCTGGATACTAAATGTTGTTTAGGGACATTGTGGGGCTTTTAAAGGAGGTGGACCTTTTGGATTTAGGAGCGTAGACTTAGCTGGATTTGTTCTTGGGCCGCTCTAGCGCTTTTGCAGAGCCTTTGTGTTACCAGTAATGTTAAAACTCCCTATATTTCCATTGACAGATGACAGGCCTGAGGGGGGACTTATTTCTTTTGTGGATTGAGTTGAAGTTTTTATTGGGAATATTTTGCTTATAATTTTGGATCACATTAATCCTGTGCTCTACGCTGAGCTCTTACTTTAGGATTTACATTTAAATCTCCAAATGATGTGAATCAGATAAATCCCCCAAAAGATCCATTTATTATAATGAGGCAACAGAGTTATTCTGGACTCTATATGGCCATTGTTCAGAGTTGTCCTTTTCAGAAGTGCACCGAGCTGGTTGACTGCGCTTTTACGAACACTAAAAAATAAGGACAGACTAAAGGGTGCTTTACACGCTGCGACATCGTTAACGATATATCGTCGGGGGTCACGTCGTTATTGACGCACATCCGGTGCCGTTAGCGAAGTCGCAGCGTGTGACACCAAGGAGCGATGATCAACGATCGCAAAAACTTCAAAAATCGTTGATCGTTGACACGTCACTTCTTTTCATAATATCGTTGGTGGTGCATGCCGCTGGTTGTTCGTCGTTCCTGCGGCGTCACACATCGCTATGTGTGACGCCGCAGGAACGACGAACATCTCCTTACCTGCGTCCAACAGCAATGAGGAAGGAAGGAGGGTGGGCGGCATGTTCCGGCTGCTCATCTCCGCCCCTCCTCTGCTATTGGGCGCGAACACTTAGTGACGCCACAGTGACGTCACTATGACGCCGAACGCACCTCCCCCTTGAAGGAGGGATTGTTCGGCGGTCACAGCGACGTCACTGGAAAGGTATGTGCGTGTGACGCTTCCGTAGCGATACTGTTTGCTACGGTAGCGATCACCAAATGTCGCACGAACGACGGGGGCGGGTACTATCGCGCACGATATCGCTAGCTATCGCTAGAGATATCGCAGCGTGTAAAGTAACCTAAGCCCAAAATGACTCCCTCTGCCACATTATAGTGAATTTTCTGTTGAGGGCTCTGCCTAAATCATGTATTTCCTAGCTTTACATATAAACCCTAGTGTAAGTGCTAAGCATAGAGCGCAGGATAAGTTTGAAACAAGCCTTACGGCAATGTTTGGGAGGAACAATGAATAAATCAACAGCAGGGAAAGAATTAGTTCTATTTATTTTTTTTACGCAGTATTTTCTCCCTGCAGATTTGGTACAAATATAATACTGCAGCGTGCCAATTGTTGCAGTGTTTAAGCTGCATATTTCACCAATTCTAATGAAAGGAAAAATCTTCACTGAAAACACATGACACAAATGCACCAAAAACGCCGGTTTTGCCTCTGTATTTTTTTTGCCGTGAGAGGCAGAATTTTCAGCATCCAAATACTTATTGTACACATATATCCTTAGCGTTTGTGCACACGTTACAAAAATTTCTGCGCCAAATCTGCATCTCTTGGCAGGAAAAATGCAACAGCAAAAACGTGTTTTGCTCGGGTTTTTTCTATGCTTTTTTGTATTTCAATAGTGAAAACAAGCAAAAAAACCCCAGAAAGAACTGATATGCTGCAGATTTTCTCTGCAAGGACAACACGTCAGGATTCACTTTGACTTTGCTTGCATAAGGATTTCCTTTCTGATTTGTGAAAATCTATAAGCAAAAATACTTTTAAAAAAAAAAATGCTCTAAAAACGCAATGTGGGCACACCGCCTTAGGCCTGTTTCACACGTCAGTGAAAAACACATACTTTTTCACTAACTTGTAAAAA
Organism: Anomaloglossus baeobatrachus; assembly: GCF_048569485.1. Taxonomy (NCBI): domain Eukaryota; kingdom Metazoa; phylum Chordata; class Amphibia; order Anura; family Aromobatidae; genus Anomaloglossus; species Anomaloglossus baeobatrachus. The sequence goes on along the minus strand of NC_134356.1, from coordinate 319,358,149 downwards.
ACACATGTCTCTTCCGTGTTCCGCGATTCACGGCACAACTGGGTGTCCATGTGCAATCCGTGATACATGCTTCGTTATCCGTGATTGCACATGGCGATAAACTCCACCTGTCTGTGGTACTGAACTCTTTGGCTCTGCTGTGTTTCCACAGCAACTTCCGGGTCGGCTGTGGCTGCATACATGAATATGCATGCCAGTAATTAGCCAACTCTGAAGCTGCAGGCAGCTGAGGCCAGAGACAAGCAGCTCTGGAGAAGGTGAGTTAAAAATGCTTTTTATTTTCAATGTCCGTGTTTTTCAGGTACAACCATAGTGTGATGCGTGGGACGTCACTGATGCCAGAAAAAAATGGATATGGTTCCGTGTGGCAATCATGGACACGTATGTACGCCGGACGGAGACACGGTCAGTGAAAAATCACTGATGTGTGCGCAGACCCATTGATTATAATGGGTCTGCATGTCTGTGATTTTGGTACATATAAAAACTAGCACATACGTACCAGAATCACTGACGTGTGACAGAGGCCATAGAATGCTATGTGTCACTTACTGAGCTGCTTGGTGTAGTTTTGATACAGTCAATAATTAATTAGCAGTAGATTACCATTAGAGGACTACTTGGTGTGCTGCATGGTAGTCCAGCATATTCCTGAGCTCTGTATAACTACTAGATCCGCAGCAGAGAAAACATTCATTTTATCAAAATGACAGCAAACAGCTCAGTAAGTGACACATCGCTGGAATCAGGGTCTCTTTCTATACATTAGGCTGCTCTCAGATTAGGTGCCAAGAACCTGGTGACAGATTCCCTATAATAGAATTCTATTGCAGATGGGTAGCAAAAACCTGGTGACTGATCCCCTTTAAACACAGCAGATTAACCCTGCATCTTCAGGATAATAGTGTTTGTGGATGTGACAGGTTCTCTTTGATGCGAAACAAACCTTTCAAGCTTTTACTCTGTGAAAACCTCAATGAATGTGAGAAGGTTTTTAGAATGATTTTTTGCTCTTATACAAGACAGTAGCTGTCTGATTTTTCTTTTTTCATTTCCAAGTTTTTGGTCATATTTATATGCGGTTCCCCTAACTAGGATATGTTATGTATGAAAATAAATAGTTAACAATTGAGGACAAAAATATAGATTTTATTTAAAAAGAAATAAATATCAGCATCTATTAGAATTCAATATTTTCACACAATAACAGGCAATTAATTCTGAAGTTGCAGCTACTATGTATCCGAATAAATACAACTTGCTTTTTTGCTGTGAAACGTCACTCACAAAAAAAAATTCCTATTGTCAGTAAATATAGAATATGTGGAAAATTGCTAAAAAAGGGTTTTGGTCAATATAATTTGTGTATGCCTATGTTATTAAGGGAATAAAAATAGGTGCACAGTTATTGTCTATTATGTGAATCATACGTGAATGTTGGTGGTATACTGTTATCTAAAGGCTCCAGGCTGTCAGGAATCTGGGCTCTGCTCGGTGCCTATAGGGCAAATATCCCGCCATGCCACCTTTCTCTCATTTTCATTGAAGGCATGATAATGATTTGCTAGCAGCTCACTCAGCGTTTTATTTCTCCTGCAATAACATATGGGAAGAGTGATAACATTAAGGTTAAAGGTTACTTTATTAAGAAATATAAACAAACTATTTTCCCTTATGCATCTTAGTAAATTGATGAATGTGTTAATGTTTCATATCAGATGTTTATCATCTCATTATATAGTTCATACATACTAAAACTAGTGTAATTTAAGTGTAAAGCATGTATTTATTCTCCGACTAGAAACATTTCACACTTTAACCTTGGCTAAATTTCAATAAGATTTGAAACTAAAGTTGACGAGATTGTCCAAGAGATTAGGGTCCGCCATAACTAGTAACTCCTAGTGCAACATTAAAGGGAATCTGATGCCTTGCCTAGCCCCCAACACCATGTCTGTATTGCTGCTGTATTTCTCTGCATTCTAACAATCCCCTTTTTGTGGCTTAGCGCTTGGTGATTTACCGTAATATAAAATAAACTTTGAAGCTGTACTCATGTTATGCAAATTAGTGATTAACTAGTCTGGGTGGGAAGTTGATTACCTTGGAATAATCTTCTCTCTAATTATGTAAACCCGCCCCGTGGGCATGAGTGCCATGATTTTCAAAAGCAACTTCACCGCCGCTCTTGGCGGAAATCTACTTCTACCTGCCTGGGCATGCCGATTAAGCCGTAAAACCTGGCATCATTGTGCATTCCTAGGGAGCGATAGCATTGCGCGCATGCACTACAATTGCAAAGAGCCAACAATAAAGCCACTCTTGCAAATCATATCATTCGTATTTACTGGTACGTGCTTACATGATTAATCTGAGGTAATCAATACCCTCCCTGACTAGTCAACCAATAATTTGTATAGTGCAAGCACAGCTTTAAAGGTAAATGTTTAGGAATTCAGCATTAATCAACAAAGAGGGGCTTGTTGGATTGCAGGGAAAGGTTGCCATACATACAGGACGGTGGTTTACGAGGGCTACAGCAACTGTCAGATCCCTTTAAATTAAGAGACTTTATACTTGGCTTGAATTCAAATTAATCGGTGGTATGATCAGCACGTGACTAAATATTTTTTAACACATTTTTTAATATAAAAATGATTGTACAGTTTGTGTTGTTTTCATTAACTCACACATTTATTGATTTGATTGATTAATTTTTTTGGCTTGTGTACATTTTAAAGGGAACCTTTTCAGATTAAAAATCTCTTTAACCTGCCAATATCGGGTTGATCTGCAGGTCAATAGCGTTCTCATGTTGCCCATTGCTCGCAGGGAGAGTCCAGGTGCTGTTAGGGAATAAACTTTACTCCTCCCAGCAGCCTCGAGCTTTCAGGCATCAGGATGGCATCGCCACGGCTTGAGTCACCACTCTGCGCATAGTGTGCAACAACGGTAACCACACCACCTGGCACTGACTGACAATCAGTTCAGCATTAGAGCTGTAAGTAAATGGTGGGGTTACGGTTACAACCACTACTCGCTAGGCTCAGAGCGGTGACTGAAGCTACACTGGCGACATCCTGATGACTGAAAGTCCCAAGCTGCCAGGACGAATAAAGTTAATTTCCTCCTGGCAGTGGGGCTCTCTTTGCAGACACCACATAGCTTCAGATTGCTATTGACCTGCAGATCAACCCCATATCTACAGGTCAGTAGTGTTTTTTTTTACCTGAAAAGTTCCCTTAAAGGCCTCAGTTACACGTACATGTTTAAACACATATAGACGAAAAAAGGTACCAGTGTCATCAGTGTGGCATCAGTGTTTTATTCCGTGGTTTTAACCATCAGTGTGTTATCAGTATTTTCACGCATGGATGATTAAATAAATAGATACATTACAAAGCTTCTGCTATCACTTGTAATGTTCAATCTTTCTGCCGCGTGCTGTGCGTGTTTTTCACAGACCCATAGACTTCAATTGGACCTTTACATCCGTGATATTGGGAAAAAAACCAGATATGCCTCAGTGAGTTTTGCATGGCTAGAATGGAATATGCGTACAAAGTAGTAGAAAAATAAAATTTAAAAAACTCCAAGCATCCCTGTGATGGTGGAATATTGTGGGTTATTTACCATTTTGTGTGGGTTAATGTTTAGGTGTGGTTCACTGTCCATTATTTGTACTGCATGTGTACATTGTCCTATTTGAACGTTTAATTCCTCCCCTGCCAGGCTTTTGTTCCTAAGTCGAGGGAGGGGGCGTGAGATCTACCTAAACTCTCTGCTTACTTAAAGAATTGGTCAGTCTGGAAGAGCAGGAGAAGAGAGAGGCAGTCTGTTGGAAACTTGAAGAGGGAAGGATTGATCCTCTGGAAGAAACTGGTTTCTCAGAGAGATCTGGTCATTTAGCGCTTACCGGACTATATTTGTGTTACTCGACTAATTTTACCCTCTATTTTGTGGATTATATTATGGACCGTTTTGATTTGCTTGGAATAAATGCTTATTGGATTGCTCGCTCTGTTGATCGTGTGATGTGGGAGAAGGTTCTCCTGACAATCCCCTTTCCTCAATCCAAATAAATAAAGAAAGTAAAAAATAAGCACATTTGATATGACCGTCGAAGTGCCAAAATTGTTATTCTGTAGTCACAACACTTCCTCTTCCCCCATTAAAGAATGCTTTAAAAAAAGATAGGAAAATGGCACTAATACAAATTTCAGCTCACCATTAAAAATACCAGTCCTCATACAGCTCTGTCTATGGTAAAATAACATTGTGGATCTGAATTTCATAACTTTTTAAAACCACAAAAATATAAAACTTGATAGTGCTATAATTGTACTGACCCAGATAATCATGTTGCTGCTACATTACCCCCTTTTATTCCAGTATATTATATGGTTAAATGAATTGTGTCACTTAAAAATAAGATTCCCTGAATAAACCAATACAGATACGATGGTGGAAAATAAAAATAAATTATAGCTCTTGGACGAAATGTAGGAAAAAACAAGATCTCAAAAAAATATGGCAGGGGAAGGAGTTAAGCCTTCAAATGCATCTTTATCCTGCATCTCCTCTGCAGCTCTGTATTCATCAGTCTTGTACAAAACTGTTGCTTTATATTCTGCTCGAGAACGAGAAATATCAGAGTGAGCTTTGCTGTTGGTCTAAGGAGATAACACAACACAAGTTGTGATTTGATTATCTCTTTATTTATTATATGAAGTCAGACATCATATGTTGCTTTTGAAAGTTTGACTACAATTTTTTATGAGATTATTGAACATTACATTTGCAGTGTCTGTCCACAGTATAAATAGGAAGAAAGTCAGGCACTCAGATTCCATACGCAAGTTGAGACATTTGTTTCATCAGAAAAATAGTCAGTGTTAAGTGGGCCAACATTTGTCACATTACCTTGTTCATGGCCAAATTAGTAGGCAGATCGGTACAGGCTGATAAGCAACAGCATATGATATAAGATAACTGTATAATAGTTGTGGGCCCTGCACCTAGCTCCAGATTGGGGGTCTCCAGTCTCTTATTGCAGTTGTGGCTGAAAGTAAAACTTTTGTTATTTCAGTACTTGTAATAGAGAGATGTAGTAAGCACTAAACCAGGAATGGAAAACCTTTTTTTTGCCAAGGGCTATTTGGATATTTATACCATCATTCGGGGACCATTCAAATTATCAACTTGAAACTTATTTTTCTATATTTAATCAAACATTTAATCAACTCACCCCTAATGTGATGGCTGGAACTGCTTCTTTTTGGTGAGGCTGAGATATTAGGTGATATTGATAATGTTGCCTCTCACTACTATTTTCCCAGGGTTGCGACGGCCTGGAGCGCAGTCAATTCTTTGCAATACTTTTCCTAAATAACTCGCAGCAGAAAGATGTTCTGAACATAAATGTTCACTGACGAGTAAAAGGGTAACAATGTTTTGAACTATTGACTTTCAGGCTCCATATCTCACCATCCACTACAGCTTTGATTGTGAGACTACGTTCACTTTACAGAAAATCCTCTTGGCTATCTCATACATAAATCTGACTTGCAACTATTAAGCGTATGATTACTTATGCAGCATCTTGTCATGTCACTGGATTGTTGCTGTTCTGTTCCTAAAAATCTTAAATTTTAATTTTTATTATTTTGTTGGTATTTTCAACACTGCCTGTATCCTTTTGGGAATGCTCTCTATCAGATTCACGCATGCTTCAACCGATATCTGGTCTCTTTTACACGTTCCCAATGTTGACCGATACTTGTTTGGCTCACTTGGCAATGTATTCAGCTTTTTATTCAACTTTACCCACAAGTGTTTGATTGGATTGAGGTCTGGGGACTGTGTGGGCCAAGCCAGCACCTCTACTTCATTGTTATTGAACCATTTCTTTGCCACTCTTGATATATGCTTCAAGTCATTGTCCTGCTGGAACAATATGTCATCCTTTTCATACCCACTGTTCTTGTAGAATGATCACATATAGCTGAGCATTGAGATCACCATTGATCCTGGTTATGTATCCGATGCCTTTGGCTGATACGTATTATTATTATTATTATTATTGTTATTATATTATATTATGTCTCACCTCTCCAAATCACCTGTTTCCAATCCTCTACTGTCCCCTGTTTTGCAATCTTAAGCTGACGCCTTTCGCGGCAATATTGAATTATAGACTTCTTACCTTTTTTGGGCCACTATTCCAGACTTGTATAACACGCATCACACAGTGCTTGCATGGATGTATGTGATGTTACTATTACGAAGCATACAAGTCACCTCCACTGCATTATTTCTTGTACCAGATCTGACAAACCTTCTGCTAAGCCAACTTGTTGACTACGATATTTTGCTTGGATGTCCACCTCTTGTCTATTGAATAGATGGAGAGATGTTATTTCCTATTTTTCCAAGTGTCATAGCACTTACATGATGCAGTTTGGAAATTTACTTGGACAAGCGGCCACTATTGATGAGTTGGATGATGCTATTTCTCTGTTCTTGGAAAACCTTCATGGTTGCTCCTCAATTAGAACCAATAACCTTTTGCTTGGGAATCAACCTATTAATATAGTGCTATTAGGGAATGTGAGAACAGTTTGTAATTTGTAGTGCACAGAAGAAAAAATATTTTTCTACCACCAGGAGCAAAATAGTAACAATGCAGTGACTTGGTAAGAATCTGCATAACTAATCATATGCTAAATAATTGCAAGTCTAATTTATGTATAAGTTAGTCAAGATAATTGTCTATAAAATGATGGTAGTCTCACGTTTGAAGCTGTAGTGGATGGTGAGCTATTGAGCCTGACAGTCATAAATTCAAAACAATGTTATCCTTTTGCTCGTCAGTAGGGATGAGTGACCGCTGCAATGCCTGGGTGCTTTGTACTCGCAACTAGGATTTGGATGCTCGGATGGGCGCAACTCGAGTACCCTATTTATAATGGAAGTCAATGGGGAATCTTGGTAATTTTTCCAGAAGAGTTCCTGGAAGAATGCTAGAGTTCCCCATTGGCTTCTATTATTCTCTGGTACACAAGTCATCCCCCTTTGAGCATCCATCTACTTCTAATGAGTACCAAGGTCCTGAGCATGGTAGTGCTCACTCACCACTACTCATCAGAGTACCTTGTGAGATATTGGGGCTGGACCATATACATCACATAGCAGACACTGGTGCTGGTGGATATACTATAGGAGACATTGGATTGGAGCTGGAGCATATAGATTATGCTCCTTTTTTGCTGTGTTTTTAGGTGCAGTTTGTGGCACAAACTGCATGCATTTAATTCCCAAGCAAAGTCTAAGAGATGTCAGTTTTGCAATGTGCATGTTGCTTTTCATATGGCTGTAGTTTTGTGTTGACTACAAAACCATAAAACTGCAGCATGTCAATTCTTTTTGTGTTTTCCCTGCATTTTTCACCCATTGAATTCAATGAGGGGATTAAAAACACAAACAAAAAACGCATTATCAAAAACGTAGAGAAAACGCATGGATGTATTTTTGCTAGTTTTTGTGGCCACTGGGTGCAGTTTTGTGGTGAACATAAAACAGCAGTGTGCGGACATACACTAAGGCTATGTGCACACAGTGCGTTTTTCTCGGCGTTTTTGAGCGTTTTTCGGGTGCGTTTTTGGCCTCAAAACTGCATGACTTTGCTTCCCCAGCAAAGTCTATGAGTTTTCATTTTTGCTGTCCCCACACAGCGTTTTTTTTCAGCTGCGTTTTTGTGGTGACCACAAAAGCGCAGCATGTCAATTATTCCAGCGTTTTTCACCGCGTTTTTCATCCATTGAGTTCAATGGGATGTTGAAAGACGCAATGAGAAACGCAAATAGCTGCGTTTTGGTGCGTTTCTAAGACCAAAAATGCAGCTACAAACGCAGGAGGTGGGTAGTAAAGTGACGTGTACAGGAAGAGGATTCCTTCTGTCAGTATATACAGAAGCGTGAATCCTCCCGGTACCGTCACCGCCGCTTCCATCTCCCGTCCTGTGCATGTATGCTGCCGTGCGGCGCCATGTCTGGGCGGGAGGTGGAAGCGGCTGCGAAAACAAAAGTTAACAGTAGAAAAAAAAAAAAAGTTATACTCACCTGTCTGCAGCCTCCCGGTGCCATGCCCGCTCCCATCTCCTCTCACGGTATCGCCACCCCCGCTCCGGCTGTGTGCAGACGGCCGGGAAACCTCCGATGGATGCAGGACTTGGCGATGGATCACCTGATGCAGTCACGTGATGCATCAGCTGATCGTAAGTCTCGGGCTGATGCCAGCGCCCGGCCGGTATCAGCGGATGCGTCAGAAGACTTCATCCCTGATTACCGGCAGCTGCTGCAGCGATCGGACGGGATCAGACTCCCGCCCCATCGCTGCAGGAGCTGCCGGTAATCAGCACATAAGTATTATTATTTTTTTTTTTTTTTTTTCTACTGATGCATCTGCTGATTGTATAATCGGCTTTTATACAATCAGCTGATGTGTGATGTGATTCAGGCACTTGATCCTGACACATCATCTGATCGCTTTGCCTTCCAGCAAACCGATCAGATGATATTGGATCCGGATTGGACGACGCGGGACCCTGACCCAGGATTACTGCGGAGGGGGGTTCTTTGTTTCAATAAACATGGAGTCACTAATTGTGTTGTGTTTTATTTCTAATAAAAATATTTTTCTGTGTGTTGTGTTTTTTTTTTATCTTTACTAGAAATTCATGGTGGCCATGTCTAATATTGGCGTGACACCATGAATTTCGGGTTTAGGGCCAGCTATACAGCTAGCCCTAACCCCATTATTACCCGGCGAGCCACCCGGCTTCAGGGCAGCTGGAAGAGTTGGATACAGCGCCAGAAGATGGCGCTTCTATTAAAGCGCCATTTTCTGGGGTGGCTGCGGGACTGCAATTCACAGCGGGGGTGCCCAGAAAGCATGGGCACCCTGCACTGTGGATTCCAATCCCCAGCTGCCTAGTTGTACCCGGCTTAAAAATTGGGCGAAGCTCACGTCATTTTTTTTTTAAAATTATTTCATAAAATTCATGAAATAATTTAAAAAAAAAAGGGCTTCCCTATATTTTTGGTTCCCAGCCGGGTACAAATAGGCAGCTGGGGGTTGGGGGCAGCCCGTACCTGCCTGCTGTACCCGGCTAGCATACAAAAATATGGCTAAGCCCACGTCATTTTTTTTGTTTGGCGGGGGCAAAGAAATCCTGCATACAGTCCTGGAAGGAGGATGCTGAGCCTTGTAGTTCGACAGCTGCTGTCTGCTCTCCTGCATACACTATTGGATGAAGGATGCTGAGCCTTGTAGGTCTGCTCCCCCTGACTCTCCCTCAAGCATACAGTCCTGGATGGAGCATGCTGAGCCTTGTAGTTCTGCAGCTGCTGTCTGCTCTCCTGCATACACTATTGGATGGAGTATGCTGAGCCTTGTAGTTCTGCAGCTGTCTGCTCTTCTGCATACACTAGTGGAGAATGAAGAACACATTGAAGAAGGAAATGACATCAGACCTTTTTTTTTTTGTTCACTGATAAAAAACGCATAAGGACGCAGTGAGCAAAAACGCAGCAAAACGCAGCAAAAAACGCACCAAATCGCGGCAAAACGCGTGCGTTTTTTGCCGCGTTTTTTTCGACGCAGGTGCGTTTTTAGCGGCCAAAAACGCACAAAAACGCAGCGTCAAAAAAACGCAGTGTGTGCACATAGCCTTACTGTGTTCTTCACTCCTCATCTTTCCCCTCTCTTAGAGTATAATGAGCTATGTCCCCTAACACCACAGGGAGCTGGCCAGTCCAATTTATTTAAGCAAGACTGATTAAAAAGGAAGAAGTGTTTGATAAGTTGGGAAGGATGTAGATTTATCGAAAATATTATAATGTTTCTTATATTCATCAATACTATTGATTCAAAGTTGGCGAAAGGTAGATTTCCCATTGTCTGCATGCTTCAGTTTTGTAGTAACCACAAAAAAACACATACGGTTTTGGTAAATTTTTGGTGCGTTTTTTTTTTACCATGCAGTTGTTATGCATTTTTGATCACCAATGGGTGAAAAACACAGGGAAAAATACAAAAAGACTTGACATGCTGCATTTTTGTGGTCACCACAAAAATGCAGGCCAAAAAAAAGCAATGTGCACACAGCAAATTTGAAATCTCATAGACTTTGCTGGGGAAGGAAAAGCATACAGTTTACGGTGACTTAAAGGTCACCACAAACTGCACCAAAAACTTAAGAAAAACCTGCAGCATGCAAATGGGGCCTTACGCTCTAGGTGCCCTTAGGCTTTTTTTTGTTTTCTTTCTAGCAATGTTTTTTCCTTTTGAATAGTGGAATGCATTTTGAGAGACTTTTACAAGTGCTTCTTTATGTATTTTTTTTATTCAGATGTGTGTGTATTCTTGTCTTATATGAAAACCTATGGGAAAACCCCTGAAGAAAAATATAAACACAAAACCTTTGTTGTTTTCTCATTATTCATGAGCTCAAAAAGTCTAAGACTTTTTCTCTCTGTACACAAAAGGCCTTTCTCTTAGACAATTTTGTGAACAATATTTAAGGCCTTCTGCTGCATTTTTTGCTGCAGTTTTTGGTGCAGTGTGTTGCACAAAACTACGTCTCTCCTTCTCCCAGTAAAGTGTATGAGAAGTCAGTGCGCACGTTGCTTCTTTTTCCTTGAAGTTTTGAGTTCAGAAGAAAAGAAGCAACATGTCAATTCTTTGTGCATTTTTTTTCTCTGCGTTTTTAGCCCTTCCAGCCATTTAACACTAACAAAAGGCATGGCACAAAAATGCCCCCAAAACACACCAAAAATATATATACTTTTTTTTTTGCATTTTTCAGCCACAAGATACTTTATTCTGCCACAAGGTGTAGTTTTTAGGTGCAGAAAATTTCTGCAGCATGAGCACATACCCATAATCTGTGTTAGTGAGCGCTTCTCCTTTGCTGAGATAATCCATCCACCTCACAGGTGTGACATATCAAGATGTTAATTAAAAAGCAGCATTATTGCACAAGTGTGCCTTAGGCTGGCCATAATAAAAGGCCCCTGTAAAATGTGTAGTGTTATTACACAGCATAATACCACAGATGTTGTAAGTTTTGATGGAGCGTGCAATTTGCATACTGTCTGCAGGAATGTACACCAGATCTGCTGCCCATGAGTTCATTTCTCTACCATAAGCTGTTTCCAAAGGTGTTTCAGAGAATTTGGCAATACGTCCAACCAGCCTCACAACCACAGACCACATGTAACAACACCAGCCAGGACCTCCAAAATCGTCTGACTAGCCACCCAGACAACTGATGCAATAATCTGCATAACCAAAGAATTTCTGCACAAACTGTCAGAAACAGTTTTGGAGAAGCTCTTCTGCATGCTTTTCGTCCTAATTATTGGGGACACCACCTGATTATGGTTATCATCATAATCGACTTTAGTGGGCAAATGCTCACGATCAATGGCCTCTGACTTGGAGAAGTGTTGTCTTCATGGATTAATTCCGGTTTTCACTGTACAAGACAGATGGCAGACTGCGTGTATGGCATTGTTTGGTTGAGCGTTTTGCTAATGTCAATGTTGTGAGTCAATTGGCCTATGGTGACAGTGGGGGTATGGTATAGGCAGGCCTATGTTATGGACAGTGAACACAGGTGCATTTTATTGATGCCAATTTGAATACATAGAGATACTGTGACAAGATCCTGAGGCCCATTGTTGTGCCATTCATCCACAACTTTTACCTCATGTTGTAGCATGATGATACACAGCCACATGTTATAAGTGTGTGTACGCATTTTCTAAAAGCTAAAAACATCCCAGTTCTTGCATGGCCAGCATACTCACCGGATTTGTCATCCATTGAGCATGTTTGGGTACTCTGTATCAGTGTATACAACATCATGTTCAAGTTCCTGGCAATATTCAGCAACTTTACACAGCCACTAAAGTGGACTAACAATTCACAGGCCACAATCTGATCAACGATATGTGAAGGAGATGTTGCACTGCATGAGGCAATTGGTGGGCACACCAGATATTGACTTATTTTCTAAACCTCCCGGACTCCCCAATACAGTAAAATTGTACATTTTAGAGTGGCCTGTTATTATGGCCAGCATAAGACACACCTGGGGAATAATCATGCTGTCTAATCAGTATCTTGATTTGCCACACCTGGTGAGGTGTATGGATTATCTCAGCAAAGAATAAGTGCTCACTAAGGCTGGAGTAACACTTCCGTGTGATTAGCACCGCATCGCACTGCCTGGACCGGCCGGCGGCTCTTCTCACATGAGTCAGTCTGCTGCGTGTATCTCTATGCAGCTGACCCGCTCCTGTCAGGAGAGAAGCCGGTCTGGGCAGTGCAAAAAGAATGTTGCGCGAGTCTCACGCAAGTGGGACTCCAGCCTAACAGATTTTAACAAATTTGTGAACAATGTTTGAGAGAAAAAGGTCTTTTATGTACACAGAAAAAGTCTTAAATCTTAGCGTTCAGCTCATGAAAAACGGGAGCAAAAATAAAAAAGTGTGTTTTATATATTTGTTCACTTTAGCTAGTGCATGCTGTACTGAATTACAAAAATTAAAATATGCTGCAAAAAATAAGAGGAAATACTCAGTTAGGGAATGTTTATAAGGAGTTAATAGGTTATGTTAACCCTCCGTCACATACAATATCGGTTCTAACGAGTTCACATACAATGTGACTGTCAGACGCAGGCTAGAAAAATACCTATAATATCTAATGTTTGCAATTTCAGTGCTCTAAAAGTGATCAGTGACCTTCATAGGGATGTAATAAAAGAGACTACACATAATCAGGTGCAAAAGAAAACCATTTACTTAACATAAAACTAATAACTCTGAAATACAAACATTTCAAAACTCCCGCCAAATAGTCCCCAGTTCGACTCTGTCAAAAAACTCTACAAAGAAAATTTATGGAAACAAACTTAATTTTAAGGTACCTTAAGTACTATTAAACACATATTCAATCAGAATTAGATCCTGAAGTTTCCCCAGAAAAATTACACTTGCAGAGCATGTGATAAATAAAAACATAAAATACCAACCTTATTGAGTGTGACGTGTTCACATACAATGAGCCTGAGAGATTAGCGCAGTTATATGTGTCCTCCTGAAGCTCTGCAATCCAACTGTGGTATGAGGTTTCACAGAGCTGCTAGAGACAGGAGACTACCTGGAGGGAGGGGATTTCCTCACAATCTGGTGAGGAAGGAGAAATGAAAGTAAGAGAGATGTGCCTGTCAGGCCTATTGTATGTGACGGAGGGTTAGGGGTACTTCACACACAGCGAGATCGCTACTGAGATTGCTGCTGAGTCACGATTTTTGTGACCTCATTAGCGATCTCGCTGTGTGTGACACTGAGCAGCGATCTGGCCCCTGCTGTGAGATCGCTGCTCGTTACACACAGCCCTGGTTCGTTTTTTTATTGTTGCTCTCCCGCTGATAAGCACACATCGCTGTGTGTGACAGCGAGAGAGCAACAATCCTGAATGTGAAGGGAGCAGGAGCCGGCGTCTGACAGCCTGCGGTAAGCTGTAACCAAGGTAAACATCGGGTAACCAAGGTGGTTACCCGATATTTACCTTCGTTACCAGCCTTCGCAGCTCTCATGCTGCCAGTGCCGGCTCCTGCTCCCTGCACACGCTAAGTTAAGCGGTGTGAGCTGGTAACTAAGGTAAACATCGGGTAACCATACCCGATGTTTACCTTAGTTACCAGTGTCCGCAGCTTCCAGACACCGGCTCCGTGCAAGCGCAGCGTCGCTTGCACGTCGCTGCTGGCTGGGGGCTGGTCACTGGTGAGATCTGCCTGTTTGACAGCTCACCAGCGACCATGTAGCGATGCAGCAGCGATCCTGACCAGGTCAGATCGCTGGTCGGATCGCTGCTGTATCGCTAAAGTGTGAAGGTACCCTTAAAATATACTGTATCTGACATAGTTCAAAACCATTATATAAACCTACAGGAAATAAGTTGAGAAACCAATAACCATTTCAAATAATAAAGATAATATATTTATAAGTCAATATTTTTACAATAAGACATTGCACATTTAATATAAAAATTCAATGGGGAGAGAGAAACAGACCAAATTGGTCTGTGGGCTGCTAATGACACAGAGATAGATACTAGAAAAACCTTCACATATACTGTATATAAAATCAATGTGCGCAGTATAGTACTTATAGCATAATGCATATAATACTCCCTTTGTTGCTAAATAGTCACTAAACTGACATGTAAGTAGTATAATGAATATTTTTGTACATAAGAGATATCCTGATAGGTCAAATAGCATTAATAGTGAAATACAATAAAAATACCTCTAGTCATCATGATCTATATGTGAAGCAAAAAAAAAAGCCTTGATGCGTATTACACCGTCACTTGTGGTTTTGTCATGAAAAGAGTGAATGGATACCAAGTATAAAGGCAGAAACAATCCAGTGGCTGGGAATGCGTCATCATCATTTTGCAACAACTGGTGAGAATGGCATATCACATGACCCCACAGTTTATTCATGCTGGAAACGTCTAAGGAGGCAGTTCTGGGCAGGTATAGATCTGGAGTGAGAGAGACTTCAGATCTAAAGTCTCATTTGCATATCAATTGAAATGCTAATTTCTCAGTAAGGGAGGAAAGGACTGGCTTTGTAATGTATTGCTGGACTTCTTTAACCCCTTCAGCCCCCGGGCACTTTCCGTTTTTGTTTTTTGCTCCCCTTCTTCCGAGAGGCGTAATATTTTTATTTTTCCATTAATCTTGCCATATGAGGGCTTTTTTTTTGCGGGACGAGTTGTACTTTTAAATGAAACCATAAATTTTACCATATAGTGTACTGGAAAACGGCAAAAAAATTCCAAGTGCGGAATAATTGCAAAAAAAGTGTAATCGTACAATAGTTTTTGGGATATTTTATTCACTGTGTTCACTATATGGTAAAACTGAGATATCTATGTGATGCCTCAGGTCAGTGCGAGTTTGTAGACACCAAACATGTATAGGTTTACTTGTATCTAAGGGGTTAAAAAAAATTCACAAGCTTGTCCAAAAAACGTGGCGCACGTTTTGCGCCATTTTCCAAAACCCGTAGTGTTCTCATTTTTCAGGATCTGAATCTCAGTGATGGCTTATTTTTTGCGTCTCAACCTGACGGTTTAAACGGTACCATGTTTGCGCAGATGCTACGTTTTAATCGCCTGTTATTGCATTTTGCGCAAAATTTGCGGCGACCAACAAACATAATTTTGGCGTTTGGAATTTTTTTACCGCTACGCCGTTTACTGATCAGATTCATTGATTTTATATTTTGATAGATCGGGCATTTCTGAACGTGGCGATACCAAATATGTGTGTATTTTGTATTTTTTTAACCCTTTAATTTTCAATGGGGTGAAAGGGGGGTGATTTGAACTTTTAGGTTTTTTTTATTTTTTTTAAATTTTTTAAAACTTTTTTTTTTTACTTTTTTTTTATTTTACTAGTCCCCCTAGGGGGCTATAGCGATCAGCAATCCGATCGCTCTGCACTATCTGCAGATCTCAGCTACAGAGCTGAGAACTGCAGATTTGCTGCTTTACTTTCAATGCCGGCTGTATTCCGGCATTGAGAGGAAGTGAGTCATGTTTGCTACAGGCGTCATCACATGACCCTGTGCTACCATGGCAACCACCGAAAGTCACGTGATCATGTCACATGACTTCCGGCGGGGGCGGGGTAAGTGACTGTCATGGCGGCGCCCATATACATATCGCTGCCAGATTTTGGCAGCGAAATGTAAGGGGTTAATGGCTGCGGGTGGAAGCGATTCCACCCGCGGCTAGCAGGCACACGTCAGCTGTTGATAACAGCTGATATGTGCGTGGATCGCGGCCGCCTGCCGGCGGCAGGGGGCGGGGTTTACCGGCACACGATCCATGACGTACCCAGTACGTCATGGGTCGTTAAGGGGTTAAAAGAACTATGTAACACTCACAAGTGTTGAGGCAAGCAGTAGTAGGAGGTACTTAACTAAGCGACCACCGAGTTGGACGCCAGGTACCACTCCAAGGGCAGTGTCTGTGCCTGTGGCAGCTGACCCCGAGGCAGGGAACGCGGCATGGACACAGGTGCAGGCAGGTACAGTCTCTAATGTTGGAGGGTGCAATCGGGATAGCCAAGGCAGACAGAATGGCTGTAGCAGACAGGTACGGTGGGCACGACAGGGTCAGACATTTATGGGAAGGCAGACACAGGTGTAGGTAATGGGACAGGAGCACAGAACATGACAACTAGCTAGCAGAGGGGAAAACTCACTAAAGGATTTGCACAGGCACCTCCCCTAGTGGGAGGATGCCTTAAGTACCTGGTGCCTCTCAGTGATTGGCTGCACTTCCGGAAAGTGGCATGCCAGCACATTAAGAGTCATGCAGGTATGTGCCTTAAGTACACTCCCAGGAAACCTGCGTGGTGTGTAAAGGCCCCGGGAGGAGAAGACAGAGGAACACATGAACAGCCGTGGGAGTGGGGGGATGCAGTCTGATTGGTGGGAAATCATGCTGACACATTTCTTTTAAAGAAAATTACTCTAATGTGCCAAGGTACCAAAATAGTAAAATCCTCACTAGTTATTTGTGATTTGTAGTTGGTTATTTCTCATTTTACATACGTCCAGTATTCCTATAAAAGCAGATCTGTCAGCTTAACATATGTATTGGCAGCATAGAACAGATATAGTTCTTTACTCTAAGGCGGGCTTTGCACGTTGCGACATCGCAAGCCGATGCTGCGATGTCGCACGCAATAGTCCCCGCCCCGTCGCAGGTACGATATCTTATGATAGCTGGCGTAGCGAAAATTATCGCTACGCCAGCTTCACATGCACTCACCTGCCCTGCGACCGTCGCTCTGGCCGGCGACTCGCCTCCTTCCTAAGGGGGCGGGTCGTGCGGCGTCATAGCGATGTCACACGGCAGGCGGCCAATAGCGGCGGAGGGGCGGAGATGAGCAGGATGTAAACATCCCGCCCACCTCCTTCCTTCCGTAGATCCGCCGGCGGCAGGTAAGGTGAAGTTCCTCGCTCCTGCGGCTTCACACACAGTGATGTGTGCTGCCGCAGGAACGAGGAACAGCATCGTACCATCGCTGCAGCAAAATTATGGAAAAGTCGGAGCTTGCAACGATGATATGATAACGACACTTTTGCGCTCGTTTATCGTATCATCTAGAATTTACACACAACGATGTCGAAAGTGACGCCGGATGTGCGTCACTTTCGATTTGACCCCACCGACATCGCACGTGCGATGTTGCAACGTGCAAAGCCGCCCTTAGTCTATGTGCCCACGGGACTCTGTATCTGTGGATTTTTCTGCATCAAAATCCGCAGCTTTCCCCCGGAATCCGCACCTTTTCATAGGTGCGGATTTGATGCGGATTTGACGCGGATTTTGTTGTGGATTTTGGGTTTTTTTTTTTTTTTTTTTTTTTTTATTCAATTGAATAGGCAAAATCCGCACGAAAATCCGCAACAATAATTGACATGCTGCAGATTTTGTTG
Source organism: Anomaloglossus baeobatrachus (assembly GCF_048569485.1). Taxonomy (NCBI): domain Eukaryota; kingdom Metazoa; phylum Chordata; class Amphibia; order Anura; family Aromobatidae; genus Anomaloglossus; species Anomaloglossus baeobatrachus. Next base: position 319,340,552 of record NC_134356.1, on the reverse strand, counting down.
TGGTTTTTGCGTTTTTTTTTTAATTCAATTGAATAGGCAAAATCCGCACGAAAATCCGCAACAATAATTGACATGCTGCAGATTTTTCCGCTTTGAAAATCCGCACGATTTCCGCTGCGGAAAAATCCGCAGCGTGGGCACAGCATTTCCCAAATGCCATAGAAATGGCTGGGGAGTAGCTGTGCTGCAGATTTCTGGAAAATCCGCGGCTTTTCCGCGAGAAATTCGCGGCACAATCCACGCATTTTCCGCAGCGTGGGCACATAGCCTTAGTAATCAAAATAGCACAAAAATGTTGTGCGTATTATTACTATACTAGTAGCCTTGGAATAATATACTTGCCACTGTTTGAAAGTCTAGTGTTTTTGAGGAATTGGAGCTGCCCTCACCTCCACCTTTTGGAACTATGATTGATGTGCTGCTGTGTATGCACCAATATGCAGCATGTCTTAAACTTCATATTGAGGCAGGAGGAGGATTGGGAAGTGCTTTACTCATGAATACAGTGACTAGACTTATTCTTCAGAGCTAGAAGACAAGCTGCATAACATTTATATGCGGTTGGTTGATAGGAGTAATATGCTGCACATGGTGTAACCTGGCACCTCTCACTTCTCTATTGGGAAGTATCTGATGTCTGCTAGAACATGTGCACCATCTTTAAGCATTGTACATACATGATGAATCGGGAAGGTACTTAGAGATTGTGTACATATATTAGAAGGCCCTTTCCAATGCAGTGACATTGATACTGCTTACCTCCAGGGAAGTGAGCGATGCCAGAGAACCCTGTAAAGTTTATAGATCCACATAAAAAACCTTTAACGATTTAGGGTATGTGCGCACGTTGCTTTTTACCTGCTTTTTACCTGCTTTTTTGCTGCTTTTTCTTCTGCGCTGTTTAATGCCAAAATGGTTGTGTTCTTCTATTCAAGCAAAGTCTATGGGAATTTGGGTTTCTTGTTCACACTATGTTGTTCAAAATGCTGCCTTTTTGAGGCAGAACTTTGGTCAAAAACTCAGCTTTTCAAAGAAGCAACATGTCAATTGTTTTTGCCATTTGGGTTTTGCACTGCAAAGCTGAGTTTTTGACCAAAGTTCTGCCACAAAAAGGCAGCATTTTGAACAACATAGTGTGAACAAGAAACCCAAATTCCCATAGACTTTGCTTGAATAGAAGAACACAACCATTTTGGCATTAAACAGCGCAGAAAAAAAAGCAGGTAAAAAGCAGGTAAAAAGCAACGTGCGCACATACCCTTACATCTCAGTGTGTAAATCAAAGCTCCAATCTGAAATTAAAATAGTCCTCTGTGCTGTCTGGAAGGATCACTTAACAGCTATTCTCTAAATTCATTTCAGTATAAGGCAGAGCACCCGATGAATTCATTGTAGCATTCTTTTTCCTCCTTGCTGCTGAGAAAAAATAACTTGAATATCTTATCCAAATGAGGAATTATAACTCTGTTCCTATTGTTTAGAGCACTTGTCATTTAAAGCAAACTTGTCAGTAAGAATGTGTCTAGGAAACCTGAGGTACCGCAGTATAGAGCAAGGCATTTCCTTACCTAGTCTGCTATTATTCGATACTCTGTTGTGTACAAATTTATGGTTTAATCATCTTAAAATTAATTATGCAAGTTGTTAGTCATCTATTTTGCCTCAAGCACCGTCTCTTGATTCCTTCCAGTGAGCCAAATTCCCTTTATGTAGTCCACTCTGGGTTTCTACTGTGAGCTGAAGGTTACCTCTAACATAATCACTCAAAGCCTTATAACCCCTTAGTGCCTGTTTTATGTCATGGTCGAATAGGGGTTCACGACCTATGATGTAAACTTATATCATGGCGCTCATGCGGGCACATGAACGTCACCAGGAGCTCGGCGTAAGTGATAGCCAAGCTCCAGCTGGCACAGCTAGGGATGATGCCTGCTCCACCCCCGGCTATCTAACCCTCTAAATTCCACAATCATTAGCGATTGCAGCATTTAGAGGACTGGAGGAAGGAGTGTGTTCCCTCTCCCAATCTATTAGGACCCATTTAATCACGGGGGCCTTCTTATTGCTATTGTACCAGATGTCAAATGATGACCTCCGGCTTACCTGACTACTGTGGCCTCTTAGACAAATATGGTATCGCTGTAACCGTTCTGACCTGAAGAATAAAGCTGTCATCACTTTTGTTACACGGTGAAAGGCGTAAGAAAAAAACAAAAGCAACAATTTCTGAATTGCTGTATTGATTCTGCCTCAGAAAAAGTGGAATGGAAAGTGATCAAAAAATGTTGTGGCCCAAATTGGTACCAATAAAATCTCCCAACTCATCTAGCAAAAAACAATCCCTCACATGATTCTGTCCTTAGAAAAATAAAAAAAACTATAGCCTTTACAATTTGGTGATGCAAAAAACCTTTATTTTGTCAAAATACGTTTTTTTTAGTGTGATAGTAGCCAAACCTAAAAAAAATAAATCTGGTATCACTGTAATCATACTGACCTGAGGGATAAAGCAACTTTATGACTTATACTGTAAAGTGAATGGCATAAAAAATAAATAATAAAGACAATTCTTCAACTACTGTTTATTTGTTGACTCTGCATCCCAAAGATTGAAGAAAGGCTCAGCTCACATTAATTCTGAACTCTACGCTGACCACAAACATCATGGTTTAGATGTAAATCTCTGAAAAATGTGATTTAGAAAAAATTCCCAAAAGTAAATTCACTGTAATGAGGCAGATGGAGTCACTTTAAAATCGCGTCTGATCTGTAGTCTGGCAGTGTCCATCTTTTTACATGAATTTTTAGATGTGCACAAAAGTGCTGTCAGCAATAGTTTTCTGCACCTTTGAAAATAAGGACACCGCTGGACAGAGGCCAAACAGAGTCCGGAGTAGCTTTACTAGTGAATGGATCCATCGGGGGTTTCACCTGAATTATGTAGATGTGAACCCTAATATAAGTGCTCAGCATAGAGCACAAGATAACTGTGAACTGATCCAAAATGTTCAATGCCTTAAATTGCCACCAGTGGTATTCAACTCGCCCCACAAAAAAACAAGTGCCTACTCAGATCCATCATCTGTTAAGGGGGCTTCCATTTTACTTATAGCACAAAGGCTCTAGAATGGCTTCCCCCAGAAAAATAAATGCCCCACTCCCTTCTGAGCACCACAATGAGTGTAAACTACAGTTCTTGTCTACATGTTGACATTGTTGTAGTGAGGAGAGCCTGCTTAATTTATCTCTTGTGTGTCTCCAGAAGCACAAGTGGGGCGGCAGAATGTATGGGCTTTGCAATGTACTGGGTACTACAAGGGCAACATTTACTGCATTTGACTCCATGGATGTTTTCCAGAGACAAAATAGTAATTACACCTGTAGATAAATTCCGGGAGGGGTGTAATTTCCAACATGTGGTCATTTGAGGGGATTTCTGATGTTTTGGCACTTAGTGGCTCTTCAAATGACTTCTGCAAACTATTCTAGAAAAATCTATGCTCCAAATATCAAATGGAATTCCACACATCACGAGCCCTGCCGTGAGGCCAAATATTACTGTACAGTCACGTGAGGTAGTTCAGGAGAAATTGTGTAACACATTATGGGGCTTGTTTTACCTATTCCCCTTGTGAAAATTGGAAATCTGGGGCTAAAACTACATTTTAGTGGTAAAAATATAATTATTTTTTATTCACTGCCCGATAGTATAACATTTTGTGACACACCTGTAGTGTCAATATGCTCACTGTACATCAAGATGAATTTAGTGAGGGGTGAAGTTTTTAAACTTGTATCTCTTGTGTGTAGAGTTGAGCGGGATGCCAATAATCTAGGGCTGGCGGATCATTAACAGACTTAAAAATAAGTCCGATCCGCTCCGGAATCCGGTGCCCATATAAGTGAATGGGGACCGGAATCCGGAGGTTAAAAACGTTTGTGGAGGGGCTAGGGGGCTAGGAGCGAGCGCGGCATTCTCACCGAGGCGCTGTCATGGCGGCACACTCCTTCCGGGTCACGCTGTTACCTTCCAGAGCCGACAATTCAATATTCATTGTTTTCCCCGCCCACCGGCGCGTGTTGATTGCAGCTAGACACGCCCCCACCCTGAGTGTCAGCGTGTCAGCTAACTGCAACCAATCACAGGCGCCAGGATGGCTGGTGGGCGGGGAAAGCAGTACAGTCTGTCAGTCAGTTCACGGTGGTAAAAATAAGCACTCGGCAGCACAGGTATAGCGTGCGGCTGCAGCCCAGAGTCACACGTGCGAGGCTTTGCCGGGTGCTGCCATGGCAGACTCGCATGAGTCCTTCGCATTTGTGATTCCGGTGAAAGTAAAAAAAAAAAACCCGACGTGCAGTTCCCCCTAGTTTCATCCCCAGCCAAGATAACGCCAGCTGGGGGCTGGTATTCTAGCCCGCAGCCGCCCGGTAATGCCGCATCTGTTAGATGTGACCGTACCGGTGTGCGCTACTGGCTCTTCCGGCTGGCGTGATGCGGTGCCAGTCAGGGTAATAGCAGGGGTTAGCAGGGGCGCACGGCTGCTGCTAAACCCAAGGTTAGTGTGATGGCACAGGCGTCTATAAGATACCTGCATCACACTAACCTGTAAGTGACAGTAAAGAAACACAGACACAGAGAACAATCCTTTATTTAGAATAAAATACAAAACACCACCTGCTTCACCTCTTTATTAACCCCCAACACCCTGCAGCTCCGATGTAATCCACAGGAGAAGTTCCACGCCGCTTCACTCTGCTACATCTGAATATCACAGAGAGCGGCACGACCGACCGCTCTCTATGAGCTCCAGAGAATGAATGAGCTGCGCATTGAGCGGTGATGTCACTCAGGTCATTTGCGATCACAGCTGGAAGTTCCCATGGTCCTTCATCTGTGATCGCAGGTAACCTGACCTCAGGTGGAGGTCACTGAGTTCACAGACCTGCATCTACTAGCAGAAAAATCGCAGTTTTTTTGGCCAAGAGATGCAGATTTTGTGCTGAAATTTTTTTTACCAAATTCATGCATCCAATCTACACCTCCTGGCAAAAAAACACGGTGTTTTGACGCAATATTTTGCCGCGGTTTTTGCCGCAGTTATATTTCCGTGATTTTGGCCGCGTTTTTTTGCCAGGAGGTACACATTTGGTGCTGAAATCGTTTGCACCAGCTTTCAGCACCAAATTTCCACCTGGGGCAGAATTTTTTTTTATTTTTTTTTATTTTTGGGGGCCAAGGGATGCAAATTTGATGCTGAGATTTTTACACCATATTCCTGCATCCAATCTAGACCTCCTGGCAAAAAAACCCCGCGGTGTTTTGACGCAATTTTTTGCCGCGGTTATTTTTACCAGGAGGTGTAGATTGGGTGCTGGAATATGGTGTCAAAATGTAATAATCACACAATTTACATCCCTTGGTCCAAAAGTTAAAAAGAAACAAACATTTAGACGCTGTTTTTGTGCGGTCTTGTGCCAGGAGGTGCAAATTTGGTGCAGGATTTTGGTGTATTACTTCACTAACAAATCTGCATCTCCTGGCAGAAAACGGTAATGAAATGGTTTTCATACTGCTGGTTTTTGGCTTTTTTTTGCCAGAGATGCAGATGTGGGATAAAATTGCACACACATGCACGCTCCTGTCAGAAGTGTGCAGCTGTGCTGGTGATGTGCTGTCAGACTCGTGCGGGTCTGATATCACCCGGCACAGCCTGCTGCTGTCCGAACATGAGCGTGCATGTACCTAGAAACACATGCACGCTCCTGTCAGAAGTGTGTGCGGGTGATGCAATGTCAGACTCGTGGGGGTCTAACATCACCCGGCACAGCCTGCCACTGTGTGAACATAAGCGTGCATGTACCTAGAAACACATGCACGCTCCTGTCAGACTCATGCGGGTCTGACATGACATCACATGGCACAGCCTGCCACTGTGTGAACATGAGCGTGCATGTACCTAGAAACACATGCACGCTCCTGTCAGACTCGTGTGGGTCTGACATGACATCCCACAGCACAGCCTGCCACTGTGTGAACATGAGCGTGCATGTACTTAGAAACACATGCACACTCCTGTCAGACTCGTGTGGGTCTGACATGACATCATACAGCACAGCCTGCTGCTGTCTGAACATGAGCGTGCATGTACCTAGAAACACATGCACGCTCCTGTCAGAAGTGTGTGCGGCTGTGCTGCGATGTCAGACTTGTGGGAGGCCCTCGCAAGTGTGACTGCTGCCTAAGATAAACCGCATGCGTTTTTTTTTTAATTTAAATAAATAATTAAAAAAAACGACGTGCGGTCCCCCCCAATTTTCATTCCCAGCCATAATAATGCCGGCCGGGGGCTGGTATATCATCAGTCTGTTAGATGGGACCATTCCGGGGTGATATCGGCTCATCTTGATTGCCCTGGTGCGGTGGCAATCAAGCTAATAGCAGGGGTTAATAACAGCGCATGGCTGCTATTAAACCCCAGGGTTGTGATGGCATGGGCGTCTGTGAGACACCCTCATCACAAACCTGTAAATGACCGTAAATAAACAAGACACAGACAAATCCTTTATTTGGAATAAATTACAAACACCACCTGCTTCACCACTTTATTATCCCAACACAGCCCTCCTGCTCTGGCGTAATCCACAGGAGATCCAGTGAAGACACATACAGCTCTGCCACTTGTCAGAGTGAGCAGCCATAGAGCACGGCTGCTCGCTTTGAGTGCAGCCTATTACTGACCGCGATAAGCGATGACTGCACGGCAGAGACTGTCAGAAGCTGGGGGCGCGTCAGCCAGGAACCAATCACAGCTGAGAGGACGGCCGGTGGGCGGGGAAAACACGCAAAGCTGTGTGATTTGCGTGCACAGCACAGGAAGTGAAAGAGCGACCCGGAAGCAGTGTGCCGCCATGACACCGAGTCTCTGTAAGTATGAAACGCTCATTTATTTATTGTTTTTTTTCATTTTTATTAATTGCCGGTTCCGGATCGTGCAGCCAGAAATCCCGCGCCCGGATCGGGCCTGGAAATAGTGCTGAAACCGGGAGGATCCGGACATTTACAGTCCGGGCCCGCTCAGCACTACCTGTGTGGATTTCTGCTGTTCTGCCACCTCAGGGGCTCTGCCAATGTGACATGGCACCCGCAAACCATTCCAGCAAATCTTGAAGTCCCATATGGCACTCCTTCTCTTCTCAGCTGTCCACTGGATCTCAATTGTAGTTTCTGATTACATGGAGGGTATTGGTGCAATCAGGAGAAATTACACAACAAACTATGTGGTCCATTTATATTTAATTAGACCGTATAAAAATTAAAAATTTGGGGCTAAAACAGCATTTTAGTGGAAACAAATTATTCTTTCATTCTTCTCCCACTGGTATAAAATTCTGTGAAACAATTGTGGTGTTAATTTGCTCACTGCACCCATACATGATTTCATTGAGGGGGGTGGTTTGTAAAATATGGTCACTTATGGGGGGGTCTGCTTTCCTGGCATGTCAGAGGCTCTGCCAATGTGAAGTGGCATTCTGAAACCAATCCAACTACATCTAAACTCAATTAAAGTGCTCCTTCCCTTCTGAGCTTTGCACTGTGCCTCAAAAGTAGTTTTTGACCACATATGGGTTATTGGCAAACTCAGGAGAAATTGTGTAACAAATTGTATCATCCATATTCTCCTACTACCCTTTTTGAAAAATAAAACTTTGTAACCAAAGCAAAATTTTAGTGGAAAAATGGTACATTTTTATTTTCACATCCCAATGTTGTACAATTTTGTAATTCAAGTGAGTATTAAAATTGCCCACTACACCCCTAGATAAATTCCTCCAGAGGTGTAGTTTCCAGAATCGGTTCACTTGATGGGGGTTTCTGCTCTTTTGGCATGTCAGGTTATTGTCCTGCCCCGGGGTCCGTGGCTCGAGGGGTCACCATCGAACAGTTTTAAATGAAAAATGAAAATAAAAATAAAGTCCGACAATGCCACTCGCGGTTTTTGGCCAGGGAAAGTAGGGCCGCCACTGCGGGTTCTCATTGGGGATGAGGATGGGGCAGCGTGGATGGTGGAGCCCTCCACGAGCAGGGCTTTCCCCAGGGATAGGTGAAGGGTTAAAGTGGAGGCACTTGGCAATCAAGCAGTCCAGACAAAGAGGGTAGTTTGATGTTTTTTACTTACTGGATTCACGCCCTGGGGATGTACTGGATTAAAGGTGCGCCCTTGTCGCTGATGACTGTGCCTGCCAATCTGCTGTATGTGGGTCTTCCCTGGCGTGCAGCACTTGGAGGTCCTCCTGGTGTCTGGGTCCTGCCACAGGCAACTTGGACTATTTAAGGGAATTTCTCCCAGTCCCCTCTTTGCTGCTTATGCCTCAGACGTTAGTGGTGGCAGATAAGTCCTGGAAGCCCCCCCGCCTGGCAGAGTTATCAGATGGCCTGAAGGCCTGGTCTGTTCTGGGATCTGCAACCCATGCGTGCCAAACACTATGAGCCTTGGATGTCCACCCCACATGATCCTTCTGTCCTTGGAGCTTGCTCTCTCGCACTCCAGCTACTTTCCTCCTCTGAGTGGCTGTTCTTTCTACTCAGTTCTTTGCGGATTCTTTTCTGCTTTCAATGTGTCTCAAGAGTCTGTGGTGACCATCTGGAGGGTCTGCTTCTCCTGCAGATCACGAGCCTTGTCTGGGCCCTCTGGGTCACCCTTTCCTCCTGCTCCCGGGACAGCTTTAAGGCCATGGCCTGGCACGCCTCCTCTACCTCCTGTGACTGGGCAGCACCCAAGCCTGCGGCCTGCACAATCTAAGGCAGGGAGCGAGTAGGGATCCTGGACGGGGCAACTTGGCTCACCTCCGGGAGTTCCGTTGCTGGAGCCCCGGCAACGGCAGCTGGTAGAGCCTCCAAGGCAGGGTCAGCGACGTCCTTCTCCATGATGGCAGGCAGGGTCGTCGCAGGCAGGTTATAAGGCGTCGCTACTGCGTCATCTGCTGGTGACGACAGCGGTGCGGCCTGGTCCTTCTTGGCCGGTGGTGGAGGCATTGTGGCCTGGTCTGGTCTGGCCGTTGGAACTGGGGTTGCAGCCTGGTCCTTGGCTGAGGCAGGCATCAGGTCACTGCTGGCGGTCAGTGCCAACCGGTGCTCTCTGGTGGTGCGGTACTCTCGCTCCACTTCCACCCCAAGCGGCATCAGCAAGGGGGTCTGGGTGGCAAGCTCCCGGACTGACACTGGTCACGCAGCCCGGCTTTCATGGGCCCACACCGTCACAGATAAGTCCCACAGCTCCGCACGCCACTCCATCACTTGCCGGAGTGACTGCGCCTGCACCCGGTCACAGAACTGGGCCAGCTACCAGTCCAGCCAGGCAGCCGTGCCTGGCTCTGGGTCGCCGGACTCCTGCTCCCCTAGGGCAGACATCCTTCCTCTCCGGCACCCAGAAACTTCTTTTTGCAAAGTTCCAGTGTCTCTGCCTTTGGCCGTCCCCTTACATCCTGGACACTCCCAAAGGGCGGTGAGTTCAGGTTTTGCGCCCATTTATTGATGGTGCAGCACTTTTACAGTCCTGAAAATGGCAGCTAGTTCAACTTTTGGCAGTTAAGTCAAAAATGGCGCTCTGTCACCCGTTTTGGCGAGTCTAGTCTGAATCCTTCCGACTACGCCAGTTTTTAAAAGCTGTCGTGCCCCGGGGCATCTGAGCTGCTCGGATCCAGGTGGTCTGTGGCTCGAGAGGTCCCGGACCCGGGGGCAACGTCGAACAATTTTAAATGAAAAATAAAAATTAAAGTCCGACTACGCCACTCGCGGTTTGCGGCAGGGATAGTAGGACCATTTCTGTGGGTTCCCACTGAGGATGATGGATGGGGGAAGCGTGGATGGTGGAGCCCTCCACAAGCAGGGTTTTCCCCAGGTCGAGGTGAAGGGTTAACGTGGAGGCGCACGGCAATCATAGACATAGAGGGCAGTTTGATGGTTTTTACTCACTGGATTCACGCCCTGGGGATGTACTGGATCCCAGGTGCGCCCTTGTCCCTGATGGTTGTGCATGCCAACCTGGTGCCACTCTCCACCTGTGCACTCTGGTGTATGTGGTTCCTCCCTGGCATGGAGCACTTGGAGGTCCTCCTGGTGTCTGGGTCCTGCCACAGGCAGCTTGGACTCTTTAAGGCAGAGGTCCCCAACTCCAGTCCTTAAGGCCCACCAACAGTGCAGGTTTTTGGGATTTCCTTAGTATTGCACAGGTGTTAATGTAATTACCTGCCCAGGTGCTGGTTCCAACAGCAGTGCAATGCTAAGAAAATCCTGAAAACATGCACTGTTGGTGGGCCTTGAGGACTGGAGTTGGGGAACCCTGATTTAAGGGAATTTCTCCCAGTTCCCTCTTTGCTACTAATGCCTCGGACATTAGTGGTGGCAGATGAGTCCTGGAAACCCACCCGCCTGGCAGAGTTTACAGATGGTTTGAAGTCCTGGTCTGTTCTGGGATCTGCAACCCGTGCGTGCAAAGCACTGTGATCGCTGGATGTCCACCCCACAGGATCCCTCTGTCCTTGGAGCTTGCTCTCTCGCTCTCCATCTACTTTCCTCCTCTGAATGGCTGTTTTTTCTACTCAGGTCTTTGCGGATTCTTTTCTGCTTTCAATGTGTCTCAAGAGTCTGTGGTGTGTCTTGACACCTTTCTTACTTCTCCTCTCCAACCTACTACTTCCTCCTAAACTCTTCTGACTACCTTCCTCTTTCACTTCCTTTCTCCGACTGACTAGCCACACTCCCAAGGTCACTATCACTGCCCCCAGGTCTGTTCTCTTCCTCCCAGTTGGCTGCCTGTTATCTAACAGTGCCCAGCCCTATCATCTGGCTAAGTGAGTCTCCCAGCTGGGTACAGCGAGTGTAAATGTCCTGGTGTGCTAGTGTGCGTGTAATGACTGGCAGTCATGTTGGACCCGAGCTGTTACCTTGTTGTTACCTTATTTTTGTGACACCTGGTTACCGCAGGGACATCACAATATCTTTAAATGTGACATGGCATCCGCAATCTATTCCAGCCAAAATGGCTCTCTAAACTTCACATAGCCCTCTTTCCCTTCTGAGCCCTGCCATGCGCCCAAATAGTAATTTTCCACCTTACATCTGGTATCCCTGTACTCATGAGAAATTGCACAACAAAGCATATGGTCCACTTTCTCTTGTTACCCTTGGGAAAATAAAAAAAAAATGGGGTTAAAGCAACATTTTTGTGGTAAAAATGTATTTTTTCATTTTCGCGACTCAACATTTTAAGATTCTGTGAAACCCATGTGGATTCAAGGTGCTCATCACACCTCTATATAAATTCCTTGAGAAGTGTAGTTTCCAAAGTGGGGCCACTTGTGGGGGGTTTCCTCTTTTTAGGCACCTCGGGGTCTCTGCAAATGTGATATTGCATCAGCTCTCTATTTCAGCCAATTTTGCTCTCCAAAATTCAAATAGTGCATTTTCTCTTCTGAGCCCTGTCCTGCGCTTAAACAGTAGTTTTCCACCACATATGAGGTATCCCTGAACTTAGGAGAAATTGTGCAACAAATTGTATTGTTCACATATACTGTATATTAGCAAATCCCTCCAATTAGTAATAAAGTATATTTCTCCTAATATAGCCATGTCTCTTACTTCATGTGCAGGGCATTGCAACTTAGGCATCCATGGTTACGACCACTCATATAATGACAAGTGTTCGTGGTCATAACCATGGATACCTAAGCTACAATGCTCTGCGCATGATGGAAGAGACATGACTATATCATGAGAATTATACTACATTTCTATTTGGAGGTATTTGCTAATATTATTATTATTACATATTGGGATGGGGATCCTGGAGATGTTAATACCCCTTTAAAGAATCCACCTGACCAGCTCAAAACTGATGCACTTGAAGACTTGGGTTCTCTTCTCCCCTTGAGCAATGCCCCAGTTTCTTGATGGACAAGGAGACACAGGTTTTCTGCACAATGTTACCTGTTCCCTCCACTGCCAATCAAGAAGCAAGGGCAGCACCAAGTGAGAAGAGCAAAGAGAGTGAAGAGATGCAAGTGCACTGATATGCCCACCTGTGCAATTGCTAGTTTATTTTGCACATAAATAAAACATGAATTTTGTCACTTTGCAGTGCCAGTTAAAGACAGAATAGGTATTGTTGGATAAATGTTTACCTGCCCTATTCTGCAGTACTTCAGGTTTCTAATGCACAATCTTATTGACAGATACTCTTTAAATCTGTCACACACTATTACAGTACCCTCTGCAATATTTCCTGGAAGTAATCCAGCCAGTGTGGAGGGAGAGGAGGGCAAGAGCTCTAATGTGATCTATCAAGCTTGTGAAGAGAGTGACCATGCCTAAACTACAACTCCATCGTAGGTGAGACATGGTAATACTTTGAAAGTAAAGGCTACTAAAAAGTCCTGTAAAAGAAAATATAAGAACATGGCAAAGTTTCATTTTTACAGTGTTTGGTTATAATAATTTTTCTATTTATGCAGAGTTAATAGAGTGGTCATTTCCTCTATTTAACTATGGCGTGTGGCACGGTGGCTTAGTGGTTAGTACTGTAAGCCTTGGAGCACTAGAGTCCTGGGTTCAAATCCCACCAAGAACAAGATACAGTATGCAAGGAGTTTGTATGTTCTCTCTGTGTTTGCGCGGGTTTCCTCCAAGTTCACCAGTTTCCTCCCACACTCCAAAGACATACAGATAGGGTATTTAAATTGTGAGCCCCAATGGGAACAGTGTTCCTGATGTATATAAAGTGCTACGGAATATGTTAGAGCTCTATAAAAATAAAGATTATTATTATTTATGGCTATGTCTCTTGAATTTCTGAGAACAAAAGTCATGGGATACTTGAGCGCCTATCTGTATCAGTGCTAGTAATTCTGCATAAGGTGGTTTTGCTGATTAAAAAGTAATTCTGACAGTGTGTCTTCCATTGCTTAAGATATGATGGTCTATAATGCATTAACAGTGTGTTACTTTATAAAGTCTACTCTATTTAGGCAAATTGGATAGTTCATTTGGGTATGAAAATCGGGAAGCTTTTGTCATTATTACTGTGATGTTAGAGGAAAATAGATACTAAGCTAATCATTTGCATTAAGACATATTTCTGGCTTGTTGTCTGAGTTGGAAGCACACCTTGTTGAGTCTTTGTGTAGCAAAGTAATATTTTTTCGTCATTTAATTCAGCTGACTTTGTTTCCTGAAGGTAATAAAATTAGATTTTCCTGAGGCAGAGAATAATTGTGTTAGCAATTTCCTATGTGGTAAGTATTTCAGCAGTAATTCACTTTCAAAAAAGCACTTGCTGTACCAGAGGAGTTCTTAGGGGGCAAAGCGCTCACTATCCCATCATTATGCATTAGTACCCAATTCATCACCAAAGTGCTGATCATAATGAGCCATTTGGAATTCTTCATGATTAGTCATAATATTTCCATATATTGGGTAGCACAAATGTAATTCACACTGGTCCATAGAAATTAAAACTTCTCTTTCACAGTTGAATTTATCTGGTTTTCCTGTTCCTTCTGAAGAAGAAGCTCATCAAAATGAATCAGGTTGCCCTACAGATTTCTGCCAAATACTGAGATAATACATGTTGTGTATAGGGTACTATTTAGGATCAAAGTGAAGGTGTCATTTAAAGCTTGTATAATCATAGTCAAAAGTTTTGAGACTGGTGCAAATATTGGTTTTCATACAGTTTGCTGCTTCAATGTTTTTAGATTTTTTTTAGTCATTATATATATATATATATATATATATATATATATATATATATATATATATATATATATATATATATATATATATATATGTATACAAGTATAAGCATTTCATATTTACACTATTTTTAACTAATACATCAAAATTATGCAACGTTTCAATATTTACTATGTTGACCTTTCTTTTTCAAATTTTTTGCAGTTCTTTTGGATATGGTGCTGTATCAGCTTCTAGGCCAAAATCTGACTGATGGCAACTAGTGATGGGCGGACTGGGACTGTAAAAGTCTGGATCTGCGCAGGTTCACAGGTTCACAAGTACCCATACACTGACCCCGGGTCCAGAGTTCTCAAGGAACTCCGGGTACCTACCAGGTCTGGTAACTCGGGTAATTAAAAAAAAGGAAAAATAAAGAAAATAGGGATAAGAAGGTAAGTTATACTTAACCGTGTCCCACATGGCTATAGCACTACTTCCATGGCTGCTCATTAACCTCATGCATATGCACTGCTTCCTCCGCCCACCGGCAGTCACGACATTTGTGATTGGTTGCAGTCAGACACCTCGCCCTCACCCTGTGTGACAGCATATCTGACTACTTGCAATCACAGACGCTGTGTGTGTCCCTTTCGTGGTGTAAAAATAGATTAATTAAAGAATTGTTGTAGGGTACCCCATATTATGATACTCAGCACAGATAAAGCTATGGCTAAAGACTGCAGCCCCCAGCCATGCACGTTATCTTGGCTGTGTATCTAAATAAGAGAATCCGCATGCTGCTTTTTTAGCTAATCTAGGGCTTAGTGGCAACTTTGTACTGTTATGAATCGCTTATTACCCCGATTGCCACCGAACAAGGGCAATCGGGATGAGCTGGGTAAAGTTCTGGGAATGTCACATCTAATGCATTCGACAATCCTGAGCAGCAGCAGGCTGCTATTTTTAGGCTGGGGGACCTTAATAACCTTGGTGCTCCCCAGCCTGAGAATACCAGCTCCCAGCTGTCATCTTTATCATGGCTGGGTATCAAAATTGAGGGGGCCGTGTGCCATTTTAAAAAGTTCTAAATTAAAATAATATTAATAAAGCCGCATGCGGTTCCTTTTATTTTGATAAACAGCCAAGATAAGTGCATAGCTGGTGGCTGCAGTCCGTAGCCGTAAGCTTTATTTCTGCTGGGTATTATAATACAGGAGGACCCTACGCCAATTCTTTAATTCATTTATCTTTTTTTACACCACAATAGGGACACACACATCTGTCATTGCAAGCAGTCAGACGCTGTCGCACAAGGTAGGGCTGTAGTCTGCCTGTAACCACTCACAGATGCCAGTACTGCTGGTGGGCGAGGGAAGCAGTGCATATGCATAGAGATAATGAGCAGCTTTCGAAGTAAAGAAAGTGGTCTGGAAGAAGAGTTATAGCCACACAGCGACCGGTAAGTATAAAGTGCATACTCTAAAGGATGCTTTACACGCTGCGACATTGCTAGCGATAGCTAGCGATGTCGTGCACAATAGCACCCGTCCACGTTGCTGTTTCGTCATGGGAGTGATCGCTGCCGTAGCGAACAATATCGCTACGGCACCATCACACGCACATACCTGCTTAGCGACGTCGCTGGAGACACCAAACAATCTCTCCTTTAAGGGGGTGGTTCGTTCGGCGTCAATAAGCGCCCGCCCAATAGCAGAGGAAGGGTGGAGATGAGCGGCCAGAACATGCCGCCCACCCCCTTCCTTCCTCATTGCCGGTGGATGCAGATAAGGAGATATTTGTCGTTTCTGCGGTGTCACACATAGGGATGTGTGATGCCGCAGGAACGACGAACAACCAGCGGCATGCACCACCAACGATATTATGAAAAGGAGCGACGTGTCAACGATCAACGATTTTTGACGTTTTTGCGATCGTTGATCGTTGCTCCTTTTAGTCACACACAACGATATCGCTAACGGTGCCGGATGTGCGTCACGAACACCGTGACCCGGATGATATATAGTTAGCGATATCATTGTGTGTAAAGTACCCTTAATCCTCCTCTCCTTTCTACCAATATTTTTAGGCCCCTGATTCAGGGCCACATAGACCTATATGGGGACCGGCGTCCGACCAGATATCTGTGATCAATTCTGGGTCTGAACTGAATTTTTATTTTGTTTAAACCTGATTGGTCCGCCCATCACTACTGAAAATGAATTTGATCAGTGAATTCAATGTAAATTATTAGTGTGGGAGAAGAGGAAGAAAAGTGACTGATACATGGGGGAAGAAACATTTTAAGATTACAAAGTTTTTTACCTTCATTTCTAGGACAGGTGCTCTTTAAAACATATTGAAGTTGCAGTTAACAGATAAGCATCGTCAAATTGAAATGCAACTTTTGTTCCTTTTGTATTGCCTATGTCTAAAAAAAAACTTTGCTTGTATCCCTCACATCCTAATTAATTTACAGCAAAATGCTTCTGGTTCTATAGTTAACAGTATTTGGAGCAAATGTAATTAGCTTTACTAATTTCTTTGTGATGAGAGCGAGTGCACCAACTTGCTTATGCACACAAATTTCATTTCTCACTTCCCGTATAGATGGCAATTTTAGCAAGATCTGTTCGGCTGGTAGCAGTCTCCTAGAAAATGTGGACAAATGCAAATGAGAGTGGCTGTGAGAATGCTAAGAGAGCTCCACTGCTTGTAAACATTTATTCTTTGTAAAAAAGCAGGCAGGAATCTGTGACAGCTTCACATCTTTGCAGACTTTGTCAGCACTAATTCGGGGAGTATTGGCACACATGAAACTTCTAAACTGCTTGTTTCATTTTACCATAGAAAGAAAATAAAGCATGTTTCCTGAAGTCAGTAGAAAAGTAATTGAAATTTTTTGGGTAAGATGAGATGCGTTTTGAATGACACCATTCATTTTAACATTTAATGTGTAAGGGTTGGACGGACCCCTGGTGACGAAGAAGCAGTTTCCGCCCCTGAAGATACCCCACGCTGGGGTAGCAAGTGATGCTGATGTGATGTTATTTGTGTTTGTAGTAGTAACCGGTGTCCCCACTAGGTGTTAGGGTGGAACAGTGGTCCCTTTGGGAACAATGACAGGAGAAGGAGGGGTAGGACAGCCTAGGGGGAGGGATAGAGGGCTCTGTAGCAGAGTGAGAGTTAGTTAATGGAGTGTGTTGAGACTGAGAAGAGCAACGGGGCAGAGTGTGGGAGCGACACGTGGCAGATAGCCAAAGGAAGAGAAAGTGCCTTGACCACAGAGACAGAAATACTCGGGTAAGACCCGTACATGCCTAGACAGAGAGAAACAGAAGTGTGTGGGTAAAGCCCATAGTAGTGGAGTACGTGTGTAGCTGAAGAGACAGAAGTAGATGGGTAACGCCCGTAGAAGAGAAAAGGAAAGTAGTCCCCGGCAAGAACTGTAATTTGAACCTGAAGGGTTTGTGTGCCAAAGCTGTACAGCAAGATGTTCAATAAAGTGTCTTTTGGTTTACCGGCTGAATGTCTGCGGCGTTTTACTGAGCCTGAAGAAGAACCACTGCCATCCACACTCTGCCCCACAAGCAAAACCCATACTTTAATAGTAACGGCCGGGCCGGGGGTCAGCCTGATGCACAAAGTGGCCATGACAGCAACCCCAAAGGCACCCCCTGCCCCCGTTACAAATGTACTGGAAAACAGAAAAGAAACCCCAGTGCTGTGATAATAAAATGCAACTCCACCGTGCTTTTTGGGTTTTGTTTTTACAGAGTTCTTTCTGTATACTGGCTGCCAACCCATTGGTGCCTTCGATCCCTTCCCGATGAGAAGATGTGTTGTTGTCAAATGCTTCTGGCTTAAAGGGAACCTGTCACTGGGTTTTTTCCTTATGAGATGCTGCCACCACCAGTAAGCCCTTATATATAGCATTCTAGAATACTGTATATAAGAACCTAGGGCACTGTGTAGAACATAAAAAAGACATTTATTATACTCACCTGTGGGGCGGTCCAGTCTGATGGGCGTTACTGGTTTCAGTCTGGCGCCTCCTCCATCTTGTGTAGCCGCCATCCTCCTATCCAGTTCCTTGTGCATGACACATCCTACGTCATCCACAAAGAGGCCTTCATTGCAGTGCCACGCATGCGCACTTTGATCTGCCCAGCTGAGGGCAGAGCAAAGTACTGAAATGTGCAGGCACAATGAAAAGTCAAAGATTGCCTGTGCATGCACGCTACAGTACTTTGCTCTTCCCATAGTCGGGCAGATCAAAGTGGGCATGTGCAAGAGCGCAATAGAGGCCTCTGTGTGAATGACGCAGGATGCAGCTGGGAAGGAGGATGGCAAACGCACAAGATGGAGGAGGCACGGAATCAAGAGCAGCGATACCTATTGGACCCAACCGCCCCCTAGGTGAGTATAATAAAAGTGGGTTTTTTACATTCTATAGAGTGGTCTAGGCTCTTATATACAGAATTCTAACATGCTATATAAGAGCTCATTGGTACTGGCCACAGCTTATAACGGAAAAACCTGGTAACAGGTTCCCTTTAAGAGGTGCACACTTCTTAACGAATCTGGATAATCTTAAAAGTGGTTCACGACTGGCCACAAACCTGAGTAAAGTTAGGGGACTGGAGTTAAATTTCTGGCATAAGGTAAATTGCAGCTCTTCATGATTTAGTCACTGTTGTCACCCCATGCCACCCAACCTCATGTTACTTTGGGGGACCTGAATGAAATTGGCATGAAAAAAATGCTAACTTTTTTCTCAACTTTGTATTGTGCAAGACTTATGGGACTTTTTAAAGCATTTTACTGCAGGATTCTGGCGTAATCTCTTTAATGAATCTGGGCTTTCAGCATTTAGTAGGTTCCAATTGTCTCCCCTTTCTCTCCTTATGCTTTGTGATGACAGCTCCTTTACCTCACAAGCAAAGAAATGAGATAAGGGTAGCCTACTCCCATCAGTAATGTTGTAAGGGATGACTTAGGGGTGCTTCACACACAGCGAGCTCGCTGCCGAGATCGCTGCTGAGTCACGCTTTTTGTGACGCAGCAGTGACCTCATTAGCGATCTCGCTGTGTGTGACACTGAGCAGCGATCTGGCCCCTGCTGCGAGATCGCTGCTCGTTACACACAGCCCTGGTTCGTTTTCTTCAAAGCCGCTCTCCTGCTGTGACACACAGATCGCTGTGTGTGACAGCAAGAGAGCGACAAATGAAGCGAGCAGGGAGCAGGAGCCGGCATCTGACAGCTGAGGTAAGCTGTATCCAAGATAAACATCGGGTAACCAAGGTGGTTACCCGATATTTACCTTAGTTACCAGCAGCTCTCACGCTGCCTGTGCTGCCGGCTCCGGCTCTCTGCACATGTAGCTGCTGTACACATCGGGTTAATTAACCCGATGTGTACAGCAGCTAGGAGAGCAAGGAGCCAGCGCTCAGTGTGCACGGCTCCCTGCTCTCTGCACATGTAGCTGCATTACACATCGGGTTAATTAACCCGATGTGTACTGTAGCTAGGAGAGCAAGGAGCCAGCGCTTAGTGTGCGCGGCTCCCTGCTCCCTGCTCACACTGGTAACTAATGTAAACATCGGGTAACCATACCCGATGTTTACCTTAGTTACCAGTCTCCGCAGCTTCCAGACGGCGGCTCCGTGCAAGCGCAACGTCGCTTGCACGTCGCTGCTGGCTGGGGGCTGGTCACTGGTCGCTGGTGAGATCTGCCTGTTTGACAGCTCACCAGCGACCATGTAGCGATGCAGCAGCGATCCTGACCAGGTCAGATCGCTGGTCGGATCGCTGCTGCATCGCTAAGTGTGAAGGTACCCTAAGGGATACTTCTCACATAGCGAGATCACTAGAGAGATCGCTGCTGAGTCACGGTTTTTGTGACGCACCAGTGACCTCATTAGCGATCTCGCTGTGTGTGACACTGAGCAGCGATCTGGCCCCTGCTGTGAGATCGCTGCTCGTTACACACAGTGCTGGTTCATTTTTTGGACGTTGCTCTCCTGCTGTGAAGCACACATCGCTGTGTTTGACAGCGAGAGAGCAACGAATTGAATGTGCAGTTAGTAGGGAGCCGGCGTCTGGCAGCCTGTGATAAGCTGTAACCAAGGTAAATATCAGGTAACCAAGCAAAGCCCTTTGCTTGGTTACCCAATATTTACCTTGGTTACTAGCGTCCGCCGCTCTCAGGCTGTCAGTGCCGGCTCCCTGCTCCCTGCACAAGTAGCCGGAGTACACATCGGGTAAATAAGCAAAGTGGTTTGCTTATTAACATGATGTGTACTCTGGCTAGGAGTGCAGGGAGCCAGCGCTAAGCGGTGTGCGCTGGTAACCAAGGTAAATATCGGGTAACCAAGCACTTGGTTACCCGATATTTACCTTAGTTACCAAGCGCAGCATCGCTTCTACGCGTCGCTGGGGGCTGGTCACTGGTCGCTGGTGAGATCTGCCTGATTGACAGCTCACCAGCGACCATGTAGCAATGCACCAGCGATCCTGACCAGGTCAGATCGCTGGTGGGATCGCTGGAGCGTCGCTAAAGTGTGACGATACCCTAAGGTCAATGACCACAGAGTTGTGATAAGGTTTACCCCTTAACCCTTTCATGTGCATATTCAGAGATAAGTTGGTCCTTTTTTAGTTGGGGGCCACTCTGTTGCAAAATACTAATAAAACAACTAATTGCTAACTCACCATATATCAGGGGATAGTTGCCTAGTATTCCATATGAAAGAGAAGGGGAATACAAGTGCAATACGGTCTATCCTGCAAGATTAGGGGTAAAGAAGTTGCTTACCTAGGAGCGTTGTTTAACCCACAAATGAGGACTCAAGGTATGACAACTGCTGCAGTATTCTTAGATTGGGTGAGATCAAGGGATAGGAGAAGTAGTCTGCGCTGTTGGTAATAGAATCAAGAAATCCAAAGGACATACTCGGGATACAACCATGGGATTTATGCTCTACGCGTTTTGAAGCTGAAACAACTTCTTCATCAGGAGAACCACAATAATAATTCTAATTATGTGGTTCTCCTGATGAAAAAGTTGTCTAAGCTTTGAAACACTTAGAGAATAAACCACATGATCCTATTCTTAATATGTCCTCCTCTTTTGTTGATTATATTACCAGCAGTGCAGACTACTATTGCTATCCTCCTACCACTAATATTCCAAATACACAGAGGATTACATAAGGTACAATTCACACATTTATGTGAGATGCATACCTGTCTAAAAATTGACCTATTATCAATGCTCCTACTGTTAAATCAGGTTATTACCCAGTCACCACTGAAGGGTCTGGCCTGGACCCTGCATAAACAAAATGGAAAAATGTGCAAAGTAGTTATATAATGCATAAGGTACCATGTTAATAATTTCATGTGCATAGTCAAACTTATGCTGATCCTTTATGGCTGCACCTAGTTTAAAGACAGAGAAAAGTGAGTTGATGACATGCAGAGCATATAATACAAGAT
This sequence comes from Anomaloglossus baeobatrachus, assembly GCF_048569485.1. NCBI lineage: Eukaryota > Metazoa > Chordata > Amphibia > Anura > Aromobatidae > Anomaloglossus > Anomaloglossus baeobatrachus. The sequence continues at coordinate 319,319,322 of NC_134356.1, read as the reverse complement.
GCATGTTTCTGTGAGTAATTGGAGAGATTTAGGTTTGCATTCCTATTCATACCCTAATGAACTATATTACTGGAACATACATGGCTGAAGGTGGTGCCTTAAGCCAGGAGAAAAGGGTGCTTCAGGGAGCTGTAGTTTTCCAATCATAAATACTGTTCATGTGACCTCAGCAATAACAACACCCCTTTTTGAGCCCCTTTGAAACCGCCCCTAAGTGAACAAAAATGCACCAACTGAAGACACAATCTCCAAGTACATGGAAGGGAAAATTACTAATTTCAGTGTGTTGTATTCCGGTTTCTGTTGTTAGGAAAGTTCTGCGCTTTTGACAAAATCATTGAATTGGGGAATAACTCCACTGGGTTTTATCAGAAGAAAATTACCTACTGTTGAAATCATGTTTGTATTTTATACTTTTTTTTTTTTTTCATTTCCTTACAACATTCTGTATTAAAAAAATAGAAATCTTGCTATTTTAAAATTCGTCACTGGGGCTATTTTACACTTGTATCTTCTATTCTTTCAGGAAATCTACATGTACGTTAGCAGCAATAGACTAAGGCGGGATTTGCACGTTGTGACATCGCAAGCCGATGCTGCGATGTCGCACGCGATAGTCCCCGCCCCCGTCGCAGGTACGATATCGTGTGATAGATGGCGTAGCGAAAATTATCGCTACGCCAGCTTCACACGCACTCACCCGCCCTGCGACCGTTGCTCTGGCCGTCGCCCCGCCTCCTTCCTAAGGGGGCGGGTCGTGCGGCGTCATAGCGACGTCACACGGCAGGCGACCAATAGCGGCGGAGGGGCGGAGATGAGCAGGATGTAAACATCCTGCCCACCTCCTTCCTTCCGCATATCCTACGGAAGCCGCGGTGACGCCGGTAGGAGATGTTCCTCGCTCCTGCGGCTTCACACACAGCGATGTGTGCTGCCGCAGGAACGAGGAACCACATCAGACCGTCGCGTCAGCGTAATTATGGATTACGCCGACGCTGCACCGATGATACAATTACGACGATTTTGCGCTCGTAAATCGTATCATCTAGGCTTTACACACTACGATGTCGCATGCGATGCCGGATGTGCGTCACTTTCAATTTGACCCCACCGACATCGCACCTGCGATGTCGTAGTGTGCAAAGCCGCCCTAAGGCTACTTTCACACATCCGGTTTGAGCCGTGCGGCTCAATCCGGCTGTGAAACCTATGCAACGGTTGCGGCGAAAACACCGCATCCTTTGCATAAGTTTTTACATGCGGCCGGTCCGTTTTTTTCCGGTTGCGGCACGCTACTGAGCTTGCGCAGTGGAAGAAACCGCATGCGGCGGCCAGATGTGTTTTTTTCCGCATCGGCGCCCATAGGCATGCATTGAAAAATGCGCCGCAGCAGCCAGATGCGGTTTTTTTGCCGGAGCAAAAAACGTTGCAGGCAACGTTCCATCTGGCCGCGGCATCGGCTAAATCTGCCGCATGCGGCAAAAACCGGACCGAACGCAAGCCCATGCGGCACAATACGGCACTAATGTAAGTCTATGCAAAAAAAAAAAACGCAACCGGCGGCAAAAAAAACGTTTGCGGTTTTTCTGCAGAGCGCCGTATTGTGCCGCAGAGCAAAAACCGGATGTGTGAAAGTAGCCTAAGTTTGACCTTAAATTTTACTTTAAATAATTCAACTAATAAGTATAGCTGAGTGAAGCTGAGGTTTGGTTTTTGAACCGAACACCAACTTAAAAAAACAGGGTTTGGAGTTCAGATGCTTTACGTGTGAACGTAACTCACACGAGCATCACTGTGCTCAGGTACGCTCGGTGCTCAGCCCTGTGCGAGCCGCTTGCAGTGTTTGAACGTGGCACACTAAGGGTAACAAAATTTGACAATATGCCCATCCTCCCCCGGAAGAAATATGCTTATGGCTGGCTGCATGTGGGAGGAGACTCAAACTGCCAATTAGTGTTCCTGAACCTCCTCAGACAAGGTTCGGACATGTGGAAGTTCGGTTCATTTGCTGCCAGCGAACCGAACCTACAAAGTTTCGTTCATCTTTACTAATGAGCAACGAATTATGATGTTTTTTTTTTTTTTTAAAGGAACAGAAAGTATAAGTATAAAGCCATGTTCTCAGTTTCAGTATTTAGTGAGTATTTTACCTTAATATTTGTAAGCCAAAACCAGGATTGGGTGAAAAATGCAGAAGTGGTGACCGTGTTTCTATTCTACTTTAGAACAATCAAAATTCATATGCACAGAATAAGCATTTGTATGATCGTTCTATGCGCATAGAATATAATCGTCATTCGCATTGTCTAGTGTGACAAGTCGTGATGCAGGCATACCAGATGTGTACTTTTTGTTTATTTTTACATGAAAAATTAGTTTTAAATGGTGAAACTTTTTACCATGAGTTGTTTGTTTTTTTTTCTTTAGACATTTTTACATTTCATTTTTTTCCTTCTAAGAGACTTCAAAACTGAATACTCTACAGTTGGTCTAATTCACTACTACTGGTTGTGAAGGAACTTGTCAGTTAAAGGGAACCAGTCACCAGGATTTTCCTATATAACCTAAAGCCAGTGCTGTACTGGCGCTATCAGGCTGATTCTATACATACCTGTAGTGGTCAGCTCGGATGTTTAGGCTTTGAAATCCAAGAAAGTAAAGTTTATAAAATCGGCAGCTTCTTGTTAAGTGATAGCAGCTGAGGATCAGATAATATGTGGGGGGTATTCAGAGTTATCCCCTCCCTCTGTTAGAATTAGCATAAGTATTATGCTATCAACCTAACAGGACCTGTGATGAGGTCATACCCATGTGACCAGAAGGGGCAGAGCCTTAGCTAACATACAAATGTTGGTTCCTTGTATCAGCTTTGTTGGCTGCGGCCCCGTCCCTTCTGGTCACATGGGTATGACCTCACCACAGGTCCTGCTAGGTCAATTGTATAATACTTATGCTAATTCTAACAGAGGGCGGCGATAATATCTGAGAGGGAGTATTCATAGTTATCTGCTCCTCAGCTGCTGTCACTCAACAAGCAGCTAATTTTATAAGCTTTATTTTATTGGATTTCAAACCTTAAACATCCGAGCTGACCACTACAGGTATGTATAAAATCAGCCTGATAGTGCCAGTATAGCACTGGCTTTAGCATGTACACAAAAATCCTGGTGATTGGTTCCCTTTAAGATGAGATCATGCAGTGATCTTGCCAGGCACAGCTCTGTACCAGTACGTCTCTTTGGGCAAACATCTTCACAAATAACATACTATTACATCCAATGTCGGGAAGGGTCTTCTGGAGACTGCTCAGTTCAGAGATTGTCATCATGAACAGAGTGGTATTAAAAACTGGACATGAGCTTGGAACTGAACCAAAAAAGCCTTTAATTTCATCATACAAAACTGCAAACCATCCAAACTATTTAAGCTTTTACTATAATTTATTTTCTTTTAGTTTGGCATTTCATGGACCAATTACTATTCAATCAGTCCTGCTAAAATAATACGTGATAGTGTTTGTACTTTAATGGCTTGTACTTTATATAACAAACTAATAATGCCTGTTATTGCACAATTAGCAGAGCATTCTTGAATATCATTATACTCATTGTTCTTTATGCTCTTAAGCTAAGCACTAATAGTTCCATAGAATATAACTGTATCGGTATTATGCTATTTTTCAGAACTAGAAAAGTCTATCTTTTTGTCCATTTGGGTTACCGTGACACAATTTACCTTGCCTCATGCCAGTTGAGCATTCTTTGAAATCTGTGTGGAGGCTTATGAAGTTACTTGTATAATAGTATGCTACTCTTTAATGTCACGCCGATTTATACTGCACTGTACATTTTCATCTACAGACCAAACATGTTACAATCTGATTTGCTTTGATAATATGAAACACGAGATAAACATTTAAATTTGCTTAAAATTTGTATTCTATGCTTAGCGAAAAATAAAAGTCAAAAGAAGTTGTGCACAGCAAAAAAAAAGAATTAATGATGAAAAGGAATTTTTGAATAGCTGGAGGTTTATGTAGTTTTTGGGATTCAAAATATTTTATTTTTTCATTAGCTGATTTGTTATTCTTTATTTTTATTTATTGATGAACATATGAATATAAAAATGCACTGAAATGTGTATTTGTTTCTTAGTTTTTGATGTTTTTTTCCTATTGAATATGTTTAATATCATAAGGAAGTTAGCGGCGATGGCAGTTGGGCACATCATAATCTCCTTTCTACTATTTGTAATACAGTGGAACCTTGGTTAACGAGAACAATCCGTTATGGGAGTGTGCTTGTTAACCAAGTTACTCGTTCAGCAAAGCAAGATTTCCCTTAGGAAATCATTGCAATGCAGACAATTTGTTCCACAACTTATTAATGTCCCATCCTGGTCCCCTATTGTGCCATTCCACACATGCACAAACACGTACAAACTCACACAAACACACACAAACACACACAAGCACGCACGCACACGCACATATTATGCTCACCTTACCTTCCGTTCCATCGCCGGTCTCTTGGGACTTGCTGTTCGCTAGTATAGGCTGTGTATCAGATTACCATCACGACGAGGGAGGATCTTCCGAACCCAGAGCACTGACGTCAAAGGCAGGAGCCGCTTGCCTCTGATTGGGCAGCGCGCTGCCTTTTGAGTAGCGGCTGACAGCGGAAGTTCCTGCCTCGTCGCGATGCTTGCCGATACACAGCCTATACCGGTGAACTACAGGACCCAGGAGGCCGGCGATGGAACGGAAGGTACAGCTATTATGCTCACCTTACCTTCCGATCCATCGCCGTCCTCTTGGATCTTGTAGTTCGCCGCGAGGATTTCTCCCTCGTTGCGATGTACCGGCGAACTACAAGAACCATGAGATCGGCGATGGAATGGAAGGTAAGGTGAGCATAATACTGTATGTGTGTGCGTGCGTCTTTGTTTGTGTGTGTTTGTGCGTGCTTATGTGTGTTTGGGTGGACTTGGACTTCAAGAGTGGGTTAGCACGTGGTGGCTGTACGGAACCGGAAGTGTGTGCGGTAAGGATTTTGCTCGTACAGCAAAGCTTTCTCGTAAACCGAGTTACAAATTTACAAAAGCTTTGCTTGTTAAGCAAAATTCTTGTTAACTGGGTTACTCGTTAAGCGAGGTTCCACTGTATTGGTAAATTTGTTTCACACTGGTATTAGGTGCTTGATATTGAATCCAGATATGATTTTATGTTTTTCCAATTTTTGAATATTTTGCAATTTATTATTGATTTGGGGATTCTTAAAGGAAATATGTCAGCAGGTTCTTGCTACCTTATCTAAGAGCAGCATGATGTAAGCAATAAGGCCCTGAGTTCAACGATGTATCACTCAGATTACTGTGGACAGCCGCTCTGACACAGTGAAAGATTTTATTTTTTTGTAGTGCTAGGAGAGCTGCCCCCCCCACCAGGCTTTCAGAGCACATTTCCATGGACAGAAGCTGCTAGTCACAGAAGGGGGCGGAGCTGAAGTACAACTCAGGAGCTGCTGAGTCCCACTAATGATAAAGATAAGAGGCTTAAACTAAAGGCCCAGTCACACTAAACAACTTACCAGCGATCCCAACAACGATACAACCTGATAGGGATCGCTGGTAAGTTGCTAGGAGGTCGCTGGTGAGATGTCACACTAAGCGACGCTACAGCGATCCCACCAGAAAACCTGACCTGGCAGGGATCGCTAGAGCATCGCTACACGGGTTGCTGGTGAGCTTGTCACACAGGCAGATCTCACCAGCAACCCGTGACCAGACCCCAGCGCTGCGTGGAAGCGATGCTGCGCTTGGTATCTAAGGTAAATATCGGGTAACCAACCCGATATTTACCTTGGTTACCAGCGCACACCGCTTAGCACTGGCTCCCTGCACACCTAGCCACAGTACACATCGGGTTAATTACCCGATGTGTACTCTGCTACGTGTGCAGGCAGCAGGAGCCGGCTTCTGCGGACGCTGGTAACCCCAGTAAACATCGGGTAACCAAGAAGCCGTTACCTTGGTTACCCGATGTTTACCTCTGTTACCAGCGTCCGCCGCTCTCAGCTGTCAGTGCCGGCTCCTGTTCTCTGCACTCCTAGCCACAGTACACATCAGGTTAATTACCCCATGTGTACTCCAGCTACGTGTGCAGAGAACAGGAGCCGGCACTGACAGCTGAGAGCGGCGGACGCTGGTAACGAAGGTAAACATCGGGTAACCAAGGTAAGGGCTTCTTGGTTACCCGATGTTTACTGTGGTTACCAGCGTCCGCAGAAGCCGGCTCCTGCTGCCTGCACATTTAGTTGTTGCTCTGTCGCTGTCACACACAGCGATGTGTGCTTCACAGCGGGAGAGCAACAACTAAAAAATGGCCCAGGACATTCAGCAACAACCAACGACCTCACAGCAGGGGCCAGGTTGTTGCTGGATGTCACACAGAGCAACATCGCTAGCAACGTCACAAAAGTTGTTCCTTAGCAGCGATGTTGCTAGCGATGTTGCTTAGTGTGATGTGGCCTTAACACTGCAGATAAACAAAATAAAGACTGTGAGATAACAGGGCTGAATTTTCTGTCTTAAAGCTAGGTTCACACATAGCGACAGCGACAACGACGTCACTGTTAAGTCACCATTTTCTGTGACGCAACAGTGACCTTGTAAGTCGCTGTTATGATCGCTGCTTAGCTGTCAAACACAGCAGACGCAGCAGCGATCATAATGACACGCGTCGCTGTGCTACATGTGCAGAGAGCAGGAGCCGCGCACACTGCTTAGCGTTGGCTCCCTGCACTCCTAGCTACAGTACACATCGGGTTAATTACCTGATGTGTACTGCAGCTACGTGTGCAGAGAGCAGGGAGCCGGCACAGGCAGCGAGAGCGGCGGACGCTGGTAACGAAGGTAAATATCGGGTAACCAGGGAAAGGTCTTCCCTTGGTTACCCGATGTTTACCCTGGTTACAGCTTACCGCAGCTGCCAGATGCCGGCTCCTGCTCCCTGCTCGCTTCATTTCGTCACTCTCTCGCTGTCACACACAGCGATGTGTGAGTCACAGCGGGAGAGCGACGACCAAAAAATGAAGCTTGACATTCAGCAACGAGCAGCAACCTCACAGCAGGGGCCAGCTCGTTGCTGGATGTCACACACAGCAACAGCGATGGGACGTCGCTGCTACGTCACAGAAAATGGTGATGTTGCAGCGACGTCGTTGTCGTCGTCACTGTGTGTGACACCACCTTAACTCTTCAGCATGCTGTCTTCAGGTTACATTGTAGAAACCTGCTGACTGAGTCCTTTAAAAGGGTTTAGCTTATGGTAAAGCACAAAAAGAGGACTTATCCTCCCAAAATTCAGAAACATTCAGAGCAAGAAAATATAAGCATGAGGACTCTTGACGTTGGTTGTGAGCATCCATATTTTGGCCAAAATATCAACAAATACATCATATATATTTGCCATTATATAATTTTTTTTAACTTATATCTTTATACAAGATACAGCCAGGCCCATTAATGTAGGCCTTCTAAACTAGGGTCTCCATGTCTGTGTGGTGCGCTTATATAGTGCTAGGCAGCCCGCCTAGTCTAATAGTATCGGCATCATTATTAGGCTGTAAGCCAGACACTGTGCACCTACATGTGTGAATAGCGCCCTATACAAGCCATTTGTGTGCAATTTTAATACTAAGCAATCCTCCCCTCCATCGAGTGGCAGTGTGTGAGTGGTTGCTCCATCAGTGTTTTGCATCCGTTGCCTCCCTCTTTATTAAAGGGTTTTGTTGCATCCTGTGAGTGCATTTGTTTCTGTGGCCTGGTCAGGTAAACATTGTTGCCCTTTCTTGCTGTGAATTTTTCTGAATTTTTGGGGATAATTCCTCTTTTTGGGGTTTAATTTTTAAATTTAGTGCAGGAACTCACAAGGTTTAGCTTATGGTCTATCTCCTGGAGTACACCGCTTTTCTTCTTCCAAACTTCCTGGTTGTCAGTGGTTGTGCACTCCTGAAGATTGACAGTTCAGCACAGTAACATAGTCACACCACTGATCCAAAGTGAGCACTCTCCCAAGCTGTGAAAAGAATACAGGTTTCCTTATGCTGCAAAAGGGAAGAACAGGGCACTGAGGTTGGTTAGATAAAGTGATTTGTCCAACTTCAAACCAGTATAAGTAGGCTCTAAAGTATAGACCAGCTGGCCATGCAGACCCATGGCCACTATAAGACTGCAGGGTGGCTATCAACCTAGGCAATGAGCTGTTCAATATAAAATTAGAGGTAGCTTGCAAAGTTGCTTCTTTTTTTCAAGCTCTTTGAAAGTTTACCTACTTAAGAACTTGAGGCAACCACTTTAACTTGTATCTTGTCTCTTTCAAGTGTAATTTATATGTAGCTCTGCTACATGATTGTATATTTCTATTTGACAGCTTTAGGTATTTGTACAATATATTAAGGTCACTGTGTCTAGTTTGAATGGGATTTAATACAGTCAACTTATCAGGGTAGTTCAAGACTTGTACTTGTAGTTTAACCTAAAATCTAAACAAAATGAGCATATACCCTGCTGTAAAAATAAGTATAAAAGTAATCTTGCATAGAAATAATATAGGGTGCTTAGTACACACTGTTTTTGATTAAAAAAAAGCATAAAATATAAAGCCATTCCACCGCGACAAGGTGTACCCCTATTGGGACGGTTACTAATTTAATATTAAAACCCCACTTTTGTGTCAAATAACAACAATGTAGATGGAGCAGACAAGGCCCATGGTCTGACTGCACAGACAACCCACCATGGGAAGCCACATAAATGAAGGAGAGGGGATCCAAGGCCCTGTTTGAACATAGCACAAAAAAACAAAGGCAAAACCAAAAACATGAGCCAGAGTTTAAGTTGGTTTACATTCCCTGCATAGAAGCATGATTCTGTGCATGGCATTTAACAATTTATATGCCGGCTCTTGTTTTTTGTCAGTACCGGTGATTTTCAGCAAATTTAATTTTGTGGAATAATCTTTCATTTTTTTCCCCAAATTCGCGTATCTCTAATACATAACTATATATACTGTACTGTATGTGAGTATGTAAATGCATATATAAACAATGGATTGATGCAAGAATAAACCAGTTCTTGAAGCACTGTTTCCCGAAATGCTTTCCATAATGTGATGTGAACTATCCTATAAATATATGCAAAATTTAAAAACATATGATCTTGAGAATTAACATAAATGATCATATTTTGAGATAATATTAAACCAGGCAATTACAACTAGCCCAGGGGTCCTTTCATCCAAAAGTGGCATTATTTGATAAATAATTAAAGAAGTTGCATTGGAATATGCTGATCATGCAGGAATTATTTTCTGCCGTATTTACCATATTTCCCGTAATAACAATTCAAATGAGTACTATGTACCCAATCAGTAAAAATTGGAATCTCAGACTTGATCATCTGTAGCTGCGGACTACACCAAGGAAATATAATTGCCCAATAGCATAAAATAATAACTTTAATAATAGAAAACCAGAAACCCCCAAACCTAAAACCTTAATTTCTTACATATTGTAACATAGTATCTAAAATTGCATATTTTGAATCTCAGATTGCATTGCCATTTCTTGCAAAACCAAGAGATCTGTTAATCTGAGTGATTTGCTTTTTGCTTGCATATAATTTGAAGAAGCTTGTTTAGTGCAGTAAAGGAAAAATCTTTCAAAAGCCAAAAGTTATGATTTTGTTTTTATTCTTTAAGAAATTTTTCAGAAACCCTAAGGCTGCATGGCAATATGTGTCCCGTGAGATACAGATCACAGTGTTGCATTTCCACATCACATTTAATGATTCTTTATGGTGTCACACTGCAACCTACTGTGACCGAATCATAAAGGTTTCCAAAGTTGTTGGATTTTCAGTTGCAAGTAGCATGCAACTCACTTGCCATAAACTTCATTACAAGTCACATGCGACAGCAACTTGTCTGCGAATTGGCCATTTTTTACAGCTAAATCACAGCTCTAAAATTGTCTGCCACAGCAAGTTGCAGAAAAGTTGCACCGACGATTTTGTCTGAAAATTGCTGCTATGTTTGCATTTAACTGTGTAGCCCTAGCCTAACTAATATTTTCGATACTTTTTTTTATCACTGAGTAAATTCCTATTTGCTGATCAATTGTTTTTTTTTAACATTGCTTTATCTGTGATCAGAATAATGTCCTATGTTATAGGACATCTGGAACAATTAATTTCTAAAGACATCTTTGTCCCCCTTTGCAATCCTAATAAATGTCCAATATTTTTTTACATAGCTCCATCAGTCAGACGTAAGCCTATTCCTGCGGTTCCAAAGACACCAACTTTCCAGCCTCAATCCCCTCAATAGCTAGACCCCTTACCATCTGAGCAAAGTAGAGGGGCACAAATCCGGAAGGTGGTTGAGTGACCCAGAACTGTTAGAGGGGCCAGGGAACTGGTTGAGTCCAGTGCATCCTACCTTCCGGCATGCCACCCTTCTCTCCTAAGACCTTAAACAGGAGCCATAACTGAATACTCGGTACTGGTGACCCACTTCTGGTTACCTGGTTGACTGCCCCCAGTTCCTTCATTTAATATATGTTTGGTCCATACAATAGTATATTGGCCCAGAAACCTATTTCAGCAAGGGAACACTTTGCATCCAAAATATCTCCGTCATATTCAGTCTCTCTAATTATGGAGCGAATAGACAACAAAATACACCTATGTCTCCAGATTAGGGAGAACTTGGCTTGGAAACCTTCTTCACCTGCATAGGTATGAAAATGGTACCCCTGAATCTATTGGTGCATCCTGATTCCAGAAATGCCAAACCCACACACGTGTTGTGAATGGTTTACCTATAACGGTCATATTGAAGCTTTGCTTTGTTCTTTCCAGAGCACAGGTTTAGCCAAGATATTGGAGTCACTATATCTCCAATTTGGCTATTGAAAACACAGCAGGGGTTCTGGTAGTGCAGGAAGAACAGCAAAGGTAAAATTGGATTCGCACTTAGGACCAGATGGGAGGGGGGACGGGTTATGAAGCAACGCTGAACTAGTAATATTTGTAGCATTCATGACTATCAGCTTCTATAGACCTCCACATGCATAATACTTGCAGAAAACATTTGGATAGAAAGGAAAGTGCTTATTTTCAAATTGAAATTAGCGCCTTAAAAACCTTTATTACCCCTTAAAGACCTTTTTGTCAAAAATGTTAAAAAGTGAAGAGAAATTGCAAAAAAATCCCACAATTTCTCAATTTTTGGGGGGCTTTGTTGACATTTATTCTGCAGTAAAAATGGCCAGAAAATACATTCTGTAGGTCAGTACAATAACAACAATATCAAACTTACACAATATATTTAGGGGGTTGAAAGGTGAAAAAGTCAGTAATTTGTTTAAAGTAAATGGAGCCTGGAACTACTGGTTTTAATAGCAGCTGTGAGTGGTTGCTATAGGAACAAAAGACATTGTTAGTATAAGAAGCTTATGTATGAGGTAGTAGGATGTCGGTGGGGAGACGGATAGAGAGAGACAGAGACAGACAGAGACAGACGGGGAAAGAGAAAGGCGAGGAAAGGGACAGACCTGGAAAGAGACAGACAGACAGACAGGCAGACAGGGAAAGAGGAGGCAGCCAGAGAGACAGACAAGGATAGATGGGGAAGGAGACAGACCTTGATAGAGACAGACAGGGAAAGAGACAGTGAGAGACAGGCAGATAGGGAAAAAGACAGAAAGGAAAAGACACAGACAAAGAGATGGACAAAGACAGACAGGGAAAGAGACGGGAATAGAGAAGGGGAGACAGGTGGGAAAAGAGACAGACGGGAAAAGAGACAGACGGGGAAAGAGACAGACGGGGAAAGAGACAGACGGGGAAAGAGACAGACGGGGAAAGAGACAGACGGGGAAAGAGACAGGCGGGGAAAGAGACAGGCGGGGAAAGAGACAGGCGGGGAAAGAGACAGGCGGGGAAAGAGACAGACAGGCAGACATAGACAGGCAGACAGGGAAAGAGGAGGCAGCCAGAGAGACAGACAAAGATAGATGGGGAAGGAGACAAACCTTGATAGAGACAGACGGGGAAAGAGACAGAGAAAGACAGGCAGATAGGGAAAGAGACAGAAAGGAAAAGACACAGACAAAGAGATGGACAAAGACAGACGGGGAAAGAGACAGGAATAGAGAAGGGGAGACAGACGGGAAAAGAGACGGACTGGGAAAGAGACAGACTGGGAAAGAGACAGACTGGGAAAGAGACAGACTGGGAAAGAGACAGACTGGGAAAGAGACAGACGGGGAAAGAGACAGACGGGGAAAGAGACAGACGGGGAAAGAGACAGACGGGGAAAGAGACAGACGGGGAAAGAGACAGACGGGGAAAGAGACAGACGGGGAAAGAGACAGACGGGGAAAGAGACAGACGGGGAAAAAGACAGACCTGAAAAGAGACAGATGGGGCAAGAGATAGAGAGATACAGAGATAGAGAGAGACAGACAGACTGATACAAAGACAGAGAGAGATACAGACCGAGACATAGACACCGACAGACAAGGAAAAAGACAAACAGACAGCGACACAGAGACAGTTTCTATTTTTCTTTATTTTTATGACTGAAAATTGTAGATTCACATTGAAGGCATCAAAACTATAAATTAACACATGTCGAATGAAATACTTAAAAAAGTGTGAAACAACTGAAAATATGTCTTATATTCTAGGTTCTTGAAAGTAGCCACCTTCTGCTTTGATTATTAGTTTGCACACTCTTGGCATTCTCTTGATGAGCTTCAAGAGGTAGTCACCGGAAATGGTTTTCCAACAGTCTTGAAGGAGTTCCTAGAGATGCTTAGCACTTGTAGGCCCTTTTACCTTCACTCTGCGGTCGAGCTCACCCCAAACCATCTTGATTGGGTTCAGGTCTGCTGACTGTAGAGGCCAGGTTATCTGGCGTAGCACCCCATCACTCTCCTTCTTAGTCAAATAGCCCTTATACAGCCTGGAGGTGTGTTTGGAGTCATTGTCCTGTTGAAAAATAAATGATGGTCCAACTAAACGCAAACCGGATGGAATAGCATGCCGCTGGTGGTACGGTGGTTGGATCCAAAGATCTCAAATTTGGATTCATCAGACCAAAGCACAGATTTCCACTGGTCTAATGTCCACTCCTTGTGTTCTTTAGCCCAAACAAGTCTCTTCTGCTTGTTACCTGTTCTTAGCAGTGGTTTCCTAGCAGCTATTTTACCATGAAGGCCTGCTGCACAAAGTCTCCTCTTAACAGTTGTTCTAGAGATGTGTCTGCTGCTAGAACTCTGTGTGGCATTGATCTGGTCTCTAATTTGAGCTGCTGTTAACCTGCGATTTCTGAGGCTGGTGACTCGGATAAACTTGTCCTCCGCAGCAGAGGTGACTCTTGGTCTTCCTTTCCTGGGGCAGTCCTCATGTGAGCCGGTTTCTTTGTAGCGTTTGATGGTTTTTGCCACTGCAGTATTTCTTAAAGTAATGATGGCCACTCGTTTTTCTTTACTTAGCTGCATTTTCTTGCCATAATATAAATTCTAACATTCTATTCAGTAGGACTTTTAGCTGTGTGTCCACCAGACATCTGCACAACACAACTGATGGTCTCAACCCCATTTATAAGGAAAGAAATCTCACTTATTAAACCTGACAGGGCACACATGTGAAGTGAAAACCATTTCTGGTGACTACCTCTTGAAGCTCATCAAGAGAATGCCAAGATTGTGCAAAGCAGTAGTCAAAGCAAAAGGTGGCTACTTCGAAGAACCTAGAATATAAGATATTTTCAGTTGTTTCACACTTTTCTGTTAAGTATTTCATTCCACATGTGTTGATCCATAGTTTTGATGCCTTCAATGTGAATCTACAATTTTCAGTCATGAAAATAAAGAAAACTCTTTGAATGAGGTGTGTCCAAACATTTGGTCTGTACTGCGTATATATATGTACGTATATATATATATATATATATATATATATATATATATATATATATATACAGTGCCTACAAGTAGTATTCAACCCCCTACAGATTTAGCAGGTTTACACATTCGGAATTAACTTGGCATTGTGACATTTGGACTGTAGATCAGCCTGGAAGTGTGAAATGCACTGCAGCAAAAAAGAATATTATTTCTTTTTTTTTTTTTTTTTAAATTGTGAAAAGTTTATTCAGAGGGTCATTTATTATTCAACCCCTCAAACCACCAGAATTCTGTTTGGTTCCCCTAAAGTATTAAGAATTATTTCAGGCACATAGAACAATGAGCTTCACATGTTTGGATTAATTATCTCTTTGTCCAGCCTTTTCTGACTAATTAAGACCCTCCACAAACTTGTGAACAGCACTCATGCTTGGTCAACATGGGAAAGACAAAGGAGCATTCCAAGGCCATCAGAGACAAGATCGTGGAGGGTCACAAGGCTGGCAAGGGGTACAAAACCCTTTCCAAGGAGTTGGGCCTACCTGTCTCCACTGTTGGGAGCATCATCCGGAAGTGGAAGGCTTATGGAACTACTGTTAGCCTTCCACAGCCTGGACAGCCTTTGAAAGTTTCCACCCGTGCCGAGGCCAGGCTTGTCTGAAGAGTCAAGGCTAACCCAAGGACAACAAGGAAGGAGGTCCGGGAAGATCTCATGGCAGTGGGGACATTGGTTTCAGTCAATACCATAAGTAACGTACTCCACCGCAATGGTCTCCGTTCCAGACGAGCCCGTAAGGTACCTTTACTTTCAAAGCGTCATGCCAAGATCGAGATTTTTGGTGCCAACCACACACGTGACGTTTGGAGACTGGATGGCATTGCATACGACCCCAAGAATACCATCCCTACAGTCAAGCATGGTGGTGGCAGCATCATGCTGTGGGGCTGTTTCTCAGCCAAGGGGCCTGGCCATCTGGTCCTCATCCATGGGAAGATGGATAGCACGGCCTACCTGGAGATTTTGGCCAAGAACCTCCGCTCCTCCATCAAGGATCTTAAGATGGGTCGTCATTTCATCTTCCAACAAGACAACGACCCAAAGCCACAGCCAAGAAAACCAAGGCCTTGCTCAAGAGGGAAAAAATCAAGGTGTTGCAGTGGCCTAGTCAGTCTCCTGACCTTAACCCAATTGAAAACTTGTGGAAGGAGCTCAAGATTAAAGTCCACATGAGACACCCAAAGAACCTAGATAACTTGGAGAAGATCTGCATGGAGGAGTGGGCCAAGATAACTCCAGAGACCTGTGCCGGCCTGATCAGGTCTTATAAAAGACGATTATTAGCTGTAATTGCAAACAAGGGTTATTCCACAAAATATTAAACCTAGGGGTTGAATAATAATTGACCCACACTTTTATGTTGAAAATTTATTAAAATTTAACTGAGCAACATAACTTGTTGGTTTGTAAGATTTATGCATCTGTTAATAAATCCTGCTCTTGTTTGAAGTTTGCAGGCTCTAACTTATTTGCATCTTATCAAACCTGCTAAATCTGCAGGGGGTTGAATACTACTTGTAGGCACTGTAGATATATATATATAAAATATATATATCTCATTCTTTGATCACTTCTTAATGCATTTTTTGTGGAGTTATGTCAACCAAAAATGCATAAGTCTGGTATTTCGATTTTTGATTCTGTAAAAACTGTACAGAATTTGGGATAATGCATTATATATTTTCATAAGTCGTACTTTTTTTTAACCCGATACTAAATGTGTATTTTTCCATATCTTTACTGTTAACTGGGTAAAAGAGGGGTGATTTGAATTTTTATGTTGCTTTTTTAATCTTTTCTCTTTATTTTTTAATTTATTTGTTAGTCGACCTCAGGGGCTTAAATCTACGATCATCTGTTCACTTCTACTATATTCGGTAATTCAATGGTATTGCTGTATATTGTAAAAATCACTCTTCTATGTTGCCCAGCCACAAGCTGGACGTCACAGGGGAGATCAGATGATAGGCGTGGGGGAGTTCAGTTGCCCTTGCTACTCCCGGCTGTTATAACAATCCATCAGTTCGCTGCTATCACATGGTAGGGAAGCTGTGGAAGACTAAAATAATTGGCTGGATAGTGGCGCAAAAAATTATGCTGTTTGCAAATTGTAGCAGCATTTAAGGGGTTAAAAGCAGCAATCAATGGGCAGTTAAGAGGCAAATATCAGCTATTTAATATAACTGGCATCTGCCCTATGTGGAGTGGCCTGTACTTCTGAGCCCTTTCCAAAGTCTCTGACACGCTCCATGACGCATATAGCCAGCTTGGCGCATTAAAGGGATTGGCCTTATATATTAATGGCCTAACCAGTGTCAGAATTAAGGCAATATGATGACTGAAGCCCAATCAGTGGCCAGGTGTAACCATGGCAGAGCTGGAAGAGCACAGTTCAGTACCTTCTATAGCAGCCATTTTCAGTGGCTGCAGCTCAGCTCCCATTGAAGTGAATGTGACCCTAGCTACAGTACAAAAGAACTACTGCCACACTGTGAAAAGAACCATACATTTCCAGCTATGTACATCCAGCCTTCTGCCGTAGCTTCAAACAGCTGATCAGTAGGCAACTATCGTTGATTAGTTTCGAATGACCTTTTGTTGTAGATAGGTCATGAATGTACAAGTCCTAGACAAGCCCTTTAAGGACTTATTGACTTTGCTGTATATCTGCAGATAATCTACAGCGAGATGGGATTAGAGGGAGTTTGGCAGCACACTCTTGGGAGAGTGGAGAGCTGTTTTGATTGCTAAGTATTCTTTTAGCACAAAATCCTAAATTCTCCGCGGTATGGGTTTACGTTTGTGGTGATTTTAAACCCTTTCCCACAAAATGATGTAAAAACTATATAAACAGAAAAACAGCCATGGCTGATTGAAATAAAAAAAACATTATTTTTTTGCAGTATTTATGGATCAAAAAAAATCTTATCAACAAATAACCATTAACAATTGCTGATGTGTTGTAATTACCATGTAACATATAATTTAGTACAGCCAGCAATTAAGGGATGCAATTTGGCAATTATATGGTAGATCAGAGCTTGTGTATTTAAAAGAGATGACTTTATATTTTATTACAAGTTTGTCCTTCTATTTTTCATTTCCATATTTTTTTCTAAGATATTCTTTATTTAACACTCTTAAACTCCAGAAATCATCGTGATCCTCGACTGTTCTTGTTTTTAGATCTAAGATGTATTTCCAGTAACAGCTGTTTGACAATTAAACCTGTCTTAGATACTTTACAAAAAGGTTAAGATCAGATGATAAAGTGACTTGCACTTTCCTTTGTCATTAGGGTGTACTTTTTAACCAAGGAACATATGGACAGCTCTGCAAACTGGAGGAGAGTGTTGGGTGGCAGCAATAATTAGTGCTCCACAAGTTGCTCATTCAAGTGAATCCAGGCTAAATAGCCAATCATTAAAAACTTGTCTCGCATTATAATGGAAATATATAGAATCACTAGGGAGTATATTAAATTAATTGCCATCATTTAAATGATGGCTTGCAAATAATGACAACTGCCATGAACATGGCATTCACCCTTTCATTCTTCTTTTTTTATTTTATTTAGCAATGGTTGTTTTTTATCCTGTAATGTAAAATAAAGTATAGATGCATCCTACAATCGTCCATTCTTCCCCCATAAAAAGGTTAAGATTATATGCCCTCTATCTGCATGGACACTCAACTCGTTATACATTTATGTATTTTAAAGGATCGAAAACAGTAAGCATAATGCTTTTTATTTTAGTCTGTTCAATGACCTCTAGTGTAAAAATAACAAATCCAGGTTTTTTGTTGTTATGTAAGATAACATTTTCCTCTTTATACAAAAATCCAATTTCATTTTAGGCTAAAAAAGGAAATCAGATCTATGGAATACATTATAAAAGAAGACTGAATACAATTGAACAGGATGCTTAGTGTAAACTTCAAGATATTTCAACAAAGTGTAAAATAAAAATTTAACAAAATGTAAAAATAACGTACATTTTTTATAAAATCATATGTAATAGAAATCCCCCAAAATTATATATATAAAAAGCCTCAATTATTTCATGGTATAATTTACCAAATAACAGTTAAGCTAATTTGTAATTCTCTAACTGGAAATGGTGCCTAACAAAGTTGTCACCCGTGGAGTTGACAGTATCCGAATACAGTTCTCTAGCGGCCCTATAAGGGGTGTTTAAACCCGTCAGCTATCTGGATACCTAATCCCTCACTAGCTCTACAAACACCCTGGCTAGTGAAATGGCTGGCAGGAGACACAAGCCCCACCACTGTACTAATAAACAGGCAGGGAAAGGTAGACCGATAGGGGGAAATGATACAAACCAAACTTGATAGCTGCAACAGCACAACTCCAACAACTGGAAATGTAGCAAAAGTCCAGCAGCTCTTAGAGACGTGCAGTCACCTAGGTGGTCAGGAACAGAAGATTCTATTTCCGGTGGAAGCTGAAAGATTTAGAGGTTACTTAAAGGAGATTGGAGGGGTAACACACCATCTGCACATAAGGTGATTAGCAAGGAGCTACTAGCAGGAGAACTGCAATTTAACTTCTGAAGTGACATCAGAAAGCAAATACATTTAATATGCCGAGCCACCCAATAATGAGTGAAGCTCAGATCACAGAACCGTCATATACCTCTCAACTGCGAGAGACACTTGTGACAAAAGTAGAATTTTATGTGAAAATAAAGGGCAGAGTGACTCTGCATTGATTGAAAAAGGGGAAAAGCGATTAGTTTACAAGTTTGGTTCAGTCATAAAGGCAAAAAAACTGGACCCACAGGAATTAACCCCTTTTTCCCGAGCAATCTGTTTTTAAATTCTGTTCTTTAGAAAGTAAAGTTGGCTTTAAGAATCTAGTAGTAATCTGATAGTTTTGAATGTCGTCATTGGAACAGTGCAGTTTCGGGAATGAATGTGACCTTCATGCAACACTCAGCTCTTGTGCAGGAGATTGCCGTTGGCTCTCCGCTCTCGATGGCCTGTGAGTGATCATTGATGGACATAGCAGCTGGGTCTGGTGTCTGTTGAATTGCCGTAATCAAAGCAAAATATTCACAAATGAAAAACTCTTGAACTTTTTTTATAGACTTGTTTCAAAGACTAAGCCCTTTGATACAGCTTTGGATTTTATTTATCAAAGAAGTAAGATTCCATTGGGATTAATTTTCCGTGATAGAGCAGATATTTTTAAACCAAACTTTTACTTCTTCTTCTGACTGAAGTTCATAATATATTTCAGTATATAATGTATAGGTAGACTAGTTTTATAGTTTTATGTAGCCAACAGCATGTTTACTTTATTGCTTTTTAGGCAATATTTTACGTAAAAGACTTTTACAGAGAGGGAGAATTTTAGAACAGAAACTTACATCTGTTAAATCTTTTTTTGCCTACTAGATGCAGCTAATCCGTTATTAAAGGAAATTTATCACCAGGTTTTTGCTATGTAATCTGAGAGCAGCCTGACAGGGACCCTGATACTAACCGCTATCCGGGATGTCTTTTTGATAAATCAGTATTTTATCTGCTGCGGGTGAAGCAATTCTCTGAATGCTGAACTCTGTGTAAACACCCAATTTTTTTCATTTAATTTTTAAGCTAATTATCTGATGAAGGTCCTACAAGACCGTCACGTTCTATATAAGCTGTTGATTCTGGATTGCTGCATTGATGAATTAAGAACTACACCACCTGCAAAGTACCTCACTGAGCACCGTGTTTTATTACTATTATCTTTCATGGATTGGAACCCGACTTGGGCATTGCACTTCTTGTTTTTTTTTAAAAAACATATAATTTTTATTAATATTGGACAATCACCAAAATTATCACAAACATTTTCAATGTGATTTTGATTACATTATCTCATATAGGTGCTTATAATCTTAAACATTAAGCAGCAAAGGGTCCATTAAATAAAGTAACTTTGAATACATTCACTACAAATGGTTCTAGTGCTATTCAGTATAGACATGTATTCAGCAACCCCCAATGCCTTTACAACTAGCACCGATAGGTCCAATGGATTGACTGACCAACCACCATAATCTGTTTTACCGATTATCCAAATTATCAAAAAGAGAAGAAAAATGACAATCAAACATAAAACAAACATAACATATCATCTTACTCTCTATACGGTACATACACTAACCACTGCCCCACTCCATGGCTAGGGTTCTTTACCTTAAGCTGGGTTCACACATAGCGACAGCGACAACGACATCGCTGTTACGTCACCATTTTCTGTGACGTAACAGCGACCTTGTAAGTCGCTGTTATGATCGCTGCTTAGCTGTCAAACACAGCGATGCAGCAGCGATCATAACGTTGCTACATGTGCAGAGAGCAGGGAGCCGCGCACACTGCTTAGCGCTGGCTCCTTGCTCTCCTAGCTACTGTACACATCGGGTTAATTAACCCGATGTGTACTGCAGCTACATGTCACAGTGCAGAGAGCAGGGAGCCGCGCACACTGCTTAGCGCTGGCTCCCTCCTCTCCTAGCTACAGTACACATCGGGTTAATTAACCCGATGTGTACTGCAGCTACATGTCACAGTGCAGAGAGCAGGGAGCCGCGCACACTGCTTAGCGCTGGCTCCTTGCTCTCCTAGCTACAGTACACATAGGGTTAATTACCTGATGCATACTGCAGCTACATGTGCACAGAGCAGGAGCCGGCACTGGCAGCGAGAGCGGCGGAGGCTGGTAACAAAGGTAAATATCGGGTAACCAGGGAAAGGGCTTCCCTTGGTTACCCGATGTTTACCCTGGTTACAGCTTACCGCAGCTGCCAGATGCCGGCTCCTGCTCCCTGCTCGCTTCATTTCGTCACTCTCTCGCTGTCACACACAGCGATGTGTGCGTCACAGCGGGAGAGCGACGACCAAAAAATTAAGCTGGACATTCAGCAATGAGCAGCGACCTCACAGCAGGGGCCAGCTCGTAGCTGGATGTCACACACAGCGACCGCGACGGGACGTCGATGCAACGTCACAGAAAATGGTGACGTAGCAGCGACGTCGTTGTCGTCGTCGCTGTGTGTGACACCACCTTTACTTATCACTTACAGGAATACCCAGAATATGCCAGCTACTGCCCCCAGTTAACTTCAAATTTTAGGCATTGCACCTCTTTAATCGAACTGCCGTAAATGATTTCCCTTTGTATAAACGCAACTACATCACAGACTGGCATCTTTCTGTGTACACTGAACACACATTAGCAGAAAGCTGCTAATGAGTGGCAGGGTCAAGGTTACTCACAACAGGAGACAGCTAGTCCTCTAGTGTTAATTTCCTTCTGATTGGACTCTGATTTTATTGAAACTGCAGCAAACAGCCCACTTACTGACATATCCCTGGAATCTTGGTTTCTGTTCTTACATCTTACGCCTCTCAGATTATATAGTGAAAACCTGCCTATAGATCTCTGTTGGATTCAGACAATTACTTATTAATGACTCATTGAGCTTTCCCCATAAAATACCTCTCATGGGACTGTGACTCTTGTTGAGATCAGGGGTGTTGTTTGCGTTACTAAAAAAATCAGTTTAAAATGGGGTGCAGGTTCTGTTTCCAAAAACACATGTCTCTCTTACACACTATTGCTGCGAGGCTAAGGAACAAAGATTATGAGAGGGCAACATATAAGGCTGATTGCTCATGCAGTGTCTTACCTGCAGATAGACCTTGCACATTTTGTAGTGGCAAATGCACATAGTAATACAGTACCAGAAAGGGACGTGTAACAAAATGCATCTACACACTGCAGACATTGACATGAATTTCAGATATTTAAATAATCAGCTTTATATTTTTTTTTTCTGAATTTCTTGCTTACTTTACCTTTGCAGTGTTTGATATCTAACAATATTCACTGCAAAACATGCATGTACCACATGGATTTTGTTGCATTATAAAGGGACTTTGTCAGCAGTTTTTGTTATGTAAGCTGAAGGCAGCATGCTGCAAGGGTTAAGACAGAAAGCTCAGGCATGCCTGTTTTGTCACAGTCCGATCCTTTGTTTATTTGCTATGTTTGTTTAAGCAACAGAACCCTTATCATTACAGGACATGCTTTCTTCAGCGCTCTATTGGGAGACCCAGACGATTGGGTATAGCTACTGCCCTCCGGAGGCCACACAAAGCACTACACTAAAAAGTGCAAGGCCCCTCCCCCTCTGGCTATACCCCCCCGTGGTATCACGGGTTCTCCAGTTTTCAAGCTTTGTGCGAAGGAGGTCAGACATCCACGCATAGCTACACAGATTTTAGTCAGCAGTAGCTGCTGACTATTTCGGATGGAAGAAAAGAGGGCCCATATAGGGCCCCCAGCATGCTCCCTTCTCACCCGTGGATGGTGTTGTAAGGTTGAGGTACCTATTGCTGGTACAGGGGCTGGAGCCCCACATGCTGTTTTCCTTCCACATCCCCTTGTAGGGCTCTGTGGAAGTGGGATCCTGCCGGCCTCTAAGCTCTGACGCCGGGCTCCATCCACAGACCCATAGCACCTGATGGATACGGAGCAGGAGTACAATCAGGGACATGGCCCTGCATCATACAGGTACTCTGTGTCCCCGGCAGGCACAGACACACTCCGGGCTGGCTGGGTGTTGTAGTGCGCCGGGGACCGTAACGTTGGAGTTAGTGTTCCTACAGTTTACTGGGGGACTTTGTGTTGTGGGAACGCAGCGCCGACCCCCACTGGACCGGGCGGCGCTGCTGTGACTTGTGGTGCGCCGGGGACACGCCGACCGCGCTTTTACGGTGGCGGCGTTTATAACTTTAGTCCCCGGCTTTTTGCGGCCTAGCTCCGCTTCGTTCCCGCCCCCACCCTGTCAATCAGGGTAGGGGAGAGACGCTGTTTCGCAGCAGCGACGAGGGCTGGAGCCTGATTTACATGCTCCAGCCCTCTCACTAGGCACAGAGGGAAGCAGGCTTCCCGCTCTTAGCCAGGAACGCCCAGGGCCCGCCCCCCCTCCTCTCCCAGGACGCCGGCAGCCATTACATGCAGTCTGGCTGGAGGAAGGACGCAAGGCTCTGGGAGACCTGGACTAGGCGGCTTTTGGAGATCACACACCCGCTCTTAAGCGGGCGGTAAGCGGCTTTTCAGCTGGCCCCTCTAGTGCCTCAGTGTGTATTGGTGTACTGTGTCACCAGATATATATATTTAGTTATTTCTTGCACTGTAAGGTTGCTTCCTGGCTGGATACCCCAGATCGCTCTGAGGAAGCAGCAACATGTCATCCACAAAACGCAAGGCTGCCAAGGCTAGGGCTGTGTACACTGCGTGTGCTGCATGTGGGGCTGCTCTACCAGCAGGTTCCAAAGACCCCCATTGTGTGCAATGCTCAGATCCGGTGCTGCTTCGCCAGCCGGAGTCCGGAGAGGTAGTGACCCAGGCTGAGACGCTTGTAAGTCCTGCCCCGGTGTCAGGGACAGACTTTGCAGTTTTTGCTGATGGAATGTCTGTGACTATGGCAAAGATCCTTGAAACTTTGCAATCCATGACTGGGGCTCAGTCTATGGACACGGCGAGGTCTCTGTCCTCTAATCCCCCTCAGTTGGAATTAGTCCAGACTGCAAGGGGGTCCCCGGCTTCCCAGGCTGAGTATTATGACTCAGATGATAGCCCCAGCCACCCTAAGCGAGCTCGCTGGGAAAGACCCTCAACGTCATCACACTGCTCAGGGTCTCAGCGCAATCAGTCGCCCTGTGATGCGTCTGAAGAGAGTGATCAGGAGTCTTATCCTGGAACCCCTCTCAATCTGGATTCCCCGGATGGGGACGCCATGGTAAACGATCTTATCTCAGCCATCAATAGACTGTTGGATATTTCTCCCCCAGCTCCTTCTGCAGAGGAGGCAGCAGCAGAGCAGGAGAAGTTTCGTTTCCTCTATCCCAAGCGTAAATTGAGTGCTTTCTTGGATCACTCTGACTTCAGAGAATCAATCCAGAAACACGACGCTCATCCAGAAAGGCGTTTCTCTAAACGTTCTAAGGATACACGTTTTCCTTTCCCCCCTGATGTGGTCAAGCGCTGGACCCAGTGTCCAAAAGTAGACCCCCCGATTTCCAAACTTGCAGCTAGATCCATAGTTGCAGTGGAGGATGGCGCTTCACTTAAGGATGCCAATGACAGACAGATGGACCTTTGGTTAAAATCTGTCTATGAAGCTATCGGCGCGTCGTTTGCTCCAGCATTCGCAGCCGTATGGGCGCTCCAAGCTATTTCAGCTGGTTTAGCAAAAGTGGATGCTATCATACATCCAGCGGCGCCGCAAGTGGCGTCCCTTACCTCGCAGATGTCTGCGTTTGCGTCTTACGCTATCAATGCGGTTCTAGAATCTACCAGCCGCACCTCAATGGCGTCCGCCAATTCGGTAGTTTTGCGCAGAGCCTTGTGGTTAAAGGACTGGAAAGCAGATGCTGGTTCCAAAAAATGTTTAACCAGCTTGCCTTTATCTAGAGATAGACTGTTTGGCGAGCCATTGGCTGACATCATTAAACAGTCCAAGGGTAAAGACTCTTCTTTACCCCAGCCCAGATCAAGCAAACCTCAGCAGAAAAAATGGCAGCAGAGGTTTCAGTCCTTTCGAGGTTCGGGCAAGACACAATTCTCCTCGTCCAAAGGGACTCAGAGGACGCAAAGAGTCTCAGATTCCTGGCGGGCTCACGCACGCCCCAAGAAAGCAAATGGAGGAACCGCTTCCAAAGCGGCTACCTCATGACTTCCAGCCCCCCCCTCCGCATCTCCGGTTGGGGGCAGGCTCTCCCGCTTTTCCGACATTTGGACGTCACAGGTCAAAGACCGGTGGGTGACAAACATTTTGTCTCGCGGGTACAGAATCGAGTTCAGTTCTCGTCCTCCAGCTCGGTTCTTCAGAACCTCCCCACATCCAGACCGAGCAGACGCCCTGCTGCAGGCGGTGGACTCCCTAAGAGCGGAAGGAGTAGTGGTTCCTGTACCGCCTCAGGAACAAGGGCGAGGGTTTTACTCCAATCTCTTTGTGGTTCCAAAAAAGGACGGCTCGTTCCGTCCTGTTCTGGATCTAAAGCTGCTCAACAAACATGTGCACGCCAGACGGTTCCGGATGGAAACCCTCCGCTCTGTCGTTGCCTCAATGTCTCAAGGAGACTTCCTTGCCTCAATAGACATCAAAGATGCTTATCTCCACGTGCCAATTGCTACAGAACATCAACGTTTTCTACGTTTTGTGATAGGAGACGACCATCTCCAGTTCGTAGCTCTGCCATTCGGTCTGGCGACAGCCCCCCGGGTCTTCACCAAGGTCATGGCGGCGGTGGTAGCAGTCTTGCACTCTCAGGGACACTCGGTGATCCCTTACCTAGACGATCTACTTGTCAAGGCACCCTCTCAAGAGGCATGCCAACTCAGTCTACATGCTACGCTGGAGACTCTACAGACGTTCGGATGGATCATCAACTTTCCAAAGTCGAATCTGTTACCGTCACAGTCGCTAACGTATCTTGGCATGGAGTTTCATACTCGAGCAGCGAGAGTGAAGCTTCCGCTGAACAAGCAGCGGTCCCTACAGACAGGGGTGCAATCCCTCCTTCAAGGCCAGTCGCACCCCTTACGGCGCCTCATGCACTTCCTCGGGAAGATGGTGGCAGCCATGGAAGCAGTTCCCTTTGCGCAGTTTCATCTGCGCCCACTTCAATGGGACATTCTCCGCCAATGGGACGGGAAGTCAACGTCCCTGGACAGGAAAGTCTCTCTTTCCCAGACGGCCAAGGACTCTCTACAATGGTGGCTCCTTCCCACCTCATTGTCTCAGGGAAGATCCTTCCTGCCCCCATCCTGGGCAGTGGTCACGACAGATGCGAGTCTGTCAGGGTGGGGAGCAGTGTTTCTCCACCACAGGGCCCAGGGGACGTGGACTCCGCAGGAGTCCACCCTTCAGATCAATGTTCTGGAAATCAGGGCAGTGTATCTTGCCCTACTGGCCTTCCAACAGTGGCTGGAAGGAAAGCAGATCCGAATCCAGTCGGACAACTCCACAGCGGTGGCATACATCAACCACCAAGGAGGGACGCGCAGTCGGCAAGCGTTCCAAGAAGTCCGGCGCATTCTAATGTGGGTGGAGGACACAGCATCCACCATATCCGCGGTTCACATCCCAGGCGTAGAAAATTGGGAAGCAGACTTCCTCAGTCGCCAGGGCATGGACGCAGGGGAGTGGTCCCTTCACCCGGACGTGTTTCAGGAAATCTGTCGCCGATGGGGAGTGCCGGACGTCGACCTAATGGCGTCCCGGCACAACAACAAGGTCCCGGCATTCATGGCGAGGTCGCGCGATCAAAGAGCTCTGGCGGCAGACGCATTAGTTCAAGATTGGTCGCAGTTCCGGCTCCCATACGTCTTCCCGCCTCTGGCACTCTTACCCAGAGTGTTACGCAAGATCAGATCCGATTGCAGCCGCGTCATACTCGTCGCCCCAGACTGGCCGAGGAGATCGTGGTATCCGGATCTGTGGCATCTCACGGTCGGTCGACCGTGGTCACTGCCAGACCGACCAGACTTACTGTCCCAAGGGCCGTTTTTCCATCAGAATTCTGCGGCCCTGAACCTGACTGTGTGGCCATTGAGTCCTGGATCCTAGCGTCCGCAGGATTATCTCAAGGAGTCGTAGCCACAATGAGACAAGCTAGGAAGTCTACGTCTGCTAAGATCTACCACAGAACGTGGAAGATTTTTTTATCCTGGTGCTCTGCACAGAGAGTATCCCCTTGGCCATTTGCATTGCCCACCTTTCTTTCCTTCCTGCAATCGGGGTTGGAAAAGGGCTTGTCGCTCAGCTCCCTTAAAGGGCAAGTCTCGGCACTATCCGTGTTTTTTCAGAAGCGTCTAGCACGTCTTCCTAAGGTGCGCACGTTCCTGCAGGGGGTCTGTCATATTGTGCCCCCGTACAGGCGGCCGTTAGATCCATGGGATCTGAACAGGGTACTAGTTGCTCTCCAGAAGCCGCCTTTCGAGCCTCTGAAAGAAGTTTCCTTTTCTCGCCTGTCACAGAAAGTGGCGTTTCTTGTTGCGATCACATCGCTTCGGCGAGTGTCGGAGCTGGCAGCTCTGTCATCCAAGGCTCCCTTCCTGGTGTTCCACCAGGACAAGGTAGTGCTGCGCCCCATTCCGGAGTTTCTCCCTAAGGTCGTATCCTCGTTTCATCTTAATCAGGATATATCCTTGCCTTCCTTTTGTCCTCATCCGGTTCACCGGTATGAAAAGGACTTACGTTTGCTAGATCTGGTGAGAGCACTCAGAATCTACATTTCCCGCACGGCGCCCATGCGCCGTTCCGATGCACTTTTTGTCCTTGTCGCTGGTCCGCGCAAGGGGTTGCAGGCTTCTAAAGCCACCCTGGCTCGATGGATCAAAGAACCAATTCTAGAGGCCTACCGTTCTGCGGGGCTTCCGGTTCCTTCAGGGCTAAAAGCCCACTCAACCAGAGCCGTGGGTGCGTCCTGGGCATTACGACACCAGGCTTCGGCTCAACAAGTGTGCCAGGCAGCTACCTGGTCGAGTCTGCACACTTTCACCAAACATTATCAGGTGCATACCTATGCTTCGGCGGACGCCAGCCTAGGTAGAAGAGTCCTGCAGGCGGCAGTGACACCCCCGTAGGGGAGGGCTGTCTTGCAGCTCTAACATGAGGTATCTCTTTACCCACCCAGGGACAGCTTTTGGACGTCCCAATCGTCTGGGTCTCCCAATAGAGCGCTGAAGAAGAAGGGAATTTTGTTACTTACCGTAAATTCCTTTTCTTCTAGCTCTTATTGGGAGACCCAGCACCCGCCCTGTTGTCCTTCGGGATTTTTTTGTTGTTTGCGGGTACACATGTTGTTCATGTTGAACGGTTTTTCAGTTCTCCGACGTTATTCGGAGTTAATTTGTTTAAACCAGTTATTGGCTTCCTCCTTCTTGCTTTGGCACTAAAACTGGAGAACCCGTGATACCACGGGGGGGTATAGCCAGAGGGGGAGGGGCCTTGCACTTTTTAGTGTAGTGCTTTGTGTGGCCTCCGGAGGGCAGTAGCTATACCCAATCGTCTGGGTCTCCCAATAAGAGCTAGAAGAAAAGGAATTTACGGTAAGTAACAAAATTCCCTTCTTCTCCTTTGATTGACACCTCACTGTCAATGTACATTCTCTATTGAGAGCCTGGTGTTGTCAGAAACAGCCCTCTGGACTCTGCTACATGACTTAAGCTAAAAATTCAGATTATGTCAGAACAGCTGCAGCCAGTAATCTAGGTGATACACCATTGAATTCAGAATCTTGTTGCCTGCATCATGCTGGTATCAGATGCAGTAGCAAAAACATGCTGTTTCCAAGTGTTAGAATCGCCAAGTCAAAGTCCAGACCTGAAACCAATCGAGAATCTGTGGAAAGAGCTGAAAACTGCTGTTCCCAAATGCTCTCTATCCAACCTCATTCAGCTCGAGCTATTTGCAAAGGAAGAATGGGCAAGAATTTCAGTCTCTCGATGTGCAAAACTGATAGACACGTACCCCAAGCGACTTACAGCTGTAATCACAGCAAAAGGTGGCACTACAAAGTATTAAGTTAACGGGGCCGAATAATATTGTGCACCCCACAGTGTCTCACTTGTTGTTGATTCTTCACCATAACATTAAAATTTTTATCTCTATGTTTGAAGCCAGAAATGTGGGAAAAGGTTGAAAAACTCAAGGGGGCCAAATACTTTCGCAAGGCACTGTATATTATATATGGTAACTATGTCTATTTTAGCAAACTATACCCGTTTTCTGTGCATTATGCAGGTTTTGTCTAATTATTCTCTTCTGTGATGCCCCATTCATTCTAGTCAACTAGTTGTCGTTTTTTATAAATAAATTAATTTTTTATGAAAATTCAATAAAGATATTACTATTATTTTTTGACCCCTTGTTCGGTTCTCTTTTTTGGTTTCGTTCACTGAACTACTTTGTTTAACTGTGACAATTGAGGGACATGTCCTATGATAATCATTGACAACTTGTAATAAAAAAATAACTATAAAACAATATAGGTAAATAAAAATGAACAATAAAAGTTTATCCAGCTGCAAGAAAAAAAAATGTCTGTTCTGGGTGAATAGTACAAAAATAGTCATATTTTGATAATTTTATTAAAAGCCATCTTCTTGATGAAGTGTGCATACTTTCATTTATCTTCTCTAAATGCTTTTAGTTGCTATTATTATATTATATTACTATTATGTCTGCTTTGTAGATAAATTTACTGACATTATTCTGGTGGTTAGACTTGGGGACCTCCAATTAAGGAACTGTATTTGAACTCTACTATAAGAGTTAGTTTCCTTGTCCTCTTCAAGTTTAAACAAATATCATAGTCACAATTACTATTTGGCAGGTAGAGATCACCAAGAGACATCTTAAATTGAAAAAAAAAGTTCTTAGAAGTTTTACAATGGCAATGAAATCCTTAATCAGCTTCATGGTTATTGATAGTAATTATCTTTTCTTCAGGTGCTGTGAGGCTTCGAGCATCCTTCTGAGGCTTGTAATGCTTCTCCAGTAACTTTATTGACTAATTAAAATTTCTGCTATTTAATATTGCATTACAATATAAACTCTCTATGCCATTTTAAACCTCCTCTAGGATCACACTTCGGTGGATTTAAAACGCTCGTACATTGCAAAGACAAAGACTGACGATATAAAAACATTTACATTTGTAATTTAATTATTATATATGAATAAAACTGCTTTTGTAATGCAGTATAGGTAATCATTAAAGCAAACCCTATGTTGTATTTACATTAAATATGACCCGAGTAGAGTTTAGTCTTCCTTTTTGGTAGCCATGTTTGTACATGTCAAGGACCATCTGGTAAAGAAAGCGATCTAATATGTGATGGCAATGGCAGACATATAGCTGGGTAACTTTTAGCAGAGGTTGACCTTGATCTATGCATAGTCTTGCAGGAGCCACATTTATCTTATTCTTTTGGTAATTTGTGATTATAGCATAGTGTTTAGAATAACATAGTAACGTTGAAATACAGTATCAGGACATAAGCTTTTACAAATAGTGAAATATCTTCCAGAGATAATTGTATCTAAGAAAAACTAACCTTTTGCTCATAGCTGTCCAATTTATAATATAGCACAGAAAATGAGCAGTGAAGTCTGATTGGTGGAAATGGACAAGCAGGCATTTTTTTATACTACAGTATTGTGTCTGATCAGTTTTAATTTTTGGTAGAGTAGATGAGTTATCCGATGTAGCCATGGTTGAAATAATGCAGCATAGAAAAGTGTCATCTGACAACTAACTTGAGATCAGTCAATGGGTTTTCCAATATTAACTTCTCTTAATCCTCTTAAAGGATATCTGTCAGCAGGTTTTTGCTATGTAATTTAAGGACAGTATGAAATAGGGGTTAAACACAGAATTCAGAGAAGTCTTATCACACTGTTGTTGTTGTTTACTTATAATGGTTTTATCACTAGTTGATTATGATTGATGTCATGTGAGCCTGTGTCTGACCATGCCCCCTCCAGTGATAAGCAGCTCCTTGTCAATAAAATTTGTACACAGAGAGCTGTGGTGTGGGTAGGGTTAGCTTTCTCTTCTCTGTTTCATCCTACAGCTAATAACTCTGATTGTGTTACGACTGCTGCACCCAGTAAACTAAGTGATACATCTTTGTATTCAGGATCTCTCTTTCTGCATTATGTTGCTCCCAGAGTAGGTAGAAAAAACCTTGCTGTCAGAATGCCTTTAAGTGAGATAACTTTCTGAGAACATTTATCAAGACGACGCATTATTTGTTAAGCTGAATTTGGCTACATCTGGCCTTTGGGGAAACAAAATAAATACATGACATTCAAAATTTAAGATATAAAAATGTTTGCACTGGGATTAGGGACACCCAATATTATGTTTATGATATTTTTTTTTGCATGTGGAAAATCAAAACATAATATATACCTTCTTTCTGGGAGAATTCTGTATTTGAATGGGTTTTATCTTTAATAGATAATATTTTATAATTTTATGTTGATTTTTATCTTTTAGCTGGTTTTACTACTAATTTTGGAATGCAGCAAATTCTGCCTTTAACCTGTACTGAGTCAAATCTGGCTGTATGAAAAACAGACTAAATTAGGAGAATCTTAGCATCATCCCAATTTGCTTCTCCATGGCGATTTTTATTTGTGAAAACCATGAGTTTATTTTTATTGTCATGAATTCAGTAAGCAATAGTGTATTCCCAGATCTGTAATTGCCAGGTAGACGCAGCTCAACCTTTGGTCTTACAATTTAAAGGCCAAAGCAATATCTTTGATGGAATTATAGCTTTATTATGCTTGGGTGGAAATGCTTTAGGACTTATATTACATTTAAATTTTTAATGCCATGCTGTCAACATAGATTCAACTGACATCTGAGTTTATTGTTGCCTTTTTTTTCCTAATATAAACTCAGCTGTACAGTTATTTCATTGCAAATGTGCATTTGCTTAAACATTCATTAAAAAATAAAGCAGCATGCCTTTGCTATATAATTGTATATTTTTAGAACTTCTTAATATTTGTACCCTATAATTATAATTTTGGAATGGTTCACTGTACAGTATATTGAAGACTAGTTGTTCTTAATAAGCTGATATCCCAAGGTGGAAGTGAGTGAAGTCAGATTACTCCTTTAACTAAAATGGGAACTCTACTTTCAACAACCTGCATAAACAATTAGTACACGGGAATATAAGAAACTGTAATAAACCTTGTCAGAGAAATCTGCTTCTTTTGCCACTTATCAGCCACATTTTACCCTTCCCCTGCTTCCTGAATTTACCATCTACTAAGAAAAAAACAACAGGAATCCGTCTTGGTCAAAGCAAGACTGACTGCCAACAACCAGTCAAAGCAAGTAGGACTGCCAACAACTGGTCAAAGCAAGATGAACAGCCAAAAAATGGTCAAAGCAAGGCAGATTGCCAACAACTGGTCAAAACAAAGCAGACTGCCAATATTTGGTCAAAGCAAGATGAACTGCCAAAAAACAGTCAAAGCAAGGCAGACTGCCAACAACCAGTCAAAACAAGGCACACTGCCATCATCTGGTCAAAGCAAAATGGACTGCCAACAACCGGTCAAAGCAAAGCGGACTGCCAACAACCAGTCAAAGCAAGATGGACTGCCAACAACCTGTCAAAGCAAGATGAACTGCCAACAACCAGTCAAATCAAGGCGGACTGCCAACAACTGGTCAAAGCAAGACGAATTGCCAATGCACTGAGGTGTCATGTTACTCTTGCTATACACTATGGAAATGAGGGTGGCAAGAGGCAGACTGAGAAAACAGGCAGTGGGAGACACAGGCAGATCTTGTTGAGAATGTCTTTTATTTCACGTCAAAGCTGGATTCACATCTAAACTGCTGTAAATTTCAGCTATAAATCTGCTGCTTCCTTCTCTGTGCTAGCTAAAAAATAAAGAGCAGGAATCAATCTCTGTATGCTGTGCTGTGTTTTAGAAACCTCATAGCAGCTAGTCTCTTTGCACTCTTTGGAATTTAATGGGTAGAATTTGCAGAGGAGAAAACTGGTAAAAATGCAAAATGCAAGTCATATATTGGCCAGAAATATTGTTTTTCTTCATCTGAGCACACTACAGCTTGTAATAGAGTTACTTGAAAATACGGTTAGTAATGATGGATGAGCATGCTCGCCACTGCTCATTACTTGGTCGAGCATTGGGTTTCTCTGATTGTACTCAAGTACCGAGTATAATGGAAGTTAATGGGAAACTTGAGCATTTTTAAACTGAAATGCTCTTACTCGTTAAGGGTGCTACTAATTACCATGCCTGGAGTATAAAAGAACTTGAAAGGATATCACCTACCCAACTTTGTAAGTCTGGCCTGGACCTTACATGGCCGCACATCCAACTGATGCCACTGATGCCATTTTATTAGGCTTTTTTCCCATTACTGAACTATTTTTCATGAGTGAACCAATGGGTCTCATGCTGAGGACTTTTACTGTACTCTACCCTATTACGAAGTCAATATTTTTCCTTTGTATATGTTCACCTTATTTTTTAGTGATTAGATATAGTGTGACTAAAACAATAGATCAATTTTCTTCCAGAAAGAATGTTTTGCTTCTAATGACTGTCTTTTTAGGCACTGCCCCAAAATAGCAGGATCTTAAATTGTCCTTCTTAATAATTCCTTACCCTTGATAACTGGCATCTTTAATGTGAAATGAAGCTACTGACAAGTACTGTGTCTTAATACTGAAAATGGAAAGTATATTATCTAACTCCCTCATTGTTATGCACTGCAACAATAATGATATGGCGCCCTTTTCTAGTTACAGACTTATCTTTTTTTGTTAAATTAAGAATGGGATGATGAGAAACCTATGTTCACTTTATAACGGGCTTCATTTTTCACTTAAATGATATTTCC
The DNA here is from genome assembly GCF_048569485.1 of Anomaloglossus baeobatrachus. Classification (NCBI taxonomy): domain Eukaryota; kingdom Metazoa; phylum Chordata; class Amphibia; order Anura; family Aromobatidae; genus Anomaloglossus; species Anomaloglossus baeobatrachus. Next base: position 319,285,794 of record NC_134356.1, on the reverse strand, counting down.
AATTAATGTGCATTCTCTGCCAATATCTTTATTACTAGGATGATAGATGATGCTTTTGCATTGTTCAGCGAAAAAAGTCTGTAGATTTGACTTAATCATTTTATAATATTATTTAGTGTGTATTTTATTCAATAAATAATGATGTATTACAGCAAAAATGAGTTTTATTACACATTTCAATAATGGTCACTCAGAGCAGTAAAGGTAATTGTTTTAACTCAGTCTAAAATAGTAGTGTGCAATGCATTACAATGCTAGGACATATAAGCCTATGAAGACATGACTGAGCTAATGTAGTATTTCAGATATGCCAAAGGTGGGATGTACTTAGTAATTGAAGTTTGTATGTCACGTTATAAGAGGCTTATGAAATTTAATATTCTAACCTGAAGGGTTGCATGTATTTGGGGCAAAGAGATTATCAGGTGCTAAGAAAAATGAATTGAGTCTTTGAGATTATTCAGTTGGTATTTCTTACTTTCTAGATTTGTTAGAGACGTTTATCTAATATAAGTGCCTGGTGGCTCTGGTTTGTAGTTGTACAAGAAACATTACATTATTAATATATTTAATTTGTTAGGTAAGATTTATAATTTCTGTGGAAAAACAAGGGTACTATCATTGACATTAGTGTATGAGATCTATAAAGGCTTGACCGAAACAATAAAAATTAGCCCCTTCACAACCGATGATGTACTAGTACGTCATCGGTCGTGTCGTGATAATCACCGCCGGCTGCTGCGGTGAGCTGGCGGTAATGCCTGCACTTGTCTGCTGATTTAATCAACAGACATGTTGGGCTAACAGGAGCGGGTGGATCTGCGATCTACCCGCGCCTCCTTGCCACTTAGATTGTGCTATTAAAATGTGGTTCAAAACAAAATTGTGTGTATAGAATTAAAATATAACTTTTATTAAATTAGATTAAAACCTAAAAGGTACCTATATGAAAACAAAGATTACCACCGGATTAACCTTGTGGACAACAGAAAATCGCCCAAAACAACTTGGGCCCTATTGACATACAACATGGCTGTACCCCAAAAGTAGAGACATTTAACACTAGAAGTCCCAGAGAGGGGTCATTTAACATTTCTACCTTTGGAATGGGTTGAGCTCGAAATTCCTGGGACTTCTAGTGTTAAAGCATAGCATCCGCTAGCCTAACTATATGAGGGTCATCAAAAAGATAGTCCACATACATGAAACAAGAACAGTAGTCCTAGGTTCTGCCATGTATATATAACAACAGGGGAAACCTCAATTACTTCAATAGGTGACATCAAAAGAATTGAGTATACCCAATATTGAACAAATCTTGTATATCTGCACAGGACCAGGCAACAATATGGTCCAAAACAATGCAAAAAGTACAGTGGTCCTAAATTGTGTCACATGTATACAGTAACAGGGGAAGCCTCGGTTATTCAAAGGACATCAAGAGAGGTACCCTATACAGATATAACAGGGGAAACCTCAATAATCAATTGATACCAAAGAAAAGTACCTCATACACAAGGGCACCTTACAAGGACGGTCCACAACTTACTGGATAGCAGCTGGTGGCAACTTACTATCATCCCCCTATATCTTATGATCTAACCTATGCAAATCCCCTGAAGAGTCATGCACATTGACGAAACACGTTGGGAGGCATATGGGGACTGTTAGGACGGCAACTAGGTGATAGCTGTGGACCGTCCTTGTAAGGGCGGGAGTCTTTGGGGAGTTTGTCAGCGATTATACAGTGCCCTCCCCTCTGCACCATCTGTGCGACAGGAAGGATATGACAGACTGTGGATCATCTGAATGGGTGAGATCCTTCCTTTATATCTGCTAAATATATACGTGTATACATTAAAGTGTATGGGGTACTTTTCTTTGGTATCAATTGATTATTGAGGTTTCCCCTGTTATATCTGTATAGGGTACCTCTCTTGATGTCCTTTGAATAACCGGGGCTTCCCCTGTTAGTGTATACATGTGACACAATTTAGGACCACTGTCCTTTTTGCATTGTTTTGGACCATATTGTTGCCTGGTCCTGTGCAGATATACAAGATTTGTTCAATATGGGGTATACTCAATTCTTTTGATGTCACCTATTGAAGTAATTGAGGTTTCCCCTGTTGTTATATATACGTGGCAGAACCTAGGACCACTGTTCTTGTTTCATGTATGTGGACTATCTTTTTGATGACCCTCATATAGTTAGGCTAGCGGATGCTATGCTTTAAACGTCCCTACTTTTGGGATACAGCCACGTATGTCAATAGGGCCCAAGTTGTTTTGGGCAATTTTCTGTTGTCCACAAGGTTAATCCAGTGGTAATCTCTGTTTTCATATAGGTACCTTTTAGGTTTTAATCTAATTTAATAAAAGTTATATTTTAAATCTATATACACAGTTTTGCTTTGCACCTAAAATCTGTGTGTAATCCTTGTCCAGGAACTGGTTTCCTTGCTTGTTTTTGCTATTAAAATGTGACAACGCGATTTAAACTGCCGTGGCGGGGATTGCGTCATTCCCTGCCACCATCAGCAGCCCCGTGATGTGATCATGGGAGCCGATGGTTGAAATGTGTCATGTGATGACCCTCGTTGTTATCATGACATACTTCCTGTAACAGCAGACAGAGTGGCAGCTCTTTAGAGGAACAGTGCATCTTTGCTACAGAAACATTATAATTCCAGGGATGTAACTATTATTTGTTTGCACGCCTGCTGTATTATCCCCAATCTACATACATGATCAGCAGTTGTGTCTGTCCACCTATTCCGGAATGCACCGCTTCACTGTCAGTTGCGCAGGCGCAGTGACATGCACGTTACCGCAGCTTCCGGTGAGTCCCCGATGCTGTGGCCACAATGCTCCGGCTTCCAGGTACTCACTACACACGCACAAACACACGCACATATACACACATAGCAGACACACATGCCACATGGCATCCTCCGGTAACCAGTCCGATTCTGCACTGATCACATACGCGCACATAGCGCACATACATGTATACACTGAACACACACACCTGGATACTCACCTGTCCCCAGCGATGCGGTTCCCGGCATTGAAGTCCCCAGCGTTGAACCCTCTTCCAGCTCCTCAGTGGACTGAATATTCAGTGACTATAATGAGCGGCGGTCAGGAGCGGGTGACAGCAGAGCCAAAGAAACAGTGCTGGAGAGAGGTAAATAAAAACATGTGTTTTCTCCAGGGAAGGGGGGGGGGGGAGAGAGAGAATACACAAACACAGACGCCACCTACACACAGCATACAGCCATATACCCACACATATACACACATATACATACACAGACGCCAGCTACACACAGCGTACAGCCATATACCCACACACATACACACACACATAAATACACAGGTGCTACCTACACACAGCGTGCAACCATATACACACACATATACACAGATGCCACCTACACACAGCGTACAGCCATATACACACATATACACAGACGCCATCTACACGCAGCGTACAGCCATATACACACACAGACGCCACCTACACACAGCATACAGCCATCTACACACACATATACACACACAGACGCCACCTGCACTCAGCGTAAAGCCATATACACATACATACACACATATACACACACAGACGCCACCTACACACAGTGTACAGCCATATACACACATATACACACACAGATGCCACCTAAACAAAGCGTACAGCCATATACACACACATGCACACACAGGCTCCACCTACAACACACAGCGTACAGCCATATATACACATATACACACACAGACGCCGCATACACACAGCGTACAGCTATATACACACACATATACAGATGACACCTACACACAGCGTACAGCCATACATACACACATATACACAGACGCCACCTACACACAGTGCACAGCCATATACACACACACACATACGCCACCTACACACAGCGTACAGCCATATACACAGACGACACGTACACACAGCGTACAGCTTTATATACACACACATGCACGGACGACACATACCCAGCATATAGCCATATACACAAACATACACAGACGACACGTACACACAGCATACAGCCATACACACACATATACACACATGACAGTACACACAGCGTACAGCCATATACACACATGTACACAGACGACACGTACACACAGTGTACCGTTATATACACACATGTACACATAGCGTACAGTCATATATGACGCGTACACACAGCGTATAGCCATATATACACAGATGACATGTGCACACAGCGTACAGCCATATACACACATATAGACAGATGACACGTGCACACAGTGTACAGCTATATACACACACATGTACACACAGCGTACAGCCATATACACACACATGGACGTGTACACACAACGTATAGTCATATATACACAGACAACATGTGCACACAGCGTACAGCCATATACACACACATATACACAGATGACACGTGCACACAGCGTACAGCCATATATACACACACATATGCACAGACGACACGTGCACACAGCATACAGCCATATATATACACATATTAACACAGACAATAGGAACTACACCTCCCAGCATGTGTCCATGTTATATAACTACAGGAAGAAACTACACCTTCCAGCATGTGTCCATGTTAAAGACTTACAGAATGGAACTACACCTCCCAGCATGTCCATGTTATAGAATTACAGGAGGGAACTACACCTCCCAGCATGTCCATGTTATATAACTACGGGAGAGAACTATACCTCCCAGCATGTCCATATTATAGGATTACAGTAGGGAACAACTCTCATCATGTCCACGTTCTATAATTACAGAAGGGAACTACAACTCCCACTATGTCTATGTTATAGAATTACAGGAGGGATCTACACCTCCTAGCATGTCCATGTTATATAACTACAGGAGGGAACTACACCTCCTAGCATGTCCATGTTATAGAATTACAGGAGGGAACTACACCTCCTAGCATGTCCATGTTATATAACTATGGGAGGGAACTACACCTCCCAGCATGTCCTGTTATATAACTACGGGAGGAAACTAAACCTCCCAGCATGTCCATGTTATAGAACTACAGGAGGGAACTACAATTCCCAGCATGTCCATGTTATATAACTATGGGAGGGAACTACACCTCCCAGCATGTCATGTTATATAACTACGGGAGGAAACTAAACCTCCCAGCATGTCCATGTTATAGAACTACAGGAGGGAACTACAATTCCCAGCATGTCCATGTTATATAACTACATGAGGGAACTAAACCTCCTAGCATGTCCATGTTATAGAATTACAGGAAGGAACTACAACTCCCACTATGTCCATGTTATATAACTACAAGAGAGAACTACACCTTCCAGCATGTCCATGTTATAGAAATACTCGAGTCAGCCTACTGCCATGACTAAGGTTAACTAAGGTCACTCCAGGGGCCACCCCGCCCGCTGTCACACAGCTAAATACATAGATATATAATTTCTTAATATGATAAACATAGATGATAGACATATATAGATCGAGGAGACATTATAGATACAGGTATACATAGTTTACCCGTACATACATAAATAATATATTTACATCAATATACCTAATACATAGAAATAGAATATAATAACATTTCCATTTATTGTCTTTCTGTTATTGTTATGTAAAAGAAAGAAGCTTTGCCATTATTTTTGACATGTTAATAAATTGTATCCTCTCACTAAATTTGTGTTTTTTGGTCCACTTTGGGTACGGACAATCACACACATCAAACTGCAGAAAACAATATACCACCTCCAATTATAGTTACAACAGCTTACAAGAGACCATATTGTGTAAACACACACAGCACACGGGGGAGACACCACATAGTGAACACAGCTCAAGAAATACAACACCAGATACAAATATACAGCACACAACAAGGAAGAGACAGTGCACAGGGGTGAAAGAGGTCAAATGACACAACACATACAATACACAAATGCAGAGGGATAACATACAGATATGCTGCAAAGTGCAAACAGTGTGACACATGTCCACTGCTCCTGTCAGCACCACTAAGCATAGACAGATGTTCATTTCACGATAGCATTGGGCCTATTTCTAGTAAATACAAAAAAAACCTGATTTTTGTTTCTACTGTATGGACAGTTTATACTTTAGTCCCAATAAATCAGGGTTATCTTATTTCTTAAAAAATGGTTTAGCAAGTTACTGAGCCGCCGTGTATGATGTAGGGCTGGATTTTATTTTCCCTTTCATTACAGTGGTTGGATCTTTATGATCAATAGTGTGCACCTTGAAGTCCTTTCAGATATATACATTTACATTTCATGCACTTTAGAAGCACTTGGAAATACCACTATCTTCCCTAATGCTTGATTTAACATCACAACTTCTTTCATGCATTTTTTTGTCGAACAGTTTCTTTTTTTTAGCACAGACTGTGCACTCAGACTCCTGAGAGCCTCTTTGTCCAAATATCGTTCAAAAAGATGTAATATTTCCAGCACTGTTTGCATTTCCACTGTCTTTTCCCTCATGGATATGCAGGAAGTGATGAGGTTTATTTGATAAAGCTTTGATGGCATCCCAGTAGGATTTAAAAACCCATATTTTAGTTTTAGCATTGCCAGAGATATTTAAAGATCTTGGAAGAAAATAAAATCTTTCCAGGACTTAATACCTAATAGTGCATGGACATAGTTAATATCCTGTGTATCTCCCAAAATAATAGTAATGAATTTTCCAGATACACAAAGCAGTTTATTTCTATTCAGTTTTATGCTTACTTTTTATGTTGTTCTTATTCTAAGACGAAAATTTATATTTACAGAAAAGCTTTGATACCGTACGAGCCAGACTCAATGCAGAAAGCAAACGATTATGACCCTCTGTTACAACACCAATTTGCTCAACTGTCTCTGTTTAGACACCTGTTCTGAAAATATGTCATTAGGCTCCAGTTCAGACATATTTACATATCCACGAGGAACGGTGATGGTAAAATAGCAGACTATAGTCCAGTCACACCTGCTTACTGTTAGCAGTGCTGATGGATGAGTAAGATAATTGATGGGCTAAATATATGTAACAGGAACTACGTCTGCCAAGCAATATATCGAGTATGGCAAATGAATGCTAATATGCCTGAGTGAAAAAAGAACCATGTAGATGACATCATGAGATTCTAGATAGTGAAAGACCACTTTTTTGAGAAGACCACCTCTCCCATCCAGGTAACGTTTTCAGCAATACAGTTCTAGCCCTCCATGAACCATATATTTTGTATACTGTCCATCTATGGAAAAAACATCCATACGATGGGTGGTCATCTCAAAGTCTTATTTTAGAAAATATTTAAGATGTGTTCTTTTTGTCTAATGTTCAGAGTATACAAATTGGGAGTATGGTACATTTTTATACTTTACCCTATTTAAAAATATCAAAGGGTAATTAAACTTATAAGCAAAAGGGTAACAATGTTTGATCTTTTGACTTTCAGGCTCCATATCTTACCCTCCACTAAAGCTTCAAACTTGAAACTACCTTTTGTTTTATAGGAAATCATTTTGGCTATCTCATACATAAATTTGACTTTATATAAATATTTAGCATTTGATTAGTTATACAGATTTTTGTCATGTCTCTGCATTGTTACTGTTTTGTTTCTGGAAAAGCTTTTTCTACTTCTATACTACAAATTGCAACCTGTTCTTACATTCTCTAATAGCTAAGTTTGTTATTAGGTTGATTCCCAAGCGAAAGGTCACTGTTTGAATCAAGGAGCAGCCATGAAGAGGGTTTCTCAAGGAAAGAGAAACCGCACTACCTAGCTCAACGATAGTGGTCTCACGGCCAAGAAAATTGGCAAACTGCATGATGTGAGTGCCATGACAGTTGGAAGAGCACAAAATTAAGTTTGTCCATCCATTCAACAGCCAAGATGTAGACATCTAGGCAAAATATTGGAATCAAAAAGTCCATTTGTCTCAAAGGCTATCAGTTCTCGCATGACAAACACTGCAGTGGAGGTGGCTTTTATGTGTCGTAATAGTGAGAGCCACTATGTCCATGCAAGCACTGTGTGACGCATGTTATATAAGAGTGGAATGGTGGCCTGAAAAAAGGTGAAGATGCCTCGACTTCAATATCTTCTTAAGCAGTGTCTGCAAGAGGTAACTCTATTTGCATAACTTTTTTATCTGTTGATACTATCATCTGTATAATTATATGAGGATCTCTGAGATTGTGATACACACTTGGGATACTTTTTGCGTTTAAACGAACTATACTGCATTTTTCACACTGTTTGCTCACCAATCCCTCTTTTTGGGACATTGAAAATGTTTTTTTTTCACATATGTACATATGCACTTTGTTACCCTATGCAGTAGTGTGGTGCCACCTGCTGGCCAACCACTTTTTATTTAATGTCTGAACTTGCTTATTAATAAAGTACCCTTCATACAAAATAGGTTTGCTTTATGGGTTTTCTTGTATGTTTATTCAGTCAAAATATGCTTGAGTCTGATAGAGAGCATGCCAAGAAGGATTCAGGTGGTGTTGAAAGCCAAAGTGGATTTACAAAATACTAACAAACTAAAAAAAATTAAATTTAGATTTTTAGGAGGAAAACTAACAATGCATTGACATGACCTGAATCTACATAACTTATCATATGCTAAATAGTTGCAAGTCAAATTTATGTATGAGATAGTCAAGATGATTGTCTATAAAATATAGTGTCATGTTTGAAGCTGTAGTGCAGGGTGGGGCACCTCCGGTCCGCGGGCCGCATGCGGGCCGCCATGGCCTTTTCTGCGGCCCCGGGCAGATTTCCGGGGGTGGCAGTGCTCCGGCCACCGCCGCGGTCTTACCAACCACCAGCCCTTTAAATCCCCACATGCGCTGCTTGCGCGCACCAATGAGCTCTCTCGCTGGCAGGTGCCAGCGTGCTCAGGACTTTGTGGGCGGGTTTAGCTCTCCGCGCTTCCGTCCCACAGCAGCTTCACTGCTTCCAGCATTGTGTGCCCACTTTCCAGTGCCGTGTACGGCACGCTTTCTGATGCTGTGTGTCTCCCGCTTTCTGGCGCTGTGTGCCACCCGCTTTCCGGCACCATGTGCCCGCTCTCCGCCCCATCTCCGGTGGAGCGTGCTCCCTCCAGTGCTGTGTGCCCCTTAGTGTTGTCTGTGCTCTGCAAGTGCTGTCCATGCTCCCCAGTCTCCTCCTAGTGATGTCTGTTACCCCCCTTTGTGATTCCTGTGCCCCCCTTAGTGATGCCTGTGCCCCCTTAGTTATGTCTGTGCCCCCTAGTGATGTCTGTGTCCCCTAGAGATGTCTGTGCCCCCCTAGTGATGTCTGTGCCCCCTAGTGATGTCTGTGCCTCCTAGTGATGCCTGTGGCTGCCCAGTACTGTCTGTGCCTCCCTAGTGATGCCTGTGGCTGCCCAGTACTGTCTGTGCCCCCCTAGTGATGCTTGTGGCTGCCCAGTACTGTCTGTGCCCCCCTAGTGATGCCTGTGGCTGCCCAGTACTGTCTGTGCCCTCTAGTGATGTGTGTGCCCCCCAGTGATGTCTGTGCCTCCTAATGTTGCCTGTGGCTGCTCAGTGATGTCTGTGCCCCCCCTAGTGATGTCTCTGCCCCCCCTAGTGATGTCTGTGCCCACTTAGTGATGTCCGTGCCCACCTAGTGATGTCTGTGCTCTCTGTACCACCCTGCAATTCTTATACCACCCAGTGACCTAGTAATGTCTGTTCCTCAGCCCCTCCTGTCATGTATATGCCCCCAGTGTTTCCTGTGATGTGTATGACGCTGGGGGCATATACATCACACGCTTGAGCATATACATCACATTGGAGATGCTTGGGCTATATATCACAGGAGATGCTGTGGGCATATATATCACAGGAGGGGCTGGGGCATATATATTACAGGAAGGGCTAGAAGCATATACCTCACAGGAGGGACTGGGAGCATATACCTCACAGAAGGGGCTGAGAGCATGTACCTCACAGAAGAGGCTGGGCGCATATACATCACAGGAGGGGCGTGTGATATATGTGCACCCAGTGTCTCCTGTGATGTAGGCGTCTCCTGTGATGTATATACAGCAGTCACAGCGTCTCCTATGTGATGTGTTATACAGCAATTCCAGCATCTCCTATGTGATGTATATACAGCCGTACCAGCATCTCCTAAGTGATGTATATCTCAACAGCCCCTTTATGCATGTATGTGTCTTCTGTGATTTATTTACACCAGTCCTTGTATCTGTTATGTTTTGTATATGGTCTACCAATCTCATTATCACAAAGAGTTGACTGCGCTCCAGACAGAGACAAATCTGGAAAAGCAGCTGTGAGAAGCAACATAAGTATCACCAAACATCACACCCACACCAAACAGAAGCAGCTCCAACCACCACAATAGGGGTGAGTGAATTAATTGTTTAACCAAATATAGCTGGCTCATTTTCACATTGATAATTTTGTGTGGCCCCCGAAGGTTGGCAGAAATTTCAAAATGGCCCCCGGCAGAAAAAATGTTCCCCACCACCATATGGAGCCTGAAAGTCAAAAGTTCAAAAAATTGTTACCCTTTTGCTCATCAGTGTAGCTTTCCATTTTTGCATATTCATTTTTTACTCCTCCCTATTCAAAAAGTCAAAATCTTTAAGCAGAAAAGAAATATTCCAAGTGTGGTAAAATGGTAAGCAAAGCCCAGCATATTCTGCCATAATTTTTTTACGACGTTCATTTTGACCTGGCATCATCATTCTCCCAGTAATTTAGATGAACTTGTAAAGGCTTTTGGGGAGAGAATTAGTTTGGGGTACTTACAAAGTTTCTTGCATACCATGGTAACCCTTTGTGATTACGTGTGCGCAGAGACAATGGCAAATATATGCTCCCGTGATTATGCCTTTTAAAAAGCTGCATTCAGCAGTGTTTAAGAGCCACATTTAACCCCGACACCCCCTGGCAATTTTCCATTATTTTTTTTTCTTCACCTTCCTCTCACAGCCGTAACTTTTTTATTTTTCCGTCAATCTTGCCATATGAGAGCTTACTTTTTGCAGGACGAGTTGTACTTTATATGTAAACTAAGCCATTAGTTTTACCATATAGTGTACTGGAAAACGGCAAAAAAATATCAAGTGTGAAAAAATTGCAAACAAAATTGCAAAAAAAAAAGTGTTACTGCCCGACTATTTTTGGGATATTTTATTTACTGTGTTAAATATATGGTATAACTGATGTGTCTGTGTGATGCCTCAGGTTAGTTTAAGTTCGTAGACCCCAAACATGTATGGGCATACTTTTATCTAAGGGGTTAAAAAAAACCTCACAAGTTTTTCCAAAAAAGGCGCCTTTGTTGCGACATTTTCCGCGATCCATAGAGTTCTCATTTTTCCGAATCCATGGATCAGTGATGGCTTATTTTTTTGCGTTTCAAGCTGACGTTTTTAACGGTACTATTTTTGCACGGATGCAATGTTTTGATCACCTGTTATCGCATCTTGCCAAAAATATACGGAAATCAAAAAACGTAATTTTGGCGTTTGGAATTTTTTGCTGCAAAGCAGTTTATCGATCAGATTACTTGATTTTATATTTTGATCAGGCATTTCTGAAGGTGGCGATACCAAATGTGTCTATTTTTTTAACCCTTCAATTTTGAATGGGGAGGTGATTTGAATTTTTAGGTTTTTTATTTTTTTTTAATATTTTAACTTTTTTTTTTTTACTTTATTTTAGTTTACTTGTTCCCCTGAGGGGACTATGAGGATCAGAAGTCTGATCGCTTGTTAATTTCTGTAGATCACAGCTGCACAGCTGAAATCTGCAGAAAAGCTGCTTTACTCTCACATACTACCGAGTGTAAGAAGAAGTGACACATGATAGCTACAGGAGTCATCACGTCACCCTGTGCTACCATGTCAACCATCGGATCCACATGATCACATCACATCACATGACTTCTGATGGCGTTGGGGAAGTGAATGCTTACTGCGGTGCGTTGTTTCATCTCACTGTCACATTTTGACAACAAAATGCAAGGCAAGGGGTTAACAGGTATGAGTGGAACGTGGATCCACTCGTGCACTCTTCAAATCAGCTGACAGATGGGAGAATCTCTGTCGGTTGCCCGCAGCAGCTGGCGGGGATTAACCTGACATGATCCATGACGTACCCAGTACGTTATGTGTCGTGAAGAGGTAGGAGTTAAATAGCAGCAAACAAGGTAAAATAACAAACAGCCAGCATATGGAGTGAGCTCAGCTCCTGAGCTCAGCTCCTGAGCTGTCTTCATATACCAGCACCTAACATAGGATGTCCTATGGAAAGAAGAGAATAAGTCCCACCGAGGATTGCCATCATCCTTAGCAGGACTGCTACTTTTCATTGGAATTAACTGTAGCTCAACCCTTTTCAGTTCTGGCTGACCCTTATTTGGTAGGATTGTATAAAAAAATTAGGGCATAGGTACATAACAGTATGGAGTGGATTTAGAAAACTGTCCTTATGATTATCTGCCTTTCTTATCTATTGCAGCTAGCATAGCTTTCACTTCTTAGGGCTGCTTCTCACTTGCGAGTTTCTCGCAGTAGAGCAATGCGAGAAAAACTCGCATTGGAATCGGACACATGTTAGTCAATGATTCAGCTCGCATTTGCAATTTTTTTCTCAGTCCAAATCGGACTGAGAAAAAAATCGCAGCATGCTGCTTTTTTGCGAGTTTCTACTGCGAGTCTCTCCAATGCAAGTCTATGGGAGCGTGTAAATAATCGGATGTCACGGGTCGGCACTCACACCATCCTAGTGACATCCGATTTTCTAAATACATTTCTCGCATGTTTCCTAAAACACTGGAAACGAGTGATGTGTCACAATGTCTGTCAATCTCTATCTCTGTCAGTCGGTCTCTCCCTCTTAGTCTCTATTCTCTCTCTGTCGGTCCGTCACTATCTCTGTCCCTCTCTCACAGTCTGTCGATCATTTTCCCCTCCTCTCTCATACTCACCGATCCCCGGCGCAGTGCTGCACGGCGTTCACACTGCTCCGGCTTTTACTATTTTGAAAAAGCCGGACGCTCATTAAACAATCTCGTATTCCCTGCTTTCCCCGCCCACAGGCGCCTATGATTGGTTGCAGTGAGACATGCCCCCACGCTGAGTGACAGGTGTCTCACTGCACCCAATCACAGCAGCCGGTGGGCGTGTCTATACTGTGCAGTGAAATAAATAATTAAATAATTAAAAAAAACGGCGTGCGGTCCCCCCCCATTTTAATACCAGCCAGATAAAGCCATATGGCTGAAGGCTGGTATTCTCAGGATGGGGAGCTCCACGTTATGGGGAGCCCCCCCAGCCTAACAATATCAGTCAGCAGCCGCCCAGAATTGCCGCATACATTAGATGCGACAGTTCTGGAACTGTACCCGGCTTTCCCGATTTGCCCTGGTGCGTTGGAAAATCGGGGTAATAAGGAGTTAATGGCAGCTCATAGCTGCCACTAAATCCTAGATTAATCATGTCAGGCGTCTCCACGAGATACCTTCCATGATTAATCTGTAAGTGACAGTAAATAAACACACACACACACGAAAAAATCCTTTATTAGAAATAAAAAACACTAACAAATTCCCTGGTTCACCAATTTAATAAGCCCCAAAAAGCCCTCCATGTCTGGCGTAATCCAGGATGGTCCAGCGTCGCTTCCAGATCTGCTGCATGGAGGTGACCGGAGCTGCAGAATACACCGCCGCCCCTGTCAGCTCCACGCAGCTAATGAAGGGAATAGTGCGATCAGCTGAGCTGTCACTGAGGTTACCCACTGTCACTGGATCCAGCGGTGGCCGCGGGTAACCTCAGTGACAGCTCAGCTGATCGCGCGGCTGTCTTCAGTTGCTGCGTGGAGCTGACAGGGGCGGCGGTGTCTTCTGCAGCTCCGGTCAAATTCATGCAGCAGAGCTGGAAGCGACGCTGGACCATCCTGGATTACGCCGGACATGGAGGGCTTTTTGGGGCTTATTAAATTGGTGAACCAGGGAATTTGTTAGTGTTTTTTATTTCTAATAAAGGCTTTTTTTCAGGTATGTGTGTTTATTTACTGTCACTTACAGATTAATCATGGAAGGTATCTTGGGGAGACGCCTGACATGATTAATCTAGGATTTAGTGGCAGCTATGGGCTGCCATTAACTCCTTATTACCCCGATTTGCCAACGCACCAGGGCAAATCGGGAAGAGCCGGGTACAGTCCCAGAACTGTCGCATCTAATGTATGCGGCAATTCTGGGCGGCTGCTGGCTGATATTGTTAGGCTGGGGAGCTCCCCATAACGTGGGGCTCCCCATCCTGAGAATACCAGCCTTCAGCCGTATGGCTTTATCTGGCTGGTATTAAAATTGGGGGGACCGTATGCCGTTTTTTTAATTATTTATTTATTTATTTCACTGCACAGTATAGACACGCCCACTGGCTGCTGTGATTAAGTGCAGTGAGACACCTGTCACTCAGCGTGGGGGCGTGTCTCACTGCAACCAATCATAAGCGCCTGTGGGCGGGAAAGCAGGGAATACGAGATTGTTTAATGAGCGGCCGGCTTTTTCAAAATAGTAAAAGCCGCCGGAGCAGTGTGAACGCCGTGCAGCGCCGCGCCGGGGATTGGGGATCGGTGAGTATGAGAGAGGGCTGCTAACTTCAGTCACTCAGGGGATTAGCGGTCAACGGTGAGCCCTTCACAGGTGACCGCTAATCAGGACGCGACACAGACAGAGCCGCAGCATGACAATGAAGTTGGGTGAAGTTCACCCGAGTTCATTCTGATCGTGGGGCTCTTTCTGTGTCTGCTGTCATCTGCCATTCAGCTCTGCTACATGGATGTCTGTGTCTGCTGTCAGCGGCCATGTAGCAGAGCTGAATGGCAGATGACATAGTAAAAAATACGCATTACACACGCATTACACACGCTAGTAAAATCATTAATTTATTCAGAAAAAGCATCACACTTGCGTTGCACTTGGACCTAACGTGAACTAAAATCTGCGGAGTTTTTTTCAGCCCAGTCGGACCGATTTTACTCGCATAGATGTGTTTCCAGCCTTATACTTCTACTGAATACTTATAGTTATGCTCAGATTGATTGCAGTAGACAACAATAGTTTCCATATTAGACTGTTTTCATAAATGTACCCAGATATTTATGTCTCAACTTGATTTCAGCGGTATATGGTCACTGGTGTTTTTCTTTCTAATAGTAGGAAAAAAACACTAAATGTTGACTTTCGTGAAGCACTAGTGATGAAAGTATTACATTCAGTTATTAAAGGGTTTCTTCCAAAAGCAAGTCATCCCCTATCCATTGTCAAACTGAGGAATACAGTATGATGTTCCTGACAGCTCCCTATGCACAGTATGATGCCATCACAGCTCTTTATATACAGTATGATGCCACCCCACATCTTTCTATACAGAGTATCATGGCTCCCCATATATTCATGTGGCCCCTTACATCTTATGTACATAATGATGACCTTCACAGCTCCTTGCATACACTTTTATGCCCCCCACAGCCCCCATTGCTCCCCTATATACAATATGGGGCCTCTACAAGTAATGACATAAAATAATGAATAAAAAAAAATTATTCAGCTTGCTACGTTCCTCCTCCACTCTGCTCCGTGGGGTTTGAGACTTGCTGGAGGATGAAGACATAAGCTCTGTCCTCTATCATTGTGTCTTATAGTATCTGCATCTTTAAGATGCAAATACATTTGAATTTCAGACACCTGGCAGGAGAACCTAATGCCATTCGGCACCAAATTTCTTTCAACTTCAACTCAATAGCAACCGAAAGGTCTGCTGCTATGGATGTTGCAAAATGAGAGGCCAGGACCAGTCAGAGTATTCTCTGGTCCTACCATGGACCAGTCTGATGCT